>NC_060884.1:12054355-13304355 GCF_014805685.1 Silurus meridionalis | reverse complement strand
GGTAAAAACGAGTCTGAAAATTAAGCAGTGCTTGACTGTTTATGACCCTTTTAGCGTGGGTGATGATAGCCATTGTGATCGTTTCAATTATGACGCTCCGCTATGTTTATTTGCTTGGAAATGAACTCGCTTATCTCGCCGACGAAATGTGCGATGAACAGGTTTCCTGGAGGTTGAGGGAGAAGTGAAGGCGAGGGCTAAAGGTGGAATGATAAAGCCGGACAAAACCTCACTCCATTAAAGTGGCTGTGTGAGAAAACATGCTAATCTACTGTGTGTTTCATGCATCCCTTATTTGCTCTAAGTGCTCTTTATGGTGGTGTGTTTAGCAAATTGGACTAGGAAGTATGGGAGAAATAAACAGTCAGCAGTGACAGCTGTGATGTCATCTTTAGCCTCCAGCTATGCATTTAACTTTACATAGCGTTCAAGAGACTCGTTAGGAAATAAAACAGTCCTCGAATCTCCTACTATGCTTACAAGTGTGGGTGTATTTAGTTTAGTTTCTGTGGTTTTTGCTTCATGACCCCCTTTTTATGTCTTCTAATTTCAGTTCTCACTGAATAAAAGAGATGACATACAAAAAGAAATAAATGTCTTTAGAAACCCTGGTTTCTACAATATCATTATTATTTAATATTATTATTATTTTTGTAATTCATTTCCCAAAATGAAACACAATACACATACTAAAACGCTTTTATGAAAGGCTCTATTGAATTCCACATACTATGTAAGTGTAAACCTATCAAACTGCAGCATTAAGCAATGACTTGTATTTTTTATTCCAAAGTGTGCTGCTTTTTTTCGCTCCCCTCAGCATGTCATGAACGTGCCATATTGAAATGCAGTTATAACCCTAAGTCATACTCTTTGGGAGGTGCTGTAATTCAAGATTTACGTCATACATACATGCACATTTCTAACTAAGAGGCTTTACATTTATACATTTGCAATTGAAATCTACACATTTGCGATTTTGCTAAATTATTTGTTCATTGCAGATGATTTTATTTCTTTTTTTTTTTAAATAAAGCCGTGTACAGCAGAGTGTCTACAAATTTCAATTCAACACATATTATCACTTGTACATGAGTCAAATATTACAAAACACTTTAACTCACACACGTGTCCAACTATTTGAATATGAAATAAAAATACGATATATTTGCTTTGATACTGTTTGGCCAGCATGAAGGTTGTTAGGTGCAGTATACTGAACTACTATAATTCAACACTGATAAATGCAATTTCTTACAGATTAGGACAATATAATATCGTATTCACAAGTAAAGACACAAACACTTCCCTCCTTTATTTCTTATAGTCTGTGATTTTGTGGCTGCCCAGGTCCCGACCGAGTTCTCCCCTGCCTTACTGCCCTGGTTTAATTGGACAATTCCCCTGATCTCCAGTATGGCTACATTTAGCCAGACACACTTACCTGCCCTGGAAATAAACACACAATTAATCAAAGTTGCAGCTCCCTTTTACTAACAACAGTTGTATTTCTCCTAAGCTGGACCCTCAGACTATTGCAAAGCCATTTTAGCTTTGTCTGTTGTGTGTGGTTATGTTTTTATACATGACTATATGATGATCTTATCGTCATCTTCGAGTGCTGTAGGTGTGTCACGTACATTCCAGGGTACATCGACAGCTTAAAGTCTGTGTGTCAGACCGGTTTTAATGGTGACAGAGAGCGTAGAAGAAAGCAAACTAGAAAGAGAAAGAGTGACAGGAGGAGACAAAATAACTTACCAAAAGAAATTATCTACTTTTTCATGTATAATGTCTTTGGCTTTAGAAACTAAGCATCCAGTGCCATTCACCTAGCCAAAGCTATAACCAGAAAGATGGGCCAGTCATATTTAATCACACTCACACACAATTTCCATCACACTCATTCACCAGGACCTTCTACTGACATAATTATTAAGACTGATAATTAAGGTCAAAGCTTGCTGTTATTAATACGACATTTGGCTCACACAAATATTTACAAACTTGCACACACACACACACACACACACACACACACACATATACACACACACACACACACACACACACACACACACACACACACACAATCAGACATTAGACCTCTTCAGGTTCAGTATAAGAATTTTTATAACACTCCAGTAGGATGGTGTAATGTGATCATGTGTAGTAGCAAACAAATAACAGTGAACCACGCCAAGACCCAACGTCTCCCCCATTGATGAGTATGACATATTCTCAGAGCAGTCAACAAAACATTGCTGAGAGCTCCATTTCATGTAGAAATATCCCCCAATTTATCAAACTCTCGAACCAAGAACCACATAACTCTTTGGCTAGTTGTAGCCACAAGATACATGCAACATCTATATTCTATATAGTCTATATAATCTATATTCTTATAATATATGTCTTTTAATTGAGTTTAAGCTGCACTGGAGATTCTCCTCACTGAACCCAGTTCAGCACCTTTTCAGTACAATCACAGAAAACCTTTATGATGTTACCTCAATTAATAATTGCCAGTTTAACTATAATCTAGTGAGGCTGTAATTGTTTTGTTGCTACACACATTATGATAAACTACATACTATAAATTAT
Organism: Silurus meridionalis; assembly: GCF_014805685.1. NCBI lineage: Eukaryota > Metazoa > Chordata > Actinopteri > Siluriformes > Siluridae > Silurus > Silurus meridionalis. The sequence continues at coordinate 13,301,751 of NC_060884.1, read as the reverse complement.
AATGTTATTCAGCTAAAATAAATATTGTTGCTCTGTGTGTAAACTTAAGTGATATACAGTTATTAGCTAATTTTATTAAATGTATTATCATATTCTATCCTCAAAACAAGACAAGTGATAAAGCTGCATGCACACCTTTATCTTTTGCACACTTCTTTTCTCTTTTTTTCTGAATTGGGCTCCCGAGGGCTTAAAGATTTTTTGTCATTCATAAATGTAATTTGGAATCAGCTATACTTATTGATGTGACATCACCCAACCACCACCTCTTCTAAATGTATGAGTGAGGGAACTTTTCCAGGCGGTGGGAACACTCAGAGTCCCGACCAGGTTCATTTACCGTGACATGATATAATAATGGACGTGACCGTGTAAATGAGTAGTATATAAATAAATTGGGAAAAAATAATTTTTTTAATGTAATATTCCAACAAACAGGAATCCAGAGAAAAATATATATTTAATTTCTGAGAATATATATATATATATATATATATATATATATATATATATATATATATATATATGTATATATTCTCAAAAATTAAATATTTATTTTTCTCTGGATTCCTGTTTGTTGGAATATTGCATTAAATGCAGTATGTTAGTCTGACATTTATTTATGTTGAAATTTGTATTTTTTTAAGGGCATGTAGATTTTTTTCTGATTTTTCTGTAAATAAAAACAAACACTTTAGACATTAACTTATGTATTAATTTATTCATGTAAGCTAGCTTAAGAAGCTAAATACAGCTAGTACTAACAAAAAAAAAGGCCAAGCCATGCTAATCTGAGAAGACTAACAGTTGTTACATGCCCACAAGACAATGACTTGCATTTAACAGCGACTTGCTTTGGCTAAGGTTGAAGGTCCTCTCAAATTGTTTCTTTGCCTGGATATTTTAAATAATATTTGTATTCGTATATTTTTTATACATATTTAGTTCAATATATATTTTTTACACATGACAATATTAAAATGCAGAATGATTATAGAGAGAAAAAAAAATTGGTTTCTGGCTTTCACTTTTCTCTTAAACACATTGTCCTCTACAACTAAAATAATCCTAATAACCCTTTTCCCGGCTCTGTGTCTATATTTAAATAGCCAATTCCAAACAAGACGGTTCCTTGCATCACAGATTACTGTGGTTCTCATAGATTCTATACAGCCTCTGTTTGAGTTGATTTCCTCATTTTTTTTTTTATTATTTCTGGTGCACATTTGCCTGACGTGAAGGAGTCAGTATTAACAGTTTATGTACTTTTTTAATAAAACACGCAGGGAATAGCTCACCCCATCTCTCCTCATCACCTGCTGTCATTGCTACCCACTCAGTGCTCCTTTATGCACTTCCTCTCTCCCTCATTCCACCATCCCTCTTTCTCCAACTCTCTCATTCTCATTTCCCTCCTGCTGCTCATTTTGAAATCAATGAATTTCAGAACTTCATTATCTCACATTTTCCCATTTGCCTAAAGCATCGTTTTCTCTCCCGTCGACGATGTTCTCGGTTCACCGCTGTCTCCTTCTCTCTCGTGGCATCGCTCAGGTCATGGTTACTTCTCGCCGTTAGCACAGCGCTGACCTCAATGCACATGTCTTGTCCAGAATTGTCTGTAACCCTCCTAATCCCAGACAGTTTGATGTTTAACACATACCACTGCTGGTGCTCTAGACACCTGAGCTAGTGTTATTATATATATTGTCTTCCTGGTCTTACTGGTTTGAACGTCCTGAATTGTGTGATTTAACAAGGACTCACATCCGGTTGGTAGACTTCAAAGATTAACCTCAGGTGAAAGCAAAATCGTTATTTCCCACAGATAGTAGTTTCACAGAATCCCAAATTGTGCCAAACCCTGTGTGAATGTTTCTGAATTCACAGTAACATTATTTTATTCTTTGTTTAATGTACTGAAGTGTTCAGGGATTTTGACAACTCCTGAACTTTCTTTATTAACCTTTGTATGGTAGTATAACAATTGCATCCTTCCCGTTTTTGTATCTTCAAACAATACGACACCCGGAGTAATGCACTGTTAACCAAAGTCTAGTTCATAAAATCTACCAAAAATGCTAGTACTAGGTACGTTTTCCTTTGTGATCTTGAACATGGACTGTGTCTAAACACATGCTTCAAATTGAGAAATAAAAAGCCCAAGGACCTTCTGTACAACACAGTTTGCATGATCAATATCACGCTGTGGAATCAAATTTGTGCCCAAAGAACTGAACATACCTTAAGTGCTTATATAAAAATATATATGTTAAGGAAGAAAAACACTCTGAAACTGAAGGCAAAAAAAAAATCATTGGATAAATTTTTAACATGTCATCCTATAAAGCTTATACTCAGGGGGTGGGTGTTAACAGTGCTATACTCTTAGTTGGATTGACACCTCCATGGGGTAGAGACTTTGTATTGGAAATTTCTTCTTTGCTTTCTTACTACTAGTTAGAATGTTAATATATTATACGATATATTTTATTTTACATTACAGTGTCTATCAAAAGTTTTGAAACACCTAGTATTTTATTCTTATTAGAGACACATGCGTTTTGCTTAAATGCAACAAATTAGGTAAAACTCAAAAACACACAAGAATTGGGCAGTGAATGATAAGAAGAAAGTTATGTGGACAGATTGAGTATAAAATGTGACATTGCTTAGCTGATGTATGTTAGAAGACATGGGAGTGGAAGCTTAATGATTTGGGGTTGTTTTTTTAGCAGAAAAGGTTGGACTTATTTTTGGTGTAAGGAATAATGAACCAACATGTCTACAATTCCATCCTTCAACACCATGCAATTCAATCTGGACTGCTAATTGAAACCAATTTCACCATACTACAAGACAATGACCGAAAGCACACATCTAAGCTCTGTAAGTGTTATATAATATATAATTAAATTACAGTTTTACATTTGTAGAACTTATATAAGTCTGCATGTCTGGATTCCGGATCCAACACATGTTATAACATATGCTTTCAAATCAGTGGTTCAAATCAAATTCGGCTACAGAAGAACACTGAGTCACCATCAGCTTTCTTCACATATTTGTGCAGGTGCACTCACACCACATATGGAGACCAGTGAGCCTGTCAATAAACATTTTTCGAGACAATAAAACACTCAGATTAACGATCGGTAGCTAAACATTAGCTAATTAGCATGCAGTTCACTGAAGCCATGAAAATGTGCTGTGCATGGTCAGGTATCACATTAACTTTAGCCATGAAATGCTAAAGTTTGCCCAGGTTACTGTGCTTTAATTTAGTGGATATAAGTGACTAGAAAGTATGGCAGAAAACATTGTCATTTAAAGAATCTGCAGTTTTCTGTACAGTTACCTCAGCCTTATGAATAAGGAAAGTGGATATTTTAGTCCACAGTATAATCTTCATGGTCCTGTGTTCATTGAGGATGTCACAAACTCTCAGACACTATCACCAACCTGTACGAGATTGGGAGGCACTTTGCATGGATCCTTGAATTTATATCTTAACAAAATGATGTGGTAGTCACAGAACGTTCATTCTTTTGCCTCCCAATACCTTACTTCACACAGCCTTTTAAGGTTAGCAAACGTTAGCTAATGTCGGTATCCTGGCAACGTTCTGACACAGTATCCTGCCTTTAAAGCCCGTCTCAGTGTCCTTACCTCCAGACACTATTGCCTTATGACTCATGAAATAGCTGCTTTCTGTTTTAGACACAGACGCAATTTCTTGTTCTCTGCAAGCGACACGCACTCCAGCTAACTCGGTCGAGTCTGATAATTGGTGCCTTGTTGCTGGATTTTAGATGTAATTTGCCGGAGTGTCGCCCATCTGTTTGCTTGCCCCCTATGACCCACAATCTGTGGGGTTTTTCTGCTACGGAGGTCACTAAACACTAACTTTTTTTTTAAGTATGTTTTGTGGAACACTGATAAAATAAAATAAAAACCTCAAGCAACTACCATTAGCCAATGGTCATAGCTATTGACCTATTCAGCTGTTATGTGTTACCTGGCACATGCACATTTTACACGTACAGACGGCAATGTTGTTACACATAACTGAGATAATAGAACACACAAGCATGTGCAATACCTATGAAATTGCAACTGCAAATAACTCACCTATGTATAAAGTAAAATCTTTCTATCTACCGTAAATAATATGAACATTAAATAATGTAATACAATACCCATATTTTCGTGCATAGACAAACTCTACGTCGTCACTAGTTGCACTAATTCGGTAACACAGCGTAATGTTGAGGTGGCTACGGAAATTTCCTGCAGATGTTTTAAAGAGAGCACTCTGGAGCAAAGCAAGCTCATTACCTGCTTAGTTAAGCAGGCTAATACAACACCGTGGGCATTGATAATATGCTTTTAGAAATCCAATTTTGTCTTATTGGAAGAGACAGAGGATCAATCTCCAGAATCTTTTTAATGTTATGATGAGGATTATCATTGGACTATGGGTATACTCCGGCTCAGCATAGCAGGTGCAGGACTGTGGGATTACTGAGAGGTCAATGTACTGTAGCTACTGTATCAATGGAATAACATTATGTCCCTACACTATTTTAGATGCATATTTTTATTTGTATTTTTTAATCACATTTTCCTCGATCCGCTCCCCAGGAGGAGATTAACTATCAAGAACCCAGAGTTGGAGCTCACGCAGGGAAGTAAGGATTAGATTATGAGGAAAATAGAATATATTGCACCTTTGTTTGAAATATATTCACCAGCCAGCTCAGCAAGAATGGACGATTTACTTTGATTCGGTGATAATACAGTTTAAGCAGCCACAATGCATTAGAAACGAAAATGTTCTCTCTAGCATTGATGATGCGCAGAGCAGCCCAGCTGTTAGCTTCTCACCTCGAGCGCTTTGCGTTTGCCGGTGAGCAGCTTGGCGATGTCTTTAGCCACTCTGTCCACCAGGTCCTTGGGGGAGTTCCTCTTCACCTCAAACTGACTCTTCTTCTCGTTGTAAATCTGCAGAAAGGACACCCAATATCAATTAAACAAATGAATTGCTGAGCGCACGTCACAAGCAGATTTCCAGTCATTAGTTGGCCAAGCAATTTAAACATTGAGAATAAATAAACAACTCCTTTTTGACAAAACAAAATTTCATCCGTTTTATTTGTTTTGAGAGTGTTACATCACGTAATCTGTTAACCACTTCACAAGCAACCTGCTAACCTTCATTCATCACTTAGAATCCATTACGATGGTTTAGGACTTTTGCCAGGTCACTGCCAGACTTAAACTCAAATTCCCACCAGACAAGGCAACCTTCAAAAATGGCCACCCTGGACTCAAAAACCCAGAACACACATACACATCTGCAAACAAACACACACTTTTTCATTCTCATTCTTCCTTTTACTGATAAAGTACAGGTTTGCCAGATTACATGTGCAAATGCAAACAACCACACACACACACACACACACACACACACACACACACAATTTAAAGGACCTTCAATCAGGAAAATAAAGCAAAGTATTACATTCACTATAACTCTTGTTCTTTGTCTATTGCTAATTCTTAATACCATAATAATATAAAAAACTGTTTCTGTCCCTGCTTTTGATTTTGTTTGCTCTATTCTAGTCTAATTGTGATTCATCTAAACATTTTGGAACAAGTTTTGAAGGACTATTTTGCATTTGTCTGCCTTGGTGTCTATTATATCTCTCTCTTAACCAGCATTTGCATCTGTTTAACATTCTTTACATGACAGATGCTAAACAGATGCAAATAAGGGTTAAGAGAAATATTTAATAGACACCAAAGCAGACAAATCCAAATGGTGTTCAACAGGATTGAGGTCAAAGCTCTAAAGCAGGCCATTCCAACCAATGTAAACCTTATCTTCATACAGTCATACATGCATTCATACACGTTTGGATCTTCTAGTTCAAATGTATGTAAAATGTAATACTATCGTATCCAAAGACGTCAAATAACATTGTGTGACTCCACCTTTGTGGTAACAGTTTAGACTGGAAAAGTCAGGTGTAACAATACTTTTGTCCATAGTGTACCGATATTACACTACATACCATACCAATGCTAATTAGTATGCAGTCAACCAAAACACAGAATTGAGCAGCACATTAGAGCTCTCCATTAGCTCGTATATTTATTCTAATTAACCTGGAATCCTTTGTTAATGCCAAACTGTACTAAAATTGCTCCAAACAGTAAGACAAGCATAGTATCATATATTGCTATATATAGCATAGAATTGCTGCTACATAATATAGTGTATATATATATATATATATATATATATATATATATATATATATATATATATATATATATACACATACAAGGATTTCTTGAAAGGTAACTGAAGGACAGTGGTGAAAACATACGATGGATTTAGGGCTCAGGCACTTGGTATGTCAGTGATTTTATTTGATTAAATGCGAGAGCCTAGCTTTTTTCCTGTCTGACTCAGCAATTCCCTCTGTAGTCCACAACAGCCTGCTGCCACCCCAAGGGACTCCCACTTATCCACACCACTCCAGGGACTCCATTACCCACAAATCCGTCAGCACTGGGTGAAAAAAAGCCGATAGCAATATCTGAGTAAGCTAAAAAAAAAAAAAAAAAAAGGACTATATTTACCGATATTTTCTGATGCTGTGTGGGAGCTGGGTGTTAGTTCAGCACAAAGTCATGTGCAAAAGCAACTTTAGGTCTATATAAGATAACTAGATAGTGCAGCATGGTTGTATTTTCCACATCCTATTCATTTCCAAATAGATTCTACATTCATATTTTTCTATAATACACAATTTGATTAAAAGTATTCTTATATTATTTAAAGTATTTGCATCAGTTTTCTGGGGTAAAATATTCAAGTAAATAAAAAGAAGAGTTTATATGACATGTTGATGTAATATTTGAGACACTGCACACTAGATATAGATGCCTTTTTTGGCCACTATCGAAATTTAACAATGGAACCTTTTTTTTTAACACATACAGTAAAGCAGTATAAGCAAACATTCATACAGTCTAAGATAAAATAAGGTTCTGGGGCATTCCGTTTATATCATAGTAAAGTCTGTGACTAGCAGTGCACCAATTCTTTTAACATTTATTTCAAAGCTCTATATATTTGTATACAGAGGGGTCTATTGCTATAGATTTTCCTTCTCAGAATATAATGATAAGGATATGATGGGCAGTGCTGACCTATTGAAATGGCTTATCGAATGACTTGGAATGAGAGGACGTGGCATAAGGTCATGGAAACATACATTTAAAGTTCAGTTTACATGCTTCAATATGGGGTCTTTTTCTGCTGAAACACACTTATTAGTTTCAGTTGATGTGTTAGAGCAGCTTCTCATCCTTATCCCCAGACCTTATCTACCAGAGGAAAACACTCCTTGTAATCATAACATTCTAAAAAACTTATACACAAATATCAGAACTTGTAAAAGATAATAATAGATGGTATCTGCTCTATGGACAAAAGTATTGGACACTTGGCTTTTCCAGCCATATGTGCTTCTTACCCAAACTGTTACAAAGTTGCACACTGATTTTACCAATTACATTTCCCCTTCACTTGAACTAGACATAAACATCTTCGATGCTACATGAAGATACGATTTAAATGGGTTGGAGTGGAAGACCTTGAGTGGCCTGCTATAGAGCTCTGACCTCAACCCGATTAAACACCTTTGGAAAGAACCAGAATGCTGGCACTATGGATTCTTTTTTAAATCCAGCTTCAATGATTTATTTTAAAAAGGAAAATCCTGACAATTCTACATATCAAGGAAGGGAATGAATAAAGGATGGAAGTATGAAGACATTTCTCAAAGTAAGTAGAACAGTTGAAGTAGATCATATCTAACAGTCAAAGTAGATCATATCTAACAGTCAAAGTAGATTATATCTTAAGAAAATTTGATATTAAATGTGAAACACACACACTCACACACACACAGACTTTCTGTATCACCCAAATGACGTCTAATAAATGTAAACTACCAAAAAATTATTTTTTATCACTAAAATTTGTTTTACTGATGCGCCAAATCTCAAATCAAGCACCAAAATCTGCCATTATGCACAGATCCGGTGTAATTACGTGATTTAAAACACTGTAACTACTTTAAAACATTTACAAGAATATTTTGTCTTTATGCTCTATGTTGAGTATGGTTTTACTAATAATAAACATACATTTGCATAAAGCATCCATTTTTGTGAATAGCAATGTTGATTAAAGAATTAGTGTAAGAGAGATTGATGAAAGATTTGTGTAATTTAAGGTACATTTTGTGCAATAAAGTTGCAATCTCGAGCTAACCCATGGCAATCCTGTGATTAATCGTATTTAAATATTTTAATCAATTAAATATTTATAGTACATATATTAAATAGATACAAAATTATATATATATATATATATATATATATATATATATATATATATATATATATATATATATATATATATACACAGTGTTACACCACTACTGATACTTATTCTATCTGAGCCACTATAAAATTAAAGGCAAAATAAATATTTTAACATATTTGCATACTATATTCAGAGCATAAACAAAATCCCGATTAAGTAGTTTGATCACAACCATACATTCACACACACGCACACTGAAAAAAACATTTTGCTGATCTACAGAGTAAAGGGTCTAGGAGGAAGTGGATAACAGTAACAGGAGGCAAAGGTTCTGTTGTCCGTTGTGGGCCAACAGATTTGTGGTCCAGGACCAACACAAAATGTAAACACACACACACACACACACACACACACACACACACACACCTTCACTGATCCAAAGTGAATGAAAGAGAGCCGATCCAAGGCAATACGCTGGCAGTTCCATACTGCACACGATTAAGTATATGCTGGATGTCTTGCACTTTGGGGACACACATAAAAAAATACACACAAATGTACACTCCCCCTATTTCTTCGCTTACACATACAAGATGGGGTAGGAAAAAAGAGAGAGAGAGAGTGAGAGAAAGAGAGAGAGAGAGAGAGAGAGAGAGAGAGAGAGAGAGAGAGAGAGAGAGAGAGAGAGGATATTGAAGGGAATGAAGTAAAAAAGGAAAAAAAAATTATAAAAATAAAGAAAAGGAGAAACAAATAGAGAAAGGAATTGCCAGAAGATATTTTATGGTGACATGTGTGAAAGCGTACTGCCCAAAGACAGGTTTTGCGTTTTACTTTCAGAACGGCTAGGAAGAAAAAAAGCACTGCTTACATGGAAACCCTGAGACGAACAGAGCGTCTTGTTTGCAGAGTCTTAATCCATCAGTCAACATTTATCTACTGTTGCTGTGATAATCACGGCCCGCGTGTTCCGCTGTCATTTTGCCACGCTGATGGCTATTTGCCATGCATTGCTAAGCACTTCATTACCGGACAGATCGTTCCTGGCAGCCACCCCGTGTGTCATTTGACCTTGTGCGTTTGTTTTGTCTGCTTTGCCTCCGTTTAGAGGGACTTGGTTATTTGTTTGTTTGTTTGTTTTCTGCTAGTGTGGCGTCTGAGGCGAGAGCGCCTCAGTTTATCAGGCCGTGAAAGCAGCCTGGTGACAGAGACAGATGCAGCGTCATTAAGGAATATTAGTGGACTCCGCCAAGCAGACAGCGCATCCAACCAGCCTGCGGAACAGTTCAATAAAACTGAGAGAGAGACTGAAGAGAGAGAGAAATAGAGAGAGAGAGAGAGAGAGAGAGAGAGAGAGATGTCTAGATGTTAAAATAGCTACGTCCAACGACTGAGAAGGATACAAAAGCATCAGAAAATGAATAGCATGTGAGCGCTCAATACATATGTGACAAAAAAGAAATAACTGAAAGAATCAGATGACAAGGACAATATATAACACAAAGTCTTTCCAATGAAACACTAAAGACAAACAGGCTTGTAAAAGCTGATGTCCATCTATTGAGCAGGAGGAATCATCTAAGCTTCAATCATAAAATAGTTTTAAAGCTAAAAAAGTCTATGTATCTACTCTGTTTTGTCTTTCAGACTGCTGTCAAGCTCACACATGAACATACATATATAAGAAATATTTTAATAGATTATCAATAAACCACAACAAAGCCCACACATACACATATACAAATGTTGTGCAGGTTAACTTCGTCAGTCATGAATCATGAATCGGCCAGATTTGGTGTACTGGCACTGGTCCGTTAAGCTCCAGCAAACATGAAAAGAGTGATCTGTGTATCCGGAACATCCAGCACATCGTACCTGCAGGGAGTGATCAGTCTCACAGCTCGCGCACTGCCTTCTACAAAGAGAACATCATTCAGCTGCCTGATTTCTAAATGCAGTCATCTTCTGTAGACAAAATATCTCCAAATATAATTTTTTACATCCCAGTGTATATATTCAAAAATAACATCACATTTACAGCATTTGGCAGACAGCCTTACCCAGAATGACTTTGTCCTTTTTCTTTTCCTTCTTTTTTAAAGATTTGAAGGTTAGGGGCTTGCTTCAAGGCACATGAGTGGCTTTTGCTCAGTAGTTAAAATCTTAACCTCTGAGCTAATAATTATTACACATATGTATTACTATACTACACTTGTGTTTTATATTATTATTCTACTTTTACTATACTACACAAAATATAAAGCTTTATAAAGTCTTAACAACAAATCATTATTTAGGAAATAAGCAAATATTGAACAAATGCACTCCTGAAACAGCCAATGACTCCATTTGCTCGTTCAGCTGCAGTGTAGCTGCACTGAATGGAACAACACTGGCTCTTCTTTTTGTAATAAATAAATAAATAAATAAAAGCTGTTAACAAGTTTATCCATAAGCCTTAAAATATGTTAAGAAATCAAAGGAAAAAGTCTCTCATGTTAGCTTACACTGTCTGTTTTTTTTCTTTCTTGCTCATTGTCTGACCTATGATTCTCGTATTGACCAAATTTTTCCATTTGGGATTATCCAAGTCTTTGACCCAGGAGTTTAAATAACTATAGTAAAATAATGTAAGATAAATATTTTTCCCCATCATCAACATACAATTGCAAAAATCTCATTCCACATTTTGTCCCATTTGCTGCTAAAGTAACCTCCAGTCTCTAGGGAAGATTTTGGAGTATGGTTGTGTAGAGCGTTCATCCCAAAGGTGTTAAATAGGGATGAGGTCAGAGCTCTATAGCAGGCCACTCAAGATCTTCCACTCCAACCACTATTATGTTGTAATAAGTTTGGGTCACCTTGTTCAAACATATAAAGACATCCTATACAATTGTGTGTCTCCAAGTTTTGTGGTAACAGTTTGGGTGAGTATGTTCTGTAAATGTGTAGTACATCTGCTGAAAGGGTTCCATTACACAGGTGTTAAGAATTAAATATAAAAGCATGAACCAAATATATTCAAATAATCACCTGTCATCTCATATCATCTCATTAATTCACTGTTAATTTAGAGAAGAAATTGAATAACATTAAGGTTGATTCTAAGACTATTCAAATGTAGTTCACCAAATAAACCAAAAATCTGGTGTTTAAATACCCAACACCACAGACCACCAATTTCCCCACACAACTTTAACACACGGGTCACACGTGAAACAGAAGATGAAGGTTGTATTCTTCATTCACCATCTCTCTCTCTCTCTCTCTCTCTCTCTCTCTCTCTCTCTCTCTCACACACACACATACACACACATACATTTCGTCTTTTTCTTTCACCTCAGAGTATCTGTCTTAAAGACAGAGATAAATGCTAGTTCTTTTATCAGCTGGCTGATGGTGCATTTTTGGTGTTTCTGTGTCCTTCCAAATCCCCAAGATTTTTTTGCAACAAATCTTTTCTTTCTCCATTTCCTCTCACTGTCTTTTTCACTATGCATTTAAACAGAGTACACATTCACAAAGGGCTCCAAAGTTCTCTTCATCTCACAGCCGATAAATGTCTCTATCTACTGTTATAGAAATTCTTATTTTTATGTATGCTTCTCCAAAGAAAAATCATTTTTAAATAGCTCAATTATTGATCTTACGTTTTAAGAAAACTGATCAATCTTGGTAAGAGAGAGGTAAATAACAGAAGGGGCACTAGCATGTTTCACTTGCCTTAATGTTCCTGGGAATGAGAAGAGAACTAATTAGGCAGGAGAAAGAGGCGAGATGAAATCAGTTCACACACACACACACACACACACACACACACACACACACACACACACACACACACACACACACACATATCCCTCAGGCTCTGTATGATTGAGTTTGACACTTAACTCTCATGGTTCCACCCTTGAAGATGCCCCACTGTGTAGATTGACCCATTAACAGAGTAAGGCAGTGTGCATATGTGTGTGTGTGTGTGTGTGTGTGTGTGTGTGTGTGTATGTTTTACTTCTCATCATGTTAATCAGTCCTCTACATCCTTTTCAGACTGATAAAGGTCACCATGTGTCTGTTGCCATGGATGAACACTGGAGTAACTACCTTATCTAAGTTTCTCCCTCCTCCCCATCTTTGTGAAGTATATAAAGAACTGATTAAAGGTGAGTGTGTTCACTTGTTTTGGTCAAGTCTTTTTTTTGGATTGTAGCAATACGACACACTCATACACACTCACACACACTAGAAGCAGCACTTTTGTCCAAATGCACATTGTGTGTGTGTGTGTGTGTGTGTGTGTGTGTGTGTATATATATATATATATATTCACCCCATGAGCTCTTGATCTGTCTCCTCAGACCATTTACAAATACCAGCAAGCTCTTGAAAGCTAAATCAACAATCCACCATCTTGCTTGTTTTACATGTCAAGTGACTAAAAATGCACTATATAATCAAAAGTTTGTGGGCACCTGACCATAAGATTAGTTTGTGCTTTTAGAACTTCCCCTTCCACATTTAGTCCCTGTTTGCTGTTATAATAACCTTCATTCTTCTGGGAAGATGTTCCACCAGATTTTGGAGTGTGCTTGTGGTGATTCGTCTTCATTCAGCTATAAGGGTGTAAGTAAAGCCAGGTACTGATGTAAGGTAAGGAGGCCTGGGTTTGGGTCATCTTGTAGTTTTGTTACTAAAACCGAATACCACTGGAATTGGATGTAAGGATGAACACAGTCATGCAAATGTCCTGATTATTGTCTCTGGTATGATATGCTCCTTTTCTGAATATTCAGAAATATTTGGCCATCTTCTGACTACAAGACTGGCCAGGATTAAAAAACCCCTTTATAATAGATAGCTGAATGAGTGGTAGTATGGTCAAGTGCCAGTTTTTGAATAGAGGGCAGAATCAAAGGAAGTAAATGATAAGGATCACACACCTCTGCTTAGTTTTTAAGGAGTGTTCTCTGTTTTAGTGAGCAGCAGAAGGGATTGAAGGAGGAAAGATAAGAGCCAAATAAAGAGAGAGTTTTTACTCTCGTTTAAACTACATACATACAGAAACAGCATGAATGTAGTTTAAACGAAAAGGTCAAAGCGAACGTGGCAAAAAAAGGATTTTATGTCGAATGCCTGATGCCTGCCTCCAACATCCACTTTCCTTCACCATGAAGTTCTCAATGAAATTCTGACTAAAAAAGCCCTCAGGAAGCACGTCTTCTAAGCGAACCTCAACGTTCATCCTGGCTAAGTCTCAAATGGTGATAAAGTGTATAGTTGCTTCATGCCATCGGTCATCATAAATAAAAGATACGTCACAGAAATGTGTGAAAGAAAAGTATTACAAAAATGAGAGCTGGTAATTCCGGCAGGTTCATTGTGCTGGTGACGAATGTCAAATCATTTCCAAAATGCACAGCTGCCGTCAGTCTCCAAAAAGAGAAGCCTCACTTAAAGAATCATCCACGTCTCGGTCCGTAGAACAGCTCTTGAGTACGTACTCATTAATGTCAGGTTAAGCAGATTTATTCACAAGAGCAATGAGGCATAAGCTGGGGTCTGAATTGAAGCTGAGTCAAGGAGAATGGATTGCTGGACTTTTTTTTTTAAGCAAAGACAGTTACACACACACACACACTCACTCTCACACACCCACACACACACAGCATTGTGTTATAATAAATCCCTGCATTACACCTAACAAATCTTTCCTTTCTTTTCCCATGGAAGGAAAAAAGAATTCTTCCGTTTTTTACTTGCAAATGAGCTCAGCTTAAATGATGCTCCACATATTTTTCAACTTCAAACCAAAAAAAAAGAAATATATAAGTTTTTTGTTTTTTTAAGAGCTTTTAAAACTACTTGTGCAATCAGCCATTTGACATCAAGCTTCTGGAGCTCTGGCAGACAGAAATGAGGAAGAATGAGGAGGAGGAGGATGTGGATGGCTAGCCAGAATATCCCGTTGTGAAGAGACAGGTCTGAATTTTCTTTAATTCCTCGCCATTACACCCCCCCACACGGATTTAATTAACGCACAGGGAGTCTTTTGATAACGCGCAGGGATGGGAGCACTACACTGATAACTGCAAAAAATTTCCTTTTTTCCCCCAATTGTTCTTAGTGCTTATTCGTCCTTAATATTGCTTAAAAATACTGGTGCAAAACCAACCAAAATACAAAAAAGATCATACGCTAGCAAGGTTTTTGTGTGTGCTGTGGCGTTTATGTGAATTACTTAGAGGCTCATTTAAAAAAGGGAAACGTTTTCACAAGCTCTTACAGGTTTTCCCTCTTGTCTAATTAATGAAGTGAAATTATGGCTTGGTTAAGAAAAAAAAAGTGATGGAGATACAGTATAATGTAAAAAAAAAAATTAATAAAATATGAATAGACAAAGCAATACAGCCCCTGTCCACTAGAGGTCAGATCATCCACCTGAGATCCACTTAGTCTCTCCTGAAGTTCTATACTGATATGGAAAAGTATTTAGACACCTGAAGCATATGTGATTCTTCCCCAGAACTGTTACCCACAACTGTGTAGGATCTTTGAATGCAGTAGCATTTATTTTCCCCTTTACTTAAAAGAAACCTGTTCTAGCATGATAATGCCCCTGTGGACAAAGTGAGCTCCATGAAGATATATTTTGTACATGGTTTGGAGTGGAAGATCTTGAGTGGCCTGCTATAGAGCTCTGACTTTACACCTTTACGCCTGACTTTATCTGTTTCTTTATGCACACTGGCATTGTCATGCTGGAATAGATTTGGGTCTTCTAGTTCAATTAAAGGGAAAAATTTTATTCAACTGCTTCCAGAGACACCCTATAATTGTGTGCCTCCAACTTTGTGGAAACAGTTTGAGAAAATTAGGTTTTGCAATACCTTTTTTCGATAAAGTGTGTCTTCTATTTTCAAGATTAGAACCATTTTGGCTCTGTTAGTTAGTTTAGTTTTGTTTTCCTCATGTGGACCAGACTAATATTGATATGAGACCATTTAGTCCCCTTCAAGATATTAAAAACATGTTTACTTTCTTCTTCAACACACAGACACACACACACACACACACACACACACATTCTTGACAAGGCAGATGGAGGAGAGAGAGCAGGCAAGAAGTGAGACAAAGCAGTGTGAAATTAAAGTGATGTGCCTTGTGTGTAAAATGGCAACAGGATCAGAGCCTTTGAAAAGCGGGCAGTCTATAGAGAGGGCATTTAGAGAGGCACGCTGACTAGAGATAAGACTTCTAACATGCTAGGTTAACCTGAGAGTGTGTGTGTGTGTGTGTGTGTGTGTGTGTGTGTGTGTGTGTGTGTGTGTGTGTGTGTGTGTGTGTGTGTGTGTTCGGAGGTGGGGTGATTTGTGTATGCCTGACAGTATGAGTGCTGGCGTGTGTGCGAACATGTGTATAGTATTTCGCCAGTCTATGCATTACCACAGTACACAGCACACATTGACACGGACTAACGAAAATATTCACACAATTTATCTGTTTTACAAAATGCTCTGTTTATAGTGATTATGGCAAATAGCCAAGCAGCGATATGTTTGTGTGTGTGTGTGTGTGTGTGCGTGTGTGTGTGTGTGTGTGTGTGTATGTGTGCTTGAGAAGTGTGTTAGGTCTTTTAGGGAAGAAGGAAAAAAAGAAACAATTTAGGATGAGAGGACAGCATGGAGTCTGATTATGTCATCAGCATAACTGGTTGTTAATTTGCTTCTGTGAGATTGGGGAAGAATAATGCACAATGTGGCCACGAAGATGGATTATACCATTTACAAATTCCCCACCATGTGCAAACTCCAACTCGGTGACTATCAGACTCTACTGAGGAACATTTTTCCAACTTTCAGTCCATGGTTGAGAATAAAGCTAACTAAGACCACAGAAAATATTGTGATTCCCGAAAAAGGATTGGCAAAGGAAGACAAAACCAGACAAATAACAAAGTTTGTTACAGTTATAGAATGTTATAGTTTTTGTCTAGTATGTCAATGTCCTTTACTGTCACAGCAGCCTGAATTCCTACTGGGAGTCAATAAAGTACATCAACTATATATGTATTTCTAGATATCTATCTATCTAGCTCTATAATACACTATGTGCATCAAAATATATATGTTTGCAAACGATTTCCCACCACTATGGTAGAAGTATTTTATTTTAATGTCTATTAAAATATATTAACATAGTCAATAAATAGATAATTAAATGATAATAACTGATATATAATTATAAAAATATATATATAAAATGTGTTGTATTTAACAATAACTTTTTTAAAATATTTAATAGACAAGTATTTAAATTATAATAACTTTAAAAGAAAAATCACAATAATATTAAAAATTAGAACCTTTAATTTAATATATAACATTTTTTTATTTATGAAAATAATCTGTTCCACATAATCTATAGAAGCTATTTAAGATCGAATGCTCCTGAAATTATATGGAATTAGGGTAATTTTTTGCCAGCGGTAGTCATGGTATCTCCTGGAATCATGCGATGCATGCGATGAGTGTACACTGGTTCGCAAGAATTATACGGGGTCCATTTGCCGAGCATCATTTCAAAACATTTCAGTTGGCTTCAGATGTAAGAAATGGGTTGCATTGTGCTAAGAGTGCAGTCTGAAAGCCTTCTTTGAAACCTTCTTTGGGCACATTTATTATCTATTGATGCATTATGTCAAAAAAGCAGCACTTTTCCTTTCTACCTGGGAAATAACCACTCACATTTGCTGCACATCTTAGATAGACAAAGCAGGAAAAAAAAGAAAAAGAGAAAAAGAAAATAAAGAATAACAATTGAAAAAAAAAAATGATTTGAACATTAATATGGAAACATAATGCGTACAATGTTTTTTTTAACCCTCAAAGATTAGTAGTTTGGTGAAGCTTCAATTTTGTAATGTTAACAAGTTTGGAAACACTTGTAGAGCAATCCTGGTCCACTTCTCCCAGCACAAATTCTCACGCCTTTTTACATACTTGAGATATTGACTTCAGTTTTTCTGTTTGGACCACCCGCTCATTATGATAAGCTGACTCTTTGCTACTCTGATTTTCCATTATGAGTTTGTGGACATGAATATTTTTTTAACAAATCCATCTACAGTTCAATTTATTGGGAAATGTAGACAGTCAGTCTTCACACCATCCAGATAAACAAAATGGAAAAATAGTTTGTAGATACTTGATTATAAGTTTCATGTGTTTTTAAACAACCCATTCTACATTTAGTCTCCATTTGTTGTAATAATAGCCTTCACGATGGAGCCACCAGGAAGGAGGAAAAGAGGAAGACAAAGAAGGCGGTTTATGGATGTGATGAGGGAAGAAATGCAGGTAGTTGGGGTGAAAGAGGCAGATGTACAGAACAGGGGGGAATGGAGAAGGATGATCCGCTGTGGCGACCCCCTAATGGGAGAAGCTGAAAGTAGAAGAAGAACTCTTCTAGGAAGATGTTCCACTAGATTTTGGAGTACACTTGTGGAGATATGTGTTCAGGTCAGGTTCTGATGTAGGTTGAGGAAGCCTGTGGTATAGTTAGTGTTCATTCATCCCAAAGGTGTTAATTAGGGTTGAATTCAGAGCTCTAAAGCAGGTCAATCAAGACATTCCACTACAACCTATGTAAACCATATGTTCATGGAGCTGGCTTTGTGTACAGGGGCATTGTCTACTGCATCCAAAAACATCTTATACAACTGTGTGCCTCCAACTTTGTGTCTACATAGTGTATATGCAAACCAATTAAAATCTAAGTCTGATGTTAAGATACGAATAGTTATTCGAACATGGAAATGATACCGTCAGGCTTTTTCCTCTTGGTTGAAACAGGCGAAATAATCAGAGTTGCACAAATCTCAATGTTTTCAAACATTCACAGCACATGGAGAGGAAAAATTAATACTAAAATCCCATGACTACAAAACTAAATTTACACTGCTGATTTATTCCATTTATTCTGTGTTTGGGGCTTCAATTTAAAATGTCAGCAAACGTTTCAGAAGATACAAGGCATCTAAATGTATAATTCAATGTATTTCATTTGTAACTTGAGCACTGTATATAACGGGGGTCATCCCATAAAAGACTTCCTTCTCTTTTTCTCCCTCTTGCTAATACACACACACACACACACACACACACACACACACACACACACACACACACACACACACACACAACAGGTACAAAACACTTAATTATTCTTGGCACAAAAACCTGCAATGCCCCCTACATCAATTATTAAAATATTTTGACATTTCTAAAAAGTTCAATGGGCAGAAAATGGATTCTGGCCAATTTTACACTATTCAGAGAGAGACCCCGAGCTCACCTATCCGAGCTTACTTATCCGATCTAAACCCGGGTCTGCAATTTAAGTCCACTTATCGCTGAAAAACATCCAATTGCAAAGCCATTAAAATCTTCGAGACACAAAGTCAACCTAACAGAAGCTATAAGGTGACACAGGTCATTAACCAAAAGTCTAATCTGGTTAATCATCTGCCATTGAACACTTGAGAGCAAACTAGCACTCAGGTGCTTGTTGCCTGTTTGAGGGGTTGTGTGACCAAAAATCCACAGCCATATCCAACTCTGATACACCGTACATTAATATAAGAATGTAAATATTTTCTTCATTCTTTATTACCTGCTGTATTCTGGTCAGGGTATTAGTGGATCCAGAGGTCATCCCAGAAACACTGCATGTCACACATGCCAACACACATTTACACTTTCTCTCACACCGAGAGGCAAATTAGAGTAGCTAATCCGTCTACTGGCATGTTTATGGGAGGCCGAATAAAACTGGACAGTCCTTAGAGAACCCACAGGAGAAAAAAAAAATTGGAGACTCCACACGGACAGTAACCTGAGAAAAGGTAGGAACTGCTCACTGCTACATATTTTCTATTTTTTTAAAAAGATGTTGACCTTGTTTGCTTTGGGCATCAGAGGACTATAATGGCTTTCCAGTTATAAAGATAAAGCACAAACCTATCTTTCCTCAGCACTGTGTCCTCACATGCACACACATACACGTTTGAGTTACAACCCTACTATTAACATAATTATTAATGCAAATTATTATGCTACACTATATGGACAATAGTACTGGGACACCTGACCTTTCCATTTCTATTCTCAATTAAATTTATGCCATCTGGCATTTAACTCGTTTTTTTTTATACAACCAAGCAGTTCAGGGTTAAGAGCCTTGCTCAAGGACCCAACAGTAGCTTGGCAGTGCTGGGTCTTTAACCCCTGACCTACCATTAAATTCTCCCTTTATTTAAACTAAGGTTGCACGACAATTCCAGTATGACAATACCCAATGCGTTAAGTGACCTGTTATAGAGCTCTGACCCCAACCCTATTGAACACCTTTGGGATGAACTGGACCACTGACTGCAACCCAGGCATTCTCACTATATATCAGTACCTGACTTTACTAATACCCTTGTGGCTGAATGAACACAAAGCTCCACAATCATACTCCAAAATATGATATCGGTATATGACCTACACAAGATCACGTCAGCTATTTAACATAAAAAGCTTCCACCCTGTCTCGTCGAGATTCTAAGTCCAAATCCTGATGGTGCTGCAGCAGTCTTAAGCCCTGGGGTCCAAAATAAGCCATGCTTTTAAATGTGGTGGTATATTCTGTCTCCAAGCTAATCACAGCTAGCTAATCAAGAGCATCGGTGAGCTCAAGTATGCAGAAGTGGGTAGATAGAGCTTTACTGCATATGTGTTTTCCTAAGTCGAGATGTTCCACGAGCAGTTTGAAATAATGGTGAACAGAGGAAGAAAAAAGTGAGATCTGGTAGATAGCTGTTCGATAAATGTGCGATAAGGGAGTGCTGTTTGATGGGTGGGAATTTTGCCATGACTAAATCTGAAAAGAAAAAAAAACATCTCTTATAACCTGTCCTATTCAGACATCTGGTTCCCTATAGGATAGAAAAACACCATCTCCATCTCTCTTACACACACAATTGCTCAGTAAAATAATTATAACAGCACTGTTGGGTTTCTCTGTCTCCCACTTTAGCTAGCATTTGCTATAAGTTTACACTGCAGTAAATCTCTGCAGCTCTTTATTTTCAAAGACTAAAAAAGACTAAGGCTCTTCCTTTAGATGTAGCCAAGGCACTATTTAGTTACATTAATACACCAGTTAATGGAGCGAGAGCACAAGAGAAAAAAGGGAGAGAGACTGACAGGCAGAGAGAAGGAGGAAAGTGAGGGAGAGTTAACGTGTCTGCAGTATACATGACAGATCCCACATGCTGACATTTTACAAGACAGATCTGTCATCCCTCCCTCTCCTGCCTGTTCCTCTTTCGTTCCTCCGTTCACCGGAAGAGAACAATGGAGACATTGAAAAGCTGCCTGCTGAAAGTCACGTTCCTTCCTTTGTGTCTTTTATTTCCATCATCATTATAATTGCTGTTAGGACAAAGGATTTGACAGAGAGAGCAGGCCTCGGAGCGTTCGAACTGCATGCGAGACAAAAAGCAGGGAATTTCACTAAAGCCTGAGGAAAGACAGAGAGAGAAAGGGAGAGACAGAACGACAGTGAGAGGTGAAGAAAAGGAAACGCGACAGAGAAGAGGCTCAGAAGTCCAGGCGGTTGAAAACCTCTTAGACAGAAAAGCCCTGAAAAGCTTGACTTGGACTACCACACAATGCACACACACACACACACACACACACACACACACACACACACCATGCTTTGCTGCTTAACAAGCCAAGTGTTTTCACAGCACAGCTTTCATGTTAGCCATGTGCTTTACACTCACACTAGAACAACAGCCAAAGAGACGTGGTTTTCAACAACCACAAATACACTCCAACACACATGTACTCTCTAAAACAGGATCTGTCTCTATACACAGCAAATCCTGAGCGTAGAATAAGCTAGAAGCTAGAACTATATCTAAGATCAGAGTGAATTACCATCAGAACCACAGAAGGTCTGCTTGCCTTTTATTATCATTTACAGGGAGTGCAGAATTATTAGGCAAATGAGTATTTTGACCACATCATCCTCGTTATGCATGTTGTCTTACTCCAAGCTGTATAGGCTGGAAAGCCTACTACCAATTAAGCATATTAGGTGATGTGCATCTCTGTAATGAGAAGGGGTGTGGTCTAATGACATCAACACCCTATATCAGGTGTGCATAATTATTAGGCAACTTCCTTTCCTTTGGCAAAATGGGTCAAAAGAAGGACTTGACAGGCTCAGAAAAGTCAAAAATAGTGAGATATATTGCAGAGGGATGCAGCAGTCTTAAAATAGCCAAGCTTCTGAAGCGTGATCATCGAACAATCAAGCGTTTCATTCAAAATAGTCGACAGGGTCGCAAGAAGCGTGTGGAAAAACCAAGGCGCAAAATAACTGCCCGTGAACTGAGAAAAGTCAAGCGTGCAGCTGCCAAGATGCCACTTGCCACCAGTTTGGCCATATTTCAGAGCTGCAACATCACTGAGTGCCCAAAAGCACAAGGTGTGCAATACTCAGAGACATGGCCAAGGTAAGAAAGGCAGAAAGTCGACCACCACTGAACAAGACACACAAGCTGAAACGTCAAGACTGGGCCAAGAAATATCTCAAGACTGATTTTTCTAAGGTTTTATGGACTGATGAAATGAGAGTGAGTCTTGATGGGCCAGATGGATGGGCCCGTGGCTGGATTGGTAAAGGGCAGAGAGCTCCAGTCCGACTCAGACGCCAGCAAGGTGGAGGTGGAGTACTGGTTTGGGCTGGTATCATCAAAGATGAGCTTGTGGGGCCTTTTCGGGTTGAGGATGGAGTCAAGCTGAACTCCCAGTCCTACTGCCAGTTTCTGGAAGACACCTTCTTCAAGCAGTGGTACAGGAAGAAGTCTGCATCCTTCAAGAAAAACATGATTTTCATGCAGGACAATGCTCCATCACACACGCCCAAGTACTCCACAGCGTGGCTGGCAAGAAAGGGTATAAAAGAAGAAAATCTAATGATATGGCCTCCTTGTTCACCTGATCTGAACCCCATTGAGAACCTGTGGTCCATCATCAAATGTGCGATTTACAAGGAGGGAAAACAGTACACCTCTCTGAACAGTGTCTGGGAGGCTGTGGTTGCTGCTGCACGCAATGTTGATGGTGAACAGATCAAAACACTGACAGAATCCATGGATGGCAGGCTTTTGAGTGTCCTTGCAAAGAAAGGTGGCTATATTGGTCACTGATTTGTTTTTGTTTGGTTTTGAATGTCAGAAATGTATATTTGTGAATGTTGAGATGTTATATTGGTTTCACTGGTAAAAATAAATAATTGAAATGGGTATGAATTTGTTTTTTGTTAAGTTGCCTAATAATTATGCACAGTAATAGTCACCTGCACACACAGATATCCCCCTAAAATAGCTAAAACTAAAAACTACTTCCAAAAATATTCAGCTTTGATATTAATGAGTTTTTTGTGTTCATTGAGAACATGGTTGTTGTTCAAATTAAATCCTCAAATAAAATTAATCCTCAAAAATACAACTTGCCTAATAATTCTGCACTCCCTGTATATATTCACTGGGTAGTCTGTAAATGCAAAATATTTAGCCATTAGAATAATATATTTTCATGTAAAAAAATATGTTGCTGAAATTTGAACAAGGTGGCACAATAGTGCATTTATTATTATTATATTAGTTCATAAATGAATTGCCTTGTTCTTGTGTGATTTTCTTGTCCACAGCATATTATAAGTATTTGTAAATCAGGAATTGTTTCCACCCACCAGCACTTACAGACTCGGCGTGCCTTTTAGGCAGGAAAGGTATTCATCTGTTAATTTTTTACAACAAAACAAAGATCCTGATGACCTTCTGCACTGGAATGATGATAAACAAAATCTGATGTGTTTATACAGCTTGGTTGGGCTAGGGGTTAGGGTGAAGAGTGGAAAACCTCAGTATGTGCTCCATTATGTGATTTTTAAGGGTACGTGATGAGACATTGAGCTAGAGAAGGCATGGTCAAGGGTGAGCTGCAGATAGAGAGGAGGCAGAGTCAACCAGTGTGTAAGGTGTAGGGATTGTGGTGGTCAGCATAAGGTTACTTATGTTTCCATGTATTTTCTTTCAGGAGAAAATAAAGAGAAGGGATGGAGCTGACAAAGGTCACACATAACACATATGGCCACCCACCTACACACACACACACACACACACACTGGAGCCTAAGCTTAGAAAAAGCCTTGATGATCTTGAGCAAGGTGAAAGCCACTGAATTTTTGGATGGCATTTTATTTCAGTTTTTCTATTAGCTAGTTGGAAAAAGGGTGACCCAGAACCCAGAACCTCTGTCGAAGTGCACATCTCCAGAGTCGTCCTTGACACACACTAGGATCTACACACACTTTTCCAGTACTGTTAGCAGAGCTAACAAACTCGACTTTCCCTCAATTGACTGTTAGTACTGCTCTTGGGAGGCAAAACTGCAAAATTGGCCATGATATCATTAGAGATGGTATTTCTCTCTTTCCCCTGACAATCACAGCAAAACTAGCCAATCACAGGCATCTGTCGGCTAATGAATGGTAAAGATAGAGGCGGATAGTGCTTTTCTCAGAGGATGGTATACAAGTTGAGGGAAGTAAAAAAAAAACAAAAACAGTTGCATAGTTTCAAATGCTGTTAAAAAAAAAACAAGAAAAAAAAAAACAAGATAAAAGCTCCTGAGCACCAAATCAGCTTCGGCCTACCTTTGGAAAAAATTATCACAAAATAATAAAAGTCATTTTACATGGCATGAAAACTTATATATATATAAATTTAACGACTAAAAAGCAGTCTGTAGAAGCCTATATTGATTAGACACATTTTTACACACACACACACGCACACACACGCACGCACGCACACACACACTGCATACCTCGATATCCATTATTTCATGTCTACAGCATTTAACATTGAAGAAGAATGTTATAACGTTACATTTATTTTGATTATCCGAGTTTCAGATTCAGACCTGAGATTAAGCCTGTAGGCACAAAATAACAAAACTGTTTGTTTGATTACAATGCCTTCATTTTTTATTCTACAGCATGAATCTGGCCTAATGTTATTCTGGTAAATCAACTGGAAATAGTTAGACTTGCTGTTAAATTGATGTAAGTAAATACTAATCAGGATGAATGTATTTTAAACGAAAATAAAGATGGAAAAAAAAACATAACTGTGGGCAAATGATTCAACGTGATCATTACATACAGTAATTATGAATGATAAATCAATATTTGCTGTAAATAGCATTCGAGAATTTTTCTCTGGAAAGAAAATGTATCCATTAACGTCTCGTGACAATTTCCCTGGTTCTATTTAAATTGATTCCAATGCAGCATAAATACAAAACTCAGTGCAGGCTTTACCTCTTGTGAGCTACACCTACAGTAATGACAGCTGAGGTGCACAATTCCACCAGCTTACCAAACTAGCAAACTGTTTCAACACACAACAGTCACTTAGCCTATGTCGCTAGCTTAACCTTGACTCACAGATTAGAGACTGACTAAGCGAGGATTCTGGCATCCAGCATTAGCATTTCACAGCGATGCGCTAAATGAGGTCATTGGGAGGAACCGTGACTAAAAGCTGCTAATTAGAGAGCTAACGTCTTACAAGCTAACCGAGGAGGTCTCGCACACACACACACACACACACACACACACACACACACACACACACACACACTCACATAGTGAATGAGCAGTTTTCATTACAATATTGCTACTAAACTGAAATCATAATGATAATCACGTGATCTGTTGCTGCTAGCAACATGGAAATGATAAACTGGTGTGCCATTAAGTAATACATCTGTGTCTGTCTCATCTAACTCTAATATAAACAGGAATGCCAAGGATATGACTCCAGATGAAGGCACAACTTGATACAATAATCGCACACACACACACACACACACACACACACACACACACACACACACACACACACACACACACACACACGCTGCAATTCAGCTCAATCAGAACTAAGCAGACTTTTTATCAGCTCCTTTCTGGATAAAAATCCCAAGCACTAGAAAATGCAGTATTATCTGCTAGGATCTGTTGTGCCATGCACACACACACACACACACACACACACACACACACACACACACACACACACACACACACACACACACACAAGCATATGTCTACAGCAATAGCACATGGACACTTTTAAAGATTCATTATAATCATCATCACACTCCCCTCAATGTGAGTGGCTGTGTAAGCAAAGTGTGTTCTAAACTATCTGAGCCAAGAGACCAAGAAAGCAAACAATGAAATAAAGGAAAAAAAGAGAATATAGATCAGTCTACTGACTTGTGTGTTTTTGGGAGGTGTATGGAAACCAGAGAACCTGCAGGAACCATACACAGAGACACTCTCTAAAACTCCATACAAATTTACATGAGCTCAGGCTAAAACCAGGGACCTTTGTGCTGTGATGTCAGTTTAGTGAATAAGTTTGAATTTAAATAGTAGTAGCTCATTGGAAAAGATGTTGGACCTCTGTTTAAAAGGTTGCAAGTTTAGATTACAGCACCACCAAGCTGCTACTGGTAAGCCCTTAATTCTAAATCGTGCTGGATAAGGGCATGTGCCAAATTCTATAAATAAAACTGTGAATTGGACTAAAAAATACAATACTTGTAAAGCAAAAGTTCATGAGATGGTCTCAAAAAAAAAGTAGAGGAAAGGAGTATCTATAGCACATGGTGTGCAACCCAACCCATTCATCTGGCATTCAGAGAGGGAATGCTGAGTCAGTGCAGCGTATCAGATGTAATAACAGATGTCGGTTGTGACTCACTACCGGTGTTCTCATTTAACTGCACTTTCCTGAGAAACTCTGTGTGACCACAAGGTGGAACAATATATATTAACATATTCTAAAAAGCCCATTTGGGCAAAAGCGAGTGCTCACTCTGAACACAGCAGGTTACGATCTACCAGCAAGTATATTATCTGAAAGCATTCCTACTTTTTTTCTCACCTCAAAAAAGGCTCTTATGATGCATGTGTTTCAGGAGAAGTAGTAGTCTGTTAAGCACAGAGTTAGAAGAGAGCGAGAGAGCAGCATGGAAATATGAACTGAGGACATAAAAACAAGCACATACTGGTGTAAAGGTCAAATCCACAAATTAATGACCATGAAGTCAATCAGAAATCATATATTATTCTAGGTACATATGACTTTTTTTGTGTATTTGGATATAATTTGTATATTAATATATTGTGGGAGGTGGTGGCTTAGTGGTCAAGGCATTAGACTCTAGATCTGAAGGCTTAAATCTCAGCACCACCGAGCTGCCGCTCCTGGGCCCTTGAGCAAGGCCCTTAACCCTTAACTGCTCAATTGTCAGTTTCGGGATGTAAATGTATATGCATAAATGTTTCTCTTTATTTTTGCAGACTAGGTTCTCATTTTTTGCACACACTATAATTGTTTTGAAATGAAGTTGAAGGTCAATATTATATTGATCAACATTAAACTTTAAAGTGAATTGGAAGCATTCCGTAAGGTTTTCCAGTTGTACCCTTTGTTGTTTAAGTGTCATGTGTATAAAGCTAATATTGGCCTGGGCAAAGGTGTTTGTATATTTATACATTGTATACATTTTAGCTGCTACTTGGGGACTAGCTTTAATTGTAGCTTCTATATTTATAAGGAATTATGCCTTCTCCACTCCGCCTAATCAAAATTCATTAGAATGTGTCATTTGTGTAATTAATGTCATTTCAGTGAAAAATAAATAAATAAAAAAGACAACAATAGCATTTACAGGTACATGTTGGGTTATGCCATTTAACCGAGTGTTTCCTAAAACTCTTCAGCTTCAACCTACGGTTTCATTTGTGTAATAAAACTTTTCCAAAAAAAAATTCCATTAACCACTGCACCTTCCCATTCCATGTCACATGACTGTCTACACCTGAATCATGTTGCCTGGTATTTAGCATTTATATATAACAAACTAATTAAAGGGTTAAGGGCCCAGCAGTAGCAGCTTGTTTTTAGGCTGGGATTTTGTCTTATAACCTTCCAATCCAAAGTTCAGTGCCTTACCCACTGAGCTACCACTTCCCGTTGTCTTTGTGTAAAGCATTTGCGCTATAAATAAAAAGTTATGCATTTGAATCTGCCTGATTGAGTACTACATCACACATCAATCCATAGTTCAGTTTATAAGCTGGATTTTTTAATGAAAAAAATCATCAGTTCTACACAAAAATTTATTAAATTATTTACTGATAATTGCTTTAAACTAAACAATTCTGTGTCTTTTAAATTCAAGATTTTCCAATTTTCTTTTTAGCTTGAAAGTGAGAAGAATCATAGCATTGCACCCTTAAAGATCCTTATGCTTGTGGCTAGAAAAGTACAGAACAGATTTCAGGATTTGTGGCCAATGTCCGGAGCATCGTAGGCTGGCACTATTTCAGCAGTGGCACGCACACGTTGCTATTTATACGTGTAGCCTATCTGCTGCACTGCTACACATATTAGGACATATGAGTGCTGTAATCCAATCAGTTTCCTCTCCCCCGATATTAAAATTACAAATAAACTGCTATATCAGGATACTGCTAGACTAGGCAGTATGCTAATTTTAGAAACCTGGATGCAAAAACATTCATGGGCACAAAATACACATGGATGCATACAAACACACACAGACGTTTGAAGTCTTATCTGTGGGACAGTTTGGCCACATGTTCTATCATTTTAATATAAATGAGGGTGTGAATGAAGGGCAAGGGAAGACGCTTTCACGCCGAGTTTTGCCCACACGGGGTTGATGCGGGCTGCGTTTGAAGTCTGAGTCGAGTGTGAAATGAGCTGGGAGGGATGGTCATCACACAAGACACACGCTCAACACGTGCAGTACAGCGTGGAGAAAATGTTGAAGCCAGAGGAATTGTCTGGAGAAATGGCAGCGACGCTGAACAAATCATCGTGTACAGCACTAGTGTACACTATATATGATGAGAGAGGAAAAAACTTTTAGATGGAGGGTCATTGTCACAGATTTATTGCAGTGTGCTCTCTGTAGCTGATTTCTAGCAAATAATATAGCGCTGTATATTACCACCCGAACGATTTTTACTTTCAAAAGTAAATTTGTTATTGTCTATGTTATGGCTATTTGCCTGAAGAGATCACATGAAGTAAACATGAGGGCAAAAGCAGTCAAAATATTTGAAAACCTTGCTAGGGTGAGTTCCTTTCATGCTTTAATTAAGGTGTTGGATAGCAAAGTGCTATAATGACACGGACACACGGCTAAAGGCCCAAATTTAGTTTGTAATCAGATCTAGTGGCACAGACTTGCTGCACAACCAAAAATTTCAGGGGAGGGTGGGCTCAATCTGATCCAACTCCTTCTGTTAGCGTAAAGCTAGTCACAGTAGGCTCTCGAAAATTGCAAAACTTCTTCTAAGATTTGTTATGAAGACAGGTAACTGGATATGATAAATTGATTAATTTATAAAAATTTGTCTGTGTATGCGGCAACACCGCAGGTTTTTCTTGGTTTCATATTTTAAAGCTGTGTTGTATAAAACGAAACGCTGTAATGCAACAGCGCTATTATCATTGCTTTCTTCATCAAGAGGACACACCGTGAATTATCATTCTTCATGTAATATGAATTCACCGGAGTCAATCAAAGGAATGAAAATATCAGTGACCACAACCTAACCCCAATCTCACACCAGCTGTACAGTAACACATAAAACACATTTATCCTGGACATTGCACTCAACTTTGCCTAGTAAAAGAAGATTCGGATAAGATCCAACTCCACCCCATGAACTTTTTGTTCTGCAGCAAGAAGAGCAGCATATTCTGGCCGTGAAATTAAGTACACACTGCCAAATTACCAAACCAGTATAGATGAGTTTTAAACTGTTTGGGTTGTGTAATAAAATAAAGACGTTTAGTAAAAAAAAGAATTCATTGTTTGTGTAGAAATGACTGCTTTCGTGAAGAGACAAATGTGGATGATGATAAAGTGAATTATGTGTTTTCTACTAAATGCATCATCATTTTTATTAAGTCATTACCTTTTTTCCAGAATTATAATACACCAGAAAAAACTTTTTTTTTCTTTCAATTTCAACTGAAATATTCTAGAGAGTGCATTAACATGTCAACTAGGTTGTGGTAGCATTACATTTTCTGTTCATTTAACCGAGGAGACACACACCTGTTCCAGCATGACAATGTCCCTATGCACAAAGCAAGCTCCATAAAGTTATGATTTTATGATTTTTTATGAAAAATTTTAGTGGTCTGCTATAGAGCTCTGACCACAACCCTACTGAACACCTTTGAGATGAACTGAAATGCTGGCTGCACCCCAGGCCTCCTCACCCGACATCAGTACCTGACTTTACTAACGCCCTTGTGGCTGAATGATAAAAAATCTCCACAAGCACACTCCAAAATCTAATGGAACATCTTCCCAGAAGGTTAGAGGTTAATATATCAGCAAATGTTGAATGTTCGAAAAACACATACGAATCTATAGGTTCTGGTGTCTATACAGGGTATTATAGCTGTGATAGTATTAAACATGCTTTAATAAAACTTCCTTTTTTGTTTAACAAAAAGACAGATACAAAGCCGCATAAACCAATGCTTTATTGATCCTGCACAGGAAACGCTCGGCCACCGCAGCCACACAAAGTACAAATCCAGATCCTTTACAGATAAACAAGTAGGAAAAAGCGATATATTCTGTACCACCCAATACTCTAAACACTCAGCTGCAGATTCACAACAGATTTATAGTCTCATAGTTTTATTCAATTCCACCTGCTCAAAAATCCTCCTCCTTTCTCTTATTTTCCTGCCTGCTTAACACCTCTTGTTTTCTATATACTTTAAGAATTCTTTTCATTATACTGTATGTAATCTTTGTTCTCCAATCCTGTTATAGCTCAGACAACAGAGATAACGCAAAACATTTGCTAGAAGAGTGTGCTTTTATTTGGAACGAAAGAGTTCGGGCGAATGTGTTGAGCCTCTTCTTCCTACTCCTTCTGTTGTCCTGCTCCTAAAGCATAACCACTAACAAATCTTCTCCAACCTCTTCTTTTTTGAGTCACCAACCCACACAGCCTACTACGTCTCTCACTGTTCCTACTTTTCACTTTCAGTGTCTCTTTCTCTTCGTCTCTCTGTTACTTGTTCTCTCTCTCTCTTTCTGTCTCATCACATGCTCTCTCTCTATCTCTTTCACTCTCACTCTCTCATTCAAAGCCAGCTCAGGTTTTGATCTGAGCCTCTGGCCCTTCTCCCAGGCTTCTGTTGTTTGATGGGATTTGTGAAGCTGGCATTGCAAATGCTACAACACACACACACACACACACACACACACACACACACACACACACACACACACACACACACAATTTTACTTGTCTCACTATACTTGTAAGGACCTTGCAATGACACAAGATCTCGCTCTCTCGCACACACTCACACACACACACACACACACACACACACACACACACACACACACACACACACACACACACAATGGTCTCACTATCTTTGTTAAGATCTTCCATTGACACAAAATCTCACACACACACACACACACACACACACACACACACACACACACACACACTTGTATCACTCTCTCTGTTAGGACCTTACTTTGACACAAGATCTCTCAAACAAACACACACACACACACACACACACACAATCACAGGTAGAACAGTGTGAACCTTGTCGGCATTAAGAATCCTTGTGCGTTATTACAGTAGCTTAAACTCCCCCAGTTGATTGCACATCTGTTTCTGACAAACACACACACACACACACACACACACACACACAGATGCAAACAAACAAATAGAGCACAAACAATAGCACGAGCATTATGAATGTGCTTGCCAGGGCACATACATAAATGAATAAGAAGAGGAAAAGGATTTATCCGCTGCCCTGCTTTCAATAGCTTTGCACAAGCACATTTTTATCACCTTCTATTCCTCCAACAATTAGAGTTGGGGTGTACACAAAATTCACGGTTCGGTACATTCCTTGTTTTTTAAGTCACGATTTAGTTCAATTTCCGTATGTCTTTTTTATTAATGCCATTTATTATTAACATTTGAGATTACGAATAAACAGTTTACATTTTTAAAACAATAGTAAATAAAATGTTTATAATATTTTATACAAAAAATAATTAAATCAAATTAATGCAATAAACTTTTTTATTATATTGATTAAACTGAATAATTGAATTGGCACAAATTAGATTAAATAAAATTAATAAATGAAAAAATGAAATTAATTAATAATGAAAAAATTAAATAACATTTACATTTGTTAGACCCCATGGGAAATACAGGTGTGTGTGTGTGTGTGTGTGTGTGTTTTACATTTAATATTTGTTTTTCTAAAGATATGATCTACTTAACTGTTTATAACTTATTTTAGCATACTTTAATAAATGTCTTCATTCCTTCCATCCTTTATTCATTCACTCTCGATATGTGGAATTGTCAGGATTTTCTCCTTTTAACAGAAATTGTTGAAGCTGGACATAAAACGCTAAAGAATCCATAGCACTAGCCACTTCCTGTTTAGCAGCTAACACTAGCTCTATGGATTCTTGAGCATGTTCATGCATGCTCAAAACAAATCTTATTTCTGGTATGGAGTGAGTAGCCACAGTGACACTGCGCTAAATCTAGCCCTTGGCATTGTTGTGTATGTTTTCAAGTTAATGATAATAATTTAAAAAAGGCACTTAAAGTGTGGGGCGGAGACAAAACAAACTTCACGGTCAATCGCTTATACTTCAAGAGGAAACTCAGATTTTAACTATGTTCCATTCTGCATTCTGTACACATGCGTTTCGAACCAAAAGCCATGTGCCGAAAAATTCAGGTACAAATAAGTGTAACGCTACACACCTATTTATTGTCTATGTGTGTGTTAGTCATAATGTGCAAATTTTTGCACAATCTGTAAATTAGTTTGTGACTGTGAGTTGGTGTGTGTGTGTGTGTGTGTGTGTGTGTGTGTGTGTGTGTGTGTGTGTGTGAGATTTCCTGAATCGGACTAATATCCATGGGATTAAAGCCTGGACAAATGGGATATAATCCACGAGTGTAAACTGCATTAGTATTTTTTTTTAACATTTTATTTAATATATATTAAATACACTATACTGATAAAAACTTTGCGGTTTCACATTTAATTCCAATTTGTTGTTATAATAACCTCCACACTTCTGGGAAGATGTTCCACTCAATTTTAGAGCGTGCTTGTGGAGATTTGTTCTCATTCAGACACTATAGTGTAAGTAAAGTCAGGTACTGATGTAGGGTGTGAAGGCCTGGGGTGTTCCAATTCATCCCAAAGGGGTTCAGTAGTGTTGAGGTCAGAGCTCTATAGCAAGCTGTTTAAGATATTCCAATCCAACCCATGTAAAGCATATCATAAAACTAGATTTGGGGTATTGTCATGCTGGAACAGGTTTGGGTCTCCTAGTTCAAGTGAGGGAAAAATTAAACGCTACTGCATTCAAAAACATTCATAAAATTTTGTAACTCCACCAATGTGGTAACAGGTTGAGGAACATCTGCACATTAATGCGACAAACTGTAAAGTGTAAATCATGACTGACACACGTATATTGTAATATAGAAAAGCTACAGCTTTTGTTATTAATTCCAATAAACACTTTGCTGCTGTTCATAGAAAACAGTTTGGTATATATATATATATATATATATATATATATATATATATATATATATATATATATATATATATATGCCTGGTACAGTCTTTCTGACATTTTTACTATTACTGTACATTGTATATCGATTTTGTGATTGAAGAGGAACATGAGAGTCATTCTGCTAAATCTCACTACAACAGGACAGAGAACGAGTGTACAGAAAGATGCACATTCACCTTTCCATTACTAACACATCACTTTAAAGCATATTCTGCTGTTTATACAGCTAAGCCTCCTTCCACACACAAACACACACACAGTAGTATACATTAAGGCCATTATGATTTTTTTGTAAAAAAAAACTCAAATCCATAGGAAGGGATTATGCAGAAGAGCCGCTCTCAACATGACGTATAAAAATAGCGCAATGCAGACAAAAGCATTACTCTTCCACACAGTAGTAGATGCAAACTTTCTGCCAAAGGTCTTGGCACTCCAAGCTTTTTCAAATGCTTTTAATAAATGAGCTGTATCTCAGAATGTTTGCCGGAACGCTTCAGACGCCCACTATACGCATTGCACAGTGTATACAAATTGGATTGACAAAATAATAAAAAGCTTAATGGCTTGGTTATGTTTTAGAAGGAAGTTAGTGAAACATGTAACCTGACCTAATTAACAACTTCATGCATCCTGACTAGCAGTGACAAGGTGACCTGGAACTGTTCATTTTTAGTGAGAAAGATGTCCGGATATGGGCGTGTTCAGCAACATGACAAAGTGAAAAAAATATGTAATGGCTTTATGCAGCAACTACCAATAAGATGGGAAAAAAGCAGTACAGTCAACCCCCCATAAATCGCGGTTCGGAACTTTCATTTTTAATTTAATTTTTCAAGAACGTTAGGAATAAAATTTTAAACTATGTTTTCACTAACAAATTTTATAAAAATCTTTTAAAACACATTATTGTATTACAGTGACATAAAGTACCATAAGGGCTGCGGGGGTGCGTTCAAAAATTCAGTGTTACGTCTTAGAACGTAACCCCTGCGAGTTCCAAAGGACCACTGTATAGTGATCTGTAACACATGACCTGTCTCCTAATTAAATTTTGCCAAGCCCCTGGTAAATGTTACTATAAAATAGATTAGTTTCGATTAAACTTTAATGTCATTCCACATGTTACAGTACAAGGCAACAAGATCCAGCATATAACCAAAATTGCATTTGGTAGCAGTGTAAAATATTTACATATGTACAGGTTGGTAAGACTACGATATATGAGAGATATGAATAAATAATGACAAATGAAGGAATGAATAAGTGATATAATATGATACTGTGGCAACTAGTAGCAGGAACACTTTCTGCCAATGTCATAGTAGTCAAGCCACGATCACACTACACTTTTCAACCCCTTTGTCATATCACTCCTATATGCAGCAGGAAGGTGAAAAAATACAATTATATGGGTAGTTCCCACTTGGGAAATTGTTTGTGCTAGAAAACCAAATTGTAACCAGCTAGTGACTAACAAGGTGTTTGTGTTAATATAAGTTTACTTACTGCTCATTGGTGCCTACCATTTACTCTGTTTGTGGCAAGAATGCTCAAACTAAATACACAGCTGATTGAAAGCACAGATCAGGTAACAACCATCACATCAGAAGCGAGAAACAGTGATCGCTTTTGTTTCGCAAATCAATTTTTTAAATAGCGAACCAAATTTCTCAGTCGCAGCACTGTAATCACATGTGCTGATTGATGGATTGACACTGTAATCATCTGATATCAGAAAGACACAAGCCACAACTGCAACGAACTGAGATTACAGCAGAGAAATGGAGAGCGGCTGCACAACTATCCATCCAAATCTGTTTAAATCTAACAGACTAAAAACAACCATTTAATTTACATATCAGTCATTGATATGAATGTTGAAGGGATATCAATAGCATTCTCAGTAAAAGAAAAGAATGCACTTGCAAATATGTTTCTATTCAATGGCCACCCATTCAAGGCTTTACATTAGGCTATATCTTAAAATGAACCCCCCCACCCCACAAAAAGGAGAAAATATTCTACACTCTAGTATGTAGGGGTTTGTCTCCTCTGGGAGAGAAAAAAAGACTATTAGACTGATAAAACTAGATTGCGCTAAGAATAGCATGTGGGTTTAAGTGGGAAACCTTCCCAAAGAAAATATACTGTGGTCTATATGGACCCATTTGCGGTTACAATAATCTTCACTCTTCTGGGAAATTAGTGCTGCGCGATTAATTGCATCGCAATGTGCGTACTTTCTGAGAACAGTTTGCAGATTTTTCGCAAATCTAACAAATAAAAAAAAGACCAGATAGTCCCAGTTTAGGCAGTGCAAGTATGGTGCATGTGGTCACATGACTTTCCAGTGTGCAGTGCAGAGACCAGCTAAATATGGATGCCAAGCAGAACGACTCTGAACTGGTCCGCTACCTCTGATATATGGCCATATTTTAGCTATAAAATCACCAACACTGAGCAGAGAGAGAAACTGTATTATTAAAGTTGCTATTTGACGTGGCAATATGATAAACAGTCATATTGCCATATACAATATGACTGTAACAGATCTCACTGGTCCAGGTTGGAAGAGAGAGACGACAGACGATTGTTTAACAGACAGCGCTTTCTTTTAGTTTTCGTTCACTTTTGCCCCACCGCTTCCCTCGTACTCACGCCGGGACACAAACATACATCTTTCCTCAACGCCAACGCGTAACCTGCACACACTCACGGATTGGCGCGCCTTCACCTGGCAACCGCCGCTTTCCCCACACACATCCCCATACACGCTGTCAGCTCTGCCCGGTATCTTTCCATCTCTCTCTCTCTCTCCCCCTATTTCTCCCTCTCTCTCTCCGGTGTCTGTTACATCCTGTGGTAAACAGGGCCGTTCCTAGCATTTTGGAACCCTGGGCAAGATTCCTATTGTCACCCCACACGCCTCTGTGCTCCCACCACAATTCTCCACTCCCACACCATACAAATCATTAGCAATCTTCCATTAAAAAAAAGGTTAAACACATTTAATAATAATGAACTCAAAATTGCCTGAATTCAAGTACGTAAACATATACTGTTTCTTGAACTTCTATAAATATAATAAAAAAAACAAAAACAGATAAGCATACTTATGACTTATTTCTGCCAAGAATTAATTCTATAGGATTATAAAAAATCATACAAAAAAACAGTGTGCAATAGTCATATTTACTTATGTTTACATAGTCTAGACAACATCAAGGTGAAAGTTCAATAACACTGCATCCTCACTATATCATCCCTTGCAAGCAGGTATTTATTAGTGTGGTTATTATTTCCGTACTTTAATATTTAGACAAATAGAAATACCTAAAATTGTTAACAGCAGCAAACAGCATGGCTATAGACGTGTTAAAAACAGGTAAGATAAGAGTCAACAGATATCCACAGCACTGCTCCTCCCCCAGCAGATGCCCATTTATTGCAATTGGCAATTACATTTTACTTATCCACATTGACTTATCATGTAATCATATTTTACTAGAGTGGGAATCAAACTCCTATGTTTGTTGTTTAGAATATGGACAGTCAAACAATACCACGTGTTACGCAGATTGCACTTTCATACTGTAAAGGAGCAGGACTTGATTCTCAGCTTCAACCTTGAGCAAAACCATGCAAACGATTGTTCTGATGTTTTTCTTGTCAGGACGGTATAACATTGCATGTGCAAAGTTTAAAACTGGATTCCGTCCTGGTTTTCTCTCTGAACTCACTGAGATGTAAAAGTAGCCTTAGAGGTGTGTCTCCAAAATTAATGACATGAGACCCAGCTAAACTTTCTTGTATTAGTATTATAAGTTGTTTGATTCAATCCATTATGTGGCAGATAAGAAAGCAAATTTTTTTGGTTGTCATGGTGACATTTATAGTTAAAAAAAAAGTATTTATACAATTTTCACCAATAAATTTATAAATAAATAATAATAATTATAAATAATGTTGTATGTTCACATTGTCTTTAAAGAAACCACGACTGATTGTAGAAATGATTTGCTGGTGGCCCCAGGAATTTGCTATATTAAGCAAATTTATACTAAAATGAACCGTAATAGATAGCATCATGATTCATATCCAAATCAATCTCTAAAGAGTGTGCCTTGATGCTAAACTGTTCCAGCATCAACACAAACACAAAACATAAACCACACTAAATGGACTACTACCTTTTGAGGCAACAGTTAATCAGCACCAGTGCATGAAGATACAACTATAGCCTATCCAAGGCTCTCAAACGTTTATAGTTAATCATATACAGTACTAGTTTAAGTTATGAGTTTCAGCCAATCAATAAGGCTGATCTTTCTGTAGCTACCATGTGCTACATTGATTATTTCCAATTCCACACAAACCATGAGAGTTTCATAGGTATTCATAGATATTTTGCATTTTGTTTCGTGAAGCTATGTAGATTCACGTATTCACGAAAGAATATGGGTGGACAGAGCAGGCAATTGTGTCTGGGGCAGGTTTAAATAATTCCCGATGTTCTGTTTTGCCGTGTTAACATGGGTGTGGGTGTTTACTTTCGGATAAAGCAATTTCGCAGAAAGTACAGGGACAGTCAGCACTTCCTGTAAATGGTCTTCAGGACTAAGTGCTATTAAGTCAGGAAACAAATTACACTGATCAGAGGGCACTGATGAAACAGCATTGCAAGTCTAAGCACCAAGTGTGTGTGTGTGTGTGTGTGTGTGTGTGTGTGTGTGTGTGTGTGTGTGTGTGTGTGTGTGTGTGTGTGTGTGTGCCCTCATAAGTCAGTACCGGAGTACCATTAGTGAGTGTATTTACAAAATCAAATCAGTAAACACATATCCATCTAAACACATTTCTCAAACAAATTCAGATCATTTTACTACAGAAATGTGTCTATTATTTCAGCATAAGGAAAGTTTTTTTTAAATAAAATCCAGCCATATTTTCTGTATTTTTTCATTAGTTAGCTCAGAACACCAACCTTTCTACTCAATATACTGCATATAAACAGCAGTCAGTTTATTTTTCTATGCTGTTTGACATGAAATTATATTTTTTCTCGTAGAACTTAAGTTGTGTCACAACACTTTGGGAACGCCTCGCGTTGCCCACGCTCTGAATCAAGTGTGAAATCCGAACAACGGCAAGTCGTGACGTTATCAGCGGGCGACGTCGCGAACCAGGAAACTACAAAATGCGTGAGCAATAAAGCAACGTTTGCTTCTGTTTGTTCAGGTAAGCGCTTTGTGTGTAAGTCTGTGCAAGCAATGGCTCAAGTAAAACAAGACTTTTGCATGTGTGTCCCTCCTTGCCCCCATTTTATTACGGGGGGAGACACACATGACTTATGTGTTTTTTGCTTGGGAGTGGAGCATGCTCAGTCCGCTTTCGAGGAAGACGATTGTTTGCGATGTAGCCGTATGGCTATGTGCACGCTCTGCTCCAGGCAGAGGCAGAGCGGCACCACACGTCGTGGGGCTCGCAGGCCGACCTGGCAGAAGGCATGGAGACGGATGAGTTGATTCAATTCGGTACTCTCCTCCCCGGTTCAACGGGATGTGTCCCACCCGGCATCAAGATGTTGTTCTCGCCTGTATAAAGGAGCTGGGGGTAAGATTAATCACAGAGAAGAGTGTGCTTTCTCTAGTACAGAGAACCACCTGTTTGGGGTTAGTGTGGGACTCGACCGTGTTGCAGGCACAACTGTTTCCCGCCCGGATCGAAGCTATCCTCACAGCAGTCAGGACAGTAAGGGAAGGCCAGTCACTAACTGTAAAGCAGTTTTAAAGGCTGCTGGGTCTCATGGCGACAGCATCCAATGTGATCCCACTCGGCCTCCTCAAAATGAGACCCCTCCAGTGGTGGCTCAGATACAGAGGGTTCTCCGAAAAGGGCAGTCCACTCCGTATTATCAGGGTCTCGCAGCGAGCCCTTCATACCTTAGAAATGTGAAAATAACCTACGTTTCTGTCTTAAGGCCCCGTCCTGGGAACCCCTTGTCGTTGCATAAAGCTACAGACGGACGCACAGTTTATATCCCCGGTCCTCTAAATTGGAGAGCAGATGCCCTTTCGAGGCAAGGGCTGAGACCTGGGGAATGGAGGCTTCACCCCAAGGTGGTGGAGCAGATATGGCAGAGATTTTAAAGTGCCCAGATGGATCTGTTTGCGACTCAGAAGACTTTGCACTGTCCCCTCTGGTTCTCTCTCTGTCACCCAGCCCCACTGGGGCTGGACGCCATGGAGCAGACGTGGTAAAGGCTACATCTGTACACCTTTCCCCCTATCGCGCTGCTCCCAGGAGTTCTGGAGAGAGTTCGCCGGGAAGGCGCCTGTCTCCTCCTGGTGGCACCCGTTGGCCGGGCAGACAATGGTTCATGGATCTGGTGTCCCTCCTGGAGGGACCTTTTTGGGAAATCCCTCCCAGAAGGGATCTCCTCTCTCAGGCAGGGGGAGCCCTGCCTGCTAAAGAAGCTATGGCTGTGGCCCATGAGGGGGCACAGTTTCTAGCAGCTGGTCTCTTTACTGAGGTAGTGGAGACCATCCTCCATTCCAGAGCTCCCTCCATGAGGAGGTAAAATGCCACCAGTTAGACCCAGTCAACTGCCCGGTTGGTTCAGTTCTGGAGTTCTTATTGTACCTCGCCTGCGGGGCAGTCGCTGGGGAAACACCCTCTCGTGACACGTTTCCTACACACCCGGAGGCTGAGGCCTGGGATGTGACCTATTTCCTAGCCCCCAACCAAGATAAGCAAAATGGACACGTATCTCCACAGGACGAGTCTGTGGAGAAAGTCAGAGCAGCTGTTTGTCTGCTATGACCCTCATAGGAAAGGTTTTCCTGCCAATAAGCTGACTCTCAGCAGGTGGATTGTAGATGCTATTTTCTCATCTTATGAGTCCCCTGGTCTTCCCACTCCTTTCGGAGTCAAGGCTTTTTATTTACAAGCCAATTTAAATTAAGCTAATTACATTTATACACTATACGACCAAAAGTATGGGAAAACCTGATTTTCGCATGCTTCTTTTTCTTTTTAACACAGTTGTCACTAGAACTAAAAGAATCAAACATGTTCAATCATGACAATACACCTGTCAACAAAGCAAGCTCCATGAAGACATAGTTAGCCCTGCTTTTAGCCGTATTGAATACATTTGGGATAAACTAGAACACAATGTGCACCACAGTCATTCTCACCTGGCATCAAGGTCTGATCTCACTCGTCCTTGTGTAGATAAATAAATCCAAATCAGCATTTACCAATCTATTAGAAAGCCTTGCCAGACAAATGAAGGTTATAATAACAGTTTTATTAAGGGAATTAAATCTGGAACGATGTTCAACAAGAACGCTGCCCAGTTGTCCATATATGTTTAGCCATGTAGTGTAGAATTTATCTCCATCATGAAAACTATATTCTAAATGATCTGAGTTCAAATCTCTGAGTGCACATCAAAGTTTTTTTCAGGGAAGTTCCAAACAATTACAGATAAATAGATGTCAAATACACGGAAAAACTGCTGATTTTTCTATTCTGTAAATGCATTTTATTGCCATGGTTAGGGTATAATTTCTCCCTTTAGAAGAAAGAGTCACTGTGTAATTTTAGCTGATCACCGTTATCCTATGCTGGAACACTTCTATCCTTGTTTAGGTGAACTTTCCAAAACCAATACTCTCATCTATATCTGCTGGATAACTGATTTAAAATGTAAACACATATATTAACAAGGCTATGTTGACACAGCCGGCAGTAGTGGACCAAATCCGATTTATTAACCCAATCTGATTTATTTATTAGCTTCTTCACACTATGTTTTTAACACGCCCTATACCTGACACTAGTCTACTATCTTATTCGTCTACATTTTTTGTTTTTCATCCTTGGTTTCTTTAATTTTGCTTTGTAAATGTTTGACTTTCC
This sequence comes from Silurus meridionalis, assembly GCF_014805685.1. Taxonomy (NCBI): domain Eukaryota; kingdom Metazoa; phylum Chordata; class Actinopteri; order Siluriformes; family Siluridae; genus Silurus; species Silurus meridionalis. The sequence goes on along the minus strand of NC_060884.1, from coordinate 13,260,543 downwards.
TATGTCACTACAGCCCAGATCCTTTCCGAATTTTTTCCAAAAGTTCTTCAAATGTGAAATGTGCTTTCTAAATAATGTTGTCCCGCCACCCAAATACTGTTTCACTGCTATCCTCTATCCTTCCTTCCTAAAAATGCAAATATTATGATGTATTAATGTATGGTTTGTTAAAGACATTTCGAGTTTTCTATACATATATTTATTATGTCTGTTTGGCAAGAATTCACTGTGATTCAGGTTGTTTTATTTATGCGTTTGTAAAGGGAGATGACAGAGACGGCAGAGAGTGCCCCCCTGTCTGTTTACTTTATTTTACAAAAGCATAGCGTTTGTTGTTATGAGTGTATACAATAAGACCATTTACAGATACAAATGATGTATTGCTCTTATCTCTATGATCAAAAAAGACAGTAATTTAAGTTAGTTTTGCCGTTATGAGGAAAAATGCCACAAAACGCGCCGGCTCGTTTGTCGACCCACAGAGGGTTAATTGTGTGAATCAAGGCAGGTTTTGGTGATGTTGATTTAAGACTTGGAGTATCAGTAAAACAAATGTTTACTGATTAAACATTTTTCCGGTAAAGTTTATTTATTTATTTATTTCTGAAAGGATGTCGTGAGTAAATGTATGTTGCACTGAAGTGATAAAAATAGTCAAACAAAAATGTGCGCTGCATTGAGCGCATTATTTAAATTTAGTGCAGTTAAAATTAATTTGCTTTTAAATTTTAACTTTTGTTAGCTAATGAATGTATCCAAGCTGAACATCCATCATATAGAACACAAGCAGTGAAAAGATGATCAGTTGATCAGGAATGTCTTTGTTCTTAGTCATGATTACATCACTGACTCCCTCTGTCTCATCCACGTTAACCCCATACTTTTTGTTGCCTTCTGTCTTGCTCGTTCTGTGCTTCGTAAACTAGTCTACGTCTGTGGTGTGTGAGAGTCAGGAAATTATACACCAGTGGTAGATCGAAAAAGCAGCACAATGACAGGAAATATGTTGATGGGCCGAAATCGGCGTGCAATGGGAAGAAAAAAATATTGACATTTCGCCAAATTAATGGATGGACTGTTTTGGAAATGTAAGAAGTAGAGTACAGATAAAAACTTTCTTTCGGCTTCTCCCGTTAGGGGTCGCCACAGCGGATCCTCCGCACGTTTTTTTGATTTGGCACATGTTTTTACGCTGGATGCCCTTCCAAACGCAACCCTCCCCAATTTATCCGGGCTTGGGACCGGCACTGAGAGTGGCTGGGGATGGTTCCCTGACCGGGAATCGAACCCGGGTCGCAGCGGTGGGAGCGCTGCGTCTTAACCACTAGACCACCAGGGGACCTAGAGTACAGATATTTGTGCAAAAATGTACTGAGTGGAAGTAAAAAGTTAAAAAAGAAATAGTGAAGTAAAGTACTGATACAAGAATATTCTACTTAAGTACAGTAACAAAGTATTTGTACTTCGTTACTTCCCACCTCTGACTGCACCCCAGGCCTCGAGTAACTCAAGTAAATTGATTACAAAAATTAATCGGGGTAAATGATTTGCCTCAATGTTTCGTTTAGTCTATTTAACTACAAACTGAACACTGTGTTTCCCACAGACCATTATTACAGACACACCACCCGCTAAACTCTGGAGCACTCTGGACAGTTAACACAAAAGACTCTGTGATCATTTCAAACTAAAACATAAAGATAACACAGTTCAGTTTTCACCTTTTTTTTTATTTTTTATTTGAAATGGATTTTTATATTTTTATGGAGTAGTGGCATAGAGCAGGTAGTGAAGCACGTTTTAAGCTAGTGATAAATACATGGATTTATTGCATTGAAAATTTCAAGGGCTTTTCCAGAGACACGAAAACCACATCGTGATACTGTGCAAGATTTAATAAATAAATACAAGAGTGAGAAAAATAATGAGATTCATTAAACGAATAGTTTCCCATAACCTACTGTACACGACCACTGTGGAGGGACTTTTTAAACGCACTGTATTTGTATTTTGATGTAATATGGCAATTAAAGGCACTAAATGGGTTTAGATTTTGCAGATATTTTTGTATGCAATTTCAGCAATATAAATGTTAATTTTTCTAACCCAGCCATTAGGGAGGCACAAGCCAGTGCATTCTTAGTGCCGGTCCCAAGCCCGGGTAAATGGGGAGGGTTGCGTTAGGAAGGGCATCCAGCGTAAAACATGTGCCAAATCAAATATGCGGATCACAAATGAGAATTTCATACCGGATCGGTCGAGGCCCGGGTTAACAACGACCGCCACAGGTATCGTTAGCCGACAGGGTACCGTGGAAATTGGGCTACTGTTGGTCAAGGAGGAGAAGGAGAGGAGGAAGACGCCTACAGAGACGGCAGGGAAGGAGCAGTGTAGGAGAGTGGAGGTTAGGGTTGGTACTTTAAATGTTGGTACTATGACGGGTAAAGGGAGAGAAGTAGCTGATATGATGGAGAGGAGAAAGGTAGATATGCTGTGTGTTCAGGAGACCAAGTGGAATGGGAGTAAGGCCAGGAACATTGGAGGTGGATTTAAACTGTTTTATCATGGTGTGGATGGAAAGAGAAATGGTGTAGGGGTGATTCTGAAGGAAGAGTACAGTAAGAGTGTAGTGGAGGTGAAGAGAGTTTCTGATAGGGTGATGATCGTGAAGGTGGAAGTTGAAGGATGATGATAAATGTCATCAGTGCCTATGCTCCACAAGTTGGCTGTGAGATGGAGGAGAAGGAAAGATTCTGGAGTGAATTAGATGAAGTGGTAGATGGTGTACCTAGGAAAGAACGGTTGGTGATTGGGGCGGACTTTAATGGGCATGTAGGTGAAGGGAACAGAGGTGATGAGGAGGTGATGGGTAGGTATGGTTTTAAGGAGAGGAATGTGGAAGGGCAGATGGTGGTAGATTTTGCTAAAAGGATGGAAATGGCAGTGGTGAACACTTATTTTAAGAAGAAGGAGGATCATAGGGTGACGATAAGAGTGGAGGAAGGTGCACACAGGTGGACTATGTGCTATGCAGGAGATGCAACCTGAAGGAGATTGGCGACTGTAAGGTGTTGGCAGGGGACAGTGTAGCTAGACAGCATAGGATGGTGGTCTGTAGGATGGTTTTGGAGGCGAAGAAGAAGAGGAGGAGAGTGAGGACTGAAAGAAGAATAAGATGGTGGAAACTGAAGGAGGAAGAGTGTAGTGTGAGGTTCAGGGAAGAGGTCAGAGAGAGGCTCAGTGGTGTTAAGGAGGTGTTGGATGATTGGGCAACTACTGCAGGAGTGATGAGGGAGGCAGCTAGAAAAGTACTTGGTGTGACATCTGGAAATAGAAAGGAAGACAAGGAGACGTGGTGGTGGAATGAGGAAGTGCAGGAGAGCATAAGGAGAAAGAGGTTGGCAAAACAGAAGTGGGATAGACAGAGTGATGAGAAAAGTAGGCAGGAGTACAAGGAGATGCGGCAGCAGGTTAAGAGGGATGTGGCGAAAGCCAAGGAAAAGGCATATGAGGAGCTGTATGAGAGGTTGGACACTAAGGAAGGAGAAAAGGATTTGTACCGATTGGCCAGGCAGAGGGACCGAGCTGGAAAGGATGTACTGCAAGTTAGAGCAGTAAAGGATGGAGAGGGAAATGTGTTGACTAGTGAGGAGAGTGTGTTGAGAAGGTGGAGGGAGTATTTTGAGCAGCTGATGAATGAGGAAAATCAGAGAGAGAGAAGGTTGGATGATGTGGAGTTGGTGAAGCAGGATGTAGATAGGATTAGTAAGGAGGAAGTGAGAGCAGCGATTAAGAGGATGAAGAGTGGAAAGTCGGTTGGACCAGATGACATACCGGTAGAAGCGTGAGATGTTTAGGAGAGATGGCAGTGGAGTTTTTGACCAGATTGTTTAACAGGATTTTGGAAGGTGAGAAGATGCCTGAGGAATGGAGAAGAAGTGTGCTGGTACCGATCTTTAAGCATAAAGGAGATGTGCAGACCTGCAGTAACTACAGGGGTATTAAGTTGATCAGTCACACCATGAAGTTATGGGAAAGAGTAGTGGAAGCCAGGCTGAGAGAAGAGGTGACCATCTGTGAGCAACAGTATGGTTTCATGCCGAGGAAGAGCACCACAGATGCCTTATTTGCTTTGAGAATGTTGATGGAGAAGTATAGAGAAGGACAGAAGGAATTGCATTGTGTATTTGTGGATTTAGAGAAGGCGTACGACAGGGTGCCAAGAGAGGAGTTGTGGTATTGTATGAGGAAGTCAGGTGTGTCAGAGAAGTATGTGAGGGTGGTGCAGGACATGTATGAGGACAGTGTGACGGCAGTGAAGTGTGCAGTAGGTATGACAGACTGGTTTAGGGTGAAGGTTGGACTGCATCAAGGATCAGCCCTGAGCCCTTTCCTGTTTGCAGTGGTGATGGACAGGTTGACGGACGAGGTCAGACAGGAGTCTCCTGACTATGATGTTTGCGGATGATATTGTGATTTGTTGTGAGAGTAGGGAGCAGGTTGAGAAGAGCCTGGAGAGGTGGAGATATGCGCTGGAGAGAAGGGGAATGAAACTCAGTAGGAGTAAGACAGAGTACATGTGTGTGAATGAGAGGGAGGGCAGTGGAGTGGTGCGGTTGCAGGGAGAAGAGCTTCAGAAGGTGGAGGAATTCAGGTACCTGGGGTCAACAGTGCAAAGTAATGGAGAGTGTGTTAGAGAAGTGAAGAAAAGAGTGCAGGCAGGGTGGAGTGGGTGGAGAAGAGTGACAGGAGTGATTTGTGATAGTAGGGTATCTGCAAAATTGAAAGGGAAAGTTTATAGGACTGTGGTGAGACCTGCGATGTTGTATGGTTTAGAGACAGTGGCATTGAGTAAAAGACAGGAGGTGGAGCTGGAGGTAGCAGAGCTGAAGATGTTGAGGTTTTCGTTGGGAGTGACGAGGATGGATAAGATTAGAAATGAGTTTATTAGAGGGACAGCGCATGTAGGATGTTTTGGTGACAAGGTGAGGGAGGCGAGATTGAGATGGTTTGGACATGTGCAGAGGAGGGACATGAATTATATTGGTAGGAGAATGCTGAGGATGGAGCCACCAGGTAGGAGGAAAAGAGGAAGGCCAAGAAGGAGGTTCATGGATGTGGTAAGGGAAGACATGCAGGTAGTTGGTGTAAAAGAGGCAGATGTAGAGGACAGGGTGGTATGGAGACGGATGATCCGCTGTGGCGACCCCTAATGGGAGCAGCCGAAAGAAGAAGAAGAAATGTTAATTTTTCTAAATAAGGAAACAAATGACTTGTTCATTTAAGAAGACCTGTCTTATTTTCTCTCTCTTATATAGCATTGCTCTTTAATAAAGGAAAAGTACTTCTTATCCGATTATTCAATGGAATAATCGTTAGAATACTTGATTACTAAAATAATCGATAGCAGCAGCCCTAGACTTTACTAACACCCTTGTAGCTGAATGAACACAAATCTGGGGCTGCATGAGTGCTGCTGGTACTGGGGAGCTGCCATTTATTGAGGGAAACATGGATTCCAAAATGTACTGTAATGTACTGTACTTAGATAACAATAGTGCCTACATGTTTTTACATGTTCACAGGTGTACTTACTTTAGTTGGCAGCTATTTTGATAATAATGGCTGTATGTTGAGTTATTTTCAGAGAACAGTAAATCTGTACTGCTATACAAGCTGCATATTGAATACTCTAAAATATATAAAAGTTTCATTTTTATAGTATTGTCCCTTGAGAAGATATACTAAAATGGTTGCTTAAATGTGAGTTGTGTACTTACTCTTATGAGATACTGTATATACACATATATATTCCATGTTTAGATTTCTGTGATTTGGACATTCCAATTGCTATATTTTTTGTGATTTATCCAAATTATAAAAAGCACTGTAATGCTTTTGCAATGCAATTTATGTTTATTATGTCTTTAAAACAGGAGGTAATGTTTGCTACATCTTACTAACTGCTTTCGTTTCTAACTGCTTTTATCATAAAATCCATATTTCTCAGAAGTTGTATCCTTAATGGCCCTTTTATGACTACACAGCACCGTTAATAGCATTGAGAACATACATAGTATGTGATTGGGACTTAGTCTTCAAATTTATATAGTACTTTTTAATTCCATATATGATTAAAAACATTTAAATAAAGAACTGTGATCAAACAAACAAACAGCAAGTGTGTTGGTGGTCGGTGTGAATAATACATTAGCTTGCTAAACAGAAAGCAGCTAATGGGTCAGAAGGTGCAAAGAGCAGCTTTTTAGGATTCTGCTGAGAAGTTTGTGTTACTGCAGACTGATTTTCTACCCTACATCTTATTACACAACTCAAGCGCCCATCTGTTGTAAACCAGCTGGAATATGGAGGATAATGTTCTCAGGGGGACAGGTCAGGTGAAAGTGGTAGTCTGGTGACTGGATTGAATGTGTGTGTTTAAATGAACATGCAAATACTGGCATACAGCATACAGTATAAGCTCACAAATACAGTGCTCTCCACTAACCTTTTTTCATAAAACTGTTGTGATTGCAAACGTTTGGTGTCCATGAAAGCAGAGTATTTTTTGTGAATTCATTTCAACTAAATGTCTCATATGTGTATATACAACATACAACCATTACTGTCTAAATAGCTAGCAACAAAATAGAGTACACCTTAAGTGATAACAGCTGTATGTCATGAAACCATGCAAAGCCACATGTCCTATTCATCATGTTCTTGTTTTTGTCTGCTTGACAGGACCAAACATATTTGTGTATCTTATATTAGAACAGTTAAAAGTTGGTGCTTTGAGTACAATTCTCTCATACTGACCACTGGATGTTTAACATGGCACATCATATTAAAGAACTCTCTGAGGATTTGAGAATTAGAATTGATCCTCTTCAGCAAGATGGCCAAGGCTATAAAAAGATCAGTAACACCCTGAAACTGAGTTACAGTATGGTGGCCAGGGTCATACAGGTTTTCCAAGACGGTTCCACTTGGATTAAGCCTCACAAGGGTCGATCAAAGAAGTTGAGTGCATAAGTGATGCCAGCATTGCTTTAGAGGTTACAGAAGCAGAAGGTCCACTTGTCAGTGCTCAGACCATATGCCACACACTGCAACAAGTCGGTTTGCATGGCCATCATCTCAGAAGGAAGCCTCTTCTGAAGCTGGTTTACAAAAAAGATAAACTTGTTTGGCTCAGATGGTGTCCAGCATGTATTATTATTGTTTTATTGTTGTTGAATATATTGTAATATTACTATATTATTCGTACTGTAATTCCTTTTTACGTGAAGAACAAAGTTATAATCTGAGTTCCCTTAGGAATGTATTAAGTGGCGGAATACAAGTTTGTTTAGTCTCTGCCTCTGACTTAAGTGATTTTTTGAATTATTAATATTTAACATGAGAACATACACAACAATGCCAGGGGTATAAAAAAAAGAAACTAGAGTAAACGCAGTGTAAATGTGGCTACTTACTGTGTACCGGAAATAAGATTTGTTTTGCGCATGCTAACCAGGAACTGACAAGCAGCAAACGATATTGCTATGGATTCTTTAGCGCTTTATATCCAGCCTCAAAAATGTCTCTGAAAAGTAGAAAATCCTGACAAATGTCGGGTAAGTGAATAATTGAAAGATGGAAAGAATGAAAACATTAGTAAAAGTATTCTTAAATAAGTCCAACAGTTTAGTAGAACATATCTTTAAAAAAAATTTATATTATATGTAAAAAATGCACACACAAATGTAAAGTATTTATTTAAAGTTTTTCATTTATTTAGTTTTATTTAATCTATTTAATTTGTGCCAATTTAATTGATTACTCAATTTAATCTAAATAATAAAAAGTGTATTACATTAATTTGATTTATTAATATTTAAAATTGTTTTTCAAATGTATACTGTTCAAATGTTGATGATCATAAATGTTTATCACAATTTATAATAATAATAATAATAATAAAAAACTGTTAATAAAAACAACCAGCAATTTCCTGTTTTGCATTTCTTCCCACTAACCACACCGAAATTGAACCGAACAATGACTTAAAAACCCGAAGTATATACCGAACTGTGAATTTTGTGCACTGTTCAAGGAATATATATATAAGAATAAGGTTGGCTGTTTGCCAGACACATTAAGGAGAAAAAGCTTTAGATGGCTGGTCCAGAACTATCAGGGGCATAAGGAGAGATTTAATCCAAAATAGTACCAAAAGAAAGTCCTTACTATCAAGCAGGGTAGAGTGAGTCTAGCCCAGAGCAAGCTGAGAAATGTCAAGGAATCCTTGAGAAGAATATCAAGCCATCAGTTTGAAAACTCAAACACTCAAGTCCATAAAAAATATGTCTCATCATTAAGAGAGAGACACCTTAAACTTGGCCGAGCAAAAAATGCCAACCTGGCGAGATTTGTTAATAATAATAATAATAATAATAATAATAATAATAATAATAATAATAATAATAATAATAAAGTCATTTTATAAATTCCCTCCAGTAAAATGTCAAAAACTGATAACTGGTCATAAAAGGGAATTGTAACGTTCTGAGATATTGCTGCTAAATGAAGTGTCACAAGTTGAAGCAAAGTTAAATGTCATGGTCTAATGAACTATGAGTGCAAATCACTTTCATGTGTGAGTAGTCTTTATTTAGGCTGTTCACTCTGTATTAAGGGGTCAAGTTCATTTAAATATCTTTATAACGCCTAACGGCTGAATGCTCGAATCTGATTGGACTTGAAAAGTAGTTCTGGCTGTATCGTGAATGTTAATTAATTTATGCCACCTTTTATTACATTATTGTCTCAATAGTAAAGATTATATAATTCACAGAGTGGCTGGTAATAAATGGGTTTTAAAAATGTGATGTTTAATAAAGTAAAGCCAAAAAAATGTATGTTGCAGATATTTTCGTTAGAAGATACTTATTTAATGCTTATGGAAGGAGTCTTGGTTGTAATCTATTTGTAAGAGTCAAGGTGCTTTCTTAAGTTTATCAGATTTGTTCAGGATTTTACAGTTTACTTTTTCTTTTTAAAATAAAGTTTTTTTGAGAGAGAGAGAAAGAGAGAGATAGAGAGAGAGAGAGAGAGAGAGAGAGAGAGAGAGAGAAAGAGAAAAAGGGAGAAAGAGAAGAGGGGGATAAAGAGATTGTTCTCATCAGTTACAATTATATAGAATGTCTTTGGCTGTCGTAGCTTTAAATTTGCTGCACCTCTGATTCCCTTGGTCAAATTTGCAAGGTAAACAGTGGTTAATATTTGTGTGAGATATGAGTTCCGATCCCAGCACTACCAAGCTGCCACTTCTGGGTCCTTGAGCAAGGCCCCTAACCCCTTATTTGCTCAGTTGTATGTCAAATGTCCTAAATGTAAATGTAAATCTAACACCAGTGAGATTTGCAATCAGAAAAACAACACCTGCTAAGGGTTCATGGGGAAATTTTTTTTATCAGAATCAGATTTATTGAAGTTTGTTGACACACAAAAACTGGTAGGATGACAGTACAATGTGGATAATATCATCATCATCATCATCATCATCATCATCATCATCATCATCATCCACTTTTACAACCACAGAACTTCCTAAAAGAGAAATGATGATTAGCACTGCTAGTGTACTTGAGGGGGAATAAAAACTCATTGAATAAAATTGCTCAGTACCATTTCGTTCAAAATATCACCTCAGTCTGCAAGTTCATACCTAATCATTATTATTCACGCCTAAAAATATATATATTGACAACTCGATTCTGGAACACATGAGGGTTGAACAATTGTAGTTCCTGTAGTGCTCACTCCTTCTTATCTTTCACCCATTGCTCTGTCTTTCTACTCCTACTCCTCACTTCCTCACTCTTTTCACAACAGCTCTTCTGGCTTCGTTGAATAAAGCATATGCATCTGCTCTGTCCAATCTCCATCTCGTCTTCCCACGCACACGTGTACACACACACACACACACACACACACACACACACACACACACACACACACTCACACTCACACACAATCAAAAAGAAGAGATGGTCTGAGTTAATTGTGGATCTACAAAACACTCACAAGTGCAAGAGAAGTGTGTGTGTGTGTGTGTGTGTGTGTGTGTGTATGTTGAATTATTCATGCTGATTGGACCATCCTCTTAAAAAAAAAAAGCAGGGGGCCTAACATGAGTTGTCATAACCTTCAGCAGGAGAGGCGTTAAGAGACGGAGCTGGAAAATGGCCCTGCAAGTGTTCTATTTATATCACTGCTGCTGATGTAGGTACAGTTGGTTAGTGTGTGTGCGTTGCATGTGAGTGTGTGTGTCTGAGGGCGGAAGGGGGGCTGGGCTAATGTTTATCTAACAGTACTGACAGAGAGAAAAAGAGAGGAATACTTTTTACACACACACATACAAATACCCCTCTGCATGACAGTTAGATGAACAGTAGGCCATCAATAAGCCACAGTCACACTACACTTCGTTCCATTGACTTCCATTCATACGCATGCAAATGCTGGAGAGCAGAAGTAGGTCTGAAGGTCTGTTTGGTGCTCTCTGTCACATGAAGACATGCGACCAATTTAACAAAACACAACTTTAAAAAAGATATAGTCAAAAAGGAGCTGCATCTTTGGCGATATTTTTTGTTGTGTGCACAAACAGAAGGTATATTTTAACATTAGCGCATAATGTTATATCCGGTTGTTGACCATATTCACATTAGTAATTCACTACTGAACTTCGAACTGATCGAAATCATTCCCACCTCACACATTACACACCTGGCTATGATTAAATCACCTACATACACTCACACACTACGAATGTATACCATCCATTTACACACCCAGTTCAATATTACAGCAAGTGCTAGCAGTGTGGTTACAATGTTGGATTTCTGTTCAGAAGGTCATGAGTTTAAACCTTAGCATGGACAAGATGCCATTGCTGAGCTTTTGACCTGCTAACCCCTTACATGCTCAATTGTAAGTCGGTACAGATTATTGCATGTAGCTCTAAATAAGGGTGTCTCTAAAATGGCATATATGTAAATATCAGAAGTATTTTTTGGTGCTGGTTGATGCAGAGAGCAACACTGTGGTACTGAAAATTTTCCTAAGAGCTGAGGTATTTCACATTACGCCCCTTTACATCCAAGCGGCCGCTCTGTGCCACTGACAGCTGCACTCGTGTGGATTTTAATTTCTTCTTAATAGCTACTGATATTATGGCATATTATAAAAACCACGCATTAACACTATGACCTCATAATGTTAATTTAATACGGTGAGAGTTTAACACCTACATATATATATATATATATATATATATATATATATATATATATATATATATATATATATATATATATATATATATATATATATATATATATATAATTTTTGTTTAATGGCTATACATTCATAGACCTTTACAGCAATGTCAGTGCAAACAATTAGTACCCAATGTACCATCGCTTTGCCTCCTGGAACCCGCTCGCCGAGGTCCTACTGAGTGTCTGGCAGTTTTTGAATGACAGGAAAAACCCGGGCAGTTAAACAGTCTAATCCCACAGTGCAGCTAAACACTTGAATCTGATTGGTCAGAAGCCTTATATTTATTACTTTTAAACAAATAACAGCACATATAGTTCTGGTTGTAATAGGAATAACTAGTACACGGTAGTAACTGCTTATTCACAGGAACTTATACTGCAGGAGCTCAATGACGCTAATGATAAACAGGGTAAAAAATGTGTTCAACAAAAATGCATACCAAATAGTAATTCAGCAAATAAATAAATAAATAAATGTTTGTGGACACCTAAGCATAAGAATTCTATCTACTTTTTAAACATCCCGTTTCAAATTTAGTCCCCATGTCCTGTTATAATAACCTCCACTCTTCAGGTTTCTCAGAGTGTGACGTACATATTCATCAAGACTCTTAACTGTTTTGGCACTGAGGTACTGGAATGAACTTCCACTAGATGTCCGAACATCTGAATCAAACTCTTCAAACAACGAGTGAAGACCTATCTTTCCTGAAACATTTAAACTAGCACTTATGTTACCTGTTTGTTTATGTATCTAAGTATTAAAATTTTACGGGCTGACGGTATCCGAACTCTTTAACCTAGTGCACCAGTGTCAATTAATTCATTAATAAAGGCTTCAAAGCACTTTTGTATGTCAATCTGGATAATAGGCACCTTCTAAATGCCATACATGTAAATGTAGTTTACGTAAAGGGAAAACTGCATCCAAAGCCATCCTTTACAACTGTTTGCCTCCAATGTTGTAGTAACAATTTGTGAAAGAACCAACTATTGCTACAAAAAGTCAAGTGTTCCAATTCTTTTGTCTATATAGTGTATTCCAAACACAATGCAGTCCAATTTTAGTTTCATGGAACTAACTTAGGAAGAAAAATAACACACTTTCAATTTATTTTCAGACCTTAACTCTTTACAGGAAAGAGGGGGATATTGGAATAAACTGGCCATGAAGAAAAAGAGGGAGTGAAGGGAGAGCGTCTTGTTAGCAGCCCGCTGTAGCCCTGGGAAGATTTCTATCAGATGCACGTACAGGGAGAGGCATCCAGTTAGAAAATGACTTTTTCTGCACATGCTGGGCCATTTAGCACACCCTGTGATGACTCCTGTTTGGGCTGGAGATAAATGCTGTTTCTCTCAATTTCTCTCTCACACACACACACACACACACACCTCTTCCTACAACTATTTCATGTCCAAACATACTAGCTGTATTCCGCCTGTCCCATCTGTCTACCTGTTCTTTTTTCTCTTCTTCCCTCCTTAAAGCTTTGCAAACACAAAACGAAAAATAGACACAACCAAACAGGAAAATTGCTTCATTAACTGCGTTTCCCATATCATTTCTGCCCAGGAATGTGCACTAGCCGAGCCACAGAAGACTAAAAAAACAGAGATGAATTGTGTGGCAACGATTCGAAAAACATCTATTATGTACTTATTACTTTTGGGTTCATGGATAAGCACAAAACAATAATATAGTCTAGAATTTTTGTTTTACAGTTTTGTTCGAGGATAATATTCTCCTTGTACACACTGTATAAAACTGACTGATGTCCTTTTTAGATTTTTGTATATGATAAGATAATGATTCCAAGAACTATAACACGACCAGAGTCCTTCTTGTTGCTCATTTTTATGCCATAAATACATTTATAATATACTTCAGAAGTGAACACTTTTGAAGAATAACTATATTAGGCATATGACCTGGCCTGTTTGGATCAAATCCAAAATCTAATCCATGCATCTGCAGGCATACAATGATAATTGCATATAAACCACTCGTTCTTGAGATATCGTGCTAATGCGAACCTTCCCCAAATTCTTAGCTCAAAATCCCAAATCGAAGATTTTCCACTGAAGCAAACTTGATGAAAAATGGTAAAGCACCATCTTGTGTGGGAGAGGAGCATTTTTTCTGCAGTAACCCTCATTGTCCAGAGAAGTGACAAGGTCATGCTGAATGTCCCGTGTGGCCCAGCAGAGCTGAGCAGAAAAAGGCAAGGTTTTCTTGGCATTCAATCAACTCGTTTTTTTGCAGCGAGAAGCAGCACTGGCCCATGGGCAGATCCCCCTTTGAGAATTCTGTGACATTTCTGACAAGAAATGAATTTGCAATGCATGGCAGGACTTTGCCCAGGATGAAGTCTTCAAAGTGAGTTTTGAATGAGCATGATCCAGATGGTGGCTTTCATCTTTGTGTGTGTGTGTACATTTTATTATTTTTTTTTTGCTTCGAAGAAAAGTTGTGGGAAGTACTACAGCTCTGTCCTGCTACTCTAATGCAACCAGAATTCTTTGGAAACAATCACCTGGTGTTTGACATTTAAGCCACTGGGGTGAGAGATTATACACTGATCAGCTATAACAGTGAAACCCAAGACAGGTGACGTGAATAGCAATGATGATCTGGTCACCATGGTGAATATATTAGGCAGCAGGCGAACGGTTAGTTTTCGAAGTTGATTTGTTGGAAGTGGGAAGGATCTGAGCCACTTTGACAAAACAGCAGGTCTTGTAAGGTGTTATTGTATGTAGTGGTAAGTAGCCCCAAACATATTATAGGTGTCAGGGCAAATCAATGCAGCATAGCTTGCTGTTTATAATGCCAACCCCTGAAAGCTGGGGCTTTTATTCTTGTGGTTGATCTACATATCAGCACCTTCATGTTCTACTCATTGTGCACAAAATCCGAACCTTATTTACAGAAGCGTTTGCAATTTTTTTTTTTTACAAAACACTTTTTGAATGGCCTCCAAACATCTCTGGCATTACTATGAAATAAGTTCTGGACACAGTCATGAGTGTGCATAGCAAGCAGTGCTAAATCCAAAACATCTTGGTAAGTCTCAGTGATGTTTTCTCTTGTTTTTTAAGTACTTTTGAAGTCTTATTAAATCTCGGTTCTATTTCACTCAAATCTAACACTCTTACATGTTTAAGATAGGTGTCATCTCTTCAAAACAGCCATCTCATGTTGGTCAGAAATTTCCTGTGCATATTGTGAAATGCTTTCTCCTTACATTTCTCAGCAGTTTGTTTAGTCCCACCACCAGCCAGCTGTCCACCATCAGGCAATAGCTACCTACAGAGGACATTTGCTTCCCCTGAGACATGCGAATCTGCATCTTTTCAGAATGCTGTCCATGACCACATCTCCAGTTCACTGGTTGTCTTTTTAGAACTTTTGTTAGGTACTAACCACTACATACAGGAACACCTCGAGACCTGCCATTTTAGACCTGCTCTGATCTGGTCATTAAGCGATTACAATTCAAAACCACACGCCTATTTTTCCTGCTTCCAACACTTTGAGTACCGACTTTTCACTGCCTAATTTATCCCACCCTTTGCCAGGTGCCACTAAAATGAGATAATGCAGGTTATTCCTGTCAGTGTCAGTATATCAGTGTCAGTTATACCTGTCAGTGGTTTTAATATAAACTGATCAGTAAAGATATCAGTGTGCATCCACAGGACATATGGAATAAAGTCATTTCACTGTACACTACAAAATACATGGCTTATGCTCTAAAATAATTAAGCCTAAAAACACCAACGCCTCTGTTTTTACCTCCTACTGTACTCCCTTCGATTATTTTGTTCAAACTGGGCTCTTTTGTTAGTCACAGTGGCATGCTTTCTTTATGCCTTTCTTAGCAGGAACCAACGCATGCACCTATTTTCCTTTCTGAAAACTCTTTTACTTCCTGAACACACTTTTTTTTTTTTTACTTTTTACCTTGTGCCGATTAGCTTGCTAACAGACGTGGATGAAGGCAAACCAAAAAAAAACAATTCCCTGCGCAAAGCCGTCGTTGTCATGGTGACAGGGTTGCAGGATCTCTGACTGGATAGGTTATGAATCATATTGAGCCAAGTTCTTCGAGGAACAGTAGGTAGCAAGGAAGCGTTTTGTTCTCTGAGGCATGAATAATAAATACACAGATGATTATGGTTTTATGGTCTAGGTGGCTACACCATTTGATGATGGCTAGATGATGGATGACTAAAATGAATCATCAAGAACAGTGATACTGCACAAGAACAATTTTGATAATATTAAATCCTATAAACAGTTTATGTAGTTAACCATAACAATCTATGTGATAACACCCCTAATGAGAAAATCTCATGTTAGTCTGGTGTCATCGCTACGGCACGCAATTAGCACTGCTGCTGCAAATGTGAGTCTTTGAAGGCTGTGAACATACGCACACACACACACGCGCACGCACACACACACACACACACACACACACACAAGCTGTAGTGCCAAACCATATGCCGATTATCGGGCTCCCATACTGAGAGACTTAAAAGAGATACAGTGTGAGTGTGTGTGAGGAAAACCCTTAGCAAGTGTGTGTAGACAGAAGAGACAGTCTCAGAAGGCAGGCACTGACTAATAAACACTGTCACTGTCACTCAGAAGCACAGAGAACACGAATCAATTAACCACAGAAATCACACTGGACTGAAATGAAACTTCTGGTCCGAAACCAAAAGCCAGAATTACTATTAATAATCATGTATTTATGTACTGTTTTATTTATGATTTCAAAGGAAACCTAATGGAAAACAGCGAAGCGGTGATAAATACAATTCATTCCATACAGAATTTTTTTATGTGTTTTTTTTTTATTATTGCTGCAGGCTTATTGCTGCTGGATTTTGCTGTTTTATTGTTTTTTATTACTTTTTTTTATTTGCAATTTAACAACTTGTGTATTGAGCTTCCCTTTTTTTCAAAAAACTACCGATGTGAATTGGTAAAAATTGTAGGTACATGATTCCTCTTCTAGACACATATATATAGCAATGATATACATTGTCTGTCTCTCTAATATATTCATACACTATATGGGCAAATGTTTTTGGACACCTGACTATAAGATTCGTATGGCCTTTTTGAACACCCCATTCCACATTAAGTGCCAAAATGCTTTTATAATAATATCCTACACTCCTCTGGAAATATGTTCTACCAGATTTTGAAGTGTGCTTGTAGGGATGTAGGGTGATGAACCCTGGGGTACACTCAGCATTGAAATTCCCCCCAAAGGTGTTCAAACAGGTTGAGGTCAGAGCTCTAGAGCAGGCCACTCAAGATCTTCCAATCCAACCCATGTACACCATAAAGCTTGCTTTGTGCACAGGAGCACTGACATTGTGGAACAAGTTGGGTCTCCTAGTTCAAATGAAAAAAGTCCTATACAATTGTCATGGTAACAGTTTGGGGAAGCAGCACATAATGCAGGAAAAGTCATGTATCCCAATAACTTTGTTCATATAGTGTATATGTATTGTCTTTTTCTCACTCTTCCACAATATACTTGTGCAATTGAACAGAATACAGGCTACTCGTTCATTTAATGCAGACAATGCATTAACAAAGCAGGGAGTTCAATTTCTATAACATTGTTGTATAAAATGGGTGCACATTACACGTAGCACATGACATTTTTTGGATTCATTTTGAAAAATTGCTAGCTAATTTGAACATTGCAGCATTTGCTTGCTTGAGCTTTTTTTTTTTTTTTCAGATATCTGTAAAAATCACAACATCCAGGAGGGACAAATAATTATTTTCACAGTGCATAGAATAAATTGCAAATCCATTATTATAAGTGAAAAAGCCATGCAATAAGACTTACTGATTTCATCTGGTGAACTCCAGTGACCTGTGGTAGAACCTTATTCAATTCCTTCTCTATACGGCCTGCCCAGTGGATCATCCTGAGAATGAGAGATTTAGCAGAATTAGGCAGATACCCCTTATTAATACATTTTTTTTTTAAATGATCTTAATCTCTGGACTGCCAATTTGAAGCTCTGAGAAAGAAGCATAAATGAATAGGAAACAAAGTGAACTAGAATGTTAGCCTTCAATGGAGCCTAAACTGTAAGTAAGAGCTGGTGCTTTAGCTATACAAAGCAGCGACAGGTTCTAACCAAATCCAGGCTCAATGATCACAGGCATAGAAACAGAAAGACATGAGGGAAACATGGCTTCCAGAAAAAAAGTATTTGAACACAGTATATGAACAGAGTGAAACTTGTACATCATTAGTAACTGGTACTGATGTTCATTATATTATATCCTTTATCACTTGCAAGTTAATTTGATTATAAAAATAACATGCCTAATGTTTGAATGATTCTCTTGTGAAATATGTCATGTTCCTGTTTTCATTCTGCACAGCAAAATGGTGGACTAAACAACAGAATATTAAAAACTGTGTAAGCATCCAGGCCTACATGTCAGGATTTCAGGGACTAGTTATCATTTCTAAGTAGCACTGCATTTCCCACGAACATTAGCAGACTGTGGTAGCAGCAGCTTTAAACGTAATTGATTACTTGGCAGCCGAACACCACATTGCGGTATTTGATCTTACCAGTGATTATTGTGGGAATTACAGCACGTAGAGACTGTGCGGCTCAAATTACTGCTGGGAACAAGTACGTCTGCCTTGCTGGTAGCCTTATTACTAACCCACTGTTAAGGAATCTGCCATATTTCTCATAAGAGGTCTGTAATTTTTTTCCAGCTAATCATAATCACACAGGACATGATTAAATGCAAGGCAGATACTTCAACATTGTTCGATGAAATTAGCGTTCATTTTAATGTCCTTTGTTTGACTTCTAATTTTTGCTAATTATCATCACCATTAGCATTTCGTGTAAAGTGATTTGACCTGCTTCATCCTTTCGGGTCTTAACTCTTTTTTTTTTGTTGTTGTTCATTTTAGTGAAAACTATTTTAACAGTTTTTGCCTAAATTGTTTGGTGGCATTCCACATACACTACATGGACAAAAGTTTGTGGACATCCAGCCATAGGGTCCTCATGTGCTTTTTTGGAAATCCCATACCACATTTAGTTGCCAATTTTTGTTATAATATCCTTCACGCTTCAGTAAAAAATGTTCAATAGATTTTGTGTATGTGGTGATTTCTGATCCTTCAGCCACAAGGGTGTTACTAAGTCACAAAAAGATGTCAGCGTTCCAAATCCTCCCGAAGATGTTCATTTTGGTTGAGATCGGAGCTCTAGAGCAGGCCACTCAAGATCTTCCACTCTATCCCATGTAAACCATATCTTCATGGGCATGGCTTTGTGCACTGTGGTATTATCATACTAAAACATTTTTGGGTATCATAGTTCAAGTGAAGGAAAAGTTTAACCTTACTCCATCTTTGTGGTAACAATTTGGGGAACATGCATATGTGACTGGAAAAGTAGTGTCCATATACTTTTGTCCATATAGTGTAAAAAACTATAATATACTTATTTAGTGTTAAGATGAAGAAAACATACATAAATATGCATTGATTGATTTTATTTCATTTTAATGAACTCTATGTCGACTGAAAGAAACAGTGAGTCAAGATGATGCAAAATGAACAGTGGTAGATAGTAATCAAGTATTTTCACTTGTTACTGTACTTACATTTTATACTATAATACATTTTTTCAAGTACATTTTCAGTGCATTTTCATTAAGCAAAGCATTTACTTTCACTACCTTTTAATGAAAGAACATGTTTTTGTACTCCACTACATTTCAAAGTACATACACTACACATAAAGTGAAAGCATAAATGCCTTTAAATAGCCGACAAGAGTCCACAAACATAACCCCACAATTCTGCCATGGTGTATTTAAATTAAGGCTTCTCTCATCGTGGGCCTGTAACGATAGGCTAATAATGATTCCAAACTAATTGCCATAGGTCGGCTATTTTCCTTTTGCTACTTAATTACATTGAAAATCAAATGCATTTGTGCTTTTGTTCAAGTAGAAATGTAAAAAAAAAATACTGGAGCAATGTGTACGCAGAATCTTTGTATTGTACTTTTCACCCAAGTACAGGAATAGTACACTTCGGAAAGAGAAGAAATGGGCGGAGCCATGTCTTCCGGACCATGTCAATTTCATCCAATCACAAGGACACGGAAGCAAGATTTTTGCAGATATTTTTTTAACTAGTGGAAACATAAACAGAAAGGATTTGAATTATCAGTAATTGCAGGGGTTGATGGGAGACATAGTCGTGTCGCTCTTGGCATAATCCTGTCAGTTACAGTTTAAATTGTTTATCAGTGTTAAACTATGGAGGTCTGAGGTGAAATATTTTCAACTTGGCAATATAATATCCTCAGAGTAAACATCACTGAATATCATGGCATGGTAATATTGTGCATTGTCGATAATACGTTTATCCAACAAAATGTGCCTCAATTTTCCGTTACACAGGCTACTTAATTTCTAAGAATGTGTTTAAACCTGGCTTTTTTTCCCACACTATTACCAGTCTGTAGCGTTGCTAGTTTTTGTGATGGTGGCACATTTCCTATTTACAGGCTAAATCTACAAAAATGCATTTGCTGTCAATGGGGTATTTTCACACGTTAAAGGTATCAGACATGGACAGACAATAGCATGGTGTTGCGGGGTAACAGGAAGCTTTTAACGGCTTTATCTAAAAGTCCTTAATGGTCCGAGATTTGTAACCAGGGCCTGCAGTGTGAAATTAGGCTTATCTTCACTATGCAGCCTTAGAACACACTTACAGAATGTGTGTGTGTGTGTGTGTGTGTGTGTGTGTGTGTGTGTGTGTGTGTGTGTGTGTGTCTGTATGTGTCTGTGTGTGTCTGTGTGTGTGTGTGTGCGCGCACACGCTTGCAAATGAAAATGCAAAAACAATTTTATCATCATAATAGCTTCCTAGGTTTTTAGCACCTTGTTAAGACCAAATGTCTGCATAACATTCAAAATATGTGACTGTTGACCTTGTGAGGACGTTTGGCGGGTCCCCATGAATTCAAATGGTTTTTCGAAAACAGCTAAAAGATTTACTTTAAGGTCAAAACATATAAGATAATTTAGCTACAGTAATACACACCAAATGAAGCAACTCACAAACATGCTAAAACCAACGGCGTGTGTGTTTCTGCTACATTTACTCTCTCTCATCTGCTGCTCCTTTTTTAGATTTTCCCATTCTCCCCCATCTCTCTCTCTCTCTCTCTCTCTCTCTCTCTCTCTCTCTTCCTCTCTCTCTACCTCCCTCTGCCACTCTCTCTCTTTCCCTCAGTTGACTGCTTGCAATAAAAAAAACAGTCCAGTGCTGACACAAGTGCTACCCTAAGCAGCCCTAAACGGAGCTAGCGCAGGAATTACGACATCAAGTGTACTCACATCAGCACAGTATATCTCTTCCTACACACACACACACACACACACACACACACACACACACACACACACACACACACTCCCAAAAGCACTTAACACAATAAGATGTCTACCAAGATTGTGCTGATGCAGACAGGAGGATTGACAGACTAAGAGAGAACAGGGAGAAGGTGAAGTACACTCTCATGGAGACACACATTTTGACAAAATAACAATACTACATCAACACATATTGCATACTTTATGTATAGTGCATAATGAAAGCAATATATATACACTTTAAATATCTTAAAAGTGTAATAATGATTCATTTATCTCTTTGAGGATATAACTAAATATTCATAGGTGATACGTGATAAACAAATACAAACACTGGTTTGAAAAGTGCTACAGGTTTGAGATTTTGATACAGGTAGTGTCATTGCGTTTCATCTGTCACATCTCTCGCACCTTTATAAGCATTTGCTAAAGTTGATGAGGTAAAGGTGATGGTGAAGAAATAACTGTTGCATGAAGCACAATGCTAGACAGAGGCTACATTCACATTAATCCGAATCCATCTGAAAACATGAAGCATTCTCAGAAGCAGTGGGAAAACGCTTAAATCTCTATTCTATGTGTTTTTTTTAAAAAAAACTTTGTCATTTACATCAGCCATTTTATTCACTTTCCATCTCCTTGAATTGATGCTGCAATGTCAAGGATAAGTGCATAGATTAAGAAAACCCAAGACTATAAAATTGCTTGTTTTGAGATGAATGGGTCATGTGACTGTGTAAAAATGTCATTGTTTTTTGAATATCTTCGTTTTCTCAGTCCATGCTTCAATGCAAGCATGAAAAAAAAAGGTCAATTCGAGTCTTTTTTCGAAAAACCTCAAACCAAAGCATTAAAAAATGGTTTCTTTATGTGAAGATTTTCAGAGCAAAGTACAATGGGAACCAAGGATTTTTTTTTTTTACAACAAATAGTGCTCCATTTTACTTGTGAAGAAAAATCTTGAAATTGTACAATCCAAAATACATTGTCCCAAAGCAGCTTTACAGAAATAAATATATTACAAATATAAATATTGTGAGTCTCTGAGTTCAACGATTATTTAAAAATGAGAAAACAATTGGAATGTTTTGAAATGTATACACTGTAGCTACTCTCATTATGTAACAGATTTCCTACTTACAAGCTTCTTGATTTAAACAGAAAAGTGTGTCACTATTTGTGTGAAGAAGCACTGTGGTAAATGTGTTTGTGGAGGAGGATTGTCTCAGGTACAGTCAGAATCCCTACCACTTTCTGCTTCCCATTCACTCAATCTTGATCGCTAAATGTAGAGGAGGTGAACCTCTGTACTGCTCATTATCTGACACAGTGAAAGTATCAGAGGGACTTCAAGATTCAGAACGCTGCAAAACCAAAACTTGTCAGGACTGTTTAGATAGCAAAATTCAAGCCGCCAAACCTTGTTAACCAAATGTAATTCAAGAAAAAAATACCATATATTTTCTCCCTTTTCAATCCCAGCCGATCTTAAATCAAGTTCACCACAGAAAATCTGGCAAACCCGAGCCAATCTGGTATTACCTGATCTGTGCCCTACATCCTATTTACAGCACTACCCAGTCTTCACTGCACAGACCTAAGAAACAACACTGTCAGCACTGCTAAGCTACAATTAATGACAG
Source organism: Silurus meridionalis (assembly GCF_014805685.1). Taxonomy (NCBI): domain Eukaryota; kingdom Metazoa; phylum Chordata; class Actinopteri; order Siluriformes; family Siluridae; genus Silurus; species Silurus meridionalis. Next base: position 13,238,101 of record NC_060884.1, on the reverse strand, counting down.
GACTGTTGTTTTGGAAGTACTTTACAGCCGAGACTAATCCGCAACGACGCGCAATCTTGTGTAACAATCACAAAACCTATAGCCCCAAGCAATGGGAAAATATAATATGGTTACTTGGTTCATCTTTCACTCTTTACCCAACAATTAGAAGCATTTTAGAGGAAGTATCTCTATAGGTAGTCCTGAAGCTCCTAGAGCAAAGTAGATTAGTGCGCTTTCATTGCTCCAAATACTGGAGGCTTTTCCTTTTAGAAAAGTAAGCCCACGACAACCCACAACGCAGCTTAAAGGACATTGTTCAGTGTTTCTTTTATTATCCGCTAGCTCTTTTTATGTAACCCAGTTTCATATGCACTCATTCAATCCTCACTGTGCATCGAAACAGGACACACAAACTACAATTAAAGCAATTACGACATCGCTAATAACATACAAACACAATTAGACCTCTCCAGCACACTGTCTACACACCAGTTCATACAAGCACTCAGAAATCAGATTGAGAAAAACACCCACGCACAATTTTATACCGTTTGGCTTCGCCGAATTGCGACCGCTACAGAAGCCTTGTCTAAATTCCCTGTCCTACTATCTCCTGCATCGACATCGGGCCACAGTCGTGGTGTCATCCAACGGTGGCAGCACAAAATAAAATGTCGGTTTGAAATGTCAGCCTCATTTGTATGACAAGGATAGAGCGATCAGCAAAAAGGAAGAATCGCAAAGGTGAAATAAAAGACCAAGGCTGCTAAGACATGGGGTTTTTCAAAGGAACAGTATAGGCAAAAGAAGTGTCTAGTCATTTATCAGGACTTGTATTAACAAACTTTATTCATTCATGCATCTTCAATGATCACATTATCTCAATCTTGGAAACTCCCACACACAAACATTCCACAATCAATTTACTGACATGTTTATGTGAGGAAAAAGGCGAGAGCCCGGAGTGAACCCAAATTGGAAAATCTTCACAAAGTAAGAAAGTAGCCAGAAAAAATATCAGGATCTCTGCAGTCACTGTCCCACCCAGAAAACCTTTCCTGGTCTGCATAATTTATCGAAATCAACCTTAAATGATGGCCTATATTAAATAACCAAAAAAAAAGGTGACCTACTATATGTTTTCTTTGACACTCCAAACTAAACTACTGCAAACTATCTGAACTAGTTAGAAAAACCTTACACTGACTAACACTACAACCTGCAAATTCTTACCTCAATGTGTTCAAGTGTACAGTATTGTCATATTGTATTGGATGTCGTGATGTATCATATAACAAATGATCAACACTTTTCCATACCTATTTAACCAACCAATCAGGGGCCAGAATAGAAACGACACTACTGTGACCTATTAATAGAAAGTGGTTTAGAAAAAAAGGATAAGGTCATGAACAGGCTCTCGTTTCAGTTTCCAAACATAACACCCTGTCTACTGTTTCATAATATTAATCTAGAGGATAATATGTATAATATATATAATATGTAACTTATGTTTCTTAAAAGTTAGTACTACACGTCAGGTCTTAAACTGTCCAATCTGTTTTATGACACATCTCTAATGAGGAATAAAATTGAAAGAGATAGTGGAGTAAAAATAATAGAAGAAATCTAATGTATACTGTATATACATTTAAACACTCTATGGACACTTGACTATAAGATTCCACATTTGATCCCAGTTTGATTTCTAATAACCTCCACGCTTTTGGGAAGATGTGCCACTAGAATTTGGTTTGTGGTTTTGGAGATTTGTGCTTATTCACTCACATAGATGTTAGTAAAGGCACTATCAGTATTTCAATTCACCCCAAGAGTGTTCAATAAGTCAGAGCTCTATAGCATGCCACTCAAGAAAACTATTTCATCTTCCACTCCGGCCCAGGCAAAACATATCTTCATAGAGCTGAATTTGTGCACAGGGGCATTGTAATGGTAAAACAGGTTTGGGATCTCCAAGTGAAGGGAAAATTAAATGCTACCACATCCAAAGATATATAGGGCATATACAGTGTATAGTCATAACTAAAGGTAGCGTGTAACTAACGCTATTTGCTGTTTAACTTGTTGCTAAGCTACTTTCTATTGGCTACTGTTGCATAAATGGTCAAAGATTTTTATAGCACAATAACAGCAATAGCAACTCATGCCTTGAAGAGTCAAATAAACTTTTTATAAGCTGTACTTTAAAACAGAAAACACACTTTTATAAATGCACCAATTATGTTTTTTCCTCACTTTGCACATCCCATGTCCTGAAATCTGATGTCATTACGACTTGCGAATTACTGCTAACAAGGTCCTACAATTGCAGCAAAAGATTTACTGAGGCATCAGTGCTGAAGAAACACGGGCTAACAAAAGGTCCACCAGAAGTAAAGGGAGAGAACCCTCGAGAGAGAGGGAGCGGTGTGCTACACACACTATTGATGCTAACTGCTAGTGACAACACCTCTGGCCCCAAGCAATACACAGTCGTTGTGTATGTGTGTATGTCTGTGTGTACTGGTGGATGTCTGCTCTTTTCGCCTTATACTAGGCAAAACTGTTTCAGCATATTCTCTGAAGCTAGATGTTTGCTAATCCTGCCCACGAGGCCGAGCAGAGCGTGTTGTGAAGTGTGTGCGAATTTATCATAGAGAGATTCTCAGTGCTAAACTGGGTCTCTCGGTATGCGGCTGTATGCATACAGATGTATGGAAATGTAACGTCTGAGTCACTCATTCTGATATTTTTAAACTTGGTTCCTCTGTTCACCGACTGCTGTTTAAAGACAAGCGCTTGGTTAAAGAAAGATGGCTTTCTGCTATAATCTGATAAATATGAGTCATCCTAATAGGCAAAAGAGAAGTCTGAATGCTCATAACACTCTTATAAACTTATACAACAGGTTAGCTATTAATATCTGGGATGCAAAATACTTTAGTTTATTTTCCACACTGTAAACTACTGCACTAAACCTTATCCTGATATGTATATTTGTAGCGGTCATCCGATTGATCTGCCGGCCGATAAATCGGGACAATTTTTGGCCTTTTTCAAATTAATCAGCATCGGCCGATTGTGCTGCAAGTAAGGCTGATTATTAGGCAAGCGCATTTGACACACCAATCTACCAAACCATGAGGCATAACTGTTAATTTGCGGGGATCCGCGGCGGGACCGAATGTTCAGGATCGTTAGGATTAACAGTTTAAATTGTTTTCACTAACAAATTTCATAACAATTTTTAAAACACATTATTGTATAAAAGTGACACAATGTCTAAATGAATTCACTAACAAAGGTACTATAGGGGCTGCGGGGGTGCGTCCAAAATTCGTGGATTTTCAGAACTTGCCTTACATTGGTCTTAGAATGTAACTCCCGCAAGTAAGAAACCACTGTATATAAATCAAGCAGCTTTAACACCTGCTGTGATCATTACTAACGGATTCCTGTAGCAAATTTTTTTTGCAATCATGTCTGTTAAGTTGCAAAGACAAGCGTGTTCCTTCTTTTTTCTTGTGTGCTCATTCGCTAAGCTAAATAGCTAATCGGATTCTCTTTCTTGTGAACGAGCTCCGCCGTTGCTCAACATGCAGAATCAGCTGAAAACCTGCTGATGCCATGCGACCAGAGCGAAAGGTGTGAAAAAAAATTAAAGCCAACAGACTCTCAAAAACCCACCCGGCATTCCCTGACGGCCGACCTTCAGCTTGGTGTGTCCCAAGCTTTAAGTTTTACTCTAGTTTTAATCTAGTCTTATATATTTCATTGATTAAACATTTGGAAAAAGAATGAGTAACCTTTTAGAACTGCATTGTTAGTAAACCTTCAACCATCTGTAGTTTAGGCTACAGGTAGGTGTGGGGACCAATTTTCTGTATAGGGTCTTGTTTATTAACTATTAGATTTTATAATCAGCCACACATATCATCCAGAAAAATCGGCATCCTATATCGCCCATCGGCTGCCCTGATTTCTAAATATTGGCATCGGACAGAGACAAACCCGTATTGGTCGACTGATATTGTACATATATTAGTAATCTATTTCTGTAAAACTGCTTTGGGACAATTTCCATTGATAAAAGCAGCTTTACAAATAAAACTAAATTAAACTGAACTTAAGCTTGGTAAAATATAATAATGATGGCACTCACAACCATAGCATCAAAAACAGAGACTGGTGTGAAAAATAAAAAACAGTGAGCGGCAGTTCTGTGGATAGAAAGCCTTGCTGACTGGAAAGTGGCCACTGGTCTAAAATACTACTGAAGCAGAAAAGCATCTCATAACACATCAAACCTTGCGGTGGATAAGCAGGAAAAATTAAAATAAAATAAAAAAAACAGGAATTTGAGGTTAAAGGCATAGATAGATCGATAGATCGATAGATAGATAGTGACTGCTTTTCATTGACAATGATTAATAGATTACTTTCTTGTAGGCTGGTATCTAACATTATTGTAATGATAAAGGCTCCATATAAATGCACCAGACACCTGTGTATAACTGACAGTCTAGAAGGAGAGATGCACTAAAGCCTATGATGTTTGGTTTCATCATCTCTATTTCAGCATAAACAGAGAATGGCAGTTCGGAGGCATGGGGAATTTCAAAACACCTGGTGTCTGAATAAAACACACAGCTCATGGACTGAGAAAAGAGCTTTACTGTATCAAGATTCAGGCTCAGGCTGAGATTGTCTGTGTTCAGACAATCTCAGGCTCAGGCTGAGATTGTCAGTGTTCAGACAAAACTTTTTTTTCCCCTTTCGACCACCCGTAGATGTTGTACATGTAAAGCTCCTAGAGGAAAAGGCCACAAGAAGACATCTGGTTAAGAACTGGGGCTTTCTTTTCATCTTCTTTTAAATGTGGCATTCAGAAATATAGCAAGTATATTAAATGACCCTTTTATGCCCAGAAATTGAACATTGGGTACAACTCAGCTGATTACTGTTCATAGCTAGTAGTAAGCATTCTGCTTTGGCACAACACAGTTTATGCTATTAGACACAATCATTAGCTTGCAGCAGTGTTATGTCGAAGGTCTTTAAGCCAAATGTCAATGAGTCTAGCTGTTAACCTGCTTCCGGGGCAACCTCATATCATTAGAAATACAAGCAACAATCATTATAAGGGACGTTACCTTTAAAGGGCAACAGGAGGTTTTCTGTTCCGTTTGATATAATAAGTGTAAAGTGCTTCAAAGTCAATATTATGGATAGCAGTAGTAAATGTAAAAATCCCAGGCTTAAATATTAATCTAGCAAAAGCATTAAAACTACTCAGTACACAATAACTCTACTTGGGTATTAAAAGTTCTGATCTTTCAGAACTATATTGTAATCTTTAATGCTGTTCCATGTTCCTATTCATCAATGAGTTTTCTACTGTTACAGGCATATAGTGAGAGAACCCACACAAACTTCAGTTTTAAGTTTTTAAGATCATTAGCCAACTCTTGGGGTCTCGCACAAGGTTCTCGTTTAATGCAATTTATTCATCCATGTAAAATTGGCATTTTTTTCTAAATGAAGTTATTACGTATTAAAATGAAGAAAGTAAAGGTTTCCTCAAAATAAAAATAATACAGATACTAAAAAATTATATATGTAAGTACAGTTACAAAGAAAACATACTTCATCACTACCCAATACTAATGCTTTTTTAATTAGACACAGCCTTCTAGTTGACTTCAGGACCATGGAGAGCTCTATAATCAACACACAATATGGGTAAAGCTGAGGTTCAAGACTTCAACCCTAACTTATAAAGTTCGACATGTCAGCAGAAATAAACATTCAGTCAAAGGCAGAAAAAAATAAACACATTTGCTCTCCAAATTGATTGTATTTTATTTTTTTTCAAAAATCCATGGGCAAAAATATAAGACAATAATATTGCACAACACATATAACAACACAAATAAAAAGAAACACAATACCTTAAAACAGTTACACTATTTCTTGCTACACCTCTAGTTCTATTTGCAGAAAATGCCATTTTCAATGCCCTCATTTCCTCAATTAAACTTCTCCAGATGTTCTCTTTTTTCTTGCTTCTGTACAAAATTGTGAACGCAAATTCACATCAAAAGTGTAGTGTGTGGCATGTGTGAACAATCGTTTAGTGTACACATGCCTATAACACTAAACAATGAATCACAACTAATCGTCAAATCGTCTGTTGTGTAAGAGTTAGTGCTTCTAAGCGTTATGAAGACATGTAGTGGGCTCAATCATCATGGAAACTTCTAGTTCTTTAGGCTAGAACAAATCTATAGAAATCCAGTTAAATGCATTTTAACAAAACCAGAATTTTTTATTTAGTATTACTCTGTTTATCACAGTTATTAAAATGACTGAGCAAAAAGTTACAGAACCAAATGTTACCAAATGTTACCAAAGAATCAGAAAACATCCAGAACAAATTGCTGAATGTGAGCATCATGGCCTATTTTGGTGCTTTGTTTGAGACTAGGTGCTTAAGTAAAACAAATGCGTAGTGATTAAAATTGTTTTTTGGTGGAGTTTTTTTTTTTATATGGTAAAGAAAGGATGTCACGAATAAATGCGTATTTCGTTGAAGGCTTTTTCACCTCTTTTATATTTATTCATTTATATTTTTAGAAAAATATCTGTCAAACAGAAATACATTTGAATCTCACGCCCCCGGTTTATCGCGAAATTGCATTTGCCACATAATAAATTTTTTGGCTAATTTTCCCGGTCTCTCGCGGATAGCACGATAGACCAAAAAACATATAGGGAATTGTTTTTATGAAGTTTTATGGTGAAATAATAAAAAATTACAATATAATTATTAATTACAAAATTAAGTAAAATGTTAATACAGTAAACTACTGTATACATAAAATAGCTTTTTTTTGGGGGGGTGGCGTCCATTTATCACATTTTTTTCATTTATCGCGGGCGACACTGTACAGGAAACATAAAGTAAACATATTTGCATTTGACATGTATTAAGGAAACATAGAACTCAAATAAGTTTAATCAGGAAGAATCCTGCTCATAGATTCAAGCAACTGTGCCTGACATATCTGCTAAAAAACAGTGCAATACTACAACGATCACTCCTGAGACATTAGATGTTGCATGGAACCCTACTGTAATTCCACTCCCACAATGCAGCAACCTAAATGGCAATAATGGAAATACATGGCATGAAGTCTAGCTTTGTTTAAGGTGAGAGGGATCAACAATCAAACAGCTGCGTAATTTGACCCAGAGAAGGCCCTGTAGAGCAAAACGACACACACACACACACACACACACACACACACACACACACACACACACACACACACACACACCTGTTGTTTGTACAATGAGGTCAAATCATCTCTATCTTATAAGAATGTAATTTATAGCTTGTGGTCCTTCAGAACAAACAGTTCAAAAGAACAAAATTATATATTTTATTCTATTCTATTAGATGAAATGATATATTTTGATAGTAACCGAAACACTGGTATGGTATCTGATAAAAAAAAAATTTCAGGTCGATAGATAGGATAGGACAAATGCAATTTTGCGCATCTCTAGTTTTAGTTTTAAGTTCATGCCTAGAGTTCAAACACAGATTTTTTAAACATTTCTTTTTGCTTTGCTCTGAGGAACAAACCAGAAGCATGTTGGAATTCAGCCAGGACCTCCACAAGTCACACACAGCAGTTTGCACGGCTCAAACCAGCATCTGACTTTATCCTCAAGTCTATTTCTGAAAGTTAAACGCTGGGTATATATGAGTGCGTAGGGATTAGGGATACAAGTAAGAACGAGACAGTAGACGGTATACTAAATCAAGTGCTCCTTATTGGCGTGTGACATTTCTAGGTCATTATATGAGATATGTATATGCAGTAGTATGATCCCGGCTCGTTTCCCTGGAATATTTTGGAAAGCCGGTCATTTAACTTACCACAATGCAGTCAAGATGTTTCTCACTGTGCAAGAACCAGGATGATTTATCAGCAAGGGTCAAAAAGACCCTATAAGGTTATTGGGGTGTATCTCAGAGACATTTTGAAGGGCAATAATAGGTCAGGTCAAAATGTGTGCCTTTAATGATCCTTTTATTATAATCGTTATTTTAAATGACTCCAATAAAGTGTTTAGGAGAAGCTCTCTTCACCTGCCACATGACAGGGCTGTTGACTTAACAATTGAACAAACACTGGTCAGTTTGCCTCAAATAGATATTTAAAAAGGCTACTTCGTGCGTGTGTGTGTGTGTGTGTGTGTGTGTGTGTGTGTGTGTGTGTGTGTAGAGGAAAAGTATCTGATACACAAGGCTTTCTGTGCTTTCACCACCGCCACGCTTGCTAACCTGTCAGCAAAAGCTCGGCGCAATAATCAATAATTGAAGGAAGGCGCGAGTTATTCGGTAACGGCGGCCACCTGTGTGTGTGTGTGTGTGTGTGTAAATCGTTCATGACCACCGCGACCAAATAACCAGACATGGTGAACGGGAGGCGTCGTCAGCTCTACATACCAAGCTGACCATGGAGGACAGGATGCATTCGGCCACAACACATGATCACTCTCAAATACACACACACACACACACACACACACACATATCACCGAGTCGCGCACGTTAAAAAAGAGTCTCGCGCTGAAGACACCTGTCCACCCTCTCCTCGATCCCCTCCGACCCCGATCCTCCCCCGACCCCGATCATTCCCGAGTAACTCGCGCACCTGCTGGACTTACGTGTAGTGCTGCGGGAAGCGAAGCGTCGCCGTTCCGGGCCAGGACACACACAGGATCAACACCGTTTGCACCATGAAGAGCCAGAAAAGACTTGAGGACTGAGCGCAGATCGCCATTTTTCAGTGTGACATTCAAGACAGCTGGGAATATGAAAGAAAAAACGAGTCGCTTTTGACAGGCGACTCTCACCACTATAAAGACCTCCGGAGATCCGAGTCGCTGTTAAAGCCGACGATCAGAGTCGGATCGTGTGTGTGTGTGTGTGTGTGTGTGTGGTGGAGCTCCGCAATACAGCGAGCGAGTCGAGCACACTGATGTGTCGAGGGTGCCGCTGTACTGGAGCTAGAGCTCTCAGCCTTATTCTCTTTCTCCTTCTCTCTCTCGCTCTATCTCTCTTTCTCTCTGTTATTCCTACGTGTCAGACGGGGGGGCGCGCGTGAGGCGGAGCTTGCAAAACAGAAACTCCAGACCGGAGCACGAAAAAGCTGTGCAGTGAATTATAAACTGAGAATTTCATAATAATCATGTTTGCACTTTTTGCACCCTATTAACATTAAATATGTTCAATTTTGTTTCACAATTTTGAGTTTATTTTTAAATTATTACGATTCATCCATCCGTTCGTTCATTTGTTCGTGCATTCATTCATTCGTAGATTTGTTCACTCATTACTTAATTCGTTCATTAATTTGTTCATATGTTCATTTATTCGTTCATTTATTCGTTCATTATATTCATTCGTTCGTTCGTTCATTCATGTGTTCGTTCGTTGTCAAGTCTAACGCTGCGCATGCGCAAGTTGAGTGCACGTGTCAAAAATATATGGCAAAAATGTGTTACGCAATACTTCCAATCAGAATGAAAGCGGTGCACGTGTGCCCTATAACTGGCATACACTTTTATAAACTATATAAGTGTTGACAAAGTTTCAAATTATATATTAATTAAATTAAAAGTAAATCACTTCCTATTCAAAACAAGCAATATCAAAGAAGGAGCCAATGAAGGAAAGCGGAAGATACTAAAAAGAGTTCTCCCAAATTTCTCCCAAAAATACTTCAATGATTTGGATTATCTACGAGAATTCTTGTTTGGATAGCAGTAATAAAGAGACAAGTAATGCATTAGTTAGTTTACTCTATAAGAAAACTAAATTTGAGGTTAGTTTTCAATAATGAACACAAAGCTTCAGAGCTTTCCTTAGTGCCTGCTGTCGCTCCACCTTTGTGATCTCTTATGACCTTTGTGACCTCCTTGATTGTGACCTGCTAATTTTAGAAACGCCTCAATAAAAACACTTTCTTTTTACCTTCTGTCACTTCTTTATGCAGCTTTTAAACTTGTTAAGCAGCTCCTTCGGGTCACTTGATAAACAATGAAACAGCATTCACTGGCAATTATATATATAAAGAAAATGGTGACACGATAACTGCGTAAAATGATAGACATTTGGATGCAAATCACATTTAGCCACACTTGGTTAAAATACACTTTTATTATAGATTAGATCATATAAGACAAATTCTATGAAATGAAAACAAACATTTGAGTCTTCAACAAATGGATTTGTTTATCACACTCAAATCTATATTGACTGGCCTGTTCAAACATGTACAAACACAAAGCCAACATCAAAAAACTTTATTGTTTGTTGGAGCCTTCACTTCATATGTCACAGCTATTCCGGGTAAGGCATGTGGCTATTTTGTAGGCACGTCACTAGTGAACAGATGACACAGTCCATCTTAGGCAGCAATGTTACCCATGTGCCCTTGAGTCAATATTGATTTTTCTTTTCTTTCTTTCTTTCTTTCTTTCTTTCTTTCTTTCTTTCTTTCTTTCTTTCTTTCTTTAAAAGAAAGAGACTACAAACATGTATGTAAGTGCAATGGAATATGTATAACCAATACTGGATATGTATACAAATACAAATTCATGTATCTGCACATTATCAAACAAAAATGTCTACCATAATGTAAAGACATGTTAAAACTAAACATTGCACCAATTGTACAGTAATTACTGTCAATAGAATCCTGGTAACAGTGAATTCAGGAATGTTGAGGATTCTATGTAAGTCCACAGAGTCATTTCCTGGCTATTTCAAGCTAATTAATTTCCACAATTATTTTTTTCATTAAAATCAATTAGATCAGTTTTAAGAGAGACATAAACATACGTACATAAATATAAACTGATTAGTCATAACATTAAAACCACTGACAGGTGAAGAGGTTGCATTGTTTATCTAATTACAGTGGCAGCTGCCTATGGGTGGGATATATTAGTCAGCATGCAAACTGTTACTTCTCACATTTGATTTGTAGGAAGCAGGAAAAATGGTTAAACGTTGGGATCTGAGTGCCGAATTATGCCAAATAGTGATAGCTAGATGATAGAATCGGAGCATCTCCAAAATGGCAGGTCTTGTGGTGTTCTAGGTAGGCAGTGAAGACAACGGCAGTGTGACGCTCTTGGCAGTGTGATGCTTTTGCGAGTGTTGTACTGGTTGTGGCATTTATTATGATGTTATTTGATATGTCTGGCCGTTCTACACATTGTTGACAGTTACCAAGCACACAATTTCATGGCAGCTGTTTCCTAATGGCAGGCTAATAGTTGCTGGCACTCTGAAAGAATTGCTGAGAAATGGTATGAGAAAATTGAGTTCAAATGTTTTTTTGGCCTCCAAAAAACAGCCCCAGAACAAACATATGTGGGATATGATGAAGAAACAAGTTCAAACCATGGAGGTCCCTCACGCAACTTACAGGATTTAAAGGATCTGCTGCCAACATCTTGGTGACAGATACCACAGCACACTTTCAGAGGACTTGCTTCAGAGCTGTTTTGGTGGGAAAAGGGGAACCTACACAATATTAGACAGTTTTATTGCTGTTCGTTGTATACATAATGCATAATATATATATATATATATATATGTATATATGCTTATGTCTCATCACTATGGGTGATCTAATACAATCAAATCATGTTCAGCATTGACTGCACTCACCAGGAGGGAAGTAAGAACATTGTGCAGCTCTCTGCAATAATTGAAACATGAGTTGACATAAGCAGTCACAGAATATTATGTCAGTGGTCTGATCTTGTTTGTGGTGCATCTTAGTGCTACGGGTTGCCTAAAATCATTTTGTTCAAGCAAGCCATATATGAATACGCACACTCACAAAGAGTTTGCATCTGATTACAATGACTGAAAGGATTCAGAATAATCTGGTATAATCTGCATAGAAGCTTTTCTTCACACGAGATGTGCTGCACTGATTATTGTAAGCGGATACTCAATCAAAATGTGCTCAAGACACCATCATAAACTGCCTACTATGAACTAAATTGTGTATCAAAGTGGTGATTACATCATTGATGTACTATTTAGTACAGTAGTATAAAGTGTGGAAGTTAACTCAAGGATTGAAGCTTCTCTGAATGTTGCTCTATTATTGTCTTCTCACTCGCTCACTCTCTCAGTCACTTTCAGTAACCGATTTATTCTGGGCATGGGGATGAACCAGCTACCCTGGAGCTGAGGCAGCATGTAAACCACCATGATATCCCCATTAATGTCCTCTCTTCAGTGTTACATACATGTTACCAAAAAAACTTTATTGTGCATATCAGTGGCAGGCGGTCAGGGCCGGCAAAGCCTTTTCTGCTGGCCTAAACACTCAGAAGCACTGACCTACATTTACAACCTAAATTCTAATATTTGTTTCATGAAATTTGTTCTCAACAGTTTATTCTCTTCATTTCATATCGTTTCTCATGGCTGCACTGCTTCCAGTATGTGTAAGTAGATGTTAGATTTTTTTGTCCAATCAGATTCTATCTATCTGCTTTGTGAAACACTGTTCGTGAAGTAGCTGGCTAATGTTAATCCAATAGCTAATGTACAATGAAAGTAAAAGACACAGAGCAGTCAAAAGAAATACACAAACTGAATGTGTGTGATTCACTTGAATGATTCAGCTCTAGACTGCTAAAGATTCAATGATAAAAAGCCTTAAAAATAATAGCTACAAACTCCACAGTCGGATGGCTATGTGTTGCCAGCTAGCAGGTTAATTAGAAAACAAATAAATACCCTATCTGTACAGCAAAACCGGCTTTAAATATTGCTAGAATTTGTACTTGTTAAATTGAATCTCAGCACTCTCACACTTCATTTGTGAAATTGTAAAGGTTTAGAGCAACACAAAGTCACAAAATGTTTGTTTTCATTTTAACTAACTTTGCACATAATGGAAAAGTTGAAATGTATTTTTATCCTAAAGTAGACAAACAAATACAAAACAGCTCACTGTAAAAATGCCATGTCCTATTAACTGTTCTGAAAATGGGCCTCCAATCCTGTTAATCTTAAAAAATAAAATATTTTCTAAAGCTTTATGAGTCATCTACCATCAGGAACGTGTTTGCTGATGCACATTTTCCACTCAGATCCTGCCTTATGCATTCTTCTCTCCATCACTTGGCACTCTGAGATGCCATGCAAAAAAAAAACCCTTTCCATCTGATCAGCAGCTGTAAGTGACCCAGGAAGTGTGTGATAAAAGCACATCATTACTTTTCTGTTGTGGCCTTGCAAGGCTTTGTAAGTCTAATTTCCTTTACTGTGCGTTATGTCTGAAGGATACAGAGTGAGTCAAAGCCAAATAATATTCATTAAGACACATCAAGACTGAAAAGTAAATGGCTGTTAGGTGCACTAGGGGACTGAAATTTTTATAAATGGAAAGGAAAAGAGGTTTTAAATTAGAATATGTGCAAAAGGGGGTAAATGCTGCACCACCATTATAGTTTCTTCTTTTTCATTAAGTGAAACATAGAGTACATGTTGATTTAAAGATCAATCGTTCATTTATTAATTTATCATGTACTATCACCAGAGATGACCATGGTTTTATCAGCCCAGTGTATATTATTATCAACCTTTGTCATATATAGGTAGCAAGTATAGTTTCTATAAAAATAATATTTTATAACAGTTCCAAATTTGTAAGTAGTTAACATAACACATAACATGTTTAATAACATGTTTAATCCAGTAATTGTAATATAATGATTTTCAAAAAGGTCAACAGTGTATTCATTACAAGCCCATATCTAACTACCCCAGATGTAAGAGTTCAGAAGAGAATGAATTGAACTGACACAAAGGTTATGATAACTCAAATAACCACTCTTAACAACCACGGTAAGCAGAAAAGCAACTCATGAATATAATTTATGTTGAACCTTGAGCTGGATGAGCTAGAACACCAGAAGGCCAGTTTCTGTCAGTGAAAAATAGGAAAATTAGTCTACTGTCTGTACAGATTCAACAAAACGGGAGAGTCTAAAGCATTTTCACCAACATAATTTATCCCACCAAATTATAATTGTTTTTCCACATTATTTTGTATTAACTGTAGAGACATCAGCGTGTGAAAATCCCAATATATAAGCAGTTTTTGAAATATTCAAACCCGCCGTTCTGGAAAAACGATGCCCCGGTTAACGTCACAGAGATCACAGTGGATTATACTTGACCTGTAGCTGCATGACTTTATTGCATTACTCTCACATGATGACAATTAAAGAACTGCATGAATTATCAAGTCTGCAGGTGTTCCTAATAAAAAGGTTGTGTATAAAGTGCTGACTGAATGACAAGTTGAAATTTTTTTCACATATTTTTAAATCACACAGACATGTCACACAGATGTCCAGCTTATTCAAGTACACTGTAAAGTCTGTCAAAAAACATCAGTTTTTCAGGTTGCCTGAAATCCTCCTGTTGGGTTAAATTCTCCACAAGAAACACTTTGATTGCATCAGTTCATTTCACAAAACCTATGAAACATGTTCCCACAACTTTATTATCTCACACTGTAGTGAAGTGGTATGTTGCATACACCTCTTTTATGTTACAGTCCACCTCTTCAAGCAGTGCTTGGAATTTCCTGCAAGTCAAGCCAAAACAAGCTTTAAGAAAATTAAATCATTTTCACAACCATTGCCATCGCATAATTTAGAACAGAATTTGGCTTCTTTGCCAGATATTTTTCTGATGTATAATACTGAGAAATTTACTCAACCGGATAGCCAATTTGGTTTATTTTGGCAAATCCTTTTTGCTTCTTCATCATTAACAGCATGCCATCATTAATTATAGTAAACATTCTTCTAAACAAAACTTCCTATGCATTAAAACAAAAGTTTGAGTCATGTCCTCACTTTATATGGTTCTTGTGAACACTATTCCTCATAGACAAGAAAAAAAAAACCATGGCCACAGCATAAAAAATGTCAAATTGTTTATGTCCACGTTTTCTTTAAAAGCAAAACTTTATTAGCATTCTGCTATCTTACAATCCATTCATTTGCTGTTCTCTTTTATTTAATGTAACATGCAATTCAGCTAGTATTGCTGAAACAGGCATGTCTTTAATCCTAGCAAAAATAGTGTCTCTGTTTGTTACACCATCAGACTAATTCAATGTTGCACAACCTGCTTTTTGATATTTCTAAGAGAATAACATTTACCATGGCTTGTACCTATTTTAACAAGAGTAAAAGTCTTTTTCTTCTAACATCAGGCTGTTTTCTGTTTCATTGCCATCATTCTTGAATGAGCTTTGATACCTTGTCTCAGAATATGAATAGACACCTGATATTGACAGAGAATGCTTTCAAAGCACAATGCCCATAGAGCTGGATATTTTTATTGAATATATTCCAAAAAATCTGTCGAGATAAATTAACACAGCATAGAATATTTCTACATGATTTGTATCCGCATATTTGATTTGACATGTTTTACGCTGGATGCCCTTCCTAACACAACCCTCCCCATATATCCGGGCTTGGCACTAAGAGTGCAATGGCTTGTGCAACCCTAATGGCTGGGTAATGGTTGGAGGTAGCAGAGCTGAAGATGTTGAGATTTTCATTGGGAGTGATGAGGATGGACAGGATTAGAAATAAGTTTATTAGAGTGACACTGCATGTAGGACCTTTTGGAGACAAAGTAAGAGAGGGCCGACTGAGATGGTTTGGACATGTGCAGAGGAGGGACATGGGGTAATATCGGTAAGAGAATGCTGAGGATGGAGCCACCAGGAAGGAGGAACAGAGGAAGGCCAAAAAGGAGGTTCATGGATGTGGTGAAAAAGACATGCAGGTAGTTGGTTTGAAAGAGGCAGATGTAGAGGACAGAGTGGTATGGAGATGGATGACCCGCTGTGGCGACTTCTAATGGGAGCAGCCGAAAGAAGTAGTCCATAAACATTAGAACTATAGATTATGTATAGGTATACAAATTTAGTCAGATATATTGACTACAACTCAAAAAGAAAAAAAAATCAAAAATTATGATAAGACAAAGGAAAAGACTCCATGGAACTGTTTTATAGACTCTGCTAGGCTGAGTCACACACATATACACACACACACACACATCAAGTAGGGCACACTCAGACAGGAATTAATCACACCACGTTGCCCCTGTCTCTGGGCCAAGTAAAAAGTACAGAGTATCTTTCTACATCCCACGTTCCTCTTTCTTCACCTACACTTTATTATCTTTTTTCTTCCCTGTCTGTACTAAATCTATTCACATCACCGATCACAGCCCGACAGAAAGAACAAATGTGTTTGGTTTTGGACTGAACTCCAGACCATTTTTTCTAGCTTAACTATAAAGTAATGAATTTAATATATTATAAAACTAGATTATATTGCTATAGACAACAATATCAATGTATCAATATATAAGTTAAGTCTTCTGCATATGTATATGTCTATAGATTGTAGATTTTGTTTGTTTTTTTGGCGCAATCTTCACTTGTCTCAGTTTTGTGATATTAGATTGAACATGAAGCAAAGCAACATTTTACATGCAAATAAAGAGAGCATCCTAAAGAATAATAATTTAAATGAAAACAAACTGCAGGCAAGAAAGAAACTATAGTGCATACTTCCACTAATACACATTCCACAATCAAAAAACTAAATGAAATAATACTATTGGCAACTTTTATTGTTATTTATTATTTAATTATTATTCTCAAGTTTCTTCTCACCTCCCAAAAACATGGCAGTAGATAGATTGTCTCTAGATGTAAATGAATGTGTCTGTATGTGTGTCCCACTGGCATCCAATATAGCCATACAGTGTGTATTCCTGTTGAAGTCCCAACATTCCTGCAATAGACTCTATATTCACCTTGACCAGGATAAAGTGATACTGAGTACTTGGTCTCACAAACTCATATTTAAATCACAGCAGAACATAGAAAACATATTATATGTTTAAACTAAGGAAATATAAAATTTCTCTGTGAAAATAAAGATTGTTTTTATTGCCACAACGTCTTAGCAACTTAGTGTTACTAAAATGAAACAGCTGGAGGAACATTGTGCAACTAATTAGGTTAACTGGCAACAGTTCAGTAACATAATTGGTATAAAAAGATTATCTTAGAGAGGTAGAGTCTTTTTAAAGTAAAGATGTGCAGAGGTTCATGAATCTGTAAAAACTGTGTGTAGAAATTTCAAACAAACATTTCACAACATCAAATTGCAAAGACTTTGAATATCTCATCATCTTCAACACATATCATCATCTCTGTGCACAAAAGACAGGTATGATTGTGTAATGTAAATCACTACATGGGCTCAGAAACACTGTGAACACAGTTTGCCATGAATTTGATAAGATAAGATAAGATAAGATAAGATAAGATAAGATAAGATAATTTGCTGTCTAAAATAACTCCCAGGTGTTTTACTGTTGAAAAGCATCCAGCATGTTAGCATGATCTCTGAAGGTATGGGAGTGCATTATTGGCAATTGAATGGGCAACTTGCACATATGGAAAGGCATTAAAAAATGCTGATGGTTATGAACAGGTATTAAAGCAACACATGCTTCCATCCACATGATGTCTTTTTAGGGATGGCTTTGAGTATTTTAGCAAGACAATGCTAAACTGCATACTGCATCTATTACAACAGTATGGCGTTGTAGTAGAAGAGTTCAGGTGCTGAAAAGACCTGCCTGCAATCCAGACATTTCACTATTTGAAAACAATTGGCTTATCATTATATGAAAAATACATTTCCCTTAGTTTAAATATTTGGTATTTTTCTATGTTCATTTGTGAATAAAATATGGGTTGATGAGATTTGCAAATCATTGCATTCTGTTTTGATTTACGTTTTCCACAGTGTCCCATCAGTGATTATTATTATTATTATTATTATTATTATTATTATTATTATTTTCAAATTCTGTATCTAATTAGACTTTAAATAAATGTACTGATAAACTCATATCAGCAGGCAGAAGTGAAAGCCTGCACATGCAAATGCTTTCACTTTACGAAATTTGTTTAGGTGTGTATAGTTGTATAATTAAGTTATAGACAAATTTTAGGTGAAAGGTTTATCTTTCAGATTGAGTAGGTGCACTGTATATACACTGTATATACACACCTCAACTTCATACCTATTATTGTCATTTGTTTGTATCTCTAAGTCTTTATTGTTCATGCACAGGTTTGGTTTATCACTTACATGTACTTTCATAGATTAACTGCACCTTATATGCAACAGTATATGAAACCCAACATAATTGTGCCAGTGTTGAGCGAGTGAAATGTGACCTTTGAAATGGTATTTTTTTTGGCACAGATTTGCCAAATGAGCTTGTAGAGTTTTAATGGGTTTTTATTAAAACCCAGAAAGCATTTTTGTTCAAGTTTATTCAAATTTCACTTGCACAGTGCATAAACAGGGTTTTATATGATAGTTTTTAACATGGCAGATGGTAAATGTTTTCTTTGGCATGCCCACTACATTGAGTTAATTGATGTTCATTATAAACTTGTCTAATGTCAGCTAAATTTACCATACACAGGAGGAAGGGGACATGGGTTAATATTGGAGAGTACAAAATTGTCAATCATTCCTCTTCCAATTTGATTGGGAAAGAAGAAGAATTGAGCAATAAATTGTTTAGGTATTATTCACTGTTAAAATCTTCCTTGGGCAATATGTGTGGTTAATTCAGAAGGTCGGCATATTTCTGATTCGTAGTTTGTTATAATTTAAACTAAACATACCCAACTCACATGAAAGCCTGCTTGGACAGTTTTTTCATTGCCAAAACTGCTGACTAAGCTAAAGTAAGAATTGAACATACTCTGCCTTACTCATGCTGGTCTGAAATGTAAAGTCTGTGCCCTCTGCTTGCATTCCTCTTAATTTTTTGTCAACATTGATAGTCTTGTAAATCTACAGACTATGACAGACTAGCAAAAATTTGATGTGCAGATACATGTAGTGTATTTCTGGTTTCAAATACAGGCTTTTAGATACTGTTGCTACAGTAGCATATCTTAATTACTTACTGTCAAAGCCTTTGCTAAAAGAAATATTTTATTTAAGTGTTTGGCCTGTAGGCAGTGTGACTTAGTGGTTGAGTGACCTAGTGTATATCTCTACTCAGTCAATCAGTCTCAAATGTCAGTGAATAAACTTGTGGTTCTCTGAAATTTGGATGAAAGCATGATTCGATGTGTA
Source organism: Silurus meridionalis (assembly GCF_014805685.1). Classification (NCBI taxonomy): domain Eukaryota; kingdom Metazoa; phylum Chordata; class Actinopteri; order Siluriformes; family Siluridae; genus Silurus; species Silurus meridionalis. Next base: position 13,218,787 of record NC_060884.1, on the reverse strand, counting down.
GCTTTACTGCCAATCAAATGCTGTCAATTCCAACAAAGCTGCTTTTGTGGGAGAAAGAGAAAGACTTTAAAGTACACACATTTTCATAAAAAAGCCCTGATTATATGACTGCATTGTAACACTACATTTATAATAAGAATAGTCTGCAAATCTCCTTCTAGTTTCTGTAGATCATTCAATCTGCTTTATACTCTTAGGGCTTTGAACAACACTGCACAAATTTCAGATGATTAACAAAAATGTATGCTACAATACACAACGTCTTACAATATTTATGACGTCAGAAGGCATTAGTGAGGCTCAGACTAAAGGATCGAAATATTTTATGAGCTGTGCACGAGTAACCATATGCTGACGTAACACAGCTTAGCTAGAGTGCGGTTTAGGAATAAATAACTAATAAAGGCTACTCAAGAGACACAGCTGAGCTGATTAGTCACAAATATTTGAAAACCTTCAAGTACCTGTTAATTATTCAAGCTATTATAGATCAAGCAAATATGCATGCTTAAAAGCAATTGTACATATACACTTTATTTTGTACAGAATTTTTGCAAAATAATATTGTTTATATTTATAATATTTTTTACAGATTCAATACAGTAATAGCAATAGATTAAAATTCAGCACAAATACCATCATTGCCATTTCATATTCATACTGTTATGCTGAATATAGCTTAAAATGAGTGCGCAATGTATTTGCAACAAGCAAACCAGTTTTCTCATTGGGACCTGCTAATTTTCCTCACAAAGCTAAAACTCTGAAACAATTGGTCACCAACAAGATATAAAAACATACATTTTGTGTGCGCACACACACACACACACACACACACACACACACACATACGCACAGTCAGACTATGTGATAACAGTGTTGAAGTGCGGTCATGCTCTGTTTGGGGTCTAATGACCCCTGGGTAATGGCCCTATTTAGTCCGCAGGAAGCCGTCCCATGTGCCTGCTCCATAAGAGCGGCGTGTGTGTAAGCAGAGAAAAGAGATGTGAACATCAAAAAAAGGCAGAAATAAAATGGGAATGAAAAGCAGAAATTGAATGTGAAATATGCACATCGTTTCACTTAGATCCACATGATAAAAATAAAACAATTTCTTGGGCTTTGTTGTAAACCTTTGTCACAGATTTAATAAGAAATAGGAGGTTTAGATGTGTAAGATTAAACCTTTTGCATGTTACCGGGTTTCAAGAAAAGGACGTGATTATAATGCAAACCCTAACCCTAACCCTAACCCCAATACACACACACACACACACACACACACACACATACACATACATATACAAACAGTGTCACCAAAGTACATCTTAATATTTCATTATTACACATTTTATTTCAAAATAGTTAGACTATGTAACTGGTTGGGGGAAAAAACTCATAATTGCTGCCCTTTTGCCAGAAGACAAGTCGTTTTATTGCAGCAAGCACTGACATGCTTCCATTTAGAAACAAGGTACTGAGCTGGTGAAAGGTTATGTTTAAAACAATCACAGTGCTTTTACACAGGGACAACTGCCAGGACATACAGTGTTTAATTAAAGACTGTATGTAAAAGGTCGTTCGAAAGTATTGTCCGGTGGAAATTCTGTTAAGAGTGCTTTTGCACGCAGTATGTGTGTGTTAAATGTAAAATATGAAAGGAGCATCCAGTTCCCCAGCACTAACCCAAATCTTCATCACTTTAAACAGCATCTTAATTAGCAATAAAACTATTGATAAGAATGTAATGAGGGAATTAAGAGATAAGAGCTCATTTTTGCTCTTTCACACTCTCTTACACACACACACACACACACACGCACACACACACACACACACACACACACACACACACACACACACACACACATTAGTTAGTAGGATATGAGAAAGCGTGATTTTTAATTTTTTTTTAAGCAGACAAAGCCCTGAAACAAAATGTTCATACTAGAGCTGGAAAGCGACACACCATTGCACTCAGACAGATATATCCAAATCTTTTTATGGACCAATGAGTGTGTGCTGACTAATTACAGAAACGGTTTCGCTCACCCCCTCACGCCTGAGCTGTTGTTTCATTTATAGAATCGATTTCGGCATTCTGTGTTATTTGCAATCCTTACAAACAGCAGACCTGGAGCTGTAAAGCAGCAATGCTACCCACTGTGCTGTCCTAAATGCATACATCTGTTAATATAGTCCAAGTGTGTGTGTGTGTGTGTGTGTGTGTGTGTGTGTGTGTGTGTGTGTGTGTGTGAAAGTAAATGAAGCAAAGAAGGACATTACACATACAGCTTATTATAAAGAGCCATGCATAAACATGCCTTTACATAACTTTACGTGAGTCATCCTGCTGCACGTGTTTAGTGAGACATGTCCATATTGTATGCCATGGACATCCGCGTCTCTGTACTTGCTTTTGTTTGTATGTTTGTCTGGCATACAACTTCAGTGTTCACCCAACCAAAGTGTATTAATATAGTAATTAGAATTTCCATTATGGTTCAGCTATAATTCACTTATTTAACAGCAACTTGCTGAGTAACTCAGATTAGAATTATTATAGGATTATGATAAATAGGTCATTGTCAAAATATTGGGTACATGTGAGAAATTATACGTATAGGTATTCCGTATGCAAAATACACTATCTGGCCACTTTACTGGAAACATCTGTACACCTGCACACTAAATCTAATGTCAAATCAGCCATTAATGCAGCACAATGCATTAAACCATGCTGTTATGCGAGGTACGGAGGCGGAAGCCGGAGTAACGGCAAACATAAACTTTATTCAGCAAAGGCAGAGCCAACACAAAATACCCGTGCAGAATCGGGATAATCCGGCAAACGGCAGTTCAAAAGAATACATCCACGGTGCGTGAAGAAGGAAGCGCGGCACGGGGTGAAGCGACGGGGAAGCGTCTCTAGTCCGAGGTGCGCTGGGAAAGCCAAACGCGGCAGTGGAAAGGACGCGGAGTCCGGGAGGAGAGTATGCAGCGGCGGCAGCGGAAGCAGCGAAGCGAACACACACATGAACCTACAATAACGGACCCCGAGTGTGGGTGAGTGAGTGGTTTATATGGAGGCAGGGAGAGAGTTCATAATGTGCTTCAGCTGTGTGTGATTTGCGCTGCACGCTTGGGAGCGCGCAGCGGCAAAGGCAGCCTCTGAAGGAGGCGTGGCAGGTGGATTCCTGACACCACCCCCCCCCCCAAAGGGGCGGCACGGGCGCCCCAAGCTGCCACCAGCCCGGTGGGCCCGGGCACTCGGAGGAGGGCCCCTCCAGTCCTCCAGGGTCGAAGGGGACCCGGCCGGAGCCTTCACGGAGCCAGGAACAGCAAGGAAGGGCCCCAGGCGAAGCGACCACATCTGCGGAGAGCCGGGACGGAACACAGCCCCATGCGGAGGCCAGGAACGGGGTGAAGTCCATGGCGCAAGCCAGAGGTGGAGAGACATCCACCATGGAGACCTGGAGCAGAGCGACACCCTCAGCGAAGGCTGCAGGCGGCGCGACGAACCCCCTGGAGACCCGGAGCGTAACGCCGACCCCGGCGGAGACAGGAGGCGGATAGACGACCCCTGTGGAGACCCGGAGCGGAACGACGTCTTCGGCGGAGACAGGAGGTGGAGAGACGACCCCTGCGGAGACCCGGAGCGGAACGGCGTCCTGGGCGGAGACAGGAGGCGGAGAGATGACCCCCACGGAGACCAGGAGCGGAGCTACGCCCTCTGCGGAGACCGAAGGCGGAGAGACCCCATCCACAGAGCTCTGGAGCAGGCTGACACCCTCGGTGGAGACTGGAGGCGGAGAGATACCAACAGCGGAGACCGGAGGTGGAGCCACGCCCTCAGCGAAAACCGGCGGCTGAGCGACTTCCCCTGCGGTGGTCTGGAGCTGAGAGGCGGTAGCCCTGGAGACCTGACACGGCATGACGTCCCTGGCAGCAACCTGGAACGGACCGGCGTTACCCGGGAAGGACAGCAACGGGACCTCATCACCCACGTGGACCTGGAATGGAGAGACAACCTCTGTGACTACCGGAAGCAGGGAAGAGCTTTTGGCGAGGCTTACCGGCTCGAAGACCCTCGGGGTGGAGACCGGAGATGGAGCGATGCCCCTGACTGAACACAGAGGCTGACTGATGACTTCAGCAGGGTTCATCGTTGTGAGTTCACCCTCCAGGGAACACAGGAGTGACCTGTCCTTGTCCAGGGAGCTTGGAGACAGGATGTCACCGTGAGAGGGGTCCTGCGGCGAGCCGTCACCGAGGAAGGAGCTCGGGAACGAGGCGTCGCCGTGGGAAGAGTTCGGGAGCGAGGCGTCGCCGTGGGAGGAGCTCTGTGACGTGACTTGGTCCTCAGAGTGCTCGTGGGGCGAGCCATCACCTTTTTGGAGACTGTGGGGCGAGCCGTCGCCTGCAGATGCAGCCGGGGGCAGTGGTTCGACATCCCCTTCATAGTCCAGGAACTGAGGTGAGTGCTCTGGGGACCCCTTGGGAAGAGAGAAGGTCTGTGACGTAGCATCGCCTACAGAGTGATCGTGGGGCGAGCTGCCGCTTGGAAGACTGTGGGCGAGCCGTTGCCTGCGGATGAAGCCAGGGGCAGCGGTTCGACGTCCCTTTCGCAGTCTTGGAGCGGAGTGGAGAGCTCTGGAGAACGAGAGGTGGCATCGCCCTCAGGGAGACTGTGGGGCGAACCGTTGCCTTCGGTGGAGCCCGGGGGCAACGGGACGACTTCCCTTTCGCAGTCTTGGAGCGGAGTGGAGAGCTCTGGGGCACGAGAGATGGCATCGCCTCAGGAGACTGTGGGGCGAATCGTTGCCTTCGTGGAGCCCGGGGCAACGGGACGACTTCCCTTTCGCAGTCCAGGGACTGAGGTGAGAGCTCTGGGGATCTCTTGGTGGAAGCGGAGCTCTGAGATATGGCATCGCCTTCTGGGAGACGGGGGGGCGAGCCGTAGTTTTGGTGACGCCTGGGCGACGGGTCGACGCCCTTTCGCAGTCTCTGAGACGAGTTGTGTGCTCGGGACCCCTTTGGTTGAAGAGGTGCATGGGCTTGGAACCGAGCTCTCCTTGGGACTTGGGAGCACAGAGGAGCTCACGTCAGGAACCGGGAGCGGAGCCGAGTTCTCGTCAGGGACCTGGAGCACAGAGGAGCTCTCCTGGAAGCCTAGGCGCAGGAAGGGAGCCGCCTGGAAGCCTAGGACCGGAGAGGAGCTCGCCAGGAGGCCCTGGGACGAAGCTGAGCTCTCGGGGACTCTCTGCAGCGGAGCCGAGCTCTCGGGGACTCTCTGCAGCGGAACCGAGCTCTCGGGGACTCTCTGCAGCGGAACCGAGCTCTCGGGGACTCTCTGCAGCGGAACCGAGCTCTCGGGTTCGCTCATGGACAGAGAGGAGCTCACGAGTTCGCTCATGGACAGAGAGGAGCTCACGGGTTCGCTCAGGGACAGAGAGGAGCTCACGGGTTCGCTCAGGGGCAGAGAGGAGCTCACGGGTTCGCTCAGGGACAGAGAGGAGCTCACGGGTTCGCTCAGGGACAGAGAGGAGCTCACGGGTTCGCTCAGGGACAGAGAGGAGCTCGCTGGGTCGCTCAGGGACAGAGAGGAGCTGTCACGGAGATCCTGGGACGGGACAGAGCTCTCACGGAGGTCCTGGGACGGAACGGAGCTCTCACGGAGGTCCTGGGACAGAACGGAGCTCTCACGGGGGTCCTGTGACAGAACGGAGCTCTCTGTAGGATCCTGGAGCGGAAAGGAGCTCTCTTCGGAGACCTGGTGCGGAACGGGGCTCTCTTCGGAGACCTGGCGCGAGGCGGAGATCTCCGGGAAATCCTGGGACGGAGCCGGGCATTCACGGAGGTCCGGGGCTGGAGCCGAGCCCTCACAGAGGTCCTGGGGCCGATCGGAGCTCTCCTCGGGACACGGGAACGGGGAGGAGCTCTCAGGGCCGTTCCGGAACGAAGAGGGGCACTCTGTAGACACCCGGTGCGGAACGGAGCTCTCCACAGGACCCTGGAGCGGAACGGAGTCGTCCCGGAGATTCTGGAGCAGAAGGGAGAGTTCCCGGAGGTCCTGTAGCGGGACAGAGCTGTCCTGGATGGCCTGGAGTACGGCGGTGATCCCCTGGAGAACCTGAGGCGGAGCGGACCTCCCCTGGAGGGCCTGAAGCAGGGCGGAGACCTCCTGGAAGCTCTGGCGTGGAACAGCGTTCTCGGGGCCAGGGGTGAGGAGATGGAGATCAGCCGTGGTCATCCCAAGTTCCTTGGTGAGCAGCTGCAGGAACCGGGCGCAGGAGCGGAACTCTCCTCCAGTCGCATCCCACAACTCACTGGCAAGAGAGAGTGCTTCCCCAGTCAGTAGAGAGATGTGGAACGCGATCTTAGCATTCTCCGTAAGGAAGCTGGACGGATACGCCTCCATGTAACCTTCCACGCTCCATAAAAACATGCTCCACTCAGCCCTGTTGCCGGAGAAGCGAGCCGGGAGTCCTATGACGTTAATCCGATCATGTCTTGTCTTTTTTTTTTTTTTTTTTCTTTCCTTTTTTGTATATTCCTTTTCAGGGGTCCGTTATTCTGTTCTGCGAGGTACGGAGGCGGAAGCCGGAGTAACGGCAAACATAAACTTTATTCAGCAAAGGCAGAGCCAACACAAAATACCCGTGCAGAATCGGGATAATCCGGCAAACGGCAGTTCAAAAGAATACATCCACGGTGCGTGAAGAAGGAAGCGCGGCACGGGGTGAAGCGACGGGGAAGCGTCTCTAGTCCGAGGTGCGCTGGGAAAGCCAAACGCGGCAGTGGAAAGGACGCGGAGTCCGGGAGGAGAGAGTATGCAGCGGCGGCAGCGGAAGCAGCGGAAGCGTGAACACACACATGAACCTACAATAACGGACCCCGAGTGTGGGTGAGTGAGTGGTTTATATGGAGGCAGGGAGAGAGTTCATAATGCGCTTCAGCTGTGTGTGATTTGCGCTGCACGCTTGGGAGCGCGCAGCGGCAAAGGCAGCCTCTGAAGGAGGCGTGGCAGGTGGATTCCTGACACATGCGAATGCAGGTCAAGAGCTTGAGTTTATGTTTACTTTTAAACATAAATGGATGCAAAACACATGTGATCTGAGGCTATAGTTGACAAGGGCTGTCTGGAACACAGGACCGGTTTCAGTGAAGCTGTGCCCAATATAGCCTCCGATTCCTGTTATACACCGATAGAAATGGACCTCTTCTGCTCTGATAGTAAAGAGTGGTTATTTTAATTACTATAACCTCCCAGTCAGCTCAAGCCACATACTGGATTTATTTTTTTAGTATTTTTGTTTTGTTTTTTTATATAAAGCACATAGGAAATCCCAGGATGCTGTATAAGCAGTTTCTAAAAATCCTGTGTCTGGCAACAACAAACAAGCTGTTCAGCTCTGGATAGTGTTAAAACCAAGAGACCTTTCCATATTAGGGGCTGGACTTAGAAGATAGTACTAAGTGTTCCCTGTAAATCACTAAAACAGGAAGACATGCAAATCTAACAGCTGGCCTGACCTAACTATTCCTTTAACTGTGAGATAAATAGGAATCCTATGGTTTATGATATTTTACTCTTCAAATGCATCATCAGGTTGTCAGATATTCCAAGACTATTCTAGAGATATGAAGTTTAGGCACAGCATGCTTTCCTTAAATCTCCTTTGCATCATTACTACATCATCACAGGGCTTAAAGAGATTGTTAGTGTGGTCTCTGTGGTGAGTTCTGAATTGACCATTAGAGGAAATGAAGCTAAACATAGAATCATGCCTGAAATCAACCTTTTTTTTTATGTCCAATAGATCGAGCATTTAAAGCTTGGAAACATCAAATTATTCTTTACCGACCGACACAATCAATAATAATCCTCTTTCAGCACACACAAATCTGCATGCATGTATATGCTCAAGGGATGCAAGAATGCATTCTCACACACAAACACAAAGATAAATAAAAAAAAGAAATACATATATTTGGGCTGTCAATTCAAATATGTAATTGCAATTACTTGAGTTAACTTGCAAATAATCAAATTCAAATTTTATTTGTCACATACACATTCATACAGAGTAACCCAGCCATTAGGGTTGCACTTTTAGTGCCGTACCAAGCCCAAATAAATGGGCTACTGTTGGCCGAAGGAGGAGAAGGAGAGGAGGAAGACATCTACAGAGACAGCAGGAAAAGAAGTGTAGGAGAGTGGAGGTTAGGGTTGCTACTTCAAATGTTGGTACTATACTGGTAAAGGGAGAGAGTTACCTGATATGATGGAGAGAAGAAAGGTAGATATGGTGTTCAGGAGACCAAGTGGAAAGGGAGTAAGGCCAGGAACAATGGAGGTGGGTTTAAACTGTTCTTTCATGGGGTGGATGGAAAAAGAAATGGTGTAGGGGTGATCCTGAAGGAAGAGTACAGTAAGAGTTTAGTGGAGGTGATAAGAGGAAGAAGACTCTAGTGCAAGGTCAGACAGGGGCTTGGTAGTGGTGAAGATGTGCTGGATGATTGGGCAACTACTGCAGAAGTGATAAGGAAAACAGCTAGAAAGATGCAGGAGTACAAGGAGAAGCGACAGCAGGTAAAGAGACCAACAAAAAGGCAAATGAGGAGCTGTATGTGAAGTTGGGCATTAAGGAGGGAGAAAAGGATTTATACCAATTGGTCAGGCAGAAAGACCGAGCTGGGAATGATGTGCTGCAAGGAGATGGAAATGTGTTGACTAGTGAGGAAAGGGTGTTGAGAAGATGTAAGTATTTTGAGTAGCTGATGAATGAGGAAAATGAAAGAGAGAAGGTTGGATGGTGTGGAGATGGTGAAGCTGGAAGTTGATAGGATTAGTAAGGAGGAAGTGAGAGCAGCGATTAAGAGGATGAAGAGTGGAAAGTCGGTTGGACCAAATGAAATACTGGTAGAAGCATGGAGATGTTTAGTTTATGTTTCAACACAGACGGTTTTAATTGCTGGAACTCAAGCTGCATCAAAAAAGGGTTTGCACAAGCTATGTGTCGCTTGTCTGAGAGCAGAGCATGCTAGGTCAGTTCTCGAGCAGATTGCGCTCACATGACATTGCGATAGGTCTGCTCCCAGAGAGCACTCTTTGAGGATGCTCCCGCTCCTGTGGTTCTGGCCCCACTTTCACCAAGGCAAAGCGGCATTCAAGGACCTGGGGCTCACAAGTAGACCTCTCACAACAAGGTTAGAGAAGGGCTCCTTCTTCCCTTACCAGCCTGGTCCAGCCCCCAATCGCACGTTTGGGAGCACCACTTTCTGTGGTTTCTTCCCTTTGCTGGGGGTGTCTACGAGCCTACTGATACTACACCCGCAGGCAGTCCTTTTCGATGAGCTCCTAAAAGTAGTGACTCAAGCCATTGATAACCCCGAGATAGATTGGCCGGCCAATCAGCAGAAGGCTCGTCCACCTAGCAGGCTAGACCTGCATCACTGCCTTCACGCCAGGGCCTGCCTTTCTTTCCAGACATGCACAATGAGGTGTCCAGGTCATGGGCTAGGCCTTATTCTTCCTGCCTCTTTAGTCCTAGGGTGTCACTGTAATTAAAATATTGTTGGACTGAGAGAATGTGGTTAGGGGGCGATGCCTCGGGTTGAATAGAAGCTGGCTAGCTTTCTCTCCCTGGGTGATGCGTTGTCTCTCAAAGCCCCGGCGCTGTCCATTAAGCCCCTGAGAACCACCTCGGTGCTGGTGGGCACTGAGGTGCAAATACAGAGCATCACATCAGATCCCTCCTGGTGGGTGTGACATGGCTGAAGCCCTGGGAGGTGATAAATTTGAGGACCGTCATCTTCAATTTAATTGCTTTCAGCCAAAAGCTCTTGACATAGGACCACCTGGGGACTCTGCTGGGAAGGGGTGCTGTGCACCACACCATACGGTGCCCTGGTGGGGCCCAAGCAGGCTCTGGTCATGGAACAGGAAGTGGACACTCTCTTGAGGAAGGTGGCCATCGAGGTGGTCCGGATTCTACAGCCAGTACGTAATAGTTAGGGTTGTGTCCTTTGCTGGATCTGCATCAGCTGAACTGCTTGCTTTTGAGGTTCAAGATGCTGACCTTGAAGAAGGTGGTGTCCCAAATCAGGTCCAAGTACTGGTTTGTGACCATATATCAAAGGATACATACATTCATGTATCCATCCTTTCAGTTTACAGAAAGTTCCTGAGGTTTATCAGATATCGGGTCCTTCCATTTGGTCTTGCACTCTCAACACGCACCTTCACAAAGTGTGTGAATGCAGCACTGGTTCAGCTGAGGCTTAAGGGCATCTGCATTCTAAATGATATCAACGATTGTTTGATATTGGCTCAATCAGAGCAGCTGGCGGTCCAGCATCGAAATGTTGTTCTTGCCCACATGAAGGAACTGGGGTTAAGGCTGAACTCAAAAAGAGCTTTCTCCATCACAAAGAACCACTTATTTAGACGCAATATGACCCCCTAATGGGCGCACATTTGTCCCCTACTTATGTCAAATCCATCCTTGTGGCTTTCAAAAGAGTGAGGGAAGGCCAGTCTCTCACTATGAAGCAGTTTCAAAAACCTCTGGGTCTGATGGCAATTGGACTGGTCTGAATGGATGCTGCCAATGTGGTTCCACCTCTGTGTATAGTAGAAATGATAATAAAAGGCTCTTGACTTAACTTATCTCAAGAGGGGCAACCCACTCCATACGATCAAGGTCACGCGACAAGCCTGTGTCTGTGGTTCCTGACTCAGGGCCCCATGCTGGGAGTTCCTGGGCATTGCATTACGCTTATGACATACGTATGAAGTCCCTCACAAGGTGGGGAGCATTCATGAGTGGCTGTTTTACTCAAGGTCTCTGAGGGAGGCCCCGTTGGATGTGGCACATCAATTGCCTAGAGATGCTGGCCCTGCTTCAAGCTTCGAGGCATTTCCTCTCAGACCCCTGGTCTGCGATCTCGCCTCCTGTACAAGCTGGCACATTAGATTCTCCTGTGGACTCTAAGTAAGCTGCTCTCTTGTAGCTGTGTATAAGGCAGTGTATATCCCAGGTCACTTAAACGGGGGAGCAGACGCCCTCTCGAGGCAAGGGCCGAGGCCCGGGGAATGGCGACTCCACCTGGATATGGTGGAGCAAATCTGGGTAGAATTTTACAGAGTTTAGGTGGACCTTTTTCGTCAAAAGACATCACACTGCCCCCACTGGTTTGCCCTAAAACCCTCAGCCCGTCAAGGGCTGTATGCCATGGTACAGGCAAGGCCTAGGCTACACCTGTATGCCTTTCCCCTGTCACGCTGCTCCCGGGAGTTCTGGAGTTCGCCGGGACGAATTCCGTCTCCTCCTGGTGGCCCCTCGGTGGCCAGGCAGGCCATGGTTTGCAGACCTGGTAGATCTTCTCAAACGCCCTCCCTGGAAGATTCCTCTCAGGAGGGCTATTCTATCTCAGGCAGGGGGTACGATAAAACAACTTCGCAATCGCACAACTCCACAAGGACATTGTATGCCGCGAGGCGGCACCTGTTCACTGCATGGTGTGAACAACACCGCTTAGATTTAGTTATGTGTTCACCATTGTGGCCCGTCATGCCCCTCTCATGGGGCAGTCGCTGGGTAAGAACCCATTGGTTCAATACATTCCCGATTGTCTGCATGGAACTTGGCCATTGTCTTGGAGGCCCTGTTGTAGCTTCCCTTTGAGCCTCTGACCGAGGTTTCTCACAGTTAAGACTGTGTCCCTCTTGGCCATCTACTCTCTCAAGAGAGTAGGGGATCTTCAGTCCCTGTCTGTGGCCCCTTCTTTCCTGGAATTTACTCCAGGCTTGGCCAGTGCTTTTCTCTACCCGAGATCATGGTATGTTTCTAAGGTACCCTCGGTCATCCCACAACCTGTTATGCTCCAGGCATTGTCTCCTCCTTGCTTTCAGGCCCCAGACCAGGAGAAGCTTAACCGACTGTGTCCAGTGTGAGCAATGGACATATACATCCACAGAACAGAACTATGGAGTAAGTCAGAGCAGCTGTTTGTCTGCTATGGCCCTCCAAGGAGAAGTCACCCTTAGCAGTTGCTAAGCAGATGGATTGTGCTGAGACAGAGACTTGTCCTGACACCCCATCAGGTTCTATAGCCTCGACCTCACTGCCACTCCTGGCCCCTCTGTCCTTCGCCTTAGCTGTGCCTGTCCAGACTTGACAGGGATTGGTTAGTTTAGCTTGATTGGACTCTCGTTCCCAAAGCTTTTTTTGATGCAGCTCGAGTTCCTGAAGGGAAACATCTCCAGGTTACGTATGTAACCATAGTTCCCCGAGGGAATGAGATGCTGCGTCTTCATGCCACACTGCCAGTATCCCTGCAGTGCTTTCTTCCCTTTTTTAGAAGCTATCACTGGTTTCACTTCATGTGCTCTAATGCGTCCTGGTCATAACTTCACCCGCCGGTGACACCACGCCTTCCATTGAACTGATTACACACGTGATTCATTGCGTGGACAACACAGAAGTGTCTCGTTCCCTTGGGGAGAAATGGTTACATACATAACCTGTGTAACATAACGATGTGTGCATCATGGTGGATTTTGGTGCTTGATCTGAGAATTGCTGCATCAGTAAAACAAATGTTACTGATTAAAAAATTTTTTTTGGTGAAGATTATTTTTTAATAAGTAAAGAAAGGATGTCATGTATAAATGTGTTGCATTTTAAGTTCGCCTCTTTTATATTTATTTATTTATATTTATTTATAAAAAATGGCCAAACGGAAATGCGTGCTGCATTAATCACGTGTTAATAAAATTAGTGCAGTTAAAATTTATTTGCATTAACACATTAACAAGATCAAGATTATTAAATTATTAAGCATATAATAAAAGCATGTATAAAGCATGTAAAAAATACTGTACTTCCCACCTAAAACAGATCACATGGTATTATAACCAATTTATTGTTGGCTTTTCAACAATCACACATATCTAAATCAAACATTAACCTATTGTAGAGAGTCCATATGAATTAGTAACACATGCCATTTCTCAAGTTCATCCCTGGCTTGCAGCCTGAAAACCATAAACACACTAATTCACTAGATATCAATAAACTGTTGATTGACATAGATGTAATAAGAATATTAATTTCAAAGATTGATTCTTTGGCTTCCAATTTCACTTTGATTGTGTTTGGATGACTGTACTTCCTACCACACATTAACCAGACCAGTACAGATATGAATGCAAAATAGTGCATATTTTTGTGACCTCTTGTGAAGCTTTCGAAGCAAATGTCCTCCACATTAGGAGGAAGTATATTTTTCACTTAATTTTTAAGCACATTCAATCCATGGTGCAACCAGGAGAGGTTTAGACCTGATCTTGTTTACTGGTTGGGGGTGTGTATGTGTTTGGAGGGAAGCGAAGGGAAGGGAGATGTCGTTTGGGGTGGAATGTGCATGTGTGTGTAATAAGATCATCTGTTTAGTTCAGGGGAAAAATAAGTAGCCATTAAGTTTAAGCAGTCTTAAATAGTCTTAAAGAACACACAAGAGCATGACTAATATGAATATTGCCACGGATGGCAAATCCAGGGAGCTAAAATTAGCAAAAAACATAATAATTTATATAATTTTAAATATTCACCATTTCAATACAAATAGTTCTATAAATTATTATACAAATTTGTATTATCCATTATACAAATCTATTATTTGGTCCATAAAGTAATGTAATACTATATTTAATGTATTAAATATACTACATAAAAAAGTCATAATTTGAATTTATTAAAAATGGACATTGTCTTAAAATAATGTACTGCATTAATTAAATAGCCTAGGAACCTCACCACATCTATTAAAAATCACGGAAAAATATGACTGAAATATGTATGAGTTTACCCCCTTACAATGAAATGAACAGTCTAGAATCTTTGGTATAGAATTATAGAATTTTTTATTTTAACAGAGAGACAGAATATCCACTGTTGGCATGATAATTAAAAAATGGAAGAAATAAAAGATAAGTCAATCATCCTTGCTCTGATGGTCCATGCTAAATCTCACCACATAGGGTAAGGATGATTCTTAGAAAGGTGAGGGATTAGCGGAGAAATAAAAGGGAGGAGCTTGTTAATGATCTCAAGCAAGCTGGGACCATAGTCACCAAGAAAATCAGTGGTAACACACCAAAAGACCTGTCTGAAGTTTGCTAATGAACACCTGAATGATTCAGAAGAGGCTTGGGAGAATGTGATGTGGTCATTCCCACTGTCAAACATGGAGGAGAGAACATTCTGCTTTGGGGCCTGTAGAATCCTGGATGAGAACCTCATGGCCTCAGCCAAAACACTGAAGATGGGTCATGGATGGGTCTTCCAGATTGACACTGGCCAAAAACATCCGGCCAAGGCAACAATCTGATGGTCTTGAAATCCATTCAAGCCTTGTGCAGGTCTACAATCTTGTCCCTGACATCCTTTGACAGCTCTTTGGTCTTTCCCATGGGGGTAGAAAGGTTTACATGGAAGAGGCTGATTCTGTGACTGGTGTCTTTTATACGCATAATGAGTTGATATTAGGAGTTCTATCTTAAAGGAATGTCTCTAGGTTACGGCCGTAACCCTAGTTCCCCGAGGGAACGAGACGCTGCGTCGAAACGCTATGGGAACGCCCTGCATGACCGCGCTCTGAACCACGTGTGTAATCTGACCAATAGGCGTTTGGGACGTGACGTCATCAGCGGGCGATGTCGTGTAAACAGGAAGCTACAAATGGCTGCGAGATGGACCAGACGCTAGCTCCTGCAAGAGAAGGTAAGCGCCGCAGGGATGCAGGGATTGTGGCACGGAGACGCAGCGTCTCGTTCTCTCGGGAACTAGGGTTACGGTCGTAACCTAGAGACGTTCCCCTTCAGGAACTCGAGCTGCGTCGAAATGCTATGGGAATGAGTGTCCAATCACGCCACACTGACCAGACCCTGCCTAGAGAGTGAGGGCCTCGGCACCAGCACGCAGGACAGAGGAGCCCGGGGTGGCTCTGAGGTCAAGGTCATAAAACCTGACAAAGGTCAGTGGGGTGGACCAACCCGCCGCGTCACAGATGTCCTGGAGTGGGACTCCAGCGGACCAGGCCATAGAGGCCACCACACTCCGGGTGGAGTGAGCTCGAACCCCGAGCGGTGCGGGGAGGCCAGAGGACTAGTGAGCCGACACAACCGCATCCACAACCCATCTGCTCAAAGTCTGCTTATTGGCCGGGAAACCTTTCCTATTAGGGCCATAGCAGACTAGCAGCTGCTCCGACTTTCTCCAAGGACTCGTCCTGCGGAGGTAAGCATCCAGCGCTCGCACTGGACACAGTCGGTGCTGTCGCTCCTGGTAGGGGGCAGTAAACGGAGGAGGGCAGAATGCCTGCAACACGACAGGACGTGAGGGAGCCGAAGGCACCTTAGGCACGTACCCAGGTTCAGATAGAGAAACACTCTGGAGTGGAGGAGGGTCTCCACCACCTCGGTGGAAAGACCGGCCGCTACGAACTGTGCCCCCTCAGGGGCCACAGCCACAGCTTCCACAACTCCGGGCAGGGTTGAACCAGGGTTCCGCCCGCCTCCGAGAGAAGATCCCCCCTGGGAGGAATCTCCCATGGAGGGCCCTCGAGTAGAGACACCAGATCCGCAAACCACGGTTTGCTCGGCCATCGAGGCACTACCAGGAGGAGACGGACTCCATCCCGGCGAACTCTCTCCAGAACTCCAGGGAGCAGAGCGATCGGGGGAAAGGTGTACAGGTGTAGCCTCGGCCACGATTGCACCTTGGCATCCAGCCCTAACGGGGCTGGGCGAGAGAGAGAGAACCAGAGGGGACAGTGCGAGGTCTCCTGGGTCGCAAAAAGATCCCCTTGGGCTCCACCTCGGGGTGGAGACGCCATTCCCCAGGCCTCAGCCCCTGCCTCGACAGGGCTACTGCTCTGACATCCAACCAACCCGGGATGTAAATGGCCCTCAGGGACAGGAACCTGTCCTGAGACCACAAGAGGACTGCCTGTGCTAGCTTGTACAAGGGGCGAGATCGGAGACCCCCCTGGTGGTTGATGTAGGAGACCACCGACGTATTGTCCGTGCGGACCAACACATGGCGATCTCTCAGGTCCAGGAGAAAGCGTTTTAACCCTAAAAACACTGCCATCATCTCCAGGCAATTTATGTGCCACGAGAGATGTGGGCCGCTCAACAGACCCAGGGCGGAGTGGCCACTCATGACCGCTTCCGTGAGGGAAGTGTCCGTCGTTAGCGTCACGCGATGACACGGAGCCCCCAACACTGGGCCACGGGACAGAAACATCCAGTCTTACCAGACATCCATTGCTCGAAGGGCACGCAGCGAGACCTTGATAGTGCGATGCGGGTTTCCCCTGAGGGAGAACCCTCTGCCCCGGAGCCACCACTGGAGGGGCCTCATGTGCAGGAGCCCGAGCACAACTATGCTGGACACCGCTGCCATGAGCCATAGCAGCCTCTGGAACTGCCTTACAGTGAGTGGCTGGCCTTCCTGCACTCTCCTGATGGCAGTAAGGATGACTTCGACCCGAGCAGGCGACAACCGTGCCTGCATCCCGGACGCGTCCCACACTACGCCCAAAAAGGTGGTTCTCTGTGCTGGAGAAAGCACGCTTTTGCTGGCATTTAGCCGAAACCCAATCAGTGCAGCATCAGTGCAGCATCTACACACTTCATGAAGGTGCGGGGCGAGAGTGCCAGACTGAACGGGAGGACCCGATATTGGTATGCTACGCCCCCGAAAGCAAACCTCAGGAACCTCCTGTGTGCGGGAAGGATGGAGATGTGAAAGTATGCCTCCTTCAGATCTATAGTGACGAACCAGTCCCCGGACCTGATCTGCGTCACAACCCCCTTGAGGATGAGCATCCTAAACCTGAGTCTCCTGAGAGAGCGGTTCAAGGAGCGAAGATCTAGAATGGGACGCAACCCACCATCCTTCTTCGGAACAATGAAGTACGGGCTGTAGAAGCCTGACTCTTGAACCAAGGGGGGAACCACCTCGATGGCCCCTTTCCCCAGGAGTGTGCACACTTCCTGTTCCAGGACCAGAGCCTGCTCGGGACCCACCAGGATGGGACACATCCGGTTGAAACGGGGAGGAGATTGAATCCCTGCAGCTGACGACACCTCGAGAGAGGCGGCGGGTCTCCCCCATCCGCACTGAGACTTTGGGCGGAAGTGGAGGGAGACGCCCGCTGGAGGGCGGCCGTGCTCTGAAGCACATCCTGTGGCAGAGTCAACGGCCCGGCCTCCTGGCAGTGCGGGGGAGGGACGGGCACCGTAGCATGAGGTGTACACCGCCCCTTCGACCGAAGATCATCAGGATCTCCGCACCACAGCCCGTTAGCTGGAGGCGAGGGTGATCCTCAGGTCAGCCTGCTCCTTTTTGGGCCCAGAGCGACGCTTTGGACCCTTAGGTCCTGCCCGCGGAGATCGGGTGGCGACGCTCTGTTTTTGGGCTTCGCGGTGCCCGGAAGGACCGGGCTGGGGCTGCCCCCGACCAGCCCCACGAGATCGGCGAGGGAGGTACTGCTGAAACGCAGCCGACTGCTTCTTAGACTCCTGAAACCTGTTCACGACCGCTGTTAAAGCGTCACCAAACAGGCCAGGAGGAGCCATCGGTGCGTTCAAGAGCAGAGCTCTATCCTTGTCCGGGAGGTCAGACAAGGTAAGCCACAGATGCCTTTCTGTGGCCATCAGGGCCGCCATGGACCGACCACCGGCAGCCTGACCTGCTGCTGCGTAAGGATTCCCCACTAAAGCCGAAGTAGCACGTAGCGGTTTAGTAGGGAACACCGGAGCCTTTAGCGACGATGCCACGCTAGGAGAGCCGCACGCCTTAGCCCCAACCACATTCGCGTAGAGCGAATTACGAAGTACGCGCTGAGTACGGGGTTTCCCAGGAACTGGACACCTCGGCGTGCAGATCGGGGAAAAACGGCAGGCCCCGGCGCCAGCACAGGCTGAGAGGACTCCACGGGCTTGCTAGCATCCATCAGCTCACCCTCCTCGGAGAGAGAGACATGTAATGCCGCGCTGCTCGTACCGGGAGAAGAAGCAGCCAGTGGGCCTGCTTCTCCGATAGAGCCGAAGCTCAATTCAGCCGACGAAGCTGAAGCGGACTCATCCGACTCCAACCCCGCCGCTAAATCGGCCTGCGAGCCCCACAAGCGCCGGCGCCGCTTCGCCTTGGTATTACTATAATACGCCATGCGACAACAATGCGAGCAATCGACTCCCTCGAGAGCCGACTGTGCATGCTCCACTCCCAGGCAAACAACGCACCGATCATGCGAATCCTTACCGGTAATGAAATGCGGACAAGGATGAACGCACTTACGGAAACTCTGTCTGCCAGCCATCACTCGATCAGAAAAAACAAAGCGAAACAGCGCTTACCTGAACGAGCAGAAAGCTAGCGTCTGGTCCATCTCGCAGCCATTTGTAGCTTCCTGTTTACGCGGCGTCGCCCGCTGATGACGTCACGTCCCAAACGCCTATTGGTCAGATTACACACGTGGTTCAGAGCGCGGTCACGCAGGGGCGTTCCCATAGCGTTTCGACGCAACTCAAGTTCCTGAAGGGGAACAGGACTAATGTGTGTGTGGGAGTCAGAATTATTGCTGGTTGGTAGGGTATCAAATACTTATTTTACTCAATCAAATACAAATTATTTATAAATAATATGAATTTATTATTTATTTTTATAATCTTTCTCTCTCTGTTAATATAAACCTACCATAAAAAATTCTAGACTGTTAATATTTTTGTAAGGGGATAAATTTACAAAATCAGCAGTGGATCAAATAATCTTCACTTAGATGGATGAACAGTATTCACAGGCTGGCACATGGCCATACTGAAAAAAAGTCATAGTTTATGAGTGACATTTAGAATACTCCTTTACTTTATCGGTCCGATGGGGCATAATAAGGAGAGGTGCATAAAATGATGATTGACAATGTGCATGCAACAACTTTTTAGATTTTTAGTACATGTCAACACTTAACTTTCATTATGTGTTTACTTTCGATGCTATAGATTTGCAAATTTTGACCTTTATGCTATAAACAAGTAAGCACAATGCACAGATGAAGAGCAGTACATGCATAAGTAATGTCAATTCTACAGCTAACAGTGTATTGTTCTTAGCTTTGAGTAAAGGCTGCTGGGAGACTGGTGAACTTTAGGAATTTGGCTCAAGCTGTGACTGTCATTTAGCTGTCATGGTAACTAACAGTAGCACATAGCTGCTCATCTAATGCCAGCTCATCTCAAACCCATTGACTTTGAAGCAAAACCAAGATCTTGATGTAGTCACCTTAAAATTTGACAATGAAGTCGATTCACTAAATGTGTCATAAGTTAAAGTACTGCATAATAGTGATTGAATGATTGGCAGATGTTTAATTCCTAGCTGGGTAATGTGCCAATCATGGGTTGAGGTCACTACAGAGACAAAGTGAGCACAATGAATCACATGTTCTTCACTTAACTCTATGAGTACAAGTAATTCATTTGCAAGCCTTTGTAAATGTTTCAACATTTAATAGATCATAATGTTGAAATGGAGGTGTAACCTGTAACCAGTACATTGCCCTGAATACTACCGATATTTCTTCCACACATAAATCATGGTGTAGCAAATATAAGCACATGGTTCTCAAACTCTTTTTTGAAGTGTTGTCAACTGTCTAGTTCCTGGGCCTTGATTGCACAAATGTTCTGTCTGTATTATTCTTTATGGTACTGTTTTGAACTTGTTGTGTAACAGAAAAAATGGGTTTTGATCCTTGTTTTTGATTTTTGACTGTAAAAATTGATTATTGACAGTCATAGGTAACATGCATGTGGATCCTCGAGGCGCTTCTAAATCCACTTTCTTACACAACCAATAAACTATTCAATAAGGATTTTAACAACAGAATAGTAGCAACAGACTTTCTCTCACGAGGACTGCTCTCTTTTCCGGCCTCCATCTTTCTCCTTTCCTAGCTTTTTCTACTCCCTTGCTCCTCCCCCTTTTATTATTATAATTCTATTATTCTACAAGGACACACTTTCCCTACTCTTAACTCTGGGTGACTTTTCCTTCTCATGACAATATAAATGTCTTCATTGCCATGCCTCTGCTTTAAAGTGAATTCTAAAGGCTCTTGGGGCCTGCTCTTTGATTGGGTTACTAGAGGATAAAATTGGCTTTTAACTGCACCCCTACAGCCTGGAGGTGACCTAATCCAGCCAGAGCCACTGGGTGGTGGGAGGCACCTAAACCTTTCTGCAATTTCATGCCTGCTTTGCACCTGCCACTTTCTCTTCTAAACCATCAACAGGCCTCGATAAAACAAATCCTGCTCTGGCCACTCTGAAGTAATTCATTCAACCTCACAGATGACCATGTGAAACTCACTGGCCCTAAAATGTAGGGAAAAAAGACATCATTATTGATGTAGGCACGTGAAAAAGCAGACATTTGTCACTATATTTAGATTCTAGTTCTTCAGTAGCTGTATTCAGAAAAGACTAACAATTTAGAACAGGTGTGCTAGTCCTAGCTTTAAAGCTCATAATGTTTTTTAGTCAGAGAGTAATTCAAAATTCATGTTTAAAATCAAATCTTTCACTTATGATAGATTCTCGGTAGCCAATATTTTTTATAATAGATCTTATCTTATCACTAAGATCTCTTCAGTGGCATAAAGTGCAGGAGTTACCCACTGCTACTGCTACTTCAATACAATTTAATTGAAAATGAACCTGCTTAAATGTGTGTATTATCACAAAATTTCTATTTTAATAAGACATTTATTTTAGAATCAATTCACACTCTATTTAGACCACAGTTTGATACTTTGTAAAAATTTGACAGCACATTAATTTACATTTTATTATGTTTAATGCATGGGGTTAATGGATTTCAGGAGTTTCACTTCATGGCATTCAGGAGTTTACCACTATGTCAGATAACCAACATTGATTTTGTCAGTAATAAAATATCTATAGCGATGATTAAATTGTCATAGTTTTATTTGAAGACATTTGTGGGTGTTTTTTTTTTTTCACTTTATTACCAAAGCAGTGTCTTTCTTTCAGTCTTTCTTTTTCTCTCCCTTTTCTTCATTTCCTTGCAAAGTACTGCAAGCAAAGTCACTGCTTTGTCACCATGACCTTACATTTGCAGCTTATAAATAGCCCTTGCTATGTCATGTTTGTCTTTTTTCTTGCTATTATCTTTTTGAAAAGTAGATTCAAGACCTTGACAAAAGTGCTCTAATCTTTGATTTCCATTTTTTTATTAATCAGCATTGTCAGGACAGTGTGTTAAAGAGCATATATAAAATCGACTATTCAACCATGACTGAATTTATTGCTAAAAAAGGAATTTGGTCAGTTTTTAAGCAGAATAGATGCTGCAAATATAGGATATTTAATCTTAAAGTTTTAAAAAATCAATGAAGTTTTAGCTTGTACTAATTTCAGTCTTTATGGCAGAGCAGGATGGCATGCTGTTTGTCCTGCCAAGTCCTGATGGAGTTGGATGATAGTCAACCCAATGATCAATACACATTTGAAACAGGCACTTACTAAGCCCTACCCTAACTGCAGCATAATACCGATAGTGATATGTGGAGCAATCCTCTCTAGCTATGTCTATTCATACTACTGTATATTCATCACCTTTCCATAACGCTGTGCAGCAGCTGAAAGGTGTGAAAATGAACAGCACATACAGCTGCAAAATCCTCTAGGAAGAAAAAGAGCTAAGCTCTTTTTCCTTGTTGCAGCAGCACGGACAAAAGCAGGCAGAAGCCTTTTTTAGCAGTCACATGAAATACCAAAGCGTGCTTTTACTGTGTGAACGTGAATTTGAGGCAGTATGGAGCTTGAGGGAGCAAGTCCAGCACCCTTGCAAACATACAGGCTCTGTAGTACTATCAATGACTGTGTTAGAAATTCTGAACTTAAGGTGCATTTAAGCAGAGAGTCTGTAAATTTGACATTAAAGGTTCAAGTGTAAAGCAGGAGTACAACATTGCTAAGGCACTGAGAGCACTTAATTCAGGTGTAACGGCTGCTGGGAGAAAATTCAAATTGAATCCTCCAGTCAAATTTGGCTGGACAAACTAATCTATTTTGTGTTACTTATGCCTGTGTTAGTGGCTGGGCTATTGCATATTGTACCGGTTCAAAAGCATGGTGAAATTGCACCTAAGTAAATAAGCAAGCATACTGGCTTCAATAGCTGGGGCAGAAACCCTAGGAACAAGATAAATGCCTTTGGTAAGGAATCTGTTCACCTTATTAGTAGAACACACTGGCAAAGCTTTATGCATAAAGCCTACATTTATATGGCCCACCTATAGGAGATCTGGTATGCTGGTTTTTAAAAGCATACATCACCCTGGCAAGTTAGTTTTTACCAGTAATACAATGGTGCACTTAGTAAGAAAAGATGCATTGGGAAAAGAGATTTTACAGACAGTCTTTGGGAGCTATGGAAGCCATGGCAACAATTCACTGGGGCTGTTAACACAGATGAGGAGAAGTTTGATTGACACACATTGCATTGTACCTGGACAGATTTTTTGGAAAAACAGGCTCAGGACACATAAAATGATTGCTTCCTTCAACCTGAAAGAAGAAAGAAAAAAAAAAACCCTAAAGCAAAAGAAATAATACATGGAAAGCCTTACCCTTTCCCCTTACATATCTAGAAAGCACAATCTGTTCCGTTTCAAGATCTGACAGATTTAAATGTCTTCTTCAATTGACAGCTGATTCGTTGGCAACAGATAACAGATGTGAGAATTATGAAAAGCAAAAAAAAGATAAATGAATATTTCCACAATCCTTTTGATGTGGAGCACAGAAGAGTCATTCATTTCCTAAAAGTGGTAAAGTGACATATCAGTTCAGGGCTCGCTGAATTAGCTTGAGCTGCCAGGGTTTTCACAAAATGTGAAACTTGCCCTATTGCCCCTAAATCTGAACTGGCTGCTGTGTGGACAGGCCCACATCAATTGATGAGATAGACAGAGCTCCTGCTTTACTTACATGAGTCTATTTGACAGAATTGGCTATACAAGTGGATCAATTTCCAAAATTTGTTACGAGTCGTTGATCCAGTTCACATTTTCTGACATGAAGTGGCTGGCTATTAGTACAGCTTGGCAAAGGTGAAATGAAACAACGTTTCTCCAGAACCCTGGTGCTACATTTATCAACATAAAGGATCATAACAGAAAACGCAGAGCTAAGGACTAATAAGTGTCCTCGCCACATAAACTGCATCGTGTGCAACCTGGTGCAAACAGTGTAAGACAGACAGTGCAAGACAACACAAGACAAATACACAAAACACAAAATAGCTCCACCAGTAAACCTACTGTATTTTACACAGTGCAATGTGTAAGAGAGAACTGAGTACTGAGTACAGGAATGTACTTTGTAATTAACAAAACGTAAACAAGAAAGTTTGTGTAAAACAGCAATAGCGGCAAAAAGATGTGCAAAAACAGCATGTAAACAGCATGTATACAGCATGTAAAACATTTTTAAATAATGAAGTGATATAATATGGGTGGTGCTGAAGACATGGATGTGTGAAGTGAGTATAAGTGTGTGTTGAGTCCGGGTTGTACAGATCAGTCACACAGTTTGGGTGGGTGTGTGCATGAGTTTTAGTTCATCCAGGGTGTTTGGAATTGGCATGAGGTGTCTGTATTAGGGCCCACTGTTCATTAATATCATGTTGTGGCCAAACCCAGCAAAAACCTACACTATTTGTTTAAAGGTTTGTCTGACTATCATACTCATATATAACACTTTCCCTTACAATTACCACTAAATTGGAAGCACATAATTATCTGGAATGTAATTGTATGTTGTAGCATTAGGATTTCACTGGGATTTAAAAATAAAAATGCCCCTGTGTATAAACTAAAGTTCAAGAATTCATGCTTTGTCAGTGTTGGAGTGGCAGAACTTAGTGGCCTATAAAAAGCCCTGACTCCACCACCACTGAACACTTTTGGGATGATTTGGAGCTTGAACTGCACAACAGGCTTCCTGACCTTACACCAGTGCCTGACCAATCTAATGGCTGAATGAGCACAAATCTCGTGGAACGCGTTTCCACATATATAAAAGCTTGTCACAAAGGTCCAACTCTAGAATATGATGCTGAATAAGCAATATAGGTGTGATTGTCAGATATCCACAAAGAATTTGGTCACATAGTGTATTGCTGTTAAAGGTAAGAATATATCCAGGCCAGCCTTGTGTGCGGTGTAGAAAGAAATAACAACCATCTGGTAGGTCACTAACCAGTTCTTTGGGGAGTACCAAAGTGTCAAAGGTGCTCCGCTGAGCCTTAACAGAGCCACAGTAAAACTTACATTTTTATTTATTCTTATATTCAAAAGAGCACCAACATATTTGCTATTTTCTTTTTCAACGGAGATTCGCACCAGAAGGCTAAGTAATTCTTATCTTCTATAAAGAACACTATAATACAAGTGATGTGTGAAATAGCGTGTGCCTATTATGCACATCTCTGATATGTGTCAGGCTGACGAACAGGACGCGGAAGCGGAAGCAAGTCAATCATAGTCGATTTATTTCAAACAAAACAGTTCAAAAAGCAAAACACTCACTGCTGCCGAGGCGAGAAAACAAACAAAGAATGTCCGCTCGAGACGAGCAATCCAAACCAAAACCTGGAGTCCGAAACGAAAGTAAACGGCAGCGGCTAAGAGTAATCCATGGGGAAAACGGAACCAGCGGGGAATGCTGGCGGTCGAGCAGCCACGGGTATCACCAGCATGACAATACAAGAACCGACAGCCTGTGACTCGAGAACGTGAGTCTATATAGTCTGAATCCCAACGAGTCACAGCTGTCGGTGATCGGGCAGGCACGGGATAATGAGGCACCGTGAGAGCTACTGAGGGGGGCGTGGCAGGGTGCATCTCTGACAGCGGCCGAGGGGGGCGTGGCAGGGGAATCCCTGACAGCTACTGAGGGGGGCGTGGCAGGGGAATCCCTGACAATATGACAGCTAAAAAGGAACATTTTATTACAAGAGCGTTTTATTATAAAAATCATAGGTCTGTTCCTGCTCAAGTATTTTACAAGTTGACAGACCATTTGTTAAAAAAAAAACCATTGTAGCCAACGAATAAGTAAATAATGCCCAATTTTGTTTTAGGAGTAGTGAAGAATACACACACACACACACAAACACACACACACACACACACACACACACACACACACACACACAGAATGGAACTTGCAAAAACTTGCATTGAATCTGCATTCAATTAATAAAATCATATAACTTCACAGTAGATAGTATTGCTGACTCACAGCTCCAGTTTTCTATGTTCTCCCTGTTTCCATGTAGGTTTCCTCCTAATTATGTGGTTTCCTCTCGCTTCCCAAATGTCAGAACATTGACTGCCTATACAAAATTGTCCTAGCTGTGAATGTGTGTTTCCATGGAGGGCTTTTATTTAGGGTGTGCTGACTTATGCCCAGAGGTACAAAGATGGGCTTCAGATCCACCATTGAGCCACACATGTACATTTAAGGTAATTCCTTTTTTCTTTTTTTTTATCAGAGAGCACAGAACAATGTACATGCCAAAGCAAATTGCCCATAGCCCATGGCTCACCATTTATGAATATGTAATACATGCTGTTTCTAAGTTTAAGTAGGTGTAACATGTTCACAACATTGTAATGTCGATTCTGCTTTATGAAGTAATCCAACTAAACATGTACTGTGTAATGGCATCACACGGAAAAAAACAAGAATGCCTGACAACACAACTCCCACCACCACTAACACACATACACACACGCACACACACATACACACACGCACACACACGCACACACACACACACACACACACACACACTGTCTTGATAATCATACAATTACTATTCATGTGTTTATACACACATTAAACAATGCCATGCATAAATTGTCATTTATCCTGAAGTTCTCCACCTCTAAATTAAGGCTGGCATAATCCGTTGCCATCAGAGGTCTCATAATTATATATATAAACGCCTGCTCCTGGAAGGTCTAAGATCCTATCATGCAGATCAAGGAGCTACTGTATCAAAACAAATCCAGGAAACAGTGTTCAAAAGAAGTATCAATCAGAGTTTGTTTATAAATGATATAAAATTAAGCATCTTTAAATGGTTCATCGAATATATACCTTATTATACATACACACAACTATACACGCGTAAAGTTCTGTTTCGTGCATTTGCACCAATATAACCTTGTGCAAGTGTAATATTTGGCTTGTGTCGTTGTCTGTTTAACTTGTGTCCTTAATTTATGTAATAGGCTTCTTGAAGGATTATGTTTCCTGTATACTGTTTCCTAACAGTATACATGAAACATATTTTTCAACAACAACAAAAAAAATCATCCTGTTTCCTTTTCATAAGACAATAAACTCTTAAATCTTAAAAAATGGAAAAGAAAAAGACACAATTTTAACTCTTGTTTAGAGCAATCCACCAAACATCAGTGACTGGGTAAGAAAGATAGAAGGTCAAAGGTAACTCTGAACATGACAATATTATGTTTCACATTGAGGGTGGTGTTTCCAGGGTTTACAAGCAGAGCTAGTAATCCACTAAATACAAATAACACTTTGGGCCAAGTCTGGAAATTACAATTTTGACCTGTTTAGGCTAATTATCTCTACAAATCTATCTTGTTTTTTGCTGAGCTCTAGACATGCCTCTTTATATATGGCTCACTACCTTTATATAGTCTGTACTCTGGTCTAGTCTGGTGTACAGCTTCTCACATTTCAGCTGTGTTTCCCCTCTCACACTGCGCTTAACCCTGAGCTATCGTTGCTCTAAACCCCGGTTTTAACCCAAGGGAGATAAGCGCTTCACACTTGTAATTTAGAAGCAGAGTTTGTACCGCCTTTTACCCAAGGTTATAAAACCCTGCTTAAAAGCAGGATTAGCACCTCTTTTCACCCCACATTGCGTTTTCACCCCACATTGAGATGCCAAACATGTACAGTGTGAAATATTAGAATGTTGTGTCTAGACGCTTAGCAACAGACCATTAATCAGAAATTTAACACATGCTTTGTACAGTCACAGAAACACATCGTGTTATGTAAACAGTAGTTGCAGCATTTGAGGGGAAGATAAACAAATAATGTCAAATGTGTCAGTTGATGCGAAACGGAAATAGTTTAAATATTTAAACTGGTTGTGGGCTCTATTTATCCTATCATGGTTGTTGACACCACAAATATGTAAATTAGAACATACACCCAGGGTTTAAGCATATAAAGCATGAAGATTATGGTAAAGTATGAACAATGTGACATGTTAATCATGATGACCAAGGATTCTGTTTACCTGGTAGTTTAGAATGATCCAGGGCAAACTATTTCACGTGTGGAAAGTTCTCTTAATAATGCTGCATTTCACTGAAAGTCATTACACTTATTTCCAAACCTTCACTAAATGTGGAAAACTCAGGGAATTCAATCTGATCTCCTCCACCCTGCATTCAACACATGATGTCGAATTAACATGTTGCACAGCATCAACAGTAAAGTCCTCCTGAAATGAATTCATCTACTGTTCTTTATTTTTATATACATCACCCATTACAGTTAGCTGGCAAGCTTGTTGCTAAAGAACACAATGGCATCCATGTTTTTTTAACCACTTGAATCTGAAGACGTCCAACAGGAAATAATTCTGACATCCCACTTCTTGATGTAAGTCAAATGCAAAACAATACCTTCCTAATCTGGTCTGACTTTTGGTAGACAGCCTCCTCTTGTGTCTCAGAATCATGGTTGTGCAGAATCAAGGTACTCTGAGGATGTTCAGTGCTGGAACACATACATATATATATATATATATATATACATCTTTAATATATCTTTGATATATATATATATATATATATATATATATATATATATATTTATATATATATATCTTTAAATATATATATATATATATATATATATATATATATATATATATATATATATATATATATATATATATATATATGTATGTATATTTAAAGCTGTTTGTTTACTGATCTACATGTTTAAATCACAAACTTTCCATTTGACTCAATAAGGTGTATGTTTACACTCATTAAATACATTACTGTTATTATTGCCATGTTCTATTACTTTTTAGCTTTTATTTTTTATCTGTTCCTGTTCTACATTATTATAATGAACATTTTGTTTTATTTTTGTATGCATATATTGTTAATACATTTATTTATATTCTCCAATTTATTTAGAATTTAGGATAAAAATGATTTTATTCCATTTTATGTAACAGAGCCATCATAAAAAAAGCATGCTATACTGTGCATGGTTATGAATGTAAATAAAAGTAAAAATACATATTACATTTACAAACATAATTTACTGTAGCAACAGGAGCTATAAAAGATGTGAATTCTACATAAGGACACACTTCACTTAATGAATATTGCAAGCTAATACCCAGTAAGAATTTTTTAGAGATTTAATTTGTATTTGAATATGAGAAAAATGACGACATGGCCATGTTCACCAAGCAGATCAGGAATCTGTGTTTATAACTATATTTACACAGGGAATAAAAGTGCTCCATATTCATAGTCACTCAGTGGTTTAGTAGTCTTTTGGAAAACCTGTTGGCTGGATTGCAGTGACCGATACCAAATATGACAGCATATATCAGTTACACAACGAATGCTGCACTCTCTAATATCCTATTAAAACCTGATCCTTGCCCTAATGCAAACCAGTTTTATCTTCCACAGACTGCACATTGACCAGTATCAGACACCATCGAGACATACCTGGTATTTTCTTTGGCTTTCACTCTGCTGCTAAAAAATATTCAATGATAATAAATGTGTTAAATTTGTGGGTGAAATATAAACAAAGATACTCTGTACAAACCTTATACGGTGAAATCAGTGTAGGGGTGATGGCATCTCACCCTGGCCGTACCATCTTGATGGAAGTACCAGGATTCAGTGTGACCCTAAGTTAACGTTTTGTTAACTACTTATGTAAATGTTGCCCTTTTTCAACAGATTTGGGTAAAAAAGGACACTATCTGTATCTCCAAATCGCCACACACACACAGTAAACCCATTTCAGTGGCTACACTAGCTAAACAAGTCTCTAATCCACATACAAACCCTAAAAACAACTAGAACTATATACCCAGATACATTTCCTTAAAAGCCTGCAAACCCAACCATCTTCTCTTTACACACATAATTGTTCATCACAAGCAAAACACCTAAATGCAGACAAACAAGAAGATTGCAAGGGGTAATTAACATTCTCACATTTCTATAATTCAATTGCGGTCTAGTGCTGAAAAAGTGAATTTTATTCAAACACACACACACACACACACACACACACACACACACACACACACACACACACACACACACACACACACACACATTCAATAATAACGGTGTCACACATACTTGCTCCTGACCAAGAATCCTTGGTAATTAGTCTCCAGTCCTGAAATAAAGCAAAACAAGCTTTAAAAGAACAGCAAGAGAAATCTCCAGAAACACACATACACACTCAAAACGCACAATTAGCCAAATTGACAAAAACCTGTATTGTTGCTCCAATCCACAAGCACATAGCATTACCCAATTGTTTATGTCTCTCCCTAACATGCTCTTTCCCTTATTTGTATATTGGAGGGAGGGGAAGGAAAGAGTTGAACTGAACAAACAGCCTCCATTTCCACATCAGCTAAAGGGAAAACATTTTTTGATTGTGTGTTTAATTAACAAGCATACCAAGCTCTTTCACTGGCACTGGGGATTACCATTATGGCCCACAATCAGTGTTGTGCTAGTTACTAAAAAATAGTAACTAGTTACAGTTACTCAATTACTTTGTTGATTACTTACACCAAAAAGTAATGCGTTACTGTTACTGTTTAACTTTTTAGTTACTTTTTTAAAGAACGTTCTTTAATGTTCCCATTAATGCCCTTTTATGCGTTATGGTCTATACAAACACAAAACTGACTTAAACACAAAGTAATTTTTAAACACTATTTTATTGAAGTCAGACCAGCACAAACTGAATATATCACAAGGATTTCTGAAATAAATAACAAAACAAACTGAATAATATATTCAGAATCAAAAACTAAAGTGGCTTCTGCATCATAAAAGCTGTTGTGTTGAGCCCTTAAAAATTTTCCTATCACAGCTTAAGTATGAAAACTATCAACAATGTACAACAGAACACTGGGTTAGCTTCTAGCTTCCAGCTTCGTCGAGGCATGGAGTTTCTGGAGGAGCTTCGACAGATTGGAGTTGCTGTTTATCGCAGTAGATACGACCTTCGAACCAGAAAGACACAGCTTACATTTGACTAAAAAGTTTTTGTCTTTATGCTCAACTAAAGTGAAATAATGATCATATTTCCACTTTGAGAAACTCGTCTTGCTCTCGACTCGACTCGCCATTACTGCCGCACAGACCTGAATAAACGGAAACACGCCCACAGTGCATCTTCTTCGTGTTTACAGTGGTTTATCCACCAATCCTACAATGTGTCACTGCTGTATACAAGTGTAGACTGTAGGCTACACTTCAGCCAAAATTAATTCATTTAATAAAAGTAACAGACAACGCACCATATGGTAACGGTAATGGAGTTACTTTATTTAAAAAGTGATGCGTTACAGTATTAGTTACTGGCAAAAAGAACTGCGTTACTAGTAACGCGTTATTGCCCAACACTGCCCACAATGCACCAGCATCCTGAGTGGTGATTCGACCATTTTGCATTTGTGAAAGGAAGAGGCTCATTTACGCTCTTTAAAGATGGCTGACAATGTGTTGAAGAGCTGTAAATCTCATCCTTACTTATTATTACAACTGCACCATATTACTGCAGTATCTCCAGCATCTACAGAAAATATTATGCTTTATGAATTATTATACTACAGATGGTCCCGAGTTACGATTTTTCAATCTAACGATGATGATAGCGATACAAACAAAGTTGTAAAAATATAAACAATTTCGCACAGGCAGTAGCTTAAGATGAAGTAAAGTTGCCTCAGTGTGTATTTTTTTCTGTTTCGAACAGCAATTTTAGTGATAAAAGCATGTCTTCCAAGTGCCCAAATATGTCTCCTTCTTGTAGTGAAAAAAGAAGAGGAAAGCCATGAGTTTAGAGCAGAAATTTGTATTTTTAAATCAGCATGGAGCAGGAAGACTGTCACAGTCGTAGTACCATCTTCGATTTACGATATTTTTAACTTATGGTGCAGTTGTCGTAACGTATCTCCATCACAAGTAAAGGACTACCTGTATATATTTAATGTACCTGTATCTAAAATGTAAAATTCTCATGTTGGCAGGTGGTAGCTTAGTGGTTAAGGAGATCTTAAGGTCTTGAGTTTAAATCCCAGCCACACCAAGCTGCCACTTCTAGGCTGCTGTTCAAGGGCCTTTAACCCCATAGCTACTCAGTTATAAGACCGAGCTGAATGTAAGTCGCGCTGGATAAATGCCATAAATGTCATGTAAATGTATAAAGAATCCAGTACAGCACTGTAGCACAGTGCTTTTTTAAGATTTTTAGTTGGCTTTAACCACTGTTAAATTAAATATAGCTATTGAATAGGACAATATAGACATATGCACTCATTCACTTCCACACAAGGGCTAATTCAGGCCATTTGTAATCAAATTTTAGAGCTTAATGCATACAAATGCCAGTATACAAATGTTTTTTTCCTTTTTTAAGGAAAACCATTTTCTCTACAACTTGGAACTTCACCTCCCTTTCCTCTACACCCTGCTGCTGAATAGCAGTGGCTTCTGGTCTTATCACAGTTCTGCACAAACTGACCAATCAGCTAAGCCAGACAAATACCCACTACCCCAGAGTTTTGCTCTGTGTTTATCGGGAACACTGCAGTCCAGGATTGTCAGAACAGGTGTGTGTGTGTGTGTGTGTGTGTGTGTGTGTGTGTGTGTGTGTGTGTGTGTGTGTGTGTGTGTGTTTGTACAATGGGAAAGTGACTTACTCTGAAGCTATTACTATTAACTGTCTTATCGGGGTCTAACCTGAAGATGGCATTGTGAATGAATGAACACTAAATACTGTATGTACTGATTGTGTCTCTTTTTTCCTCTGTCTTAATCTCACTCACATCTGCAGCTCAAATCTTCCTTTATCTCTGTCTCATCATATCTGGCATAAAGATGTTGGCCAATGTAATTTAATCATTCAACCCTATACAGACAGTGCCTGTTCTTTCTCTGTTTTTCAGTTTCTGTTGTACCTTCTTTTATAACATGCTCTCTTTCTCTCTATCATTATCTGTCTATGAGGGCAGGGGATGGTAAACAGGGTAAAGATGGAAAAAGGGGACTTGGGGGAAAATAGCACATGCTGGTAAGTGAGGTCTGAAGTTCCAAGAACTGAAACACCACTGTGATTATCAAACCGCTGGTATTAATCTCCCCTAAGCTCAGCTTTATCTGTTACTGCTCAATTCCATGCTGAAACACATATGTTCACTTTAAAGATAATATAAACTAATAAACTAGGCACAGCTATTTAAATATATATACTCCATACATTCTTGCTAATAAGATTCATTCAGAATTCTTGATTTTTTACCACATTACACATAAAATAGATACAGAGTATATAAAATAAACATAGCAAATAATTTTTCATGCATAGAAAATGTTTTCATGCAAAGAAATGCATTTCATATTCCTAAAAAATACGAGAATTATTTAAATTGACAAAATGATTACTGATTACTGATGCTTTGGAGCAGTTTACAGATGGTGGATGATTGTGAAATAGTAGCATGGACTCAAACACAAAAATGATTACAGAAAAAATTGTGTTCTCTGTGTTCTCTGGATTTCAGTGGTCTGAAAGTAAAGAAGGTGGTCCACAGAAACAAACCTGCATATATGA
The DNA here is from genome assembly GCF_014805685.1 of Silurus meridionalis. Lineage (NCBI taxonomy): Eukaryota > Metazoa > Chordata > Actinopteri > Siluriformes > Siluridae > Silurus > Silurus meridionalis. The sequence goes on along the minus strand of NC_060884.1, from coordinate 13,185,723 downwards.
ATTTGAGAAGTTGTAGATCTTCATATATGAATTTGATAAGTGATATGAATTCATATATGAATTCTGCTTGGTGTTGTCATACAATCTATTGGAGGTTTCAGTATAATACCGATGTAGTCCAACTTAATCCATCTGAGGTCAGTAGAGTCAAAATGATCTAAAAGGATGACCAAGAGATTAGTAAACCGAACTGAAGTGACCGAATGAATTATTTAGCTATTATTCCCTGATCAATAAACAAGTGGACATGTGATCAGGTGATATGACAGCTTGAGGTGAATGATGCTGTTAATAGCGATAATGTGATAAAGTCACTTGTCAAGTTTTTAGATTATGAATAATATGATGGTTAAGATTAGTATTTTAGGTTATAAGTAAAACGATTTTCAGGGATATTTATAAAAGCTTTTTAATGTGAAATATGTTTGGAATAAAAAAAATAAGTTGGAGTAACTTTCAGTGATGCCAGGAAGGATATACATTAAATAATAACTCATTAAAAGAGCCTCTTAGCATGCACAAACCATTAAACTCTGAGGTGGATGGACTACAAAAGAAGAAGGACATCAGCCAAAAGTTATCATGGTCAGAGACTTAACCAAATTGGAGAGCTGAAAAATTTGTAATTTTTCTCCAGTCCAGATTTGTTTTTGGCAAAGATAACTGCAATTTTTTTTTAGAAAAACAAAGCATTAGAGGTTGAAGCCAAAGTTTTACAAAGGCATTTAGATGATTTATAAGTCAGCAGGTGGCATATTTGTCATATAGATTTGTGATATAGACGAGTTCTCATTTGAACCATTGTTATAATGGTTAGGACGCAAAACAACTTGCATAATACATCAAGGTGTATTGCTGTATCTACATATTTATACTTCCAGATTGCCTACAGCTAAATCATTCATTACATTCCACACAGAATATGACTGCATGACATGTAAGTGTTACCTAATCAAATTCTCATAAACGAATATAATAGCATGATCAATCATTTTCATTGAAGGAAAATTTTTGCCTATTGATATACTGACCAAAAACTGTTGAAATGCTAAAAGGTCAAAACTGGAACACTGTGCCTCCCCCCACCCAAACCCCCACCCCCTTTCTTCTTTCTCGGTCATTCTCTCTCTCTCTCTCCCTCTCCCTCTCTGCACTAAATGGTTTTGGCAGCACAGTGAGAAAAGATCAGCACGCTGTTAAACTCACAATCTCAACAGACTGTGAGATGAAGGCTAATAGATATACAGACACAATCACACCATCTCTCCCCCGACCCCCTCCATCTAAATAGCAAAGTCAGAGCAATTTTGTGAGGCAGCTTCTTACCCCATTGCTTCACAATTTAAATATGGCATCGTTTAATTCCTTTAAAAGATATATATTTTCACCCTGGAGTTTGAGTGAAATATAAACTGCTGGAGCTGGTGAAATATGAAACTGATTTTTTAATGACAAATATAAAAACATAGGGCCCTATTTACAGTATAATGATGATGAAATAAGATAGTTAGTCAAGGCTTAGGCTTTAAATAAATAATAAAGCAAAGCTTTAGTCCACATTTTCTTTCCCCTAGGGTTAAAACCAAGGGCATACTATAGGTTTAAAGTCAGTGATCTACACACTGTTTAAAAACCCAGTCTCAAACAGTCAAGAAAGAGTCACAGAACACAGGTGTTTTTGATAATCCCATCCAGAAAATCGACTTAAGCAGTTGCGTGAGCAAACTAAATAACCTTCCGAGTGCAAATATTGCTGCAAGTCTTCGACTTGAGTAGAAAATGGGTTACATTACATGGCTATTTAAAAGTCATCTTACATACTCTTTCTCTTGCTGCAATCATTTTGTGGATGAGCAAAGCTAAATAAACCAACAACTAATCTTTACTTTGCCAAAGTTTTCATTGCAGTGAAGCAAATATGAATCAGAAAAATGAAAAGAGAATGCCTGCACCCTGGAGCTGATCAGTCCAAGTTTAATAACAGCAGGTGCATGTTGACCTTTTTTTAAGTCTTTATCAGTGATAATCAAAAGAGGTGTACAAACTTTATTAACCTTTCTCATGCTGTAATGTTGGCATTACAAAAGCACATTCTCCCTGTCCATAGACAGGATTCCTCAGATGTGGTGCAATTTTGCTGGTGTAATCAGCACCATACATGCAGAAATGTACTGCCAAAGAAGAACAAATGTAAGCTAATAGAGTGAGATATTATGACTTGTTTTTCTTAAAATAATATATCATAACAGTCAGCTAGCTTGTCATAAACTGTTTTCATTAGAAGCTTCTGAATATTTTTAGACAGTAATGAGGAGAATTAGAGAATCTGCATTTAATAAAAACTTTTTATTAACATTAAAAGATCTAATTCTAAGAACAATATTTTATTATCTTCCATTATATTCCATTATCCTTACAATTAAACTATATGGACAAACATGTAAGGACACCTGACCAACATCTCATTCCACATTTAGTCTCAATTTACTGTTTTAATAAGATTTCCACTTATGGGAAGTGTACTTGGCCCCACAAGGGCATTATTAAAGTGAAGAGGCCTTGAGTGCAGTCAGCATTCCAGTTCATCCCACAGGTTTTCAGTTGGTTTGAGGTCAGAGTTCTATAGAAGGCCACTCAAGATCTTCCATTCCAAAAAATGTAAACCATATCTTTATGCACAGGCGCATTGCCACGCAGGAACAGGTTTGGGTGTATTGGTAAGGGAATATTGAATGTTACCACATTTTATACATCCTAAAGAGATAGGGAAAGGGGTACATATGGCTGGAATTTCAGGTGTTCCAATACTTTTGTCCATATAGTGTAGCATTTCAACAAAAAAAAAAAAAGATTTAAAATTCAGGGGAGGTTGCCCTCTGGTGATCTGGAGGGGATTCAAGTGAAGAGAAAATGCTACAACATTCAATGGCATTGTATACAATTCTGTGCCTCCGAAAAGTTTGGGGAAGAACAAAATATGGCTGCAAAGGTCAAGTGTCCATGCCAAACATGCTGTTGCGAGAGCTGTTGTTTCTTGTTGTATCTTGTGTTAATTTACGTCTTGTTTTTGTAATAGAGCTAGTTTCTCTAAATATAGCAGAATAAACAGTTAATTATTTGCACCACTGAATCCCACACTATGTTGTATTGATTCTACTGTAAATTAGAACATAATGAATTGGTGGCTACTTCAAATGCAACACTCATATAACCCCACAGATAACTGATCATGTACCGAGATGCCAAATGAGATCTTATCACATTGGAAGGAGACAAACACACACCTAACACCATGGTCTCATGGGCAGTGAAGACAACTAGAGCTTTCATTAAGAATCAGGAATTCTGCCTGAGACACATTTACACAAACACAAAAAGCTAGCACAATCAACCAAATCTGTAATAGTGTTTCTCGCTTTCACTGTCATTTCCACCTGAAGCCACACACACACAAATTCCACAAGGGCCCCAGTGACAGAGAGAGTTTAATACTATTAGTAATGAGGTCAGGCAGAGAGAAGAGGCAGGTTAATTGGGAGGCGTTGGGTGAATCTCTGGTTGAATTACGATTACTAAATCTTCAAGTGCTCATATAGAGTGCCTACAAGGATAAATATAGGAGATGCCATAAATGTCAATGCCATAAATAGAGCAGCCAAATGTCCAAAACTATATCTAAGTAAAACAATTATTCATACCACAGAGTCAACACAGACTGTGAATATCGTAAATTACAGGCAGTATATGACAGCTTTTATCACACAATAGGAGAATAGAGAAAATGGGCAGAATTGAACAGACAAAAAGAGTCTGAAAGAATTTAGGGTCACAGGGAAGTAAGTAGTTAGGCTGTATTGGTTATGCAAGAACATAATCAGAAAGTAAAGTCAGGTAAAAACGCATTAAATGTGAAAAATGTTTTCTCAATGTAGTAAATTGATGATAATTTCTAGAATTACAATCCAGCTAATATTGCTCATACTCATTCTCTCTCTCTCTCTCTCTCTCTCTCTCTCTCTCTCTCTCTCTTTCTCTCTTTCTTATTTTTAGTCAAAGAAACCCAAACACCCCAAAAGAAAAAAAATAAAATTCTCACAGCTGAACATCTGCTATGTGTCTACTCCTGATCTGATGTCTTGACACCTACCAGCTGTGAAGGAAACATTAAGGTTGAAAGAGAGCAAACATCAGGAGAATGTAGCTGGAACATGTGCAGCAGTGTTTCTGTAAGTGTAGCATCTGTGGGAAAAAAGGGTGAGGTAAATCGGGGTAAAGTGCAGGAGATAAAGAATATAAGAAATCTGGTGGGGAAAAAATACCCCTTCAATTAATGTTAAAAAAAAACATACATAAATAAAGCAACACCATATCAAAGCTTTTTTTTTTGTTAAATAATACGATTTTTATCATTAATTCCATACAAGTCATGGAAGAGTTACTAGAATAAATAACACATGAATATACGGCCATTAATATAAACCGGTAGCTTGAATTCAAGTCAGGATTACTCTCAGAACTGCAGTAATCAAAAATGATTTGCCACCCTCTTAGTAATATGATGCCAGAAGTGTGTTCTTGTAGTGGCCTTAGCTTTGTGTTCTTGCAGTGGCCTACCTTCTGTAAATTATAGCGTTTCCATTCCATTCAGTATATTCACCATTTCCCACATTTATAAAAATAAAACATCTGTAAAAACACATGCATACACACTTGCTTACTTATACATGCACGCCGTATTCTTCAAACACCTGAATAAAAGTCCCCCTCCCCTATCGGAACCTGGAGACGGCACCACATGTATAATTGCATTGTGCAACAGTCCGCACCTTAGAGGAAATAATTACCACCATAAAAAGAGCAATTACTATGCTGGCAGAGAACAGCGGCGGATTTTAATGTGATTGCCAGTGTCGGAGGCACACACGCAACTGTTTGTTTATTTGCCGACAGTCTTGACAGCAAAAGCTATATCACTAATGTAGGTTTGTCTGGTAAATATTTTCTTAAAGATACATGTTGTCTTATAACACCCCAACATCACATCATCCAGCATTATAGGGTAGAGACACAACTGTTGCTCAAGGAGTCAGAATAAGGATAGGTATACTTATGCAAAATTCAAGGTCAGAAGAGAACGGAACATATGCAGGAAAAAAACCCAGACATGCAAACAAATCCAGAACAATATTAAAAGTCATAGTGACAAGGTTTGTTTGATATAGCAAAAAAGAGGTGTGAATCAAAACAAGGTATGGCGTGGTCATATACAAAGAATCTATACAAGAAAACACAGCTTAAAACTCATGGGTTTGGCTGGCAAACTATAATGGTATTTAAAAAACAAAACAGTTTTAACAAGAAATAAGAAATTAGTTTCTATATCTATTTCTGTCATCATGCTTGAGTGCCCAAATCTAAGGTAAGTGTCCCCCAGCACATCATTTCACTCCTCATGGCCTTGGATCATTTTGATGACTTCACTGGATCTCCTCCATAATTCCAAACTAAACCAGAGCTGTGAAGCAGAACTGTGTAAGAATGGTTTTAGAATTTGATTTGGTGTGACAATTCTAAAAGATTAGTGAAAGTGCACCTGCTTTATCATCCCTGGAGCCTGGTCGATATGTGAAGATGTAATTTAAATGGGTAAAAAATAATGTCCACATGCCTCGGTGTGGGTTTAGTCCCTTGACATTTAGTTGAAATACTCAAGATGATGCTAAATGGTGAGAATTTTGCTCTCCTTATCCAAAGTCAACATGGTGATAATGCAAATATTCACCAAATAATAGTTCCTTTCAGCAGGTTGTTAGCTGGGCTACCATAGTGTTGAGATAAAGTAGCTGTGACTCCATTTTCAAAGATGTGCAATTCGAGCATGACCTGTAGACAGGAGTTGGGTGGGTGTAGAATAGGGGGCAGTAGTGAATTTCCGTTTCAGTTCTAACACCCCAGGGCCTCTGGGTTTCATTTTAGCCCTCTGTGTTTTCCACTGAGGAAAGAGGTTAATGGGACCGCAACAGTGCTGAGTCCCCTTCTATAAAAGTTTGCAAACCCAAGGAAGCATTGCATCTCTTTGACAGTCATGACTTGATGTTAAGATATTATTGCTTTCACTTTGGTCTATCTCCACTCCTCCTTTATCCATAATGTGTTTGACAGATAAATACAAAATTTAAGGTCAAGGTCAAAAAATAATCTATCCATGAAAACATGGCTTAAAACTGATGATTGACTGGCTATAGGGCTTTACAGTAAATCACAAGAATATGTGCTTTAAATACACTCTATTGACAAATGTAAGTTTACGTTTTGTGTGTGATTCCACATTTACTCCCCATTTGCTGTTATAATAACCTCCAGCAGGCCAATCAAGATCTTCCACACCAAACCACATGAACCATATCTTGCTGGAGCTGGTTTTGGGCACAGGGGCATTGTCATTCTGGAACAAGTTTGAGTCTTGTAGTTCAAGTGAAGGGAAACTCAAAGGCTACCACATTCAAACACATCCTGCATAATTGTGTACCTCCAATTCTGTGGTAAAAGATTGGAAAAGGAATGCATATGTCTGGAAAGTCAGATGTTCCTGATTCAATACAATTTTTATTACTTTTTCTCAACAAGACCAATGCAATGACAAATACAAGCTAGTGGCTTTATATCTATTATTGTTAGAAATGGTTATTTCATCTCATCATTTTTGTGTCTTCCCCAAATCTAATTGGAAATTGAAAAGAGTCGTTCGGAAAAGTTCACGTAATTTGCATAATGACTGTGAGCCAATCAAAAGAGGCAGTCAAAGCTGCACACCCAGAGCTTGCACATGCATCCCATTAAACAAGCTGATTATTTTTGCCTTGCGATTCTGTCAGCAGATCGTGGTGTCAGAAAATTAATCACATTCGTCACACTGTCTACTTTTGAGAAAACGGTCATTTATCACGCCCTTCTATTTGTCCTGACAGTTCGAATGTGATTCACTATTCACACAAGAGTGAGTGAATGAGTGCTTCTCTTTTGAACTCTAGTAAAAAAAAAAGATAAAACTAATTGATTGTGCAGAGTAGTTATGAAAAATCATGTACTCCACGAGTATTTTAACAGGAAACCAAATGACAGGGGAGACGATGATGGAAAAAATGACTGAGTCAACGAAGCATGGCCACTTTTTTTTTCATTCACCCTTTCCTTTAGTCATTCCCCAAGAATCTGTGTTTTAAGGTGCTATGTCGTATCTTACTGGCAGCTACAGGAGCAACAGAGCAAACTGAGTTATGATATCATTACTGTTGGGACAAATTAGATTGCAAATTGAGATGTCCCATACCTGTGATTGTCATGATACGTCATTAACCATGTAAGCATGTCTGGCATGTTTGTAAATCATGCAAGTTCACTTCATAGAGACATGAATGCAAATTCCTTATGAAGTAATAAAAAGATTATAATGATATGGCCTGAGTCATATAAAATGGTAAATTGAGCAACAGTAAATTAAACAAACTGATACAATATGACAGTCTTTAAAAATATATTTGTGTTAATTATGACAGATCATAAAAGTTACACATTTTAACAACTAGTCATCAAATATTAAGATGAGATACACACATTTTTAATGAAAGTATAAAAAAATTATTTTTGGTTGTGTGTGTTTTGAAATGTGCTCCATGCATATTGCAATTGTACTGCACATATTTTCCACAGGATTCACTGATTTTTAGACTTACAATGAAAACTATTTAACCAAAATAATAGCATTTTATTTTTTGTCTTGTAATGACGTTGAGAAGACACTTTTTTTAATACATAAAAACAAAAATCCAGAATTCAGTCTCTTAATGTCAAACTGAGTTGAAGTTTAGTTGTATAAAGGTTGTAGATAGAGCACTTATGTGTGTTAACACTATGCACAGCATGCACAGTTTTGCTGTTGGACGAAACAGCATACCTAAAGTCAGGGCAAGGAAGAGCACCCTCCACCCCCCATACACTCTTTGCAACACCCCTATTTGGTCACACTCTCCTGTGAGCCTCATTGCTGACAGATTGCATTCTAGTTTTCGGAGCCATCAGCATCAGTCGCACTGGCTGGTGTAAGTAACACAATCTGGTGTCTTAATTTCGACCAGCTGTTCCTCCTGGCCACTGGAGAGGAGTGTTGAGCAGTCAGGGCAGAATACCTTGATGATCTTCGACCGAGGAGACAAGGATAAATTTTTCATAGTAGGCAGAGCACATTAAAGAGGGACATGAGAGCACTTAGCATGAGGAGTAGTGGAACCAGGGCAGATGAACAGAAAAACACACACACATACACACACGCATGCACATGTATTCTGAAGCATAGAGGCACACACAAATTAGACTGAAAATCACACACTACCAGTCATTTTCTTCACAGTCACTGACTATACCGAGTAATTTGCAGCCTCATGTACTTGGATACCTCCTTAATTGGCTTAGATCATAGCCATCACCATTAACAGCTTAATTTAGACCAACCTAAAGCTTCTGTTTCCAGATAAAAGGTCACTTCAGATGCACAAATCAAATGAAACAGGCCCCTGACTCAAAATGTTTTTTTTTTTTTGGATTTGTCTATTTTTATTGCAAGAAATTTATATAGAGCTATTTACAAAAAGACATTGAATAGCTTTGCAGAAATCCAGATTCAGATGACGAATGTCAAGGAAAAACCTCCTTTCTTAAACACAATAAAATACAACTTTTAAATCTCTAATAGAGAATCAGATAAATTATACTCAAGCTCATTAATGCAGCAGTGATGCATTTCCGGTTGTACCTTTTGACCCCTGATGAAATTAAACCAATTGTTGTCCACAGCAGCCTATTCGATGTACTAAAAATTGCTAATGTAAAGGTATCTGTGTGTGTGCTCCTGTTAAGTGTGTTTGCAGGAATAAATTGAGTGTGTGACTGAATATAATTCACTGGAAAAATAGCTGGCCACCTGCTTGTTCACACTGAGTCACCGTAATGGTGACTGCACAAAATCCATAGAAGTAAATTTCCCCCTTAAGTGGAAATGCGTCAGCCTGCCATCATCTAACATCCCAACAGGACAAACACACAATTTTTCGGGGAAGTGCCATATATATCAGACTAGCATGCTTAATCATCAGTCATAGGGCACTCATATATGTCTCATAAAACAGTCATGGGGCATTGTTATTATAAGAATTATGAGGAGAGGAAATGGAACAAAATAAACTATATTGATTTATATATGTAAACTGCAGCTGCTCTAGAAGCCATCAAAAGATGATTCTTGAATAATGGTTAATAAACTAGTAGTATTGTGCTACTTTTATTGATAGGAATTATGCTTATTATGTATGACCTTTCAGGATTTAGCAAGGTGGTGTGTTAGCTAACAGGCCATTTACAGAACTGAGCACACACAGGATTCTATACTTTTCTTTTCTGATTGACCTTAGTGAGGAGAAATATTCACGTAAGCCACGTATATGATTCACCAGAGGTGGGAAGTAACGAAGTACAAATACTTCGTTACTGTACTTAAGTAGATTTTTTTGGTATCAGTACTTCACTCCACTATTTATTTTTCAGACAACTTTTTACTTTTAATTTTCATTACATTTTTACACAAATATCTGTACTTTTTACTTCTTACATTTTCAAAACAGACTCGTTACTTTAGTTTTAATCAATGGATTTGGTGAAATATTATTTTTTTATTTTCACTGCGTGCCGATTTCAGCTGAACAACCGATTTCCTGTTACTGCGCGTCATTTTCAAACCACTGGTGTATAAAGTCCTGACTTTCACTCACCACAGAAGGCAGTTAGAAGTATGGGGTTAATGTGGATGAGACAGAGGGAGTCAGTGATGTAAACATGACTAAGAACAGACACATTCCTGATCATCATCATGTTTTCTCTGCTTGTGTTCTATATGTGGATCTTCAGCCTGGAAACATTAGGTAACAACATATTTAATTAGTTTTGTATTAATATATATATATATATCTTTTTTGGCTGTCAAAATTACAATTATTTTAAATGGCACGAAATTTTTTCCTTTCTTTACTTAGATATAAAATAAATAAATTAACTCCAGATAAAAATATTTTTAATCAGTAAACTTTTGTTTTATTTCTGAGTCTCAAATCAAACACCAAAATCCGCCATGATTCTCACAATTTACCCTCTGGATGGCGTTTTGTGGGTTTTTCCCTCATAATGGTGACAAAAACTTAAATTACTGTCTTTATTGATCGTACAGATAAAAACAATACATCATTCAAATCTGTAAAATGTCTATAATTTTATATATATATAAGCTTCCTGACTTGACTTGAAGAGGTGCAGTCTCTCCGGTATCACCTCATTAACTGTCCGTGTGGAAACATAGCAAAGGCTCTTAATGATGTCCACACGTCTCTGCACTGATATAGCCTTTATATTTAATCACTGTACATATGCTTACATATATATCACATGCTGTAAATATGATACATGTTCAACACCTCCAAGCTGCCAGTTTTGGGCACCTGAGCAAGCCCTTAACTCACTACTGCTCATTTAGTAAATGAGATCATTAGGAGTCGCTCGGGATAAACACTTCCAACAGGAAATGGTTATATCTCGCTATCTTTGTCTCTCTATTTTCTCTATCTAATTGTCTCTGTGTCTCTTTTAGTAAATGTCTCTGTCTCACTGTATATGTCTCTCTCTTGCTGTCTCTCTATTTGTTTCTCACTCGTTCTAAAGCTGTGTCTGTGTCTCTTTGTCTTTGTCTCTTTCTTTCCTGCTTATTTACATGTCTAACAAAGTTTTGAGTTTTGAAGTAATGCCATTAGTGATCTATGATGAAAGACTTCCCTGGTTCGATTCTTACCTCTAGTTTCATATTGAACATTATAAGAAGTTTTTAAAAACAGAACAATGAAAGATCATTAAAATTGGTTGCTGGCAAATCATGGTATATCAGTGGTGCAGGTGTTGGAGATGTGGTTCTTGTACCTGAGTCACTTCTCATAGACTTTGAGTTACTGAGAGAATGTACAGGAAGGGGAAATTTTGACCCTCTACCATCATGATCTAAGAGAAAACACTGGTCTCCTAACTATAGAAAAGCCAAGAGTCCAATATTCAAAGGTGTGATTGCCTCTCCTGTGTTGGTATAGTGGTCAGTGAAGTGGTCACTGCTATCTGACTCACCTGGTTCGATTCCTACCCCTTAGCTTTCCTTTAAATTGTTTAAAAAGTTTTTAAAAAGAACCAAAAAAGGTCCTAAAAATCAGCTCTGGGCAGGAGGTCCTGTGGCTCAATTGGAAGAGCTTTACCTCTGGGTTGAGAGGTTGCTGGTTCAAACCCCGGCCAGGGCTCAAAGTTAAGAGTGTGGAAGGTTCCGGTGGCTGTAGTAAGGAAGGTGTCAGAAATAGCTGTGTGGAAGGTTGGATGTGGCATATCCTGAAGCAGGGGGGCAATATCCGGGCATTTGCCCCCCCGGTGTCTGAGAAGCTGAAAACAGGAGGTTATGAAGCAAAAACGTTCAAAAAAAGTATTGACTTAGTTTTGCATATCTAGGGAAAATTTCTGCCGAAAACCTATCACCCTCACTTTTTCTAAGGCTGTGAAGCAGCAGGTCTTTACAGCCTTTGTTTACAGTCAACTACCTCATTGCTCACCAGACACTACTTTCCACACAGCTTACCCAGTGTGGGGACAAGCCAAATTCAATCCAGCAACCTCTGAGCTCAGAGGCAAGGCTTTTATCACAAAGCCATCAAGTCCCACAACACACCACCTTTTTTTGGGGGGGTTTATCATTTGTTTCATGCTTCAAAGCAAGAAATTCAGACCAGACAGAAACACAGAAAGCAGGATTCGAACCCTGAACCCCACCAACAGCAAAATACCAGTCTTAACCATTGAACCATCAGGAAGGACTGGCTGCAAAGATTGTGTAGAGCAGGTCTATCTTTTCTTTCAAACCATCAACACAAGAATATAATGCTAAAGACAGACATAGGAAGCAAAACCATAACGTGACTAGCAATGACAAAGCAGGATTCGAACCCTGATTCACACCATTAGCGAGGCACCAGCATTAACCCACTGTAGGAATCAGGTAGGAATCAGGAATTTAACCTACCTCAAACCATCAACACAAGAATTTAACGCCAAAGAAAGATGTAGGAAGCGAATACAGATGTAAGTAGCACAAGTTGAACCCACATTGTAAATAACAGGAAGAAAGCAGGATTCGAACCATGATCCCCACCACCAGCGAGATACCAACCTTGAACCATTGGTGAGGGCAGGCTAGAAAGCTTATTTAGAGCAGGTCTATCTTTCTTTTCAACCCATTAAAAACAAAAATATATCGCTAAAGAAAGATGTAGGAAGTGAATCCTGATCGTGACTGGCAGACAGAAAGCAGGATTCGAATCCTGGACCCCACCAAAAGCAAGAAACCTGGTTTAACCCACTGAACCATCAGGGAAGACAGGCCAGGAAGGCTGTTTAGAGCAGGTCTATCTACCTTTAAACCATCAACACAAGACTATAAAGCTAAAGAAAGATTTAGGAAGCAGGAACATAACCTACATCGCAACTCACAGGCAGAAAGCAGGATTCAAACCCTGATCCTCACCATCAGCGAGGCACCAGCCTTAACCCACTTAACCATGGAAGAGATCAGACTGGGATGCATGTTTAGATGAGGCACAAGCCTTAAACCACTGAGCGACCGCTGATGAAAAGCATGTGTGCTTTTTGGAGCGTTCATACTTTGTTTCATGTCAGCGCAGTAAGAAAGAAGGCATGTAGGACTGGCTTTGAAACCTTATCACCAGCGTGGACTATATTAAGGACCATGTTCAGGCACATGCCTTAACCCACTGAGCTACCACAGAAGTGCCTTTTTTTTGGTGGAGTTATCTTTCATTAAAGACCAGGAAATCAAGAAATTAATCCAACACAGATTTGAAATGTTTTCAGAGGGGACAAGGTCCAGAAGTTTTATTTACCAACACAGCAAACAGCTCGACCAGGAATCAAACTCTCAAACAGTATCGTGGGGATACTGACATTAACCCACTAGGCTATTACATCCATCCAGCCATCTATCTGTCTATCTATCTATCTATCTATGATGTGAGGTCCAGTTAACAGCTAAAACAGGTAGAAGTAATAACTACTTTTTACTTAAGTACATGTGAGAGCCAAAACTTCTTTACTTCCACTTAAGTAAAAAAGTTTAATCAGTACTTCAACTTTTACCCGAGTATTTTAAAACATGAGTATCTGTACTTCTACTTAAGTAAAGGATGTGTGTACTTTTGCCAGCTCTGTGATTCACACATCTGATAATTAAAAATATACACTCACCGGCCACTTTATTAGGTACTCAGCCAATCACATGGCAGCAACTCAATGCATTTAGGCATGTAGACATGGTCAAGACGATCTGCTGCAGTTCAAACCGAGCGTCAGAATGGGGAAGAAAGGTGATTTAAGTGACTTTGAACGTGGCATGGTTGTTGGTGCCAGACGGGCTGGTCTGAGTATTTCAGAAACTGCTGATCTACTGGGATTTTCACGCACAACCATCTCTAGGGTTTACAGAGAATGGTCTGAAAAAGAGAAAATATCCAGTCAGCGGCAGTTCTGTGGGTGCAAATGCCTTGTTGATGCCAGAGGTCAGTGGAGAATGGCCAGACTGGTTCGAGCTGATAGAAAGGCAACAGTAACTCAAATACCCACTCGTTACAACCGAGGTATGCAGAAAAGCATCTCTGAACGCACAACGGGCTACCGTAGCAGAAGACCACACCGGGTGCCACTCCTGACAGCTAAGAACAGGAAACTGAGGCTACAATTTGCACAGGCTCAACAAAATTGGACAATAGAAGATTAGAAAAACGTTGCCTGGTCCGATGAGTCTCGATTTCTGCTTTGAACATCGGATGGTAGGGTCAGAATTTGGTGTCAACAACATGAAAGCATGGATCCATCCTGCCTTGTATCAACAGTTCAGGCTGGTGTTGGTGGTGTAATGGTGTGGGGGATATTTTCTTGGCACACTTTGGGCCCATTAGTACCAATTGATCATCGTGTAACGCCACAGCCTACCTGAGTATTGTTGCTGACCATGTCCATCCCTTTGTACTCAAATGGCCTCCACAGTCACCAGATCTCAATCCAATAGAGCACCTTTTGGGATGTGGTGGAACGGAAGTTTCGCATCATGGATGTGCAGCCGACAAATCTGCAGCAACTATGTGATGTTATCATGTCAATATGGACCAAAATATCTGAGGAATGTTTCCAGTACCTTGTTGAATCTATGCAATAAAGGATTAAGGCAGTTCTGAAGGTAAACCCGGTACTAGTAAGGTGTACCTAATAAAGTGGCCGGTGAGTGTATATATTATATGTCACAATGAAATGTTTATCTTGTGCTATAAATACATACACAGACTATGGAATTTAATAAAAATATGAAACCATTTGACTATTAAACACAAAAAATTGCATAATAATTATTAGGTCTTGTGCTATAAATACATACACAGACTATGGAATTGAATGAAAATATGAAACCATTTGACTAATAAACACAAAAAAATTGCATAATAATTATTAGGTATTGCCCCATTAAAGTCCATAAAATGGTTAGTTAATATTGCTTATCTCAAGGAACAACAACCTTATGGCTCAGATGAGCAATAAAAGATTTAGTGGATAAATAATTGACAGCACATTCATCAAACTGTAGTGTTATTTTTTGTTAATTTGACAAATTATCTAGCAATCAAAATGCTTGATATCATAACCAGTTCATGACCAAAATTTTGTATTTACATAAACAATATAAACAAATATAAACAAATAACTGTTCATATTAAATCATATTAAAACTTTGGACATAGAGAAAGGATGCATATTGTTTATTTGACAAATGTACAAAGTCAAAAACAGCAAGTGTTCAAAAAATGAAAAATTGCAAAATTGCATCATATCATAAAGGTAAGACAAACTGCAAAATCAGGTTTAAATAGGCACGGCTCAACACATGTAAGCGATCTAGAAAAAATACTATGATTTAGAACTCACAAAATGTAACTTTTGCTATGAGACTTTGTGCCAGACTTTAAGTTGAAATCCTTTGTATACCAATTGATATAGTTTTGGGCTTAGTTTTTGGGAGAGAGTGCCAACTGGCAGCCTGGAAATGTTTGGGCTAAATGTTACAGATTCTCATCACCTGGTGGCTGGGTACAGAGGCACATTGATTAAATAATGATATATGTAATATATTCTTTATTGTGGGGGAGTTCCATATAGTGTCATACTCGATTAAGTAATCACTTGTTGAAATAAGCACATAATTTTCATCAGAGGCACATAGTAGATAGCCAGCCTTACTGGGTAGGTTGTTGGGGTAAATTATTGCACCTTGTCTGTTTGCTTGACTCTTCAGTTGATGATCTTCAGGTGTGTTTGCTACATCTCATCAAAAATCAATAGTTCAAATGATCATGTAGGATACCTACAAATCCTCTTTTTGAAGCATCATCCTCCACTGTGAATTAGAGGTCAGTGTGAAGGTGATACAGGATGGGAGAAGTGGTAAATCATTTCAAGGTGTCAAAGGCATCAAGAGCTTCAAGAATGTATTTAATGATTTTGGGGTTCCCCTTTGAGGAGGGATGCTATTCCCAAATGAAAAGGTACAATTTGGCAAACCCTAGGCATCTCCCTGACAGTTTTTGGGTTTAGAACAAAAGTGTACTGCCTCCACTTTACACTTTCACATCTCTTTGCTTTTTTCTTGAAAATGTAGCCATGACTATAGTGAGAGATTTTGGTGGAATTCAAATTTCTTCCAGTTTCACCTAATTATTATTTAATATGAGCTTTTGAAACATTGCACATATATGTTATTAGGTGACATGGATGGGCATATGGAACCTTGTGCAAAATCCTCAGCATAAACTCTCATATGGATTTGCTTTCTGGGACTCTGAAGTTCTGGAAACAAAACAATGCTAATAATGGGTAGTTCTCCAGGATAACATCTCACCTCTCTCCAACAATATGATTGGATCATGAATGGTTAACCAGGGGCAGCATTCCTTATTTTCTAAAGAGAGAATGGTGTAAGCAATCTATATTGGTGCTGACTCATTCCTGGCTGAGTGATACTAGAGATCAGCTAGTTGGCTTACGGGCTCTAATCAGGTTATCACTTGGATAACAGGTTGATTAAGCGCCAGAATCATCTCTGCAGGCCAGTTCAATTTGAAACATGTAATTTTGTCATTTTCATTCCAATCTCTCTCTGTAGCCAAAGTACAAAATATTAATGAAAATTTTGATGCCTTGTGTACCTTGTATAAGTGTTAGCTGTTTTTTGTCAGCATCATTTCCCATTTCTTGGTTGCCAAAAACCTCACAGAAGCACGAGGTTCAATTTAGCTGTTGCACAGGTGAGCGCTCTGTTGGTGAAGTCATGGGAGATCTTGTCTTTGCCAGTGGAAAAATGCATGGGAGCGCTGACAAAGGGATTGCACACTGCATAAGAAAGCCTTTGCATTTTCCAAACTTCCAAAATTGTGGAAAGGGTTTCTTTCACACTTCTGCCCAAGTAGATTGAGCAACAGTCTTGTGACAAAAATGATAATAGGATAATTGGAACATTAATAGAAATAGAAATGTGAACATGGGAATGAAATAAAAGTAAATACAATAAATCCTGTTTGCACGTGTGAGAGTAATAGTCTACTAACATAGCTTGGAATTGCTAATTTTCATTAATCTATAAAAAAAGATTATCAAGATCCCCTACAATCTATTCGTTTGTAGGGGACCGCTGGTGCATAGCCCTTTTCATGCAATTTTACAGGTGCTTTTCTTATGAAGCCATTTATTATTCATTTGGATTTGGGGTTTTTTTGGTACCAAATGTACCAAATATACTATTTGGTACCATTTTTCTATGGTACCAAATATACCTTAGAATTAAGTCAATTTAAGAATTATGTACTTGGAAGCTTGGTCACATCATAACCATAACACATTTTGTTACATGCAATGCAATGTGAGAAGATGATTCTGTTTAACCACTCCATCATAACAGAGATGTGAAATCATGAGTGATTGTTTTCACATGCAGAGTAAACAGTACATGCCAGATATGTTTGCAGATGTTTTCTTGGCAGCCTTTGTGATAAGTATTATTCTTTTATCACTCTCCTTTCATCCTGTTCTTGGTGATATCAATGCAATGCCACATTTTTTTCTAATTTATTCCTGATGTCCTTCACTGCGTTCCATGGTACACTGTATGTCTTAGAAATGTTTTGGACACATCTGCTGATTGATGCCTTTATGCTTTGTAGGTACCAATGTTTTCTGGTCCCATTCAAGCTTTGTGAGCTCTTTGGTAATCAAGGCTTCAAGCACTGATGAAACCAGGAAGATCTAAGCAAAAACTTAACCAGACAAAAGATTTTTATTTGTGGTAAATCACTTCATCTTGGGTTGAATCACTTTACTGATGGCAGGTGTATGATAATACTTTTGAACATGGATTTAAAGTCTAATTCTAAGCACAGTCACATACCTCATTATAAAAGGTTATTGAATTTTTTTTCCCTAAAATATTCTTTTCTTTCTTGAATTTTGTCAGGTGTTTAGATTTATATATATATATATATATATATATATATATATATATATATATATATATATATATATATATATATAATTTTTGTTCAATTTCTTTTTTTATATCACATGATTTTTTGGACTCTCCATTGGAACTAAATTCAAACACTTTAAATTTCTTTTTATTGTACAAGTGATTTTAATTGTGATTAACTGATTGGCAGAACAAAGCCAATAACCCACAAATGTGTGTGGGGAAAGAACAGTTAAGTTACACAATGAAGTACTTAAGTAATCACTTACGTGTTGCGAATCTCATGCTTAAGTTATAGAGATGCACATCCCTAGTAGCTATATAAATAGATGTTGATGTTCACCAAGGTTGCATTTTGTTTACCTAAGATAGATAGATAGATAGATAGATAGATAGATAGATAGATAGATAGATAGATAGATAGATAGATAGATAGATAGATAGATAGATAGATAGATAGATATAAACAAAAAATAAACAAATTAAATATTTACAGTGAATATAATAACGGTAATGCTGGAGGTTCCCTGAATTTGAGACTACAGGGAGGATGTTGCATCATCGTATATTTTATACAGCTAACTGAGTCAAAATAAAAGTTGTAAAAAGACAAGACTTCACATGTGATAATTCAGTTTCACTAAAATTGTTGGGTTTTTTTTGTTTATGTACAGGCCAAATGAAAGAGATAACAGTTTCTGTTACCCAGTATATATAGCATTCCCACAAAACTGTTGTCAGTCAGATCTCTCTACATCCTGCTGGGGTGGATAGATTTACATGTTTGCTAGCAGTGCAAAGCACTGGCAGAAGCCGTATTGTTTGGTGCAGGGGGTTTAATGACAGGTAATTTGTCACACACTGACTAAAGCTGTCAACAGTGGTCAGATGCTGTCATGGAGACAGCATTCTCTCTTACTACACATAAAGCTCCCCTTGAGCTGCTTACACAGGCGGTCTTTCAGAACTTATTCACTCGTAATTTCTTACCCAACTCTGATTTTCCCATATGTTACTACATATAATTTCAGCTTTTCTTTTTATTCTTTTTTTTGTTCATAGACGTATCTGATCTTTTTGAAATGGAGATGAGCAGAGGTTCTTGAAAGCAGACCAATGACTGCAAGAGCAGGGTTTGACATATCTTAAAAAGGATCTAGTGCAACAAATCCACGGGTATTTAAGAATTAATATGATAAATAGGCAAAGGGTGAAGCTTAGTAAGTTTACTTAAGTTTACCGAGCTAGGAACCAGTGTGCGTGGAGCGCAAGCAGAGCAGAGCCAAGCCGACAACCAAAGCGCATTGAGCGTGAGCAGAGCTGGAGCGCGTGGAGAGCCATACTTGCTGTCCAACATGGTAATGAGGGGCTAGGCACCGCTTACTGTTGGCCCCCTCGCAAAGGCTTATGGCGTTCTTGAGCAGGGCAGCTCAGGCGGTTCTCCAGCCGCGATGGCAGCGTTGGAAGAAAAGGGTGGCAGAGGGGACGGCGGACCAGGGTTCCTGGTTGGAAAAAGTTGGCGGCAGGTAACCGTGGACTACCTAGAAAGTGGAAAGCCCTGCGGCAGCAGTGGGCAGGGTGTTATGGGCGAACAATCCATATTATTTTATCTGATTAGGAGAAGGGTTCTCAACTGCAAAGGAGGTGGAGACCAGTTTCTGGATTCGGGTTGAGCCTCTCAGTTTGTCCATTCATCTGGGGGTGAAATCCAGATGAGAGGCTGGTCGATATGCCTAGAAGGTGGCAGAACTCTCGGGGTCCACAGTCCAAAACGATATCTCTGGGAAATCAATGGAGGCAAATATGTGCTGGAGAGCCAGCTTGGCAGTTTCCTTGGCAGACGGCAGCTTGGGTAGAGCGATGAATGGCCTATTTTTAAAAACCGATGAATGACCGCCATGACAACCGTGTTGCCATTGGAAGGGGGCAGCCCGGTAACGAAGTCCATGGCGAGGTGTGACCACGGACGTTGCGGGATAGGAAGAGGCCGAAGGAGACCTTGGGGCGGCCGCAAGAATTCTTGTGTCAGGCACAGTCGGGGCAGACTGCGACAAGGTCCTGGGTGTCCCTTACCATGGAGGGCCACCAGAAGAGTGTCTTGAAGAGAGACAAGGTGCGAGGCTGACTGGGGTGACAAAACAACAGGGAGTTGTGACACTATTGGGGAATATCGTAGTGGAGACCCTCGGGGACAAACAGGAGACCAGTGGGAAAACCCTCGGGGACAGAGCACCTTTCCTGGGCATTCTTTACCTGCTCCTCTAAGACAAATTGCCGGGCTGGGTCGGAAAGATAAGGATGGGTGCCTCGGTGAATCACCGCTTAAGCTCAAGAAATGCCTCCTTAGCCTCGGGGCCCAAAATGAACGTGCAGAGAGAGGACGTCAGTCGGAGGGGGTTGGCCAATCCCGGGATGGCATGGATCCTGGCAGGGTAAATCTGGATGTTACCAGCTGAAAGCAGGTATCCTAAGAATGAAGTTTGTGAGGTGTGGAATTCACATTTCTCAGGTTTCACATAAAGCCCGTATTTGAGGAGTCTATACAAAAAGTGACGCACCTACTGGACATGTTTGTCCATGGAATGGGAGAATATCAGGATATGTTGATAGACAAACACAAAGCTGTTGAGCATGTCTCGGAGGACCTGAAAAGACTGAATATACTGGTTCATGGCTGCTC
This sequence comes from Silurus meridionalis, assembly GCF_014805685.1. NCBI lineage: Eukaryota > Metazoa > Chordata > Actinopteri > Siluriformes > Siluridae > Silurus > Silurus meridionalis. Next base: position 13,165,339 of record NC_060884.1, on the reverse strand, counting down.
TCTCTGGAGCTGATAACAGATCACTGGCAGCCCTGAGGGTAGGTGGTCCATGGGGACTTGTAGCTGCTTGGCAGCCTTGAGCTCGATGAACTCCGGCTCCAAACTCTGAGCGGGGGGTGAAATAAAATGCCCCTGCCTGAGAGAGGAGATCCCGACTGAGAGAACTGTCCCAGGGTGGGTGTTTGAAAAGGTCTACCAGGTCCTTACAGCCAGGAGCTACCAGAAGGAGACAGACTCTGTCCTGACAAACTTACTCTGAAACTCCCAGAAGCAGCGCAATGGGGTGGTGGTCGGGGCTTTCATGGCGTCCAGTCCGAGAGGAGCTGAGTAGGTTAAAAGTTAAAACCTTCTCCAATTTTGCTCCACCACTTCTGGGTGCCTCAAAAAGGTATCTGCTCTCTGGTTTAGGTGCCCTGGGATGTATTCTGCCCTCAGTGAGAGCAGCATTTCTTGAGCCCACAGGAGGATCTGTCATGCAAGCTTGTAAAGGAGGCAAGAGCGCAGACCCCCTGATGGTTGATGTAAAAGACAACAGATGTGTTGCACGGATGACCACATGTTGGCCCCTCAGGTCTGAGAGGAAATGCTTCAGCACTAGAAGCACGGCAAGCAATTTCAGGCAGTTGATATACCACAAGAGATGAAGCCCTTTCCATAGACCATGGTTGGAGAGGCCACTCATGAACACCACCAGCCTGTGAGGGAGGCATCCATCATTAACGTTATGCGATGACAAGGGGCTCCCAACCTGGGGCACTGTGACAGGAACCAAGGGTTCTTTCACATGTCTAAGGCCTGTTAGGCTCACTACGTGACCTTGATCATGTGGAGTGGGTTGCCCCTCCAGGAAAACCATCTGGTCCTGAGCCACCACTGCAGGGGTATCATATGCAGGAGGCCAAGCGGTATCACAGTGAACGCAGCTGCCATCAGACCCAGCAGTCTTTGAAACTACAGAGCCTTCTTGAGACCGACCAGAATGGAAAACACCCAGATGAACCGTAGTGAAAGAGACCCAAACTGAATCTTATAACCACTTTCTACAGTGCACAGAACCAATCGAAACATGTTTGGCAGGAGTTTCCAGGCTGTCAGATAGTCAACTAAGGGAATCAGTCTCTCGAAACCGTCTGGCATGCCTAGAGCAGCTAGAGCGGCGCCCTGAAGCTGTTCCCTGAAACACCAAGAGTCTCAAAGAATCTCCTAATGACACTGAATAGAGGTAGGTGCTGTGTCTTGAGGCATATGCTGCCTCTCCCCATAGCGGCCCCTCAGAGGTCTTGAATGATCGGGAATTTTTTGTTGAAGCCCTCTTATTGAAGATGATGGTCCTTAGATCCGTCACTTCCTTGGGCTCTGTTTCTGGACCTCACAATGTGAACTCGTACCTGGCTGGGGTTGCACCCGCTGAGCAACCCAGTAAGAGCAGCAGGGGAGGAATCACTGGAACGCCGCTGACTGCCTTTTGGCCTCCTGGAATCTGTTGACGACAGCATTGACGGCGTCGCCGAACAGGCCAGTTGGCACGACAGGGGAGAAAAGCTCTGTTCCTGTCATTAAGATTAGACCACAAGTGCCTCTCGACGGCCACCAGACTGCCGTAGACCGGCCAATAGCCCTAGTGGTGTCCTTGGTGGCCTAAGGAGACAGGTCTGGGCACGACGCAACTCTAGGATGTCGTCGTTCTTTATTTCTACTTTCTCGTCCAGCTCCTTAAACAGGTCAGCCTGGTATGCCCACAAGACTGCCATGGTGTGCAGGCAGCCACATGCCTGACCCGAACATGCTCTGCCCCCAAACAAGCAACACACAGACTGTGTGTCCCCTCCCCGTGATAAAGCAGGGGCTTATAAATATATTATATTATATATATATATATATATATATATATATATATATATATATATATATATATATATATATATATATAGCTACTTTCAGTTGTATGTTTTTGGAGGTTTCTCCCTTCATTTTTTTTTCAGGGGAAGTATCCTCAATGGCGTTAAGATCTAGCAGTTGCCAGTCCAAGAGCTTCCACTTCTTTGCTCCAATGAAGTCTTTTGTTGAGCTTTCAGTGTGTTTTGTGTAATTTAATGAAGTTTCTCCCAATTAAATTAGATCTATTTGCTGTAAATTAGTAGACAACATTTCTGCAGACTCCTGAATTCATCCTGCTACAAACATCATGAGTAACATCACTAAATCTAATCCTTTTGCAATTTCTCAGACTGATTTTACATTTTTCTCAGCTTCAAAACAGCTTGCTTTTCTCCTATAGGCACTTCTTTGGTGTTCTTGTTGGTTTATCTTTTCAATAAACAGGTTCTTCACAAAGCCCAGGACTTAAACCCTGGGTAAAAAAAAAAAGAGAGAAGGCATTCAGAAATATTAAATGTTTAAACAGACAATCTAATAGAAATAGATGAGTTCAACCCAGCCATTGGGGTTGCACAAGCCAGTGCACTCTTAGTGCCGGTCCCAAACCTAAATAAATGGGGAGGGTTGCGTTAGGAAGGGCATCCAGCGTAAAACGTTCCAAATCAAATATGCGGATCACAAATCAGAAAGTGATAAGGGAGACAACTAAAAAGGTACTTGATGTGACATCTGGAGATAGACAGGAAGACCTACAGATGTGGTGGTGGAATAAGAAAGTGCAAGAAAGAATATGGAGAAAGAGGTTGGCAAAACAGAATTGGGATTGGTGGAGAGGTGAGAAAAATAGGCAGAAGTACAAGGAGATGTGGCAGCAGGAAAAGAGGGATGTGGCAAAAGCCAAGGAAAAGAAGTTGGACACTAAGGAAGGAGTATTATACCAATTGGCCAGGCAGAGAGACTGGGAAAGATGTGCTGCAAGTTAGAGCAATAAAAGGATGGAGAGGCAAATGTGTTGACTAGTGAGGAGAGTGTGTTAAGAAGATGCAGGGAGTATTTTGAGCAGCTAATGAATGAGTAAATTGAGAGAGAAAGAAGGTTGAATGATGTGGAGATGGTGAAACAGGAAGTGGATAGGATTAGTAAAGATTAGTAAGAGCAGCTAAAAAGAGGATGAAGAGTGGAAAGTCAGTGGGACCAGATGACATACCAGTAGAAGAATGGGGACATTAAGAAAAAATGGCAATGTTTTTGACCAGATTGTTTAACAAGATTCTGGATGGTTAGAAAATGCCTGTGGAATGGAGATGAAGTGTGCTGGTACCAGTTTTTAAGAATAAGGGAGATGTGCAGAACTGCAGTAACTACAGAGGAATAAAGTTGATCAGTCACACCATGAAGTTATAGCAAAGAGTAGTGGAAGCCAGGCTGAGGGAAGAGGTGACCATTTGTAAGCAACAGTATGGTTTCATCCCGAGGAAGAGCACCACAGACGCATTATTTGCTTTGAGAATGTTGAAGGAGAAGTATAGAGAGGGTCAGAAAGAGTTGCATTGTGTGTTTGTGGATTTAGAGAAGCATACGACAGAGTGCCAAGAGAGGATTTGTGGTATTGTATGAGGAAGTCAGGTGTGTCAGAGAAGTATGTCAGGGTAGTGCAGGACATGTATGAGGACACTGACAGCACTGAAGTGTGCAGTTGGAATGACAGACTGGTTTAAGGTGGAGGTTGGATTTCATCAAGGATCAGCACTGAGCCCTTTCCTGTTTGCAGTAGTGATGGACAGGTTGACAGACAAGGTCAGACAGGAGTCTCCATTGACTATGATGTTTGCGGATGATAATGTGATTTGTGGGGAGAGTAGGGAGCAGGTTGAGAAGAGCCTGGAGGTACATGCTGGAGAGAAAGGGAATGTAAGTCAGTTTGAGTAAGACAGAGTACATGTGTGTAAATGAGATGAAGGTCAGTGGAATTGTGCGGTTGCAGGGAGAAGAGGAGGAGAAGGTGGAGGAGTTTAGGTACCTCCGGTTAACAGTGCTAATGTTGCACAGGTGTGTCTAATTTGTTCCCGAAAATTGGGAAATTTAGGACATAGAAGACTTTGACAATAAAATGTATGAACTAGATTTATAAATGTTACAAGTAGAAACCGACTACGCCACACGGGGCTCAGTTACCAGGGATAACCCTTTATAAAGACATACACAAAGCACCCAGGTTTGTCTACAGCTGAGTCAGGACATGAGACAGAGGTATAATACACACAGTTTATTAAGAACTATTAAAATGACATAAAAACATACATCATATACCACACAAGAATGCTCAAACTCTAATGACCACCTGTCGACCACTGCACACCGAAGGAAACCACCACCAAGCAAAGAGGAACTTGTCCCTCACACTAGAATTGGTCTCCCAGACACCTGGAGAAGAAACAAACCACAATATGGTCAAGTCAAATTACCCCACACTCACACACACTTAACACAATCACAAAAGGACAATAACAACGACAGAGCAAAAGAAAATACAACGAACTTAAATAATAAAAACATTTATTTCAAAAACTATTCCACTTAATACACCTCATAAAATAAGCACATGAGCTCTTAGTATTCCGCTGGCTGTTCGGTAGCATATATATATACAGTACAGACCAAAAGTTTGGACACACCTTCTCATTCAAAGAGTTTTCTTTATTTTCATGACTATGAAAATTGTAGAGTCACACTGAAGGCATCAAGGGCTATTTGACCAAGAAGGAGAGTGATGGGGTGCTGCGCCAGATGACCTGGCCTCCACAGTCACCGGACCTGAACCCAATCGAGATGGTTTAGGGGTTAGCTGGACCGCAGAGTGAAGGCAAAAGGGCCAACAGGTGCCAAGCATCTCTCGGGGAACTCCTTCAAGACTGTTGGAAGACCATTTCAGGTGACTACCTCTTAAAGCTCATCAAGAGAATGCCAAGAGTGTGCAAAGCAGTAATCAAAGCAAAAGGTGGCTACTTTAAAGAACCTAGAATATGACATTTTTCAGTTGTTTCACACTTTTTTGTTATGTATATAATTCCATATATAATTCCACGTGTTAATTCATAGTCTTGATGCCTTCAGTGTGAATCTACAATTTTCATAGTTATGAAAATAGAGAAAACTCTTTGAATGAGAAGGTGTGTCCAAACTTTTGGTCTGTACTGTGTATATATATATATATATATATATATATATATATATATATATATATAATATATATATATATATATATATATATATATATATATATATATATATATATATATATATATATATATATATACAGCAGCAGTTTTTCAGGCCACCTCTCAGCAGATCATCACAGTGTTGAGCACTGGAACAGACACACACACACAACAAAAAGGCAGCCAAGCAAGACGACACCCTGGTACAACGTCACCCTAGTAAGACAGCCCTGGTAAGACAGCCCACTACAATGGCTCTCAGTTCCTCCCTTCCTAATGACAGAGAAATAAGCACAAAATTACCATCTTTTGACATCAGATATTAAAAACCGACAGTTAACCGACTTACCGTTTCAACCAGGTCACGATGTGCCAAAAAAACACTAAAAAAGGAAATAGGATGATTTTAACCCGATAATGGCTGGATTCCTCAATCCACAATGAAAGAAGAAACCAAACTACCCTTAAAACCCAATCCACACAATCAGGCTACCAAGCAGGCATGACAACGAAAATCCTTACCACACAAACCAGCTGCACCGGATATCTGGTTACGTCACCAGTGTTAGGAGAAAACGCACTCCCACCAGACACCTACTGCTCCTTTTATAGACCCACTAATTTGATAATCAAAACCTGGCCATCATTCCAATTGCTCCGCCTAACCACGTGACTATCCCCACTACCACACTAAGTAATAGAGAGTGTGTTAGAGGACTAAAGAAAAGAGTGCAGGCAGGGTGAAGTGGGTGGAGAAGAGTGGCAGAAGTGATTTGTGATAGAAGCGTATCTGCAAAAATAAAAAGGAAAGTTTATAGGACTGTGGTGAGACCTGCTATATTGTATGGTTTAGAGACAGCGGCATTGAGTAAAAGATGGTAGGTGGAGCTGGAGGTAGCAGAGCTGAAGATGTTGCGGTTTTCATTTGGAGTGACAAGTTTATTAGAGGGACAGCACATGTAGGACGTTTTGGGGACAAAGTGAAAGAGGATGGATTGAGATGGTTTGGACATGTGCAGATGAAGGACATGTGGTATATATTGGTAGGAGAATGCTAAAGATGGAGCCACCAGGAAGGAGGAAAAGAGGAAGGCTAAAAAAGAGGTTCATGGATGTGGTGAAGGAAGACATGCAGGTAGTTGGTTTGAAAGACATTTTTGTCACTGTTATCATGACACCAAGAAGTTTGGTTATCATGTTAGAGTGTAACAAATAGCTACTATTAATTCAGCATGCTATCTATGTGTTCAAAATCCTTGCTTATAGTTTACGTAGAATTAAGTAATGTCTGCCTTGGCAAAAAAGCTTTTACAAATACCTTAATTTAATAGAAAAGCACTTGTTGACCTTATTATACTGCTTGGAAATATTAGTTGAATGGCCACAATTTGCAACCACCATACTGATGAGAAAAAAGTACATTTAAGACAGAAAACAAGTCCAAGGGTCTGGAAAATAAAACCTACTCTCTATTAAAAGTTAGAATGCCCTATTCCTCACAGCTAAAAACACAATTCTCTGTGTCATTGACTGGAAACGCATGATTAATGTTGATCTTATCTAAAGACTGCAACAGGCCATCTGTCATACTTACAGTTAACTACATACAATTAGGGATTTATAATCCGATATCAGAGTTTCAAATTAATCTGAGACCTTATTATTATGTGCAGATGAACACTGTTTATATTAGCACACTACTAGCAAATGTTGGACAATATCTCACAAATATTGTCTTCAGAGAGCTAGAGGTGTTGACACAAGCAGGGAAAGTGTGCATGCATGTGGGTGTGTGTTATACGGCTTCATTTTCAGATGGATGGAGCGATGTCATTAGTCACAGCCCTTTCCCTCTCATTAGCTCAGCCGGTCGCCATGGCAGCCACACAAAGGCCGACCCCTCCTTGCCAGTACAAGGAGAGTGACAGGCCAATTAGAAGAGGGCACACTGACACACACTGTGATTACCACTCAGACATAAAAAAGAGGAGCGACAGCCTTGCAAAAGAAGATAAACGTGATGTCCTTGCTATATTTCCTCTGAAACATATTTAAAGCTTAAGATAATGCACAAGAATAACAGCGTTCTAGTGTAAAACAATGAACAAAAATATTTATCAATAAGACAAAAGTACCTACATTGCAACATGATACACTTAATCTTTCCCAGCTTTAAATAGGCCATAGTATATTTGCCACATCTTATAATAGAGCCTTTAACTCACTTTTGGACATGGACTGCAGCAAACTTGGAGAATTCTGTACTGAACATGCTTTCGGTGCAGTGTTTCATGCAGGCTTCCTCCCCACTTTCCGATACATTCTCAGATTAGGGTGGAAACTCTTCATCCAGACATCACTATAGAATGGGGTAACTGTAAAGCTTGCCGGCATGCAGACATCTGACTAATGAGACTAATGCTGGAGATTTGGTCAGGTTGGTAAGGCCAATTTGTTCCTTCAATTAATGGCAACACCAAAATCACCTCAGCAGAACATCTAATAAGAAAAAGTGGGTTGATACAGGACAAACCTAAAAGACACCACCGTTCTAAAGTCTAAGGACATGTTCAAGATTATCTGCTGGGGGAAAAGGTTCACCTTCATGCAGGACAATGACCCTAAGTTTGTTACCAAAGCTACCCTAAAGTAGTTCAAAATCAAGAACCTAAGTGTGTAAGTATGGCCAAGTCAAAGCCACGACCTTTATTTTGATTTTGGAGACTTTTTTTCGCAACCAGAATCCAGCGTATAGTGTATAGAAAAAAAACATTCCAGAAGCAAACTGGCATTTACAAATTGCATTCAACACATTGTTCTACTAAGTACCGGTTTTAATTATTGAAATTTTGTTTCACAATAAAAATAATTACACATTCAAATGTTGTATATTGTGTGAATCAAATGTAATTAAATTGTAATGCAAGTCATGTCAAGGTTATAATAGTATATCAGCAGGTAATGCACAAGGTAGCAGACTATTTGTCTGCTTTTTGTGTTTAGAAAGGTTTAGTTCCTATCTTGCACCTCTACATTTGCTGCATGAAACGTGTGGATCTTAATTAATGGGTATCCTGCATATTAGTAAAAGCCCTGTGACTACCATGATAATCTAACTCAGTGCACTGTGCACATAATTAATATTTATTCATTCTGGAATTTGAAGTAGCATGGTATAATATATTCAGTACTGAATTGCAGTACTGCCATGAGGATTATCGAGCTGACCTTAAAGCAGAGTACTGAATACATTTCATTCAATGAGACATGGGCCCAATAAGACAGCAACAGCTCTTATTAAACATGATTGATTTTCTATGTGAGTATATTGGGAATATTTTTAGTGGCAAATTTACTGGCATATTTTTCTTGCCATGATTCATCTTCAAAGTTTCCTTGTTCCAACACATTATATAAGAAGAGGGCCATTAATATACAACAGTCACTAACCAGAAACAAGTACTGATAAGTACAACAGATAATACCGTAAAACAGATATTGGCAACAGAACATAATTTTTAGGATTTTTATACGTTTTATACAGGAATCTTACAGACTTTAAAGCATCAAATTGGAAAATAAAATGACTAGCTTACTGACTAGAAATATATTCAGTCAGCTAATTGCTTGCCACTATATGTTGAAAGTAGCACAAGGGGTAAAAGAAGCAAAACATTAGGGAAACACCACAACTATACTGGCTTCTCATTAATGCCATCAAAAGCACCAGAACCACACCATGCCTTATTAATGTTGGCCTACTGCAATAAAATGACCAACTGAGCACAAATTAAGTAAAGTTTCAACACATGATTGTGTTGATTACAATGAAATAAACAGGAAAATAAAATACATTTCTAAAGCAGAAATCACACACAGACGTTTTTCAAACTTAAGCAATTCTGGTTATTTTTCTCTGCCAATGTTGACACATGAGCATAGTTTTTAAATTAATAAACTCCATTGAGTAGAGTGCTGACATCCGGCAAATTAATGTAACCCATTTTTATGATACTATGCAACCTGTTAGCAATTTTTTACAAATTTAAGAATGACCATACAAAAAACCCCAAAAGGTCTATAATTAAATGGAAATCCATTTTACTTGCATACAAACATAAAAATAAATTTCCTGTTTGATTGGTATTTTAATTATGTAATAAGTGCAATGGAGAATGCTGTTACATTCTAGTTATATGCATATGGATTTTTATATGTATATCCTCTTTCATAGGATTGATTTCATTTTTAAAATGTATTTAACAATAGCACACATTTTATCTGCTTAAATTTACATGTTATCAAACATTGAAATATTTTTAGAGCATTACTATAAACCTGTGATTTGCATTTTAGCCAGCATTCTTGTCATAGCTCTGCTGTTATATGGGGTATCTGAAAAGACAGGACCCAATCAAAGTAAATATATAAACTTTTCTTTATTATTTACCTCATACATGCAACATATTCCAATTGAGACATTTGTTCAAAATATTTGACTTTTTTCTTCAGATATGCTGTGAAAAATTCATCAACAACTTATGACCAATCAGAATTGACAGCACTGTTGTATAATACAAGATGAATTTAAGAAAGACATTAACCTCAGGCTACATTTAACCACAACTGTGATTTTGTATGAAAGCTTTTAATTCAGAACAAAAAAAATGATACCCTGAATTGCTCTCACATAACATGGGTGCAGAATTAGATTAAGGGAAGCATGTAACAGATCACTCAAATAACCACAGCAATCAGGAACATCAAAAAGACTTTTTTTTAGAAGCGTGATTATACCACAAAAAACTATGAAAGGAGATAACAGATCAGTATATATAGGTGCATCTAAATAAATTAGAATATCAATTAAAAAAAAGTTTATTTATTTTAGTAATTCAATACAAAAAGTGAAACTGGCTCTATATATATATATATATATATATATATATATATATATATATATATATATATATACACACACACACTGGCGATCAAAATTAGAGAATAATTTATAAACAATTGAACAATTCTGAAATAATGTCATCTTCACTGCTCAACCAACACATTCGCACCCCACATCATCACATATCGACGCTGTGGATGTTGCGTCCGACGGCGTCCACATCCGACGCCGAGGGTACCCCTTTGCGCCGCTGATGTAGAGGACGGAAACCCTTCGTGTCGCTTTTCGACGCAGATGGACGGGACCCCATTTGCGGGTTACCGTTAGGGTTTGGGTTAGGGTTCGGGTTAGGGTTTGGGTTAGGGTTTGGGTTAGGGTTAGGGTTAGGGTTATGGTCATCTTCAGGATTTTTCGAAATTTTAAAATTAATCCTATACACTTATTATGATAGATAATAAATTATTAAGTGTATAGGACAGCGATCTGCATTGAAAAGCGAAGCACAGGGGCTCCCATCCATCTGCGTCGAAAAGCGACGCGAAGGGAGGTACCGTCTCTCGTCAGCGGCGAAGGGGTACCGCGTCGGGTGTGGACGTCGTCGGACGCAACGTCCTCAGCTTCGATATGTGACGATGTGGGGTGAGAATGTGCTGGCTCAACAGTTGAGGGAGTTTTTGTCCTGTCTATACCATGCTACCAGAACACTTTTTCCACAAAATAACTAAGGCATTTAAAAAAAACATTATTTTGAAGAAAACACACTGATCAAAATTAGAGAACACTTTCAGATACCCCCCAGTTATTGGTGTTAATCTGGTACCTGGTGCTAATTTCCTTGATTATCTGTCAACCCCTATTTAACTGGCAGCCTACCTTCCAGTTTCACTGACTCTGCAAGATGGTGGGCCGTTCTAAAGTGACTGAAAGCCTCCGGCAGCAGGTTGTCCAGATGAAGGCCAAAGGGATGACCCTATCAGCCATAGCAAGATAAGTTGGTCGTTCCAAATCTGTGATTTCAAGAATATTGACTCTTTACAACATCACAAACTCATTCAAGTCCACCAAGAAGGCTGGTCGTCCACGGAAGACAAATACAAGAGAGGACAGGATACTGCAGAGGATCTCAATGGGCAATCGTTTCCACACTGCAGCTGGAATTGCTCACCAGTTCAGCGCTGAACAGGGTAAGAATCTGTCTCGTCATACAGTGTCTCGACGTTTAAGAGCATTTGAACTGAAAGCCCACTCTGCAGTGACCAAACCTCTCATTAGCAGAAATAATCAAAAAGCTAGACTAAGCATGTTGTGTGGACAGAGGAGAACTGGTCCAAAGTTCACTTCAGTGATGAAAGCAAGTTTAATTGATTTGGGTCCGATGGGAAACATTATGTTCGGCGACAAACTGGAGAAAGACTGAACCCAAAGTGTGTAAAGAAGTCAGTGAAACGTGGAGGAGGAAGTGTCATGGTTTGGGGCATGTTTTCTGCAGCAGAAGTTGGGCCTCTTATACAGCTACATGGCAGAGTGAATGCAAATGTTTATCAGAACCTTCTTCAACAACATATGGGTCCTTCCATGCGTTCATCACCCAATCAGCCCGCAGTGTTCATGCAGGACAACGCTCCATGTCACACAGCAAAACGGGTAAAACAGTTCCTTAAAACTGAAAACATTGAAATAATGACATGGCCTGCCCAGAGTCCTGATCTCAACCCAATAGAGAACCTCTGGAAAATCCTTGGCGACAAAGTTATGGCCAAGAAACCCACTACAGTCACCGAACTGTGGAGGAGCCTGGAAGAAGAGTGGACCAAAATCACACCAGAGCAGTGTGAGAGACCAGTGCTGTCCTGTGGCCGCAGATGAGCTGAAGTCATTCAGAGCAGAGGCCTATACACTTCCTACTATTTGCTGACTGTTGTAACCTTCAGAAATTTTGTTGCAATCTTCTTCCATGCTACAGTCATTGTTGTTCTCTAATTTTGATCAGTGTGTTTTCTGCAAAATAATGTTTTTTTTTTTTTTAATGCCTAAGTTATTTTGTGGAAAAGGTGTTCTGGTAGCATAGTGTAGACAGGACAAAAACTCCTACAACTGTTGAGCAGTAAAGATGACATTATTTCAGAATTGTTCAATTGTTTATAAATTGTTCTCTAATTTTAATCGCCAGTGTGTGTGTATATATATATATATATATATATATATATATATATATATATATATATATATATATATATATATATTTATATATATATCTCTGGAACGCACTGTTTTTACCAACTGTCTGTCTATCTCTCACAGAACAACCTTCACGATCCGAACCAGTCTGGGTTCAAAGCGGCACATTCCACAGAGACGGCCCTATTGGCTGTTTCTGAGAAACTACATGATGCTCGGTCAGCCAAGCTGTCATCTGTACTTATTTTTCTGGACCTTTCAGCAGCATTTGACACCGTCAACCACAAGACACTTTTTTCAACCCTCAAGAGCCTTGGTATCTGCGGAACAGCATGGGAATGGTTTGCTTCCTACCTGGAAGGTCGCTCATACCAGGTAACATGGAGGGGATCCACATCTGCCCCATGCAAACTCACCGGTGTCCCACAAGGCTCTGTACTTGGTCCCCTCCTTTTCTTCCTCTATACCCACTCCATTGGTGAAGTCATATCCTCACATGGGTTTTCTTATCACTGCTATGCAGATGACACTCAACTCATCTTTTCTTTCCCTCCATCAGATACCACAGCTTCCGCTCGGATCTCAGCATGCTTGTCAGATATATCTTTATGGATGAGTGCTCACCAACTTAAACTCAACCCCAGCAAAACAGAACTGCTGGTCATCCCAGGTGATTCATCCCCAGGTCAAGATCTACAAATAACACTTAATGACTCTCTGCTCTCCCCTTCAGCCACTGCTCGTAACCTTGGGGTAACTATGGACAATGAACTGTCTTTTTTCCCACATGTCGCTAATGTTGCTCGTTCTTGTCGATTTCTTCTCTATAAGTTTTCCCACACCACCCCACTGCTGCACTCCCTTCACTGGCTTCCAGTAGCTGCACGTATCAGATTCAAAACACTGATGCTTGCCTACAAGGCCAAAAATGGACCAGCACCATCTTACCTCAGTGACCTCATCACATCTCGCACTGCACCACGCTGTTTGAGATCCTCCAGCACTGCTCGATTGGTATCACCTTCTCTCAGAATGAGAGGTAAGTACAATTCAAGGCTTTTCTCTGTTCTGGCACCGAGGTGGTGGAATGAACTTCCCCTAGATGTCCGTACAGCAGAGTCCCTGATTATCTTTAAGCGACGACTGAAGACCTACCTCTTCCTAAAATACCTACATTAGCACTTTCCAAGTTTGTAGAATTTGAGTTATAGTTATATTGAGTTTGTAATCTTGCGTACCAGTGTAAATTTATTGATTACTAGAGATTTAAAGCACGTTTGTACGTCGCTCTGGATAAGGGCGTCTGCTAAATGCCGCAAATGTAAATGTAAATGTAAATATATATATATATATATTTCAAGTGTTTCAAAATTTGAATACTTCATAAGACCAATCGAAAAAACATTTTTAGTGAATTGCTGTCCTTCTGGAAAGTATGTTCATTTACTGTATATGTACTCAATACTTGGTAGGGGCTCCTTTTGCTTTAATTACTGCCTCAATTCGGTGTGGCTTTGAGGCGATCAGTCTGTGGCACTCTTGAGGTGGTATGGAAGTTTAGGTTTCTTTGACAGTGGTCTTTAGCTCATTTGCATTTTTGGTCTCTTGTTTCTCATTTTCCTCTTGACAATAACCCACAGATTCTCTGTGGGGTTCAGGTCTGGTGAGTTTGCTGGCCAGTCAAGCACACCAACACCATGGTCATTTAACCAACTTTTGGCAGTGTGGGCAGGTGCCAAATCCTGCTGGTAAATGTAATTAGCATCTCCATTAAGCTGGTCAGCCAAGGGAAGCATGAAGTGCTCTAAAACTTCCTGGTAGATGGCTGTGCTGACCTTTGGACTTGATAAAACACAGTGGACCAACACCAGCAGAATTCATGACTCCCCAAACCACCACTGACTGTGGAAACTTCTGTGCCTCTCCTCTCTTCCTCCAGACTATGGGACCTAGATTTCCAAATGAAATGCAAAATTTTCTTTCATCTGAAAATACGACTTTGGTGCACTGAGCAACAGTCCAGTCCTTTTTGTCCTTTGCCCTAAGACACCTCTGACGTTGTCTCTGGTTCAGGAGTGGCTTGACACATGGAATGCGTCAGTTGTAGCCCATGGATACGTCTGTGCGTGGTGGCTCTTGAAGCACTGACTCCAGCTGCAGTCCAATATTTTTGTGAATCTTCCCCAAATTCTTAAATGTGTTTCATTTCACCTTTTTGTACCACATTATTAACTACCATTCAATTTTCCATTAATGTACTTGGATACAGCACTCTGTAAACAGCAGTTTCTTTAGTGATGACAGGGTGTCAATGATCGTTTTCTGGACAACTGTCAAGTCAGCAGTCTTTCCCATGATTGTGTAGCCTGAACCAGACTGAGACACCATTTAAAGGCTCAGAAAACCTTTGCAGGCGTTTGGATTTAATTAGCTGATTAGAGTGCGATACCACAAGTTACCAATATTGAACTTTTACACAATATTCTAATTTTTTTGCGATACTGAATGCTTTTTGGTTTTCATTAGCTGTAAGCCATAATCATCATCATTCAATTCAATAATCATCAATTAAAAGAAATAAACACTTGAAATATAACAGTCTGTGTGTGATGAATATATATAATATATGAGTTTCACTATTCGTACTGAATTACTAAAATAAATTAACTTTTTAATGATATTCTAATTTATTGAGATGCACCTGTATATAATCATATATATAATTTATGATCATATGAAGCCAATTTATTTGAGGCATCAAACTTCTTACGTCACCAGTGTAAAAAGCGCAATGGGAACAAAAGATGCAGCCACAGGGTTAAATACATTTAATTAGAATGGCTAAGTTGTTATTACCAGCATTTGCAATAAGTTTCACACAAACAGTGGACAAAATCCTGCACAGGTTTAATACATTTAAAGCATAGTGAGGGTATTGACTTGCATATCTCCCTTCTCTGCTCTTTAAATATTAATTCATTACCAGTACATAGAAATCAAATGATGAACTATTCTATAAATTATAGAAACTATAGAAGTACACTATATAGCCAAAAGTATGCAATCACAAATATATGTGTGGACGGGCCATTTCAAAATCATTGGTATTAAAATAGAATTAGCTCCCCCACTGCTGTTATAAAAAACCTACACTATTCTAGGTAAGCTTTTTTACTAGATTTCATACCATGGCTGTGTAGATTTGTTTATTTAGCCACAAAAACTATTATTACTAAAATTAGTGAGGTTAAACATTAATTTTAGGTTAAAAGACCTGGGGAATGATCCAATCCATCACAAAGGTGTTCAGTATGGTTGAGGTTGGGGTTTTGTGCAGCATCAGCAAACCATGTCTTCATTGACCTTGTGTTGTACATTGTGATGCTTTGTGATTGGTTAGTTCCAATTAGCGGAAATTGCCATTCTACATCATACAAGGATATTCTATACAGATGTGTTCATTTAAATTTGGGGAAACAGTTTGGGGAAGAACCCCATATGGATGTCAATAAACCTTGGTTCATATCATGTAAAAAAAATTGCTAGTATATTAACTGGTATATAAATCCATTATTTCTCTTATGGAGCACAAATCAATAGGTCTATAAGAGCCCCTTCTGAAGTTCAGGCTTGTCAATAAATTCCACATCAAGATTGAATTGTTTTTCAAATGCCCTGCTAGAAAAGTGGTCTTGTTGTGCACAAAGCTTTTGAGTTAAATAAGGGGAAATTGTAACAGGACATTTTCCAAGAGCCAAGCATTTAGAAAAAACTTGAAACTTGAAGCTCGACCATTAGGGATGTCTGTACCATAGGAAGCTGTGCCGATTTGATTCCTTTATCAACAGTACCAGAAATTGTATTATTTTTTTTTTTATATATATATAACAGGTACTTCTAGAACAACAACAACAACAAATAAACTTCTTGATTCTTCCAGGGCTTGCAAATTAGGTTCAAAAAAGCAATATTTCATCTTTAAAATGTGGTGAAGGTAGATGTTGGACTTCACAAATGTCCAAAATGACCAGAAATTATAAATAATAGGCATCCCCAGGACTTTTGAACTGGCAGCTTGACAATGACCACACATAACTGTTAGGCCTACATGTGTTGCCCACTGAATAAGCTTTTACCATGCTGCAGACCTATGCAAACTCTAGTGATTATGATAAAACTTACTCCGCATTGCTGCTAATGCAAATCATACTAGAAATGCACTAGATAGACATTAGTTTGTTGAAGATTTGTATGTGCTTTTTTTTAACACCAACAAGGGGGCCAATAAAGTCAGGTACTTATGTAGAGTGAAGAGGTCTGCAGTCAGCGCTACAATTCATCGACAAGGTGTTCAATAGGGTTGAGGTCAGCACTCTATAGCAGTAGATTCAATATTTTCCACTCCAAGCCATAAAGCATATTTTTATGTAGCTTGCTTTGTGCACAGGGGCATTGTTACGCTGGAACAGGTTTGGGTCTAGTAGTTGAAGTAAAAGGAAAATTTTATTCTACCACATCTGAAGACATCAACACAATTTTGTGCCTCCAACTTTGTGGTAACAGTTTGGTTAAAAAGTACATATGGGTGGAAAAGTCAGGTGTCCCAATTCTTTTGTGCATTTAGTGAATCTTATGCTTTTTTTAGGGTTCGGGGGAAGGAGATCAATATAAGATATTTATAGTTACTAAATCTTTACTGTATTTAATTTCAACACCAATATGAACATCTACAAGCATCTTCTGCACTGAATATATTATAACTACAGCATTGGTGGAAATAAACAAAGTACAAATACTTTGTTACTGTACTTAAGTAGTTTTTTCTGGTATCAGTACTTTACTTCCACATGTATTTTTTGGACAAGCTTTTACTTTAACTAATAAAATTTTTGACAAACATCTGTACTTTCTACTTCTGACTTTAGTTTCAATCTATTTGGTGACATGATCAATATTTTATTCTTCTTATTGCGCACCGTTTTCAGGCTATTAATCTATTTCTTGTCATTGCGTGGTGTATAATTTCCACTGATGTATTCTAGTATACGAAGCTAACAACGAGCAAGGCAGAAGGTAACAAGAAGTATAGGGATAATGTGGATAAGACAGAGAGAGTCAGCGATGTAAACATAACTGAGAACTTCTCCAGGTTACGTATGTAACCATGGTTCCCCAAGGGAGCAAGATGCTACTGCGTTGTCCACGCTCTGAATCACGTGTGTAATCAGTCCAATGGAAATTGCGGAATCACCAGCAGGGTGATGTCACGACCAGGAAGCTATAAAAAGCACATGAAGTGAAACCAGCACTAGCTTTTAAAAAGAAAAGGAAGCACTGCAGGGATGCAGGCAGTGTGGCATGAAGACGCAGCGCCTCGTTTCCTCTGGGAACCATGGTTACATACGTAACCTGCAAACATTCCCCTTCAGGAACTCGAGCTGCATCAACAACGCTTTGGAAATGAGAGTCTAATTACGCCAGACTGACCAATCCCTGCCTAGTGTGGATAGGCACACCTAGGTCAAAGAACAGAGGGGCGAGTAGAGGCACTATGGTCAAGGCTTAAAAATCTGACAAAGGTTAGCGGGGTGGACCAGCTCGCAGCATTGCAGATTTCTTGGAGAGAAACTCCAGAGGACAAATTCTTAGAGGCTTAGAGTGCAGGGAGACCTCTCTTCGGAGGGCCATAGCAGAAGAACAGCTGTTCCAACTTCCTTGACAGTTCCGTTCTGTGGACTTATATGTCCAGTGCTTGCACTGGACACAGTCGGTTAAGCTTCTCCTGTTCTGGGGACTAAAAATGAGGAGGAAAGGATGCCTGAAGCATAAAAGGTCGCATAACAACCAAGGGTACCTTGGGAACATACCCTAAACTAGGGTAGAGGAAGGCACTGGTCATGCCTGGTGTAAAGTCCAGGAAAGAGGAGGATACAAAGAGGGCCTGAAGATCCCCTACTCTCTTGAGAGAGAGGAGGGCCAAGAGAAACAGCCTTGACTGTGAGGACTCTCAAAGGCACCTTGGTTAATGGCTCGAAGGGAGGCTCAGAGAGGGCCTCCGAGACAATGGCCAAGTCCTCAGGGTCTTAGCCTTTAGGTACCATGGAGGAAACATGTCACCAACGGGTCCTTGCCCAGTGACTGCACCACGAGGGGGGCATGACAGGCTGTAATTGCCTGTACCATGGCTTTGCCTGGTACAGGCAATTACCTGTATGCCTGTACCATAGCATTCAGCCCTAGAGGGTATGAGGGTGTAAGTGAGAACCAGAGGACAAAGTGCAGTGTCTCTTGAGTCGCAAACAGGTCGGGAAAAACTCTCCCAAATTTGCTTTACCACATCCGGGTGAAGACGCCATTCCCTAGGCTTCGGCCTTTGCCTAAAGAGGGCGTCCGCATCCTCATTTAAGTGGCCTGGGATATACGTTTTCCTCAAGGAAAACAGCTTGCATTGGGCCCACAGGAGGACTTGACATGCCAGCTTGTACAGGAGGCGAGATTGCAGACTGCGTATAAATTTGCATATTGCATATAAATTGCCTAGAGATGCTGGCCATGCATGACCAGGGTGAGGCACACCCCGTTGAACCAGGGTGGACAAGACCCAAACTGAATTGTATAGCCTCTGTCTACAATATGCAGGACCCAACATGTACTTTAAATTGTCTTTTGAAACATGAATATCTGTACTTCTACTTGAGTAAAAGATGTGTGTACTTTTGCCATCTCTGGGCTACAGATATATGCACATATTCAGTTCCAGAAATTTTTATTCTTGACTCGTAACCAATCCCAAGGTAATTCTACGTTATGAATGCACATATGAAAACCCTTTTTGTTTCCTACAAGTAAAATCTGAATTTAGCATTTCATTTCTTGCCTGTGTAAACTTTGAATTGATTAAAAACAGCAGAAAAACAATATAAGAAATACAACATTGTAGTAAAATATAGTTTGCAAGTAGGATCTTTAAAAAATGTTAACAAATGCAATAGAAAAGGTTACAAATAGAAAAACAAATAGAAAAAGGTTTAAACAAACATATATCCAGTGCACTCAGAAAAGAGATTTTGTCATTTTGACAAAATCTCTTTTCTGAGTGCACTGGATATATGTTTGTTTAAACCTTTTTCTATTATATTTGATGCAGCCAGGTATTTTATTCCAAAGTTTTTACAAATTAGTTTTGTTGTAAGGTCCATGCTACCCATTGCATCAGTATTCCTGCTAGATCTTTCATATTTGGCTGTGCATCCATGCAAGTGAATGACTAATCCCCAAAGAAACTATTTCATAAGGTAATGAAAAGGTAATGAATGCGCAGACAGTAACATGACCACAGACTCACATTTTTAAACCTACACGTGTTGGTTAAAAAATTTTGTATCAATAATTAACACCGTAAAAGTTCACATTTGTTAGTAACATGACATGACATTTTTATCTTTAAAAAATGTCTTAGAAATGATTACAGTAACAATTTTTTTTCTGCATGTTACACAACATTAAATGTAATTATAAACAGGTGAAAATTTAGCTGTGTTGATCATAATATCAATTGTATTTATTGGGAAATTGGTACAAGATGGTGATCATTCAGCACACTATCCCATTATTGCGTAATCATTATTTTAGTTTGTGCATGTGAATTTAGGAAGAAGTATTAGTGCATTGCAGTAGGAATTGGCAGCCAATAATTTTGCTAATCTTCCATGGTATAAACCAGGAGTCTGCTCTTAAAAAATCAGAAACAAATACCGTAATTTCCGGACTATAAAGCGCACCCATATATAAGCCGCACCCACTGAATTTGACAAAGATTTTTATTTTAAACATAAATAAGCCGCACCCGTCTATAAGCCGCCTACATTGAAACAAATGAATTTTACACAGGCTTTAACGAAAGCCGCATTTTTCCGCTATTACTGCATGTGTGGAGACCGAGGAATTTGTCCTTGTTATTTTCTGATGCTCATTTCTAAGTTTCTTTGACTAACCCGTAACACTGTTGCCAAGAAAAATAAAAAAGCACGAGTTTTGGAAACCTGTCTGTGCTTATATGATTTCTGTTGCAACTGGAGTTAGTGAGCTCTCCCTTCACCCAGACTCAACGCGTTACAACGGCTTGTATCTAAAGAGTAGCCTACCAAGAAAGTCATTGTTCACTGTCTTCCTCCTTCCTTTCACAACTATTTCTCTCGGGAGTTTATCTTTTGGCATCATCGTGCGTTTAAGAAAAAAGTTTTTTCTCCCGATGCCGTGTAGCTCAGAACATAGGTGAGGTGCGTTTTTTCATTTCCGTTCAGAAATTTCATTTTTCAAATGTTATGGGGTTCAGTTTTTTGTCTTGAAGTTTGTGAAACCGGGAAAAACCAAGGAAAAATTCATAAATAAGCCGCTTCGTTGTTTAAGCCACGGGGTTCAAAACGTGGGAAAAAAGTAGCGGCTTATAGCCTGAAAAATACGGTAATATGCAACTCCAGGATATAAACCCACTTCTGTTCATTCACCATCCAAAAGCCCGTTTAAGGAATCTCAGTAGTGTATCTTCTCTGTCTCAATTTATTTGCAGCCTGACTTTGACTGGTAATGTGGTAGTGTAGATGGCCAGGGCACAGTAACTGGTGAGGCCAGAACACTGTGAAATGTGTGTAGATGGGAGGCCACATTAGATTCTGCCTTTGTGCAGGTTCTGGTTATATAAATATTATTTAGTAGCTCTTTGATATGTGGCCAGAAAATACATCAGGACATGTAGAGATAGCTAGAAAGCCTTATAATCATTATGATGAACAGATGATTGCAGGAGGGAGGGGAGACAGAATGAAACTGAGAGAGTGAGAGACAGGGAGAGAGATAGGGAGAGACAGAAAGAGGCAAAGTCAAAGGAACACAGGCCAGGAAAGAATGACACAGTGAATTGGGTGGTGAGCGCTCACATTTATACGCTATGACTTTCCTAAAATGCATGACACAGAGTCACATTATGAAATAAAAGTACACGTGATAGTGTTCTTTTCCCCTGAATGAGAGAGAACATTGTGTCTGGCATACTGAGGGATTGCCCTCTCTTTGAGCTAATCTTTCTGTTTCTCTGAGAATGGTTCACTGACTTTCAATAATAATGAAAAAAAAAACCACCTTGGCAAGCCGATTGAAAAGAACGAAAAGGCCTTCTCTCTTTCACTATCTATGGCGATTCTCTTCAGTCCACATTGACCTCAACAAGATCGAACACACACAGATGCGCACAAAAGAATCAGGGGAGTGGAGAAAGCTAAGCAATACAGATAATGCATTTCTTTTTTTTTTATTTTAAATGTAAAAGGACCTGAGTGACTTTGGCCAGGACAGAGGTAAAGAGAGAGAGAGTGTTACGTTATTGCATGCCACTGTCTGAAATGAAATAAATGGTGATTTTTGTCTGAGCAGGAAAACGTAGCTAAAGTTTATTTCACAATTCTTATCTTTAGTCATAGCACATTAGCCTGCTGAGGAATAGAGCTCAGCAATTTCTTCTTATTTTTTTTAAAACAATCACCCATGTATCTTCTACCAGACAGGTGCATTTTTATATGTCCTCACAGCATATAACACAGGTTACTGGGGAGAAAAGAGAATCAAAACAGCATCACAGGAACAATTGGGCTGTTAGAGTATAGCAGAGGAGAAATCATTGAGAGGAGTAAGATGAGAAAAACACCCAAGAAAAGAACAAATTGGAAGGTATTATAATGGGAGACATTGGGCAAAGGGTTTATAGATTTGCACGGCCGGGGTGTGGAGGTATGAAAAGAAAACATGCCATACACAAAACCCAGTTAGGTGATGGCACGCTATAATCGAAGACTCATAGACTGCTCTAAGATAGAGAGTACTTACACACTGTCTGCCAGCAGAAAGAGAAAGAGACAGAGAGGGAGAGAGAGAAGGAGGGAAGAAGCAAAACATGGACAAGATCTGAAGAAAATGCACTGAAGCTGAAAAAAATAATCAAAGGGAGGAAGACAAAGCAGTGAGAGATATAAAAAAAGAATGGCGAGACAGAAGGAGATTGGTCTTGAGCAGACTGTGAGCTTCCTATTGTGAAGGATTGACCTTAAGTAGGTGAAGCTTATGGCATTGGTTTGCTCACTTTCACTCACTCTCTCATAAAAACAATCTCTCATGATGATCCTAATACAAATAACAATATGGTGTTTTTCATACAAAAAAAAAAAATTATATCCCATTTAACACTATAACAAACACAACAGTGGTTTATGTATGCAACTGTGATTACCATCTTCTTGAATAAATAATAATCACTATAATAATGCTGCAGAAATTGACCTTGTTGCCTGTTTTTGTGGTAGTGGCACAAGTTTCTGAAGCTCATTAGGCTTAGGCAAGTGTTTAAAAATAAATAAATAAATAAATAAAATAAATAAATAAACAAATAAACAATTATTAAATAAATAAATAAATAAATAAATAGAAAATAATTTACAGATACAATAACTGTAAAATAATAATAATAATAATAATAATAATAATAATAATAATAATAATAATAATAATAATAATACAAAATAAAAACATGGGCCAAATGCCCAAAATGGCACAATATTAATGGTCTTAACAGCAAGTAATTGGTCAGAAATTTGGCTACTGCACTCCTGAGAGCTCATGATTTTCTCATTTACATTTGCTCCAATAAACAAGTTGAAGAAACTATAGAAAAGGGAAAATTCCCTTATATAATCTACAAAGGTACACTCATGATATTGAGTAAAATAATTTATTTAAAACTTTACATATTCCTGGGTTCACAACATTTTTCTAAACTACTCATTGACAGCTTAAAACAGTTGACTTCCCTTTTCGTAAAAAGATATCCACAAGTGTACCTACAAGGCATAATCATTTGATGAAATCCAAGAAAAAAGATATTCCTGAAGATTTGTTAGTAAAACCATTAAAAGCTGCAGATTTGGGCTTTATCATCCAAGGAGTGCATTTTAATTTCACAGAGCTGATGTGAGGAATATTAGTTAGACACATCTCCTGGACATGGAGATTTCCTTCTGCCTTTATTAAATCATGCTTTGTTTTAATCTTTTAAACAAACATTTGCTTGTAATGCAGCCATAATTATTACATACTATATCAAGATTATTTAATATAATACAATATATTATAAGCAGACAACACATATACATCTGTGTATTCAGAAATCCACCTCTTGAAATAATTACCATGTTACATCTTCATCTACAAGTGAAGGATTTAATATAAACACATTTCTCGCATGACCAAACTGAATGAAATTCTTATTACCGGTGTGGCATATTGTGGTCAAACATGAATTATTGTCTTCTTCTTTCACTTGCTTCATTAATTGACTTGTTTTACCCTTCCTAAAATAAATCACAATGGGCTATGCAAAGATTGGGAGAATTTAAAAAAGCAAACAAGAGATTTCACCTTTTCAGAAAAACTGAACTGGCAATAAAAAATAGGATTGCCATATTGAACCAGCTTGCTTCTCTCCATATGCACATGGTTTGCCTTCAAGAGGTGATTGATGAAGTAGAAGGAGGAGGAGCAGAGGGGAGCACAGACAGAAAGTGTTTAGCAGGTGCTGGCTGAGATAGAGGATGGCAAAACAGAAGTGCCATTTTACAATACAGGTCATAACAAGGAAGGAGTGATGATTATATGATGATAGATTAGTTTTTATCTGTGTAATAATATTTATAAAAGAGAACTTAGATATTGTATGCCTTATCATTCAATTTACTGTATTGGTACAAATCAGTGCATTACTTTTTGCAACCTAGATTGAAGTTCAGAGACATCAAAAAATCAAAAAACTTCCACCTAGTTAATTATAGTGCATCGAAAAAGTATTCACAGCGCTTCACTTTTTTCACATTTTGTTATTATTGTAAATTTGAAAAAAAGTAAAGCGCTGTGAATATTTCCCGAATGCACTGTATGTATACGTGGGCTGCAGCATTTACTGGATTTACAATGTTTTTGATTTGAAGTGAACTGAAAGAATGTCACACACCTCATTCCACTATGCACATCTCAGGTCTATGCCACCCCAAACCTCTAAAACTCTGTTTTGATTGTTTGTTCGATCTAGATGATCTTCAAGATGCACATTCAGAAAAGCTCCTCACAAAAGAAGTGTTTTGACTCTTGCTCATCCAGGAGGAAAATTACTTTGACCAATCAATCACCATCAGAAGGCTTCTTCACTCAATGCTGGCTAATCAATGCCACACAAAAGGGATACATCCTTTCAGTAACACCCAATCAATTGCTCTGAAAAGGTGTCTCTTCTTGTACTGTCAGTTGGTAAATCACATAGCCTAATTGTTCTCAAGCTATCGCAGTTGCATATACATTCCTGGGTAAACACAATTTATTAATGATCAAAGGTATGTCAAAGTAAATAAATATATGTTATACATATAGTCTAAATATACAAAAATGTAAGATGTAAGGTCATTTAGGGTGAATACATATTTGGAATGAACAGACAATGCGTAAACAGATACAAATAAAAATTAAAGGTGGGAATAGGAAGTTATTACTTTCAAGTGGGCATGTGGTCAATGACATTTGTCTGCAGGTGTGAGTGGTTAGATATTAAACTTATGAGACAAGATTACATTTGTTACAGTGTTACAGATCACATGTGTAACTAGATTGTGTTGCGAAAATCAAATCAAAGTATTTTTAGAAATGGAACAAAGCTTGAGATTTTTACAGGAAGGTACATTTAGGTGCAAACACACCAACTTTAGTCCATGCTAATTCATACCTAACAACACAATGGCAAGTACCATACATATAATTTCTCTCTGTACTAATCAGGCAAATAAATTGCCTAGTGGGAATAGATGTGCCAGTTATTGGCAAGAGTAGATTCACTGCCCCCTGGGGCTCTATGCTGAAAAGAAGTGACACATTGGTCACTTAGATGTGGGTGCGTGCTGATTGCACATGCCAGAGAAGCATGTGAAAACACCTTCTTTTTCTAATAAATTATCATTTGTCTGCATGAAAGAGAGGGTGCTTGACCAATCAACCTTGTGTGATTCTGAACAGCTATGTGCTGGCCAATTTGAATGTAAGGCAGACATCTGACCAGAGGCTGATTGAGAATAGTCAGTGTCTGGAAATGCATGGTAAATGTATTTTTGCATTTTATATCACACTTTGCTTTATTTATTTTTATCTATTTATTTTAATTTGTTAAATCTGGTTGTTGTCACAGACAGAAAATGCACAAATAGAAAGAAGTCTTTGGTCAGAAAGTAAGCTCGATGGTCCTAAAATGTATGATGTGACAAGCTCCCTGGCAGCTGATTTGATGTTACTGCAACCAAGGACAGCCTTCATGAAACTTATGACAGTGTCTCTACTGTTTTGACACTCAATCAGAAGCACATACAGGAGGCAAGTAGTTGTGGCATGTGCAGAAATTTGTACACCTCCCAGTTTTTCTCAGAAGTTGCTGTTATTCGCTGGGCCTACCCATACCTACTGTCACAACAAATCCAGAGTATATTTAAATGTGGTTTAAAATTCACTGAGCAGCTGACCGAGGATCAGAGGTGGGAAGTAACGGAGTACAAATACTTCGTTACTGTACTTAAGTAGATTTTTTTTGGTATCAGTACTTCACTCCACTATTTATTTTTTTAACTTTTTACTTTTACTCATTACATTTTTACACAAATATCTGTACTTTTTACTTCTTACATTCTAACAGACTCGTTACTTTAGTTTTAATCCATTGATTTGGTGAAATATCAATTTAATTTTTTTTTCACTGCGTGCCGATTTCAGCCGAACAACCGATTTCCTGTTACTGCGCGTCTTTTTCAGTTCACTGGTGTATAAAGTCCTGTCTCTCACTCACCACAGATGTAGACTAGTTTACGAAGCTAAGAATCAGCAGGCAGAAAGCAGCAAGAAGTAAAGCTAACATGGATGAGACAGAGGGAGTCAGTGATGTAAACATGACTGAGAACACATTTCTGATCATCATCATCATCATCATCATCATCTTTTCTCTGCTTGTGGTCTATATGTGGATGTTCAGCCTGGACACATTTATTAGGTATTTTAATTCGTTTTGCAAAATTATTTTAAACGGCACTGAATTTTATTAACGCGATATCAATTCAGAGCGCATTTCTGTTTTTACCATTTTTATAAAAAGTATAAATACTTAAATAAATAACTAAATATAAAAGAGGCTAAATTAAAACCTCCAGCAAAACATACACTAATTTACGGCGTCCCTTCTTTACTTAGATATAAAATAAATAAATAAACTCCACCGAAAAATAATCAGTAAACATTTGTTTTATTTCTGCGCCAAGTCTCATTTCAAACGCCAAATCCGCCATGTTTTACACAATTTACCCTCTGGGTGGCGTTTTGTGGGTTTTTCCCTCATAATGGCGAAACAAACTTAAATTATTGTCTTTATTGATCGTACAGATAAAAACAATACATCATTCAAATCTGTAAAATGTCTATGATTATATATATATATATAAAAAGCTTCTTCTATCTATCTATCTAATCATTAATATGATGTAAGGTCCAGTTACCAGTGTGACACTAACACAGGTAGAAGTATTAACTAGTTTTTACTTAAGTACATGTCCAAGCCAAGACTTCTTTACTTTCACTTGAGTAAAAAAGTATAATCAGTACTTCAACTTTTACCCGAGTATTTTAAAACATGAGGATCTGTATTTCTACTTAAGTAAAGGATGTGTGTACTTTTGCCACTTCTGCCGAGGATCCAAAAAACGAAGCTAATAGATGCCTACAAAGCAAAGAGAACTGTCTGCAAAATCAGTAGAAAACAACATCTTGAAAACACTTTCAAATTGAACTGATTACATGCTGGACAGAATGGCAAAGACACTTTAACAATCCGCAAAAATACTGGAATAAAGTAGGGGCCCCAAATGCTTTCATTATACAAATAAAGGATTTTGACATTAACTGTGCAAATGTTAAATAAAACAGAATAAACTGAGTAATTTATTTGTGTATTATTTGTGGAATAGCTTGTCAGTGGTTTATTTCTCAGCAGTAGAAGTAGGTAGCACTTTCTCACGCATTCTAGCTGATAGATTTCAGACTGTGAAATAAAAATCTGTCTTGACTGGTTCAATTCACTGTTGGGCAAAGCTAAGCTTGTCTAGACTTGTGTATTCCTGGAATATATGTAGTCATTTGCACACTGGGAATTTTGTTACTGAAAATGATCTCTCATAGCAGTTGAAATATGCACTTCGATAATGAGAACTGCAGTTCAGTGCTAACGTTCACTCACACAACCACACACACACACACACACACACACACAAAAGTATTTTTTCCTTTTGTGAAAATGTCTAACTGTTCCCATTAGTTCAAAACTGTCAGATATTTCAATACTTGAAGGGATATTTGGTTCCTACTGACAAATAAAGGCATGCTCACACACACACATACACACACACAGTCAGAGCCACAGAGATTAGACAAGTTCACACTTTTCATTTGCAAAATTTTCAGCACATATTTTTTCATCCTCTTATTCAAGTCATGGATTCTCTATACACTTAGCATTTTCTTAAATTCCATTTGCAGAGATTTAGCTTTCTCATTATAAATCTATACCATTGACACCCCCACCCCCCACAAAAAAAAGAAAAGAAAAGAAAAGTAAAGAAAAGAAAAGAGAAGTACAAATGCAAACCCTGAAACACACATTTACAAGCAGGGGTATTAAGAATCTCATAGTTGTTTCAGCAGAAATGTCAGGGTGCATTGTAACCTTTACCCAAGCACATTATCTGCATTGATAGTGGGGTGGGGGGTTGACAAGGAACTGAAATGACACGATGGGATTTGAAAGGTCTCCATCGGTGACTGGCCCTGAGGCTATCTCTCCTTCACAGCTCAGTGACACTAGTACTCTTCCACACACTCACACACAGACACAGACACACTTATTTTACCTTCACATGAACGTCACTGTTGATCTTCATCCCTGTGCCAAGCCTTGATGGCTGTGCGGCTGAATTATGGCTTTCTTCCAACACTTGGATAAGAAGAGACAGTTAAATGGAACTAAGTAGACTCCCATGTAGACTCCCATGTAGTGAACATTTTAATCTAATCAGGATAAAGGAAATGAAGAGAGTAAAGATGTTTATTAACTTGTCAGATTCAGAAAGTCAAAATATATTGCTGTTAGAAGGCAGGTATTACAGAAAGCAGATCCAATTAATCCTTTCACAAAAGTCAAATGAAAGCTTAAGTAAAACATCCATAGATTATGAAACTGAAAATTTCATACATAAACTGTGAGTAATTCAAGTGAACCTGGGGAACTGTAAGGGCTAGAGCTAGAGCTCATTTCAGAGTTACATTTATAAGTGTACTTACTTAAAATATGCATTAAAATATCACAGAATGTTTATTATACACAGCTACAGACATAATTTCCTTTGGCTGATCTTTTAATGATATAAAGAAAAAGTAAAAATGAATATAATATGCATTATGGGAAAACTTTCTATGAAGGTCATATGTATAATGACCAGAAAAACATCACCTGTGGCGCAGCAAAAAAAAAAAAAAGTGTTTACCCTTCTCATCAGGAGATCAAAAGTTCCAGTCACAGCCTTCCATGGTTGGGAGCCAGATGCGCAAGATCGGCCATGCTGTCTGAAGGGAAGGGACTGCATTTATAAGCATTCTGTGTATTGCCCTAGAAAATTGTTTTTTGAGAGAGTAATGGTCCAGAGTTACAAACACTGTCAAAAAAAAGGCTTTCCAAATTGCTTCATATTCAATTGTCATGTTTGCTACATAAGGTTTAACATAACAGAAATAAATAAACAGCGCATTTCACAATTTATCCACCAGAATGCCATTGAATTTCACCACAATGCCATGAAATACATCCACAGAAAAAGTGTAAATGAATTGCTAAAAGTCAGATTTGAAATCAGCCTTATTGTCATTACATCACAATCTAATGCCAATGGATAAAAACAAAACAAAGTAAATTTAGTAAATGACTATGCAGCATGTAGTAGTAGTAGACATTAATAAGGACTAACAGACAATAGTATATACAGACAACAATAGCAGAAAATAACACTAAGAATAATTCAACGTAATATAAACCAGTATATGTATTTTATATACTGGTTCATATTAAGTTTAATTCTTCTTAGTGTATAAATGTCCTAAATGACATCTATGCATACAAGTTTGAAAAATATGAGATCAATCAGTGTGTGCTTCCTAAACTTGCTCATCAGTACATTGGATAACAAAATCAGATAAGCATATTAGGATAAAAATACAATCAAACAATTTGTATTTATGGAAAAATAAGAAACCAAGGAAAGCACTGTAGTTTGGTAATTGCTAAAAATTGATTAAATATTTTGCCAAAAAAAACCCTAAAAAGGAAACACAGATGGTTTCATTCAGTGATTGCCAGTGATTCTCACACAAGCTAATTAATACTTGTAACTAATTCAGAATGGCTAGTCCCCCTTCCAGCATATTTTTGGAGAACCCAAATTTAAATCTCCCTCGACACAGAGAACAACATAAGCCTTGCCTGAGCTCAGGCTTATACAATGTCTATTCCCATAACTGTGAAGAAGTAACACTACATGTGGAATGGCCATGCACAGAGGTGATCAATAATGTGGAACCACCATGACAACCAAACGAGAGGGTCAAAAACAAAATAAAGTGGCTAACCCTGTGCCTTCTGAAAGCACTGAATGTCCAACTGTACATGTACTGGAAGTTTAAATGGAAAACTTTGATTGTGTAAGTTAAAGTTGATTACAGTGCATTCACAGCGCTTCACTTTTTCCACATTTTGTTATGTTACAGCCTTATTTCGAAATGGATTAAACTCATTATTTTCCTCTAAATTCTACAAACAATACCCCATAATAAAGTGAAAGAAGTTTCTTTGAAATCTTTGCAAATTTATTAAAAAGAAAAAATTACATGTATATAAGTATTCACAGCTTTTGCCATGACATTCAAAATTGAGCTCCGGTGCATCCTGTTTCCACTGATCATCCTTGAGATGTTTCTACAACTTGATTGGAGCCCACCTGTGGTAAATTCAGTTGATTGGACATGATTTGGAAAGGCACACACCTGTCTATAGAAGGTCCCACAGTTAACAGTGCATGTCAGAGCACAAACCAAGCCATGAAGTCCAAGGAATTATCTGTAGACCTCTGAGACAGGATTGTATCGAGGCACAGATCTGGGGAATGGTACAGAAAAATTTCTGCAGCACAGTAGCCTCCATCATTTGGAAATGGAAGAAGTTTGAAACCCCTAGAGCCAGCTGCCCGGCCAAACTGAGCGAGAAGGGCCTTAGTCATAGAGGTGACCAAAAAACATGATGGTCACTCTGAAAGAGTTCCAGCATTTCTCTGTGTAGAGAAACCCTTTCAGAAGAGCAACCATCTCTGCAGCACTCCACCAATCAGACCTGTATGGTAGAGTGACCAGACGGAAACCACTCCTCAGAAAATGACAGCCCGCCTGGAGTTTGCCAAAAGGCACCTGAATGACTCTCAGTCCATGAGAAACAAAGATTTAACTCTTTAGCCTGAATGCCAAGTGTCATGTCTGAAGCAAACCAGGCAACACCATTACCCTCCGTACTGTTAAGCTTGGTGGTGGCAGCATCATGTTGTGGGGGACATTTTGTAGTGGCAGGAACTGGGAGACTAGTCAGACTTGAGGGAAAGATGAATGCAGCAATGTGCAGAGTCATCCTTGACAAAAACCTGCTCCAAATCGCTCTGGACCTCAGATTGGGGCAAACAAAATGTGAAGCGCTATAAATACGTTCCAGACGCACAGTACACTCATACACAAACATACTCTGAAAGGAATCATAACGTTCTTTAAAAAAAAAAATTTGACTGCCTGGCCATAAAGAGACCCTGTGATTCGATCATTATTGATGCAGATGTTATTATTTTACAGAAGGAGCAAGGTATTGGGCTGCATCAAGCAAAAAAAACAACTAAGGAGATTGGTAAAATCATTGGAATTGGGGTAAGAGCTGTCAAACACATTAATAAAAACTGAAAAGATAGTGGTGAACTGTCTACTTTGTGGACCACTTTATAGGTCGAGGAAATGATTAAACAGGCATACTCCAGGATGAAAATAGACTTAAACTATGGAACAGTGGCTCAGGTAGCATGAGGAAATATAAATTGGCTACCACAGAGTCAAATCAATTCAATTTTATTTGTATAGCACGTTTGCCAATTGCGACATAGTCCCAAAGCAGCTATACGGAAATAAATTAATACAAATATATATTTTAGCATCATAAATTAGTCTCTATAAGTTAAACTTTAAATACCAAGTTAGTGGCATCACTAAAACTCCCTGAACTAGTGTAAGAAAAGAAACCTTGAGAGGAACCAGACTCAAAAGGCAACCCACCCTCATGTGGATGGACATCAGATTTCCTTTCATTATTATAGCTCCAAAGACTCCCAACCATAACACCTTAAGTCTTTAATAGGAAGACTCTACAGAGTGGTTTGTCTCTTCTATCCTCAATACAAGATCTTGGTCAGAAATGAATGCAACTCTGAATGTAAATATATGTTGTGCCATTGCATAAGGTTGTCGAAACAGTGTCATAACAAATGTGTGCTGTAAAGGCAAAATATTTAAGTGTGTGGACAAAGTGACCGAACAAAGTAAATCATTATGCAGCAAATAATTTTAATGTGAATACATTGAATGCATGTGTTCCAAACCAAAAATAGCTCAGAGTATCCAAAAGCAGTAATTCTTCAGGACTGATTTATACTTCTGCAAATTTGTTTTCTTAAAGTTGATATAAAACGCTAAATCAAGTTGCAATACTACACTAAATATATTGGAAAGCGATTAAAAGAAAGATGAAAATAAAGAGCATGTAACTGTAGGCTGGTTAAATGGGCCGTTATAATGACAGCTACAGCCGGTGTATACTGAATATTCACACATGCCACAATATTATAATTGTGGTTGTCTGTAAATGAGTCTATCATACATTAATTAAATCATATCATTATCATATCAAACCATACAGAAACTCGCTCATTCTGGATGAATTCATAGACATCGCGATGTAAGAGTTTTACCAAGATGAACGTAGATTCCCCTCAGGGGAACTCTGGAGCGGAGCGTCGCCCAGCCTCTGATCTCCGCTGAGGGGGTCGCTCAGCCTCTGATCTCCGCCGAGGGCGCCGCTCAGTTTTTGATCTTCTCCTCCAGAAGCGCCTTTACACTCTGAGATCCCTCTGAAGGCGACGTTGTGGTCCAAAGTTCCTCCGGAAGCGCCGTCGCACTCCAAGATCCCTCTGAAGGCGATGTCGCGGTCCAAAGTTCCTTAGTAGGTGCTGTGCTGTCGGCGGAACTCTGGAGCGGAGTGGCTCCCTCGGCGGAACTGACCAACGTGTAGGAAGGGGGGGTAACTTAATCATGTCTTTAATAGAATTCACAACACAAACAAGACATGAGGCAAGGTACGAACCATAATGCGTGCATAATCCAGAAAGCGGGTATAACCCACAATGCGGTATAATCCAG
Organism: Silurus meridionalis; assembly: GCF_014805685.1. Classification (NCBI taxonomy): domain Eukaryota; kingdom Metazoa; phylum Chordata; class Actinopteri; order Siluriformes; family Siluridae; genus Silurus; species Silurus meridionalis. The sequence continues at coordinate 13,132,498 of NC_060884.1, read as the reverse complement.
AAATCAGGTATACTCCAGAATGCAGGTATAATCCGTAGAGCGGGTATAGTCCTTAGAACCGGCAAAGTCAATAGAATGGAACTAGGAGCAGGAACCAGCAGGGAATGCTGGCGGTCGGAAATCCGGTAGATCACTAAATGTAACTGAGTAGATCCGACGCAAGTGATGTGGAAAAGGAAACTTATAAAGGGGCCATGTAATAAGGAACAGGTGCATAGCTCTTCTCAGATATTTTCAGTAAGATCTAGACTTTCTTTTGGGAAGGGTCCACATATGGATGCGATTGTCAGGTGTTCACAAACCTTTGGCCATATAGTGTACATTCATCAAGTGAAGATTATGGGTTTTAATATATATTTGTATGTTGATGTGAATTTATTGAAGCCTTCGACTGTGCCAAAAGCCAAGCTAAAGCCAAGCTTTTTTATTTGCAGTAAAGCAAATTTTGACCCAGAAACAGTCATTCCAAACAAGACACAGACATTTACAAAGAATGCTTGTGATGGGCCTCAGCTACAAAGTCATATCCATAAAGGAAGAGTTGGTGCTGGAAGCCTCTCGGTCAGTTGTCTTGTGAGCAGTGTTCCAGTTTAAAAACAGATAAAGAGGGTGGAGGAAAATGGAAAAGAACTTAACACCCATCCATTATCAGCTTCAGCTTCAGCTTATCAGTCAGGGCTGCCTTTTTAGGTCAATTCAATCTGGGTTTGTAAGGGACTGAAGTAAGGCGGAATTTAATGGCCTTTGTTTATCTTATCTGGTGACGCGTGAGTGAAGATCCTCTCAGCAGCTTGCCATGGAGTAAAATCATTGAAATACTATGATGTTCCACTTTAGTCAGTTAGACTATTGAATTCTCCATTTTGCTCTCATTTCTACTATAATGCAATTTTAGCCAGAAGCTTTCCTTATTGAAAGTCATCACTATTTCACTGTGGGAATCTTTATGATCACATTTCCCTTCTCAATATGCTTTTGATGTCTACTGCCAGTTTTTGTAACATAACCCAGGTTCTCAGCTACTTCCATTTTCAAAAATCAAGCCAAAATGGAGAATAGAATTTAAGAGGCTTAGTAGCAGCCAGCTAATAATTAAATGCCCTTATTTACTGACCATCATCAAGTGTGACCAACACTATAAAAGTTTGAGCAGTTGTCTGGTCTGGAGCATTCAGGTATGTGTTAACACAATGCTAAGGAAGAAAGACCTTAGCGGAAGATTATATTATTGAAAGTCATCACTATTTCACTGTGGGAATCTTTATGATCACATTTCCCTTCTCAATATGCTTTTGATGTCTACTGCCAGTTTTTGTAACATAACCCAGGTTCTCAGCTACTTCCATTTTATCTGTGTAATTTAAGATAAGCCTAACTTTCTGTTTAAGTTGATATATACAGTCATGTGACAATTAAGTACACCATCTGGACTTTATCGGGTCCAAAAATTAGGTAAATACAACACGTTATATTACACATTTCTTTATTTATTTTTTACAAAAATCAGGCCAAAATGGAGAATAGAATTTAAGAGGCTTAGTAGCAGCCAGCTAATAATTAAATGCCCCTTATTTACTGACCATCATCAAGTGTGACCAACACTATAAAAGTTTGAGCAGTTGTCTGGTCTGGAGCATTCAGGTATGTGTTAACACAATACCAAGGAAGAAAGACCTTAGCGGAAGATTATACACAAGTGCAAAACATTCAAGACAGTTGCTAATCTTCCAGGGAGTGGACGTCCCCACAAATACATCCATGTAAGGTAAAACAGTGCAATGCTCAAGAGAATACATCTCAGACTTTACAGGCCCCAGTTAGTTAAATGTTAACATACATGAGAGTACAGTTAGAAAAAGACTGAAAACTTTTTTTTGAAGGGTTGCTAAAAGATGGCCTATTTTCTCTAAAAGGAATATGGCAGCACAGACTTACGGATATTAATGATGCATTTAAATAAATTGCAAGACTCCTAGAACAATTTCCTTTGGACAAACAAGACCAAAGTGGATATGTTTTCCTATGATATACAGCACAATGTGTGGGGCACAAACACGACATACCAATTGTCAAGCAAGGTGCTGGAGGGGTGATGATTTGGGTTTGTTTTGCAGCCACAGGACAAATTCAGCATCAAATTTGAGGCCATCTGTCTGACAACTAAAGCTTGTCCGAAACTGGGTCATGGAACAGGAAAATGATCTCAATCACACCAGCAAATCTACAACAGAATGGCTAAAGAAAAAACAGAATCAAAGTGTTGCAATTGCCAAGGCTCAGCCTGACTGAAATGCTGTGGCTGGCCATTAAAAAAACTGTGCATAAACAAATGCCTGTAAACCTCAAGAAAGCAATGTTGCAATGTTGCATTGGGCTAAGGTTTTTCTACAATGATGTGAGAGACCGATAAAGTCATACAGAACAAGCTTACGTCAACTTATTTCTGCTAAAGGTGTTTCTACAAGCTATTAAATCATAAGGTTAACTTAGTATTTCCAAAACCGTTTCTCCATTTTAGCTTGATTTTTGTCCAAATAAACAGTGACATGGTGTAATATGTCATGTGGTGTTGTTGATCTGAAGTTATATTTACCTAGTTCTAAGACCTGATAAGAACCAGTTGATTTTTTTCATTATGTCCTAAAACATATAGCAACTATAGCATTCAAATAGGTGTACTTTCATTTTCATATTCCCTTGGACAGTGGTCAACCTTCTTACTGTTTTTGTTCCGGCATATATTTTCTGAAAAATATTTGACCCTGTCAGCTGTCATTCACTGGGGTTGCAAGCAACCATTGTTGAAATAAAGCAGATTATTACTGGTCAAGATATTGGACTTTTGGCTTCATACAGCATTATTCAAAGGGAAAGTACTAGAGGCATTTCTCAGGTATTTGTTGACCTATATTGCTGCCCTGAGACATTAAATCTAGTTGATGGCATGCTTGATATAAAGAAATTTGTTCAATCTTTGTGTGAGTTATTATTTGGTGACATACACTTGATTGTTTTACTTATATAATAAACAAAGGTGGACCATAAAAGTGAGCTGGCTGATAAGAATGAGAAATCTATGTTAAATTTACTGTGCAAAGTATCTTTGCTAATGTTATACACTGAAGAAACTTGTAACAAGAGGGTAGACATTTCTATCTCAATCTTTTTAAACAAACATCTGACTTTAATAATTATCACTTAAAAGGTATTTGAGCTAAAATAGGGACCTTGATGCCATATTTCCAAGCAAGAGTAGGTGTAATGAATCCAGTCATGTACATTCATAACGCACCCCTAGATTTCAAATCTATTTGGATTAATATCTTTTAGCCCATTTGAATGACATTTCCATAATAATATCAGCAGCAGGCTTGTTATGGACTCAGTCAGCAGTGAAATGCATGCAAACAGTGGATTATTTTTAATCTTCAAAATGTGATGGAGAGAAAAGGTTGATATATTGAGTATATATTGTCCAGTTGATGTACAAATTAAATAAAATGACAGATAAGAGAGACAAAAATTGTCTTTTATTTTTTTGGTTTGACATAAAAGAATACATATTTTTTTGTTTAGAACTTTTTGCTGTTCAGTAAGTACATAATGCATTACTGACTTAAAAATGACTAAAAAAATGAGCTCCAGAGCTCCTTTATGTATGTTTCTGTGATGATTTGACCCAATATTATTGAAATTTACAGCAATTAATGATCAAAGCACTATTCTCTTTGTACTTCCTCTTTCAGTTGTATTGGTAATACATATTAGTTAACCATAAAAGTAATTTGACCAAAAGCTATTGACAGACATTAGATTTTAGCGCTCTAATCTAGTAACACCACTTACCTTCCAACCAGTTTTCACACATTAAGTCTGCAAACTCAAATTAGCTTCCTATAAAGCATTTAATGATAAAATCACTTAAAATCTTAGAAAACTCAAATTCTCCAATAATGCTTTGGTTTCCTTTATTCTCACAAGAGCTATCTGTTTTCCGTACAGCAATTTTAGGACTTTTATTCAGCTCATCCTTATAACATTATACTTTAACATTAACCCCCTAACTGATAAAGAACCGCAATGCAATTACAATAGAGTTTAACAAAAAGCTAAATCATGCCGTAAGTAGTCTTATTTCTGAGATATCTGGATTTGCTATACATTCACTCTTGTAAATGAATAGAGATGAAGCCGATTGTTCCCGTCAGCAACCTGCAGTACTATTCAAAATCATTCCACTCACTGTGCTTAAGCTCTGAATCCTGTTAAATGCCTTTGCTCATCCGTGCCTCAGCTATTCCCTGTTTTAAAAAAAAGTAGTATTTTACTACACAGTCTCCTCCAGAAATATTATAAGGCCAAGTCCAAATCTTTTTTTGCGCTTTACCCTGAAAACAATGGGATTTGAGGTAAAAAAAAAAAAAAAAAAAAAAGAATATGAGAATTTCAGCTTTAATTTAATGGCATTTATTAAAAAAAAGTGGCAAATCATTATTTTTTGTGACCAAAAAATACTAGAACATGTGACTGATGCCCAGGTGAGTCCTGCTTTTTTTTAAAAAACATTTTTATATCCGATTGTCTACTTTTGGTTTGAGTGGCGAGTTTCACCTGTGATCACCTGAGAGTCAAACCAACATGCAGACCAGAGAGCTGTCACCAAAGTAATGCAAGCCATTTTGAAAATTTGAAGCGAGAAAATGAATCAGAGCCATTGTATGTACATTTGGCCTATCCAATAAAACGATTTAGAATGTCCTGAAAAATTGAGAACTCTCTGATGTACTAACATCAAACAGGTCAGCCAAGGAAATGAAAAAACAACTGCAAGTGATGTAAATGAAGAGAAAACCCCCAAAGAACAGAGTAGCTGTAACTGTATTACAGTCAGCTGTAAAAGACAGTAAAGAGTAGTTATATAGAAGCCATTCCACAAGATTTGAACCATTCATCAGCAGCAAGAACTGGACTGGGTCCAGTCTATTTGGAAGGAACTTCATCATAATGACCCAAAACACACTAAGAAAGTAAAAGGTTTTAAACTGCCAAGTCAATCACAAGAACTTGCTTCCTAAACAGAACACTGAAGGAAAATAAACCCAACACACAACTGGAGAGATGGTGCCAGGAGAACAATCTTCTCCTGAATGCCAGCAAGACTAAGGAGTTGATAGTGGACTTCAGCACGAAGCAGGAGCGGTCATACCAACCGTTAAACATCAACGGGACCCCAGTGGAGAGAGTGGACAGTTTCCGGTACCTAGGTGTTCACATCACACAGGACCTGCCTTGGTCCTGCCACATCAACACGCTGGTGAAGAAAGCCCAGCAGCATCTGTACCATCTGAGACGCTTAAGAGACTTTAAACTTCCCTCTCAGGTACTAAAGACTTTTTACACCTGCACCATTGAGAGCGTCCTGACGGGTAGCATCACTTCCTGGTTCGGGAACAGCATTATGCAGTACAGGCGAGCCCTCCAGAGGGTGGTGCAGTCAGCTAAACTTACCATTCACACTGAGATCCCTGACCTGCAGGACATCTACAGCACGCGGTGCCGGACCAGAGCCAGGAAGATTGTAAAGGACCTCAGCCATCCCAACAATGGACTATTCTCTTTGTTGCGTTTGGGGAAGCGCTTCCGCTCCTTAAAAGCAAACACAGACAGAATGAGGAGGAGCTTCTTCCCGCAGGCCATTCGGAGTTTGGACCTCTTTCTCCATCTTCATCATTCTTCACTTTCTTTGCAAGATGACACTTTAACTCTGAACTTGCACAGCAAAGTGCCACTTTATACCACACTATACTGCACATGGACACTTTAAGGACAATCACTAAATCACTTTAATTTGTACTGTCAATATCTGCCATACTCATTCATGTATATACATATATTTTCAGATATTTGATATAGTTTATCCTGTGATTTTATTAGTATGAAGTATAAAGATTCTTTACAGGTAGAAGTTCTAGAAAAAACTTTTAGTACTGTACATTTCTTTTTAATTCAAATGGCCATTCAAATGTTTATTGTTCATTATTTGGTAGGAATCAAGAATGACAGGAAAATATACATCAATTCAATTTTCAGCCAGATAATTAAGTTCAATCTTAAAAATAAACCTTTTACTCCAATTAAATCTTTTTAATCATCTATAGAAAACCTTTATGTAATTTATTAACCACAACAATAATAAACATCAGCTGGGAAAATACATTTAGCCAAAAACCATATAAAGGCTTTTATACCTGCACACTGTCATGATTATTTTATGTTATTATAGATTAAAATTATTATTAAAGCACACATCTAATGCAATGCCTAGCTATTAAACTGTGCAAAAATCTAGAAAGAACTGCATATGCGACTGAAGAATGTTTTGATGTAACTTTACTGCTATCTAGTGGTAAGCTAAGATTATTGACTCTGACATGTTTTGCAGTTGTAATACAAGAAAACCCCACAAGAGGGGATCTAAATTAACACTGACCTCTGCTGTGTTATACAGTACATTCAACACAAAAATATTTTTCAAATACATTTTTCAGTTTAGAAATTTGTATTGTATACATATTTACACAAAATAGCTACAGCTATCAAATCTATAAAATTTTTAGTTCACAAAATTTTGGGTTGCTTTATACTTTTTTTTTTTCCTTCTAGGCCTTTTATAATTTACACAATTGTTTTTGTTTAAAGTTTGAAAAAATTATTCAGAAAAATGTTATGTTACATCAGTGTTCTAGACATCAACTCTAAAGTAGTTCACTTTAATAAAGAGCCACCTGTTTCTCACAGTGTTTGCCCCCCCAGCCTGGATAACACTGGCACATAAATGGTTTCGTAAAATTATGATTATTATTAATATTATTATTACTCATTTTTACTACATATGAAGGACTGTTACTGTTGAGGTCAGGGAGCTCAGCTTTGGGGATGATGGTCCATACTGCTGGGTCAAGATGAAGGTAATCTGAAGAATGTGGGTCTCTCCGAGCGCATCGGCCGTTATACGAACACAGTTCCTTGCTGCAGAGAAACGCTGCTGTAGTCACATTCACCACATATCGGCCCAGGGTTTCATCCAGGTAATTTTTCACAAGTAGACATGTGCTCTGTAAAAGATTACAACAGAACTATTTTGTGGCATTTCTGGGGATCAAAGAAAAAAATCAATTCATGCGATATTTCTCTTCAGCAAGCACTTTGTCCTCGTCAGAGTTGTGGCGGACCCAGAGTCTATCCCTGGAAAACTTGAAGTTAGGTCTGAATACACCCTCAATGAGATACAAGGTCATCACTGACCACATCACATACATTTACACACTGATTCACTTGAGTTCCCAACCCAATAGCAGGAATGAATTTGGGAGGGAACCAGAGAGCCCAGAGCATGACATATTTTAACTAGTAATATTATATTAATAGTAAAATCTGAATACTAGTTCTATTTTTATTATCATCCATCCTTGTTCCAGTGTTTCAACTTACCAGTATATTTACAGTATATTCTGGTCTACCTGCACAAACATCTGGAAATATTCTCCAAATAAATAAGTTAAAAAAAGAACCTTCATTTAATCTTGGCAATAACCTCTGTCAAAATGTAAAATTGATGGGAGAAGAGGTTATGATTATCTCCTGCTTGTGGGTTTCCTCATTGCTACTCTCTCCCTACTCCCACCAGTCACTGTTCACACCAATACGCCAAGTTCTGTGTGACTACAGTAAGTGTGAGCTGTTTATCAGGATTTTATGACATTTCCCTTGTTCCTACCTCTGCTTGTGTCTGACTCAGAGTCACATCATGTCGGAATTTTAGCACTCACATGAGGATGGCTTGAACATGCTAGTTAGTGCTGTACATGGGAAAAGAAAAACGGAAAGGAAATCTTGCGACACATACAGTATCTCAAAACTGTGAGTGCACCCCTCACAATTTAGCAACCACTTTAGTAGATCTTCTTAAGGGGCAATACTATAGAAATTAATTAATAGTAAACCCTAAGTGAACATGTAAAAACTGTGTCCAAAGTGTCACTATTTTGTGTGAGCACCATTGTTATCTAGCACTGCCCTAATCCTCCTGAGCATAGAATTCACCAGATCTGCACAGGTTGTTGCTGGGATCCTCTTCTACTCCTCAATAATGACATCACAAAGCTGCTGAATGTTAGACACATGGCTCCACCTTCTGCTTGAGGTTGCCCCACATGTACTCAATAGAGTTAAGGTCTGAAGACATACTTGGCCACTCAATCACCTTCAGCTTCCTCAGCAAGGCAGTTGTCATCTTGGCGGTGTTTTTGGGGTTGTTATTATGTTGGAAAACTGCCGTTCGAGCCCAGTTTCTGAAGGTAGGCATCATGTTCTGCTTTACAGTACATGTTGAAATCCACGTTTCCCTCAATAAACCACAGCTCCCCAGTACCAGCAGCACTCATGCAGCCCCAGATCATGATGCCACCACCACCATGCTTGACTGTAAGACACAAGACAAAATGCAAGTCTTGCTAGTCCTTACCAGTGCGTCGCCACACATGCTGGACACCATCTGAGCCAAACAAGTGTATTTTAGTCTCATCAGACCACAGGACATGGTTCCAGTAATTCATGCTCTTGAACAGGTTGTCTTAAGCAAACTGTTTGCATGCTTTCTTGCCAGCTTCAGGAGAGGTTTCCTTCTGGGATGACGGCCCTGCAAACCAACTTGTTTTAGTGTGCGACGTATGATCCGTGCACTGGCAAGTGGACCTTCTGCTTCTGCAACCTCTAAAGCAGTGCTGGCAGCACTCATGCGTCAGCTAACTCACAGCACGGAAATCTGTACCGCTATACAAGCTGCACATTGTTTACTCTAAAACAGGAGTCACCAACATGGTGCAGGCCTTTTCTACAAATAGCTCACCATAGCGCCATTAAACAGTGAGCTGCACGCAATTATTTTGTTGCTGTTCTTTTTTTAAATCACACTTGCATTAGTTTGAATTTGAAAATGACAATATTAAAATATAGATGACTAGATATAGATGATTAATAAATATCATTAATTATTAATAACAACATAACATATAATTAAGGGGTAAATTGAGCAAATTGATTATTTCAGAACTTGTGTGTTATTTCAACTTGTGTGTATCAAACTGGTAGCCCTTTACTTTAATCGTGACCCAAGAAGTAGCTCTCAGTTTCAAAAAGGTTGGTGACCCCTGCTCTAAAATATATCCAAGTTTATTTCTATAGTATTGTCCCATGGAAAGATTATACTAAAATGGTTGCTGAAAGATAAGAGCCTCAAGTCTGAATTATCGTCATATCCATCGACACAAGTAACAACAACTACAACCGAAACGAGTAACACTGCAAGTCAAAACTTTTTTCAGACTTCTTTAAGATGACATGTGAACTGTAAGCTTGGAAAAAAAACAGGTGACTTTCTGGAACGGGAAGTGTATGAGATTTGTGTGAGTGAGTAAATCACCAAAACTGCTGAGATCGGCTGGATAGCCTGTGAGCAGGCTGAACAATGCAAAGTAGAAAAAAAATATTGTTCTTTTTATTTTTGGGCAAATACGAATTTAGAGGTTTAAAATCTATGCAGTTATTTTCTTTTCTTTATTGTAGAAACCTACATTCAAGTGCTTTCCTTATTAGAAGGGAGCTATTATGGAAGATAGGAACCCTTAATTATCTGAAAAACCCATTTACAACATTTAAATGGTCCTTTTTTTTCTAGAAGTGTTGCACTTTTTGTTGCTATTTTTTTTTCAGCTGTGCCATACCTAATGCTTATGTTAAACTTTATTATATATATAATTTAAATATACATCTTGAACGGTACCATGCGAGCTAAAACCGATGTTTGGAGGGGAGTTAGAGATAAAACACGTCAGTTTAAACCTTCAGGGGTTTTCTTTTCCATTTGTTTTTGTTTTGTTTGTTTATTCTTACTCAAATTACATTTAAAATATGGCACCTTAAAGTTCAAAGTCAAATCCCAAATGGCTCTAATCTGCTTTATGGCACTGTTACACCCAAATGTCTGAAACCCATTGATTTTTCACCCTCATTTAAAATGAATAGAATTTTGAAAGCTGTAAGAACAAGGAAATGAAACATGACTAATATCCACAAGGTTCAAGATTCTACACTATTTCTAGTTCACTCTTTAATACCAAACAGAACAAGCTTTAAGAACAAGCAGGTGTTTGTGCAACACTGATCATTTTGATCTAAGATCATGCCATCATTAAGGCAATAAAGCAAAAGAAATAAAAGCAACAAACATAAATTCAGGGAAATATTTAAAAGATTGTATTTGTCTCATAGGACTGCTAACAATAATGTAATCAAAAGGTTTGTGATGAATAACAAATGAATGTAAAACAAGCAGTATTTTCAATAACTTGTGTACTGTGCTTACATCTTTGTCCCATGAAAGAGGCGCTCCAATTACAGGCAAATGTAACCATAAAAAATAAAAATTCCGAGGTAGTATGAAATCAAGATGGTTTTATGTTCAGATTTGTTATTGAACATTTGTCCAAAAAAGATACTCTGGTTTAGTTTTTGGGGCAATAAAGGTTTAAAAAGAAACTGTGGTATATTTTACCTTGTTTGTGGCATAGCTAGCATCTCCCCATAGCACAATTCCTGCTGTCCCTAATGCCACACTCTCTCCAAGAGTATGAACCAGATCCTCCTATAAAACACAAAGGAATCAAACTGTACAGTGTCTTTCAATAGAAGCCTTTAGGAATGACTTTATGAATTGTGAGAACTGAAAGGTCAATGCAGTGGTGCACTATCAAGCCATTAATATCAGCAGTTCATTGTAATTAGTCTGTAAATATGCATTTGTACAGACATATGGATCAATACCTGCGAGAGGAAGGTCATTGAATAGGTATAGACGATACGGGCATAGGGGATGACAGCTGGTTTAATAGGAGAGACTTGCTCTCTCACTCTCATGCCTTCAATGATCCTATTTCGGGCATACAGTTGAATGTCTCGATCACGACCCTTGAGGCTCAGATCCATATAAATATCAGGATATAAAGCCGTGCTGACGTTCCACAACCAAGATAACTTGTTGTTCATTTTCATGACTAGTGTTGGACATTCCCCTGTGTAGTTCTCTTTTTTTTTATACTGATAGTTGTAGCAACAGGGAAAGCCATAGAATCCCCACAGTCCTCCAGGCCTTTCGCCTCTTCCAAGCTTGATTGTTTGCTCCATGAAGGCCTGTGCTGCATCTTCAAAGTCTTTCTTAGCCTGGATTTCAATCTGCTCTGGTTTCCAGTCAGGGTGTTTAGTTTTTACCAGTGTTCTAGAGCCTTGCTGGTATATCTCCTTACTGTTCCAGTTGCGCTCCCAAACTGGTCTCCAGCTCTCCCAGTCCACTACAGCCATGCCGCTAAAGTCTTTATTTGGTATCTGCTGTTGCACATTGAAATAGGCTTCCAAGAGGTGATCATGCAGACTGAAGTTCTGAGGAACACCTCCATACACAGATACGTTTTTCTCATTGTAGTGAGGATAGAAGCCTAGCTTGTCCGAGTAGAAGATGGTGATGTTACTGCCAATGAAGCTCTGGTTCAGATTGTGGACGATATCAAAAATGTTCAAGTCCAGATCAATGCCATACTCCGATGCACACTTTTCAGTAGGAGCATTCCATACTGTAAAGAATGGAAAATGTGATGGTAATTTAAGTGGTCGGCTCATGACAGGACAAGTTAAAAAAAGGCAGATAAAGGTGAGACATGGTGCCCAGTGTGCAATGGTGCCCATACCTGGCAGAAGACATCATAAAGAAACATTTAACAGTTGTTTACTTCAGGAAACATGCAAAAAATTCATAAACAGTATGCACGTCCTACATCTTTTTTTTTTTTTTTTTTTTTGCTTATTTTCAAAGTTACAATAATTCCTGTCATCTGCACAAGAACATACAATTATGAAAAAAATTTAGAACTCTAGTAAGGTTAACACTATGGGATGAAACAAGTAAATTCAAATGTATAATAAGTTCAAAGTCCTTTCAAAAGGTAATTTCTGTAATGAGAGGCCATTTCTGTTAACACTTAAAGATACATTATAATGAATAGGCAATTATTTATAATAATTGCGCACAATAATAATAAGCAGCATAGCATGTCTGAGTATTTAGACAAAGTGAGAAAGGCTTCCTGTTATGGTCTCATGATTATATTTTTATGTTTGTATCATGAAAAAAAAAAGAATAATGATGAGTCAGCTGGAAAGGTGCTAAATAACATAAATTAACAGCATCATACAATTTTCATGTTATGGTTTCGTATATGAACTTAGAAAAAAATGCTGATACCAAAAAAAAGAAATCTAACATTTTAGAACTTTGCATTTACCCTTCACGGACAAAAGTTTGTGGACACGTGTCCATAGCAGTCATATACACATTTTAAACATCCTGCTCCACATTAAGTCCCCATTTGCTGTTATAATAACCTCCACTGATTCAGTAATTCAATTCATCCGATTCAGTGATTCAATTCATCCCAAAGATGTTCAATTGGGTTGAGGTCAGAGCTCAGCAGCAGGCCTCTCAAGATCTTCCACTCCAACCCATGTAAACCATGCTTTTTGTACAGAGGCATTGTCATGCTGGAACAGGTTTGGAAAAATTTTATCCTACCGCAACAAAAGATATCCTATGACTCTCGCTTGCTACAACAAGTTTTTGTGGTAGCAGTTTTGGGAGAACTACATATGGCTGGAATGTCAGGTATCTTAATTCTTGACTATGGTCCTGTCAAGCAGGCAAAAACATGAACATGATGAATAGGACACGTGGCTTTGCATGGTTACACAATGTAAAGCTGTTATCGCTCAGGGTGTACTCACTTTTGTTGGAAGCTCTTTAAACAAATAATGGCTGTATGTTGAGTTATTTTCAGAGGACAGTAAATCTGTACTGCTATACCAGCTGCACATTGGCTACTTTAAAATGTATTCATTTCTACAGTATTGCTTCTTGAGACTAAATGGTTGCTGAAATATGAGGGGGTATACTCACTTTTGTGAGATACTGTATATGTAACATTATGTCTGATCTATGTGGGAAACTGTTGAATAAACAGGATGACAGCTGCTACATTATATCAGCATGCCTTTGCTTGTGCTGAAATAGTGTTGCTCTAATGCTATCACCCAAACCTTTAGAGGTGAATGTCCCTGAAGTAAAAGCCAGAAAACAATATATTTAGTAGCAACCTGCCACATAAGTATATCATTATTATTATTTTTTTTTTTTTTTTTTTCTTATACATTTCCTCGATCCAAAACGTGCATCAAGTACCACTGTGAACGTTTTCACAATGACTTTAGGTTAAAAATTAAAAAAAGGGGGAGTATTTATACCCTTGGCTTACAGGACACGCTAAAAAAATGTAGGGAAAAAAAGATTTCCACATAGGAAGCACCTGTGTATCCTTGCTTTTGAAGCCTCCTCAGAAGAATCTGTATTAGGGTTGTGCCATATCATACTGTCCATGATATACCAGTAAAGTAACTACGGGATTGGGGAGGCAACAACTAATCAATAAAATCGATAACGAAATTCGTTGTCAACGAATGTCCTTATCGATTAGTTGGGCTGTTCAGGTTACGGGTTAGCGTGATGGCAAGATAACACAGCCGCTTGCTAAATGGCAAAAGTACAGGTCAACTGGCAGCAGGAAAAAGTGTGCATCCCAAGTCATCTAAGGCATGACAGCATTTAATATTAAACGCAAGGCAATTAGAACATTGTATATTAAACGCAAGGCATGGAGGCATTTTATAATAAGGGCAAAGCAGAGCTTGTGTTTGATGGAAGTACCACAGGATGCACAAGCACATGAAAAGAAAACACGCTGGTGTCCCAGATGAAGGCGAAACATCAGCACGATAAGCAAAAACTGTATAATCCTCATCAGGCGAAACTGGTGTGGTTTAATGATCTGTTCTGTCGTGACTCGCAAGTATCGGGTTGCGCAATCGGCTCGCTAGTGACATTGTGATGGATGCGATTAAAAACGGTGCAAACAAACACTAAATCTAAAAGCAGCAAATAACAGCAGCAGTAAACGATCGCATTTTTAGTCACTGTTGTGGTTTTAAGCGAATGTTTAGCCGGTTAGTTTGCTGCGTTTCTATGTTCCATACTCTTCTTATAGCATTTGTCTGCTACATTAATTAACTTATCTGTTTTTAAATGTGATTTATTGCGGCTTTACTATACACTCAAATGCTTGTTTTGGATGTTTGTATATTTAATTCATGCATATATATCATTTAAATATTATACAAAATTAAATTAATTATATATTCTAGATGTTTATATCTTCACAAATGAACAATATGTGTATTTTTCTTTTAACAAAAATTGGCAAAATAATGTTGTAATATATTTTATTTTTACAGAAAGAAACAATTTAGCATGAGTGAATTTGTTTAAAGGATAAATTACGCATGCACTCATCAACAAGCAGCCACTATAAGCGTTTAAATGTCTAAATTAAAGTTAAAAGCACTATGTGGCATTTTCATTTTTCCAAGTACACTTTTATCCATAAATACCCTGAATAAGGGTTTTATACAGCTATAATAACATAAAAATAGAATAAACATCCAATAGATTTTTTTCAGATTAATCGATTAATAAAGGATAAGAACAATTGTGCATTTATACCATGTTGATGTATTGAAGCATATTCAAGTTCTATAAAGTTTTATAAAAGAAAAGTATTTGTACAACATTTCTATGTTTTTCCCTCGGGTTAGATTTTGAATCCTTGAAGCACTGGTAAATATATATATATTATATTTTCTTTCATACTTAATTGGTATAGCTTTTTTTGTATACTGATATTAATTAACGATGGTCACAATTCACTTTTAATTTTTTTTAACTATGTTTTTAAATGGCTCTTCAAGCTGCATACTGATATGATTTATGTGGCCCTATTATTAGCACATAGAAAATTACGGAAAACTGTAGTATTAAGTGTAAGCATAAAGTATTATTGTATTAAGTAATTAAGTGCATATTGCCCATCCCTAATTTGTACATCTTTAAAATATGACAAACTTTGGCAATTGACTTACATGTCAAAGGCTGAAGGAAATCTAGTAAAATAGCTGGAGGTTTTGCAACGTATTACATCAATTGGCACGATTTCAACCGGCAGCGATTCACAAATCTGTGAAAAACTCTTCTGTCTAGAATTTGTGGCAAAATTTCAGAATAATGTTCCTCAAGAAAAAACTGCTAAGACTTATTTAATATACAACATAATATTGTACATAATATCATCAAAAGATTCTAAAAATCTGGAGAAAGCTCTATGTGCAATGATTATGAAATAAAATTTACTGCATGAGCTCAGAAACACCACAATCAATTTAAAATTATTTTTGGAAAACATGGGCCTGCATCCTCCAGACTAAAGATGAGAGGGACCATCTGGGTTGTTATGAGTGCTCGGTTCAAAAGCCTGCAACCCTGATAGTAATTAGCTTGCTTGGATTAGCTCGCTAATGAATGTGCAGCTTTCACATCTGGAAAGGCAGCATTGCTGAAAGATATAAATAGTTTGTAGTGCAGCAAATGCTTGCATTCAGATTACGTCTTTTTCAGGAAAAGCCTTGCATATTTCAGCAAGACAATGCCAAATGATAGCATTTATTACAACAGCATGGTTTCATTGTAAAAGAGTCCTGCTGCTGAACTGGCCTGCCTGCACTCCAAACCTTTCTCTAGATAACACATGGCACATCATGAAATAAAGAATCTGACAAAGAAGACCTAGGAGTGTTGAGCAGCTGGAACCCTGTATTGAGCACAAATGGGACAACATTCATCTCTCAAAACTCCAGCAACTAGTCTTTTCAGTTTCCAGATGCATACAGACTGTTGTTAAAAGAAGAGTGGATGCTACAGAGTGGTAAACATGGCCCTGTCCCAACTTTTATTAGACGTGTTGCGCCCATCAAATTAAAAACTACTTTCCCTTAAAATGATTCATTCTCAGTTTAAACATTTGTTATGTTTTCTATGTTGTATTGTGGGTTTGTGAGCTTTGCAAATCATTGCATTGTGTTTTTATTTTACATTTTACACAGGGATGTAGTTCTTTTGTATTTAAGTTCCTGAAACTCCAAATTAAACAAGAACAAACTAAAACACAGGAAGTAGAGGGAAGGTACTGCAAACACTGCAAAAAAAAAAAAAGTTATGTAATGACTCTAATTACGATTCTATACAATTTTATATGGTTTTATACAACAAATACAAAATTATTAAACTTATTTCTAAACATATTTACTTGCAAGTGAAGCTGTTGTATTCTTTTAGCTGAAAATGTAGCTTCTTTCGAGAAATATAAAATATATCTGCTTACAAAAAATGATCATTTCAAGCTTTAAAGAACTAACAAAAATTCAGAAATTGATTTATTAATCTTCGATTTGTGTAAAACACCGGGACGGGAGAAATATAATTTGTTTGTATGAGATATTGATTGTACTCGCTTGGTAACACTGGTTAAAAAGTTGCCTTTACAATATCCTACATATACATATCGTACATATAAATATATATATATAGTTCTCTCGTCTTACCTACTGTACCGTGTCGCTCTGTTTGTGTTTCAATCACAAAAACGAAACACGAGAAGTAAACAAATCGTGACACGGAATTGCTTTTAAAAAGCGAAAAGAGGAAGAAATCTTTCCAGTGGGCGGGGCCTGACAGTGGCCTGTACAAAGGGAGACGCGTGGGCGGAGTCTGTTTCTTTTTCAAACGTTGAATCGTAATGGGAAGAGTCGGATCATTTGACTCAGCTCGCACAAAGAGTCGACTCTTTTGGACAAACTGGACAAAACTGTTTTTCTTTGCCTACATGTAAGTGGAATTATTTCCTAAAATCTGACTATATGGTCAAATTTAAAAAAAACAAAAAAAAATATTCATTATATATAAAAGCAGCCAGGTACAATACATTGTGCAATAAATTGCATTGTACAAACACTGTAAGCATTGTATGGCTGTCTCTGCCGTTTTTGTGCTTTTTAATAAATATTCATTTTTTCATATTTATGACAGCCCCTCAAAATAAAAGAAACATCAATTCTATTTTAATTTTGCTAAAAAAAAACATTGTTAACGCATTTGTGTTTTTCTGCAACAGTTCACTGAATTATATAGATTGGAAAACCCCAATGAACTAGAGGACACAAATAGAACTGCTTGGCATCTGAAAGCCTGTAATTGTGGGCTGGCAAAATGCAGGCAGTGGCCCCATTGCAAACACAAGTGTGACAGATGTAGTATATGCTTCTTTTATGATTCACTTCATTGCACTGTAATGCCACGTTAAAAGAGGGACCTTAATTCCACATAGACTGGTGGTGGACCAGTGGTGACCATTTATTTGGAGTCTATCTGGTGTATAGATTATGTTTTATCTATAAAATGGTATAATATGTACACTAACACATAACACAATATTTAACCACAAGTGCTCCCTTTTTTCCTTTCTATTTTTTGCCATACCTACACATTTAACAGACAAACAATTATACATTTCAGAGACACAACTATTTATTAAATAGCAAGAGTGTAGTGAGTGTAAACCTAGAAAATATGTGTGAATCAGGTCTATATGACTGCAAAAATAAAAAGTCCTGGTATTGTTTAAGTGATCACACCACAGCACTTAAATCACCACAATAAAAAAATCAATAATTAATATAATTAACATCAATTTAAATTAGAGACAGTGTATCATTTATATGTATGATGATGATTCGATGATTTTTTATGTTGTTTGTGAATCCATGATCTAAAATAATAAACATAAGTGCCTATTTGGACTAGTTTTTCTGTGCTTATATCATTTCTTATCAGCATTGTTGACTCATTGGGGACACCCACATATCTTTTACATTTAACTTTCCAATTATACAAAATGCCATTAGGCTAAAGACGGACATTTAAAAAAAAATCAGTTTTTCAATCAGTTTTTCTAGATATTTCGTTGAACACCCTCAAATATTTCTATAAAAATTAAATTATAATAAAATCTGTGTAGCAAAAAGAAAAAGAACATTAGAAACTGTACAATAAGATTGAATTTTACAAAAAAATTGACAGAAGCAAATGCTTCCTTTGTGTCACAGAGAATGAAAAACTGTCCACAGCAGGCTGTATAAATGTCCAGTATTCTGAATACTCAGTTCAATAATGTGAGCAGCAAAAAGAGAAGACAGGAGCTCCACGATACATGCAGTTTGTGCCCCTGCCCTCTGTTATACCGGGGATCGGGCAGCTCACAGTAAGACCCTTGATAGCCGCTAAAACACTGGCAGATAAAATCTTCCCTGATGCGTTTTAATTCCTCAGATCCCATGTGTCCTTCGACTGCCAGGCGTTTCCCCTGCATCACAATCCTGTGACTCTGAGGGTCCAGGTGCAGGTATGTATCTGAGTCTGGTTGTCTGCGCATACAGCGGCCACGGGAGCCACACACTGACTGACTACACTGTTCAGCTGCACTGGAAACATTGAGGAGGTAATGGCCCAGTGGCCCCTGGACATACTCAGCCAGCTTCCTACAGATCACCTAAAAATAGAATGCACAGATAAAGGAAACAATAAATGCAACAACAAATAAAAAAAAAGAGTATTAGGGCAAAATAATATCTACCGACAATAACATGGAAAAACATTGGCATGTATTTTATGTTAGACAAATACTTCAAAAACAGTATTTGTGATTTGTAGTGAGATTGTTCAATTTAAAATGCAAATGCTTACACTGCTGCTTGAATAATTGGCATCTCCCCAAAGTATAATGCCAGCAGCACCCAGTGCCACACTTTCTCCAATGGTGGAGATCAGGTCAACCTGTGAAGAGAAACAAAGATCAAATCACTGATTAGGTCAAACAGGACAAGTGCCAATCAAAGGCCTTTTTTTGGTAGTTCTGACATTTTTTTTATTATGCTATTTTTCTGCAAAAAGCTAAAATTGTGCATGTCCACTCTTAATTTAATAAGGAAACAACCAGAGGAATGGCAGTGGGTGGTGGTCATGGAATATGTGACCACCTCCCTTCCTGCATGCAGACTTGAGTACAGAAATCTATGCATATTTGCTAAAGCAGGAAAAGTCTGCTGGTAGAGATAAGAGGGAAAGGTTAGGGTTAGGGTACAAGCGACGCTTGATGGAAATGTACACATATTACACTATGACTTATGGATGGTAAGGGGTGTTATCAGTTCTAAACAGACGGTTAGACGTTTATTTTCATCCAATAGTAGGTGGCATCTCTAGAGAACCTAAATTATAACATCCATCAAGACTCACCTCAGTAAGAAGGGCCAGCTCGTTGATGTACGTGGGACGGACGTACACAAACACCGGGCGTGCCAGGTCAGAGCCCAAAGATGCTACTCTCATGCCCTCTTTCACCCTGTTCCGAACAAACTGGCGAGCAAACGCAGTTGAACGCAACACTGAACCTATGTAGACAGATGGAAAAAGTGCTGTGCTTTCTGTCCACAGCCAAGTCAGCTGGTCATTCCGGGCTATCTCTGGGTCAGGACAACGGCCTGTGTAGCTCTCTAGGCTTTTGAGGTAATCATGGTTGTAGCAGTCAGGAAACAGGTAGAATCCCCACAGCTGGTTTGGACGCTGATGTTTGGCCAACCGCAAGGACTCAAGCATAAAATTGCGCCCTGATATCTCAAACTCTTGTTGAGCCACCTTTGTTAGCCGAGCTGGGTCCGACGTCGGGTTCTTTTTGGACACCAAGAGCTGAGACTGGTTTTTGTAAATGTTCTTAGAATCCCAATTTCTAATCCATAGGGGGCGCCATTCCTCCCAGTCGAACACAGCAAGGCCTTTAGCTGCTGGGTTAGGAATGTATTTCTCGAGGTCTTGTGACATCTTCTCAAGGTGCTTAGTCTGGCTGGCAAGTTGAGGAAGGCCACCATTCACCGGATTCTTGTCAGTATTAAAATACGGGTACAGGCCAAGTCGATCCTTATAGAAAATGGTGAGATTTTGTTTGGTGAAACCTTCATTTGGTGAAGCCACAATCTGGAACTGGTCCAGCGGAAAATTAACGTTGTGGCGTGGCCGACAGTCTTCAGTGGGGGCATTCCAGGCTAGCAACAAAGGCTTACCCTGGTATAGAGGCCATCTTGTAGGTTTCAGGTTTTGGGCTTTAGTAAAAGAGTCCAACACTAGTGGAACTAGTAGCCAGAGTTTCCATTTAGACAGAATCCAGTTAGCCATGCCTTCTGTCATCTTTTTTACAACAACAGCTTTGTTGATGTTAAGGTCTGTTTAAATGAGGAATAAAGAGTTTTAGTTGACAATAAAAAAAAGTTTCTCTTGTTTAAACTGATAAAAGTTATGTCCTTACAATAAGTAATTAAAAACAGACAATCATTCAGTCATTCAGTCATTCAGTCGGACAGACAGACAGACAGACAGACAGACAGACAGACAGATAGACAGATAGATAGATAGATAGATAGATAGATAGATAGATAGATAGATAGATAGATAGATAGATAGATAGATAAATAAATGATAGATAGATAGATAGATAGATAGATAGATAGATAGATAGATAGATAGATAGATAGATAGATAGATAGATAGATAGATTCAATAAGCTTTTTTCTATGTAATGACACTTTTATAAGACATTCTGTAATTTATTTGGAGTTCATGAATTACTCATAAACCCCTGAAAACAGTTGAAACCCAAGAAACAAAATAAAACCCTCTAAAGTAGTGCATCTTACCGTTCACACCAGGAACAGAGACCTTTCCCACTTAAATGAGGTGATCGGTTCAGTGCTGTACACCTCGCACCACTCCATAACACTGAATCCGGGTCTCTAAACACACGCTTTCAAATCACAGCCGCATACCGTATTGTCTTCTTATCATCTATATATGACTTTGCTTGAAGTTTTATGGTGGACTCCCACTCACACACACACATATACACACACTCACACTCACACACACTCACACACAACTCCCGGCTGCGCTTTCATTGATCCCACAGAAGAAGGGGCGGGGTTGTGTGGTTGCTACGCTACTTGAGCCGTAGTGGGCGTGACTTTTACGACCCCCATTCATTTTATTCTAACCCTCAGAATTCTGTTGTGCTTTTGTTGTCTGTTTTGAATACAATCATGGTGAAGTCGAATAGTTTTTGAAATTCATACAATAAATGAAATCATCACCCTAGTATGCATTTGAATTGTGAATGGACATGACAATATATGAATAAAACAGCAATAAAACTACACATGTATATCTATAAGCTTTTATTGTCATTTCAACCATATATAGCTGATGCATTACACAGTGAAATGAAACAACGTTCCTCCTGAACCCTGGTGCCACATACAACAACAATCACAGAAAACAGAAAACACAGGGCTGAGGACTAGTAAGTGTCCCCGCCACATAAAGTGCATCGTGTGCAACCTGGTGCAAACAGTGCAAAGACAACACAAGACAGTGTAAGACAAATACACAACTTACAAAATAGCACCGCCAGTATACCTGTTGTATATTACACACTTCGGAGTGTAACAGTTAACAGTTGACTTGACTTGACCAGTGAACAGTAGCAAAAAAATGTAAACAAAAATGTTGTGCAAAAGGGCAATTACAGTAATCCAGAGAAGAAGTGCAAAAACGGCATGTAAACAGTGTATGGTAATGAAGTGATGTAATGTGAGTGGTCATGAAGACATTGATGTGTGAAGTGTGTACGAGTGTGTGTTGAGTCCGGTTTGTACAGATCAGTCACAGTGTGTGTGTGTGTGTGTGTGTGTGTGTGTGTGTGATTTCAGTTCATAACCATATCTTGGTTATATACACACTAGACATTTTATTTAAAGTAAATAAAATATAAGCACCAACCTCAGGGTTAATAAACATTTCTGTATAAATGTGTATAATGTGTGCAGAGTTTTTCTTTTCAGCAACTAATTAAAAAAAAATCTAATCAATCATTTCAAAACATTTTGGATTATAAACTTGAGTTCAATGTGTTTTGATGATATTTTATAGAATTGGCAGAATAAAAAAAAACACTATGGATCTAATAAATAATTTAAACATAACACGTTTAAATAAATATTGTATTTAAGGTTACAAATACTATTTTGAGTTTGTACATTGGAACATTTCAATTAATTTATTTTAAAGTAAAAAGGTCCATGCGCACAAAATCTAGACCATGGTACCAACCCCACAGATCTACTATTGATTTCATTTCTTTACAAGAACATATTTTATATTCTAGTCACTTTCAATTATTTTGAAATTGCAAAAACCATTAAAAAGTGTATATTGCTTCTGTACATTTCTTCTTTTTTCTTTTTTTTTTTTACACAAGCACTTCATGTTGAAAATGCAGCTGCCATACTGGTCTTTCTGCTTTGACAGGATGTGCGTGGAAGGGAGTAAATGACAGGTAGGACATGAGAACATTGTCAGCTCAACATGTTCCGACACTTTGCAGTGTTCCTGTCCAAAAGCGACCTTCCCAGATCCTGTTCCGCTTTTTTCTCTTCAGTACTGCTGATTCACCAAGTGCTTCTGTGTGTGTGTGTGTGTGTGTGTGAAGCTTCCTTCCTTTCGACATTCACCCTGCCTTGGGGCTTTACATCACTGCTGCTTAAGAGGAGGGGCCGGGAAAGGAAATGGTAACAAAGTGAGAAAAACTAAACACACCCTTTGCTTGAATGTAAATCCACCCATCCTTATTTTCTAGGACGTCCCACGCCACGCACTTCTCTTTCACCATTCAAATTGTTAAATGCTGACTAGAATCAGTCCAAGCAAGTTTTCAAACAAAGATTAAGTCAAGCAAGGACTAGTAAATGTTTTTTTTAAAGCCTTATTCAAGACCCAGTACAGTCTATCATGAAATTCATCCGACATGCACATAATCAGCAACCAAAGAGCAAACATGACCTTCAGCTTTCCTCACTTTCATCTGGCTCACCCTTACAATCACACATTATAAAGTGGATGTGTTATCAGTGTGGCTTTTGAGCATGTCTGCACAATAGATGGGAGCTTTTCAGATATCCCAGTGCATGCAACAGGGGCCTCTTGTCCAATCGCTTTAGGCACCCATCCCTCCCCCTCTTATTTAAACCAAGGCGAGCAGTTGCTCTCAGTGGAATGTCCCTTTGATAATGCGTCCATTGCCATGACTATAAAGCAGAAGCCAGTGGACAGCCCCCAGCAGCGAGCTTCAAAGCATGGGGCAGGGATACAGACAAAGAGCTTAACCTCCAGCTTTTCCACCCACATTCCAGCTTCCCAGAATAAAGACCGCAAACACCATGTCTTTCACCAAGTCTGTGTTATGTAAATGAACTCCATTGCCAATATCCCAAATGAAGAGCTTTTCAAATCAAATTCATATTTCATTTAAATCAAACGTAACACTATTATATAACATTATGCATTAGTATTGTGGGGATCTTTCCAGTGTAAATTGACAATAGTGTGACTCATACAGGGCTTGAGAGCATTTGTGAAAAGAAATGAATAATCTATTTATGACACACACTCAGTATATTTGCACAACTGATATATGCATTTTTATTAAAGTAACTAACTTTAATTTATTAAAGTAACTGTACATCAAAAATTTATTAGTGAAAGTCTGGGCTTAAATACAACATACAGAAGCAGACAGTATACAGAAGAGTTGTATACAACACAACAAAATAAGACATGCAATGCTCAGTCAGCGAAAATATAACCCCTGCACTTTAGTCCTCTGCATTCACTCCGTTTACAGGAATGCATTTTCTGACTCGCAGTACACAAACGAGACAAACGGTCCTCCAATTTAGCCTACTGTTAAAGATAGTACATCACACCACTGAGAAATTTCCTCTGTAGATAAGAACAGCTGCTGCACATCCCTCCAACCACATGAGGGCAGTCTGGCTCACACTCCAAATGAAACAAGTATGATGATACTGGGAGCCACTAATGCCCATTAGCACAGACAGGATTGCAGTGGAGAGGTGAAAAGTTGGATTGGTGAAACATGATACACATCTGCGTTGTTATATTTCACAAATAATGACTGGGAAGTCAACATGGATCCGTGGATGATCCAGTTTCACAATCCCCTGAAAACAAGAAAGAAAGAGAGGGTTTTTAATAACCATGAAAACTGTCACTTTTATTATTAATACGTTTTTTATTATTGTTACAAAAAGATGTGTGCAAAAGTCATTTTGGTACACACACACACACACACACACACACACAGAGGTAATGTTAAAAATGACTGGCATGTAACTTTATCTCTGATTACAATGGCACCTGATAAGGGGTTATATTAGACAGCCAGTGAACAGTCAGACAGGTAAGCGTAATGATCTGAGCGACTATGACAAAGGCCTAATTATGATGGCTAGACATCTCGATCAGAGCATCTTCGAAACAGCAAATCTTGTAGGGTGTTCACATAATTCAAACAAGTTAGTACAAACCAAAAACCTACAAAAATGACCAGTAAACAACAGTTACTGACCCATCTTTTCTGATCTCACAGAAAAACTGCTGAAGCATAAACCATTGTAAAAACTAATGCTGGTTATGGAAAAAAACGCCAGAAATTTATAGTTACAGATCAGTCAGAGTACGCATTCTGATCACTGTTCAACTCCAACAGCACTTGCAATTTTATTATTATTATTATTATTATTCCTGCACCACAGCACTTGGGACATGTAAAATGTCATTAAAAACAGAATGCAGTGACTTCAATGAAAATCTCATAAATCCATATTCTATTCACAATAAAACAGCTCAGCACCTGGACTCTTTACAAAGTCATGGTATTGTAATAGATTCGGGAAGCAGGGAGCATTGTCTTGCACACACACAAAAAAAAAAAAGATTATTTCTTGATGGAAGCATTTGTTGCTCTAAAATCCTATATATACACTGTTCAGCATTGATGGAGCCTTTCCAAATGTGCAAGCTGCCCATTCCACAGGAACTAATGCACTTATAACATCAGAGATGTGGCTTTTTCAATCAGATGCTGATAACTAAATCGTCCATCTCCTCTTTAGTCCGGAGGACATGGTGTCCATGGATTCCAAACAAGAGGTAAAATTTCACTTCGTCTGACCACAGAACAGTTTTCCACTTTGCCCCAGAACATTTTAAATGAGCTTTGGCCCAGAGAGGATGGCAGCTTTTCTGGATCATGTTCACGCATGCCTTCTACTTTGCAAAATAGATATTTAACCTGCATTTGTGAATGACATGGCAAACTGTGTTCATAGACAATGATTTCTGGATGTGAGCCCATGTAGTGATTTTCATTAAGGAATCATGACTGTTTTAAATGCAGTGCCACCTGAGGGCCCAAACATCACAGGCATCCAATATTGATTTTAACTCTTGTCACATGTGCACAGAGTTTTCTCCAGATTCTTTGAAACTTTTGACAATATTATGCACTGTAAATAAGATATTCAACTGCTTTGCGATTTTATGCTGAGCAACATTATTCGGAAATTGTTAAACAATTTCTAGACACAGTTCTTTACAGATTCTTTACAGCTCTGCCCATCAATACTTCTGAGAAACTCTGCATATCAGATCCACTATTTATCCACATTTTATAGCACTTACTTTTTCCAGATTTTTCCTGCCCGGTCCCAACTTTTTTGAGACGTGTTGCACCCATTAAATTAAAAATAACCTTTTTTTTTTTCCTTGAAATGGTACATTTTTCCCAGTTTAAACTTTTGATATGTTTATAATTTTCTTTTGTAAATAAAATGAGTTCAGATTTGTAAATCATTGCACAAATTTTACAGTGTCTTAACTTTTTTGGAATTGGTGCTGTAGGAACATGAGCATCAGAACTGGAACTGAGAGCAGTGAAAAAAAGATGGTTTGATGCATCACATTTTCTTTTACATCATGAGAATGAAAGGGTTCATGTGTTGTTTATTTGGGGAAGAGATGGCCCTGCAACATACCGTAGGCAGGCAGGCAGGCGGAAACTGGGTGATGCCCTGAGCAATGTTCTGCTGGGAAAACATGGCCCTGGTATTCATGTGGATGTTATTTTGACATGCACCACCCACCTAAACATTGGTGCAGACCATCTAAACCCTTAATGGTAATGGTATTCCCTAATGGCAATGACCTCTTTCAGCAGGATAAAACTTCCTGCCACACTGCAACAATTGTCTAGGAATGGTGTGAAGAGCATGAGAGAGTTCAGGGTGTTGAGTTGGCCTCTGAATTCCTCAGAGGACCACCTTGCAACTTACAGGACTCCCAGGGTTCTGGATACCACAGTACACATTCAGAGGTGTTGTGGAGTTCAATGACTTGATAGGTCAGAGCTGACCCATCGCACAACATTAGGCAGGGGATGTTAATGTCATGGCTGTACATTCATGCAGTTATCTAATAAGCCAATCATTTGGCTACAGAACAGAATGAAAAAAAAGTCATACAATCATACAGACATCAGTCAAGAGCTTCAGTTAATGTTCACAGCAAACATCAGAATGAAGATTTAGAATGAAGAAGTATTACAACTGAATCTAAAGTGCCACTTTTCTGATATTTTCCCTTTTTTTCCTTTTGTGTTTTTTGTTTAAGAGTTTACACATACTGGCAAAACAAAGCAAAAAAGACTTGCTGAGAGAAATCAAAGGAAAATGACACTTGTTTGAAGTCTACAGTGATTCAAATAAGCAGTCCTTACAACTACGGTGAGCAGAAAAGCATCTCAGAACACATGAAATCTTGATGTGAATGGTCTTTAACAACAGGAAGTCACATATTTACATACATTATTGGCCTTTGACAGACACCCATATCCAGAACGACTTTTATTATATATATATGCACAAAACTGAGCCGCTATGGTGTTAAAGGCCTTGCTCAGGGGCCCAAGAACGGCAGCTTGGTTTGGCTGGGTTTTGAACTCAGGACCTTCGGATCCAAAGTCCAATGCCTTAACCACAAACCATCTCCCCAAAGAAGAACCAAAGCAGGTCCTACTCATGTAGGCCACTTACAAGAATCTGAGGCTATAATGGGCATTGACTAACTAAAGCTAGTCAGAACAATAGCTGAAAGTGTTAGACGGTCTTTTCTCCCTGCTGCTATTAGACATTACAATCGAAGCTTCTCCCAGTGAACCGGTCACCATAACCACACCGTTATTACTGTTTAACTGCAATAATAACAAAAAAGTATTTAAACTACACATGCAATAACAGAAATTTTTAAACCGTGCAATATTACCTGTGTGCAATTTGTCTGTTAGCGTAACTACTTACTCGTGGTCTCTTTTTTCTTCTTTGTATTTATACATTGTGTTGTAAAATTATTGGCAGAATTAACAACATTGTACTGATGTTGGATTTGCATTCGTCCGTGTTGTCACTACAACACCCAGCATGTATCACATAAAAACTCCATTCAATTATTTATAATTCTTCCCATGAGCATTAAATCCTTTTACTGCTTCACTTTTTACTGACACTAACCTGTCTGTTCAAAAGTATGTGGACACCTGACCATCGCACTCCAAAGTAAAAGCACACATTTGTCTAGAATGTCTTTGTATGTTGTGGCATTTCAACCTTGAGCCCATTATCAATGTCTGAGCTCATGTACTTGAACTTGACTTGACAAGACACTCTATTGGCTGAATGACCAAAAATCCCCACAGGCACTAGAAATCTACTAGAAAGCCTTTTCAAAAAAGTGGAGACCATTAACAACAAATAGGTAGTGAATATTCAAGTAACACATAGGTATGATGGTCTGGTTTTTACATACTGTTGTGTATATTACTATACATTAAATTGCCTTCAGGTTGCAGAAAACGTGTTGAATTGAAAAAGAAAAAAGAAAAAAAAAAACTTTCCACTAATGATTTCCACTATAAAAATATCATATTTCAAAACCAGTTTAATGAGTCAGAGTACAAAACAACATGACATAAAAAGTACACTATATGGACAAAAGTATCAGGACACCTGACTTTCCCCAACCATATGTGATTCTTTCCCAAACTGTTAACGCAAAGCTGATGACACACAATTGTGTCTAATGTCTTTGGATGCCGTAGCATGACATTTTCCCATCAATTGAACTAGGAGACCCAAAGCTGTTCAAATAAATATCAGACAAACGTGAAAAAAGAAACACATTTTATTTCAGACTCATCTTCCACTATTAACAGGAGGAATTTAAATCTGGAGTGATCAATTTGCTTACAGAGGCTACCTGGCATAGCTGCAGTTCATATGATATGGCCAGTCATGCTGCCAGTCATGTGGTATTCCATATTCCATATTAGCATGAAATTTTCCCATCACTTAAACTAGAAGACCCAAAGCTGTTCATGACAATACCCCTGTGCACAAAGCAAACTACATAAAGATCTTCTTTGCATTTGATGGAGCGGAAGATCTCCTGCTATAGAGCTCTGACCTCGACCCTATGGAACACCTTTGGTATGAATTGGAACGCTGACTGCATCCTAGGCGTCCTCATTTCACCTACATCAGTTTACTAACACCCTTATGTCGGATTGAGCACACTCTGAAATCTAGTGGAACATCTCTCCAGAAGAGTGGAGGTTATTAAAAGAGCTAATGGGTACTAAATGTGGAGTGGGATGTTCAAAAATCACATACGAATCTTATGACTAGGTCCTTTGGCAAAATGGTGCATGTGTATACAGTCAGCAGTTTAGACTGGAAGATTTCGGAAAATAGGATTATTGTAATGCTCCAGATAAGAGAAGGTAAACTACTTTTTTGAGACATGCAGACACAACAGATGTAAAGAGAATAACACCAGAATGTCAACAAGCACCGAATAAAAACACCTATGTGATTTCCGGAAAACATCCAATAATCCTTCATTTCAATACTACCTGAGGTACGAGGTTCTTGTGGATCCTTTTCAGCTTAGCCTTCTTCCGCCCGTTTTTAGTCACCACCGTCTCCTCGTAGAATTCATGAGCCAGATCTCCATCCTCATCGAAATACAAAGAGCTGCAAGCACACAGCACATTTCTCCTCAACAGTCTGAGTGAAGAAATGACACAATTTCTAGGGGAAATCTAGACATTTCTAGCTTGATATTCAAGAATTAGGGAGTAAGTATATTACTAATAACATCACATCAACACGCTTGATCTGAACTGGTTTTACAACGTTTCGGATAATGTAATGCTCTAATCACAAGTGAATATACAGTCGTCCACAGTTTATCGCAGTAGTTACGTGCCAAAACCGAAAAAATAAGTTTAAGCCATTAATCATCCTCCCGCACTCTTTAAACAGCAGCACGAAACATTCGAAAAGGCTAGAGCGAGAGGAATTTTGTGTAAATTCATAGGATTATCACATTTATAGTGAGTACCGTAGTACAGTACTATAGCGTAGCCTGATGTTTCTCTGCTTGTTTATTGGTTGAAGTGTCCTGTGATGTTAAAAAAGTTTAAGATACACGTCAACGCATTGCATGGTGCCGTACGTCTTCAACTCCGCCCTTTTTTTGACATCAGAGGATACTTCAACCAATAAATAAGCGGAAACATAAGGTTTGTTGTAATGCTTCTCATTTCTTATGATGAACTGGAACCGGGACCATACGCGAAACAAAACAGTTATGTGCCAAATTTAAAATTCGATAATGCGATAAATCGAGGGATGACATTATATATATATACTTATATACTGAATATTCTAAAAATGTCTACTTCCTCCTTATTACTATTAATCCACACGAAGAAAATAAGTCACAGTCTGTCAATCCTAGTTGTAATTTATAGTAAATGAATTCATATTTACCTCCTCCTTGTAAAGACAAACGGGGTTGCATTTTTGTAGCCACACATTCGGGCTAAAGACTGATCGCTGACATCAGGACATTCTCCACTGGACCCTGAGCCAGTAAAAGGCCAGACTCCTTTAGCTTTGGATCCACTGCCTCCCATCTTTAATGAAAGGGCATCATTAAATGGGACTGACAGGTACAGTTCTCTGTAGCTCAAGCCTAAGAAAAAAAAGAAAACGCTAAAATGTGGTTTAGCTGCAAAGATAAATCGGATTACTCTCTTGCATGAGGTTTGTGATTGTGGTATGGTTTCAAAGCAACACTGTGGTTCCTCAAGGTCTCTCTAATTAGCACTAGAAACCACATAAGCAGGTTCTCATTATAATTTTAGGCTGTTCCCAGGCAGTGACATGACCTAACAGTGAAGGCCACAGTATACTGGTACAATTGGCAATATTTACTACAGGATATTCAGTACAACAGCCTGCAATCTAACACACTGGTACTCAAAAGACAATCCTGAAGACCAAAACCTTTACAATAACATGGTTTTCCTGCTATAGAACACCTCGGGTACCGTCAACATAAGGTACTTATTAAGATGTTCTTTGGTGTTGTTAGATGAAAGAAAATGTGGAAACATGCTTCCACACCAGCAATGTATCCCACAAACCAGATTCTGCAAGTATATTCAGTTCCCATGACAAATCACTATTTGAATCTAAAAGCTAAATCTCAAACATGCTTACAAAGAGAAAAAACAAAAAACGGTATTGTATATAAATGAAAAAGATGGTATGTACATACACACATGCGCATACATACGTGCACACAAATGTGTCCCTCTAACTTTGTGGTAACAGTCTGGAGAAGAACCACATATTGGTGGAAAAGTCGCCAAACCTTTCAGCCCAAATATGATATATTAAGTACATGCAACACAACTACACTGCTTTTTGAATATGCTAAAATACAAAATTGTACAATTACAGCTTAATATGTATTAAATTCATTCATGCTGAAAAATCGGTCAAATGTGTCATGACATCTTCTGCCCTTGTTGCACTGGCTGGTTGTAAATATACATTATATATTTACTGTATATTAGCCTGCTTGCATAAAAAAAAATGTAATATATTTTATAATATTTATTTGTAAAAAATAATTATTAAAAAAAATATATATATATATATATATATATTTTTTTTATTAAACAATTATATATATATATATATATTATATATAATATATATATATATATATATATATATATATATATATAATATATTATTTTATTTATATAAAATAAAAGTTTATTGCAATAATTAGATTTATTATTTATATATATATATATATATATATATATATATATATATATATATATATAATAAATCTAATTATTGCAATAAACTTTTTATTATACTGATCAAATTAAATAATTACTTAAATTGGCACAAATTTGTTTGAATAAATGCTTCAGTGGCACTGCACTAACTCTAGGTTTTTATTTATTTTTTTATATACCCCTGGAATTTTGTATGTTTTCAAGCTTAATAATAACAAATTAAAAAGTGCAAAGCGGAAAAAACAAACTTGCGGTCCGCCACCTATTACGTTCCTATGGGAACTTAGATTAATGTTCCGCATGTAAAAAAATTAAAATAAAAAAGATTGCATTCCGTACACGAGTGTAAATTTTTTTTAAAAGAATTTAATTTCATTTTGTCCTTGCTGGAGTTGCTCCATATTTAACCTATGAATGTTTTCCATTTTACAGTGTGTGTTTGTTATCCAGCCTAGTCAGGATTGGGTTAGAGAATTACTCCCCGTTTTACTGGCCCTGTCTAATAGAATTAGGAGAATTCAATTCAACATGCGAGTTTAAAACTTATTTTAGAAGCGATCGCAGTTCCTTATATTCCATATACTTTCAAATTCATGGAAATACAATAATTCTCAAAACTTACAAGGGAAAATAAGTAACTTGCAGGACTACCAAACTGCTTATACATTTGTCGAATGCATGAGACTAAACCAAGTAAGTATCTTCTGCAGTGTGTTAAATGTACAAGTGAACAAGTCACAGTGAAACATCTGTATTCCACACAAACAGTATAACCACTTGGAGATGTGTTTAACTTTTTAGGCATTCACTCTAAGCCTAATTACAGAAATAAAATAAACATTCACCCATGAACCATGTCCATGTATCATTTCTACCCAAACATCACTTTTTTTTTTAGTTAGAATAGACTTATAAGCTTGACACTGTTACATTTTACCCGTGATCCTGAATCCCTTTCTTCGTTCTGAACCTGCCTGAGTTAACGTCATGCCCTGAGTCTGGATGGACCACTAGCTACTGCTGGAAAGGGTTTCCCATGAACAGTCTAAAATTTCATTAAGTTACTGTGGAGGGTAAAACTTAAGAATCATGGAGATAGATTTGAACTGTAATTAATACAAACAGTCTTAAGATTACATAAACAGGTTTAGGACTACAATAGCAACGAACCGTTTTTGCATTCAACCGTCCATCAGTGACCAGTTGAGAACTTTATCACTGACAGAACTATAATGACAGATGTTCTGCATGACCCACATGAGAATGGGTTCACTTTTGAATCTGGTTCCTCTTAAGTTTTCTTTCTCGTATAATCTCAGCAAGGTTTTCTTCGCCACTGTTGCCACTGGTTTTGGAAAGGATAAACTTATATGGACTGATGTATAAAAGATCTAAAAGTTATATTCGTAATCTATTTAATGCTGTAAAGCAGCTTTGGGACAATGTCCACTGTTATTAATAATAATAATAATAATAATAATAATAATAATATTATATATATATATATATATATATATATATATATATATATATATATAATTATATTGTTTCCTAAAAAAAAAATTATAATAATTTATATCCAAAATTACTCCTATATTTAGAGCATTAATTGAGATTAGTATTTCTATATAAACATGACCTATTTTCTCGAGGACGCTGATCGCTTTATCTACAAAGTCTTCAATATGCTACATTTTCTCAGTAAAATCTGACTGTAAGGAAGCTGGGTAAGCTGAGCTGAGGGTTTTATTTAAACTGCATGTAGTCTATATAAATAAAAAATAAATAAACAAGAAAATAAATAAATAACGCCTCGTGTGGCTACTGGATAAAAGCCAAATAAAGTTTTTTTAGTTCCTGGCATATTTAACCACTGTATTTATTTCTCACTCATACGTAATGTATTCATATCATCGTTACCTTCTCGCCACTGTCATGTTTACACTGAAGACTCGTCTTCGTCCTTCTACCGCTTTCTTCCTTTCCTTCTGTGTGGTTTTATGGCGCTTAGCAGACGGCTTTACGTGCATTACTGCCACCTATTGATCTGGAGTATGGACTGGTTGGTCTTCTGCCTTCTCTTCTTTGGTGTTTAACGGTGGTTAGTAAATCAAAGCTGAATACCTCCACCTATTGAACTTAACCGAATTTGACATTTTTGGCTCTAACGGAAGAACTTGTTTAAAACGCAGAACAGGAGAGATGTTACTAGACTGCCTCACCCCCACAGTCAAACATTGAGGAGAAAAGCAGGGAAGGTTGGAAACTTATTCTAGGTGAAACTAATACTGAACCAACATGGCTACCATTCTATACTTTAACACAACTGTATGTAATTCCATCTAGACTGTGGCTAATCATGACCAACTTCACCATTCTACAAGAAATGACCCAAAGCATAAGTATATGCTGGTATTTAGAGAACAAACAGTGGACTGGAGTGTTATCTATCATGGAATGGCCTACACGGTCACCGGACTTAAATCCTATTGAACTGCTCTGGAATGAACTGGATTGAAAGTCAGAAAGAAATATTTAACTAGCAAAGAACACCTTTGGCAAGTTTTACAAGAGGCATGGGAAAGTATTTCAGCTGAATGTTGAGAAACAAATTGGCCAGTTGCGATTTGTTCAATACAAATAAATTTTAGCATCTGTACATTTATATATTTGTTTGGTCAAAATAAATCTCCATACCATCAAATTGCCTAGTTTGTTGCATATAAACAAATATAACATGCATGTGTCTCTCAAAAACTATAAAAGACTAGTTGTTTTCAAATCTTTGACAGGTACTGCATAAGTGCAAATTGTATCCACATTTACAATGTAATTGTAACAAGACATAGATATAAAAAAAATATCACAATGGTATCTGTTTTGTGACTGATTCTGTCAGACAAATTTGAGTCCTCTATACTGCACAGAAACTGATGGACTGAAATTCACTCAGACTGAGGGCAAAGACCCAGCAGCTCCAGAGATAAGTTAACATTTATTATAACTTATGCTTTATGAACCCAGCCATTAGGACCTGGATAGGGAGGGAGGATTGTGTTAGGAAGGGCATCCAGCGTAAAACATGTGCCCAATAAAATATGCGGATCACAAATCAGAATTTCATACCAGATCGGTCGAGGCCTGGGTTACCAACGACCGCCACAGGTATTTTTTAGGCAGGCATTAAGCTGGTTTGAATCCTACCTGTCTGATCGTTACCATTTTATAGATTTAAATAGAGAGTTATTCGGGTTAATGCAAGTAAATTATGGGGTGCCACAAGGTTCAGTTCTAGGAACCCTGCTTTTCACAATAAACATACTTCCCTTGGGAAATATTATTAGAAGTCATGAAATTAGCTTCCACTGTTGTGCTAATGTTACCCAGCTATATATCTCATCGAAACTAGACGATACAGCTCAGTTGGCTCGGATAACTAAGTGTGTCAAAGAATTAAAAGATTGGATGACGTATAATTTTCTATTATTAAATTCTAATAAGACAGAGGTTTTGCTCATCGGCCAAAAAAAAGTACACAGAAGCTCCAGCATTTTAACTTGCATTTGGAAGGATGTACTGTAACTACTAGTTCAACAGTAAAAGACCTGGGAGTTATTTTAGACAGCAACTTGTCTTTTGAAAATCATATCATCTATATTACAAAAACAGCCTAGAAATATTGCTAAGATAAGAAACATGTTGTCCATATCTGATGCAGAGAAGCTCGTTCATGCATTCATGACCTCCAGACTGGACTATTGTAATGCATTACTAGGTGGATGTTTTGCATCATTTATAACAAGCTACAGTTAGTCCAAAATGCAGCAGCCAGAGTGCTGACAAGGTCAAGAAAATATGACCATATAACCCCGATCTTATCATCCTTACACTGGCTAGCTGTTAAATTTTGAACTTAATTTTTGTCTTCTAACTCTGGACTTCTAGTAGTTCCTAGAATAGCAAAGTCCACTAAATGTGCTAGAGCATTCTCACATTTAGCTCCTAAACTTTTAAATAGTCTTCCTGACAGTGTTCGGAGCTCAGACACACTCTCCAAGTTTAAGTGCAGATTAAAAACTTATCTTTTTAGCGAGTCCTACACATAACACTCTTTACACATCATAACCTTGTGCGCCATTACATCTGATCACATGCACATTATCAACTTGTGCTTGTTAATATTATGAACAGCAGCAAAGCTAATTCCTCTCCACTGCTTCTCTTTCTCTACCCATCTTGAGGCATCTCGAGGTTGCACCAGCTCCAGTTACATCCCACTTCATGAAGATTATAGACCTTTAAAGAAGTAGATGCCGACCAGCAAACATCCCGAATCATCTAGAGACGTACCAACAGCATTTGGATACCACTTCATGTACAGTTTGGACATTGGACCTCTTTGAGTGTTATAAGGTCAACTGACTGAATAAGAGTGTAGACAGGACATTACTCTCAATCACACATCCCGGTACTCATGTTAGTTCTCACTCTTCAGTGTTTTGTATTGTTTTAAAGATTTATAATCACACTCTTGATATCACCCAAATGAGGATCGGTTCCCCATTTGAGTTTGGTTCCTCTCAAGGTTTCTTCTTCATATCATCCAAGGGAGTTATTCCTTGCCACAGCCGCCCAGGCTGCTCATCAGTGACAAATGCACATCTTTCACTTTAATTCATAAATTCTGTAAAGCTGCTTTGAGACAATGTCCATTTTAAAAAAGTGCTATAGAAAAAAAAGTGCTATATAATAAATTCTAAATTGAAATTAAATTTTTGTATTGTTAGCCAATAGGGTAGAAAATTGGGTTATTGTGGGAGAGTGGAGGTTAGGGTTGGTACTTTAAATGTTGGCGCTATGACTGGTAAAGGGAGATAGGTAGTTAATATGATGGAGAGGAGAAAGGTAGATATGTTAAATGTTTAGGAGACCAAGTGGAAAGAGAGTAAGGCCAGGAAAATTGGAGGTGGGTTTAAACTATCATGGTGTGGATGGAAAGAGAAATAGTGTAGGGGTTATACTGAAGGAAGAGTACAGTAATAGTGTGGTGGAGTTTTTGAGAAGGGGATGAATGTGAAACTGGAAGTTGAAGGGGTGATGATAAATGTCATCAGTGCTTATGCTCCACAATTGGGTTGTGAGATGGAGGTGAAGGAAAAATTCTGGAGTGAGTTAAATGAAGTGGTGGAGAGTGTACCAAGGAAAGAAAGATTGATGATAGGGGCAGACTTCAATGACCATGTAGGTGAAGGGAACAGAGGTGATGAGGAGGTGATAGGTAGGTATGGTCTTAAGGAGAGGAATGTGGAACGGCAGATGGTAGTAGATTTTGCTAAAAAGATGGAAATGGCGGTGGTGAACACTTATTTTAAGAAGAATGATAAGCATAAAGTGACATAAGAACAGAGGAAGGTGCACACAGGTGGATTATATTCTATGCAGCAGATGCAACCTTAAGGAGATTGGGGACTGTAAGGTGTTGGACAGTGTAGCTAAACAGCATCGGATGGTGGTCTGTAGGATGGCTTTGGAGGTAAAGATGAAGAGGAGGAGAGTGAGGAGTAAAAAGAAAAGATGGTGGAAACTGAAGAAGAAGACTGTAGTGTGAGATTCAGGAAAGAGGTCAGACAGCGGCTCGGTGGTGGTGAAGAGGTGCTGGATAATTGGTCAACTACTGCAGAGGTAATAAGGGAAACAGCTACGAAGGTACTTGGTGTGACATCTGGAAAGGGAACGGAAGACAAAGAGATGTAGTGGTGGAATGAGGATGTGCAGGAGAGCATAAGGAGAAAGAAGTTGGCAAAACAGAAGTGGGATAGACAGAGTGATGAGAAAAGTAGGCAGGAGTACAAGGAGATGTGACAGCAGGTGAAAAGAGATGTAGTAAAAGCAAACAAAAAGGCATATGAGGAGCTAAATGAGAAGTTGGACACTATGGAAAGAGAAAAGTATTTGTACGGATTGGCCAGGCAGAGGGATCGAGCTGGGAAGGATGTGCTGCAAGTTAGAGCAATAAAGGATGGAGATGGAAATGTGTTGAGAAGGTGGAGGGAGTATTTTGAGCAGCTGATGAATAAGAAAAATGAGAGAGAGACAAGGTTGAATGATGTGGAGATGGTGAAGCAGGAAGTGGAAAGGATTAATAAGGTCGAGATAAGAGCAGCTATTAAGAGGACAAAGAGTGGAAAGTCAGTTGGCCAGATGGCAAAACAGTAGAAGCATAGAAGTGTTTAGGAGAGATGGTAGTGGAGTTTTTTACCAGATTGTTCAACAATATTTTGAAAGGTAAGAGTATGCCTGAGGAATGGAGGAGTGTGCCGGTACCAATTTTTAAGAATAAGGGAGATGTGCAGACCTGCAGTAACTACAGTGAACCAAAGCTGATCAGTCACATGAAGTTATTGTTAAGAGTTGTGGAAGCCAGGCTGAGGGAAGAGGTGACCATCTGTGAGCAACAGTATGATTTCATGCCGAGGGTTATTAGGATATCAGGTGTGGCAGAGAA
The DNA here is from genome assembly GCF_014805685.1 of Silurus meridionalis. Taxonomy (NCBI): domain Eukaryota; kingdom Metazoa; phylum Chordata; class Actinopteri; order Siluriformes; family Siluridae; genus Silurus; species Silurus meridionalis. The sequence goes on along the minus strand of NC_060884.1, from coordinate 13,094,710 downwards.
GTATGTGAGGTTGGGGCAGGACATGTATGAGGACAGTGTGACAGCAGTGAAGTGTGCAGTAGGAACAACAGACTGGCTTATGGTGGTGGTTGGATTGCATCAAGGAACGGCACTGAGCACTTTCCTGTTTGCAGTGGTGATAGACAGGTTGATGGACGAGGTCAGACAGGAGTCTCCATGAACTATGATGTTTGCGGATGATATTGTGATTGGTGGTGTGTGTGTGTGTGTGTGTGTGTGTGTGTGTGTGTGTGTGTGTGTGTGTGTGTGTGTGTGTGACAGGTACAAACCTGCACTTGGCTTTCTGCCTGTGAAGTTTTCTCTAGGTTCCCTGATTTTGTCCCACTTTCCACATTAGTGGGTTTTATATGTAACTGTGTGTTGCTTCACAAGGAATATAAACAGTATGAGAGAAAATGAGATTTAAACCATCTGCTTGCCATCATACTTTACTTTCATAATCCATTGTAGCAACCCAAGCAAAACATAATGTGGAGGAACTGTTTATGAATACTTATAAAAGACCTTCATTATTACAGACATTTTAGCTAAAAAACTTGATATGGTGGTATATTTTGCTTTATTAGTAAATTTAGTGTGCAAGCTAGCAGGTCACTGAAATTACTGGGGAATCAACATGGTCTGAATTCTGCTCATGGTGCATATCTAATTTTACTCTCATTTAGCAGTAAATAGATTTAGACTTAAAAAAGAGAAATAGCTTTTATCTGCAAAATCTTCAAAATAATTATTATTTACTCACAAAATATCCCCTCAGTACTGGAAACAGGGATTTGGCACAAATATATCACCATAACTACAAATGTATGGTCAAGTTCTTTATATGAAAAATAAACAGAATATAACTATCAACTAGACTATAGCATGCATTTTGTACTTCACATATTGTAAATATTATAATTTATCATTAATTAGACATTCCTATGAACTAGATTAGTATTATTATTTATTATTATTGTTATTATTATTATTATTATTATTATTATTATTATTATTAAGTTTATCTGTGTACAAAGACCATTGTATTAGGAGCAAGAATGGAATAACTGTGGAAATTGTTGATATCAGATGGCCTGGTTTCAGTATTTCATAAACTGAAGGTCTTTTGGGCTTTTTTCCTTGGATGTCAACATTCATGCTAGGTCACACTGTTTTTTTGTTTTTTTTGTTTTTTTTACCAAATATGGGTTTTTTGGTTAAAAATGAAAGCATTATTATTTCAACAATAGAATACTGTAAAACATTATGATCCTGAATTGCTTTGAATTGACCTGGATATTGTATCATGGTAACTCAGAGATCTGCCCCTAAATTTCTGGTATGATTAACATTGAGCTGTAGTCATGATAACAGAGAAGACTTTTCCCTTCAGCTGTTTTAGACAAAAGTGTTCCCAGCACCCCTCTGTTAAGCCTTCATTGTGGGTTTTGACCAAAATTGGTTTTTTTTGCTAACAGTATGCTTTGACATATCTATTGAAAGAAATCTCAAATATATTTAAACAAAAAGCTTTCCAACCTTGTTTTGACAGGCTGTCTTCAAAGATCATGTGGATAAGGAGCTGGTTCAACAAACACATCAATTAATGCAGGCAGTCTGCCTAAACATGTCTAAAACATTGCCTGCTTTTCTCATGATTTTATCACGTTTTGGGCAAACTACCTACAATAGAAAACAGAACATAAACCTAACCGGTTTGTCTCTTAATCAGAAACCAGCTGAAAAACATTGCGCTTAAACACTGTACAGAAAAGATCTTACATTTTCGTATTCGATTTGATCACCTTCCAATTCCTACCCACCAGCCAATTCAATCACATGACAGTGACCCCTTGTTGGAGACTGAAGATTAAAGCATTTTGATTTTGAGAAACACCTTGAACCAGCCACTACATCATCTTTTCAAACTGATGCTTAGCCAGTGCCACTCACTTGGAGAAAATCAACTGCCCTCTTCCACATGTATGAGCTGTGTTATAATTGGCTAGTGTCTGTCCCCTGATCCCACACAGATGTAAAAAGTATATTTTTGCTACAGATGAGCCTAAAAAGTTTTAGCTGGTTTAATTATGTCATGAGAAAAGTCTTTAGGAAAGACCAAATAGATATCAAAAATGATTACACATAATAATAAGACATTACAACCAGTTTACATTTATTCACCAGCACATGACTGACTGAACTGGCAGCAGATTTTTTTCCCAACTGTTTTACCATGAACAGTGAACAGTTTGTCGAGTTGCACTGTATCGGTAAACAGTTTACTGAACAACACACCACAAACATGCATAAACCAAAATGAAGGGACTTTCAGTGTCATCCGAATGAGGACTGGTTCCCTTTATTGTCTGGTGCATCTCAAGCGTTGTTCCTTATACCATCTCGGGGAGTTTTTTCTTGCCACTGTCACCACCAGCTCATTAGGGATCAACTAATAGACACTGACATATAAATTCCAATTTTATAAACTCTATCTTTGTAAAGCTGCTTTGGGACAATGTCCTCTGTTAAAACGCCGTATACAAATGCAACTGAATGAGAATAAAACTTTGAAGCTGTGGTTCAAATGCCACGAGTGGTAGCACTCAGTTTCACCATATATGTTACAGTGTGTGAATGTGTCTATACGTTAGCCTGCTATACAGAAGCACCCAATCTGGGGCAGATTTCCCAGTTTTGCACGAAACATTACCAAGATATGCTCTACATTTTATCAAATTAAGATTTTCTTAAAGTCTAATTTAAAATGCTGTTTCTCCCTAGGACATTACAAAGATTTGCACTGCTGCTGGAATATACAGTATGTGCCATTTGAGTTAATGATTCTCTCTAAATAAATATGAAGTTGCACACAGGTGCAGTTTATAATAGTTGTAAAGTTTATGCAATCCTCATTTTTTTGTAAAATTAGAGTGTTGTGATGCATTAATAAAGCGCAAGAGTAGAGCAGCATGGAGACTCTTTGGGTCCAGCAGAACACTAAGATTATTATTAGCGGTGTGAGTAATGGAGACACGCACGCGCGCACGCACGCACGGTGAACATGAAGGGGCGGGTTTTCAGCGTGCTTGCGCGTCCACGTACGCTGGAAGCCCCGCCCCCCCTCATAGTCTCTCCGTTTGAGGCTCCCGCTGGCGCGCGATTGGCTTAATCTTATTGTAGTGCTTATTCGCTACAGCACGCGCTCCTCGAATCGCCCTTACTTGGCGAATATACGCCCGATTCCCTTCGTTTACGCATGCGGTAAGTTTTTGCATGGTATTTTCTTTGGTATGTTTTTTGGGACTGGGTCCATCGAATGCCCATTGTCCTTTTATTCAATCAGGAGACATTGTGCGCCGGAGGCGGGGCTTCGCGGACATACAACACTCGCGCGCACACACACACACACACACACACACATCTTATACTTCTATTCGGTTCGCTTGGAAATCCCGAAAAATCGAGCGGTGCATGTAAGTGATCCCTAACGCACTTTATTCACTGTTTTGTCGCTTGTCGGACTGGATCTTTAGCTTCCATTACCCAGACCAGAGCCCCGTCCTACTCTCAAACATAAACACCCTCGGTGTGTGTGTGCGCGCGCGCTCCTGCACTTGGAGCACGCCATTTTCAAAGTAGCGCGGAAGGAAAATCGGAGTTATGATCTAATAAAATTACATTTGATTCCCCCCCCCCCCATCCTCGCGTCACTCCACCCAGAAGAATCATGTCATACTGATGTGTGCTGTTATTGTTATCGTTCACTTGTTCCGCGCGTTTCGGTGATTAAAGCATAGAGGTGTCGCTGTGCGCCCAATGTGTGACCACTTCTTCTTCCTCCGCGGACCAGGTGACGCTGGAAAATGAGCGATTCCGAGAAGCAGACGCTTTCTGTAAAGGAGAAGGATGGAGTGGAGAAAAGGGGGAGAGGAAGACCGAGGAAACATCCAAAGGTAACAGTTAGCTGCAGGGCTTATGCTAGGCTAACATCGCCGCATCTCCTAGATCAACTTTTCCTTCTGGACTTGTTCTCGAGCTCAGTTCTTCCCGAGCTAACAGGTCCTTACACTCAGCTTAGGAACCAGGCCCGGGTTTATACACTTAGGTCCTGTATTGTATACACACTTATATGATCCTTCTGACACAATTATACGTTTCAGCTTTTAGATTATAATTCTTTTTATTTATTTTTTCAGGAGTCCATTGGATCCCCGGTTCCGAAAAGGCCGAGAGGGCGGCCAAAGGGCAGCAAAAACAAAGGTCCTTCCAAGAAAGTGAGTGCGCAGTTTATTTCGGTGTGTAATGTTCATTTAAACACATACGCATCGGGTTTATTTTTTTCCTCCCTGCTCATGTGTTTATTGGTGAAGGATCATCTGCAGGCCTTAGTGGAGGGGCTCAGTGTTAGCTGGGAGCTATAATCGCTGTCAGTCTGTGGCCTCTACGTCACCGCTCTGGATGAACTCGCTGCCCTCTCCACCTGTTTTGCAGCTTGGTGATGGCGCCCCCTGGTGTTCTGTGCTCATACGCACTTACTCACACTCGCTCATTCTCTCTCGAACACACACACGAGTAGGATTTCTACCAAATCCGGTTAAGTAACTGTAGATGGCTTTCTGGGCTTGTAAAGAAGCAAGGCAGCACCTCAACCTTGAATGGATCTGGATTATCTGACGTCTGATGTTCATGTCAGGCAATTTGACCTTTTTTTTTGTCGTCATTTGTACTGTTGAATTTTCTTTTCAAGACCAAGTTTAAAATATACAGGAATAACAGGGGGAAAACAACTGCTATTTGGAACTAATGCCATGTTTTTCCCCCATAGAAAGTGGGATCATCTTCAGATAAGAAGCTAAAGGGGAAGCCCAAAAAGGAGGTATCGGAGCTGAAATACAGGCGGCGTTGAAAACCGAATCGATTTTTGACAATCAAATTGGCGTGTATAATGTCCGCTGACCTTGTTGTGTTCTGTGCTGTGCGAGCAGGAAAAAGAGGCATCTCAGGAGTCCTCGGAGGAGGAAGAGGAGGATGAAGATGAGGAGCAGTAACCGCTTCATCCTCGGCACTACCTCATAATATGACACAGCCTGGCACCACTTACTAATCTACTGCCTCTAACAACGGGATGTCGTCTGCTTAACCACCTCTGTGGGACTGACAGAAATATCATGTCTATAACAATCAGTTACATGTTAAAAACAAAAAAAAAGTGGAATAATTTTAGAATCTGTGAATTAGGCTGCATATAAGTGTTTAGTACATTTAATGGTGCTTACTTGGTGCTTTTCAATTTTCTTTTTGTTTTGGTTTTGTTTTGCTTTTTATGTACTTTGTGACGTGGAAGGTCAGGGGGATGTAGAATTAGAAAAAGAGAACTGTTCTGATCGTGATGTGTAGTAGTCCTATAGTTTTAGTGTAGGGCTTTCTGCTTAACTGCAACTGATAATATATATTTTCATTTAAAAACACCCCCTGCACTGACTAGATTTTAGCTTTTATTAGATTGCCTTTATATGTCGATGCGTGAATATTCACCATTTGTCGAAGGCTAGGTTGTGTGTATTTTGCAAGATAAGCAGCTCATGTATTTAGATTGAAATACACCGTTTTCAGTCTTTCTCACTCTGCTGTAGTCGGGTAGGTGATCGAGACGTTTCTGATTCTCATCGCAAGTACATTCCAGTAGCATTTTTAACCCACTTGTGACTAATTTATGTGGACTGTTCCTCATTCATATTTTTCCTTTCATTGACTGTTTTACTTAACTTTTACCAACAGGTCACTTCTTGGTCAAAGAAAAGTACACACCCAGGCAGACAAGTTTTTAGCTTTGGTCAGCATGAAAAAAAATAAATTTACAGTTGTACATTTCAAGGACCCACCCAAATACGTCTGGGAGTTTACAGAGGACACCTGTGAAATAATGCACACTTGAGCAGCTATACCTCAGTACCATGGCTTGTGCTTGTGACAGGTTTGTATATGCCGTCAGTAGAAACAAGACTGTGTCATTTGGATCACTTTAGAATAGTCAGAACGACTGTTTTTTTATTATTATTGCGCATCCCACATTGCACCTGTCCACCTTTCTCTGAACCATAGCAACAATATGCATCAGCCACCTCAGGAATTACAGTACATAGACAGCAGGCGACAGACTTTAGTATTCAGATAGCACTGATAACTTCTGTATAGAATGTGTTCATCATTTCTGTGGAAAAGCAACCTTTTGCTCTGTACCTATTTTTTAATGCAGCTGAGGAATCGTCTACAAGCTCTTTTAGGCTTCTACCACGTTTGTCGATGCCTCAAAGACCTATTTATTTCACGTTTAATTGAGAATTCAGTTGTATCTGTGTAGCATGTTGTGTTGTTAATAAAGTATACTTTCTCATTTCCTGAGTCGTCTTGGTTTCTTTCGGAAGGAAAGTGGGTGGATCGTGGTGTGTGTGGAGGGGGAGGAAGATCCCGGCGACATTGTTGCCGTGTGTGATGAGTTCTGGTCGTACGCACAGACGCGACACGGATTGTGTCCGTGCGCGGGCCGCGATTCCGTAACGCCGCGTACGCAAGTTAACCAGCAAAGCGCCGTGCACCGCGGCTCAGCCTGCGCACGTGACGTAGCGTCTCCAGTAATGGCGTCCGTGTCTGAGATGCGCTTGGCTTCGGAAAAATGAAGCGTAGAAGAACTTATTACTTATCCTAAAGAAAACCCCGCAAAAAAAAAAAATCAGGGTTTGCTTTCGTGAACTTTGCGTGCGAAGCCGTGTCATCTCCACGGAGAGGGTTTGCGCTCTGATATTAACCGGGTCCAGACGTGCCGAGATGATGAAGCTGAAGTCGAACCAAACTCGCACCTATGATGGAGAAGGCTATAAGAAGCGGGCCGCCTGCCTGTGCTTCAGGAGCGAAACTGAGGAGGAGGTGAGGCCGGGGATCTGCGCGCACTATGCGGGCCATGATCATGACTGTTGCTCACATTTCAAGCAAAATCTATATGAATAAGTCTCCCGATCGCTTTTAGGGGGTGCAGATACACAGTTCTCCTGCTAGAAAATGCCCATAACTCCTATTAAAATGGGAACATACGGTTGTAGCGGGCTAACGGTGAACTAGCTTACACCGTTCGATTTGTCAATGAGATGCTAACGCGGCTAGCTAACTCATCGTGCTGCTCTTAGCTAGCTGGCTAAAATTCGCTTAATTCTTTTTTTATTTTAAGAATAATTCAGTACTGGATTGAGTCTCGTGTCTCTTCGTGAACAGGATTAATTTAGTATGAAACTGCCCCGCGATCTATGATGACAACGATATGCAAAAACGCTGCTAGCTAACGAGCTTTCTCATTCCTGAAGCTCTGTGTGAGCTCGGCATCTTTAGCACTGTCACCAGCTAGCTTTTATTTTAGTATTGTTTCTTGAAATAATTTCAGTGATGCGATAGTGGTCTTCATTCTGAAGGAGATTACGGTTTAAACGTCGAGGTATAACCTATTAACCGAATACAGTGCGTTGCATAAGTATTCGCCCCCTTCTCCTTGAACTTTCCCACCTTTTGTTGCGTTGGGAGATGGGACTAAATTGGATTTTATTAGTATTATATGTTAGGAATATATATATCAAATTACCCAATGACGGGAAAAGGCATAGGTTGTGAAATAAAATTTAAAAAAGTTAAATCTGTGCTCGCATAAATATTCACCCTATTCATTTTTAATTAGTTCTGGCACCAGGTTGTAATACTTCACTATGAGGGGGGCAAATACTTATGTAAGCCTCTGTAGCATTTCTCTACCACTAACACACTAGTTATTTTACCATTCTAATTGGCTGCTCTACTTGTTTTTTTACCGTTCTGGGAACTGGGTTCATTTTCCACTGAAAATGTTGTTCCTGTTGGCCACAGTTTATGTGAAAACAGGGAAAGGCTCCTGTTTGGTATGTGCAAGCCACTGTCTTCAACATGGACACACTGATATTGCCGCTCTAAATGTTCAGACGATGCTGACGTACTCATAGTAACTGAACTGAGTTTTCAGTTCTAAGAAAAGTGTGGATCTGATTCACAAGTACAAATGACTGTCACCACAACAGAGCAGTGGGTTAAGAGACTTGCTCAAGGGCCCAGCAATGGCATTTGGTTGGTGCTTGAACTCGACCTTCTGATCAGAAGTTCAGCGTCTTAACCACTCGTCCAAAATGTCTCATGCTTTAATGTTATATACTACATACATGCGTTTATGCATTTTAGCGATTTACGAATTTAAAAGGAAACAGCAAGTGCATTGCACAGACTGTAAAACCTGTTGCTGAACTGGGAGCCAAATTTGGGAGTGTCAACTTGGTGTGTGTTTACAAAGAAATAGCTTTCATTTAGAATATGTAAGCGAGAATTGCAAATAAAGTCAAATGCAGCTGAAACATGTCTATTTATTAATAATAAATAGTAATAATAATAGTCTGGTCATGGCATCGCAAAGGAGCAATTTACGAGTGGTTTATTTCTTTCTTCCTCCCAACAAAAAGAAAACGTGGTATTAAAGAAAAGAGATAGAAACCATGAAAACGGTTACTAACAGATAACATTTCTATAACATTTATATCCAAGAAGATTGAAGAACAAAGAAGTGTGAGGGGTAAGACAGTGGTGGTCAGTGATTGGTTGTGGGGAACATGAGCAGGCATGGGTGTAATTCATTCAGGCTTTACACACTGTTGGCAAGTTAAGACATATTGAGTATAGGACTGTCATTAGTTTAGTCTTTTCATAAATCAAAAGAAAAGTCACTACAGAAGCGTAAAGGGTGCCAAATTTCATATCCATACCATTCATTTGGCCACACTGATACCATTTCTGAGTTACAGAACCAAGTAGTGATACTTCATATTGGATCAGATAGGATCCTGTATCTTGAAGAATGTAATGAATATTGTGTGTTGGCTCAGATGGCTACTGTGTGATTATTCAGGTGTTGCTGGTGAGTAGCAGCCGACATCCTGATAAGTGGATTGTGCCAGGAGGAGGAATGGAACCGGAGGAAGAGCCCAACGTTGCTGCTGTTCGAGAAGTGTGTGAAGAGGTCAGCATATTTATTGTACTGATTGTTGTGCTTTTTGTGTTATCGTGTTATGTATAGTACTGAACATTTGACAATGGCCAAAATAGCAAGTGAGGAATAAAAAGAATGATGACGTATATATCATATTTCCTTCTGACAGGCTTCAAACAAAAGGCTGTTTTAATATTACTGAAAACTGCTCACTATTACAGGAGCATCTCAAAACTATTCATTAACATATATTGTATAGATTCATCACACACAGACTACAATATTTAAGTGTTAAATTTTTTTTTTTTATGATGATGATTATGGCTCACAGTAATGAAAACCCAAAATTCAGTAACTCCAAAAATGTTAATATTGTGAAAAATATTGGAGACTCGTGGTGTCGCACTCTAATCAGCTCATTAAATCTAAAAGCCTGCAAAGGTTTTCTGAGCCTTTAAATGGTGTCTCAGTCTGGTTCAGGCTACACAATCATGGGGAAGACTGCTGACTTGACAGTTGTCCAGAAGACGATCATTGACACCCTGTCATCACTAAAGAAGCTGCTGTTCACAGAGTGCTGTATCCAAGTACATTAATGGAAAGTTGAATGGAAGGAAATAATGTGGTAGAAAAAGGTGAAATAAAGCCCATTTTAAGAATTTGTGGAAGATTTACAAAGAAATTGGACTGCAGCTGGAGCCAGTGCTTCAAGAGCCACCACGCAAAGGCGTATCCATGGGCTACAACTGACGCATTCCTTTTGTCAAGCCACTTCTGAACCAGAGACAACGTCAGAGGTCTGGGCAAAGGACAAAAAGGACTGGACTGTTGCTCAGTGGGCCAAAGTCGTCTTTTCAGATGAAAGGAAAGACAATTTTGCATTTCATTTGGAAATCAAGGTCCCGGAGTCTGGAGGAAGAGAGGAGAGGCACAGAAGTTTCCACAGTCAGTGGTGGTTTGGGGAGTCATGTCTTCTGCTGGTGTTGGTCCACTGGGTTTTATCAAGTCCAAGGTCAGCACAGCCATTTACCAGGGGGTTTTAGAGCACTTCATGCTTCCCTCTGCTGACCAGCTATATGGAGATGCTAATTTCATTTTCCAGCAGGATTTGGCACCTGCCCACACTGCCAAAAGTTGTTCAAATGACCATAGTGTTGATGTGCTTGACTGGCTAGCAAACTCACCAGACCTGAACCCCATAGTCAAGTCAAGTCGAGTTTATTTATATAGCTCTTCACAACAGACATCTCAAAGCAGTTTTACAGAATTTTAAGATAATTTTATGAGTAGCCATGGCCACTGTGGCAAGGAAAAACTCCCTTAGATGTTATGAGGAAGAAACCTTGAGAGGAACCAGACTCAAAGGGGAACCATTCTCAATTGGGTGACATCATGAAATTAATAGAGAATCTATGGGTTATTGCCGAGAAAAATGAGAAACAAGAGGCTAAAAAATGCAAATGAGCTGAAGGCCACTGTCAAAGAAAACCTGGGTTTCCATATCACCTCAGCAGTGCCACAGACTGATCACCTCCATGCCATGCCAAATTTAAGCAGTAATTTAAGCAAAAGGAGCCCCTACCAAGTATTGAGTACAAATACAGTAAATGAACATACTTTCCAGAAGGCCAACAATTTACTAAAAATGTTTTCTGATTGGTCTTATGAAGTATTCAAATGTTTGGAGAACTGGTGGGTTTTTGTTAAATATGAGCCAAAATCATCAATATGAAAAGAAAGAAACACTTGAAATATATTAGTCTGTGTGTGATGAATCTATATAAAATACGGGTTTCGCTTATTTTTTTTAATTAGTAAAATAAATCAACTTTTAGATATTTAATGATATTTATTGAGATTAATTTATTGAGATGCACCTGTGACAACTTGTGGGGTTTTTTTTGTTGGTCACTTTTGGCAGGTTCTTTGGTCAAATGCTGCTGTTGTACACTGTTCTAAGCAGACCCTAATATCCTGATTATAGCTTCTAGTGATAGGCAGTGATACCCTCTCATCACTCATGTAGAGGGCGATTATTTTACAGACGAGTGCTAAAAGACGTTCCACTCAGATTAACTACTGCTCTTTTCCACATTATTGGCCGAACTCCAGTTCAACAAAACTCCAGCAATAAGCCTCTTTAAAAGCCTTTTTGGGGGCCCACAAAGTGCAAAACTCAAGATATTTATATCACAGTTATCTTGCCCTGATGTGCAGGACGAATAGGTTATTTAATTGGTTAGAAGTTGCGCTGTTAAACGTGCAACAGGCTCCCTCCATTTGTAGTTCTACGTATTAAATGCCAGGTCATGGAAAATGGTCTGTTCAGCAAGCATTATTACAGCACATTAAACTGATGCAAAAATACAAGAGAAGCATTCACACTAGTAGCTGTTTTGGTGAAAGTAAGTAATTTATTTGCTGTACAATCTGTAATGCTTTTAATGTGTGTTTATAGTTCATGTTAAAGCCGTAATTGCTTTTAGGAGGTGCCATTAGATCTCACTAAGGCTTGCTGTTAAATATTTTGATAAAGGTTAAAAAGATAAAAGGTTAAAAGGCACTGTCTAAATATTGCTTGCTAAACAAAGAGAAAACACACACTTTTAGTTTCTGCACCTTCTCATAAGTTATTTGTATTTAATTTGATTTCACTTAATAGACAGATGTGGCAAAAAAATCCGGTAATTTTCCAAACAATGTTCAGAATCAGATAATAAATAAAACAGAAATAATGTACGTTTTGTATTCTTTATGTGCGGCCCGGGGGTTGGGGACCACTGCCTTATCTTACTGTCTGTCCTTAGAGATCCCAGTAACATCATTTGTATCAGGGGATGTTAAAACATAAATTCATTTTGAGACTCTGTCTTTTCCAAGATATAAGTAGCCAGCAAAAGGTTTTAAACAATACTGACGTTTGCTTTCATTTTATTGTAGATCTGGATTCTGACTGCTGTTTCGAACTGTGTGTTTAGAGTGGGTTTTACTTTGCGGTTGTTTACACATGAGGCCAATTTTTCAAACATGGATTAAATCTAGTTTACCCATTGTCTGTGTGTACTCAGTGCATTTTTCTTAAGGATTTAAAGATGTGGCTTTAGGTCATTTTTTGCAAATGGATAAATTTTGTGGTCTGTGTTGATGAATAGCAAAGCTGTGACAAGTAATTCATACGATTAAGGCTAAAAACAGGTGGTGGTGTCGGATCAGCAGGTTATCGTTAAATGTCAAATGACGCATCTTTTCATCACCTCTATTTATTAGATGAGGGATTACTGTTCAGCTCCGTTTATACTGTTGGGTTTGTGTAATCGCATTACTTCCCATTTTGGTTTTCTGACTATAAGTACTTTTTTTTTTTTTTTTTTTTTTTTTTCCCCTCCCTCTTCCCCTCCCCCCCAACAGGCTGGTGTCAAGGGCACTTTAGGAAGACTCGTAGGAATATTCGAGGTGAGTATCACCCAGCAAAATTATGATACTTTGTTCTTGCAGCAGTGATTGTGATTCTGGTCAGGAAGCACTGCACTCACCAAACTACTTCAGCTCAAACAGGGGGTCCCGAGGGAACATAGCAAGTTGCATTTTAATAAGTGATGGTTATTGGGGATGTGGCTTATAATTACTGATCATTTGGAATCTGTAATATAAATCATAAAAGTAATTGGCAGATTAGAGTTGTGGAATTGGTTTTGGAGTGTTGAATGAAGCAAATGATATTTTCTATGTAGCCTGTAAAACGAGTTGTTTTCTTAGAGATTATGTTCCAGTTGTTGGATGGTTTCCTTTGTTATAAATTGGCCTCACAATATTGCACATAATTTGGACAATGCATATTTAAACTGCAATTATACCTCACATTGCTAATTTTGAAATGTTGTGTATTTCAATGCCTTGAAGGAAAACTCCAGCCTGTAACATGCTCATGGATGCACTGGATCCTAGTAGGGGTGGGCGGATCAATCCTAATATCGATAGTATCGAACCCAACATTGGTATTGGTATAGGATCGATACTAGTCTGACAAGATCAACAATTTAGTTTAAAGTTTTCTAATCTACACTACTCATGTTTCCTCAATGGGTCTAAATACGCTGCTTCTTAAGCATCTCATCTGCACTCATCCTCGTTTTGCTGCTGTTTAGTTCTCCTGTCATCAACAAGCAGGCACTTTTTTTATACTGCAAGACTAACACTAAGACTGAGAGATGACCGAAAGAAAGAGGAGCTCCGCGTGGAGTTATTTCAGAGCTGGAAATGAGAATGAGAAACTGCAGCATGTGTAGGAAGGCCATTCGCTATTGTGCCACCAAATTATACAAACGTATTAAGCAACATGGAAAAGGGGACTGCGAAAGAAACAAAAGAGAGCGGGATAATCATTCACAATCTTTGGCAATGATACACTGGCTGTCTTTTCAGAGAGCAAAAGAATATCCAGGTAGCTATAATATTTTGGTCATATCAGAACTTAACGGTCATTTTATTTAGCAGACTGATTAAATATATTCTATATTCCGATATTAAAATATCCTCAACACGTATCATCTAAATGAATTATTTTACAGGAATTGAAATATATGTAGATTAAACCTGAAATGTGAACATGACGATCCTTTTTGTGTTAACTGTAAAAGGGACTCCTGGATTTAGGCTTTAGGCTAGACTTAATTCTTTTCCCATTTCACCTAGGTGACTCCCCAAGATCTATGGATATTACAAGGTGTCTTGCTGAAATGATTGTAAAAGCTAAATGATAAAAGCAACCTAATTTATCGTTTAAAACAATCATTGCTCTCTAATAATAATTTTATATATATATATGTTAAATTCAAGTTCTATAAATGAAGTTTATTGCAGTAAGAAAAAAACAATTCTGATTCAGCATATTGATAAAGCGTTCACCTCATAAATCATGACGCATTGCTCTCATCAAATGGAAAATACAACAACTTGTCTGTTCCAGTGCATGCTTTTAAATGTAAAAGGTATCGGTATCAATATCAGCGATATTGGCCCAGTTTTTCTAGTAACATGTTGTTCCCTGCTACTTTAAAATGAATTAACATAAATTGCATTAAATTAATACCAGTCACGAGACCAGAACCGTAACTCGTCAGTTCTCACGGTTCTCACACAGAACCATAACCCGTCAGTTCTTACAATTCTCACACAGAACCATAACCCGTCAGTTCTTACAATTCTCACACAGAACCATAACCCGTCAGTTCTTACAATTCTCACACAGAACCATAACCCGTCAGTTCTTACAATTCTCACACAACCATAACCCGTCAGTTCTGCGTGTCTGTAACAATAGAAAACGTTCTCTTCATAAAGGTATGATGTGCAACAATATGGGATTTTAAACTTTAGAAATGATTCAAAATATAGTATGTATAGACTTGTATGTATATGTATAGAAAACCACTATGAGCGGGTAGCGGAACGGGTAGTTTAGAAAACGAAAATGTCAGAGAAAAACTCAAACTCAATATAATCTGTTATAAAACTTCTAATCTTACACTCGCTCTGTCGTGTGACACATGACCCTTCATCTATGACACAACACTGTTATCAACCACAAATCAACCTTTGAAGTGGGTATGATGGTATATCCAAACAGGACTTCAGTTCACTACTTTTGAGTCCTTAAGGTTTAGTCCCTATTTGCAATAAGTTCCAATTTAAGTGGTCATGAGAAGTACACACCCACACGAAACAGACTATAAACTGCAAGTCATTCAGGAGGATTATTTTATTTATTATTTTAAAACCTCATTACATTTTTAAAGTTTTTTTTCCCCCCTCTCTGTTCAGAACCAGGATAGGAAACACAGGACGTATGTGTATGTTCTCATTGTAAAAGAAGTACTGGAAGACTGGGAAGACTCTGTAAACATTGGTAAGTATATAATTGTATTGTGCTTAAAATTGTTCCTGATGTGTGTACTGTATAGTGCGCAGCAAGAATTTAACCACAATTACCTCACTGTTTATATGCATGTTTGTTCTTGTATATACAGGTTTGTGCCCCCCATCCCCCTAATTCAAAAAATAGACAGCATTTGAATGTCAGAGATTATTTTAAACTACATTCACAATCCACTGTAAAACTTGCACTTCACTTCATGCAGTCACGTGGCGGCAGCAGCAGCACAATGTATCAAATCAGGCAGATACAAATCTTTTTTTTGACCGGTTCGTAGTTGGGTCAATACCGGACTACCGATAAGCTTCAGGACAAATGATACTCTCATTGATACTTCTGTTGTTTTATCTATGTATACGTCGGTGTTATTGGCGAATTAAAAGCTTCTGCTTGTCGTTTTCCGTACCTGAATGATCACGAGGCTGCTTGATGTAGGTGTGACATCCATGTACACGTGCAGACGATCAGTCATGGCGGTAAGATTAAAAACACGCGGACTCGCGTAGCAAAACTAAGAGACACCAGTGTCAGATGCGATATATGCAATAGTGTGTTAGCAAACACACACTAGTAATATAATGAAACATGCCATTTACCTCAAGCAATGCGCTGTATTTACCGTCATCTCCTAGCTCCAAATGCAACTCCTCTGCCTTATTTAGACCGTAACATTCATTATAAAATAAGTCTTTAGTTAGTACTAGTAGCCTTTGGGGGGACACATGATCGTTTTTTAAAATGTGTAAAATATGAATAACTCCACAGGAAACACTAGGCTAGAAAGGGTTTCACCGTCAGCGAGGAATGAAACAGACACGGTCTCAGACACCCAGGAGCAGCCCTTTCACCATAGCCATGCATGGACAGATGACCCCTGAAAAACCGCTAGGGTGTCATAGGGCTGTCACTAAATTCATAGTGAAAGATTTATTGCCCTTCACTACAGTGGAGTCGAGCTGGTTAAGGTAAAGTGGGCAATAGATAATTTAGCCTAATTGCTAGAGATGCCAGAATTCTCATTTACATTCTGTTGTGCTCCTATACACACCTCTCTCTCTCTCTCTCTCTCTCTCTCTCTCTCTCTCTCTCTCTCTCTCTCTCTCTCTCTCTCTGTCTGTCTGTCTGTCTTTTCTGTTTATCAAGAGGCATCTGTAACTGCAATACTAAAGATTAGCAGTGATGAAATAACTTGAAATGTTCAACACCTTTTTAGCTCTTGTGCTTTCGTACCAAATTATTGAGCGAAGTATCGATAACGGAATCGATGCCAGTATCAATCAAATGTAAATGATGCGCATCATATCTACAAATCCAGAGTTTCAGTTAATGTTCATCACACAGATCGATGAGAACGTGTAATCCGTGATTTCAGCTGTGGCGTGGTTGCTGGTAACAGACGTTTGGTTTGACTGGTTCGAGTTCTTCTTAAACCGATGATCTAGGAGTGGCATGAGAAATAAAAGCAGCATGCAACTGTCCCTTTTCGCCGATTCTGTACCCATGATGGCCTCAGATTTTTTGTTGCTTGCTTGATGCTTTTTTTGCTCATCGTGGTTATAAAAAAGTGGTTACCTGAGTTACTCTAGAATTTCCGTCCACTCAGACCAACCTGCTCAGTCCCCTGTGATATCTCTCATCATCCCATCAAGAGGATGCTTCAGCCTGCAGGCCTCCTGCTCACAGGATATTTAGTTTTTCACATCATTCTGGTTAAAGTGCAGGAAAATAACCGAAGTCAGCAGTTTCTAAAACATTTGAACTCGCTTGAGCAAACACGCCACGGTTAAAGTCACAGAGGTCACACTTTTTCTTTATTTTAACCTTTAAATGTGAACCTCTTGGCTGGCTGATTAGATAGCTGATGAATGTGCAGGTGTCCCAGGGATATGGACAGTGAGTATGTATCATGAGAATGAATGGTCGAGTGAATAAAAGGGAATATTAGCACCTTGTTTTCACAATTGAACTCCCTCACTCAGCGCACACGCACACCCTCTTCTGTCTCAACAGGGAGAAAAAGGGAATGGTTTAAAATAGACGATGCCATACAAGTGTTGCAGTGTCACAAGCCAGTGCAGGCCACCTACTTCGAGGCTCTACAAGAGAGCTGCCTGACGAGCAACGGCACTCCTCTAGTGGCCACGATAGCTGAAGACCTCTCGCCGAGCTACAGCATCAATCAGAGCTCCGTCTCTGACATCAGATAACTAACACACAACACTGACACTCCGGATGCTTCCGCCACCACTCTCGCTCTTATGTTTTCAGTATTCTTTTGTTTTTGTTTCCTCGTTTTTTTCTTCTTCTTCTTCTTCTTTTACTCTTAAAATAGGGTTTGCCTTGCCAACCTTTTATTATTATAATTTTTTTTGAGTGCCAGAGAGGTGGCACCAACTTGACAAAGTGTTGGGTAAATATTCAAAAAACACTTTTGTAAATGTAAAATGTAATGTCGCTCTCTACTCGAATTTCTTCCTCCCTCCTCCCACTTCTGAAGAATGGATGAGAACAGTTGCATGAAAACCCTCCTCTTCCCCTCCCCTCAATTTTTTTCCCTTTAGTGCCCTCTGTGACTCAAGCGTGAGGTTAAATCAATGCAAGAACTACTTTTTACTGTTGTGATGTAAATACACGTAGCCTAGTGCTTATGCTTGAGCCTTTCGATATTTTTTTTTTTTACGCATCCATTTATATTTTTTTTCTTCCTTGTAAGCGAGCGCGAGGGAGGGGAGCATGTATTTGTGTGAGTAGTGCGAGTATGTGTTTGTTCTTTCCGAAACCACCCCCCAACAATAAGAAGGAAACGCTTAGTTGGCTGAACGGATGGAATTGGTGAGAGGTCAGTTGGTTTGCATGAGCACTGATATTTATTTGTCTTACAAGTTTGGGATCTGATGAATGTTCAACCTTGTATTTGGTGTCAGTAGGTCTTTTGAGGTCTTTTCCTCCCCTTTATGCCTGTCTTGCCATTTTTTTTTTTTTTTTTTTTTAATTTTTGTAAATATCTTATGGGTTGACGAAATACACACCTGGGTTTAATTGTGCTTGTTTCCTTACCGGAGCGGTGCCTAAACATGTGCGAACACCGACTTTACAGTGATCGTAACCCCCCCCCAAATGCTTGGAAAGCCAGAACTTATTGGAAGAAAGCAGGGTACACCAGCAGGATGTAATGGTTTTCGTTCACCGCTTGCATCCATTCATGCTGGAACATGTATTGTTGAGAGCGAGTCCTACAGGTCCAGTAATTTCAAATCAGTGATGATTACAGAGATGATTTTTTGTGTTTGTTTTTTTTTAAGTATTTAACCAAACCGCCACTCAGAACCACTTAAATCAGAACGTGTGACAGGGTTATAGAGTGAGGAGGTGACATCAGTGAACTTAACTGGACAGTTTCTTGGAAAAGAACCCAATAGGCGCATATCGAGTGGATTCCGTTTTTCCGCTTTTTTAATTTATTAGTGTCTCCTGTTACGGAGCTGTTTTTTGGACCTTGTAGGCGAGGCCAGAGTAACAAACTAATGTTTTTCCCCCCTATCCACCATCTGGTACCAAATAATTTTGCATATATAAATGTGGGCGAACATTTTACATTGTTAGACAAAAAAAAAACGGTCTCGACATCGATCAATTTTTGAAAACAATACAGTAAATGAATTCGAATCGAGGAATTATAATGTGAAACGTCACTTGCAGCATTTTAACACAAGTCTCTTCGTTGTCGGTTCAGATCATTGTTCACGTTTATGCTGGTGCGGAAAGAACTGTAGTTCTCTGGGCTACATTTGACACTTTGTCCATTTCAGCATGAGGCACAGCCATCAAACAGCGCGTGACCTTTACTGTGTGGCAAAATCAGTCTCGGCTAGCGAGGTTTTAGAAAGCTCTAGGTAGATTAACCCCATTTTCTGCCTGGTTTCATAAAACTGGGTGCTTACCTGATGTGATCTTTACAGACAGCTAAGGCAAAATAGCCTAAGTAAGTTCTTTCCCGTTTTCTTTGAGGAATGTATTTGTTTTTTTGGGCTTTTTCCGAATTATTTGCCAGAATTCTCAGACACCCAAACCACCTGACATATACCCCAGAAATGACCACAAGATTAAAAAAATCTACACATTTCACATTTAAAACATTAAAGGCACTTTTGAGTTTGGTTAATAAAAAACACATGCCTTAGCCATCCCATGAATTATGTTAAGTTGTAAAAAAATAAAAATAATAATAATAAATAAGCTCATGCCAACTGCATGAAGGCTAATATGGCCTCATCAGGTACCATCCTGATTTGGAGATGGTGGTATTTATGTATAGCACTCCATTCCCGCTTAAACAGATCGATGTCGCGCTGTCAAAAACAAACAAGCAGCGCTAAACAAGCCTCGTATAAAGGAGACCTTGTTTCGAAATGTAAGAATTGTGGACTGTAAACCCCCTCCCCCCTTTTTATTCCTCTTTTCCTCTTTGTATAGTAAGTTGTCTTAGCCAGGCTGCTTACTGCCCTTCTGATGGCATGCAGCAGTTGGCACAATACTGTGAATCTGGAGCCACTGTAGTTAGCCACTTTTTATTTTACTTTCTGTAAAGAGTAAATAAAAAAAAAAAAGACAACACACAGTATGTGGTACACATTGCGAGTTTCTGGTGAATGGCGACAGAACTGTTAAAGCCCCCGAACAAGACGTTTGGGAATGTATACTTTTTGGGCTGTTTAAGTTGCTGTAGGTGCAGGTTTACGTTTCTTATAGCCGATCACCTCATTTCACAATCATGAATCCGAGTTGATTCAGAGCTCATGGATGCAAATTAAGCAGATTCCAGAGCTGATCCAATTGCTGCTATTAGGATTTTTTTGGTTAATTCCGAGCACACAAGCAAAAAAATAAATAAATTCTCCTTATGTCAGGTAACTGAACCAATTAAGAATTTTGCTAGATGTGATTAGTTTGTATTGATTTATGCAACACTAAAAAAATTACCGTTTTAGATTATTACTTAGTAATATAGATGGGTTTAAAATTAATAACACGATCTTTTTTTTACCTTTTTTTTTTGCTAGAGGCTAAAACAAACTGGATGAGAATCTTATGAATGTCCCAAAGCACAACCACTTGCGCGCGTACACACACACACCTGTTTAAGTGTTTTTTGTTTTGTTTTTAAACTGGATCTCCTGTGCAGTAAAAAGCTGGATCTACTTATAGAAGGAAAATGTGTTACCATTTTCAAATTGCCCAAATCTGACTTTGGAGTCTTGTTTAGAAAAGAAAAAAAATTGTTAAATTCCAAACCAAGAATTGGTAACTGCTGCATTTTTTTTGTGCAGAACAAATTCGACCTACAGGCTTCATTCCCCCTATTGCACATTTAGTAGTGTAATCCATCAGACCTGGATTAAATTGTGCAGTGTATATTATACACGTGTATATATAAACCACCAGCTCTATCTAAGATACGTTTCACGTCACTTGTCGGCCTATGAACGCCTGCTTCACTTATACAGCCCAGAAAGCTGTGACGATTTTCAGTTTAACAAACACACCTGGAACGTTTGCTTTGTGATTTTGGGATTGTGAAATATACCAGTATGAGAATGTAATTTAAATGTGCCAACAAATAAACATCAGTATTTCACATTACCATTTTACTGTGCTTATTTGTATATCATTTTTAACATGTGACATTCTGGTAGAACTGTCAACACCCCATACTGGCTGGATATTTCATCTGTATTTTGGTGCTTTCATGATCATAGTTAAATGCCTGGTATTACAATCCCTTCAAAACCAAACCATTACAGTACGAGAAGAGGAGCATTCAGAATAGACAGGCAACTTCAGAATTAGGCCTACAGATTAAATAACTGGTAATATCGAAATTATTTTTGCTTAAGTTCAACCAAAACAAATGCATTTTGCATAATTGCTATCACAAAAAAATGCCTGAGCTCACTAGCACACGGTATGAAATCCAATAAACCATGAGTGTGCACACATCTTAAAATGTTTCATGTAAAGGCCAGATGCAACAGGAGACTGAAAACAGTGGGTAAGAAAAAAAGTAGCCATGAGCATAAATTGTTTCCAAAATTTATTATACACAGAATGTGGCGAATTACTGTGGCTGCTGTCCTCGGCCACGCCCGAAGCCACCTCTCTGTGAGTGGGGGAGAAATAGGGGGGGCACAAAAAAAAAAAAGTTAGCATTACCTCGTTCCCTCCAAATTCCCAATAATGGACACTGCAAGACACGTACAGAGCTCAGCAATAGTACTTACAAACTGGAATTCTGTAGCAGCTCCTGCACCTGCTTCAGCCTTCTTATCTGCTCCAGCTGCAGAAACACAACGAATTAGAGACCATGTAATGAAGCTACATGCTTAATAGGTTTACTCGCTTGGACATAAACGCTGGCCAACAATGAAGGTGTAACAGAGCACATGCCGTAATATAGCAGCACTTTAAACTTGTGACTGTCATATGTTAGAATTTCTTCGGTAGAAAGGATGAGTTGAGCTGCTTTATTCTGCGACGGTGCGTGCTGTATACTTACGCTGAGCTGCAGATCGCCTGTAGGCATCTCTGTCTCCCTCTCCACGTGCCAGACGTGCTGGTCTCTCTCCCTCAAGACCTGAAAAAGGACAAAGAACTGGGCTCAGTTGTCTTGAAGGCACTCAATCTCAAACTACAAAACTATACTTCTAAGCAATGATTGTAAGCACTTAATAGAAAGAATAAAAAGTCTTTACCCTTGGGGCGGGGCCTGGCTGTTTCAGGGCGGGTCTGGCGGCGTAGAGTGGCAGGTACAATCTCAGGGGGCAGGTGCAGGAAGTCCCTCAGGTACTGGATGCCCTCGTTGGTCAAGTACCAGTAGAAGTGGCGCCATGCAAACTGCTCCTTAACATACCCGCAGGACTTCAGAGACTGTCGGAAAGGCAAAAAGTAGACATTTCACTCACTGTATTTTACATTAAACTCATTTAAAGGTGTGAATAAAGACCTTTATTGATAATGTCTTGGATGTATTGTCTTTAAAAACATTTCTTGACAATGTTGTGAGCTCAGGGTGAAGTTGAAAAGCTTTACACAAGCTCCATGAAGAAAACCATTACTATGTGTAAGCCGTGGTGATGCAGAACATGGCTTGAGTGTTTGGCCCTTGGACTAGCTGTAAAAAAGTAGCCACAATATTCTTGGTCGAATCTCATTTTTGTTTTCTATCACTCACGTCTCTAAAAACTGTAAAAAGTGTACGCGCATCTATATAAAAAAAAAATATGATAAATTAAAAAAATCACGAACTGATGAATAAAGAAATCAAACAACAGGTTTGTGTATGAAGTGGTCAACTGGTTTTACTACATCCTAATAGGAGGTTGTGCTTCTCATCTAATGGATTCTTGACTGAGCAGACGAAACCGCCCGAGAAGGAGTTTGACAAAAAATGTAAATAAGCATTCAAGCACTAAAGCGTTTGTCACAGACATCATGCCTGTGCATAAAGATTTGGGTTACAAACGAGTTTAAAACCTAAAGATCGTGTCCACCAGGTGATTCCTATGGTTTTATTACATCTTTAGTTTTAAGCTCATTTGTATCCCAAATCTTTATCCAAAGCATGACTTTTGTGACAAAAGCTTTATTGCGTGGATGCTCATTTACATTTCAGAGAAAACGGCCAAATAAGTATTTCAAAAGTCGGTATACAAAAGAAATCGGGTGCATGGTCAGAAGAAAGCACAAATAGTGCTCCACAAGATCAGAAGCACTCCAAGTTCTGAGCATGAAGTCCATGACTATTATCTTCTAACAGATCTGGAGAATAGTGTAGTAACAAACTGCAGCAAACTTGTCTATACTGATATATCTGATATCATGCTCACCTGCATGGCCTTCATTACGTGAAGGTTGGGCACATTTTTGTCGGCGAGCTCCGGGTGCTTGGCCAGATGCACATCCTTTTTAGCCACCATCACGCCCTCTTTGAAGAGGAGCTCATAGATGGCAATGCGATTCTTCTTGGGCATCAACATCTGCACAAACAGAGAAATTAGCAGAATTTAAGCACCACAGAGTAACACTTGTTCACGAGCAGACCTACTTATAGGTTTACAAGTCTAGTAATCACTAGAATCTAGTGCAGACACATCCAACTCAAGGCCCTGGGCCAATTCCAGGCTGTGAATCCATCATATCTGCACTTCAATGTAATAAGTATTTCTCTTATAGACCATTTCTCTCATTTGATAAAGTAAACAATAACAAACACGTTGCGAGGGTACTGCGCATGTCCGGTCATTTTTAAAAGCACAGAGCTGTCAAAACAAAATGACTAGCACGTACTTTAAGTTTAGCTGAAACAGAACAGTTAAAATGTTTATTAATGCTAAAAACATGATAACGTGGAATTACCGGAGCTATTAAAACATACATTAAGGCGAAAACTTTTCACTCTGAAAATTAACCATTTACCTGAAGTACTAAATGCACACGTGTTTTACCTGGTTAAATACGAAGACTTTTCGTAGTCTGGATGGCAATAATTACTTAATGTTCGGTCACACAACGCCGAATGATGTTTAGCTTGTGTTTGAGGCTTGTTTTAATGCCGTCGTTTGTTTGGGTCGTTGCTATGGTAACCGGGGAGGTCATTAGGGCGCGTTTTTAGGGCTAGAATGGCCGGTCAAGTCTATGTCCATGCTCATAAATGAAACGAAAGGCAAGTTTATAAATGACATACTGCAACTTCAAACAAGATCTGGAGACCATACCGCGAGAACAGTGATTTGGAATCGCGGGAACGAAGTGTGTGCGCGGGAGTTGTGAGTGTAGAGAGAGATGATGCACCGTTTAATCGGTTGTGGATAATGTACGAGTTTCCCTTCCCGATGTTCAATAAAACAAGTGTAGCGATCTCCCGAAGCCTCCGAGCCGCACTGGTGAGAACCCGATCGGCAGAACAAAAGCAAGAAGCCACGAACGCGTTACAAAACTGCGTTCCACCAGAACTTACTGCACACAGTTATTTCACGCGTGTTGAAATAGTTGCGTTCAGATTAGATGACGTGTGTAGCCATGTTCTTGTTGCGGTGGAACAGCGTGTGTGTGAGGGTTTGAATGCTCCATCTGAACCGTATGTGTGGTCAGGAATAAACAAGAAGGTGCAATACAACGCTGGCGAACGTCTTTGAAAACAAATCACCGTGTGTTGGTTTTATATAAAAGCAGAGTTGATATATAGTTGTCACTATTCACTGATCAGACGTCACTTCCCAACATGAACGAATGGACATTAAAATGCTCTAGAACTGGCAAAGTTTGACTCTGTGGGCGCTGCAGTTTCTACGCTTCATCCCTGACACGATGCTTCAGCTCACCTGTAGGTTGCTTTATTGCTCTGCATGTCTGTGTGAGTAATTTATCCGTTTTAAGGATTAACAAAAAAGCACAAACATGGATCATCTCACTGAGGCACACCATCACTCTATACTTTTCCAGGATAGAATAACTCCAAGCCACAATGACCTGCCTAACCAACAATAGATGCTAAACATCCTGGTCAGACAAATACACCTAAGAGCAGAATGCACTGTTTTTACTTGCTGTTTGATTTCCGCACTTTATTCTGTATCATCTTGTTCATTCAATGTTAAGTGTTGACCCTCTACTTAGACCCAGTATTTCTTAAGGCCTCCTCTATGACCTGCTCTAGTGCAAAAATATCCCTGTACATTAACTTTTCATCTCTCATTTGTACATTTGGAAACTGACTGTGACTAAATTTAGATAGAGTGGTGCTTTACTGTCATCCACAGCTTCTAATAGAAGAACTGTAGTCATAAAGCTCCTACTGGTTTTCGTTTCCCTCGCACCCTCCACCATTAGCGCCACATTACCGAGCCATCATGTGAAACATTAGGCTCCTGCCTCCTGCCAACAAACTCAGCACTGCGTTCATACCCTCATATTTCCACGTTCAAGTTAAATATCAGTAAACTCAAACCATTCAGTGCCATATTCCGCTTCCGGTACCGAAAAAACTATGTTAGCTTCTATCTCCTAGCATACTCTGACCGATACATATCCACCATCAACAATAATCAAACAAAGCTCCATTTACTAAAAGACTGCCGAGCACATACACATTACATATATTTCTTACAGATTCGCCATTAAAAAACACTGAATTTTAAAGGATTGGTTTGATTTTTGATGGATTTTCTAGCGTTACACTCGGCCTACCTTTGCGCTTGTTGAGAGACCGGGGCCGGAAAGGACCGCTTCACAGCACTTCCGGGGGTTCTATCATCAGAAACGGGCGGCGGTGTAAACAAAACAAACACCGCCATCTAGCGGCCTGGATGTTATTTTTTCCACGTCACTGAGCGACATCAAGCTTGATCAAATAGAATAGACTTTATTTGTCATGTATACATTACAGCACAGTGAAATTCTTTTTTTGCATATTCCAGCCTGCTCGAAAGTTGGGGTCAGCCATGATACGGTGCCCCTGGAGCCTTGCTCAAGGGCCCAAGAGTGGCAGCTGGGCAATACCGGGGCCTGAACCACCGACTGTAACCCAGCACCTTAACCGCTGAGCTATCACTTCCAAAGGCACCTAATTTATTCATTTTTTGCTTCAAAACTATGGAAGCACATAGGTAGCAAAATCCAATATAAAATGGAATATGTAAAAATAGCAGTGCAATACTCAAAATGGCTTCCAATCAGTAACGATCAGAGTTTTAAACTCTAAACTACCACTTTCCCACTTCATTTTTGCAATCCAAATCACAGTTCTGTTATATATTTAAGCACTTATTCTAATGTGTAATTAATTCAATATTATCAGCTAATTTATATGGACTTGTATGGCTGATGAACCACATGATCCAAGTCTAATATGAAATATTTAACAAAAAAAAAAAAACCATACACATATGTTTTGGGTACTTACATTTGCCTGTAAGCTTACTCATTCATGCAATCATCTAATCAGTGAATCATGCATCAGCAGTGCACTGCAAAATAGATTTGACTGGAGCATGATTCCTGGTGCCAGACATGTTGACAGACTAGAATTTATTCAGGATGGTGCAATAAAGAAAACACATCCAGTCAGCAGAAGTTCACAGAGGTCTATAGTGACCGGCCAGATTGATTTGAGCTGGCAAAAAAAGCCACAGTAACTCAGATAATGACTTTGAACAATTAGGGTGAACAGAAAAACATCTAATTAAGATGCACATCCTGTCAAATCTTATGGCAAGTCAGCTACAACAGCAGAAGACCACAACGCTTCTGTCAGCCAAAAACAGGCAGATGGATGATAAGGCCAGAATTTGGCACCAAAAGCATGAATCCATGAGACCAATTTGCCTTGTGTTAACAGTCCAGGCTGGTGGAGGTGGTATAATGGTGTGGGGAATTTCATAGCTTCCAGCACCTTGTCACAAAGCAGAAGTCGTCTCAAAGTCGTTTCCTGAAAATGAATTCAGTGTTCTTCAGAAGCCTCAACAAGGAATTAAAGCTTTTATGTGAGCATCATTAAGCCCTACACAGTATTAGTAGAGGGTTCCTAAAGAAGTTTTTGATGAGTGTATCATCTCTGAAATAGTGAGACCTATTATAAGGAGACATTTAACATTTATGAAAGAGGTCCCAGGTGTCAGCGCTTTGTAATGTTGAGACCATTTGCAAGCAGGGGGTGTCTTTAGGACAGAGGAGTTTGTGTGTAGAAGATTTTCTGTAACAACACAAATACTGCATTATTGTCTTCTTAACTTCAAGAGACAAAGAAAGACATGTATAAAGTATTAAAACTATCAAAATACATTAAAAGTATAAAGTATAACTATAGAATACAAAAAAAATAAGGTTAAGAATCTCTCTCTCTCTCTCTCTCTCTCTCTCTCTCTCTCTCTCTCTCTCTTTCTCTCTCTAAGTATTTGAACACCCTGCTATTTTGCAAGTTCTCCCACTTAGAAATCATGGAGGGGTCTGAAATTGTCATCGTAGGTGCATGTCCACTGTGAGAGACATAATCTAAAAAAAAGAAATCCAGAAATCACGATATATGATTTTTAAACTATTTTTTTGTATGATACAGCTGCAAATAAGTATTTGAACACCTGTCTATCAGCTAGAATTCTGACCCTCAAAGACCTGTTAGTCTGCCTTTAAAATGTCCACCTCCACTACATTTATTATCCTAAATTAGATGCACCTGTTTGAGGTTGTTAGCTGCATAAAGACACCTGTCCACCCCATACAATCAGTAGGAATCCAACTACTAACATGGCCAAGACCAAAGAGCTGTCCAAAGACACTAGAGACAAAATTGTACACCTCCACAAGGCTGGAAAGGGCTACGGGGAAATTGCCAAGCAGCTTGGTGAAAAAAGGTCCACTGTTGGAGCAATCATTAGAAAATGGAAGAAGCTAAACATGACTGTCAATCTCCCTCGGACTGGGGCTCCATGCAAGATCTCACCCCGTGGGGTCTCAATGATCCTAAGGAAGGTGAGAAATCAGCCCAGAACTACACGGGAGGTGCTGATCAATGACCTGAAAAGAGCTTGGACCACCGTTTCCAAGGTTACTGTTGGTAATACACTAAGACGTCATGGTTTGAAATCATGCATGGCACGGAGGGTTCCCCTGCTTAAACCAGCACATGTCCAGGCACGTCTTAAGTTTGCCAATGACCATTTGGATGATCCAGAGGAGTCATGGGAGAAACTCATGTGGTCAGATGAGACCAAAATAGAACTTTTGGGTCATAATTCCACTAAACGTGTTTGGAGGAAGAAGAATGATGAGCATGGGTGGTAACATCATGCTTTGGGGGTGTTTTTCTGCACATGGGACAGGGTGACTGCACTGTATTAAGGAGAGGATGACCGGGGCCATGTATTGTGAGATTTTGGGGAACAACCTCCTTCCCTCAGTTAGAGCATTGAAGATGGGTCAAGGCTGGGTCTTTCAACATGACAAGGACCCGAAGCACACAGCCAGGATAACCAAGTAGTGGCTCTGTAAGAAGCATATCAAGGTTCTGGCATGGCCTAGCCAGTCTCCAAACCTAAACCCAATAGAGAATCTTTGTAGGGAGCTCAAACTCCGTGTTTCTCTTCGACAGGCCAGAAACCTGACTGATCTAGAGAAGATCTGTGTGGAGGAGTGGGCCAAAATCCCTCCTGCAGTGTGTGCAAACCTGGTGAAAAACTACAGGAAACATTTGACCTCTGTAATTGCAAACAAAGGCTACTGTACCCAATATTAACATTGACTTTCTCAGGTGTTCAAATACTTATTTGCAGCTGTATCATACAAATAAATAGTTAAAAAATCATACATTGTGATTTCTGGATTTTTTTTTTAGATTATATCTCTCACAGTGGAGATGCACCTACGGTGACAATTTCAGACCCCTCCATGATTTCTAAATGGAAGTTCCTTCTTCTTCTTCTTTCGGCTTCTCCCATTAGGGGTTGCCACAGTGGATCATCCTTCTCCATACCCCTCTGTCCTCTACATCTGTCTCTTTCACCCCAACCACTTGCATGTCTTCCTTCACCACATTCATAAACCTACTCTTTGGCCTTCCTCTTTTCTTCCTTCCTGGTGGCTTCATTCTCAGCATTCTCCTACCAATATACCCCATGTCCCTCCTCTGCACATGTCCAAACCATCACACCTCCCTCACCTTGTCTCCAAAATGTCCTACATGCGCTGTCCCCCTAATAAACCTGTTTCTAATCCTGTTCATCCTCGTCAATTCAAACGAAAACCTCAACATCTTCAGCTCTGCTACCTCCAGCTCCAGCTCCTGTCTTTTACTCAATGCCACTGTCTCTAAACCATACAACATCGCAGGTCTCACCACAGTCATATAAACTTTCCCTTCCACTCTTGCAGAAACCCTTCTTTTACAAATCACTCCTGCCACTCTTCTCCACCCACTCCACCCTGCCTGCACTGTTTTCTACACTTCTCTAACACACTCTCCATTACTTTGCACTATTGAACCCAGGTACCCGAACTCCTCCACCTTCATCACCTCTTCTCCCTGCAACTGCACCACTCCACTGCCCTCCCTCTCATTTACACACATGTACTCTGTCCTACTTCTACTGACTTTCATTCCCCTTCTCTCCAGCGCATATCTCCACCTTACCAGACTCTTCTCAACCTGCTCCCTACTCTCACCACAAATAACGATATCATCCGCAAACAACAGGAAAGGGCTCAGAGCCGATCCTTGATGCAATCCAACCTCCACCTTAAACCAGTCTGTCGTTCCTACTGCACACTTCATTGCTGTCACACTGTCCTCATACATGTCCTGCACCACCCTCACATACTTCTCTGACACACCTGACTTCCTCATACAATACCACAATTCCTCTCTCGGCACTCTGTCGTATGCTTTGTTTAAATCCAAAAACACACAATGCAACTCCTTCTGACCTTCTATAAACTTCTCAAAAACATTCTCAAAGCTATATATATATATATATATATATATATATATATATATATATATATAAGTGTATACAAGAATTAGACAGAAAGGGATGTATATGTGTATTACAGATATTGACAGAAGTCCAATATTTATCCTCTAAATACAATTAAAAAAGAATAGTTTTTCTGTGAGCCTGTACAACTTGAACATCTGTTTAGAGTTTGATGGAAGGAAATAGTTCCTCCAGCTCAAGAATTTTCAATGAATACCTCAATGTTGGAGTTCATGCTAATGAAGTGCATGAATATGTAACAGATGCAGTATTGTGATTGGCTGTTCCATATAAGCCCCTGCGCTTCTATCCATAGCGCACTGCATTCATTGTAGTCCTCTCTTTCCGCTGATTTGTCTATCAAAGCCAAGAGGGACAAAAACGTATTTTGTATTAATCGGAATTAATCGGAATATTTGGAGTCTGTTCTGTCTCTGGTAGGTTGTGAAGCAGTTTTATTACTCATAATGTTGCAGTGCTTGGCCATGAGCACTACTGCTTTGCTGTCACTGTAAACGCGTTGGCTGTTTTGCTTGTTCTTGTATTTCCACGATAAAAAGAGCATGCATGAATAATAGTGCGTGTGTTATAGTGCATGAAGAAAGGTGCTTAATGTTTTTTAGTTTGTTTATTTGTAAAAATGCGGCTGGAGTTGCAGGATGCATGCTGCTGTAAGGGGATATCGCTTATAAATTATTAACGGGCTTTAAACAAGATGCCTTTGAGTTTTGCCACTGAGTCTATTCGTTAATTTATTTAAAACTTGCAACTATAATGTCATGCAAACATAACTATTTCAGTGTATAAGTATTACTGCATATGATAACTATGTGAGAAGACTGGATTAAGGGACTAGAACTGTATACAAACATTATGCACGTGCGTGTGCAAGTGTACTAGTGGGTCCCAAATGTCTTAACAAGAATGCAGAGATTTTTTTTTTTATCAGCCAAATGTGCTCGTTTTATTATTTATTTATGCAAAAACTGCAACCTAATAAAGGAAAAAAAATGAAGGTAGGAAAGTAGCAACATATTTTCTTTTTCTTTTTTTTGCTATCTAAGGTAGGGTTAGGATAGGACTTAGGTGTAGGAACTGCATTAATTAATTGTGTTAAAAATGATGTCATTGGATGGCGCTTTCAAGTATAAAAAGACCAAATGTGTGTGTGTGTGTGTGTGTGTGTGTGTGTGTGTGTGTGTGTGAGATCCCAGTGGAGGCTCACAAAAAAAGGCTCATTTTGTTAAAAGCAGTCTCAACTGCCCTTAAGAGACCTTTTAGTCTTCAAAATGTCCTTGTGTGCTGAACCCTATTAATGTGCTGCTCATCAAGAACAAATAGTGAGCTTTACCGTTATGGCTAATGTAAGCCTGTTTTTGTGCACACTTTTGCGTATCTTGTGTTTCCTGATCGAATTAGGTTCTATTGTTATCTTGTACGTACTAAAAAGAAGAAATGAATTCCAGTGAGCATGTTTAAAACACCCCTTCAGACACTACTTTGCCCCAATTGTTGTTTTAACGAGCTGGAGGACTTAAGATCAGAGCTGGCAACTCTACCAACTGTGCCACTATGCTGACCCTGATTACAGATGTATAACAATATTAAGACATTATGGCACCAGGAACTGTGTACAAAGGTTAAAACGTACCAAATGTTAACTTATACTAATACAAATACATCATTCTACAAAATAAACCACATAAACTCTAACATTAAACTTCTCATCAGTCATTCTCATTTGCATTTGTGAGCTTGTCTAATATTGGTAATGCAAAAGCCACAAATTGGAGTAGCAGGTAGCGATGCCGCCTCCCAGCTCCATGGTTTCCATCTTGAGCTTGAGAAACTTAATACAATTACTTTTAATTGTATTAAGTTTTTTCTTCCACCACCCCAAAGACAAGCAGTGGATTTTCTATGATCAATTGAACCTGGGTGTGAAGGAGTGTGTAAAAAAATGTCAATTATGCCCTGTAATGGACTGGCAATCCATCCAGGATGTATTTATATATTCTGTATTCCTGATTAGGATAAAGCAGTTACTGTAGATGAATAAATAAATTTCAGTATTATATTTAAAGATAACAAACAATTAAAAATGTAAGCTGTAGTAGCAAATGAACCACACAAGTGTCCATGGAGCTGAGCAGTTTAACCATTGTGCACTTCAATCAAATGAACACCAATTAAATGAGAGCTCTGTATTACATTGAGGCTCACGATACTGTTCGTGTGCAGCAATCGGAATAAAAAAACCCTTGTGATTTGTAAGTATAAGCGTCACCAGGAGAAAATAAATGGCAATTAGGACAATTGCTCAGTCTTTAGACATCTGTGGCTTGTTTAATTCAATTGCACCAAGCCATCTGCTGATCCAGCGTCACTAAAAAGGTTTAAATGGTACTAGCTCTACTATTGACCTGTATGCTTTATTAATTTCAGGAACTACGAATATTTAACACCTTGTGTCATTGTACAGTAATTTTAGTTAACATTTCTAAGTCTGGAATGATTGAGTTCAGGGGATTAGTGGTCCACTTCCATTATTGTCCCTTTTATAATCTCCCATATGCTGATTTTCATCTAACCATGTCAACAACTGAAGGTGGTAATTGTAGGTGTGGCACTGCATCTCATTCATCTCGCCTGTTAGGAAAATCTGCGTGTTGCTTTAAAGCATTTTATTATATACATTATTACATCAAACACATGCTTAATGAGATTTTTCCCATCTTTAGATTAGTGCAGGTTTTTGAAAATTGCACGAAGACCATTTAATAATAGAGTTCATAATCAGATCCGTTTAATCATATGTAAATAATGATGCAAAACTGCAGCAGTATTTTCTATTCAAATTTATTGCAATCTGATTTAAGAATCGTCTACTATCAGGATTGCCAAACTAATTTAGTCTCCCATTGTTATTTACTGCATTTTGAATGAAACTCTTGGGACTTGAACAGTAATCAATCGTTCTACCTCAGCCTCCTTTTGTGGTTCTATTTACCTTTTTGATACAAATTTAATCTAGATGAAACATCATTTATTTTATTAAATTTTTTTGTATACCACCAGGAGTTGTTTCTAACCGGTTTTGATCATGATCACCCTAAAATTTCATTTTTATATATTTAAATTCTTTAAAAACATTAAATCACTTATTTCACTCATCTTATTATATTATACATTTAAATGTGCATTACTGATAGCAACTACACAGTAAGATTACTCAACTACTACTGATTATTCAAAAAGTGCATTTTGTTAGTTTATAAGAAGAAAGATATGCAAATTCGTCTTTAGGGTGTAAAAGAAATGCAGATGAAATCTAAGAAAATTGTTTTCGAACTACTATTAGCCTTGAGTGTTTTTTAATGTTTTCCCGAAGGCTAGTCAAGCAGTAGAAGTAGCAGATTGGTCATTCTTTATGTGAGGCGAAATGGATTTTCCTGCATTGAAAGACAATCCAGTCATTGAAAAGAACTTAAAGGCAGGTGCTTTGGACTTATTTATATTTCTGCTGCACCTTTTGTGTGTCTACAACAAAAAGGTAAAAAAAATGTTCAGGACAGTTTCCCAAGTGAGCAGCAATACAGTATCCGAAAACTGATTAAAGTGCAAACACACAGCAGTGTAAGAGGGGTGTGCGAGATAATAAGTGCACAAAACAATAAATACACAGGACAGCGAATATACAGCAGAATAGATACACAGTGCATAGAACAGTAACTATATAGGACAACAGTGCTGTGAGGGTGAGTTAT
The DNA here is from genome assembly GCF_014805685.1 of Silurus meridionalis. Lineage (NCBI taxonomy): Eukaryota > Metazoa > Chordata > Actinopteri > Siluriformes > Siluridae > Silurus > Silurus meridionalis. Next base: position 13,061,437 of record NC_060884.1, on the reverse strand, counting down.
TGCAACAGTGGAGTGTTCACTGCTCAGCAGTGTAACTACAATAAATGTAGAAGCAGAATTAACAGCAAAAAAAAGTCTTCTAAATAGAAAGCGTGTATTACTGCTTTGTAAAATGCAGTGTGCAGAGGAATTGTGTCATACTGGGTAAGCTCTTTTGCTAGCCCAGATGAGTGGTTAGGAGGTAGTAGGGTGCGTCGTGGAAGAAACTTTTGTGATGATGGGGGAAGGACCGTTGGAACCGTTTATCAGATGGTTGAAAGTGGAAAGAGTCCATATGATGGGTGGGAGGGGTCATCCACAATGCAGGTGGGTTTGCAAATATTACTATATTATTATTACTATATTACTAGATTACTATGGTGAGTAGAGAAACCTGGATGTTCTCACAAGTCACTGCAATGTCTTTTGGCCAGTAACTGTGCAGTTTCCAATTCTGGTCCGGCTGCTGTCTAACCCCCCTGTATAAAGTAGGGGTGCTGAGCCTTACCTGCTAGGCAGTGGTGTTGAGAATCCAGGAAGGGTCACACCAACAATCCTGGAGCTTTTGACTCTCTCTACTGTTGCTCTATTGATTTGCAATGATGAGTGATCCCCTCTGGTTCTCCTGAAGTAAAGGAACACACTGTTGTACTGTCCTCCAAAAAGCTGTCTACAATGTGTGTCTCTACTGTGCTGTGTGATAAACCAGCGTTCAGCTGAACAGTGACTGGTTGAATAATTCTGACTGCATATACACATTTTAGAAGCACAAAGAAAGTTTAAGGATTCCTGGTGGTCTAGTGGTTAGGATGCAGCGCTCTCATCGCTGCGGCCCGGGTTCGATCCCCGGTCAGGGAACGAACCCCAGCCACTCTTAGTGCCGGTCCCAACCTGGATAAATGGGGAGGGTTGCGTTAGGAAGGGCATCCAGCGTAAAAACATGTGCCAAATCAAATATTTTGGCATATAGAAATATAAAGAGTGATTGTAGCAGCTCATTATAATGGACAATTTTATGTCTAAACACACTTTACTTTGTTCTTCATGCACTCTTCTAGTAAAGACTGAACACACAGTACAACAACTCATTAAAAAAAATTCCTAAAGATATCATTCTGTCTCTGCCAGAACTATGGATTCATACACTTGAAGTGCATCAATATAACAGCATGAAATGCGTTCAAGAACTGACTTGGTTTATGACACATGTTGCCAAACAAATTTATGTCTATGTTACTTTCTGTTTTTGATTTCTACAACCTTTGGAACCTTTAGTTTTGGCTAACAATGCTTTTGCTTTCCCTTTACTGTAAAAAGCACACTATGTGCAAGTATGTATTAAGACACCTACACTGATCAGGCATAACATTATGATCACCTGCCTAATATTGTGATGGTCTAAAACAGCATTAACTTTTAACATTAACAGCATTAGCAATTTGCGCTACAGTAGCTCTTCTGTTAGATTGAATCACACGGGCCAGGCTTCGCTACCCATGGCATCAGTGAACCTTGGTTGCCCATGACCCTTTTGCCGTTTCACCACTGTACCTTTCTTGGACCACTTTACTGACCACTGCAGACCAGGAACACCCCACAAGAGCTGTAGTTTTGGAGACGTTCTGACCCAGTCAGAGCAGGATACAAGCACAATCCATTTATTAAACAAATCCAGAGGCAAGCAGATTGTCAAAATATCGGTAGTGAACACAATATTTTACTGTAGGCAGATAAAAAGGTTGATTAAAAAGATAATGAGATGCTCAGAAATAAACACAGGTTAATACAAAATAAAAAAGTGTGCATGTGTTGCAATATACTGTATATAGAAATATCTAGTTCATCTAAGGAGGAACAGCTGATTCACTCAGTATCTTAGTTACAGGGAGTAATGACCGAATAGGCCACATAGTATTACTGCAAAATTATGTGTAACTTATTGCAAAATTGCAACATTGTTGAGCACTTATAATTCATTTTTAGTTTTATCTCAGTTTGTACTTCCTTATAATCATAACAGCTAGCTAGAATGTGGTGCTATTTTTGAGATGTGTAAAGTCAGCCTGTGTATCATTTTCAACTGTGGACCATAGAACATTATTGTGCTGTTCCATGTACAGTCATGTGAAAATGAAAGTATGCCTTCTTTGAATTTTAATTTTGAATAAAAAATGTAAATTTATGTATCGTGCACTTTATGATTATATTGCTTGTAGAACCTCACCTAGACGCCTGTAGAGTCTAAGTTGGACTTTTTGAGATTTTTCTGAGCATTGCACGGTCTGACTTTTGGGTGAATTTGCTATGATGTGAACGTTTGTGAATAATGTTCCTCACTGTAGAATGTCTGACCTTAAATTGTTTGGAAATAGCCGTATAGCCCTTCCCAGATTGATGGGCAGAAACAATTGCTTCTCATTACTGATGACTTTTCTCTTTGCCATTGTGCTAACACCTGAATGCTCCATATCAGCAAAGTGTTCAAACTTGGGCTTTAATAGAGTTTGTCACTCTAGGTGATCAGTTAATTTAATTGAATTTATTATTATACTGATACAAAAAAAAACGGAATTCAAAGAGGTATTCTTTTATTTTCACGTCTGTACATGGTTTTACACACCTCTATGACTGGATAGTGTTGCACACTAATCCAAAAAATTTCATAAGCAATTTCCATAAATATAATATGAGATATTCTACAACATTTATATAATCTAAATACTTTTGGTACATAAAAAAAGAAAATAAGCAAATCTTGATCCTTGAAACTGAATTAAAACCACATTGTAGGTTTTTTCATGTTCATGTTAGTATTAGCAATGACAATTACATGTTACTTTTCATGAAGCTTTTTATCTGTTCAGATGGCACATGTGACAGGCCTTCACTGACTACATAACACCAAATGTGTACAATGGTGATGATCTTTTCTCAAAAACAGCATTTGCACATGGCTTGAAACACAGAACTGCAAGGAAAACAATTCAAGGTGTCCTGCCTGTCTACTGCTGACATCAACAAGAAAGGTTGCAGATTCCAGCAATATACATGGCTTGGTGCACAGAGGATATGCTGATCTGCTTAACACCTACCTCAGTTTGTGTGTGCTTCAAGATCACGGCCAAAACCAAAATGATCTTCATGCTGAAGAGAACAGAGATATTCTGTCATCTTTAATGAGGCAACTGAAAACATTTGCTTTCAACAATAAATCTTATGCACATTGCTTATATACTCCATCGGTGAAGTCATATCTGAATCTTTTCACCTCACCCTGTTTCAAAAAAAGTTTAATCTCACAAAGATAAAAAGTGTTAACCTGATGCAGCTCTGTATTTTCTGAATGGGAGACCTTAGTCAGTGCAGAACACTGGTCTCCATCATGGCTATATGCCCCACCCACTGCAGTCCAGGCTGCTGATTCACAAGGGTGCTAAATAAAAGTTTGCTGACGACTCTACAGTCATGGCCTACATTAAAAAACATTGAGGAGTCAGCATGCAGTGAAAAGGTGTAGTAGACTGCAGGCTGGTGTGTGGACAAAATCTGAAGAGGTGGGTGTTAACCTCAGAAGAAGATGATCAAAAATTATGAAAGCACCAGGGTTTTTGTTATGAACATTACCTTACATTATTTTAACCTCACCTTAACGCCTCTTCTCACATACGTTCCACATTAAGGACCATAGCGAACATCGCTGTTTGTATTACTGTCTGATATAAGTATTGCACTGCTGTAGGTAGTGAATAGAGCTAAGAACATGTGTCCATTGAGGAAACTTATCATCAGTGGCATATTCACAAATACACCATCATTTTAAATTGCTCTCAATCCGCTCATGAATATGGCAGCATCCACCCTGAGGCAATGAACATTCCCTTTTATAGACTTTCATGCAGCTATTTATAACTGCATATACACAGAGATAAGTGTTAATGAAAAACTCCCTGAAAGAGCATGAGGAGGGGAAACTATCCACTTTATGCTGCTTAGCTCTTTCACTTCCTGTTTTCTATTATCAATGTGTAATATGCATGATTTTACACATTTTGTAACACTAAATAATCAAAAATTGTGAATGATGATGTGTCAATGATATTTGCTAATTGTTATTTATTGTTCAGCATTCATGCCTGTTATCATGAACATCTTAAACCACCTTAACCTTAACTACTGGAATGTTTTACTCTAGGAAAGGCCAGATAATAAACATTTCTAGGCCATGTTTATGGACACTTCAAGTTGTGACAAAATTCTATTTATGTACAAGTCTTCTGAGATGATATGACCATTCATAGTTAAGCAGCACCATGACACATACACAAGTAAATTTTCAAACACGTCTTTTACTGCATGCATAGTAAATTGTTTTATTGCAATTTTATATGAACCACGCTGATGTCATAGGCCGCGTTGATCAGCAAACCACACTGATAAATATCAGTTTATATATATATATATATATATATATATATATATATATATATATATATATATATATATATATAAGGGGTGTTAACATGTGACATGCAATACAAGCATTTGTTCCCCTTTCAGCCATGTTTTTATAAGATGTTGTGTCAGTATTAATGTCTAGGAGTGGTCTGTTGGCCTGCCTGCCAGGTATTGATGGTCCCTGAAAAGATTGTCAAAGTCCGATCTTTATATCTGTGTGTATGTGTGGGTGTGTTTGTGTCACTTGACAGCGAGGTGTGGCTTTATACCGTGTTACAGACTCTCATGTATCCCAGGTATACCAAAACTAGTATCACTTACGAGCTTGTTGCACTGTTCTTCTCTCAATCTACAATCCTCAGGTGAGGTGTCATTTCTCCATAATTATATTGAAACCGAATATGTCCATACATTTGGCTTTGATAGTAATACATAGGAGCTTCATTGTAAGTAAGTTGTGAAGAACTAATCATCAATAAATACTATTTATATCATAAGTCAGATCATTACAGCTTGTTGTATCATATATGATTTCTGTATTTAGGCAAATAACTCAGACATATGTGCTGAATGTTGTTGGTTTTGGGTAGCTTCTCCAGCAATTTATTTCCCTTGTAATGTTCCAGTTAATATGTAACCTTCACTCTGACATTTAAGTAGTTTTCCCAAGGGTGTTATGATGTTTGATCTCCTGTTCAGGAAATTGGTTTGCTGGTTATTAATCTTAAGTCACCTATCAGGTTTGCCTTAATTAGTAACATATTGATTAACTAGGCATCTAAACAGCATGTGCCTGGGCTCATGCTGTGAATCTCTCTCTTTCTCTCTTTCGCTTTTGCTCGCTTGGTCTCTTAATGATTTATGTTAAGATCAAGCATCTTAGTATAGTCTACTAATTTACAGATTCATGTACTCTTGTTCTGTAAGTCTTGTTTTTTATTGTGCAGCTACACAAATAAATGATAAGCTTTTTGCATTAAATTGTCTCATTATGCAGACTATTAGTTTAGGTGAACATTTATTTATATTTATGTAATTTGCCAGGGCCCTTATCCAGAGTGACATAAATGATCTAATCAGATAGAGTTAATAGCCTTGCTAAAGGGTCCAATTATGGCAGCTCAGTTGTGCTAGGTTTTAAACTCACAATCTCCCAATTAGAAGTCCAGTGTCTTACCACTTAGCTACCACTTCCCAAATACCACTGCCATTGAAATTATGACATTAATAGGATGTTACAAAATGGTAAAATTGTCTGTGATTCTCATGTCAAATTATATTCATATAGTATTTTAATGTAGAGGTTTACTATTTCAATATTGTAATGAGTTTGAGGAAAATAAAGCTTCTGTCTTGGAATTGGTTTTAGCATTATTTCTATTCTACAAGCAATACGGGACAAGGGTCAGTAACATGCTTCAGTAATTTTATTGATAAAAAGGCGTCAATAACATTTCTTTACAAAAATAGAATGAAATCGGGTAACCAATTCTGACTTCATAAACATCTTTTAAGACTATTCAGAATGTGTAGGTGTGTTAAATCTAGTGCCTGAGTAACCTCTTGACCTCTGAGAACAGATCCAGACTTTCATCCAGCATTTGCATAACTTTTACCATAGTTAATAATGAATAATTCATAGTAGTTACTAAAAAACATTCTTCAAGATGTCTGATCTAATAAATAAGATCTAGTCATAGTCTCAACACTGTAGCATCAGTTTACACCAAGGATACACCAAGATTTTTTACTTTTTCTTCTTGGTTTGTCATTTTCATGCTTTGTGTGTTAGCTTTTTGCAAAATAATAAAAATAGTAATAATACATTTAATAATGATCATTTGTTTTATAGTTTCCGTTTCAGTCTTGAATTTGTGGATCATTAAAATATTTTATTTCAGTACTTCACTACATTAGATGTTGCTACTGTAAAATGTATTTTCGAGGAGTCTATTGTTATTAAGAATGTTTATTAGGCCCAGAATCAAATGTGGAAAGCAAACATGGCTTCCAAAGCTCGAATAATAAGAACTGTAACCCCTTGAAATTAACCCTGACAACCGTTTCTTTGGAGTTGTTTGCTTCACTTATCAGGTAACAGAAAGGAATTAATAATTTACATACAGATTTATATCTAGGAGAGTGGATACTGTGTGGGTGGAAGTAATGAACCCCTTAAAGAAAGTGTCATTCTTTAGCATCGGCCAGTCTGTTCTTTGAAATTCTGTTCAAATTAATAATACATTTGTTGATTTTTTTTCCTCCTCTAGTGTAACTGTGAAACCAGAACAGGTTACAAATCTAATCCTGGCCTTGGGAGGTAACGTAGTAGCAAACGCGATACCCCTTTGACACAGAGATGAGGCATTAGTTGGAACAGGTGCTGCTTGGACACACTCGCAGCAGCATAGCTGACCTGGGATACAGTGATCGGTGGCTCACATCACTGCTGCAGTGGAGATTGTGTTGTGGTGACTCTTTACTTGAGAGAGGTTGCCTTATGAATTCAGTCAATACATGTGCATCATGTGACCCATCTTTTGACAAACAAACAATATTAAAGTGTTTACCTGAGAGATTAGAAACTAAAACAATACTTCTAATAAATCTTTATGTTAAATGTTTTAGATTAAATGAAATATTTTGGAAAGATACAATTTTATCAGAATTATTTCTTCATCTTTAAAACTAACTGAAATGAAACAGATATAAAAAAAAATAGAAAAGTAAAAATAAAAATAAATGTTTAACCTAGTAATATTTTTATACCGCAATAATCAGTCATCAAACAGACTGAGAATGTAAATGGTTAGGGTTAGGGTTATTTCCTCCATGACCTTAACACATGACCCTGACTGTAGTGCTATGGATGCTTGGTGAAGTTTAGGCAATGTGTTGTTGAATAGATTATTAGATCTGTCTTGCTGATGCTGATGAACAGGCATTTATTTTTTTTAAACTAACATTTCAAATGTGATAACTCCAAGATTCAAATTAATGAAACTCAAAGTGTGGTATTTTAGTGTGCTTTGTTGTTTTAAGGTCATCCTTCCTACTATTCAGAAAGGCAGTATGTGCATGAGTTGAATTCCTGGCAAAATGATTGGAAATGGAGTAAATGGAAATAGCCACCGGAAATGGCTTTTTTTTTATTAAACGCCAATACAGAACAATATGTCTAATATTTTACAGAGATGTTAGTTGAGTAGTGTTTTCTTTTCTTGCTGTGGCTTCCTGAAGGAGTAAGCACACTTCTAAGAGTGTTATCTTGCTGTGGAGTTGAATTTTATCAAAAAGCATGCAGTGAAATGTGTAGTGGCTTTTGCTCTACTATGCTGGGGGAGCAATCAATCATTGCATTATCTTTCATTTACCCAACAAATTCATTTACCATCTTTTGTTACTTTTGTTACTCATGCTGCAAAGTCAATACCAATAAGCCTTGGATACTGTAAAATATGATATGGTATTCAGCAGGGGGGTTCACGGTCCGGTACATATCTCAGTTTTTAAGTCACAGTTCGATTCAATTTCGGTACAGTTAGGGGGAAGAAATGCAAAACATTAGAGCTGCAGCTATCGATTATTTAACTAATGGACTATTCTACTGTTTGGTCCATCAATTAATCGAATAATCGGATAAGTACTGTTTCTTCATTTAAGAGCAATACTAAATATACATGAAAAAATTAGACGGGTCTCTTAAAATGAACAATTAATTTGTTTCCTTTTTAGAAAAAATTACATTTTATTTTTGTGAAATTTCGTACAAAAATATCTGCGAAAACTAAACCCATTTAGTGCATTTAATTGCCATATTACATAAAAATGCAAATAAAATATGTAAAAAACAATCATAAATAAAAAATATTAAAATCTATTTCAAATTACTTTAGAAAAGGGTAAACACACTGTACAGTATTTATTTTATGTTTTAATTTTAAATTATCCCAAACTTTGGAAACTTTCTGTTGTATTCGTTAACCTGAATCTTCTCCTCGCCCCTCGCTGTTTTCCTTCCGTTCCCACATTTTTCATTCTGCAGAGTCTTCTGTGTTTCCCTGTTTAGGCATCTTATTAATAAACCTTTGCATGAAAGGTTGTGATTTATAAAAATAAAATAAAACTTGACCCGAGAAAGTGCGCACTTGTAATTAAAACTCTGAGCTCTGCGTATGCACGTTGTGGAAAACTCAGAAGGCGAGAAGGGGAATTGCCGAAACAGATTGCAAGCAAAACCTTTGCATGGAAAGTGATGTACGCACGTTTCCAGCCCCGGTTGGTGCGTACGCCACGTTTATAAGCGACCCAAGAGCAGTCCAGAGTTTAGTAATAATGGTCTGCGGTAAAACACAGTGCTTCGTGTGTAGTTAAATGGACTGAAACTAAATAATTTTTGTATTTTAATTACTCAAGTTACTCGAGGAATCGTTTCAGCCCTACAACATATACAATTGCTTGTGTTTTTTTTATTAACACAGTTTATTATTATTAATTTGTGAACATCAACAGTGTAAATTTTGTCCTCTGTAAGCACATTTCATACAGGAATGAGAAAAAGTGTTTCCTTTAACTGTTAAAGCTCAGCCATGTACATGCAGACATGCACTGATTGCTGTGATATTGTAATTGGTTAGGCTAGTATCCTTAAGAAAGTTGCACTGGCTGGTTTTATATCTTTTATGTTGCTATTTCCTAACATGGAGTGATGTATAGAGTGCAATGCAGTACGGGGCAGACAGACATTCTGCAGGCTGATATGATCTGAATTCTTATCTAAAGGTCAACATGCAAGCACCAGATGATATTTGTCAAGTTTTAGATTGTCCTGATAATGAGGTGTTTTAACCGCATGCTTTATTAATCTGTCATAACTTTATTGTATATAGATAAGGCACAGTATGATTTTATTTCAGACTTTGAACATCTCAGGAATCAGATACGTTATCTCAAAGAAGTCCTTACCAATTTCCTTTTAAATGTGAATGAAATGTAAAATAAACTTAAGGTGTTACTGGATTGGTGTCCTATGTATGTGCGTGGTCCTGGCTCATTCCCAGTGTTCCCAGTATAGACTCCAATTCCAGCACAATACTCCAGGTTCTTAAGTTTCCTCCCACCTTAGAAATCTTTCTGATCTAAATCAGCTATGGGTATGAGTGAGTGTGTGAAAATGTGTGTACAGTGCCCTATGTTGGACTCGTCCAATCTTCCATTTGATAGTAATCCTCGGATCCACCACAACCCTGATCAGGATCAAGCGGTTAGTGACGATAAGTGGTTAAATGAATATTGACCCTCTTGCAGTTTGTCAGAAATGAACAAAGATTCCACGTTTCTTTTATTTCTATTGACATTGTTGTTTTTCATTCAGTTTGGTATATAAATAGTTCATATAACTGACACAGTGAGTTCACCAGCGGTTGTGCTTAAAACATTGAACTTAATTTGGTTAGAAAAGTGTATGTTTGGTTATAGTGAGCGAATTGTCAAAGGCAGTCTAAAATTCAAATGCCTACATTTATACAGTTCTTTAAATCAATAATCCGTTCCCTCTATTCCACTCTCCATCCCTCCCCTCGCTGTCAGGACTGTTCAAGCAGAATGTGATTGGATTCCCGCGTTGCCATTCACATGCAAAGACACTCAAACATACACACACCACACGGCAACACCCACACAGCCAGCACATTGTACGTTTCTAAACCATATGGAGGGGATTTGGTCCGTGTGCGTTTGTATGAGGTTGATAAGCATATAAATAATATCAGCACAAAAGAATAAGAATAATAAACGCTTGACTTTGCATTGTGAGTGGAGCCACATGTGCGTGGAATCTAAAGGCTGCTCCTGGGTTGTTCTAATGAAAGAGAGCAGGTAAGCTGTTATTGTCATCACGATGCTGCTGTCTTGTTGCACTCCAGTTTTGCTTTGTTTTTCAGCTTGTTTTCTGTGGCGTTGGCTTAGAACATTTAAACCTTGGATGCTGGCAGACACACTTTTGGGTAGGATGCATTGAATCTATTGGGTTGTGTTTTGTTTTTCAGTGAAGTGAAGCCACAATTGTGGGTGAATGACAGCATGCAGATGCGTGTGGTTGCGGTTTATGGAAATGTTTTTATGAGGTTAGGTAGGTGCATTTGTCATGCATCTGTTTATAAAGGGATGTACTTGTGCTGAGAGAAAGCCACGACCCATGGAATGAATTCAGATGCACATTTTGTAATTTTTTTTCTGTTAAAAAAAACATTTGTTTGTATTTATATGAAGGAATTTTAGTAAAATTGATATATATCTATTGCTTGTAGCTCAAGATTGAGATTTGTTCAGTTACAATGAGTTAAGATAGTTATTAGCCAAGATTTTTTGGCCATGCTTATAGCCCTTTTGTCTGCTGTGGCATCGGGACTTGCATAGTTACGGAACAAAAGAGCCTTTGGTCCATTGGAGTGGATTAATCAGACACAGGGTCGAAAAAAGTGCTACACTTCGACTCATGCAATGGTTCCTCTATATTGTTTTAGCTACTCAAGAAAAGGGGTCAGACACAGTGTCAAACTCTTTTATTGTTCATTTTTCTATGTCGTTTGTCATTTTGAAAGTGTGCTCCCATATTGTCTTCAACTGACATGCTAGTGTTGTCCCTCCCCCACTGGTCCCCTATTAAACATGAGTGCTGCACCCCCCATGTTAGGCAACAGAGTGGACCCTCCTCTTTGGCCTTAAAAAAATCTATTGTCCTGTCAATTTTAAATAATTGAATTTCATCCTCAGATTTTCTGAAACAGCTGAGACCGGTTTTATTACTTAGTCTGGAAGCTAATATACAGGAAACGCTCTCTAAAACAACACAAGGTGTTTTTTTCTTTTTTTAATAACAGCACACTTTTCATTTCAACAGATTGTTATTGTGACATGATGACAGCATGTACTACAGTAAGCATAGCCCTCAAGCTCTAATTTTTATGTCAGATCATCTCAGCCATGCTTACTCAGTATGTGGATAAAAATAACACTGTATGCTTAGTGCTTATGAGTGCATTGATACGCTCTGTTGCCTAAAGGGTTCTGAATCAGAAATCAAGGAACCTTCGGGAGATCAAACAGCAAAGCTGAGGCAAAGTGTTTAGGATTACACTGTGAACAAGTGATTGTCTGTGTATTACTAAAGAACTGTGCAATGTGAGACTGTATCTTAATAACTTAAGTACACACATCTCATTATGATGACAATTAATTAAAAGCGAGACTGAATAAGTTATGCTGTCTATTTAAGGATGATCACACACTGTGATTCCTCTTCACAGTGTGCTTTTAATTTATTTTGCAGTGTATGGTGAGATCCGCTCTGCTGCATTTATCTTCAGCCGTGAGTTTTTTCCGCCAAATTTCACAGCATGTCGGGAATCTACGATGAGAGTCTGGCATATGAAGAGACAACAGACAGTTTCTGGGAGGTCGGTCCCTTGTTTCATTTAACCTAGTGTTCAAAACAACTGATATAATTTTATTCTTATATATATATATATATATATATATATATATATATATATATATATATATATATATATATATATATATATATACTCTAATTTTTTTTACTCATAAAAACAATGCCAGCCATGTTTTATCACAGGTGGGGAATTATAAGCGAACAGTAAAGCGCATTGACGATGGCCACCGGCTCTGCAACGACCTGATGAGCTGCATACAAGAGCGTGCCAAAATAGAGAAGGCCTATTCACAGCAGCTAACAGACTGGTCTAAGAGATGGAGACAGCTAGTGGAAAGAGGTACTAAAAAGTCAAAGGTTTATATGGCTTGTAGATTTATTCTATTTACCAGTGTATTTAATTCCAATGTAGACTTTAGCTCTATCATCTTATATACTTTATACTTTTATATATTTATCTATGTTTGTGTCCCAGGGCCACAGTATGGGTCAGTAGAGAGAGCCTGGATTTCAGTGATGAATGAAACAGAGAAGGTAAGCGAGCTTCACCAGGACATAAGGAACATTCTGCTAAATGCAGACTTGGAGAAAGTGAAAAACTGGCAGAAAGACTCCTACCACAAACAGATCATGGGGAGCTTTAAGGAGACCAAAGAAGCAGAGGAAGGCTTTAGAAAGGCTCAGAAACCATGGGCCAAAAAGCTTAAAGAGGTGAGGAACATTTTTATTTAATTGATTTTATTTGGTAAAAGATTTCACTGTTTTTACAAACATTTTTATACAGATTTATTTACAAATTTATTTGCTAAAGCTTTTGTATTTGTACTCCAGCAATAATTATTCTAGCAATGTACTCTAACATTATTATAAGAACACTATACCCCATATTATAGTTTACTAATGGTATACTAATACTGGGTAGGGCGTACTGTTGCTCTAAAAATGGTTAAAATTTTTCAGAATGCTTAAATGTTCGAAAAATTCCTTTGAGACTCTGGTCCATGTTAAAATGCTGAAATGATGTGATTCAAGCATTTTAACATGTACCACAGTCTCAAAGGTATGTTTTGAACATTTAAGAATTCTGATAAATTGTCAAAAATTGGCACTGTCATGTTCTAAAAGCCATGGGAATATTCCAGAGACTGTTGTGTATGAAAATCCCAGCACATCAGTAGTTGATATATACAATAAAAATACTGAAACCAGTCTGTCTGGCATCAACAATCATGCCATGGCCAATTTATTCCCCATTCTGATGTTTGACTGCCCCAAAGCTGCAGGCCAGTATGTGCATGACTTTTTTGCTTTTCCTTTCTGCCACATAAATAGCTGATTGGATAATTACATGAATATTTAGTTGTGCCACAGTTTTCTAATTAAACATTTTCTTTCTGATTTACAAAACAAGTTTATTATTAGCTGCATTATTAGTTGGATTAGGCTTTGTATGTTTTTTACTTTTGTTAATTGTCCTTAAGCTTAAATATGGCCATTGTTACATAATAACATGATGTTAACAATGTCAGTTAATTCAATTATTACCTGTAACCATGGCACCCATTCCCTGTGCAAGTCACATCACCATCTGCTGATTTGGATTAACTGGAATTCAGGGGTTTAGCGTTGTTTAGTCACAGTTAATAAAAGATGAATTGTGAATTTAAAAAGACATTTGTCTTTCCTGCTAGGTGGAGGCTGCAAAGAAAGCATACCATATTGCCTGCAAGGAGGAAAAGCTTGCCTCTAGCCGAGAAGCCAACAGCAAGGGAGAAGCATCGTCTACCACTGCCGAGCAGCAGAAGAAGTTCCAAGAAAAGTTGGACAAATGCAAAAGTGAAGTTCAGAAGGTAAGTGGGACAATGCACTTGAAGAGAACCGTATTTTGTCATATGTATACATATACGTTGTGCAAGTGTGCTTGTCAAAGCCTTTAATCACAGTGTATGCAATTGGTTAGTAGACAAACAATCTGTTTAATCTGCCAATTTTTGTAATCTACTTTGACATCTTTGGGGTTGCTGGAAATTATTTTCCTTAAAGTTTTTATTCGATTCTTAAAACACTCTGGTTTGAAGGATTGAAACACTGCATTTATGTACAGAGCTTGAAAGAACCTACAACTCCCTCACACACAAAATAGGACAAATGCTTTAGTGCTATCAATTGCTGCTTTTTATTCTCTGACCTTGAGGCCAACTTTAACAGGGAGCGCTAATAGCTCATCACTATTGCACACAAAAGATCAAAGTGTAAAGCAGAAGCACAGCTCAACAGCGACAATGAATGTTAAGAGGTGCAAAGGATGCCGTGGCAAAATTTAAGTTTGATCATCCATGTTATAAAAGATAGACAATAATGGCAGATAGCTTTTCAGGCTGTTGTAGTCATGGTAACAAGGTGTAGTAATTCCTTAGGTTGGCTCCGAACTTACCTGTGGATTCCTGGGTCAATTACCAGAATAGCCATTTGTCATCTGAGCAGACTGGTCAGAACTGGTCATTGGGTAAAGGGAGTGATATGTGGTATACATTTTTGCTTATGTAAATGATTTAAATGACATGTGATGATGTCATTACTGAAAATGTGCCTGTGATCATTCACAGTCATAAAAAAGAAGCAAACACAGTGTATGTAGAGTTGTAGGTGTTTTTGTGCTTTATTGCAGGCCAAAGAGAAGTATGTGAAGGCTCTGGATGAGCTGAGAAGTTGTACGCCACAGTATGTGGAAAACATGGAGCTGGTGTTTGAACAGTGCCAGCAGTTTGAGGAGAAAAGACTGGCCTTCAACAGGGAGGCGTTGCTGGATATCAAGCGCCATCTTAACCTCACAGAGAACCAAAGGTCAGTCTAAAGATTAGCTCTGCTTAACTGCTTTCTCACCAATGTCGATATGTCTTTGTATGTAATTAGTTTCTATTCTGGCCAATTCACGACCTGGTTCTCTTCTCTGTTAATGAGCTATATCAGCTAGAAATATTAAATGCTAATGTAGATAAGAATGGGTGAATAATATTCTCAGCATGTTTACATTAATGTAATGATAATAAGTCTTTACAGGATTCATACATTCAGCAATGAGATGTTAATCAGTAAGATTTAAAAACAGATTTTAATCTAAGTTTAGTTTTGCCAAGCAGAGTTACCCAGTCTTTTGTGCTTGTGGCTTAACAATGTCCTTAGGTCCAGAGGAAAGAGAGAAAGCATAACTATCCTGTTTTTTTTTTTCCACAGCTATGCCACAATTTACAGGGAGCTTGAACGAACTATCACATCTGCCAGTCCTCAAGAAGACCTCAGGTGGTTCAGCAGCAACCATGGCCCAGGCATGCACATGAATTGGCCACAGTTTGAGGTAAAATATTGCTGTAGTTCCAAATTAAGTTGTTTGTAGTGGTCGTGTGAGTTTTTTAGTCCTAATAAAAATAAATGTATTAAATATTTTAAATAAAAATTGTGAAGGACCATTCCTTCAGGTTTCCTTTGCATTGCTAAAAACATACTCTTAGGGTTGATTTGGGAGGATAAATGGTGTGAGTGTCATTTTGAATGGGTTTGTTATGTCCTGAATTAAAATATTCTTACTCTGTCTTTCCAGGAATATAACCCAGAATTGAGCCACGCTATAAACAAGAAAGAAAAACTGAAAAAGAACCATGATGTTGTTACACTCACCCATGTCATGACTGCTGGGGATAATCACTCATCACCACAGGTTGAAAACCGTAGCAGGTACGGATCACTATTTTCATTTGTTTTTTTAGAGTGAAAGGTTGGATAATTTGAGGGTTTCGGTAAAAGCAATGACTGGAATTTCTGACTAATCAGGAGTTACAAATTTTGTGGTAAAGTAAGTAAATTTAGTGGCTACTTTGTCTACCATTTCCTGATTTGTTCATTTACTCAAATCCAACCCTCCTTTGTATTTGTAACGCTTCCATTTTGTCATTCTGATATCTCAGCGTAAGCAGTTATGAAAAGAACCAGGCATACTCGGGAGATTGGTCGGATGAAGAGCAGGCAGCTGCAGAGACCAATGGAGCCACCAACCCATTTGAGGAGGAAAAAAGCCAAGGAGTGCGAGTCAGGGCACTTTATGATTATGAAGGACAAGAACAAGATGAGCTCAGCTTCAGAGTAGGTGAGAGGTTTTCAGTTTTATTAAGGCACTTAATGAATTTGGGCCCTCTCTGGTGGAAAAATGCTACTGCAAGCTACTTGTGGGTCTCTTAAGATTTGCAGAAGTGTTACATCAGAGTTTTTTAACCAGGGGTTTGTAGTGCCTTTGCAGAGGTTTGGTAAAGCAGTGCTAATGACACATAGCACTGACATATATAATTAATATAATTAAGCCAAAATGTAACGGCAGTTGTATAGATAAAAAAAAAAGCAAAAGAAATATGAGAAATACACACTTTTCAACAAACATTACATTTTCAGTATATTTACTTGAGACCCATAATTTGAGTTGTTGGGGATGTTGAAGGGGTTCATTTGACTTTTTTTGGGGGGGAAACCCTGTGCCATGAAAATAAACCTTATTGAACAAACCAATGTACTTGTCACAATTACCGAGTTGTTATCTAGCCTGCTTATATTACCTGGATATTTTGATGCTTACAGTTTCACTTACAGTTTCAAGTGTCAAATACAGTGTCAAATATGGTGTCTAGTTTAATGTTCTTCCTTTGTGATCAGAGCACAACACAGAGTTGATATGAGTATGCCATTTTAAATGCAAACCTTGTTGAAAGGGCAATAGGCTTCTTTGTGTTATGATCCATTAACATGCTTTTTAGGCTCAGTGATGTTGTACAGGAAATTCAGACATGGTTCTGACTGGTTTTAGATGTGGTGACTTGAGAGGTGTCTAAGAATATGTTTAAAATTTCCTGAAATCTCAAACCAGTCAGCTCTAACTATGAATTTCTGTGAGTTACTATAATAGCATTGTCAGGGCAGTTATTAAGTCTGTAATGATATGTGTATCCTATGTACGGTAGTTTAATGTGTACTTGCTGATATTTGTAGAACAACTGTAAAATCATTGAAATCATAATAAAATCATGGCGATGGTGCCTGAGAGTAGCAAGGTGGAACCAAAGCATAAAAAAATGACGTTATTTTGTAAATATGGAAGTCCTTGTCACATTACCCTGTACATCTGCCATCCGTGAGGTGAAAGCTAAGAAGCTAATTCTTCCCAAACAGGTGATGAACTGACTAAACTTGAAGATGAAGACAACCAAGGCTGGTGTAAGGGACGGCTGGACAACGGTCAGCTCGGACTGTACCCAGCCAATTACGTCGAGCCCATTTAAGTGCCTTGTGTGGGAAAATTGTCTTCATTCGGGAATGACCTAAAAAACTGTACTGCTCACTGTACATAACCAGAGACTCCAATGACTTTCCCTGAAACAGAACCTTATACATCCTAACAGTTGAAGAGATGGAAACTTTGAATGTACAAAAAGTATACTGTATCTGTTTTGTTCATCTACACAATAGATTTGGGTTATCAGAAATGAACCATTCCCACATGCACTGTTATTTTTCACATCCCTTTGTGTCTGTAGCCTGTATTTCTGTAAGATATTAATATAATGCAGTCCATGAACTCTTGCATAGCAAAGCATTATGCAATATGTATATTTTATTTGTTTTAGGTGTTGTAGTGACAGTTTTACTATTGTTCCTAATTTTGGCCCTGGTTTATTAGCTACCTGGGTTATAACATGCATTTACATGTCCTTTTATCTCTTATTTATTGATTATAGGTTTATATAATGTGCGATATATTTTCTGTATGTACTGCATAATGTGGTCACATATTGTTTGGCATGTGTTAGTGTTTTCACTTTACTTCAACCTGCAATGCAGTCTGCAGGTTTGTATAGCTGTGGCACTTGTTTTTAATCAGTTTATTTCATGTGCATAAGTTTGTGTTCTACGAGTGCTGTCATTAAGTCCCACTAGACTAAGCAAAGTCTCATAAACACTCATGCTTTCATAGCAAGCACTTTTTCAATGACCAATTTCTAGCCGTACATTCTTTATGGCAAAAGTGTCATGGTAACATCCCCACTGACAAACGAAATAAGTGTATCTTTAATATGTAGCTCTCATTTACACATTTTTAAATGAAACCAACAGTACAGTCAAAACCTAAATTATTTTTTATCCTTAAAACTCTTGATATGAGTGCCTAATAACATTGAAAACCATTTTCTGCCAATGTCCTTGTATTATGAAATTTCGCACTGGTACGTATAAAGGACATATGCATATGCCTTAGGGTAAAATGTACTAGGTAATACGTGAAGGTGATACTTTATCTTAAGGTTGGCAGTGCACCTTGCAATGAATATTGCAATTTAAATGATCATTGCCAGCAGGGTTTAGTCAGTATTAGCAAAAGTAGCACTTCTGTAAAAATATTCCCTTCAACACTTTAAAACCTTATCTGTTGTGTTTGGCCAATACTAAGGGCATTGAGACGGGAACATCGGCAAAATCTGAGTGTGTTTAAGCTTATGTATAATCGGGTTTACTTCTAATGCCGGTGTGATGACTGTTCAACTGTTTGGTTTAAAATTAAAGCCTAATCTCTCACGAATTAACAGTGTGGTGTGTCTAACTTTTCTCTAGCTGGCTTTATAGATCACAGCAGAACAGAAAACCACCATGTCCAAGATCACCACTAGGGAGCACTGCTCCAATAGCTTTTCTGGGCCTGGTGTTTACAACGTCCTGAACAGTTCTTGTCTGCTTTTCATGCTAATTATATGTCATTATACTGTAATTATATGTAACGCATTCAAGAAATACATGACATGACAAGGTATTTGATTAGTGACTTATGGAGTAATAACTGCTATACCATAAATGTAAGATTTTTGTACATGTCTAACTATATGAACTTTACTATTTAAAACTGAATGACATTAAATCGATGAAAAACATTAAATGATTGAATTAACATTTTTAAATTTGACAAAGGAGAAGTTAGGAGACAAAGAAAAAGTTTGTAATGGGTTTTATTCTTACTGCTTGGCTCTGGCTTTTCTAAATTTTCCACTAGGTAGGAGAAAATATAAATCATTAGCTTTTAATGATTAGTTATAAATTATAAGAAGGAAATGTGGAAGATTGTAAAAAAAAAAAAAAAAAAACCCATGATGGAGACTCTCTGTAACAGAAAAGCTTACTTTAATGTATTAACAATTCTAATATATTATTAACAATGGCAGACACTGCAAAAGAACATCGATAAAAACAGAAAAAAGAGGAAGAAAAGGAATAGGAACAAAATAAAAATAAACCCCCCTCACTAATATGTAATGCAGGTACTTCAAAGCAGTTCAGACCTGACAATTTACTTAACTCTTAATTCTGTAGGACATTTTTATGACACAACAAGTTCACCTTTTGCTACTAGAGCACAGAGAGAGGTTCCAATGGAGGATGATTGTGGGAGCTTGATGTGGTGAAGACTTTCTTTACTGTTGATGCCTTTAGGGAGGGTTAATAAGTTTGCTGTGTGATTAGGCCTAAAAAAGGAGCCGAGTTGGGCGTAGGCCAGGACCAAACCCAAACATGTGCCTGAGTTGGCCACTCATTCGTACAGGGAGTGGCGGTTTGATCAAACAAAAACTGGGAGCATTGACATAGCACTATTAAAGCTGTCAGAGAAGAACATGTATTTGATGAATGTTAGTGTTTAAACTAAAAGAATTTACTGAAATACATGCAAATTCTATGATTAACACCCGTTTCCACATTACGAAAGTGCCCAATACTTGTCGGAAGACAAAAACCGATTACTCAATTACTTTGACTTGTTTGCTAATGTTTGCTAATGAGATAACCGATAGACCGAGACAGGCAGACAATGCGAATAGCCAGTCATTTTATGTGACGTGTATAATCATCAAATGTCTTATATAAAATGCTTTATTGAGATTACAACCAGATCCCAAAATGTCTTCATGTAAAAGTGACCAAATGATCTGCACATAATTTAAGCCAATTTTTGAAATAATATTATCACAGAGTCCAGACACAGAACAATACATTATCACAGAATCAAACACAGAAAAGTACTAGAGTGCATAGACTCTAGCTTTTAGGCAGTTTGTCAGTGCATAGCAAACAATCTGTCATCTTGTCTCTGCTGGTCAGATTGCTGGACTCATACTGGGTGGACAAACTGATAGACCAGTCTCTGAGACACATCTGGTTTGCGGATGATTCCCTTCTTGTAGTACTGCCTGATGGAGCGGCTAAGCTTGTCATAGTTCATCGCTGGCCGATTCTTCCTCAGACCCCAGAGTCTTGCTACGTGAGCAGAATCTTCAATTTTGAAAATACCTTCAGAAAAGAAGTTTGAGAAAAAAAAAGAATTCATCCTAAAATAGAAGTGGATTTATCATTGGTACAAAAACAGCAGTGTGAATATTAAACAATATACAAGGTCTTGACTTGGTCTTGGAATTTTCCCCCTAAAAAGTTTTATACCTTTTTCTTTATTGAGCCAGCGAATGCAGCGTCCGTAGTTGTGTGGTTTAAGTAAGAGCTCTCTGAGGAACTGCCACAAATGGATGGGCTGACCGGAGCAAGATGAGTCTGCCTCCGACCACAACTCCTCTCTCTCTGTAGGATGACAACAGTTAATGTGAAAGCAGATATTTATAAAACAAAAGTTAAGGTTATTTTCTTTATGTGATCAATAATATGCTAATAAACGTACCCATGAGCCTGCTCTCTCCTATTGAACATCTCTCTTTCATCCAGGCAGCTAAGCACACAAAGAAATGTGTGAGTGAATATTCCACTGTATTTAAATATGTAATGTAATGTACTGAACTCGGCTTGCCGTACTTTTTAAATCCCAGCCATACTGTGTGTGTAAACAAAGGTATTTACCTGATTTCCATATATCTAGATGAGCATATAGCGTGTCACCACATTGTGAACAACGCTGTCGAAAGTCTTCCTCGGTCATGGCGCACAAGTCTTTTCCGTCCAGGTCCTGAAATGCTTTGCCCACCTGAGGGAGACGATACAGATGCTCTGTCCACAACAGCCACTTCTGAACATTTCCGCAGCTCCACTCCACCGGATCTGAAAGATACGATATAAGCTTGACTCACAGCATGTTATTCAACAATCCCTCAACATTTCCCCCTAGAAACATCAGTCTACTTCTAGAATACCAGGATTAGCAATGTTTGGATAGAGCTTTGTATGTTTTGATGCAACAACATGATTGTCATTCAAGGAAAGCGAAAGCCAAAAGTGTGAACGGGGAAAGAATGTTTACTCAGGGAGGTGTAGCACAAATACTTTCAAGGAGTGAAAATTACCGTGACAACTGTCAGTTAGAGGACATGTCAGTAAGTCCAGTAAGCACACACCGATAAAATCAAGAGTAAGTATCGGTAAGGTTTGGGTAGATTAGGAGATATCCAGCAATACAAACACAGGGAAGCCATTCGTTTCACAGTCTTAAGCTGTCGAATATTCAACTCTACTTAGCAATGTTAAATGTTTTAAAAAAAAACGTCAACACAGTATGCAGGAGCTGACTGTTGATGTTTATTCTTTTAGATAGAGCTCCTCATCTGTGCAGGACTAGGGCTTGGTTGGACAGTTACACACCTCCTGCTGGGTAAACACCAAAAGCCCTAAAGTAAAGCTACTCCAACAAAGTTTTCAGGTCATTTGCAACAACTCCACATGCAAGAGTGGGGATTAAACAGATCCTGGTATATAAAGCTGGGTTTTGACGTTAAATGTACACTGAGCAAACATCTTTCACAATTTCTATTTAAATAAAGTAAATCACCCGATGGTTCTTTGAGCGTCATACAATTTGCTTCTTTTCAATCTAAAAGTACACATTAACAGATTAGAAATCCATTAAAGTGTCCGTAATTTCCCTACTATGTTATTGCCAGACCTTCCCCATTATCCGATATGAATTATTCATTAAAACAAATATTTACACTGAAACTCTGTACAACATTCTAAAACAGTATGAGAGAAGCAAACAAAAAAAGACATCAGAGAGACATGCGCATTTCACACACCAAATGTTTTATTTAGCCTCTAACCTGGTGTGATGTTCAGCAGCTTGCAGGCTGTCTCAATGTCCTTCAGCACTTCTCCAACCACAAGGCTCTGTACTTGCTCTAGAGATCTCTCCTCCACCTGGTCTTCAAGGCCAGGAGACAGTGGCTCACTCCCCAGCCCAGGACTATCAATCACAGGGCATTGCTCTGGCTCTGGACACGGTTCTGGATTAGGTCCACTAGCAACGGATGCAGAAGAGTCTGCAACCCTTACCAGCCAGGTGGCATCCTCAGTGAACAGCATGTCAAAACAGGACAGGTAGAGTCCCGGAAGAGTACGATCAGTACTGTCCAGCCGTGGCTTATTGTCCACCAGTTCCAGAGTCTCCACTGCTCCATCTTCTGTTTTTAGAACAGCCAAAGAGTTCTCAGAGAAACTTAAGGCAGAGTGGGCTGACTGGTGCAAGGCAGCATCTGGGTGGACTCGTACTGGGCTAGCCATGGCCTCCTAAAAAAGAAGAATAGATCTGATCACTGAGACTCAGGAAACTCAGCAATTGAATTATTACAATTGGACAGTTCAATGTCTTCACTATATGTAAAATGAAATGCACAAAGCATTCACAAATTTAGAAAAATTAATAAATAAATAATTGTCAACATTTTCAATGTTGACTATTTTTACAAAGTTGACAAAGTTTTTCTATTGTTAAGATAGGATTAATACTTAGAACTTGGTCTCAAAATAGTGGATCAACATCATGGTGTCCTGTTCCAGAGTCAACGCCGGAATCCAAACTTCATCTAAGAGATCTACAGTATGTGTCTTAGTGAGGCTGCTTGTCTCTTTAAGTGTTGGGGAACACATGGGGCAGGGAAACCAAAGCAAGTCACGGTGTAACACCGAGAGGCAAAAACCAAAACGGATTGGGCCGCAGAACTTACTCACGGGTCACTAGCACAGAATTGCTCCAAATGTCTGAGTAAATAAGACGTAGTTGATTCCCACTTTCAAAGTGCATTTCCCGCAGTCTTTCCTGTCTCCAAAACCAGCATGAGCTTTTAATGAAACTTAATGAAATGGGACTTTCATTCCAAATGGAAAAGTAGGACTCAAATCAAGGTTAAAGACTGACAGTGACAGAAAAAAACTGGTGTCTGGTGAGCTACAGATATCACCTGAGATGTTAAGGTTGCGAGAGATAATTAATTAAACATTAATAATAAAGGGACTTATTTCCTCCAGAAAATAATGACTGAGAAATAATTACTACTAATAGTAAAAGTGTAAATGATATTCCTTAAAAGAAATTGACATCAAGTGGAGGTTTTTTGAATTCAGCCAAATCTATTTAAACACCACAAGATTATCATAAAACAAATATATATTTATTTATTTAAATGTGTCCTGTACTGGTAACAAATGCTTCTTATTTCTAGCATTATCTGATCTCAGTCTGCCAATTAGGATTAAGACAACTATACAACTCTAGATTACAACTCTAGATTAGGTTCAAGGTTCATTAGCTGTTTTGAAAAAGGCAGTCTATAACAGTTCTCTTTTATTACATGCTGCCCTCCAGGCTAAAGAAAGCAGTGATATTTGGGAGACATATCTATGTGCATGAGTGATGATGGCCTTGTGTAACTTTTTTCTCTGATGAATTGAAGGAAGCACAGATGGAGAGTGAGAGCTCTAATGATCATTGTGGATTATCTGTAAATGTTCCTGTAGGTCGATAGAATAATTTCTCGCATGCCACATGCCCAATGATACACCTTATATTTGTTTGGACATAGTGACACTAAAATTCATAAAGTCTGATGATAGCCCCACACCCAGTGATAGCAGAGGAAATTAGGCACTGTTAAACTAAAGACAAGCTGTCAGTCTATCTGTCTGTCGAAAGGGTAGAAGGGGATGGGTTCAGGTTTATTTACACTACTGTTATACATCTCTGTGCTACCACAAATAGAAGACTTGGGTAGTGTCTTTGAAGGTGCACTCTGTTAACCCTAAAGGAAATGAAGTTATCCACATTTAAACAACCTCCCCCTTCTCATCTCATCTCCCCGATCTTACTTGCTTGCCCTCCTACAGCTTCTGCATTCCCTCTTTTCATCCTTCTCCCCACCCTGGAAAAATGGGGTGCATCTTTCCCTTCATCTATGGTCAGCTTAGACACAATAAGCAGCCTGGCGTTCCCTCTGTGTAGCAACAGCTTGTGGTAAGTCCATTATCCTGGCACATTTGGCCATATTGACTCAGCACAGGAGAAACAGGGAGGCAAACACACTCTGTAGGCAAGAGATTAGCGCCTGTGACTGATCCTTAAATGAGTTTGGTGAAAGACTTGAAAATTAATTTCACTGGCATTAAGAGTTTCTCCTACTCTTGCTGCTCTAGTGGCTGCCTCATTGTTGCTGAGATGTGGAACATTTAGAGATGGGGATAACAGTTTTGGTTAAGAGCTGGCAGCCATCCTTCATGTCAGAACCGGTCTGATTGCTTAATCTATTAGATAGGGATTCTTTCTTAAACATTTCACTTGGTAAAACAACAAATGATATTTATTCACTAAAAGCCCTTAATTCTGATGGCTTTATTTCTCTTCAAAATCCAGAGACATTTTAGAATAAAAAATGATTTGTTCTTTGCATGCTAATCTCAAAAGTGACTTTTGCTTCTGGCCAGAAAAGAGACAGATGGTAATCAAATTAGTATGAAGAGATAAAAATCTAAGGCATTATGTTGCCCTCCCTACTCTATCCTCTCTTATAAAGAAAGACACTTCCTTGTTTGGTTTTAGCCTTAGCTAATGTGTGAAGTAATGCAAGACTGTTTGCCACCTGTACACGGTATCTTCTTAAAGGATTAGTGCAAGTTCTGCTCCTTTTCCCTGTGCAGAATCCTGACAAGCAAACTAAAATGTAGACATTGTAAATTTTGCAAAACTGGTCTTGCATTTGCCAAGATGGTAATGCAAGGAATGACAATCTATTAAATTGCTTGGTTGGGTATTACGCAGGGCAAACCTTTGTATAACATTTATAGAGCAATAGGTGTCATAGTTAAAAATTAAACAGTCACACGTCTCCCCTGATGATAATGGGCCATTAAATATCATTTCAAGTCAAGTTCTTATGTTCTTTTGCTGGAAGACACCTTGCACAAACCCATGTTGACAGCTGTCGAATATGAGTGCTTTTCACAGCTTAGGGTGTAAAACACTATAATAAGAGAGAGGGGGTTGTATCTCAGAAGACCATAATTCATAGTGGCTCATTCTGTGTGAACATCAGGTGTGACAATTTTCATTTAAATAATGATATAATATAAAGGGCCTTAGGTTGCATCAACAATTTTAACAGTTTTTTTTATAGCTTGTGTTTTAAAAAAAATACTTTTCAACTATTTTATGTTATATATATATATATATATATATATATATATATATATATATATATATATATATATATATATATATATATATATATATATATATATATATATATATATATATATATATATATATATGAGACAATGCATGTGCACATTGTTTAACTAAGCTTTTTTTGGACAATTTGTTACAACTGTCATTCTGAGAATTCTGTTTTGTATGACCGTTCCTAAACATATCATCTCATTGTAACTGGTTAGGAGGCTTTTTTTTTTTAATCTGTTGTTCACATGAATACAAAATAAAGACAAAAATATGAGTACACAAACAAACATAATATGTTATTATGCAAATGGACCATTAAATGGTCAATTTAATGACAACTCTTGATAAAAATCAATCTCCTTGTCACTAAATTACCATATGAATGACTTTATGCTTTTGTACTTTTAATCCTTTTGGTATTTTTGGCAACCATTTCTGCAAACTTGGCTTAATTTCTGGTGCAGGTGTTGCAGCAGGTTTTAGCAACAAAGAATATCCTACATCCCATATCTATATCTATATCTAAACATATATTACTTCTGTATCTAAGAAATGTATATTTGATCAAAACCCGTAAAATGGCAGTTGAAGGTAAAAAAAAAATGTTTAAAAATAAAAAACTTTTTAAATAAAACCTGCTTCATCTTAAAACTTTAGTTTTAAAATTTGGTGAAGATGTGAACATGCTGCTAACTCACCACATAAAAATACAGTTAATACAATGTTATTTTTTTTGCAATACCGTGACTCACTGGGGTCCTAATGTAAGTCACATTTGGAAAAAGCTTAAATGTGGTAACTCCTACAAAGAGGTGCACTCCCTGCATTAGGAATGCTTGATCTGAATACCATATCAGCTCTTATTAATCATCTAAAGAACACACAAAAGGCTTGGTAAAGATAAGACAGTGACTTATGCTCTTTTACCCACTCAGCTTTTCACAGCATGTAATTATTCTTGTTTTATTTTTGAACCCATTTACTTTAGTAGACGTGTACAATGTACAAGGGTTTGCATTTCTTTATGTTCTTTATAGAGTGTATACAATCTTTCCCTTGATAACACAAAACATTTTGATGAAATTCTCTTAAAATATAATAAATAATGCATATTCAAAGCCATTTTTCATTAAATAAAAAAACATATTAGACAATTTGAAATACTGTGTTGACTTGGCCTTACCTGTGCTGATACAGCAGATGTTCGAGGAGGGACCAGTAGCACTTTTTATTCGTTTCTGTTAAAGCCCACTGATGCAGTCAGGAAATAAAAAAACTTTTGTTTCCTCCTCTGTCTTGGACCTTCAGTAAATAGTATTCGGTTTGGCTGTCTTGTGTTTTTAGAAGTCTTTCTGGATATGTGACGTCTTCTCAGAATCCTTGAAGAAAAAGATGTCAGAGACGACAGCAGGATGACAGTCTCCAGGTACGCACCACCACATCACTACCTTCAGTGACTAACACTGGTGGTGTCAACCTTTTTTTCCCTGGCCGTGAGTGCATGTGTGTATACCTGATGTGGGTGTGTAGCCAAGCTCTCAAGTCTTGTGTGCAGGAATGCGTGCTCCATTGACTCCAGTGTTGGCATTTATAGGGAGGCCTTATTAACTTGAGTAAACATTTCTAACTCTGGACCACCTCTGCCTTTTGCCATAGAGGAAATAACAGTTTGGAGAAGAATACCGTAATGTGGATTTGAGTGCCATATTGTTTTTTTTTAACTTATTCACAATCAAGTTGAAACTTGTTAAATGACAGTGATGTTTCTTAATAAGAATTACGTTCAGAATCAGAATTTGCATAAAGCGCTGTGCTGTAGTGCTATTTCATAAAAAAGAAACTACAATAATAACAATTTATTTGAAATTTATGCAGAACTCTTATGAAAGGTTTTGTTGTAAACCGATCATTTGGTATTTGAATTGTCTTGTAAAAAAGATTCATTTATGTTATAGTCAAACCTCAATAAAACTTGAGACTGTTTTTTAGATCGTATTTTCATGAATTACAACCCAAGACCAAGAAATACAATTCAGTTCCACTCAAGCGTTAAATTTGCTCAAAAAACAAAACAAAAAAACAAAACACTTTGTAATGATACAACTATAATAACCGACATCTGTAACAGATGTCTGTATGATTATTAGGAAAGTACCATCTTTAGAAAGCAGGAATGTGTTTGATCACTTTTCCCTGAGGCATTTTTCAAAGCTAAGGATCATTATGTAAAAAAGTTGTTAACATTTATATTGTTAACACATTAATAACTGAACCCATTGAGTACAAGAAAATAGAAAAACACAATTCTTCACAGTACAGTGGTCTCCAAAGGTTTAATTTCATAATAGTGAAGAATTCTAAGTGAAGATTTCAATGAAAATGTCAATATTAGGATAAATATGTGTGAGTAGATGCATTATACTGTAATTTAAATTCATTTCCTGGTGCCATATTATTTTATGCTGCTTCTCTGAGTTTCTGCTTACGTCAGTAGTGTTGATGATGTCCCGTTAAACTACAACGCATGCTGCTTTGTTTGCATAGTTAAACAGACACACCAACACAAACCATGACTGTCTAATACATACACTATGCTTAATTTCTAGATGCTGAAAGTGGGATCAGTAGTATCGTTGTATTACAATAAAATGATCTCTTAAATTAAAATAGCATCTTAGTTTTACAGTAGTGTATTGGTGTGAAACACACAAACTATCAAATATTGTTTTAAACCTGATTTATGGAATAGTAAGTCATTCCACTAACTAGTTATATCCTTGTAAATATATTTTTAAGATTTTATAAAAATGAGATTAAAAAAGATATTTATTTAAGGTCTCTAGGACCATTGTTTTTTCAGCATGTTTTCTCATAAAGGGCTCATTTGCATGGCAGTTGAAAAAACTGAGTGACTAAGTTGAGATTCACCCTTTTCACCTTCCCATTCTAAAATAACATTCTCTTAATGCAGATAAGAATTTTTTTTTGGACTGAAAAAAGATCCAACGCCACCTTATCAACCCCCAACAACTTGAAGACAGCCATTCTTGAGTCATCAATCAAAACAAATGGAGTACAATTCTAACTCCAAAAAAGCACATGCTTTGCATAAAGCTTTGCTTCACTCTAAAGGTTGAATTTAAGAAAAATATAGAAAGCATTTGCATGTCAGGCACTACACTATGCTTCAAGTCCGCTGAATTTCATTGGATGTATTGTAGCTCAGTAGTGTGGAACAATCGATCATTTCGTTTTTAAAGTAAAACCAGCAATACAGCAGTAAAGTCTAAACAAAATATCATCATTATTGTGCTAGTTATTGTTAAGAAAGATACCCGTAGTGAAATTGTATAATAAATGGAAATTGTATCACATCTAATGGAAGACTGGTAGCTCAGTAGACTTCAGAAGGTTTTAAATTCAAATCCCACCACCTTTAAACAAAGCCTTAAACCTCAACTATACAGTTGTATTAATACGATCATTTACGTCTATGTGGATAAGGGTGTCTGCCAAATACCGTAAATGTAAATCACTCAATGCCTCATCAAACTCTCATTATAGAGTCCAACAACGTATCTTTCAACTGAATAAACACATACAGTGTTCATACACAACTTATGAACCATTACTGAGTAACTCCATTAATAGCAATATTAATTTGAATCCATATGAACAATGTGCTTATTCAGTGCTGGTTTTGATGCGCACATGCAGCTTATTGTAATTTGGGTTAATACCGTAGTTATCCCTATACTTTCTTTCGGCTTCTCCCATTAAGGGGTTGCCACAGCGGATCCTCCGCACGTTTTGATTTGGCACATGTTTTTACGCTGGATGCCCTTCCTAACGCAACCCAATTTATCTGGGCTTGGGACCGGCACTGAGAGTGGCTGGGGATGGTTCCCTGACCGGGAATCGAACCCGGGTCGCAGCGGTGGGAGCACTGCGTCTTAACCACTAGACCTCCCTATAATCTAACTAATTGATAAATGGCAATGAACCATTAAATACATTAGTCATGTCACTGTATGACTGTTACAAGTAGTTTTCTCTTAAGTTGACTGATGAGATGTGTCAGTTTGATAAGTAATTTATAGGGTCATTGATCATTGTCTTCTTTTATTTTTATTTTATCTGTGAGAACATTACAGACCTCTGTAACTAATACACTCCCTCCCTCTTTAGAAAGAGGGGGCATGTCATTCACTGGCATTGTTTTTCATTTATTGTTAATTGTGTGAGAATTACAAGAAAATCTTCTGAAATTAAAACAATTTTATGTCTATCTTTAAATTGATTTGACATTTTCAGTAAAAAGCCCATGAAAAATTCCCTTATTTGTTACTTCAGGTTAACCGTCATTCAACAATCCCTATTATTAAAAGAAAGTAAAGCAGGGAGTTGTCATAGGCCTCAGGTCATCTGTGGGAGCTGGAAAGTTTGCTTGTCTCTATTGCTTTTACTTTCTACTGTCTGCCAATTTGGGTCCACGTCGGCTAGTTTGAATTCAAGAGCGGTACACATACAGAGCAATGTAAAACAAAAAACAAAAGAAAAAAAACCCAGCTCGTTACAATACAATGCTTCTGCCTCTAATGAATGTTTCTCTTTTTGTGGTATTACAACATATTGCAACATATGTATATTGCAATGGATTAGAATTGGGTTTTTCTTGCTTACAAAAATCTATAGCAATAAAAAAAATATGTTTTCAGATATATTTATTATAAATAAATAAAACTGTATTTACACTTTCTTTTAACAGTTTTACAGAACCCATATTAAATGTTACACAAGATACACCAGTGTTCAGCTACCTCGGTCCAATCAGGTGCTTAGATAATAAATATCACTCAATCAAATACCACACTGTCATCAGGATAAAGAAACTGAAACTTTAAATAAAGTTTTTAGGAGGCTATAAAAAGAAATGCAAAGATTTGTGACTTTCTAGGAGCACTACTGAATGAGTTACAGGGCTCTCTTCTTGAAATAGGAGAACCTCTGCCGACAAGAACAATATCAACTTTTCACAGGTCTGGCCTCTGTGGGAGAATGGCCATTGTGGAAGAAGTCATTTCTGAGAAAGGTAGGACTGAGAGTTGAAATAATTTGGCCAAAAACATTGTGAACCATTTGGTCAAAAAAACTCAAAACAATATATTTGGCATGGAACAATGTCAGCACCCAGGCAACACCTACCATCATGCCCTGTTGTTGCTTTTCAGGACGAGGAACTGGAAATCTTGTTGCCATCATGTGTAAATGGATATAGTCAATACTGCAATCAGTCAAAGATCATGGAGAAAAACACAATGGAATGGAATGAAAAACATGTTTCTGACCTCCGAGACAGGATTGTATTGAGGCACAGATCTGGGGAAGGGTACAGAAACATTTCTCTGAGGAGAAGGGCCTTTGTAGCACTCCACCAATCAGGTCTGTATGGTAGAGTGACCAGACAAAAGCCACTCCTCAGTAAAAGGCACATAACAGACCGCCTGGAGTTTGCCAAAAGGCACCTGAAGGACTCTCAGACCATCAGAAACAAAGATTGAACTCTTTGGCCTGAATGCCAAGTGTCATGTATGGAGGAAAACCAGGCACTGCCCATCACCTGGCCAATATCATAGCATGGTGGTGGTAGCATCATGCTGTGGGGATGTTTTTCAGCAGCAGGAACTGGTAGACTTGTTAGGATCGGGGTAAAGATGAATGCAGCAATGAACAGAGACATCCTTAATAAAAACCAGCTCCAGAGCGCTCTGGAAATCAGACTGGGTTTATCTGTATATCTTCCAATAGGACAACGACCCTGAGCACACAGCCAAGATAACAAAGGAGTGGCTACAGAACATCTCTGGAGAGATCTGAAAATGGCTGTGCACCGATGCTCCTCAACCAACCTGATATAGCTTTTCTTTTTATTAAATTTGCAATGATTTCACACCGTTCTTTCACATTGTCATTATGTGGTATTGTATGTAGAATTTTGAGGACAATAATGAATTTAATCCATTTTGAAAGGAGGCTGTAACATAACAAAATGCGGAAAAGGGGAAGCGCTGTGAATACTTTCCGGCTGCACTGTATGTGGCATTAAAATTGCTGCTTAACAATGTTTACCATGTAATTTGGGGGAGAAAATTTGCATTGACAAATCGGAGATAATCTCAAAAATCAAAATATGCAAAGCATATATACACATATCTGAGACAGCTCAAATCAAAACTGCTCCGAATGGAAAATAGAAATCGGTACTGGATTATTATAAAAAAAATATAAATATTTAATTATTACATTATATACATTATATTTCAGTCAAGATTCACATGAAATTGATGTTGCCACACAGCAAAACAATCACTAGACGGTATGGAAGCTTAAGGTTTACATGAAAAAACGTGGTATTGATAAAAACATAATAATAATTTATTAATTGCTTGATATGGTTTCACAACAGGTAGTTTTTCCATCTCACAACTCCGGGGTCCTGTTTGTTCTTAAGCTTTACTGTCTGTATAGAGTTTCTGCTTATCTTCTCCATTACCTGCTTGCAGGTGTTACTGTTATCAACAATGTATGACTCTCATTGCTTGTTTTTTTCTTTGAAATAGTCACAGAAATTTTTAATCCACAGTGCCTATAACCACGTTTACCCACTACTTTCGAGTTGTTCAAAGAATCACCAAACACACAATTTTATATATTTTCCAAATATCTCTTTGTCTTACATTGACATTGATAAAGTAATTAGAATTTCAGACTTCAAAACAGCATCGAATAAAGTAAATCAGGTAACACCTATTCTATAAAAGCAGGAATATCAGCTTAAATTAAGCACTAATAAATTTGTCCAAAAGATCTTCAAGTGTTCACACACCTGCACAAGTATTCAGTATTAATTTGTCATTTGTAACATCTAATTCAACTGAATAATATCTAGTTCCTTACCTGTACTACTTGTCCACTAAATTTACTTGTGCTAATAAAAGAACATCTGTGAAACCAGTGGTTAAATGTTATCATGCTGCAGTTGACACAGTTATCAATTGACCACACTGCACAAGATGATCAAATAACGCTGTAAGAGCTGCTTGTGTGTTTTGACAGTCTTGTGGGATTGCCTGGAGCAGTTACACCTCAGTGTTTGTAAAGCATCATTGAAGAGATGTTTGATGTGTCCCTAAAATAACCATTTTTATTAAATTAAACTTGCAAGCTTTCCGGTTGTTTTCTTGAAAAAATAGCGAACAAATGAACAAATAAGTGTTCCGGTAGAAGCACAAAGTAACACAAAGATCATGGTCATGCTTTTAAAAGGTTGCAGAACCACCTTGCGTGAATGTGCCAATATTTTTCAAAGGAGCCTTACAACTTTAGTTTGGTTATCAGTTCATCATCAAGGGAGTCGAAGTCAGTGTGTGCCAAGAAAAACATGCGCCACATTTAATTTACTGGCTACAAGAAGTGTCACTGGTGGGATAGGTGTGCCATCCAAGGTGTGTTCCTCAATGTACAAAGAAACACTAGCAAATATTTGTCAAGATATCTAAGCATGCTTTAGGGCAACAGTGCCTCTTAAAGTCTTTACCTTCCATAAAAACCTAACGTCTTAATGAGGTGCATTTGAGACTCGTGTCTTTAAAACGTATTTTTTGCATCTAAAAATTGCATCACAAGCTTGATATCTGAATATCTAAAACCAATTTTAGAACAAGCTTTTAAAGTGGAATTCCAATTTAGCTAAAGGATATATTAATAAAAAGCTTTGATTTTAAACAACGAGAAAACCTTTTCTTTTTGCATGTATTATTCTGCATGGAGTGACTAACAACCCCCCACCCCCCAAAAAAACAAACAAACAAAAAAAATCCCAGAAAGTTTCCCAATCATAATTAAAATTTGTAATGAAGTAAAACAATATTAATGTTGAATTGTATGTGCAGCATACAATTCATAACAGGTTTCCTGTATTGTGCTGCTGCCACCTGATTCAATTATTACATTCCATAATTCTCATAAATAAACATTAATAATTTAATTTAATTTTTTCTGGTAAATGCTTGTTTTTTTATTTATATATATATATATATATATATATATATATATATATATATATATATATATATATATATACCACTTGATGTTCAGAATGTGTAACACATTTTTAAGAGAGAGAGAGAGTGTGTGTGTGTGTGTGTGTGTGTGTGTGTGTGTGTGTGTGTTTAGGGGAGGGGAGGGGTAAGCCAATTAAATGTACATGTTAATTAAAAATAAATGTTGAGGGGTAGAGCCTCTTTTTCTGGATCATGTGAAAGTATCATATCTATCAGATAGAAAGAGGAGAAGCTCAGTATGAATTCAAAGTAAATTTCATGAATAAATATTACAAATTTAATAAAACTCCATTCCTGGTCAAAATAATTGATTTGGGAACCGTGTTCAATTTGTAGTTTAAAAGATTAGAATCAGAAAAAGAACAATGACAGTAATCAAGTATTATTTCTGAAGTAAAGGTGGTTCTATGAACCCTGAACAACAAGCAGAAGCAGAAAGAAGGGATTATATTTCTCGCTTTCCTGTCGATTAATGTAATATTGGCCAGTCGGGGGCATCTGTGAGCTCATTATGCAGAAGGTGGTGTGTATTGCTTTCCTCGGAGTGTGTTCAGCTGCCCAACAATGCAACAGTTTGAAAAGAGGCAATGGCCTCATGTTTTACAGAATTAATGTGTTAGCCTTTAGCCTATGTAACAAGTAGCTGATTAAACAGAATGGGTTGGAATTGGCAAATGCATAAAATGAAAGAAAAAGTTCAGATTGCCTTGTCGATAAGTCAATATGGTGCACGTGTACACAAGAAGCAACTCGGGTGCTTCTGCAGCCCAGTCTCACAGCATTTCATGATATAGTCACAAAGTGTAATCTATTGATTCGTGTTCAAAAACAGAAAATTTCCCACTTTTTTTTTTTCCTTTTTGTGTCAGCATTACCCACGATCCTCTGCCTCTGTTGCTATGGAGACAGAGCCAGACAGAGGCAGTCGTGCTGAGTGGCAGGAAAAAAGAGGGAAATTCTTGTTCATGGACACGAATCCATAGATCAAAGTTCGAGACTATACCACAAAATGACGTGAGACTGTGTTGGATTCTATATATACCCTATATGGCCAAAATATTCATTATTAATTGTTATTAATTGTTATTAAACCCATATATGCTTATTTTATATCCTCTATTTTATTTCCTCTTCCAATACTTTTCCAAGTGGAACTTTAAGAGCTCTGCTGCATGAAAAAGGAAACTCTAACAGCTGTGGCAGCTCTTATCAACAACTAGTGATTATATTGCAAAGGCCCATTCCCAAAAACAGAATAGTTCAATAAAGCATCTGTTACACAGGGGTTGATTCCCATAGCATTTAACATGATACTGGTACTTATATAATGTATGACCCAAGTTTATTATCCCTTAAGTCTACAAATTATATTTTCAACAATCTGCTGACCCTTGTCTTAATCAATAGATAGCTATTAGCTAACACTGGGGACTGAAAACATGACTGGGTTATCGAATAGACATTTCATGTTAAGTTAGACACACAGTATTAACATAATGAGGGTTTAATTTTTTTTTTTTTTTTTTTTTTTTTTGCTGTGTGTCAAGGCAGTTTTTTTTTTATATTTGAAAGAAACCAATTACTTGTAGTAAGTTAGAATAATGTGACCCCAGAGAATATACCAACACACGATTTGTTAATATTCACATCAAACATCAGAAGACTGATCTCGGTGTCTCTGATTGTGAAGTGGTTTTAGGTGCCAGAAAAGTTGATTTCAGTATTTTATTAATTGCTGAACTCAACCCAGCCATTAGGGTTGCACAAGTCAGTGCACTCTTCATGCCGGTCCCAAGCCCGGATAAATGGGGAGGGTTACGCTAGGAAGGGCATCCAGCCTAAAACGTGCCAAATCAAATATGCGGATCACAAAGCAAAATTTCATACCAGATCGGTTGAGGCCCAGATTACTAACAACCGCCACAGATATTGTTAACCAACAGGGTACTGGGAAATTGGGCTACTGTTGGCCGAAGGAGGAGAAGGAAGACGTCTACAGAGACAGCAGGGAAAGGAGAAGTGTAGGAGAGTGGTGGCTCAGGTTGGTACTTTAAATGTTGGTACTATGACTGGTAAAGGGAGAGAGGTAGCTGATATGATGGAGAGGAGAAAAGTAGATATGTTTAAGGGGAGTAAGAACAGGAACATTGGAGGTGGGTTTAAACTGTTATATCATGGTGTGGATGGAAAGAGAAATGGTGTAGGGGTGATTCTGAAGGAAGAGTACAGTAAGAGTGTAGTGGAGGTGAAGAGAGTTTCTGATAGGGTGATGAACGTGAAGCTGGAAGATGACAGGGTGATGATAAATGTCATCTGCGCGTTTGCTCTACAAGTGGGCTGTGAGATGGAGGAGAAAGAAAAATTCTGGAGTGAGTTGGATGAGGTGGTAGATGGTGTACCTAGAAATGAAAGATTGGTGATTGGGGCAGACTTTAATGGGCATGTAGGTGAAGGGAACAGAGGTGATAAGGAGGTGATGGGTAGGTATGGTCTTAAGGAGAGGAATGTGAAAGGGCAGATGGTGATAGATTTTGCTAAATCATAGGGTGACGTATAAGAGTGGAGGAAGGTGCACACAGGTGGACTATGCTCTATGTAGGAGATGCAACCTGAAGGAAATTGGGGACTGTAAGGTGTTACAGTGTAGCTAGACAGCATCAGATGGTGGTCTGTAGGGTGGCTTTGGAGGTGAAGAAGAGGAGAGTGAGGACTAAAAGAAGAATAAGATGGTGGAAATTGAAGGAGGAAGACTGTAGTGTGAGATTAAGGGAAGAGGTCAGGCAGGAGCTCAGTGGTGGTGAAGAGGTGCTGGATAATTGGGCAACTACTGCAGAAGTGATAAGGGAGACAGCTAGAAAGGTACTTGGTGTGACATCTAGAAATAGAAAAGAAGAAAAAGAGACGTGGTGGTGGAATGAGGAAGTGCAGGAAAGCATAAGGAGAAAGAGGCTGGCAAAACAGAACTTGGATGATGTGGAGAAGGTGAAGCAGGAAGTGGATAGGATTAGTAAAGAGGAAGTGAGAGCAGCGATTAAAAGGATGAAGAGTGGAAAGTCGGTTGGACCAGATGACATACCGGTAGAAGCATTGAAATGTTTAGGAGAGATGGCAGTGGAGTTTTTAACCAAATTGTTTAACAAGATTTTGGATGGTGAGAGGATGCCTGAGGAATGAAGTGTGCTGGTACCAGTTTTTAAATATAAGGGAGATAAGTAACTACAGGGGAATAAAGTTTATCAGTCACACCTTTAAGTTATGGGAAAGAGTAGTGGAAGCCAGGCTGAGAGAAGAGGTGACCATCTGTGAGCAACAGTATTGTTTCATGCCAAGAAAGAGCTCCACAGACACATTATTTGCTTTGAAAATGTACATGGAGAAGTATAGGGAAGGTCAGAAAGATTTGCAGTGTGTGTTTGTGGATTTAGAGAAAGTGTACGACAGGGTGCTGAGAGAGGAGTTGTGGTTTTATATGAGGAAGTCAGGTGTGTCAGAGAAGTATGTGAGGGTGGTGCAGGACATGTATGAGGACATTGTGACAGCAGTCAAGTGTGCAGTAGGACCGACAGACTGGTTCAAGGTGGAGGTTGGACTGCATTAAGGTTAGGCTCTGAGCCCTTTCCTGTTTGCAGTAGTGATGGACAGGTTGACAGACGAGGTCAGACAGGAGTCTCCATGGACTATGGTGTTTGCAGATGATATTGTGATTTGTGGTGAGA
This sequence comes from Silurus meridionalis, assembly GCF_014805685.1. Taxonomy (NCBI): domain Eukaryota; kingdom Metazoa; phylum Chordata; class Actinopteri; order Siluriformes; family Siluridae; genus Silurus; species Silurus meridionalis. Next base: position 13,024,192 of record NC_060884.1, on the reverse strand, counting down.
GTAGGGGGCAGGTTGAGAAGAGCCTGGAGAGGTGGAAATATGCGCTGGAGAGGTGGAGATATGCGCTGGAGAGAAGGGGAATGAAAGTCAGTAGGAGTAAGACAGTACATGTGTTTGAATGAGAGGGAGGGCAGTGGAGTGGTGCGGTTGCAAGAAGAAGAGGTAAAGAAGGTGGATGTATTTAAGTACCTGGGGTCAACAGTGCAAAGTAACAGAGAGTGTGTTAGAGAAGTGAAGAAAAGCGTGCAGGCAGGGTGGAGTGGGTGGAGAAGAGTAGCAGGAGTGATTTGTGATAACAGGGGTATCTGTTTGAGTGAAAGGGAAAGTTTATAGGACTGTGGTGAGACCTGCGATGTTGTATGGTTTAGAGACAGTGGCATTGAGTAAAAGACAGGAGGTGGAGCTGGAGGTAGCAGAGCTAAAGATGTTGAGGTTTTCGTTGGGAGTGACGAGGATGGACAGGATTAGAAATGAGCTTATTAGAGGGACAGCGCATGTTTTGGACACAAGGTGAGGGATTCAAGATTGAGATGGTTTGGACATGTGCAGAGGAGGGACATGGGGTATATCAGTATAAGAATGCTGAGTATGGAGCCGCCAAAAAGGAGGAAAAGAGGAAGGCTAGGGTAGAGGACAGGGGGATATAGAAACGGAAGATTCGCTGTGGCGACCCCTAATGGGAGAAGCCAAAAGAAGTGCTCAACTCCTGGGATCCGTATGCACCAATCTGTAGAATTTACACATAATGCTCTAAAAAGAAGAAAAAAAAACCTCTGATCTGAGAGCTCAGAGGAGTGAACCATCTCAAATTGTAAGCTATCTGAAGCTAAAGTGGACAAAGGCTTATAAACTCTCGACAATGGAAAATATGGCCTGGTGTGATGGTTTATTTCTGCTCACACCTGCAGATAGAACGGTTAGAAATGTCCATCTATTCATCCAAACGGCTTTGTGTGAACTGTTCTTGCTGGTGGTGCAATTGTGTGGGAAAAGATTTATTGGAAAACACTTGGCTCTTTATACCATTTGTTATTGCCGACCACATACACAGATTTAAATTGCTATAACTTACCCCTGTTATAAAGCCAACTTTAGTTATGGTAATGTGCCATGTTACAGAACACAAGTTGTCTCGAATTGGTTAAACACGAGATGGAGTTCTGAACTTTACTGGCATCCTTAGGGCAAAGATTAGAATCCAAAAGATGTGATAGAATGAGGGATACACTTTCCATGATTAGGCATTTATGTGCAAATTAGACTTGAATCAAGACGGACCTGGCCATTGCCCAACATTCCTATTCTTTGGCCTAAAATAAAGTGTTTTCGTCCATCGGCACTGTGCAGCATTTGGTTTAATGCAAGCAAATAATACAAACATGCTCTAAACCAATGTTGTTCAGCTTCAGGTTATAGTCCATCTGAACTGTGAAGCATTATTTTATATATTATATATACACATATACATATATATAACGTGTGTGTGTGTGTGTGTGTGTGTGTGTGTGTGTGTGTGTGTGTGTGTGTGTATATATATATATATATATATATATATATATATATATATATATATATATATATATATATATATATATATATATATATATATATATATATATATATATATATATATAATTTTTGTTTTTCTCTTTGAAAGACTACTTTATTGATTCCAGTTGGGAAATTATTTCTTCGCATGTCAGCGATGTATGAAGCTGGTGTAAGCAATGTTAAGGGCTTTGCCAAAAACCTTTCAATCAGTAACCTAGAGCCTTAGCCACTGAGCTACCATCTCACCCACTAAACACAAACCTATACACTCCACAATTCACTCTGCTGCTGTTGGCTGCATCTCATGCATGTGCATGTTTCAAGAGTTGTTAATACGCTCACAAATACAGTTTACCTCATGAGCAGTTTCTTCCCACATTCACTTTTTGATACTCATCAATTTGGTAAAAATCCATCTGGCCATAGTGTGTTTTGGCAAGCTGTAAAATTATAACTATGATTTTCATTTTAAGGCTTACCAACGTGGAAACACCCTCTAAATTTATGCTAGGGAAATCTCCTTGTGATCGACAACACCTACCTCCTGCAGAGAGTTTTTCTTCTGAGCAACTGTTGAAACAGTTTTCTTCACCAGGGGAAAAAAACAACTTGGTATTCACTTATATTTAATGAGGACTCTCTGGAATTCATATAGAGCATTAAGAACAACAGATATGCAAATGGCTTACTTGAAATCAGATCTAAACATTTTATCTGCTCATTTGTAAGTAAAATAATACAGGGAAACAACACACACCTGACATGGAGCAGCTGAGCAGCCAATTGTTCAATTGATTTTGTCCCGCAAAAAAGAGGGAGGGGAAATTACTACACAATCTACCTGATTTGGATAGAAACGCTCGCAAATGAATGCTTATTAAAGTCTACGCTTTAAGCTCATAGATTTCTGTAAAGTATGGGCCGGGCAATTAATGCCACCGAAGAGATCGCAATGTTCTTTCCAAAAAGGTCCACTAGATCGGCAAGAAATGCTGGCAATAAAATGTTAATTCTTAAGTATTGATTTAATTATAGAAATGTTCATTTACACATACAGGAAAAAGGTTTCATTTCTGTATCTTCTCTTTTTGTTAAATGTGCTACCATAGGTCTCTATGCAAACACTCGACTCATCCATTCACCATGCCACCGTGCAAAAAAAACTCAACAGCAAACAAAAAGGAGGAGAGGAAAAAAAAGAAAAAAAAAAGAAGCACAACAGAGTTCGAATATAGCTTCTCACACTCGTAAGCCAGACAGCAACAGTCAATGAGAAATAATAAGATCTGTGCAGTTGGGATGAGGACAATCGCCTAAACAACTCGAAGGAAGACTTGACTCATGAAAACATGACACGGTCCTTGAGCTGTGGGCAACAAACAACATTTGTAATTGAGAAAACTGAAGGAATTTTTTTTTTCCCCATGGCAAAGAAAGAGAAACTCTGCTAGCTCTATAGCATTGATTTTCAACATGTGTTTACCAAATGGAAAGAAAAAAAAAACACCACCACAGATAATCCCCTTCAAACACTGCATAGATAATCAGTGATTTGAACTAAAACAAACAATATAGAAAACGCAAAGCATGTGTGTCGTCAATGACAATCCCTTCGTCGGTCACCAGATGCATAGCAGAGAGAGAAATTTGGCCAAACGTTCCTTAGTGTAGTTCGTCGGCAGAAAACGTTTCAATAAACTATTTACTGGGACGTGACGTGATTGTGGACACAAAGCGTCATTTGCGATGCGTACGTTTTCTGATGGCTTGTTTTACATGGCGACCTAAAGTACTATGTATTCCAGCTTATTTCATCACTGCCTTGCATTCAAATGAACAATCTGAAACATTCAGTGTTAATCATTTCTTACAAAGGATCAATTTCATTTTAAATTATATAAATAGTGTGTAACGCGTACACCGACATACTGAATACGTCATGTTCTTTCATAACCCTGATGTGTAAACATGATTTAGGTGAAGCTTAAACTGCAAATATTCATACAAGGGGGTAAATAAGTATCAGTTATGAAAAAAGGAAGAAAGAAAAAAAAAAGTGAAGAGTGATTTAGATCAATTTAATTTGTAAAATCTTTGTGAACCTGAAAGAAAAAAAAATGAGTAATCCATTACAATGGCTTCTGAAGACTCTTCAGCTTGAGCTAAATATTTATGCCATGATTGTGAGCAGCTTGGTTTTGAAACCACCGCATGAGCTCAAGCCGTCGATGAAAAATGAACACGCACGTGACCAACAATGCAACTGGGAGCTGTAGAAACTCCTTAATCGGAGAGGAAAAAAACAAACAAACAAACAAAAAAAAACACGTAGGGGCCTATTGAGCTTTACAGTTTTATACATCTGTGTGTTTATGAGCTCAGAGGTTCAACAGTTCCATCTTCTGGCCTTTAACAAGCACTACTGGTGCGTTAGGATAGTGATCCAGAAAGCGATTTCTTTTACTTTTAGAAGTGGAGATTATCCTAGAACAACTCAGCGAAAAATGATGACGGATATCGAGCAGTTTTTCCGAACGAATCGCTACTTTTGTAAAAAGTGAGGATTTCTTAGTAAAATCATACAGTTCACAAAGTAAATTATAAAAACTTCTTACCGAGCAAAAGTTATTTTTCAATGGCTTTTTTTTCATCTCTTTTGTGCATGGTCCACACACAAGCTTGCAAGCACACATACTATACCAGTCTGTTACACACTCGGACTCTCTCACACCCGCACGCACGCACGCCAGCCCACCTTACTATTGCAGCAACGTGACAATAAAAACAACAACAAAAAAAAAACCTGTGTATTTGACTTTGAGGATTTCTAGCACTCATCTTAATTTAGCATTCACACATGCGTGTTGAAGATGGCTGTGTGTCGACTTAGATCCAAACAGCCTTGTCCATATCTTAGGTCATGTTGTAATGCAAGAGGAGAGTAGGGTTGCCAAGTCTTTATAAGAAATCTGTTGCTCCCCCTGCGCGACCCCCCCGAAGAAATGGGGGATTCCAAAGTGATGGCTCCACTGAGCAACCTGGTGGTGACGGTTCTCTACTTTTAAGACTGTCCAAAAGGGTAGGGCCCATGACAACCCTGTGAAGGAGACAAAAAAACGAAAAAAAAAACAAAAAAAAACATTTTTGGATTAAAAAGAGGTACAAATATACTTTGTGTACACAATAGATTAACAGTTATTGGTTAGATCAAGTCTGTAATGAGCAATGAAAAATTCAACAGCAAAAAAGTCAAATCCAGGAACAAAATCGAGCAGTTCTGTGAGTGGAAACCTCTTGTTGATAAAAGGGGGTCAGAGAAAAACTATTAAAATGGTTTGTGCTGCCAGGAAGGATATAGTAAATCCAATAATCAATGTTTACGCCAAGGTCAGAAGGATGTTATCCATGTATCAGTGATGAATGGGTTACAACAGCAGAATACCCATGCTGGCTTACAATCAGTCAGACAAGAATAAGAATCTGAGGTCATGAAGGACATTAAAGACAGTTGGAAGAAATTTTTTCCAGGTGTTGAGTATAAAGGAAGACTTTACTCTTTATTTATATTCTTCAACTGCCCAGTGTTGGCGAGTCTATCAGATTCTTGTTTTTGGATGACAGGAGAAGAACCTATGTGGGCTTCTGCTGTTTATAGCCCCATCCATCTAAAGGTTTGAGGTGTTGTGTATTTCGAGATGCATTTCTGCTTACCATGATTGTAAAGTATGCTAATTGAATTATTCTATACTTCTATACCAATCAGCTCAGACCAGTATAGACATTCTCCCTGATTCCTCTCAGCTTGGTGTTTCAGGCTGCAGACCGTCCACACACAGGATCCTTTTCTCTTCTAGTGGCTATAAAAACGGTAAATAGCCATGATTTGATTTTGTAGGTTAACCAATTTTTGCTTTAAACATGAAGTAAGGAAGGAAGTGTAGTGAAGGCCTTGTCTGAACAACAGGCAACAGAGTTCAAGATATGCAACGCCTCCTACTGAATATAAAAGACGACAAACCTAAATATTGCAGCCAAGTTCCAATTCAGAGAGAACCTAAAGGATTCATCTCCTTTTATTTTTCCTTTGCAACTTTACCATGTTTGGGTAGTTTATAGACCACCTCTACCTGTTTGGGTAGACTACACCACCTCAGATTTGTACCGGGCCCTGGGTCATTTGTTACTGGCCTTAAGCAATCTTCCACTCTTGGCAGTGAATACATTATGCACACTTCTGAGAGAAGAAAGAGTGGGTGAAGCAGTAAAAACGTAGGAGTAGGAGAAGATTTGCTTTACGAACTCTCACACGCATAATAACTTGATATCTTGCTGCTCACCCTTTAAAAGACAGGGTTCGAAGTATTTTTTTCATGCCCTAAATCCTATACGATTCTAAATATGGAAAAATAATCGTCAGCACATAGACACGATTACAGGGCAGGGTCAGATAAGGGTGCTTTAAAGCAACAAGACCATTGAATGGGATTGCTTAATGCTACAGGCAACCTAGACTAACTGGTTTTACATTAACTATTCCTCACCCATCCTATTTTACTTCCTCTTTCATTATACTACATCAGAAACCATCAGATGCAGTAACAGTCAAAGGGAAATATTATTGTAACTGTGCTGAACAGTTCCTGTCCCTAGTTCACACCTGACTACACACATTATCGGACTTTAGTGTATGTTATCAGTGCAGTTCAACGTCAGGAAAAAAACAGAGCAGTTGTGAAGCAATGCATCATTCACACAAATAAAACGTACAAAGCACATCCTTAAAACGTCTTTAAGGAAGAAAAAGCAACTACTATTCAAATCAGACTTCCTTATCCTTTAAACCACAAGTTGGTTTAACAGTCCTTTTGGGTACGTCGTTAAATAATATGTTGGAATGAAAACGATGGCATGATGCAACAGATGTATTCCCCTCTCGTGCTGCACTGTCAGAATGACTGTGCAGAAAAGATTTAATTTTGTAACCTATAGTATGGGGTTGTCCACCATGACATGTTAAGGGTGGAAACTTGTATTTGGATTGAGATCAAGTGCAGATTTTCAGCTTTAATTCGAGAAGATGATTGTATTAATTAGAAATTACAGCCATTTTCTACACTGTCCCTCCATTTTCACAACATTAATTGGACAACTGACTGATAAGCAGTTTCATAGCCAGGAGATCAATTATAAAGATTAAAAAAAAAAAAAGTGTGTAAGTTTTTGGGGGTGATACAAAAAGTTTTGAATTATAGTTTGGTGGCTGTTCACAGGAATTCACTCTAGGTGGTCCAATGAGGTGGTAATAAAACAGACATCGAGAGAAAACGTTTAGGAGTGACCGATTGTACAATTTGCTATATCCTTTTCAAAACAAGCACTGAAGTCCACTAAATTAGCATGTTCACAGAATTATTTGCAGATGACCGAAAAAAAAAAAAAAAGAATTTACTTGAAAAAACATGGCGATCACATGTGGCACTGGAGCATGTTTGCAAAGAAATGGCATTTATGTGGAGGATGTTTTGTAAAAAGCTCCAATTTACTCGTCTGAGATGACAAAGGCATATAGTGACTCATGTAATTACTCTTTATAACTTATATATATACACACACACACACACACACACACACACACAAGTGTATAGATGTTTAAGTAACACATTCTCCATTTCTCCATAGCTTTACAATTTTTATGCAAAAATAGCATTTCTCTATGCAATGCACCTCATGCCTGCTTTTATATATATATATATATATATATATATATATATATATATATATATATATATATATATATATATATATATATATATATATATATAAAAATGTTGCTATTTGCATTTTTTATTAGATGCTAACTGCATTTTATTTTATTGGTTCTGTCTGATAAGCTTTTTAATGCTTATGCATATTTACAGTATGGTTAATTTCAATATTTTGGAACACCGACATTCATTTGGCAAAAATTCTGTCCCTAAGACACTATGGGAAAAAAAATTTAAATACATACCTGGCTGTAAGTCACTACTGATAAGTTGTTTTGTAGACCATTTGGCGTAATATTTACAGAATTGTGAGAGAGTCCATTTTGATCTTGCTGTATGGAGTCCAGAGGCCACCCAGGGGCCTCTGGTGTCTTTTAGGTTATCTTCGTTGGCGTCTTGCTTGTTCTTCTGCGGTGAAGCGAAGGGGTTGAAGTCTCCCTCGACGTTGCGGTGCGGCTGAGTGTTGAACTCCGTCTCGAAGGAGGACAGCTGTTGTGTGACTCCGAGCAGACCACCGACTTCTACGCTCAGGATCACCCAGATCACATCTGCAGAACAATTCACAGGAGAGTATTTATAATGCTAAAAAGAAACTGCAACATTTATGCAGTAGTTTGTTCTTCCTTCATCCTTTGGTACATTAGCATGCTAAGTGTGGGTACACTGTTGTCATGAAGGGCTGAGACCAACAACATTGTTGAAATACATATTGCTGCTCTTCAATGGGTCTCTGGTCTGTACAATTCACACTGGACAGAAGGAAATTCTGATCCATCTATCAGCACAATGCAAAATAAACCTGGGTTCATCTGACCAGAAAACCGCCTTTACTCCTCAGTGGTCCTGTGCCTACTGAAAAGTTATTTGAAAGCAAAAGTCACTCATCACTGCTAGTGTGACTCATTCAAAGAAAAAAGAAAAAGCGGGCTGATACGAGTTCACATTTTACTTTACACACGATTATTGCATTATGGATTTGCCATGTGTTTGTATGCACATTTCATAATGTGCTCTTCCAATCCAAGCAGTTTTTGTCCACAGAATCACGGATTACAGGCTTATCTCAAAATAGCCTGCCAGATTTTTACTACACACTGATGTCCTCTTGAAAGCTGATTCTTAACCCCTTAAACTCTAATTGGCCAAGTATTGGCTAGCAGGGCCTTTTTTTTTCCAGGTTACTTTCCCCCTGCATGCATAGACAAACAATGTACTCTTGATCCTGGCATTAAGCATTATAAAACACAGATTTCGTTAAAAGATAAAATGCAGCAAAATATTATTTGGTTATTGCCAAAATTGTACAGTGTAAAATCTGCAAGCAATCTGCAATGTACGTATCGTATTTTCCGGACTATAAGCCGCTACTTTTTTCCCACGTTTTGAACCTCGCGGCTTAAACAACGAATCGGCTAATTTATAGATTTTTCCTGGGTTTATCCCGGTTTCACAAATATGAATGAGGTTCCTCTGATGTTTGACCTGCCGCTCACTCGGACTGGCAACAGGAAATGCAAATCATTCGTCACGCTGAAAACAACCGGGCATGAAAAAACGCACTTCACCTATGTTCTGAGCTGCATGGCATCGAGAGAAAAGATTCACCGATGATGATTTTTAAACGCACGACGATGCCAAAACAACAACAGAAATTGTTGTGAAAGGAAGGAGGAAGACAGTGAGCAATGACTTTCTTGGTAGGCTACTGTTTAGATACAAGCCGTGTAAAAGTTACTGTCTTTCGGTAAAGCCTGTGTAAAGTCCATTAGTTTCAATGTAGGCTAATTTATGTTCAAAATAAAAATCTTTGTAAAATTCAGTAGGTGCGGCTTATATTTGGGTGCGTTTAATAGTCCGGAAATTACGGTACTTTTAATGTAAACTTTTTCTGCAGCAAAAGCAAATGAATTCAAAATGTTCTATTCAACTTTTTTTTTTTGGTATATTCTTTGATGCACCAACATGATGCACAATGGAAAAACAATGGGATCGTATGATCATGTAGTATAAAGAAATCTTTCTTCCACTGGATATATAAAAGTAAAAACTTCATACTGATAAGCAAATGGTTGGTCGCTATTCTAAATGGCAGGTTTATGAGCAACAGTAAACTCGGCTACACGGTGTCATGGCAAGAAAGATATCAAAATAACTTCACATTGGATCATTTACAAGACTTTCACTGACCAATTCATAAATTTTTTTAAAAATAAATAAAACCCTGACCCGTCAGAAACTGGATCGGATATGGACCTCAACCCTATATTCTCATCCCCACCTTTTCTAGAGCAGTTGGGAGCAGACATAACATGTCACTTGGCACTCCCACCCCTCCCCCAAGCATCTCTGCAACCAGATAGCGTAAAATGGTCAAAAATAACTGCTAGACAAGAGAAGAAGAATAGCAGGTGGTAGAGCACACATGATGAAGATAAAGAGCCAGACTAAGTATAAATTTGCACTTAAACATCAAGAGCCAAGAAATACTCTCCACTCCATTTATTACACATGATTGTTTACTTCAGCGTTTACCCCCTCCCCTTTTTTTCTCTAAACGCTAAATTTGGATTTACTTGATTAAAAGTGTCAACAGAATAAAAAACGTTTCTCAAAGGGGTATAAGTAATACAGTCCAACAGAAAAGGTTTAATGCACATTGAAGTCTTACAGGATGGGCATTTTCTCCTGATAATAATAGTGTGTTCGTTTTGAGTGTCCTATCTGGCATTGTGTGTAAATAACGATGCCAGACCTGCAGTGTTTAAGACAAATTTGCACAACAGAAATCAGAAAACAGAAATCTGGCATATCGTCTATAAATGAATGGCAATTAGACTGCATGAGCTTTATGACTACATTGGCCACAGCGCCCTTATCCTTTACTTGTCAAAACCAAAGAACAGATCGCTAGAGGCTTGGGTTCGAGTCCCTTCATCTACGAGATACGAATTAAGAGCAGAATATTGGGGGGGAAAGGTTCTAATTATTATGATGAAATAAAAGCAAACATTTTGTCTCAAACTGATATCTATTCACAGATGAAAGGCAAAGCCATTACATTTTTAATTCACTATTCTTTTTTAGGATACATTATATCCAGAAGATACAGCCATGGTTGCTGTAATAGGAACTACATTCCCATTCAAGCAGCTGTGCTGAATTAAAACGAGCAATGAAAAACACCTGCCAGATGTTCCAATAGACTTCAACAGTGCTCTTCAATGTGGGACCAAAAATGATGGTACACAAAGTTTTTCCAGTACTTCTTGGACACTACTCGGGTGAATGCCTTCTTACTACACTAGATGCTGCTAAAGCCTGCAAATGCCGGTTACTCGGTGTACCATGAACTTTTGATGAATTGTGAAATGTTTAAAGCAGCCAAACCACAGGGCCCATCCCAACCTCAACACCAGGGATACATGCCAGGAGAAAGTGTGTGAGCTGTCATACAAGAGACACCTGTTTATTGCACTCAACTGTGATGCGGTTTGTGTCGAAATGGAACTGTTTCAGAGAAGGGCAGGGACGAGGACAAACATAATTATTTGCTCATTAATGGAGCATGCAATATTGGTTCTTAATGATACACATAATAATTAGCATTACTTGTTCCATTGTTCGACTTTTTTGGAATAGTTAATAGAAAGTTTGAATCAACTATTCCAAATATATTTTATATACAATTATATAAAACTGTGTATACAGCTATAGACCGCTTATAAGTTTTATATATTTATAATTATTTTATATATATTTTTTAAAATCTTTATATATTATCTTTTATGTATTATGTTCTCAAAGTAGCATAAGTGTTGTGACTATACTAATGTAACACACTAATTATACATTATAGTATTTATATCTATAGTAATAACTTGTACATAAACACTACACATATGGTCTGTATGGACAAAAGTTTGTGGATACTGACCCTAAAATTCACGTTCATATTTTGAACATTCTATTCCACATTTAATCTTCATTCGCTTCTGAACCCAAATTAAAATGATGGATAACAAAAAACGGTCTAAACCCTCAGGAGCCCATTTTTAAAAGAAAAAGAGGAAAGAAGTAAAGATAAGATGAAAGAAAAAGATGAAGGTGTCATGCAGCTCAAATCACTCATCTCATTTTGAGGAGAGTATATGATAATGCATTTAATAAAATAGGCTGATAACTGTATAGCACTGGTTATACAGTGTTGCTATGCTGAATAACAATTTATAGTATGTAGTTTATCATAATGTGTGTAGCAACAAAACAATTACAGCCTCACTAGTCGAGCTGGATTATAGTTAAACTGGCACTTATTAATTGAGGTAACATTAAAGGTTTTCTGTGATTGTACTGAAAAGGTGCTGAACTGGGTTCAGTGAGGGGAATCTCCAGTGCAGCTTAAACTCATTTAAAAGAAATAAGAATATAGATGTTGTATGTATCTTATAGCTACAATTAGCCATAGAGTTTTATGGTTTTTGGGTCTGAGAGTTTGGTCAAATTTGCTCAATGACGTATTTAATTGTGCAATAAATGCATTTAGGGTGAGATTTCTACATGAAATGGAGCTCTCAGAAATCTATCCAGATTTGTGAACTGCTTGGGATTTGGGAGACGTTGGGTCTTGGCGTGGTTGCCCTTGTCGGTTGGTGGTATCTACTTAACACGAACATACAGTTCAGCATGAGTTCAACATCAAGCAACTCTCAACATTTTGAGAGGAATGAATGATGGAAGAAACTGCTGACTCTGACTTGCTACGGCACCCGTGGCCTTAGTTTTACAATTTTTTTTCTTTGAAAAGAATGTTTTGGGCTCATAGTCATTTAATAGATATCAATTAGTGTTTACTCAATAATATCATTATATAAATAGATTGTTAGATAGTCTTTTTACATAAACTGAGTAGATTAAGCAGGAGTTCTGTGATAAAAATGATAATAGGAACATTACAGCCATAATAAATCATAGTACTTGGTTACTTTAGTACATTAGAAAGCAAATACTTTTGTACTTTTACTCAAGTGAAAGTTTAAAGTAAGCACTTTTACTGTTATATATAATATTATACCTGCTGTATATCTAATGTTACACGAGTACATGCTTTGTGCACTTCGTCCACTACTGGTGTTCAATAAGGATAAGTTTAAACCTACATTAACTAAAAAAAAAAAACAACTATTTATTATTTGTTTTAAATCAACAATCAACACAAAACCTGAGACAAATGTAGCTTGGATATTATTACCCCTATATTTTTTTTTGAGTAGTTTAAATCACAATCCAAGATATTTTATTCAATGTATTGGATTCTATTTTTAAATGTTTTAATTGACAATAACCTTAAAAGGTTTGAGTCAGATCAGGAAACCTTCAAATTCTAAAAGGTATTTATTTTCTTTAAAAAAAACAAACAACAATAAATAACAGGTTTTGAATGTAAAAATGTCAGAATAAGTAAACCACACCCTCAGGGTTTAACAGGTTACATTCCAAAATGTATATTTCATGCATGTTCCTTTTAAATATAACTACAGAGAAAAATTGCATAAATGTTGAGCGTGTGCAAGTTTGAAGAAAAAAAAAAACAACCATATGAACTGACTTCTGTGTGCACCTGTGTGCTGTGCCTCACCTCCATAGAAAAGTCCAGTGGCTGTACACATTCTCCACTGGCCCTGGTACATGCCTGGATTGGCCGGACTGTGCATCTGGACACTGACGTCTGAGATTTCCTGCGGTTCCAGAGACCTGACCATTACCATATTCACGTGACCAAACTGGTCTCCACCAATGTATTTCAGACAGACACCCGGAGGCCACGACTCTGATCCTGCAGAATAAAAGACAGCATGTCATTTTTTTTTTTTTATGAGTATTAAGAAAAGGCAATCATCAATTTACTTTTGGGGAACAAACTGTCTTTTTGGCATTTGACAAGTATATTTTTGCAGTTCAAATTATTAATATAAAATTATTTCATTTTTATGTCTATTTTAATGGACGTTAAGTCGAAACAGTTGTACTTCACATAAAAATTGACTAAATAAAAAAAGCATTGTTGGGCAGTATTTTAAGTTTCTTCACAATGTCACAAACTTTAATTTGCAAGAAAAGAAATACAGCTGCAGTGCAAATATAAACTGCACAATAAGCATCTAAAACAGAAAGGTGCTGCCATTTGAGAGAACAAGGCAACAATGTGTAGTGCACCTGTAACAGGGAAATGATGATGTATGCACATGCAAAAGTCTAAAGACTGTACGTGTGCATTTCGTTTTATTATCTGTAGTTTGCATATTTCTTAATTGACAGAAAAAGCAGCATGTTACATTTGTGAACTACGGCAATGATCGAGTGTCAGACTGGGCTGCAGCCAAGCCGGGGGAAAAAAATGTGGTTGGCAGTGTTTTTATTTTTAACAGAATAGCAGTGATTTTTGACATTCTTCGGGTTAACAGAATGATGAGAGGGTAAATAAATGCTCAAGATCTACATTGTCTTATATTAGAAACAACAACTAAAATTAATAAAGGATCTGGAGTAGCCAGAATAACACGGTAGACTCAGCAACCGAAAAAATACGAAATAATAATAAATCGGAGCACACTGCCGAAGTCTGCTCATGATACTAACAGTATTCCGGATGCCTGTTACATTTCAGAATTAACTACAAAATCTTGCTTAGAATGACTAAAGCTGTAAATGCTTACAATTATAATTGATTTAAAAATAAGCTAATAACATGCTTTAAAGAATGTACCGTGTAATAAAGAAATGACACTGGTTTCTCCTTCTCTACTGATCCGAATTTTCAGATACATGGGCTAAATCTATTAACTAATTTGCTATTCAAATACTACCCAATTCTAATGCTTTGGCCAATAATAATATAAAATAAATAAAAAATAAATTATATATACACACATATATATATATATATATATATATATATATATATATAATTATACATACACACATTTATGATAATTATGATTATTATGATAATTTATATACACATACATATGTATATATGTACGTGTGTGATTTTATATTATTTATAAAAACAAGTTATTCTAATGTGTTATAAAAGGAAAATTAACATTAGGATCGAATCATGTTAAAAGCCTCTTCTGTAGGAAATCACAACGGCATACAGTTGAAAAACAACTTACATTTTTAATTAATTAATAAAAATAAAATAAACAAGCCATATATTTATTAACCTGGCCCAAACAATGAACTTGTGAACAGCGTAAGGAACATTTTCTTTCAAGTCTACGCTCTTAATGTATTTGAAAACAACCCCCACGTTTATTGACATGCACTCAAATAGATTTCATCACATTAAAGACATTTTATTCCCTAATCTGTTTTAAAAACACACTTTATCATATGACCAGGAAGGGGGGAGGATAGAAACAGAGACAGCACCTGCTGTGTATTACATTCTACAGCAAAAAAAAATACCCAAAAGGCCTGTGCTGACTGTACATGTACATTGTTCATAATAACAGGTGCTGAATTTTAAAATGTTTAAAGGAAAGTAGTGATTTTGCTCATTTCAGCCTTAAAATCATCGAATATCTTGCATAGCAGCACGCATGTAACAGAAACGGCTGTAAACATGTTCAGGGTTTAATGTGGGTACATTTTTATTTCTTTATTTTTTTAACCAGAGTTAACACTAGTCACCTGATACGAATGCCCAAGTTTCAATCTGTTATATTCTGTACATGTATAGGCAATAGGTTAATGTTTTGAGATTTAAGGTGGCTGAATCCACCCAGACCATGTGGCAAAACATGATCTAATCTGATGAGACCAATTCCACAAGGTAGAATATTTCTATAAAAAGGTATATCTGGTGCCCAAAAAGGCACATCATCAAAAGAGCACAATACACATAATTAAACATGGTGGTCAATGTCATGCTTTAGAGCTGCTCTTTTTTTACAGTTAGAAATACCACGTGTCGTGCAAAACCTTCAGGTGTCTGTTAAGCATGAAATTTTACCTATTGGCAAGACAACGGCCCAAAACATCCAGAATGGCCTGGACAGAACCCTGCCTGTATTAGACTAAAAACCTATGCGATGACCTGAAGCGTGATGTGTACAGGACATGCCCTTACATTTTGATGGATGTAGAATTTTTTATATAGAAAAAACAGTGTCAAGTCAAGCTGTGCAATGCTGATAGTCATATACAAAAAGACTGAAGGGTGTAATAAACTTAAAAAGGTGCTTCAACTAAGCATTCGTTTAAGGGTGTGCACACCTACGCAACCCGGTTGTTGTAAATTTTTCGGACTGTTTTTCACTTCATTTTTATAGGCTGCAAATTCCCATGGAGGGTGGAAAAAGTTTTGATATGATTTACAACAAGTTCGCTTTTACAGGGTTGTGTAGATGGTTTTAAGTGCACTGTCTCGACTGTAGAAATTTAAATGTGAAAACTGGAAAACTGTGGGAAAACTGTGGGAAAACTGTGGGAAAACTGTGGGAAAACTGTGGCCACACTGCGTTGAGAAGGCACAACACACATCAACGCGGTAGTTTAGTACACTGTCAAAGTTATAGGATTAATAAAAGTTAGAGCGTCAATAATAAGTAACAAGTGTTGAATTAAATGATAAGTTCACGCGGAAAGCATCATTCTCGTCGCTACTATGCCAGGTTTCAAAGTTTTATAATTATAAATGACAGTCCATTCTAAATATATCCGAGTGAGGCTGTTTCTTTATGGATCTAGGGTTAGACTAGTGCTGACAAAGCAAAGATATTATATTTAGCAATATTTACACTCAAAAACCTCTATTATACAGTGGACAACAATCAGCAAAAAAAGGAAGAATTTAATTTAAAAAAATAAATAAAAATGGGGAAAATTCCACACATATATTTTATGTACAAAGCCCAAATCAGACCTAATGCATACAACATCTCCTTTTTCTGGTCTATACACATTCAGTTGAACAGTTATGGCAGCAGAAACATTTCAGAGCTTACAGTTATAAATGTTACTAGTGGATGGTCTGCGAATGTATCCGAAAAAGGATACAAATCACTTTTTAAAGAGACTGAAGTATGAACTAAATATAATAAGCTCTTCATGCAGGAAATGTACCACACATACAGTGTATATTAGAATGTGTATAAATGTGAGCCACAGGCTACAAACTGGGCCAAAGCACAGAACTGTAAAAACGCAGCAAGTTCTGAATATGTGTGCAGACCAAAAAATAACACGGATTAAACAATTTTCGTATAGCACTGCACTGAGCGATTGCTCCATACATATCCCATACAGTCGAGTGTGCACAGTTAAACGCTTTCTGTACTCTATACACTAAACGGTGGTCGCTATTTCATTGGCAAATTTGTTTAAAGCATTACGAGTTTGACCATTGGGTCTGTTTTTTTTTTTATGCGAAGTGTGAAACTAAACCAAAACCAGAAGGATCTGTTTCGCTCTGATGCAGACATGGCAAAAGGTCTGAAAGCACCCCGGGAGCAGAGGACCAGGTCATGTGACCAGCACTGACCTGTGTTCTGTATCCGCCATGTTTTTGTGAACTGGGTGTCCGGGGGCACTGATTCGCCCTCACCAATTGTCACATCTTCTACAAACGACATTGATGGCGTGTTGATGTTTGGACTCTCAAAGTCATAATAGGCTCCAATGGCTGCTTGAAGATTCCTGTCGAAAAAGAAAGCACACGAAGAGGATCAACTTCTAGTCTGAAATATTCAGTCCCCATAAATATAGGTTGCATGCAGATATATGTATATATACACAATATAATAAATATGTGTATGTCGGCGTTATTACAAAATCTTACAGCAGGTACATTATAAGATGTACAGAAACAAACCAGCCGAGTATAATCTGCAAATGATAGTGAAACCTGGAAAATAAAAGCCAAAGCACCTGAATTTTTCTGCGGAAGATCAGTGTTATGTAACTCGGTGAAAACCCTTTGACCCGCCGCAGGAGTTACCAAACTTATCCACAGTTAGCAAGCGAGTCACCATGCAGCGAGATAAACACCAGTAATATCGTATTTTCTTGCGCTCCAAAACCCCAAACACTACAATCCCGAGAGTTTAACTGCAATTATATCTCCTCTGACAAACTCGACATTCTGATAAACCGCACAATACTGACCGAGCGTGAAATCGTGACTGTGCGAGCTAAACGCTGTGCTAACGAGCAAGCTAAGTTGTGTTGACAAGCAGACAGAGAGAAGCTAATGTTAGCCGAGTTAGCAAACATGAGAGATTTTTGGCTATGTGAGAAAAACACTGGAGGATTTTCAGAGTTGTGTCAGAGTAGTCAATACCTATTACAGCCCAGGTTAGATTTCGCCACCGCATTATTTATTTATTTATTTATTTAGATAAACTAGCTACACCGATCACTGCTATAGACTTTTGAGTAAGTAAAGTTAGCTTAAGGATATTTGATGGTTAAAAGAAAACACCAAGCTTTACTTTTACTGTTTAGACCCGAGATAAAGTCTATTTATTTATCTATTAAAATGTCCTATAATTAAAAAACAAATCATGGTACAAATCAGGGATGAAGGAGTAAACAGGCACGAGTAAGTTAGGCCCGTGTGCCGCCTCGGACTCACCAGTTGGTCATGTCCAGGAAGAAGGCGCAGCCGGCCGGGTTCAGCTGGAAACCCAGCAGCCTCTGGAACTCCGAGATCAGCACATCTTTATCCGTGGTGCCCATGCAACTAAACTTCTGCATGAGCTCCTGGTCCAGATCGACGTCCATGCCCTCCATGAGCAGGTTTTCCCGGGGCAGCGGCGGGAGAACTTTTCTACTTGAGTCCGAGGCCTGTTTCACTCATAACAACAAGCGCCGCGGAGTCGACGGCGGAGAGCCCTCTCTACGCATGGCTCAGGAACGCGCGTGACGTCACCGCGCACGACGTCAGCTGTTGCTATTCGAGCGCGGTGTTTCGTCGCGGGTGCGCGCGCGTGCGTACTCACACACACGCACGCACGCACTCCTCATTCCACTGCATGGTGGCAAACTCTAAACAGTGCCATGGTTTCCTTCATAGATTCATATTTTATCTCTGAACTACAAGTAACCATCAGAGTTATGACCAACTATTTCAAAATTACCTTTATTGCCATGTAGCATGGGTTGCATGTGCAAGGAATTTGTTATGGTGTGCTGTTACAATAAAAAATATATATATAAAAAACTAGGAAGATAAAATGTGATAAATAAGGATTTATGCAGGGTATGGAAAAATGAGGCAGTGCAAATTATATTTCCAATTATAAGTCCAAGGGTTGCGGTAGTGTGTGTCGATTGCGTTACTGTGACGCATATGAAATGACAGTGTGAGGTTTACGTTATTGTAACGTTAGTGTTTAGGGAAGCAGATCAGAGATAATAGTGGGTCCTATGTATTGTTGATGAGGTCAGTTGCTGATATTTCCTGATCTATCACAATATTTTCCATCATTATGCCTCATTCTACTGTTCGTGTTCTCCAATGCTTCCTACAAATCAGTATGTGCTATCAATATGCTTGTTTCTTTAGGTATATATATATATATATATATATATAGCAGCCGCTTTCATAAATGTGTCATCAACTTGATCCGGTCTGAATGAATAGTGAAGGTATTGCACCTTAATTGTGCAGGTGTTGAAAATGTTAGAGACAATGACTACAACTTGTATAGACAGTCAATAGAGGGGTAATCATGCACATAGATAAAATATACTGTTTCCATGATATGACACATTTTTCGATTCAGCAAAAATAGGCACTGGAACATGAGCGGTGGGTTTCTGTTTTCTAATGAAATTGTTTAACTTCAGATGGTCAAAGATCTCTGTGTGGGAGAAATGGTATTACTCTCTCTTCCCTGTCTTTTTACAGGGACATTAGCTAGGCATGGGTGTCTGTGATGCCTAAAAAACATGGTAAATGCTGCATGCTTTCCATCAAGTGTGTAACAATGGCCTGTGATCAGCAGTTCAAAAAAATTTATGCAGCTGACTGTATTATTAGACTTGTTTTAGAATTCTGTGTTATGCATAAATGTGTACAAACATATAAATGTCTTGATTGCTTCGGTTTATTTAGTCTGGATTGAATCAGAAAATGTAATGATTTTTATGGATGCGTGTGTTTGTGTGTGCTGCTTCATATTGTCATTCAGTTTTAGAGACTCACACACAATGATGATCTGACATGTTTATGGTGTTAGTTTTTTTGTCCACTTACTGACCATCAGTACCAGACCATTCCAGGAAGCCAAAATACTTCTATACACCAGACATTGAAGATTTGCTGGCAGCTGACTATAACTTTAGCAGATTTCATTAATTAATAAAACAAAATTAAGTGCTATGGACAAGTGTAATATAAGTAGTATTTTATAATGAATAAATAGCCTACTGTAAGAAAAATGAATGAGGACATCAAAGAGCTCAATGAAGAAGAAATTTATTACAGCGTATCAGTAACATATTTACAAGTAGCACGTCGGAGTCAAAAGAACAAAGGACAATTCCTGTTTGAACATTTTATACTGTTTTAAAACTAGTCTTCCTATTTGTAATGTGAATGCAAGTTGAGTATAAGAATGGAAACTGACCATTTTCTTTTTCTTCTTCTTCTTCTTTTTTTTGGCTGCTCTCATTAAGGGTCGCCACAGTGGATCATCCGTCTCCATACTACTTTGTCCTCTACATCTGCCTCTTTCAACCCAACTACGTGCATGTCTTCCCCCACCTTCCAAAATTTTGTTGAACAGTCTAGTTAAAATCCCTCGTACACATCTCCACGCTTCCTCTATGTCATCTGGTCTAACCGACTTTCCACTCTTCATCCTCTTAATCACTGCTCCCACTTCCTCCTTACTAATCCTATCCACTTCCTGTTTCACCATCTGTTTCACCATCCTCATCATCAAACCTTCTCTCTCTCTCATTGTCCTCGTTCATCATCTGCTCAAAATACTCCCTCCATCTTCTCAACACAATCTCCTCACAACACATTTCTATCTCCATCCTTTATTGTTCTTGCAGCACATCCTTCCCAGCTCGGTTCCAAATTCCAAATCCTGTTCTCTTTCCTTCATGTCCAACTTCTCATATCAGCTCTCCTCCTCTTCTTCTACACCTCCATAGCCATCCTACAGACCACCATCCGATGCTGATTAGCTACACTGTCCCCTGCCAACACCTTACAGTTTCCAATCTCCTTCAGGTTGCAACTCCTTCATAGAATGTTGTCCATCTGTGTGCACCTTCCTCTACTCTTATACGTCACCCTATGATCATCCCCAATCACCAATCTTTTATTCCTAGGTACACTCTCCACCACTTCATCTAACCCACTCCAGAATTTTTCTTTCTCCTCCGTCTCACAACCCACTTGTGGAGCATAGGCACTGATGACATTTATCATCACCCCTTCAACTTCCAGCTTCACATTCATCACTCTATCAGGAAGGGCATCCAGCGTAAAACATGTACCAAATCAAATATGCACATCACAAATCAGAAATTCATACCGGATCGGTCGAGGCCCGTGTTACCAAAGACCACCACAGGTATCATTAGCCAACAGTGTACCGGTGGAAATTGGGCTACTGTTGGCCGAAGGAGAAGAAGAAGAAGAGGAAGACGTCTACAGAGACAGACTTTAATGGGCATGTAGGTGAAGGGAACAGAGGTGATGAGGAGGTGATGGGTAGGTATGGCATTAAGGAGAGAAATGTGAAAAAGCAGATAGTGGTAGATTATGTTAAAAGGATGAAAATAGCAGTGGTGACTTATTTAAAGAAAAAAGAAGAGCATAGGGCGACGTATATGAGTGGAGGAAGGTGCAAACAGGTGGACTATGTTCTATGTAGGAGATGCAACCTGAAGGAGATTGGAGACTGTAAGGTGTTGGCAGGGGACAGTGTAGCTAGACAGCATCAGATGGTAGTCTGTAGGATGGTTTTGGAGGTTAAGAAGAAGAGGAGGAGAGTGAGGACTGGAAGTAGAATAAGCTGGTGGAAACTAAAGGAGGAAGATTTTAATATGAGATTCAGGGAAGAGGTCAGACAGGGGCTCAGATGGTGTGGAGATGGTGAAGAAGGAAGTGGATAGGATTAATAAGGAGGAAGTGAGAGGAGCTATTCAGAGGATGAAGAGTGAAATGTCAGTTGGACCAGATGACATACCGAAGCATGGAGATGTTTAGGAGAGATGGCAGTGGAGTTTTAACCAGGTTGTTCAACAAAATTTTGGAAGGTGAGAGGATGCCTGAGGAATGGAGAAGGAGTGTGCTGGTACCGATCTTTAAAATGTGCAGACCTGCAGTAACTACAGGGGAATAAAGTTGATCAATCACACCATGACGTTATGAGAAAGAGTAGTAGAAGCCAGGCTGAGGGAAGAGGTGACCATCTATGAGCAGCAGTATGGTTTCATGACGAGGAAGAGCACCACAAACGCATTATTTACTTTGAGAATGTTGATGGAGAAGTATAGAGAAGGTCATAAGGAGTTGCATTGTGTGTTTGTGAATTTAGAGAAAGTTGGTTGGGTTGTGATATTGTATGAGGAAATCCGGTGTGTCAGAGAAGTATGTAAGGGTGGTGCAGGACATGTATGAAGACAGTGTGACAGCAGTGAAGTTTGCAGTAGGAACGATATACTGGTTCAAGGTGAAGGTTGGACTGCATGAAGGATCGGCTCTGAGCCCTTTCCTGTTTGCAATAGTGATGGACAGGTTGACGGACGAGGTCAGATAGAAGTCTCTCTGTACTATGATGTTTGCGTATGATTGTGGATGATGATCTTATTTGTGGTGAGAGTAGGTAGCAGGTTGAGAAGTGCCTGGAGAGGTGGAGGTACACGCTGGAGAGAAGGGGAATGAAAGTCAGTAGGTGTAAAACAGAGTACATGTGTGTGAATGAGAGGGAGGGCAGTGAAGTGGTGCGGTTGCAGGGAGAAGGGGTAAAGAAGGTGGAGGAGTTCAGGTACCTGGGGTCAACAGTGCAAAGTAATGGAGAGTGTGTTAGAGAAGTGAAAAAAAAAATTGTACGCAGGGTGGAGTGGGTGGAGAAGAGTGGCAGGAGTGATTTGTGATAGAAGGGTATCTGCAAGAGTGAAAGGGAAAGTTTATAGGACTGTGGTAAGACTTGAGATGTTGTATGGTTTAGAGACAGTGGCATTGAGTAAAAGACAGGAGGTGGAGCTGGAGGTAGCAGAGCTGAAGATGTTAAGATTTCGTTGGGAGTGACGATGATGACAGTATTAGAAACAAGTTTATTAGAGGGACAGTGCATGTAGGATGTTTTGGAAACAAAGTGAGGGAGGCACGATTGAGATGGTTTGAACATATGCAGAGAAGGGACATAGGGGGATTCGGAAGGAGAATGCTGAGGATGGAGCCACCAGGAAGGAGGAAAAGATGAAGGTGAAGAAGGAGATTTATGGATGTGGTGAGGGAAGACATGCAGGTAGTTGGTTTAAAAGAGATGGATGTAGAGGACAGGGGGGGTATGGAGACGAATGTTCCGCTGTGGTGACCCCTAATGGGAGAAGTCGAAAGAAGAAGAAGCATATTTACAGTGAGGAAAATAAGTATTTGAACACCCTGCTATTTTGCAAGTTCTCCCACTTAGAAATCATGGAGGGGTCTGAAATTGTCATCGTAGGTGCATGTCCACTGTGAGAGACATAATCTTAAAAAAAAATCCAGAAATCACAATGTATGATTTTTTAACTATTTATTTGTATGATACAGCTGCAAATAAGTATTTGAACACCTGAGAAAGTCAATGTTAATATTTGGTACAGTAGCCTTTGTTTGCAATTACAGAGGTCAAACGTTTCTTATAGTTTTTCACCAGGTTTTCACACACTGCAGGAGGGATTTTGGCCCACTCCTCCACACAGATCTTCTCTAGATCAGTCAGGTTTCTGGCCTGTCGCTGGAAAACACGGAGTTTTTCAAAGATTCTCTATTGGGTTTAGGTCTGGAGACTGGCTAGGCCACGCCAGAACCTTGATATGCTTCTTACAGAGCCACTCCTTGGTTATCCTAGCTGTGTGCTTCGGGTCATTGTCATATTGGAAGACCCAGCCTCGACCCATCTTCAATGCTCTAACTGAGGGAAGGAATTTGTTCCCCAAAATCTCGCAATACATGGCCCCGGTCATCCTCTCCTTAATACAGAGCAGTCGCCCTGTCCCATGTGCAGAAAAACACCGCCAAAGCATGATGCTACCACCCCCATGCTTCACAGTAGGGATGGTGTTCTTGGGATGATACTCATCATTCTTCTTCCTCCAAACACGCTTAGTGGAATTATGACCCAAAAGTTCTATTTTGGTCTCATCTGACCACATGACTTTCTCCCATGACTCCTCTGGATCATTCAAATGGTCATTGGCAAACTTAAGACGTGCCTGGACATGTGCTGGTTTAAGCAGGGGAACCATCCGTGCCATGTATGATTTCAAACCATGATGTCTTAGTGTATTACCAACAGTAACCTTAAAAATGGTGGTCCCAGCTCTTTTCAGGTCATTGACCAGCTCCTCCCGTGTAGTTCTGGGCTGATTTCTTACCTTCCTTAGGATCATTGAGACCCCAAGAGGTGAGCTCTTGCATGGAGCCCCAGTCCGAGGGAGATTGACAGTCATGTTTAGCTTCTTCCATTTTCTAATGATTGCTCCAACAGTGGACCTTTTTTCACCAAGCTGCTTGGCAATTTCCCTATAGCCCTTTCCAGCCTTGGTGAGGTGTACAATTTTGTCTCTAGTGTCTTTGGACAGCTCTTTGCTCTTGGCCATGTTAGTAGTTGGATTCTTACTAATTGTATGGGGTGGACAGGTGTCTTTATGCAGCTAACGACCTCAAACAGGTGCATCTAATTTAGGATAATAAATGCAGTGGAGGTGGACATTTTAAAGGCAGACTAACAGGTCTTTGAGGGTCAGAATTCTAGCTGATAGACAGGTGTTCAAATACTTATTTGCAGCTGTATCATACAAATAAATAGTTTAAAAATCATATATTGTGATTTCTGGATTTTTTTTTAGATTATGTCTCTCACAGTGGACATGCACCTACGATGACAATTTCAAACCCCTCCATGATTTCTAAGTGGGAGAACTTGCAAAATAGCAGGGTGTTCAAATACTTATTTTCCTCACTGTATATAGCTCTTAGAAATGCATAGAAATAAATATTTTTATTGTAATATTAAATACTGAGATTGTAAGTTATTTTTCTTCCACAGCTGTACACAGTAATGCTAAATCTCACATATAGCATGTACGTAGGAGCTAACTATAAATTCATATTTGTTATCTATTTACTTCTGTAAAGCTCTTCTGTGACAATGTCCATTATTAAACACTTTATAACACTTATTAAACATGTTGACTCAATATATAGCCATTATTGTCTACATAGCTGTGAGTGCACCCTAAGTAAAAATGTTAAAACGGTGTCCAAAGTGTCAATATTTTGTGTGAGCACCATTGTTATCTAGCACTGTCTTAATCCACCTGGGTATGGGATTCACCAGAGCTGCACAGGTTGTTGCTGGAATCCTCTTCCACTCCTTCATAATGACATCACGGAGCTGCTGGATGTTAGACACATGGCGCTTCTCCACCTTCCACTTGAGGATGCGCCACATGTGCTCAATAGGTTTCAGGTCTGCACATTGACCACTCTAAAATATATATCCAAGTTTAATGTCTTTAGTACAATATTTGTCCCTTAAGAAGATATACTAAAATAGTTGCTGAAATGGGTGTGCTCACTTTTGTGAGATACAGTATATAAATATCTATACATATATGAAGTAGAAACTCTGCACATATATACTATCTTTTAAAAAAATGGTTGAAGACACATAACAATAATTAACAATGTTTTGGCTTTAATAGGATTTCTTACAAATGTCATGTTTCAGACTGCAAAATTTGTTTGAATGGTTAAATATAAGTTTGATTTTGTGAGGTTAAGGAGACCATACTCAGTTAAAAAAGTAGATGTGGGCATAGAAATTGCTAAAAGTCATAATGGGAAAGGCAGGAAATAGCTGTTTACAAATGTTTTGTAACGTCTCACTATGGGGAGGGCAAAAGCACAGAATCTGTGGGTGGACCGTGAGAACAGAGGCAGACAAAGGCAACCTCATGTTCATCTTTTCCAAAACATTCCTACAACTATGCAACTTGCAAGAATACAACAATAGGAAAGGAAGGCTCAACACTCTCTCGGATTTGTCAGCTAATACTGGTTCCATTTGTCTAGTTAAACCTTAAAGCAAGGACCAAATCTCTTTCCAGCGATGTCCACCCTACTTCTGGACACCAATATTAGAGTCACCGCTGAGGGGCAGACTAAAGATGGATCTATTCACTCACCTGAGTCTTCAATGCAGGCCAGGAGGCAGCCATGTGGGCATGCAAAGCTTTCTCGCAGCCTTTCCAAGTCAGATTCAGACTTATTGGTTCCTTTTGTTCAGCATATGGCTCTGGGTGAAAGGACAAAATTGTTGGCAAAGGGCAGGATGAAGAGGACACAAATGGATCGGCCATCCACACGCACTGCTGACAGGGAAGAGGTGAGCATGTTCAGTTCGGGGAATAATAAAACAAAGGGTTAACATATGAGACAGGGAGAAGTAGGTGTGAAAAGAGGATGACAGAAGAATGGAAGTCTGGAAGACGTATGGAAAGCAAAGCAGTGCAAGTGCCAGGCTGAGTCCATTGTTCCTTCATGATTCTCCACACAGGCTGTGGTGAACCAGGCTAATTGGATCTAAGCTGTCATTCCACATTTTCTCAGGCATCTTCCAAAGGGTCAACCCACGCTTAGTGCATTTACTTTCCCTTTCCTCCTCTCCATTTTCCTTGCTTCCCTGATGGGTTTGAGTCGGTGCTTCAGTGTGCTTCCTCATTCCCATCTCTGTGAATGAAAATAAAATGTGAACCTGTTGATAAATATGTATGAGAGTCTAATATGATTTAGATAATACTTTTATAAAAAATTTTGTAAAATTTTATGTAAATTCAATATAATTCTATGCCTTCAGGCATTACTACCAATCAAATTCGTAGCATGCATAAGAGGAGTATCATGTAAAAATAATTCTCATATTCAGCGTATTAAAGGGGGCTCTGTGAACACCTTTACACACAACTGAAACTAAGGTATGACCAAAGCAACAAAACATTGCTCTTTGAAAGCTTTGTTTTGTTCGGCTGGACAGGGGTGGAGTGTCCGGTTCTCAATGACATCCTGTTTTTACAATAGACCCTTAGTGCCATTTCCCATGCAGGTTTAAATGCACATTTGCCTGGGAGGGAGATAGAGGTAGGACAATAAAATGAATATGGTTATTCAAATTTTGATGCTATAGGCTGCTAGGACACCAACAGATTTAACTTATTTAGCATTAACTCTAGCTTCATGTTCAATGTTGATGCAGTGATTTGCAAGACCTGCACAAGTTTAAGCACAAATTACCACATAAGTGATGTGTGAATTTGACTATATATAAACTGTATATATATATCTTTTTTGTTTTTGCCCCCATTTTCCACAAGCTGAACTCAAAGATCTAAGGCTTTTTCTATGTACACAAAAGGCATATTTCTCTCGATTATTGTTCACAAATCAGTCTAAATCTGTGTTAGTGAGCACTTCTCCTTTGCCGAGATAATCCATCCACCTCACAGGTGTGGCATATCAAGATGCTGATTAGACACTATGATTATTGCACAGGTATGCCGTAGGCTGGCCACAATAAAAGGCCACTCTTAAATGTGTAGTTTTATCACAGCACTAGTTTTGAGGGGGCATACAAGCAGGAATGTCCACCAGAGCTGTTGCCCATGAATTTAATGTTCATTTCTCTACCATAAGCCGTCTCCACAGGTGTTTCAGAGAACTTGGCAGTACATCCAACTGGCCTCACAACCGCAGACCACATGTAACCACACCAGCCCAGGACCTCCACATTCAGCAACTTCACCTCCAAGATTGTCTGAGACCAGCCACCCAGACAGCTGCTGCAACAATCGGTTTACATAACCAAATAATTTCTGCTCAAACTGTCAGAAACCGTCTCAGGGAAGCTCATCTGCATGCTCGTCGTCCTAATCGGGGTCTCGACCTGACTGCAGTTCGTTGTCGTTACCGACCTGAGTGGGCAAATACTAATTCGATGGTGTCTGGCACTTTGGAGATGTGTTCTCTTCACAGATGAATCCCGGGTTTTCACTGTACAGGGCAAAACGCATGAGACAAAATGTTGGCTACACCAGATACTGACTGGTTTTCGGACCCCCAATACACTGCACATTTAAGAGTGGCCTTTTATTGTGGCCAGCCTAAGGCACACCTGTGCACTAATCATGCTGTCTAATCAGCATCTTGATATGCCACACCTGTGAGGTGGAAGGATTATCTCGGCAAAGAAGAAGTGCTCACTAACACAGATTTAGACAGATTTGTGAACAATATTTGAGAAAAATACGCCTTTTGTGTACATAGAAAAAGTCTTAGATCTTGAAAAATGGGGGCAAAAACAAAAGTGTTGCATTTATAATTTTGTTCAGTATAGATCTATGTCGATACCAGAAAACTGTTATAATGAGTTAAACATAACAAAAACCCTCTCTTTAATCATCTTTATTTATCTTATTTATCATCTTTATTTTATTCCACAAAGACTACAGCATAGTCTTCAGTTGGGCTGTAAATACATTCAGCTTTGACAGTGCTTTAGTAAGACGATTCTATGACATCAATCCATTACTTGAGACTGCGGTTAGTCTTCGGACCCATAATCTTGTTACCTTTCTGGCACATAAGCCAGTCCAACATTAAATCTTTATTACCCCTCCTCGTTACATTTTTTTTTACTGCTGGCTCTCACATCTTCTCTCATTAGCATGGACCTTGTGAGATGCTCCTTATTGCTGGCTCTGCAGAAACAATTTCTTTTTTTTTTAAAGCCTGGGAACTTTAAGGTTTAGGTCTACAACTAATGTTTTACTGCTTTTTCTTAATACACATTCTTTATTACTATTCTTTTGCCTTGTCCTGGTTCAAGATAACAATAATATATATAAAAATATATATATATTTCTAAACAATTTTTTCTGTAAAAGAGTAATATTTGACTTTAATGGTTGTATTATTTCAGAATAATTATTTATGCGTATACCATATACAGTGCATAATATATAATGTCTGTATATGTATAATATTTTGTACAGTTAAAAAGTAATCTCTTGTTATTCAATCTTGATTTGGTAATAATATCATAAAAATGACAAAATATAATGAAAATATTAGATGGTGTATTCAAATAGGCTAATAGGAGAGAAATACTCCAGCGTTTAATATAATAAAGCACAGTGTTGTGATTCGAGGGTTTAATGTTTGTACATGCATGCAGTAAATAGTACATGCACGTTCCTTATCGCAAGCAAAACTATCATCATCATTATACTGTGTAACAGGATAAAATTCACCAGGGCATGAATATGAATACTACAAAATGCTGCATCCATTGCACAGAAATGTTGCACCATGTGAAAATAATTGGATATCTCAGTTGCTGCAATACTGAAGAGTTACACAATTGTTTTGCAAAATTCCATGCCACCTCATCTGACAGGTGATTGATAAGGTTGAGTTTCATGTTCCTGGAATCTTTTGGTGAAACTACAAGTCTTGTAAAAAAAAAAAAAAAAACAGTTTCAGATACTCTAATATTTTCCCTTATTATTTATCTTTATTGGGTCACTGGCCTACACAGTTCACACTAAACACGTCTGCTCTTTAGGCTCAAATTCTGGTTCTTACCTCCGCATTATTGAAAATAGACTTACTTTTTTTTATGTTGTTCTGCCCACACAAGATGGGATGCCTTCTTCTGTACTTACACTGGCACTCAGTATGGTTTTGCCTGTTGTAGTCTGTTAAAATAAAGTTCAGCAAATGGCTGTACACCAGCGCTGCATTTTGACGCCATTTGCCTATGACTTGTCGCCTAGCATTTGCCTGGACAATTGTGGCCACCTCTATGATCCAAGCTGTTCGCCAGATAAATTTTATTTTTTGTAGCAGTTTCTGCTTCTCACACAAGTCTGGGCAAACATTTGTGCATGAAAATGTAGAATGAAAGATGTTTGGGAGAAGGTGAGTCATTCTGCCTATCTAGGTGCTCTAACAAAAGCTGTGCTGGTCTGAATCAATAGTTGGTTTCTGGAAAAGTTCAGGAAGTAATGTTAGTTGTTGAAATGTAAAGTTTTTATGATGCATAACACTTTGTTAATAGATTCATTCTATACTTAAATCTTTCCCTTCAAGTTACAAATCTTGCTGGAAATTCAGTTTGGAAATAAAATATTGGATTATATATAATCAATTTCAATAGGAGGCACCTGTATAGTACCTTCTGAAAGTATTGAGCCAGCAAGGCTTTTTTCTCTGATAGAGCTATAAACTAAAATACATTTGGATTTTTGCAAGCAAAAGATAAAATGTCAGATTTTCACTATTCATTTTCTATTTTATGAACAACTTAGAACATGGCACCTTTTAAATTAAAGCACAATTTGTTCAAACAACATGAGACTGACATGTTTTCGGTTGGCCAGCTATACATTGTTGGATTAAAAGCTGCAATTTCTACTCTTTGTTAATTTGCTGGGTTTGCCTATGCTGGATTTTGCTGAAAAAAAAAAAACACATGAAGACCATAGTGATGTCTATGGAAGAATGTCATTGCCATCTCGGGGAGTTTATCCTCGCCACAGTTGCCACCGGCTTGCTCATCAGGGACAAACTTACACTTATAAAGAACTTCTTATTCATTATTATCACCACATTATATGTGTAAAGCTGCTTTGAGACAGTGTTCATTCTTAAAAGCGCTATACAAATAAAAATTCATTGAATTAAATTGTGAAGCTGAGAACAGAAGGAAAATTGATAAAAACCAATGCACAACCATTGGGCCTAGCCAACACGACAATGCAAAAATGTCCTTAGCCTTGCTGTTCCAATACTTTTGGAGGATACTGAATAGAGTAAAAGCATATCATCTTTTAAATCATGCAGATTTTATGAAGTGAACAGGTGCCTAGTCACTTCCTTAAAGCAGATATAGACCTGTCCCTTTAATATTGTTTTATTTAATATGTTAATTACCTAATGTGTATTCTGTTCTGTCTCAAACCATATGATCACTAAATTAAATCATTTGTTCATTTATTTGGCTAGGTAAAAATGCTAATCTTATTTAAAATGTACAAAACAACTCTGCACAAAGAAAGGGTTATCTAACTTTCGCATTTGCAGTAGGAGCTGCCCTGATTTTTTCATCTATATAAACTGTGATGATATATGGCCATGGGGTGGGTGATCCAATATGGAATGCAAGTAGATTAATTTGGAGTGGAAAATGTGAAGAGTTGTTAAAGATTCTGGGCATCTTCCATTTTAGCCTTGGTGTCACAATGTGAATGCTAAATGAATCCAGGACCTTTTTGATGCCACTAGCAAAGAGCAGAGTTTTGGGACCTCTAATATCACTTCTGGAACATTTACATATTTTATTTCTCTAGTTAAATGTTGCCTATTAAAAGCAAGTGTTTTTTTTTTTTTACTAAGGAAACATTTTCTAAAATGCTTTTTTATTTGATCTTTAGCCATTCGTGAATTTATTAAGTAAAAAATTAGACCACTTACATTTAATGTTTCTCTAATGGTTGGTGTAAAAGAATATCCCAATTCAAATCCATTGATTGTAATGAGCTTGGATGGGGGAAACCTGTACTTCTCTTAAGTTAATATGTTTTGCAATCTGTCAAAGATACATATATATATATATATATATATATATATATATATATATATATATATATATATATATATATATAT
This sequence comes from Silurus meridionalis, assembly GCF_014805685.1. Lineage (NCBI taxonomy): Eukaryota > Metazoa > Chordata > Actinopteri > Siluriformes > Siluridae > Silurus > Silurus meridionalis. The sequence goes on along the minus strand of NC_060884.1, from coordinate 12,992,911 downwards.
ATAAAACTGACTATGTCCCTGTCATTATACTCCACCAGATTGAGAAGATCATGACATTAATTGACCGTGGCATCAAACTCTCCAAAGAGTACCAGCTAGCAGGTAATATTACACCACAGAGAGACAAGGACAAAGCATCTGTCTCCTCCTCAAACAAAACTCAGATTAAAGAAGCTGTAGACTTCTGTAGACTGTATAGTTTCATATCATTGCATTTGCTCAGATTGTTCAAAATAAAGCAAATTGTTTAGACAGAAATACACGTTGATATTTCAGTTACTTACAGATCAAAATAATCAATATTTGCACGTTATTTAACACATTTCTATATACATTGTACAACTTTTGCATGGCTGTCATTTATCCATATCCTGTTCAACTCACTTTGTGTGTCCAGCATTTTTTATACCGATAGTCACCATGTGATATAAAATTAATGGCTTGACCTGGTTTAATATGAAGTGGCCTAATTATACAGCAGTACTCATCATGCCTGTGGCCCAGGGTAATTAGGCCTCAAGCTTCCTGTACTCATGCTATGTCCCAAAGTTATACCTATAAATGGGTGAATTTGAAATGCTTTTTTTTCTGGAGTGATGCTGCTACAGTTGTACAGATATGGCTAGGGCAATGCAGGAATAAATGTGATTATTGTTTATTAAACACATTATTAAATCTATTTTGTGGGATTTGAGGAATTCTTAATGCTCCATTATTACTAGCATATTACTATCATATCTGTCACTGTAGGAATGTCTCCGTAATTGTTGTTTCTCGGAAGTTCGCAATTTAGGCATAATTGAATAAATAAATAAAATTTTCATTTAGTCTACATTAACGCTATGCTTTTATTGTTAAAGTGTCATGTATACTTTCAAGTCACAGCATTGTTATTTTATAGAGAGCATAGGAAGTAAGTAGGTAATTAAGTATGTGTTAGTAAATTATTATTGATAACTGTTTACTCATATATGAATCCAAAAATGTGCTCAGGTGTTTGTATTAAACGGGGCACCTGAATTAGAATAATATGAAAAAACGAGTGTTGTACTGATCGTATTTTGAGATAATATTCACGCTTATGAAGTTGTGAGCACTGTTCAGACAGACTGAAAGCACACATGATTACCCTCCTTTTGGCTGATTATCTCTACTTTCATGCATATTCGTGTTTAACACAGGGATTAGAATATTTCACCATCTCTTCCGTGTTGTCTACAGAATGCTGCAAACATCAGCACTGCTTAAGAAACATATTATAAGGCTTCCTTTGGTTTTTAAGGCTTTAATGTTAGTTTTTTGGGGGAAATGGTATGGTTGCACAGCCATCTAATTGTGTGTGTGTGTGTGTGTGTGTGTGTGTGTGTGTGTGTGTGTGTGTGTGTGTGTGTGTGTATGCATGTGTGAACAGAGACACAGATGAAGAATTAACAAATCCGTAAAACAGGCAATGTTTTGAGTTATTCTATGTGTACTGTCCCTGCCCCCCTCTTTAACAGGCCGCTCCCAAAGCTGAGATGTCTGTTCACCAAGGCTAGTCTAGATGTTCATTATGAAAGTTTCTGATCAATCTGGAAGCCAGAATATCCTCTGCTGGGATCCAGGACCAAAAGAATCATCTGGACCATATGCCATCCAGTTCATTATATACCCCAGGGCATGGAATTGTGCAGGCTGCAAATGATGTATGCTGGTCTGCCCTAAAGGTGTCTGCCACTGTTTTTAGGAGATTGAGCAGTATAATATGTTGTACCTAGATTTTTCAGTGGAAGTCTGACTTCAAGGTATATAAAGTCCCATCTTACCCAGTCTCCCCATCTGCCCTGGTCAACTGTGGGTGTTATCTATGTGGCTCTTCAGCATTGAACTTTGCTCTTCAAATAGTCCCATAGGACTATTCATCTCTCAGGGCTGTTCATGCTGTGGGACTGTAAAACTGTGAGCTTTTCTGAAGGTTTTCCAGACCACAGAAAAAGTGGCAGATCATACAATAATGAAATAGGTGTAAGTCCCATGAGTGGTGGGGGTGTGGGGGGTGGCGCTGGGTCCTGAATGGGGAATATGCTTAGACATAGGAAAGTCACTATTCAATATTCAAGTAAAAGCCACTGGAATTTAATTTTGTAAGTTAAATTTCTAAGTTAATCCTTTCCTTACTACCATGATGATCATAATTAATTAAATTGCCATTCATACAAATAATTAAATCCAGGAGTATTAGAGGAGTATGGATTCTTCTTGTTAATTAATGTTGTTAATGATCTCTTTTTTGATAAGTGTTATGTTACAAGCTAAATTCATTATTATCTGTAAAACCTAAGATTCAAGATTTCCATCATGGGTTTGTAACAGTACATCAGCTTTAATGTTTTAGATTCTGGTGAGCATGAATCCTAATCTGAATAACAGGACCCATTTGGCAAGCATTGAGTTGACTGTCAGATCCTAAAAGCCAATACAATTCCTTCATGGTTTGTGGCTGATATAGGTTGATAGACATCAAATAAAGATTCACAAACAGGCTGTTCTCTTTGGTGTTTTCCAAGTCAAGTACCTTGTTTACAAAGAACAGAAAGACAGACATGCTATAGCTAAACTTGTGCACTATTGCTAGGTATTCATAGTTTTCAAATGTGGTACAAAAGTGTGTATCAGTACGTTGACAAGAGACTTTGACAAGTTTTGTCAGTAGCAATGATTAACCCTAATTCTGTAAATGAGTGTGCAGGTGTTGTCAGAAAAAATTATAATAGAAAAGCCACAGGCTTTGTATTTGGATCTAAAGCAGGACTCTGGACACCCCTGGGTTATGGGAATTTTATAAACATTAGGTCTCTTTGAAAATTTTTTTAGTATGTGAGGGAAAAGTAATACAATATTCTGTGTTTTAGGGACTTAAAAAATCCATGACTTTTGGTATTTTCATTTGGTCAAAATTTGCTAGAAAAAACAGATTATGAGGAAACTTGTTATCATAAACATGGCCATGATGTGGTTCCTGTACTACCTAATAGACCTTCAAATCTATATAGGGTTTGTATCATTACAGAACACTATAATTGGACAAGAGAAATAAATAAAACAATGGAAGATCTCTGTCAAGAAAATTGCACTGCCGTGGTAACTCAACTCAATTTCTTCACTATAGACTAAAAATGTGTGAATTGTTTAGCATGAGCTCCCGGGTACCTGAATCCAACCAGCACTGGATCCATAGCCAAAGTCTTTTTTACAAGTAGAAACTTTAAATTGTAAGATTTGTATGAAGAGGTTTTAATATCCAATAAACAGTGTTATTAAATAGGCAATGTTTTTTTTTATACCTCTAACATTCACAGACCTAAAGTCAAATACAAACAAGCAAAGTTAAAATGATTAGTCAAGGGTCACATAATACAAGCAGCACAATGTAAATGGTTCAGAAAGTTCAGAAAGTGACCTGGAAGTGAGCATGGTCAGTAGAGGTTATGCTTGAAGTGTGGAGGGGGTGACCCAGCCTACCCCTACAGGGTTTCAGCTTGGTGATATTCTTACTGGCCTGACCTAGTGAACTATCATGATATTATCTTTGATAAAAAAAAAAAAAAAAAATACAAAGCACTTATTTAAGCCATTTTACAAAAGGGTATTTGCTAATTGCTGTAAATATAAATGCAAATGTGCATGACCTCTGCTGGCATGATGTGGAAATGTCATAATTCCTTTTCAAAGTGCGTGTGTGTGTGTGTGTGTGTGTGTGTGTGTGTGTGTGTGTGTGTGTGTGTGTGTGGTGTTACAGGTTTTAATTAGCTGCATTAGAACCTATGTCAAAGGAAGCTCCTCAAAGGACTGGATAGTAAGAGAAATGTGTGTGTGTGTGTGTGTGTGTGTGTGTGTGTGTGTGTGTGTGTGTGTTTGTGCCTGTGTGTGTGTGTGTGTGTGTGTGTGTGTGTGTGTGTTTGTGCGTGTGCTTGTGCGTGTGCGTGTGTGTGTGTGTGTGTGTGTGTGTGTGTGTGTGTGTGTGTGTGTGTGTGTGTGTGTGTGTGTGGTGTTACAGTTAGGGTTAAGCAAAGGTATTGGCATAGCTTTAATTAGCTGCATTAGAACCTATGTCAAAGGACTGGATAGAAAGACAAATGTGTGTGTGTGTGTGTGTGTGTGTGTGTGTGTGTGTGTGTGTGTGTGCTTGTCCATTTTGCTGACTTTAAGATTTAACATACAGCCTCAGCACTCAGAGGCACAGTGTAATGTTCATAGATGTAATTCCCCTTAGTACTGTACCATGGTGTATGCCTTGGTGGTGGTTTAATTTTTCATAGGGACAGTGCACAAACCCTAGAAGCACTTAAGTGTGCATTGGGGCAGAAACAAATAACCTCAACATTACTCCCCTTGTTTTTTCTCTATTCTCCGGCTGATCCTGGCATGCTCGTTTGTGATTTGGGTTTTGTCTATCTTTTGCTTCTGCCTCTGATGATGTCCTTTCTGCACCAGCAAGATCAGAGTGCCTGCGTGCAATTTTAATCAGCATGGTGAGTGGAAAGAGAGAGAGGGGGGCACTGAGAGAGAAGGAGAGAGGGGTTGGGGATTGATTGTGGAAAAGAGAGAAAAAGACTGTGAGAGGGAGCGTGTGTGAGAAACAGAGAGACAGTAAAGGAAAGGGAGGGGGGGGATAGAACGTGTATATGCTGTGCAGCGGCACACAGCATCACCAGCATATGGCAGCCCTGCAGTGCTTGCAGACAAGTCAGTGTCAATGAGAGAGAGCGCAAGGAAGAGAGACAAGAAGGAACGCTCACAAAAGAAGCAAGAGAAGGAACAAGGGAAACACAATTGCAAAAACAGGATTAGGATGAGGGCACTTCCACAGCAAGGGATTGTTTACTGCAGCCAAGGAAGGACAGAGCTGCTGGGGGGTTTCGGGAGGAGGAGTGTATCATCTGGATGTTTTGCTTTGTGAGTGGTGATTGCAGCTGCCATTGGGACTGTGCGCCACCTGAATTGGGGATGCAGCTAAGCCTGGTCCCAAGAGCAGCACCTTTAGGAACGACAGGCAAGGACAGAGCTCAGGGGAAGAGAAGAAACCACCTGCAAGGTTTTCTAATGGGGCTATCTGTCTATCATTCAAGCTCACCTGCATTCTGCTGGATCATGGTTTGCCTCTGCCTGCTTTGATGATGTGCTCTGCTCTGGCATGCTAGACCACCGGAGTGCATATAAGCCAAGAAGGACCAGTAGCATTTGGATTGCAGTGAAGAGAAAGCAGTCGTCATCGGGAGCTGGCTAATTTGGCATTGCCTATATATGCAACACTGAAAGGTTTCTAATTGATTAAGGAATTATGAATCGATGGGAAATGTGACATGGATTTCATCTTCAAGATGAGCAGACATAATGCAAATAGTATCATGTCTCTAGGCATTTGGCAATGTAGCTCAATTACATCATTACCCAGTGATTTTTAGAGCATTCTGTCTGATAATAGACAGATAATAGTATGTAGGAAAATGCATTAATAAAATTTTTTTTTGGATAACGCAAAGTCCTCTGTCACAGAAAAAGACATTTTTTTCATTGTTTAACAGACCACCAGATAGGTTTGCTTGAGACTTGCAATCTAGAAGGTTGTTGCTTCTAAGAAAAGAACATATGCATATCAAGGAGTTTGCTGCCTCTTTGTAGCTCACTGTGGGTGTGATGATCTTGCTGCAGCGCAAGGTTCCCTGAGCACATTCTGATCTTCCATTCACAACACTAACCCTCTCCCCTTTAAGACCAAATAGTTAGAATCAAGTAAAAAGGAGTGAACTATGTATGCATTGCCCCTCTATATTTCTTCGCTTTAGATGGACAATGCCAAATTATCTTTCGAGACTGGACTTGCTTCCTTGAAGCCACTCTTCAAAAAGGACTACCTACAGATCTCTACCTCCTTTGCCCTCCATCCAACAACAAGGGCTCCTTTTCATCTCTATTTTTGCGGGCCCCTGCTTTTGGTGGCCCCTCAACCAAGCCTGGATCGTGCCGTGCTGCTGCTGTTGTCCGTGGCTCTGCTGGCCGAAGATGATGTGGCAGTGCCATGTCTCGGCCTCTGAGTGCCGCTGCTACCGGCTGAATGGCTTCTCATTGCTCAAACGCCTCCCTCTCTCAGCAGATGCTGCAGGAAGCCGTGTGCTCGAGCAATCAGTGGGGGAGTGGTTGGAACACGTGGGCTTTCCTCAGTATGAGAGTAAGCTGCTTCTAAATGGATTTGATGACCTGCGCTTCATGGTGAGTCTCTAATGTCCATCTGACTAGTTCCACGAATGAACATAAATACCATTGATGTAGGTGACTGTTTGGCAAACAACAAATCATCACTATTACTCTATAATTAAATTAGTTTAATAACAGAAATAAATTAATCGTCTTTGAAATAACTGGTTAAGTTACACAGATGTAATTTAGTTTAACAAATTGGATTTTATAAAAATGTGCAGGGCAGTAATGTAATGGAAGATGAAGACCTTAGAGAAATTGGCATCACTGACCCCGGTCACAGGAAGAAAATTCTTCATGCAGCAAAGAGTCTACCAAAGGTACCATTTATAATTTTATATAAAGTTGGAATGTTTGCTAATTATTCAACTTTATTCGTAAATATTTTAATCTTTAGGTGAAAGCTCTGGGTTGTGATGGCAGTACCTCGCTGGCCTCCTGGCTGGACAATCTAGGTCTCGGGGAGTATCTCCACAACTTTTTATCCAGTGGCTATCGCACACTTGAGTGTGTGAAGAATCTGTGGGAGTTGGAGATTGTCAATGTAACAGTGGTTTACATTTCCCTCTAACTTAGTTGTAGCTTACACATTATTTTTTGGATGCTGATTTTAAAAATAACATTATAAAGATACATTTTCTACTGATATCTGACCGTCTATAATTATTTTGGTCAATAATGGTTTGTGAACTTGTTGTGAAATTTTTACATTGGTCTAGATTTGACTGAGTAATACTAGGCCTGATGTAATTTGTGTCCTGTGTTTTCTAGGTGTTAAAAATTGGCCTACTTGGCCACAGGAAGAGAATAATTGCTTCCATCGCAGAGCGGCCCTATGAGGAAGCACCTTCAAAGTCCAACAGCTTCTCCCAGTTTAAAGTAATTGCCATGTTTTAGATTTTAGTCAGTGCAAACAACATTCCACGACTCGGAAACCCTTGTTGACCCAACACAATACTCTTAGCATGAAATCCTGAGAAATGCTTATGTAAATGTTACAGTATTGCTTTTCTTCTGGCTGCTCCCATTGGGGGTCGCCACAGTGTGGCATATCTATCTCCATACTACCCTGTCCTTTAAATCTGCCTCTTTCAAACCAACTACCTGCACGTCTTCCCTCACCACCCCCATAAATCTCCTCCTAGGCCTTTCCATCCTCAGACTTCTCCTACCAATATATCCCATGTCCAAACCATCTCAATCTAAGCTCTCTCACCTTGTCTCCAAAATGTCCTACATGTGTGGTTCCTCTTATAAACTCATTTCTAATCCTGTCTATTCTCATCACTCCCAATGAAAATCTCAGCATCTTCAACTCTGCTACCTCCAGCTCAGCTCAGAGCCGATCCTTGATGCAATCCCACCTTCACCTTGAACCAGTCTGTTGTTCCTACTGCACACTTCACTGCTGTCACACTGTCCTCATACATGTCCCTCACATACTTCTCTGCCGCACCTGACTTGCTCATACAATACTACAACTTCTCTCTCAGCACCCTGTAGTATGCTTTCTCTAAATACACAAACACACAATGCAACTCCTTCTGACCTTCTTTATACTTCTCCATCAACATTCTTAATGCAAATAAGGCATCTGTGGTGCTCTTCCTCAGCATAAAACCATACTGTTGCTCACAGATTGTCACCTCTTCTCTCAAAATCCTGTTAAACAATCTTGGTAAAAACTCCACTGCCATCTCTCCTAAACATCTCCATGCTTCTACTGGTATGACATCTGGTCCTTTTCACTCTTCATCCTCTTAATCGCTGCTCTCACTTCCTCATTTCTCTGCTGATCCCAATTCTGTTTCGCTAACCTCTTTCTCCTTATGCTTTCCTGCCCTTTCTCATTCCAACACCAACTCTCTTTGTCTTCGTTTCTATTTCTAGATGTCACACCAAGTATCTTTCTATCTGTCTCCCTTATCACATCTTCAGTAGTTGCCCAATTGTCCAGCACCTCTTCACCACCACCGACCCCCTGTCTGATGTCTTCCCTGAACCTTACACTAAAGTCTTCCTCCTTCAGTTTCCACCATCTTATTCTTCTTTCAGGCCTTACTCTCCTCCTCCTCTTCTTCACTTCCAAAACCATCCTACAGACCACCATCCAATGCTGTCTAGCTACACTGTCCCCTGCCAACACCTTGCAGTCTCCAATCTCCTTCTATCTCCTACATAGAACATAGTCCACCTGTGTGCACCTTCCTCTACTCTTATACGTCACCCTATGCTCCTTGTTCTTCTTAAAATAAGTATTTACCACTGCCAATTCCATTCTTTTTTTTAATCACAATCTACAACCATCTGCCTTTGCACATTCCTCTCCTTAAGGCCATACCTACCCATCACCTCCTTATCACCTCTGTTCCCTTCACCAACATGCCCATTGAAATCTGCTCAAATTACCAATATTTCTTTCCTAGGTACACCTTCTACCACTTCATCTAACTCACTCCAAAATTTTTCTCTTTCCTCCATTTCACAACCCACTTGTGGAGCATAAGCACCGATGACATTTATCATTAATTCTTCAACTTCCAGCTTCATGTTCATCAGAAACATCAAAAACTCTCTAGAAGAGTTTAAACCCACCTCTGGGTTTGTGCAACCCTAATGGCTGGGTTTACAGTAATGCTATTACTACATAAAATTAATTAATACCAAACATATACCTGCATGCACTTGTCCAATTTATCAGGTACAGCTGCTATAAATCGCGGATATAAAAAGTCTACCCACCTAAAATTCCAGGCTTAAGTGATTGAAAAACCAGGAAACTAGAATTAACCATAGCAGACTTTGTTCCACCTTAAATGGCAATTAACAAACTTCACAATAATTAGCAAACAACTAAATTCACAGTAATGATGCAAGGCACACTTTCGAGTCAGCAAGGAATGGTTTCAGAAGTTGATTATTAATGGTTTGGACTAAGAGTCAAAATAACTTGTGAAATAACACAAGGTACAGGGGATCCCCCTTGCACTTGAAAGGTCTGAAGCATATAATAATAGGAATAATGGAATAACATTACCAAATCAAAATGTGCTAGGTTGGCTGATTTCCCCCCAGAAAATGGGTAATGCTGTATTTTTAGCATAAAGGTGCTTTCAAAGAGTAATAAACAAATTAGTCAAAGGGTGTGCACACTTATGTAACCAGCTTATTACTTTTTAATCTTTTTTTTTCTTCTAAAATATGTTTATATTACATTTACATGAATGGCATTTGACAGTTTAGTTATTAGTTGTCCAGCGCGACTAACAATTGCACTTAAAAGTTTGAAGCTTTAGGACCTTGCTTTAATGGGCCAAGCAGTGGCAGCTTGGTTTGGTGGTGCTGGGATTTCACAACCTCACAACCTTCTGGTTCAAAGTCCAATGCCTTAACCAGTGAGCGAATCCCTTCCCCCTTTGACTCTGGTGTTGTTGCTTGTTTGTATTTGGTAGTGTCTTTTATTCTCTGCTACTTCACTCTATCAAGTGGTTAATCATGAGTAGTTTCAGTCTCCCTTAGGTGTGTGAATTATAGGCAGAGTTTTCTAAAATGTATGATATATACAGATGACACTAACAGGTCAGGTTTTTTTTACACATCAGTAGAAGTGCTAAATTGAGAATTGTTTACTTATACAGTATTGTATAGTGATTAATAAAAAAATTGATGCAGTGTAGAAACTGCACCAAGGTTGGTGTACCTAATAATGTGTTGTTTACCTAATATTTGGTGTGTATTTATCTGTGTAATTATCTGTGTGTAGATTCAAGACCTCTTATCTCAGAACACAGCACCTCTTGGTTACATGGACCAGTATACGAGTCGCTCCATGGACACGCTACTGCCACTGGGGGATTTTGGAAGAAGAGGCAGAGGGCAGGATCAGGAGTGCAGTGTCTCCCTCCGCTCCTACAGTGAGAGGCCACGCTCACATGTGAGTATGTTTAATGGTGGTACAGGATTGTGCAAACAATCTTTACTTTTTTTCCCAGTGTAGATGTGATGTACTTATTAAGGTAATAAGTTCCTTTTCTCTAGCATTAATGACAATTTGCTCTGAATTTCTCTCTTTTCATTAATGTTCCAACTTGACTCGGTTCTGCTTAAAGTAGACAACAGTAGGATTATTTTTAGAATAATACAGTATTTGTTGTTCTGGGTATCATGGTGGTGCAGGAGCTAGCACTGCCACATCACACCTGCAGGAGTCCCATTCTATCCTGAGTTTCCTGTGGAGCTAAAGGTGTAACGCAGCGCCAATTTTTTTGAATTATCTGTTTAGTGGTCCAAATATTTGGAGCTCTGTCATTATTTGGATATGAACCAGAAGTATGTGTGTTCTAGAACATTTTTAATAAGATTTTTTTTATTACAACAAATAAGAAGAAATAGAACTTATACAGTTTCTCAGCGTGAACTAATTCTCTCGAGTATATAATAAGTCTCAGATAGAGAGTATGGCTGAGAAAGATGGGGAGGTGATTATTTCAAAACAAAGGGTTCCTTTACCTAATCAGGGAATCGACTATTATAGTTATAACAAGAGTAATGAGTAAAACATCAGATATAATGCCATGTGATAATATTTGTGTTGATCATATTTGACTGGTTTTAATTATTTGGGATTGTTACTTTTCAGAAAGATCATGCACATGATTGTAGAATGTTTATTTAAAGAGTAACAAAAATGTATATCATTAATGTATAGGTAAATATATTTCTGAATAAATGAAATGTTGTTTTCGAAAAATGCAGATACATGCTGCCTTCTGGACTGTATTTAGTCTGTGTGGGCTATATGGATCTGTGGACCATTACATAAAGTACACTTTTGGGCCAGTTTTTAAAGAATGCAGTTCCTATTCCTGTTATGTTGATGAAGTTGGCTCATGCCTGCATCACATGAAAGTAAAAACATCCCACTCACATGCAAACCTTCTAAAAAAAAAATCAGTGGGATTATTTAGGACACATTATGTATTTCATCTGAATTTATTCATATTTGTTTACATATCTAAGAATCTAAAAGTAGCTTTGCCAGCATGGTGTATTTGTAGATCGTTTAATAACAGATCTAAGTGAGATTAATGCATGTTTTTTTACCTTTCAGTGATATTTTAAAGGAAAAAGTTTCCAAATTTCCAAAATATAAACATATACATTCAAAGTTCTTGCCCAGGCAGTTAGTAAGGATATACCAAAATTTAATTTGTGGTCCTACAAATTGATGCCACAGAAAAGTATAAAAAAAAAACCAACCTCTTGCTTACTCAGATCTAGTCTCAGATTGATGCTCTTTCTTGCAATTTTTCCTTTTGATATATTTGTACTTGGTTACATCGCTGGTGTGGTGTTTACATGTTTTATCTGTGCCTGCATGGGTTCCTCCTGGGTTCACCAGTTTTCTCCCACTTAACAAGAAACAGTATTTAGATTGCCAGTATGGAGATTACCCCTGATGGTCAATAAAGGATTGTGAATGTGTGTGCATGGTGCTCTGAAGTGAAATGTATTTCCATCCTCGGTGCATTCCTGCCTTATTCCTAGTGTTGCCAGGATCCACACTGACCCTAATCAGAAGAAAGATGAATTTCTTCAGTTCTTATCAGGTCTAATAGGCCTTTTATCCAAGATGCCTTCAGGTCTGCTAATTATCTTCTTAACATTTTTTTTTTTTTTTTTGCAAAAGCCATTGGATGAAAAAGGGCTGAGGAATACCTTCAAATCAGTGGATGGTATGCCTGTGTCCTTTTTATTTATTTATTTATTTATTTATTTATTTATTTATTTATTTATTTAACCAACCCCATCCATTAGGGTTGCACAAGCCAGTGCACTTTTAGTGCCGGTCCCAAGCCCGGATAAATGGGGAGGGTTGCGTTAGAAAGGGCATCCAGCGTAAAAACGTGCCATATCGAACATGCGGATCACGAATACGGATGATCCGCTGTGGCGACCCCTAATGGGAGAAGACAAAAGAAAGTTTATTTATTTATTTGTTTGTTGTTGAGTAGAAATAGCAGAAACAGAGAAAAGAATAATCCATAACATGAAAGCTCAATTTTTGTTTATTTGTTTGTTTGTTTGTTTATGCATTTATTATTTTGTTGTTTTTGCATTTAACAATTTTTGATTTTGGTGTTGAACCACATACAGGCTGATGTAAGTGCAGGATTGAGGACAGTGCTAAGGTCATAGCGAACAAGCCAGGAAAAGGTAATAGGTCACATCAACAACAGGCATAGACAGATAATATACAACAAAAAACCCAAACATTGATATCAAACTGAAAGAAAATGTACAGCAAACTAAGTAAAAAATCATCGCATACCTAGAAGTAGTAGGTAATGTACCTTTTGTTATTCCACTGCTTTGCTTCACAAAAACCCTACCATGTTTCCCCAAAAATAAGACCCCTGAAAATAAGCTTGAGCATGATTTTGCAAGGTGCGCATAATATAAGCCCTACCCGAAAATAAGCCCTAGTTAAGATCGTTAGCCGGCATTTATGGTAGAACCGTAGGTCTGTTGCAACAGACAATGAATTGAGTTATTATATAATAATATTGATTATATTATATGTAATATATAATAATATTGAATTATAAAATATTAATATATAATAATGATAATTATTATAGTAATAATTATAATATTGATATAATACTGGTAATATAAATTATAATTACTGTAAGTATATGTATATACCCAACCTGGTGGTTGAAGTGGATAATATATAGATTTTTGTACCATACATAATTAAATGTACCGGTAGATTGTTGTACATGAAAATATAAGACAAGACAAAAATTTATATAAGACCCGGTCATATTTTCGGGGAAACACGGTAGTCCTTGCTCACAAAATTCATCAATCCATCATTTAACACTATGTGTGCCATGCATTCATTCAAATATCCATGAAATGCTTTTTCTACTTTTTTCCACTTACTGTATTTTAAAATCTGTCCCAAATCACCCAAACATATATGTTAATTTGAATCGATTTAAAAAATGATTCAACGATAGAATCTGATCATCTTTTAAATTTATAGGGAAAAAAACATCTAGATTTTTTGGTCCTGTTTAAGGCTGACTAGACCTCCTTATGTAATGTTACATGAATTGCCATATTAAGTATTAATTAGTGTACATCTATTTGCTTTGATATTCATTTATCCATAATAATCAAATTATGTTAAGTTGAATTGTCTCAATGTGAGAGTTGACTGGCTTGGCAAAAAAAAAAAATATTTTAAATAGTTTACACCTTCATGAAGACGTTCTGGTCAACAGTTTAAGTATTCTGTACTGATACAGTAGTAGTAGTCATCAGCAATGTGTAGAAATGTGGCCAATTACTGGAATCTTAAACTATGAAATGTACATCCTTCTTTGGTCTGCGGCTGGTGTTGCAAATGGTATGTAAATGGTGTGTAACTGGTGTGTAAATCTTTAGCAAGTAGGCCACCCATGTGTTAAACCCAAAATGGTGATGTGTAACAATATTATGGATTTACAACTTACAGGGTGAAACAATGAATGCTGGTCTAATAGGCAAAGAGTCTGAGTAGGTGTTTTAGGTTGAAATTGAATAGATTTCTTTTCTTTACATCCGCATAAGGTTTCCAGGATCAAACTTTATCAGCAATGTGATTTATTCGTATTCTAGATTTCTCACAGTAGATAGGCTTCAGGCAGTGGATACCAATTGAGGGTTCAAATCTCAGGAAGTAAAACTCTCAGCGTAGTGTGTAAAAATATTAAATAGCAGTGTCTCTTTGGGGCAATATGGGTGGGATTGGAAAGTTACCAAAAGCAGTGGTACAATTTCTATACCATTTTGTGGAAATATAACCTAGCATAAGCAGTGGTACAGTTTCTATACCAGTCTGTGGTGTGGATGTAGAAGCAGGTTTCTGTTTACTGGTCACTAACCATTCCTATCATCATCATCATGTTAATAGTATGTGGATAGTGACCAAAAGAATAGGGTCAATTGTAGAAGCCTACCAAATGATTAGCCAATTTGATTAATTAGTCTGATATCAAGCATTTTAAGATAATCATCATGTAAGCCTGGCCAATTAAAAAAAAGTGCTTGAGCCCACACATTTATTCACTGCTGCTAGTGCATACTGCCTTCAAGCACAATGACATGCCTCAGAGAAAGCACCAGCATTGGGGTTCCCAGAGAAATAAGCATGTATTAGCTCTTAGCACTTAAATAGTTAATTAACTTCACTTAATTGATTGCATTAATGTTACTGCACTCAATTGTATTAACCACGATTTATAGAAGACAATCGGTGTTTACTCTAGCCTCTGTATAATTTGTTTGATTTCTATTGTTTAGTGAGTAAACACTCTGTAGTGCATACCACACACAATAAGACAGTCAAGGAAAGTACTTTCCAATTTAACAATTGTCAGTCTGAAAATGTTTTAGACAAGATGAAACAATGCTGCAGTCAACCACACAAGATTATTTTGGGAAAAGATTTTTTTTTACCTTTTTTTGCTTTAATGGATTGTGCCAGTGTGCAAATGCAACACAGGCTTCTATTCAGCTGGTTTTGGTAGATCAGAGGCAAATGACGGCTTGTTTTTAGGTGCTACTGAGGCAGAAGATGAGAATAACAAAACATCCAAGGCATTGCTGTAGACACTGCACCCTATATTGATCATTAAGCTAGAACGTTTTCATTATTAAGCTATAAGAAGTTTTCCATACTAGGCTGCGCTCTCACTTGATCAGTGGGTTTAGTTGTGCCGCCAGCTTCTGCACATAAGCGCGTTAAAATGACTACATTTTTGATTTACTGGTCCAATAGTAAAAAAATGGTATGCATGCAACCCCTACCACATACAAAATATTGCAGATCAGCATAGGGCTGAGCAATACAGGCTGCTATGTCGATAAGAACATGTATTTTTCAGATTTTTTTTCTGTGTTATTAGAGACAATTATCTAGACAAATTTCCAATTTTGGAAATCAAACTTGAAGAGATTAGCTCAAGTATAAAGTAAATCTAAATTACCATTTATAGGAATGCAGTCAAATTTAACGAGCATATCGTTAATGGTTTGCTCACTTTGCATGCATGGAATTATATTGTTCTGTGGTACAGTGTAGCCGAAGGGTTGTTGAAACCTGATCATCGCACCCAAATGTGCTTTTTAAACACTAATTCCAAATTATTCAGCCACAAAAGCATCAGTGTAGAAAAGGCACTGATGTAGCGTAATGAGGCCTGGCACACGTTTGCTGTTCATCCCGAGGTTGTTCAGGGGGTTAGCGAAATATGTCTTCCTGGACCTCACTTTGTGCTCCTTGGCGTTTGTCTACAAAAGTTTGTGGACACCTGACCATCACATCTGTATTTGAGCCTTCCAGAAACTGTATGCTTTCAAATTTCTGACAACACTTTAGGGAAGATGTACAGGCCAGACATACAAATGTGATTGTCAGGTGTCTACAAACCTTTGGCTATACGGTGTTGCTGCCAGTCATCATTAGCGTCAGCCACTGAAAAACCCATATTGGCCATTAATTATGAGTACAGCTCCAGAGTGGCACAACAAAAGATGCCACAGCCAACCTGGAAGCCAAGAGAGTAAAACTGGGCATGCTTTGTTGGCAGGAGGAATTGATACTCTTTCCACTGAAACTAGTGCAAACTAACCAATCATGAATCCATAATGCATACAATTCATAGAAGTCTATATGCAGCCTCAGAGAGAAGAGAAGTCAGGTGGTTTGGGCACCATTTGAGACTGATGTCTGGTAGGATGCTGCTAAAGCTGTATATAGCCACAATGCTTTACTTAATTGTAAACATTGTTTCATCAGTATTTGTAAAATTGTAAGTTCAAAGGTGTGCATTGGCTAGATAGGTACACCAAGTTAACATAGTTAGTAAAATAATTGAGGAATACCCAAAAGGTTATTTATTAAGGTTATCGATTTTGTGTTGTTTTTACCATTTATTGGTATGTTTATAAAGGACCGGCATGCAGATCGAAACAAAGAATCCCGACGGAACCCAAGCCAGCCCACATACACCACTGTCTCCACCTGGCACCACCATCCTGACAAGCTCATCACAGAGGCTTGTTGCTATGAAGCTAGTGTAAGTCATTCTTTTAGAAGCGTATGCATATGTATGCATAAAAAAAATGTTTACGAGATATTTAATAAACCAAAGACCACCAAAAACTCCACAGAGTAATGTGATTAAAGATTAAACTCTAAATCTTGTTTTATGTGCAAATAAAATATTATACTTAATTTGCATATATGCTTTATGAATACTGTAATAAATGCATGTACTAATTAATTTTTACTGTGAAGTCCGTCTTTTGAAATGTGGGTTGTCTATATTTGGACTGACAGGCAAAGCAAAGACTTTATACTTAAATGACACTGAAAATATTTCTGTATTTTTGTCTTTATAGTATCTTGGGTCTGTGATCATCAGAGACCTCCGAGGTATTGAATCAACACAGGAAGCCTGTGCAAGAATAAGGGTATACATTTATAATTTTCTGAATGCAGCATTACAGTCAAAGTCAGTGGACTAATACAGAACGGCAGCATAAATACCTCAAACTAACCAGCTCAGATTCAGAACACTTATAAACTTACGCTGCCTCTTTCCATCTTGTTTATCAGAAATCAAAGGATCACCGGAAAGGCCCTGTCATAATCCTCTCAATCACCTATAAAGGAGTCAAGTTCATTGATGCAGCCTCTAAGGTAGGATGAAGTGTAAGTTAGTTCTTTGGAATGAAAATGTTTTAGTTTGTAAAAAAATGCCCTCATGTTTGAATATTGTGGCCCCTGTAGGCTATTGTGGCGGAGCATGAGATCCAGAACATCTCCTGTGCAGCTCAGGATCCCGATGAACTTCGCACTTTTGCATACATTACAAAAGACCTGAAGTCGGGGCACCACTTCTGCCATGTTTTCACTACAGTCGAAGTGGTAGGTCTCTCATTAGGTACGATTATATATCGGAATGAAACCTCTTTTTTTTAATACTGAAATAGTAACACTCCTCGTGAACAAATGGTTTTAAAATAATCATTAACAAGACTTTCTCTGTGTCAGGTGTGTCTTTAACATAACTTTGCATTTCCTCTATTAATTATAGTCACCTCTGTCTTTTACAACTACAGACAAAAACCTATGAGATCATCTTGACTCTGGGACAGGCATTTGAAGTAGCCTATCATATGGCACTTCAGGCACAGAAAACTCGACGTCACAGTTCCTACAGTGGGGCAAACTTGGAAATCATGGAACCCAAAAGCAGCAGGCCGGTGTCATCGCGAAACAGCATGCGCCGCACAGTGGTAAGTTACATATAAAATAACTAGTAAATAACATACTAAACAATTATTAATATTGTAATATAAAAAGCTGAACTGCACTCCCTATAGATTTGTATTAATCATCTGAAATATAGAATACACATTGGAATCAAAGGTATTTTCATTTTCATGCTTTGAAAGAA
Source organism: Silurus meridionalis (assembly GCF_014805685.1). Classification (NCBI taxonomy): domain Eukaryota; kingdom Metazoa; phylum Chordata; class Actinopteri; order Siluriformes; family Siluridae; genus Silurus; species Silurus meridionalis. Next base: position 12,975,155 of record NC_060884.1, on the reverse strand, counting down.
CACTTTTTGAGTGGAAAAAAGATTTTCGGTCAGTCAATTTTAAGAAACAACGCTTGTTGAAATACATGTTGAAATTGACCTTGGGTTAATGTGATTGATCCAAAGCCTATAGATCAGAACTACATATACGTAGCTTGGACCACCAGCAGCATGTAGTACTGCTTGACAATTCAATCATAACAAAGCATCAAAACATCACTCTCATAGCACTTAAAACATTTATACATATATAATCTTGTATTTAACAAAACATTCACATCATACAGGAGCACATTATTTGGGTATCACAGTAAGGTGTGATGGATGGATGGATGTATGGATGGATGTATGTATGGATGGATGGATGGATGGATGGATGGATGGATGGATGGATGGATGGATGGATGGATAGATAGATAGATAGATAGATAGATAGATAGATAGATAGATAGATAGATAGATAGATAGATAGATAGATAGATAGATTCAAAGATTTTCACTTAAAATGTTTCAGAGATGTGTTTGTCTTTGCCTTCCAGTGTTGAAAGTTAAAAACAGCTTAACTAATTTCTTAAGTTCCCCCGAATAAATATAACGTTGTTTTCTCACAGGACCTTTTCGGTCAGCATGTATTACCATGCAAACTGTGTGAAAAATTTGTCAACTAAGTGATTGGGTTTGAAGGGATGCACAGCATGTCAACATTCTCTAGTTTCTAAAATAAACAAACATTAAAGCTTACTGTTTTGATACCCAGCCGGAAAGCAGTGGGACTTGTGAAAATTATAATATTGCTTATTACTTATAATACAGATCAACTTAAGGTTAGCTTACCTCAGTCTCCAAAATTCCAAAATGCAGTTAAAATCTTAAACACAAAAAGATATAATATCCCATGTTATTGCCTGTAACTTACCAATCATCAGGTTTAGCACAGGTTTCAGATATCTTTTATTGCATGTTTTGCCTTCTTCTGCTTTAGATGCTTGAAATAAATACAATTCTTACCATGCATAGATGCATTACTTCCTCATCACCATATTTGTTTATATGTGATAAGTGAGATGTGTTACAACGAGAAGGCAATTCTTCTATATGATATATATATTTCCACAGTTTCAAGTGTACATGCAGGACACTGTAAATAAATTAAATCATGTACATTGTGAGATTGTTTTCCTAGCACATATTACACAATATTTAAAAGCGGTACCTCAGTGGTTAAGGCTCTGGGTTACTGTTCAGAAGGTCCGGGTTCAAGCCCCAGGAAGCTGCCACTCCTGGGCCCTTGAGCAAGGCCCTTAACCCCAGCTTCCGAACCAGTTGGGATATGCGAAGAAATTTATTTACTGTGTTGTAATGTATATGTGACAATTAAAGGCCTATTTAATAATTTAATGGCACCTGTGATATTGGCTGGCATGGTTATTATGCCCCAAAAATATATTATATTTTATCCACAATGAATTGGTTCCTGTGGTTCTCAGCTAAAACTCAAACCAGGTTCTACTTGATTTTTTTTTTTTACTTGTCCTGTGTTGTTGTATTTGGCCTTTAATGTGTACATTCCTGTCCGTGTGCTCTCATTTCCCCTCCTTCACAGGGTGTTCCTGTGCCCGAATGCCGCTGCTGCTACTGTCACACCTGTTCTTCCCACCGCTCCTCCTACCTCCCGCTGCCCTCTGTCAGCCCTGGAGTTCAGGTTCTACTCTCTATTACTCCTTCTTCCCTTCTTTCCATTTCCCTCTCTCTCAGACCTAGCCTCACACCTTCCCATTCCCTCCTCTGACCATTTCCAGCTTTAACTAATTTCCTTTCACTTGTCATTATTTAACTTTTCTATACTTTTCTGCCTATAGTTATGTTTGTTTGTTTTTTCGGTTCATAAGCCACTGACCTTAAAATACAAAAAATGGGTTACTTACTTTCTCAGGGATGCTTTTTTTTTACAGGACTGTGATCATTTTTCACATTCCTTTGCTTTGCCTAACATTTGTTTTTGTAATTGAAATACCACTATAATTGTGATATTATTAATGTAATGTAAAAACATTTTTCCCATGATGAATAGCCCATATGCAAAAATTCAGAAAGAACGAACCCTTTGGTCCAAAAAAGTGAATTCTGATGTAGAAACACTTTAAAGATTGAAATATAATAGTGTTAGTGTGTATTAAAGAGTTTTAAGGAGAAGATAAAAAAAAAGTAGTATTTATTTTTAAGATTTTGGTGCCTCTTGATTTTTTTTGTGATTTGCTCAGAAGATGATTGCGCTTTTTGAAAACTAAATTTGCATCACCTAGGGTTACACAATATCTTATACCCCAGTGCTGTTGAATTCTTGAATATAACTGGTCAGAAGGTTTAAATGAATTCTCCACAAAGGAGAATCTTTGGGACAGAGGTCTGAGGTTTCTTTGTATTAGGATAAGCTACAATTTAAACCCAAGAGAAAAAAAAAAAGAGAGTCTCACGAGGAAGTGAATGTTTAAAGCTGATATAATAAAATAGTTCAATTTGTCTCAAGTTCAATAGTCTAAAATTGGTTAAAAACATTACAATTAACTGAAAATGGTATAAAAAGAGTAATGTGTCTTTCATAAATAAATGTTAAAATTGTTTTTGTTGGCACATCGCTGCGGTATAAGTAGATGAAAGCACTTCAGGTGATAATGACCCTTTAGTCAGAACTGCATCTCAGCACAGTGTTGATTTTCTTATTTCTTTGCTAATCTCAGATAAGACTAGCATCAATTCCAGCAGCTAATGTAATTGTTGTTGTAGTCAAATTGTAGCTAATGACAAATATTGATTATTTAAAGGATATTTAACTTTTATTTATTTAACTGATTTATTCATCAATTAACTCCATATTGTTACCTATACACATGACAACAACATTAAAACTGAAAGAAGGCATAGTGGACATTTAGAAATAGTCTTTTCGTGTAAAAAGGTAAAAGAAAACTACTTAATTGGACTTTCATTTGAGTATATTTTTAAATGGAGTAAAATCTTTTGTACAATTCTGTTTTGTTCAATGTTGTACAATATCATTTAAATGTCAAATGATGTAAATCTTACAATTTAAACGCCTCTCAATAATTGTATTATTTCTCAAATCGTTCCTAGAGAAAAAATTCACAGTTGGAAATAGAGTATTACCTTTTATATACAATCAAAAACAAATACCTTTAGAAAGACTACAGTGAAATTACAGACCCCAAAGTACAAACTCAATCCAATGAATGCCTGTAATCATTTAAACTAAACTGAGCTACACCTTTGATTTGCTATCAACCCAATTTGCATAAACATGATTATAAAATGGAACAGCTAATTGGCTCTGTTTCTCTGCATCATGCGTCACATAGAATAAAATTACCAGAGGAATTGTGATGCATAAAGCTACTAGTAGAAAACCTACTAAAGATCAGTCAAAACACAGATGCAGAAGTAATCAGCAGATATAGAACACGCTATAATACTACTAACCAGAGCTGCAGTGGTCATCCTGCTAAAATGACACAATGGAAAGTTTTGTAAACGACGCTGAAAACAGATGTAGTCAGAATTGGTACAGGGGTTTTCAACGATTTCTCAGAGAGTAAGAAGATCATTGAATAACATCAGCCTCTATAGACAAAATCCCTTGCTTGCTCTGTGGCAAATAAAGATTATACAAAGAAACCTGATAAATATTGGGAGCACATTATTTTTTTAAATGGAATTAAAATACATTTTGTTTGACTCAGACAGGATCCTGGACTAAAACAGTGAATGCATACTTCAGACAGTGAAGCAGGGTGGGGTGGAAGTGTGGCGGTCTCTGTCTTCATGAGTGCAAAAGATTTTGCTGAGATGACATTTATAGATGACGTCATGAATATAAGCCAAAAAACTGACAAGATGACTCATGCTAAAATCATGCAAGAGTCTGGAGAAGAAAAAAGTAAAAAGTATGACGACTTCAAAAAAAGTTTGAAAAGTATGACCTTACGTACTTCCAAAAAAAAAAAAAAAGACAGTAGCAACAAAACCCCTCAACTAACAAGCAGCTGAAAACATTTTCTCTGCAGAATGGAGAATGAATCACAGTAATAAAATGTGTACTGTCTTTCATTGCATTGAGTTCCATATTTTTGATCTAGTAAACTGTTATAAACTGAAATAGTGCAATCATTTGATATTCAATGATATTGCACAGGGGTGTATGCATAACTGTTGTATACTATATATTTTTTTTTCTCAGAACCAACCCTGTCCCAAGGCCATTAATTCTGACTATTAAAATATTACAGTTGTAAAACTAAAAGAAGGACAAGGTACCTTTCCTTCCTATAAAAAAAAAAATCTTTATATTCACTGTCTTACTCAGAGTTTAAAAGCATCTCTGTAACATAAATCTTCATTTTAAAATGAACACAACTGAGTAATAAGTGCAATTAAGAAAAGCGAATACATTTTCAATAAAAAAAATGACAGAGACATTTCGCAAAAAGGCTATGGAAGGACAGAAGTCGCTCACTGTTTCAGTTCACCAGCATCCAGGAACCATATCCAGGTTGCAAATTGTAAATGTTCACTGTGATTTCTCCTGTGTCATGCCCATTCTCTGGCACATGTGGTGGGTGAGCATTTGCAGTCTTACCCCTCCCTCCCTCCTCCCTGGCAGATGGAGCCCATCGAGCAGGAGACAGATGTGCAGTCCTTGGGCAGCAGCTGGCACTTTGACCCTCGTGACCCTTCCAGGCCGGCCTGCAGTGCCAAGTACGAGACCACCATATTCTGAAGCGCGGACAACAGTCCTAACCAGCTGCCCTGTTAAGCCACTTGCCCCATGAGAGAACTGTAGTGCCCTGTGCCTTCTCACTGTGAATTGTAGCCTCCCTCAGGGCAAGATACGTTCCCTGATCTCTGTCTCTGTCTCTTTCTCTCGCAATCTGTATCTCTCTCTGTCCCTACAACTCACCTGTGTAGTTTTCTTGGAGAGCCATCTGCCATCTTCTCCATTTCGACTTTATGTCTAGATTTCCTGGACACTGCCCTCCAGTGACCCTCCTTGAAATTTCCTGTCTGATAGTCTGTGCAGTCCTGACTTTTCAGACATTTTATTTTGTATCACAATGCTGAATGTTAGCAGACCTCATATCAAAGAAATTTGCCTCTGTGAAATCTCTGAGCACAAGCTGAAGTGTAGCTGTTTCTCAATTTTCATGTAGTTGAGGTAGCTGTACCGTTTAGATATTTCTTTCTTTTTTTTTTTTGGACAAACATAAACCAGGCAACATTAGCGTACAAAATTTCAGTTTGGAACAGCAATTCTGTCAGTGCCGGTGTCAACCATAATTTCAAACATACTGTTCATCCCCTCTGTAGATGCCAACGTGTAACAAATGCCTCATATTCTGCACCCAAGCACTAAATCTGTCTCCACCTCCACTGCTTATTTCTAGCTTGTCCCATATTTCTGTAGCACTTATTTCTACACCAGTGCACAGTTCACTGTTCACAATTCACACCCAGAGCTTCCTTTCACCTCTTTTCCTTTGTCCTACAGGAAAAACATACAAGTGGCTACGCATATGTTGAGTTTTGCATATAAAAAAAAGCTTAGCTTGGGATTTGAAATGCAATAATAAAGATGGAAACAGGTCAGAGGCCTGATAAAGTTCAAATGCACAGCAACAGCACAAACATGAGGCCCGAGCTCCCAGTTATGGTCTTGTTTTTTTTTTGTTTTTTTTTATATACAGTATATAGATAAATCATGATGATTGTTGTTGGTTGCATTATTAATCATTGTTCTTCCTCCTTACTTTAGCATATATGTGGCACTACCAGGGCTATGACTAAGTGTGATATATTGCAGCATGAATCCGAATGACTTACGGTTTGAAACCCAAAGCAGTTTTGTATTTGTATTCGTACATTGTACCTTCATTTAGTAAATACAGCATTTGTGCATATGTGTTCATGCCTACTTTTTAAATCATTGCTTGTTTTGTCAATATGACCTGATCAGCTCGATCCGAGAGGGAAAAAACTGACCGAATAATTCACAATTCGGTGCTTAGGCTTTAATTCAGCGTAATCATGAAGGACATCATCGATTAATCAAAGATACTGGAGCAGTGGAGGGGATGAGTGAAGAGAATAATGTTCCAAACAATGTGGAGTTTTTTTTATTCCCCCCTTCCCTTTTCAGTCTCTAGCAGCGAAGTTGTATAACCCTTAGTAGCCCTTTGGAGATCCTGGTCCCAATGATTCGTTTATAATAGACAATTTTAATTGATGTCGACAGAACATATTTTTACTGGGTTGTATTTTTTTTACAAGACAAAAAAAGTGCATATTTAATAAGTAGAATTTAATGCACAGCAAGTCTATAATTCAGTGTTTCCTGTTACGATTGCTTTGTATGTGTTGGGCTGTTGTTCATGCTCAAGCTTGTCTCTGCTTGTTCCTGAGGTCGATTGTTAAAATTAAGTTTGTTCGTAAAAAATCCTCGAATCCATATTCATTTGCATTCACATGGTTCCCTTCGCCCACCATCAGCATCAGGTTTTTGTCCCATTTGAGTTGCTTCCATTCCCTAATCTGCCTCTCATTGACCTGTTCAACACATTGCATTCTGTCTTATCATTGTCTTCATGTGTATAATATTTTGAATGTATCAGAATTGTACTGTTAAATACACACCAATAATGCTAGACAATTCATTTAGATGCCCACGGTAAAATTCACATTTCTGAAATCAAATATATTTCTTCCTGTGTAGCTGACTCCGCCTTTCAAGTTTCCGGACACCAAGGTGTGAATAGACGTGGAAATCAGGTGAATCATAATGTGTGAGTGAAAGAGAGAGAAAATGATGTGTCGATCGTTCAGAGGCAGAGAATCGCGGCACGAGGAGATTGATCCAGTACTGTGCGATTACTCCTATGATGAGTTTTAGACAAAATGTCACAATGAAGATTTGAGCATTTGCTTGTGAGGTGGGTCTGTGCAAACAGCAGCCACAGCATGCTAGTCTTTTATTTATTTGAATAAACATGTTTACTCGACTATTTAAATAACAGGCATATTGGAAATATGGAGAATCTGGAATAGGATCTTAAGTTTTCAGCTCAGTGTGGTCAATGAGAAGTTACATTCCTTAACATGAGCTTTAGTTGGATATAGAGAACATCCCAAAGCCTGAGTATAGCAAAATATGTTCCTTTTAAACTTTATAATCCACTCACTCTGCAATAAAGGAGTGAGGATTTTGTTCACAAAATGATCGCTTTCAAGAAACGCTTGGATGGATGGAGTTTTATAAAACGTGAGCCAAGAATACTGAAAAAAAAAGCAGGGCTGGAAACGTATCAGAGCTGAAATGCAAGCGTAATTCTTTTCATTCAATTCAGAACGAGCACTGTGCCAACACATCTAGATCATGGCTTTAGCTGGAGGTATTAAACTTCAAATCACACTGTGAAATAAGAGAAAATAAGCATTTACCTTAGTGTTGTTACTCATTATTCATGATGTGACGGGACATTTAACATAAAAAAAAAAAATTTAATAATAAAAAAAAAAAGCATGTCCCTCTCTTCATATCTCACATACATTTTCTGTATTTCGCTTGCACTTTATTTTGTTTGCACTGAGTATTTGGTTATGATGTCAAGATAGAGACTTGCCAAATGCTGTAGCATTTGTATCCATGAAATAAACATCAAAGTCTATTTTGGGGACTAATCTAAAATGTTACATAAAATGTTCACAATTCTTTCCTTTAGTTGTCACGTCAATATAAATGACCTAATAAAATTCAATCACTTTTTATTGTGTCACCTATTAAGCAAATTGTGTTTTCCGTACTTGATTCTGGAGCCTTCGAATTCCTTTAAGGGGAAAGTAAATCATATCTTTCCTTTAAATTTCAATTAGCAGAAGCATAAAAGAAGCATAGTTTAAGTTTATTTTTTATTGTGAAATCTATTCTTAAAAACAAACAAAAAACTAAACTTAAAAAACAACACTAAAACTTAAACCAATCTTAGAGATATATCACATTGTATTTTAATTAACAAATGAGAAATTTTCCTGGGGGGAAAAAGATGGACATCCATGTTAGAAAAGAGTCTGGTTAAATGAAAGTCAATGATTTTCTGTTGCTGAAACCACTGAACTTAATGGCAAAGCTGATGTGTGCATCTGAGTCTTTGTTTCAAAGAAAAGGGCAATCATGGCACAACAGTTCTTTCTATCGATCCGGTCGAGCCATGCCGGGTCTAACAGGTAGCATCATTGGCCGAGCAGGAGGTCGCATCATGTGGGGGCCTGGCATCATTTGCATATGCCCACCCATTGGGGGCCGCATACCTGGACCTGCAGGAGGCAAAAGTAAATTATGGCCAACCTGATCACAATGCAAAATCTCAACTCAACTAATACTTTAGTAGACAAACATTTATACAATATAGAGACCACCACATATAGGGGGGTATACATTGATTCACAGCAACAATCATCATACCTGGACCACCAGGCATCATTCCATGTGGAGGAGGACCCATCATGGGCATCATTGGAGGGCCACCCATTGGAGGAGCTGGTAACATGCCTGGCCTAGGAGGTCCACCTAGAATCCAAACACACCATGTCAGCAAATGAACAGCAAACAAGTTTAAACTTTTTTTATGCAAAAACACAATGTTAGGCACGGTCTGTACTGAAGTAGAAGTGTTCATTAAGGCAATTCCTGTATTTTTTTTTGGTTTAACAATCCAGCGCTGATGCTCCCACAGCACAGACTAATCAACTTTCCGTAATCACAGCGAAGAACCGTTTCAGGACATTCGGGCTATTTTGGGCCATTTTAATCGTGCAGCTAAGAACACGGAAAATTGCACTTCATCAAGAACCCAACACGAGCAAACTGCGCATTTTCAACTTTACTGCTTTCGGGCTACACGGGCAATGATAAAAGGAGGCGCAAAATATTGCTACTGTCTATATTGTTACGCTATTTATGTAGAGATTTTTTAAATGCAGCTCGTGGCAGAGCACTGCGTGGGAGATCCTTTCAGTTTAATGATGGATAGAAAAGGCATCCACTGCAGTGCATATTAATTATATGTTTAATGAAAGCAGTATTCCAAAACAAGTTCAGCTCTGCCTGTTTGGGCTAAAATATTTTGACAGAAAAAAAAACGTTAAAACAGTCTACTTGGCTGGTTTTTATACCACATATTTCTCAGCCATTGAACATTTAAATGCGCTGACATGGAGAAGTTGGTGTTGGATTTATGAGCTCAGATGTTGAGCTATTTTATGAGTTGCTCAGGAGCTCCTGGTTCCACAACTTCAACTGACAGTACAAGACTAGAAAATGTATCGTTTTTATGATTCAGATCATCCAAATGAGGTTGGGTTCTGCTTTCGAGCCTGGTTCCTCTCAAGGTTTCTCTCATACCATCTAAGGGAGTTTTTCCTTACCACAGATGCACCAGACTTGGGGTCAGCACACAATTCACTTATATTTAAAACTTTTGTTTTATAATTTTAAAATTCTGTAAAGCTGCTTCGAGACAATGTCCGTTGTGAAAAGTGCTATGGAAATAAACCAGGCTCGCAGAATAGTCTATACAACTCATTTATGATGTCCTTCATGAAAATGTATATTCTTACATTTTTATGTTTGGGAAATACAACAAAAACCTATAGATCGGAACCAAAGTATCGTCTCAATTACGGGTAATGGAAAATCAGCCTCTTCTACCACTCTTCTAGCAAGTCATTTCAGCAGTGGATTTCAATTCTGACAGACTTACATTAAGAAAACAAACAAGCTTAAACCTTTTAGAGTGCTTTTTTTGCCAGCATCCAAAAGTGAGTTCCACCCAAAAAGGTAAAATCTAAGCTTTATTACTTGATCTACAGCTTTATGGGTTTACAGCTCCCTTTTGTAAACCAACTACCTGGTGAAGAGAACAAAAGCTTACCAAATGAACTAATATTTAGGCTATTTTAATACTGTTACCATTCTACAACACATTTGCTTTCTTTTATTTGGTCTTATTATATGCGTGTCTGTAATAACATAAGGGTATGCTGTACACTTTTAATGATATTAAAGGGCCAGCGATTTGAGCGCCTGCAACAAATCAACTTAACACAGAACAAACTCCTCATTCCTAATGTACATTGAAGCTTAAGAAACATCCAAATTAACCCTTTACACAAATAACTTATGCAGATGTGGCAATAATGAACCAATAGAAGGAAAGAATTCATCCAGCTATCAAGATCTGAGGAGGATCCAAGGGAAATCTTTTTTTACACAAAAAAAAAAAAAAAAAAGAAAGAAAATCTGTCTCTCTTTTTTCTTTAAATGCTCTCAAATGGATTGAAATGAACTGGGAAAAAACTGTGCATGTGTATTACCCCAACCAATCAAAAGCCACACCTGCCACACACCTTTTAAAATGAAAATCCTTAGATTTAAACAGGTCGAATTTGGTGTGGACTTGATTGGTTGGAATGAAAAGCTGCACCCACACTGGCCCCCATTTTTCCCCCCTTATTTAAGATCAACATTATTACATCAGGATAATTTATTCCACGCCCTTGTATGGTGGAATGATGGGTAGTGTCTGTTCAAATACTAAAAGAGTTGGCACTCTATTCATCTGTTAATCTAGCAACACTTGAAAAAGTGCATATCAGATGCATGGCATATAATCATACAAAAGAAAAATCAGCAAACGATCAGATTATAGTCATACAAGAAGATGAAGGACGACAGGATTTTTCAGGAATGCTCTGTGAAACCATCACAAAAGGCTGACCGATATACAAAAAGCCTGCCACCTTTTCCTTCACTGCCATTAACAACCCTCTTCCTCACCATTTGATTGAAGAAATTCTAAGACCACACTGAAATCAAGAAAGCTTAAAAATAGCATTCACACTTGGTCGAATACAGATTTCAGGAAACTAATTGAGGAACCAGTAGAAACCTGAATACGATTAAAATCACAGGTGTTGCCACAATGCTATTATTCATAAGACTTTGCTAAAGCTATGAGACTTACTGATATTAGGATGAGGCAGCAGCGATCCACCCGGAGGAGCAGCACCTGGGAATGGCGTGGGTGGAATTTTCCCCTGCTGGAAAGCAGCAGCTGCGATACACACACGGACAGAGAATTGATCAAATCCACAAAACGAATCTGGAACCACTTTTTTTTTAGTCTTTGTGCACTAGATAAGTCACACTAGATAACATCATCTGCCAAATGGTTTAATGTAAATGAATACATCAAATCTAACATGACTTGACTTACAGGGTCCAAGCACTGAACGCATACTTACTAGTCTTGTCTATCAGGCTCTGCGCTTGCTCCTCCATCCATTTCTGATAGTAGTCTTTTACATTCTCTTTGTGTTTGCGGCCACTACAGTGAGTCTTCCTTACCGATGGCTGAGAAAAACAAAAACCAACACTCGGGTTACTGTACTGCATCATGTACTCCGTGTGTCACCGTGTATTTCTGCTTGACCATTTCTTTAAATAGAAAAAAATAGAGGCAAAATTAAAACATTCAACGCAACACACATTTTTTCCATGATGTCCTGTCTTTACTCAGATATAAAAGAAAATAAACTCAATCAAAAAATTATTTTTAATCACTAAGCATTTGTTTTACCGATGCACCAAGTCTCAAATCAAGCACCAAAATATGCCATTGTGCACACATCCGGCGATTAAAACCATCCGTGTGGAAACACAGCAAATGATCCATTTGGTGTCCTGATAATTAACGGAAATTAAAAACGGCATAATTACTTTAAAACATTAACAAGAATATTTTGTCTTGACTCAATATGTTGAGTTTGGTTTCACTAATAACACATTTGCAAAAGTATTTATTTAAGGTACATTTAGAACAGAAAAAAAAAGGTGCAATTAATTTGCGATTAATCGTGAGTTGACCTACGAAAATCGCGATTAAGTATTTGAATCCATTGACAGCCCAAATATATAAACATTATTACTTTAAACATGACTCTGAACAAAAATCATAACACTAGTAATTTAAGTGAATTAAAAATGCAAAAACCTACCGAGTCGTGCGTTAAGTATGTGTCACAGTAATCACAGTAAAACCTGAAAACAGGAGCAGAGGGTACAGGAATATGAATGACAGACCTGCTAATACCAAGCTAACTGAGTACAAATAACAGCAGGTACACATGCAATACTCTCACTTACTACGGTTTAGTAAAATAGAATGTAAGACAGTTCGAGGAATATATAAACACGTTAATAAAACTACTGGTTGTATACACGCTATACACGTTATTCAGACCAACAATAGATATCAGCTAGCAACACCGTAAGACCTCTAGCTAGCAATGTTAGCTCGTTTACTCAGGAACTGAACCGTCTTTATCACGGAATAAAGTCGTACCGGAAGCGCAGAATATAATGCGATTTAATATTTTGGAAAAAAAGCAAAAATATATATTTTGAATGAATATATAACAATTACCACCATTTATCGAACTTACTTCGGCATCTTCACGACCAAACGAAATGCGGCGCCCTAACCGGATGTGCAATGAGTTTCACTCGCCTGGTAAAAGAAACGCATCAGCGCCACCATTAGGATAGGAGGAGCAACAAATACCGCGCTTAAGATGCGAACGAAAAACCCCGCTGCTTGATTCGTCCAACGAAAACACGTGACCAGCAGGACAAAAACTATGAGGATGGATTTGAGGGATTTAAACTGTAATTAGTATCACTAGTCTTATACAATGGTTTAGGACTGCGATTTTGCATGAACAGTTGTGCATGTAATCGCCTATCACTAAACAGTACACATCAACAATAATAAAACTATAATGAATGGACATTTGGTGTCACCCAAATGAGGATGGGCTCCTTTTTGAGTCTGGCTCCTGTCAAGGTTTCTTCCTTGTAACATCTAAGGGAATTCTTCCTCGCCTCTGTCCCCACTGGCTTGATCATCATCTCCATACTACTCTGTCCTCTACATCTGCCTCTTTCAAACCAACTACCTTCATGTCTCACCACATAAATAAACCTCCTCTTTGGCCTTTCTCTTTTCCTCCTTCCTGGCAGCTCCATCCTCAGCATTCTCCTACCGATATACCCCATGTCCCTCCGCTGCACATGTCCAAACCATCTCAATCTGGCCTCTCTCACTTTGTCCCTAAAGTGTCCTACAAGCGCTAATCTAATCATTCTAATCCTGTCCATCCTCGTCACTCCCCGTGAAAATCTCAGCATCTTCAACTCTGCTACCTCCATCTCCACCTTCTGTCTTTTACTCAAATAAGAAACAAACGTATAGGCACTAAACTTAAATATTTAAACTTTATAAAATCTTGAGCTATATAAAGCTGCTTTAGGACAATGTCCTTTGTTAAAAGTGGTCTACAAATAAAACTGAATTTAAACTGAATCAATACATGACCATGTGACTGCTTTGAGACACCAGATTCAGAAGTGACAAGAGTCATTAAATAGTACTTTAAGTTTATGCTACAACACTTTGAAATTATGAAACTAAAGCAAAGTTAGAATCTGAAGTAAAAAAGGTAATAAATAATAATGATTAAAAAACATTATAAAAAAATCTAGCCCTTTTGTTTATAAGAAATGTGTATTAATAATGTACAGTATAATAGCTCACATTATGTATCATAAAATAAAACCTATACCATAAAAGAAAAAGTTCAATTGTATGTTAATTTTTTTTAGTTATTTAGTTTTAATTTAGTTTTCACAAAGCATTGTGTAATGTCTGCCAGCAGACTTCATAGTGTTGTAATACAGACACAGATTTGACAGCGGGAACCCCAAACCCCACTTCAGGAGCCGCACTTCACTATTTTGACTACATAGATGCAAGTAGCGCACGCTGTGAATTGAGTCTCTATCTTTTGACAAATTCTATAGATACAGAAAGATACATAGATCTTGGCAGTCTTAGCAGGAAATAAAAAAACATTTGTGGATCACATGAATGTGATCGTAATGTTTCTTACCACTGCTATGCTGATGACACTTAACTCATCTTTTCTTTTCCTCCCTCATATACCACAGCTTCCGCTCAGATCTTGGCATTCTTGACGGACATCTCTATCATGGATGAGTGCTCATTAATTAAAATTCAACCCAAACAAAACAGAACTGGTGGTCATCCCAGGTGATTCATCGCCAGGTCAAGATCTCAGAATAACTCTTCATGACTCTTTGCTCTCCCCTTCAGCCACTGCTCACAACCTTGGGGTAACTATGAACATTCAACTGTCCGCCCTACATGTTGCTAATGTGGCTCCTTCTTACTGATTTCTGATCTACAACATCTGAAGGATTCGACCATTTCTGTCCACACAGGTCCCAGGTGCTTGTTCAGTCTCTTGTCATTACGAGACTGGACTCCCTCTATTGGCTTCCAGTAACTGCACGTATTAGATTCAAAACATAGATGCTTGCCCTCAAAGGCCAAAAATGGACCAGCACCATCTTACCTGAGACCTCATCACACCTCGCACTGCACCACGCCGTCTAAGATCTTCCAGCACTGCTCAACTGGCACCACCTTCTCTCAGGGTAAGAGGTAGTAAACTTCAAGGCTCTTCTCTGTTCTGGCACCAAGGTGGAATGAACTTCCCCTAGATAGTTGAAGACTTACCTCTTCCTGAAATACAAACACTTTTCAAGTTTGCGATGTTTTAAAAAGAAGAAAAAACTTAAGAGTTGTAGGCTGATTTATCTTACGTTTGTAATCTAGCGCACCAGTGTAGATTTCTTCATTGCTAGAGACTTGAAGCACTTTTGTACATCACTCTGTTCAAGGGTGTCTGCTAAATGCCACAAATGTGAAATAAGTTGCTCTGGATAAGGGTATCTGCCAAATGTTTGGTTTTGTAGGCAAGCATCAGTATTTTAATCTTGACTTGGAAATGAATCAGCTGGGATGAACTGCATTTCAGAAAAAAAAAAAATTCTAACCTTTGATCCATGATGGGATGTCTGTCAGACATATTGAGATATTCAAGTATTTGCATTGAATTAAGAATATATCAAGAAAAGTGACAAAAAAAACCATTCCTCCTCATTTTTGCTGGTGCGTGCAAAAAACTTCGGACCCACTAATAAAACCCCTCCACATACCGTAAGTGATTATTGGAAAATGGTATAATAAATATTTTACCCTTTTAATTAAATTATGAATGAAAAGGTAACAATATAAATTATGCCAGTCATTATGGCAGTAATTCCATTTTGCCACCATATGTAACAATTCATTACAATAACAGCATGATTTATTTGCACATATACAGGACTCGTATACAAATTAGGTACACCAGTTACCAAAAATATCCCATCGTGGAGTTACGTTACTCAACCGCTAGATGAGTTGTTTTTGGTAAATGATAAAAGTAATTGGTCAGTAGGACAAATACAGAACATTTTATTTTTCATTAAAGACTCAGCTCTGTTCTTCAGTGTCTATTTGCATACAACAAGCACAAACGCTTCAAATAGTCTTTTCAAAAATGGAAAAAAAAAAAAAGTGCCACAAAACAGTTTAGTATTCACTTATGCGTTATTCCAATTCAGGAGCTTCAAGCTTCATTTTCAAAAACATAATACAAAGACTTAGCAAAATACACATTTTTTACACAATTTTGGGAAAAAGTAAAGTGACTAAATTGAGATATTTTAGAGGAAATGTCCAGTTACAGTCAATACTTGGATCGTATTTGCATCCACCTTTACCAGTGGTAGAGAAAGGTAACACTGCAACACAGCTCAACATGCCAAGTGATAAAATCACAGGCCAATGCTGCTCTGAAAGCACTGTCTGTCCATTAGAGAGCTTCTCAGAGGTTGGATTTGGGGCCAGTATTCACGGGAATGGCCCGGAGCTCTGTCCTCATGCACAAGTACTCGCCGATGACTGCCATTAGGGCAATGCAGGCCACGTTAACCAGCCACCATGACAACGCAACCGGCAGGTGGGAGTTATAGATCCAGCAGCCGATCATATGGAAGAAATGCACCGTGATTGTAAAGTCCAAACACTGCTTCCCCCGGCGGATGAATAACCACAAGCCCAGAGCACTGACGAGAAACCCAGAAACATATACATTCAATTCAGTACATGCAGATTATGCTGCAAAATCAAGTTGCCTAAGATTAAAACTTGTTTGTTTTTTTACCTTGAATTAAGCACAATATACATTTTACACTTCAAATAAAAAGCACGTACCATGTGAGAGAGTTCAGAATGAATGCAATCATAGAGAGTCGTCCATGTGTTGTTGAAAAACCGAGGACCTGGATTGAAAATGGCATAACAGTATTCTCAAATGTGAAAAATGTAAAAACTGAAATCACTCTCAGCAAAATTCATTCTGGGCTTTTAATAAAAAAAAATAAAAAAATAAAAAAAGTACCTCGTAACTGAATATCTGATTGAGAGATCTGTTGGTGTGCACGAGACCATCCACGCCGGCCAACCACAGGCCTAGGAAGCTGTAGTAGATGCATTGCATCAGGATGATCTGGGAGATGATGAGCACTGGATCCCAAATATAGCTACGGAACTGACTGGCCATCTTCACCCCAGGGCCTTGAATCAACTCAAGAAAAAAAAGACCATCGGTGGCCCAGATCTTCACTCAGTCACCCCGACCACGTCCTACTACAGACCAGAAAAGAAAGAGAAAATAAATATTCAAAATTCATAGAAGTGTTCAGTATGCAGTCGTGTGAAAAAGAAAGTACACCCCTTTTTGAATTCTATGGCTTCACATATTAGGGCGTAAAAAAATCATCTGGTCCTTTTCAGATCGTAGATTTAGGCAAAAACAACCTTAGATGGACACTACATGACATTACACCGTCAATCAGTCTTTCTTTTTTTTTTTTTCTACAAAAATCAAGCCAGAATGGAGAAACCATTCTTGAAAAACTAAAGTACACTTTATGATTCAATAGCTTGTAGAACCACCGACAATAACGAAGTTATTCGTGTTCTGTATGAATTTATCGATCTCTCATATCACTGTGGGGGGAATTCTGGCTCACACTTTGTTACAGTGTTGCTTTAGTTTGGTCGGGTTTAGGCCTAGAATTTGAATGGGCCACTGCAGCAACTTCGTCCCCTTTTTCAGCCATTTTGTGGTAGATTTGTTGTTGTGCTTGGGATCATGGTCATGTTGCATGACCCAATTTGACCAAGCTTTAGCTGTTTGACAGATGGCACCACATCTTAAGTATAAAAAGGAGTTCATGGCCAGCTTAATGACTAAAGGTTGCCAGGTCATGAGTTTGCAAAACAAGCTCAAATCATCACACCTCCACCATTCTGCTTGACATTTGTTTGTGCTGATCTCACTAATGCTCTTGTGAATGAATGAACACCAATCCCCACAACACCACAACCTCTCCTGTCTCTTTCTACCTGCAACATATAAAGTCTTTTTCTAAACATTCGATTCTTTATTTCTTACTTTCTTTCAAAATGTTTTTTTCAATGGTTTAAATATCATGGAAATACTTTTGTAATATATGGAAACTTGATGTATAACCTTTAATCAATTTTAGTATGGGAAAAGCAGCAGGACATCACTGATCATCTTTTACCAAATTGTACGTGACCTCGATTAGCATCAACTGGCATTCAGGATTCTTTCCTTCAAAATGTCAAACTTTTCTTTCTTTCAAGTTTTTATTTCTTTCAAGTTTTTTTTCTCTCATTTTTTCTTTCTTTCAAAATGTCAAACTCCTTCCTTTTAATTTTTTATTTCTTTCGGAAAGATTTCAAAACTTTTTCTTTCTTTCAAGTTTTCCTTTTTGTACTTCTTTCAGGTTTTTGCTTTCTTTCAAGAAATTTTAATTCTTTTTTTCTTTCCAAGTATTTCTTTCAGAAGTTCAATGCCAACTCGAAACTCTTTCGTAATGAACTTCTTTAAAGTTTATTCTAACATCTGGTAAATACATATGAACAGGACTGAAACCACATAAATTATCAGTATTTATTCTAAATAACTGTGACTGTAAATAGTTTTACTTCTTCGGAAGAACAGACTGCAGTAACAGTCACTGTGAGAGTCGGATCTCTATGGAAGCTGCAGTACTTGTCTGTTTCCTGCTAACATTAAAATTAGCTCGGCTTCCTCTGTCACACTTACAAGAGAAATTAGGATTGTATCCGACGAATTTACGCAGTTTCTATGAGCTAAACCGTGTATATCTATTATAATATTCAAACACTACAGCCCAGAGAGTCTGATGTAATTCTACAGAAACAGCCGTCAGTGGAAAGTGAAGGCTAACACATTAGCTCGCTAGCACAGGAACTAACCAGCTTTGCTTACCTTACATCCGCTGGCATTTCATTTTAAATATCAAGATCTCCAAAACGAAGCAGGGCGAAACTTGCTCTTAAACCTAATAACATCCCCCACTCATATGTCTTAATCAGGCTGATGACATGGAAGAATGAAGAAACCGCTGTGTCAACAAAGCAATGTAAAACCAACACCAGCTCCAGCATGGGTTCCGGTGGAAATACAAATCCCAGAATAAAAGTCTGATCAGGGTTCACACTCATGAGACTAAACAAAAAATGTGATGAGTTGATGGAATTAATTCATGTTAAAATAATGAACAAAGCCAATTCGGTCTCTAATTTTGCTTGCCACATGCATGAATAATATATATTTTGCAGTGTTCACCATTGGGCATCATTTGGCTTGATTGTAGAACTAAACTGACATTAGGAAAGCAAATAAGATCACTTCTTGTCAGGCCTGTAACCAGTTAAAGTCAAAAGTTTGTCAAAAGTTTGAAAACACCTTGTCTTTTTGTTTTGAGACACATTTATATACCTTTTGTTGATATGCAACAAACCAGGTAAAAGGCAAAAATGAGCAAGAATTGGACAGTAAATGACTAGAAGAAAGTTCTTTGGACAGATTAGTTTTAGAACTTATATAAGACACCGAACAGGAGAGTAAATGTTAGCGGACCGCCGCACAGCCACAGGCAAACATGAGGTGGGAGTTTAAGGTTGTAGACTTATTCCGGGTGAAAGGAAAACTGAACTACAATTCCATAATTCTTCACCATGGAACTGGGTCTGGAATTGGCACCAACCTTACCATAAGCATTATTTAAAGAGCAAACAGTCTTCTGGAGGGTTATCTATAGTGGGTGGGCTGGGTGGGCCCTGCCCAGTCATCACACCTAAATCTTATTGACCTGCTCTGGGATGAACTGGATCACAATGCCAGAAAGCAATATTTTACTAGCAAAAGTATTTTAGCTGTATTTTATTTTAAAGAATATAACTGCCTTAATCTGTTATTCATGCTAAGGGAGGATTATACAATAAAACATCTTAACATTTATAGACCACTTTAAAGAAGTCAACAATAAGAAAAGCGTTGCAATGATACTGCGCATGTCTGGTCACAAAGCATTTCCGGTGGCGCCATTTTTAAAGCACGAGGCTGTCAAAAAATAACTAACACCCTTTTTACGTTTCGCTCAAACAGAATAGTTAATATATTTTAAAAGCTAAACAAAATAATTATATCGTAGAATTAGCTTAGCCTTTAAATCAGAATTTTAGGCGACAACTCTTCACTCAAAACATGTAGGACTCGTTTACCTGAAGTACTGCGTGCAGACGGGTATTATCTGGTTGAAACCACGAGAGAAGCAGTAAAGACTAATCGTAGTCTGGATGCCTACAATTACTTCCTTAGCGGAAAAGTGGAGGAAACAGTTGGCCATACAATATGAATGATGTTTATTTTGTGTTTGGTGAAAGGTGGAGCGTCACAAGCAGTTAAAACCGTAACCGTATTCATGGATCGTTGCTATGGTAACCCCTGAAGGTTATTAGTGCACTTGCATGGCCCCGGTCTGAAATCCCCTTCGCGTGCACGCGGACAGTACCGTCGTATTTCCTGTAGATGGCACTAAAAACACGAAAGATTGGGTCAAATGTTATTTTGCGTTAATACATAGACTCGCTAAAATTACTCGGATGCACAAGTAAAAAAAAAAAAATTTAAATAGTTAATTTAATTTTATTAACAAGGACTTTGCTTTTGTGATTCTGTAAAATAAATAATTTTATAAGTATTAATTGAATATTAATGGACAACGTCGAAAGTAAGATATTTTCTAATAGTTTGGAAGGTTTACCAATGCAATACTCAAAAAAAATGATAAAGCTATGCTTTTTTAAAAGTTGTTTCAACATTGCTGTACTTGCTGTACAATTTTAAGCTTCATGTATTATCCAACACCCGATCACGTGAAGGATTGACCAATCAGGACTCTGCCTTGGGTGCATTGGATGCCAAAGAGGAGGCGCAAAACGGTAGGTTTTCCCTGTGTAATTAGTCTTTAATGACAGATATTGGCATTAACACTTTATTTTCAAGATATTAGTGTTTAAAATTATTGATGGTTATTGTGCTTTAATTTGTAAAGGTGTTAAATTAAAAACAACTAGTTTGATATATCTCCTGAGTACTGAGCTCATTTTAAATTTACTGAGGGATTTTTTTTAAGGTTTTTTTTTACTTGAGTAGAATATTTTATTACTCTTTCCACCTTAAAATAAAAGCAAACAACAACACAACAATTATTAGAATCACTTTATGTGTTGTGTATGCTAGAGGGTATTGTGCTCCTAAACAATATTCACATTTTTTTGGATTGTCAGCTATGGTAGATTATCACAGCTTTGCAAATCTTACGTAAAACAGAAGTGATAGTTTTTCAATTAATTACATTATTTAATTATTTAATTAATTTATTTATATTTAAATGTGTCTGGCTATCTTGAATTTAGTTGAATAATGAATAATGAATAAATCACATTAATATGTTGTAACATTTAAAGGTCCTTTCAGTGTTAGTGCACATCAAGAGGGAAAACATTTAATTGTTACACTTTTGTTACCTTTGGATGTAAAAATGTTGAGATGTTACTTTTTTTTTTTACCAGCATACTATCAATTAGTAAATCAATCAAGCAGAAATCTATGCAAAAAAAAAAAAAAAAAAACTGTTGACAGCCAACCCTTACTTATTCATTTGTGCTTTTTGGTCTGTAGATTATGAATCCTACAATGTATAGTGCTATTGTAACCTACAAAACAGGCAGTGGGTATCCTCTGGGATTATCCAAGGACCAGAAGTCAAATTTTCGGAAAAAAACTGCTATTTTTGACATTGAAGGTATTTTGACATAAGACTATGTGATAAATCAATGTTGTTATTTTTAAAAACCCTTTTGCAACATGTAGCTATATATTAGTATATTCCATTAGGATCATTCAATAGAGGCCTGTTATTTTTATAATTTAATGTTATGCTAAGCTTTTTTTTTTTGACACAATTTGTTTTACATTGTTTGACAATGGACCTGAAGTACAGATGTCTAGTTTTCTCTATTTGTACTGTATAATTTTAATTCTTGATGCTTTAATTAATAGGTATTGTATTGTTACTATATCATTCAGATAGTCAGCTGTACTACAGAAGATATAAAGGAACTGCCCGTGAACTGAGATTAAAGGTTGTCTGTGGTGCAGAGGATGCAAATAAATGCTTTAAAGAGTTTCACGCTAGCAGCAATGGTGCACATTGTGGACAAAAAAACCCCAAAGATGCCATATCCAAAAGGTTTTACTGGCCAGGGATGTCCGAGGATCTTGACAAATGGGTAATGACACTGATCAAAGTTAACAAATTGAATAAAATCTTTCTTTTTTTTTTTTTTTTTTTTTATGCTTACTGATAATTTATTTTTAAACAGGTGGCTGAATGTGTGGCATGTCAGGCCACTAAAGCATCAATTAAAGAAGAGGTCAAAATTACACCTATACAGGTAATCTATCTATCTGTCTGTCTATCTATCCATCTATTCATCCATCCATCCATCCCTCCCTGACACCCAGAACACGTTATATTTAATTGCACATGTATGTAATAAAATACTTACATAATTTACTAAATATTTTTATCAATTTGTCATTTTTATCATATTTTTTGCAAGGTCACACAACCCTTCGAACTTTTGGGGATGGATCTGATCGGGAAACTCACTTGCACAGACAGTGGCAATCAATATATATGCGTAATAATTGATTACTTAACCAAATGGCCACAGGCTTATCCACTCAGAAGTAAGTCTGCAGAGGAGGTCACAAACTGTAATTATCAAGTTTTTCAATCAGTTTGAGGCACCAAAACGCATACTCACAGACCAAGGGAGGAAGTTTGTTAATCAGGTAAATCCAAGCTGTAACATACCATACAGTGCTTAAATGTACTTTGAAAAATATTAACCTATATTGACAATAATTAAATAACAATTTTGTTTTATAATCAGATTCTTGGCATCAAAAGGAGTTTGTGCTAACCCTATCATCCCCAGACCAACGGTCTAGTCAAAAGGATGAATGGAACCATACAGAGGTACTAAATTTATACATCAATTTTAACACAAGATCCTTAAATTGCATATTTTTTTTACATCCACCTATATGAAAATGTAATGTGTTTATTTCAGAACTATAATAGCATTTGTAAGGATTGTTAGAAACCAATTAAAGAATACACAGGTATTTATATATATCTTCTGCTAAAACAATTTTAATGTAAATTATTTGTTCAAGGGCTCTCAGCAAATTGGGTGCCAAAAAACCGAAATGTAGATGCTGTTATGTTTGGACTAAGGACCAAAAAACAAATGACAACAAAGTTATCTCCTTTTTATATGATGTTTGGTCGTGAGGCACGATACCCTTCTCAGGTCCCAGAAGATTATCAGGTGGATTGTCTTTTATGTTTTGTTTAATATTTAATTGTATGTATCGCATTAAGTATGAACTTTGACAAGCACAGCACAGAGTCACTTTAAACACTTTAATAGCAGCACATGAACAGTTTAGTAACAATCACACTGGGTCATTTTTATCTGTAATTCTATCAATGTCTGTCTGATAATAATTCCATCCTTTCTGTCTAATTAATGTGTATATATTTTTTCTAGTATATATATATATATATATATATGTGTGTGTATTACATTGTATAGTTATACTTTAATAAACCTCCATACTTTTATACTTTATTTTTGTTTATGTTTTTACTTCTATCATGTTTATATGTTGGACAGTAGTATAAAGGATTTCACTATGTCATATGTGTATGTGGCAAATAAAATTTGAATTTGAACTTGCCTGCATGAATTTGAGATGATCAGGTATTTTTAACTAGAAGCAAATGTTCCTTTTTCAGATCGACAGCTCTGTTGAAGCTGTGGTGGAAATTGAACAAATGACTGAGGATGTTCTAAAACTCAATGAAGTTCTTCGAACTGCACTTACCCACACTGCTCAGGTCCAAAAAAAAAAGGCAAATAAAGAATATAAAGCAAAGAAAGTGAAATTCTCTGTGGGTGACAAGGTGTGGAGATGTAATGTTCGGAGCCAGCAGAGAAAAGGTGGAAAATTAGATCCATTTTTTTTAGGTCCATACACCATTAAAGACATTGAAGGCAAGAATGCTGATCTGATAGATGAGAGAGGGGTTATTTTGCCAAAAATCAATATTGACCACTTAAGATTATATATTAAGGAGATGCCACGCATTCCACACAAGATTGTGTCCAGATTAACAGACGCAAATCCATCACAAAAAACCTGTCCAACTGCTGAATCACCTGCAATCTCAAAAGTGACAGTCATATGTCACCACTGCTGTATCTGTTCCACCATCACCAGCCATCTCCAGAAAAGCTACACACCTGTCTCCCCAAGGGTTTCACCATCACCTGTCATCTATAAAAGACCTGCATCACCAGTCTCCCCAAGGGTTTCACCATCACCTGCCATCTCCAAAAGAGCTGCATCACCTGTCTCCCCAAAGGTTTCACCATCACCTGCCATCTCTAAAAGAGCTGCATCACCTGTCTTCCCAAGGGTTTCACCATCACCTGTCATCTCTAAAAGACCTGCATCACCAGTCTCCCCAAAGGTTTCACCATCACCTGCCATCTCTAAAAGAGCTGCATCACCTGTCTCCCCAAGGGTTTCACCATCACCTGCCATCTCTAAAAGAGCTGCATCACCTGTCTCCCCAAGGGTTTCACCATCACCTGCCATCTCTAAAAGAGCTGCATCACCAGTCTCTGTATCTGTGTCATCATCACCTACCACTGAAGCAAAAGCAGTACAGCACCGCCTCATCAGCAGTAAGTCAGCATCAGAAGAGAGTAAAGCTATAAACTAATGAACGCTAACAGTCATGTTTTCTCATACTTATTATTTTCTTATGACATTTATCAATACAGTTGTTCAAGAGGCATGGGCAGGAAGAAATGCCTATGTGTTGCTCTCCAGAATTATTTTTTGCAGACATTAACAAAACCACTCCAAATAATGAGCTTGAAAGTGAGGTAAGATTGTTTTAGAAGGTTTTGTGGTTGAAACTGTAGATATGAAATGTTAACCTCCACTGCTAACCCCACACTGTTTTGTTTCCTTGTTTAAGGTTATTAATGCATACATATTTCTGCTTTTGAGGCGTTTCAATGCACAACCGAAAGAGCTGGCATTCCAAATTGACTCATTTGAAATGAGGAATTGGAATGGAAAAAAATCTAAATTAAAGGTTGGTTTGCTCGGGTTTATTTATGTACCAATTATGAAACATCAAATTCGAAAATATTTCTGTCCTCTTTTTAAATTTCAGGTTCATCCCACAATGTACAAGTATCTCATTGGCATTGTGAATGACCACCACCACTGGACAGTTGTGGTAAACAAATGAAAATTTTCAGTTTGTATGTTAAGTGTTCTTAGACATTATATTTTAACCTTGGAAATAACTTCCAATATTGTGTTCAGCATACTGTATGCCATTTGTTTAAATGTTAGGTGGTAAAATTTTAAGCTTCTTTTTAGAGGTAGATTTATCAAAATAACATTAACAGTAAATATTAAAAGAAACAACAAAACCCAGCCATTAGGGGGGCACAAGCCAGTGCACTCATAGTGCCGGTCCCAAGCCCGGGTAAATGGGGAGGGTTGCGTTAGGAAGGGCATCCAGCGTAAAACGTGCCAAATCAAATATGCGGATCACAAAGGAGAATTTCATACCGGATCGGTCGAGGCCCGGGTTAACAACGACCGCCACAGGTATCGTTAGCCGACAGGGTACCGGTGAAAATTGGGCTACTGTTGGCCGAAGGAGGAGAAGGAGAGGAGGGAGACGTCTACAGAGACGGCAGGGAAAGGAGCAGTGTAGGAGAGTGGAGGTTCGGGTTGGTACTTTAAATGTTGGTACTATGACGGGTAAAGGGAGAGAGATAGCTGATATGATGGAGAGGAGAAAGGTAGATATGCTGTGTGTTCAGGAGACCAAGTGGAAAGGGAGTAAGGCCAGGAACATTGGAGGTGGATTTAAACTGTTTTATCATGGTGTGGATGGAAAGAGAAATGGTGTAGGGGTGATTCTGAAGGAAGAGTACAGTAAGAGTGTAGTGGAGGTGAAGAGAGTTTCTGATAGGGTGATGATCGTGAAGGTGGAAGTTGAAGGGATGATGATAAATGTCATCAGTGCCTATGCTCCACAAGTTGGCTGTGAGATGGAGGAAAAGGAAAGATTCTGGAGTGAATTAGATGACGTGGTAGATGGTGTACCTAGGAAAGAACGATTGGTGATTGGGGCAGACTTTAATGGGCATGTAGGTGAAGGGAACAGAGGTGATGAGGTGATGGGTAGGTATGGTTTTAAGGAGAGGAATGTGGAAGGGCAGATGGTGGTAGATTTTGCTAAAAGGATGGAAATAGCAGTGGTGAACACGTATTTTAAGAAGAAGGAGGATCATAGGGTGACGTATAGGAGTGGAGGAAGGTGCACACAGGTGGACTATGTGCTATGCAGGAGATGCAACCTGAAGGAGATTGGAGACTGTAAGGTGTTGGCAGGGGACAGTGTAGCTAGACAGCATCGGATGGTGGTCTGTAGGATGGTTTTGGAGGCGAAGAAGAAGAGGAGGAATGTAAGGATTGAAAGAAGAATAAGATGGTGGAAACTGAAGGAGGAAGAGTGTAGTGTGAGGTTCAGGGAAGAGGTCAGACAGGGGCTCGGTGGTGGTGAAGAGGTGCCGGATGATTGGGGAACTACTGCAGGAGTGATGAGGGAGGCAGCTAGAAAAGTACTTGGTGTGACATCTGGAAATAGAAAGCAAGACAAGGAGACGTGGTGGTGGAATGAGGAAGTGCAGGAGAGCATTAGGGGAAAGAGGTTGGCAAAACAGAAGTGGGATCGACAGAGTGATGAGAAAAGTAGGCAGGAGTACAAGGAGATGCGGCAGCAGGTAAAAAGGGATGTGGCGAAAGCCAAGGAAAAGGCATATCAGGAGCTGTATAAGAGGTTGGACACTAAGGAAGGAGAAAAGGATTTGTACCGATTGGCCAGGCAGAGGGACCGAGCTGGGAAGGATGTACTGCAAGTTAGAGCAATAAAGGATGGAGAGGGAAATGTGTTGACTAGTGAGGAGAGTGTGTTGAGAAGGTGGAGGGAGTATTTTGAGCAGCTGATGAATGAGGAAAATCACAGAGAGAGAAGGTTGGAGGATGTGGAGTTGGTGAAGCAGGATGTAGATAGGATTAGTAAGGAGGAAGTGAGAGCAGCGATTAAGAGGATGAAGAATGGAAAGTCGGTTGGACCAGATGACATACCAGTAGAGGCGTGGAGATGTTTAGGAGAGATGGCAGTGGAGTTTTTAACCAGATTGTTTAACAGGATTCTGGAAGGGGAGAGGATGCCTGAGGAATGGAGAAGGAGTGTGCTGGTACCGATCTTTAAGCATAAGGGAGATGTGCAGACCTGCAGTAACTACAGGGGAATTAAGTTGATCAGTCACACCATGAAGTTATGGGAAAGAGTAGTGGAAGCCAGGCTGAGAGAAGAGGTGACCATCTGTGAGCAACAGTATGGTTTCATGCCGAGGAAGAGCACCACAGATGCCTTATTTGCTTTGAGGATGTTGATGGAGAAGTATAGAGAAGGACAGAAGGAATTGCATTGTGTATTTGTGGATTTAGAGAAAGCGTACGACAGAGTGCCAAGAGAGGAGTTGTGGTATTGTATGAGGAAGTTGTAAGTAAGACAGAGTACATGTGTGTGAATGAGAGGGAGGGCAGTGGAGTGATCCGGTTGCAGGGAGAAGAGGTGGAGAAGGTGGAGGAGTTCAGGTACCTGGGGTCAACAGTGCAAAGTAATGGAGAGTGTGTTAGAGAAGTAAAGAAAAGAGTGCAGGCAGGGTGGAGTGGGTGGAGAAGAGTGACAGGAGTGATTTGTGATAGTAGGGTATCTGCAAGAATGAAAGGGAAAGTTTATAGGACTGTGGTGAGACCTGCGATGTTGTATGGATTAGAGACAGTGGCATTGACTAAAAGGCAGGAGGCAGAGCTGGAGGTAGCAGAGCTGAAGATGTTAAGGTTTTCGTTGGGAGTGACGAGGATGGACAAGATAAGACATGAGTTTATTAGAGGGACAGCCCATGTAGGATGTTTTGGTGATAAGGTGAGGGAGGCGAGATTGAGATGGTTTGGACATGTGCAGAGAAGGGACATGAATTATATTGGTAGAAGAATGCTGAAGATGGAGCCACCAGGTAGGAGGAAAAGAGGAAGGCCAAGGAGGAGGTTCATGGATGTGGTGAGGGAAGACATGCAGGTAGTTGGTGTGAAAGAGGCAGATGTAGAGGACAGGGTGGTATGGAGACGGATGATCCGCTGTGGCGACCCCTAATGGGAGCAGCCGAAAGAAGAAGAAGAAGAAGATTAAAAGAAACAACAAATTAGTAAATGGGGCAGATAAGTAAAGGATTATTATTATTATTATTATTATTATTATTATTATGTTTATGAAGCCATTTTACCTACAATAAACTTCATTTAAACATAAATTGTTAATATTAAATGCATGTCAATCTCTTCATTATCTAAAATCTAAATTCATTACTGTTTTAAATCTTAAAAGGTTATGCTGCCATCTCAAAGGAGGGCTTTGTTCTCAGATCCTCTGGGAGAAAGTTCAGCAAAACTGAAACAATGCCAGGATGTAACAAGGTATTTGAAGTTGTTCATCCAAAAAAATGTGCTTCTGTACAAAATTTATCTCTACAGAAAAAATGACTTATTCCAGTATCGCAATCATGATGATTTTATATGTTAAGGGCTTTTATGCGACAAAAGGGATGCAATTTTTCAAGGTGGTCCTGCGATACACTGCCTCACCCAAAACAGCAAGATGGCACATCATGTGGCATCTTGGCTTTGAAAGTAAGTGATTTAAAATAGATAAATTACTTAATTACTCTGAATTTATGATCTTGGAGAAGGACAATTAAGTTGCTTAAGTTGCTTATTATGGTGTTTTATGTTCCTTTATAATGAAATTGCTTCTTTTATTATTTTCCTTTTTTAGTTTGCTGAATTTGTACTTAGAGAGGAGCCAATTGTTTTAATTAACACAAAAGAAGGAGTGGAAGACTTGAGAAAAGAAATAGCTGTCACTCTTCTCCAAAATAGTGGTATGTGTAATCTACAGTATCAGTCGTAACATTACTATTTTAAATATTTTTAAAAGAAGAATCTTATTTTTATTAAGCCTGCATTTATTTGATCAAACATAAAGTGAAATATTAAAAAAATTATATTAATAAGTTTTGTGAGATTCTATACAAATGTAAAATAATGTTTTTTCTATTTTAATATGTTATAAAATATAATTTATTTTTATGATGCAGAGCTGAATTTTCTTCAACTGTTACTGCAGATTGAAGTGTCACACATGCCTTTAGAATTCATTCTAATATTCAGATTTATTATTAATGTTGGAAACAGTTGTGCTGATTATATATGTATTATATATAATTGGGGTTTTTTTTGTTTGTTTTTTAAGAAAAAAGACTACAAGTTTCAGTCAGTGTTGAATTTTTCTTTTTTTGTTTTGAAAATATAGCCTACTTTTTTTCAGCAAGGACGTGTTAAATAAATAAGAAGTGATTGTAAAGGCTTATAATTTCAGAAAAGATTTCCATTTTAGATGAATGCTGTTTTTTTTACATTCTTAAATGAATCCTGAAAAAATCATAGCAGCCTCTAAAAAAAAAGAAGCACAACTGTTCATGATCACCATTCAGCAGTAAGAATGCCTGCCTCTCTACATTTCCTCCCTAGTCATTAACTGCACATCCTTCTTAATCACCACACCTATCTGCCATCATCCTCACCAACTCATTTGACTACCTGCTTGTTTAGCAGAAATGTACCTGTACGTTTGGTTGAAATTGGATATATTTTCTTTTGCAATGTACATTTTGAATGTACATTCACTGACTGTACATTCAATGCAAATCATATAATCTTCTTACTTGAATTGGTTATTTTAGATGACCTGAGCCAGCTGTGCCATGTCTGTGGGGAGAAAAGTGGAAATAATAACTGGGTATTAACTGTTTTCTATGGGCAAGATTATTCACTATCTATCACAATTTAACAATTGGTTACAGTGTCTGTCTAGTGCCTTGAAGAAAATTATGTCTTCTCTACATTTCAGATTGCCTGTGACTGCTGCAATTGGTGGTACCACCAATCATGTATCCAGGCGACATCACAAGTGCACTTTTTGTGTCATGCCTGTCAAAACTAGAATTAAAGGAGTAACACTTTTTATACACCTGTTCTATTAGTGGATTTTTATTTTGTAAAGTTTTGTAATTTTTACATGCATTAACTCTAGATTTTTCGACATTTTGAAAAATAGAGCTGTCTGTATAAATCAAACAAAACTTTGTGCATTCAATATTAATACTTGTGTAGGTGTATAACAGCAAATTTGGTAACTCTGAGTATGAAGGAAAAATAAATAGAGGGGTTGTAGAATTAAGGCAGGTGGTTTACATTTGGTTTGCCTAAATAATACAGCTCTCCATGTTGTTAGATTAAATGTAGTATTTTACACATATATTATTACTGGTGTAGGTGGATTACAACAAGATTGGTAACTCTGAGTATGGAGGAAAAAGAAATGGGGGGTAGAATTAAAATGGCAAATGATTACATTCCTGATTTTATTCTGCCATTTACAGGAAGCTGTATACGTTTTCTTCAAATTAATCTTTTAGCGTTAGGACCAGGAAAACATTTGACCCAATCTTCCGTGTTTTTAGTGCCATCTACAGGAAATACGACGGTACTGTCCGCGTGCACGCGAAGGGTGGTTGATTTCAGACCGGGTGTTCACCGGTTCTAGGCAGTTATATCAAGGTGGGCAATCAGTGGTTTGCCAACACCTAATCCAGTTCTCCCCATAACTAATATTTATGTAAGGATGGTCAGATCCTCTTCATGAGGTCAGACCTCGAGAACTGCCATGCAACAAAACAAACCTTTGAATCTGAGGAGAGAAAACCATTTGTTCAGATGCTCCCTCACCCATCCTTGAGCTCCCTCTTTCCCTCCTGAAAATATGGCTGGGTCATGGAAAGGTGACTTAGAAGTTCCCGGAATTCAAACTTGCATAATGTAATTATTACATTTTAGGGATGTATGAATTTAACCTTTACATTTTTAGTATCATTTTAAAGATCTCAGTGCGATTGGAAATAAGATCCCAGTCCCATATCAGTAGAACAGACCCAAAATAAAGATCTCAGGTTTGGGGAAAGTCTGTCCTACTAGTGTGAGGGTTGTCCCAGTGAAGATCTTTATTAGGTGTTACTCTAGGTGTTTATTGTTATTATTAATTTTATATATCACCTCCTGTCCCAAGAAAGGGTTCATGGATGAAGGGATCATGTTGTTTAACTTTCTGTTTTAGATTTGACATTTGTTTATTGATTACTGTCTAGCAAATAAATGTACAATTCTTTATTAACACATTTTGATTAAATCATTTATATCTAGTTGATTATGTAGCCTGGTGTTACCGCAAATCTATGGATTTTACAGGATTGTACATACAGAAGACTCATGAACGACGGGAGCACAGAGCACAACGTCTGAAGGTCACAATGACCTCCAGATTTCTGACTATCACTGACAGCAAGTTATGACAAAGTCAACTATTCTTTATGCATGAGCAAGCATTGAGCAGCTTACAAGTTTTGCGGTTATATCCTCTGACAAAGATTCAGACTGGCGAGTTTGTGTCTGCATTTGTATCACTGACTTAGCAAGTTTAACAAAGTGGCTAAATAAAGTGTTCTTTATGCATGAGCAAGCATTGAGTGGCCTAAAATCAAACACTTTAGAATCTTGAATTAACCATGACTATCAGTGTCTATGGCTGAATTAAATAAAACTGTCAGTGACAGCGAATACATCATCAAAAATGAAAATCTGACTTAAACACTTTCATTGCTTAATTCGCTCTCTCTTTAATTCAGTTATTTAAATGCATTGAATCATGATGCAAAGATTGGATGTTATATATATTTTGTTCCAAAATACAAAATGTCAAGTTAAGTTTATTTCTTTAGCGCTTTTCACAACAGACATGGTCTCAAAGCAGCTTTACAGAATTTAACAGTTAAGGTGAATGGTGTGTGTTTATCCCTGAGTAGCCATGGCGACTGGCGACTGTGGCAAGGAAAAACTCCCTTAGATGTTATGAGGAAGAAACCTTGAGAGGAACCAGACTCAAAAAGGGAACCTATCCTCATTTGGGTAACATCAAGACTGTGATTATATTCTTAACAATGCAGAACACTGTAAAATGCTGCTAAGTAGTAAGATAGCAAGCTGACTTTGTGCAAACTGTGAATCAAATTGGAAATAGAAGTTATTACAGTTATAAGGCATGCTGCTATTTATTATTAAGTATTCGCTGTATGAATGTGGTGGAAAAATCCAAAAGAATTGTGCCCGAAACATGTGAACATTTTCTTTGAAATAAATAAATAAATCATTGTCTCACCTATTTTGCTTATTTTTTCAGGTTCGGGAAATTGATATTAAAATAATTGAAACATCACGGTTTTATTTAATACTGCATTTTTAATGCTAAATAAACAAGATCACATTTCATATAACATTTTTAAAAGAATAATAAGGTCCACCTAAACTGCAGATATGCACTGTGGTTTATTATATCTATCGAAATATTATCTGAGATCATTTATTTTATCTATAAAAACATTTAAAAAATGTAGACAACTTCATCTCTGTAGGCATTTCTAGAATAATCTCTTGCAATGGTTAATAGCCTGCTTAACTGTGGCGAATTACATAATTTGAAAAAAATGAGATGAAAATTTCAGAGCACAGCAAAGTGTTGTCTGAGGGTCTTCAGCATCTTTTGAGTGTCCACATGCTCAGGAAAAGCATCCTCTGATTTCTGGGCTGCCACGTAGCTACTCTGAAGATCACCAACCTGTCAAACAAAATACAGATAACCACAGGAGAAACTAGCGAGTTCTGTCCTTACATATGTATATACATTTAAAAATTAAAATAGGTAAAAAGAATAATCAACAAATATGGGTCTAAAGCTGTTTGAAATTTAATAGTGCTCACCTTATCTGACAGGACAGAGAAGTTAAAATGTGGCTCATACATATGGGGGGAGAGTGAAGCGGCTGTTTGCAGAAAGGCTTTTGCCTGCAAAAGAAAGCCACATTGCTGTTATACACTGTTACAAGAAAATTTCATTTTAAGGAAGAGGATTAGTTGTACGCAAGCAAAGCACCCACACTAAATCTGTTCCAAAACAAAACCGTCATTACAGAGAAAAACTCAATACTCTTTCACATGTACATTCCTTCATAAAGGGATTATAAGATTGTCTGGTGTAAACTGTGAAGAACAGTGTAATCAATTTGCCACTGAACTCAAGGACTGAACTCACATCTATTATGTTGCACGCCAGCTCCAATAATAAAACCATGTGAGCACATAAACACACTGTCACAAACAGTGTTTACAACAAATAATATCTGATACTGGTCAGGTAGGGAATTAAACTAAACAGGATGTGCTGTTAGGTGGTTATTGTGAACCTAAGAATGTTTATTTGTTGTAGACTTATATACTTGATGTAATATTATGCCTGTTTTTTAATTTAGTTTATGTAGCAAGTAAACCATAGTAGTATGTGTATGTTGGAACTACAGAATATCTTTCGGCTGCTTCCATTAGGGGTCGCCACAGTGGATCATTCGTCTTCATCCCCCCTGTCCTCTACATCTGCCTCTTTCAACCCAACTACCTGCATGTCTTCCCTCACCACATCCATAAACCTCCTCCTTGGCCTTCATCTTTTCCTCCTTGCTAGCAGCTCCATCCTCAGCATTCTCCTACCGATATACCCCATGTCCCTCCTCTGCACATGTCCAAACCATCTCATCTACTTCACCTTGTCTCCAAAATGTCCTACATGCGCGGTCCCTCTAACTCGTTTCCAATCCTGTCCATTCTTGTCACTCCCAACGAAAACCTCAACATCTTCAGCTTTGCTACCTCCAGCTCCACCTTCTGTCTTTTACTCAATGCCACTGTCTCCAAACCATACAACATCACAGGTCTCACCACAGTCCTATAAACTTTCCCTTTCACTTTTGCAGATACCCTTCTATCACAAATCACTCCTGACACTCTTCTTCACCCACTCCAGCCTGTCTGCACTCTTTTCTTTACTTCTCTAACACACTCTCCATTACTTTGCACTGTTGATGCCAGGTACCTGAACTCCTTCACCTTCTCCACCTCTTCTCCTTGCAACCCACCACTTCACTGCCCTCCCTCTCATTCACACACACATACTCTGTCTTACCCCTACTGACTTTCATTCCCCTTCTCTCCAGCGTGTACCACCACCTCTCCAAGCTCTTTTCAACCTGCTTCCTACTCTCACTACAAATCACAATATCATCCATAAACATTATAGTCCACGGAGACACCTGTCTGACCTCGTCCGTCAACCAGTCCATCACCACTGCAAACAGGAAAGGGCTTAGAGCCGATTCTTGATGCAATCAAACCTCCAACTTGAACCAGTTTGTCGTTCAGAATATATTAATACATATTTGACTAATGATGTAAGAATGAAACAATTCTATTGAATAATGTTTTAACATTTTTTGTTAATTTATGTTATTTATATAAAATCTATAAAATGAATAATCAGCTAAATACTAAATTCACAACACCTATATATTTTTTTTCCAAATCTCAACTATTCACTAGTTTGATCTTCTATGTTAACGCCATCTGGTGTTTCTATAGCTATTAATTATTGGTTAAGAAAATAAAATCATGAGATTAAAGGTGCTGATAAGTGTGCCATACCTGCTCAATGCGTCCTTTGCGTAGCTCCAGCACTGCCAAGTTGTTGTAGGCTTCGGCATTGTCATTGTTAAATGCTAATGCTAGTTTAAAGCACTGATAAGCAAGAGTCAAGTCACCGATACCCTAAGGAAAAGAAACACAATGGAACAGAGAGTTGATTTTAAAGATTTCACGGGTTACCACTGGATTACCCAATAACTTCATATGAGGTCCATGAGAGTTTTAATCTGAACGTGGCTATGCTGGTGTCAAACTCACCACTGCAACATGTCCGATATTATACCAGATGTCAGCCTGTTCATCATCACTGGAAACCAGGGCTAATGCCCTCTCGAATGAGGATAGAGTCATGTCATACTGCTGAGCATAAAAGCAGCATAGGCCCAGATTATTATAGAGCTGGCAGTTATATACACCCATCTGCAGCAACCGTCTGAAACAAAAAGAGGAAAAAATGTATTAAAGTAACAGTAACATTACATATTAATATATTAACAGTGGTGTGTTTAACAAAAAGTGTTTGCCCCTTCCTGATTTTTTGGGGGGGTTTTTTGTCACACTTTTATGTTTCAGATCATCAAACTAATTTAAATATTAAATAGGCATGATGTCTAGCTTTTGAGGATCTTTTGGTCTACTTCACTTTGTCAGGCAGGTCCTATTTAAGAGATTTCTTGGTTGTGAAAAGGTGTTGCAGTAATCAGGCCTGGGTGTGGCTAGAGAAATGGAACGCAGGTGTGACAAACCACAGTTTTAACAGGGGGCAAACACTTTTTCACACAGGGCCATGTAGTTTTAAATTTTGTTTTCCCTCAATAATAAAAACCAACATTTAAAAACTGCATGTTGTATTCAGTTGTGTTATCTTTTACTAATATTTAAATTAGTTTGATGATCTTAAACATTATAATGTGACAAACATGCAAAAAAATAAGAACTCAGGAAAACACTTTTTCACACCACTGTAAGCTCTTGTATACTTCTACATGAAGAAGGGAGTTGAAGACCTGTAGAAACGCAAGGCGATCTCTGGCTGGTCTGTATAGAAATGATTGCTTCCTATGCAGGCAATGGCCTCCACATTTGTGTTGTCCTGCTTTAAGACATCTTTGTAATACTCTGTAGCTGAAGTGATGTTATTCATCTCCTAATGCAGTCAAAGATATAAATTACTACACTTGGCAAACGAAAGTTTCATTTCAATACACAAGCTACAAAAACATGTAGCTCAAAATAACCTCTGCATATTTATCCCTCCGAATCTAGCAGTAAAACACGGACCTCATGAATGCGAGCAATCCCCGTCAGCAAAGTTACTTCTCCTGGGAAGTGGTCCAGTCCTTGTTTGAAGAGGTTCAAGGCAGTTATGGGTTGATCTAATCGCTGATAAACCTGTGCACCAGGAAAAAGAGAACGAGCACTGAATTACTGTTGTACATTTCCATTATTTATAAGCAAAGTATAAACAAAGAAAACGTTGTACCTTCGCAAGGTAAAGGTAAGTATCTACAAACTCTTGATGGCTGAGAGCTGATCTGAATTGTTTCTCAGCTTCACGGTACAAACCAAGCCTGCAAATACAAACTTCAATCATCCAACCGGTCGATGCGTCACATATAAATATCAGATAGATTCTCAGTTATCCTCTCAATGCAGTTAAATAAACATGTCACCTCTAGCAATACTTTGTTATAATAGTGTTTTGTCACCTGTAATAACATTTCCCAAGTTGGACTTTCCACCACCAGTCCTTGAACTGTGCATGCTCCGTAGCAAGTGCAGCTAGGTCCAAAGCCTGAAATGTTCCAAAGTTGTGAAGTTAACACATGTACTGCAAATCAAATCTATGATTGTTTTGCTTATTTTTATTCAATTCTTTTCATTGCCAATTTCCACTTAATAAATGGGTCTCATTTATAATAAGTCAAGTCAAGTTTATTTGTATAGCGCTTTTCACAACAGACATTGTCTCAAAGCAGCTTTACAGAAATCAACAGTCAAGGTGAATTGTGCATTTATCCCTGATGAGCAAGCCTGTGGCAAGGAAAAACTCCCTTAGATGTTATGAGGAAGAAACCTTGAGAGGAACCAGACTCAAAAGGGGAACCTATCCTCATTTGGGTGTCATCAAGAGTTTGATCCTAATACCAGTATTACCTAGAATTTGAGCGAATAAAAGCTACTTTCACTGACCAGGCACAACTTTATGGCCATCGATCAGACCACCTGCCCAATATTGTGTTGTTCCCTCTTTTGCTTCCAAAACAGTCCTGATCTGTTGGGCATTAACTTCTATAGCAATTTGAGCTACAGGAGCTCGTCTGTTGGATCGGACCACATGGGCCAGCCTTGCTCCACTCATGCATTAATGACCCTTGCCTACGCATGCCCATTTTTACTGCTAACACGTCAACATTAAGAACAAAATGTTCATTTGCTGCCTAATCTATCCCACCCACTAACAGGTGACATTCACTTCACCAATCATAATGTTATAATGACATAATGTGATGCCTAATCAGTGTATTTACTTCATAAAGCCAAATATTCTATTATCTATTTCTATTATCATTTGCTTATCGAGTATTAAAGGTGGACTACTCACATTTTTTACATCATTCTCATGGTGAAAGATGTATTCAAATAAGGCCTGGTATAGGAGTAAAAGAGAGAAAATAAATTCCAATCACAACATTTGAGACAGGAATTAATAATCCTTTAACTGCTAAATTCATTACCAACTTGTGATTTGCGGTACCTTGGATAAATTTGGTTTCTGTGCATACTTTGCCAAATTTAACCTGGACATGTTAATAAACGGCCCATCTTGATGTGTTAGCATCGAAGCCTGAAAGATAGATATCAATTTGAAACAATGTACACGAAGAATTACTGGTATTTTTTAAAGTAGAATACAAATGTAAAAAACTGATCACAAGTTGTTTTTTTTTTAATATTACACTGTGTGTAGCCTACCGTGCCCAATCGGACAAATCTCCCAGAAGCACTGGTGACAGGGCGAGCAGTGTTTGCAGTTCGAGGTGTCCTGATGGCTTGCTCCATAGTCCCTGGTCTACCAGATTGAGTGCTGGGCCTTACAAATCCTGTAATGGGGCGTCCCGACTGGGTCACTGGTCTAGGGTTAAAAAAAACATCAGAGACAAGTCACAATAAATATGCAATAAAGTGTATTACTTCTAGTGCATCTGATTCAGTTTTCCGTTTTTAAACTGTGGGTCTCAAAATTATAAAAAATAATTTATATATTAATTCATAACTTTTTTTTTATAATCTTGGCTATCACAACGCACCATTATCAAATTTGTTCCTTTTTCTATCAATTATTAACAGTCTCACATTTCTTATTTAGTTCTTATATTCATAAGCTGGTTTGCATGGTTGAATAGGTTTAATACATATCTCAGTAACAGTGGGGGTTTTGGGATTAATGGGATCTATAGTTGCAAGAAGTTTGTCACCCATTGTATTAACCTTCATATATTCTTCTACACCTTTATTAAAAATCAATGTTTAATTATGGATGTTTACAACCTACAACTACAATGAACTGGAATGACTACATTAGTATTTATTAACCTGATAGCTGGAGTAGGTCCTCCACCTTGACTTGTTCCAGGGAGCCTCAGTGATGTTCCAGGTCCTGCCAGAAAATAGTTTGGTTAGTTGTGAAACTAAAAAGTGTCTTAAAAAAAGAGGTTATAATGAAGGTTGTTTTTTTAATATATATAAATAAGGTGACAGCTTTATGGGAGTACACACGTGCCACTTGTGCAATAGCACTTTCATCCAACATTATTTCTGCAATTCCCTCCTGGTCAACTTCCACTTCATCAATGTACACCATCTCAGTCAGGGCCCTTGTCTTCAGGCTCCATGCAGCCTTCAGGAAAGCAGAAGAACTACTTTAAACAAACTAAAGCAAAAAGTCTTTCAATGTAATCGTTATTTTGGTTCTGTAGAAGTTCTTCCATTAAAGCCTTTGGCTCTGTGAGTGTTAGACACTGGTATTGATGGCTGTAGGTTACAAAAAGGCACAAATGTTCACAAATATCCTAGTTGAAACACACCGTGGTAAATTGGTAGATCAGTGAAGGGAATATTTATTAATTAACACTGGGATTAGATTAAAACAAAGGGTGAATTGGGTGTGACTGGGGTTCTACCTAGGAGCCTGTTTCTACTATACTTCACTAAAAGAAACATCCAGGGTTTAAGCTGTTACCTCAGAAATATGTGGTGTATGAGGTTCCTTGGCAAAAAGGTGAGGCAGAGAAGAGTGATCAAAATCAAAGGTTTAATTTGAAAGCGCATACCCGAAATGTGTTTTCACTAAACAAAAATAATTGTTAAAACTAATTAGTATGCAAAAATATGTCCCTACATATCTGTCCTTCTGAAAAAATCTAATACACGCTGACCTTCCAAGTTGTTTTAAATGGTCAAGCTGGCAAAGTGCAGTTAGAAATGAAGGTTTTACTACACTGTAGGATTTATAAGAAATGAACACAAGACTAAGACAATTGGATATTGTCAAATATTTATTTATCAGTGTTGTGATTCGTGGTCTAATAGATTGAACATCCCTACACTTGCTTTGGTTGCTGCTAGATGATCAGTCCAAGCTGGATGTTCAGAAGCGTGGTGTCCACTGTCCTGACTAGATGATTAATATTAACGCATATTTTTATGTAATATTAACTTGGGTATTTATCTAAGAAGTTGCTGGAACAGAAAAGACACACAGCAAGAAAATAAGACCACTAATGTTTTTGCGTTTTATTTACGATCTAAACATTTTAATGGGATTAATAGTAGTCTAGCTGGCTAAAATCCACAGCCCTGCTGGCTCTATTAGATCCATATCAACACACTCACCTGGTCGAACGGATTGTCCTCCAACACCTTTGTGCAAAGATCGGAGCATTTCTGGAACTTCCGTCTCCTGAAATAACTCCATGCTAGAAAAAGAGGATCCATAGATAATGTCACTTCCATTATTTTATCCTGAAAAAAAGCCGTGTTGGTCGAATGTGTGTTTCTGTTTCCGGGCACAGATTAGCTGAGTGAGCTACAGCCTCTGTAGCTAAACCTCGAGCGTCCCGTTACTCCCAGCAACGCGTTACTGTCACGTTCTGCGCATGCGCGTGTCTGCTATAGGTATTCAAATACATTTCTTTGTATATTTTTCCGCCCTGTTTTTTTTTTGTTTTGTTTTTTTTTTTACATCATTTTGACCTTCCGTAATCTTCTGCCGAGGATTGGTCTTTTTTATTTACTTTGAGTTTAGACATTAAACTTGAATAGAAAGGGGAACAGCAAACAAACAGCAAATATACATACTAACTTCACTGACATTAAAATCTGATCTACTATGTCCAAGTAGAAATAAGTTAAAAAATGCTAATTAAATAAATAAAAGCCTATAAACTGCTTTTCTAATAATACTGTTTAACTGTGGGAAAAATTACAAGTATCATCTTCTTCTTTCGGCTGCTCCCATTAGGGGTCGTCACAGCGGATTATTCGTCTCCATACCCCCCTGTCCTCTACATCTGCCTTTTTTCACCCAACTACCTGCATGTCTTCCCTCATCACATCCATCAACCTCCTTCTTGGCCTTCCTCTTTTCCTCCTGCCTGGTGGCTCCATCCTCAGCATTCTCCTACGGATATACCCCATGTCCCTCCTTTGCACATGTCCAAACCATCTCAATCTTGCCTCCCTCACCTTGTCTCCAAACTGTCTTTTACTCAATGCCAATGTCTCTAAACCATACAACATTGCAGGTCTCACTACAGTCCTATAAACTTTCCCTTTCACTCTTGCAGGTACCCTTCTATCACAAATCACTCCTGTCACTCTTCTCCACCCACTCCACCCTGTCTGCACTCTTTTATTCACTTCTCTAACACACTCTCCATTACTTTGCACTGTTGACCCCAGGTACCTAGACTCCTCCACCTTCACCACCTCTTCTCCCTGCAACCGCACCCCTCCACTGCCCTCCCTCTCATTCACACACATGTACTCTGTCTTACTACTACTGACTTTCATTCCCCTTCTCTCCAGCGTGTACCTCCACCTCTCCAGGCTTTTTTTAACCTGCTCCTTACTCTCACCACAAATAACAATATCATCCGCAGAGACATGCAGTCAGAAGAGGAATGTGATGCAGTGATGTAGCAGTGATGAGGCTGTGCCTCACCTGTTATATTACTTTTTTTCAATTTAATTAAATGTGAATTTATATTTTATTAAAACGTAGCGTTTTCACTCAGATCTGCATAATAAATGCTAATTCTTTGTCAATCAACTGAATTTATCACAGGGGGGCCCCAGTCAAGTTGTAGAAACATCTCAAGGATGATCAGTGGAAACAGGACGCATTTTTTTTATATACATTTGCAAAAAGATTTTAAGCAAACTTCTTTCACATTGTCATTATGGGGTGTTGTTTGTAGACTTTTGAGGAAAATAATGAATTAAATCAATTTTGCAATAATTTTGTAACAACATGTGGGGGAAAAAATGATGTGCTGTGAATACTTTCCATATTCACTGTTTTAAAAAAAGACCATTTCTTGCTTTGCCAATCTCTTGCAATTTTTTCGTCGCAGTTTTTTCTATTTTTCGATAAATAAAGCTCTCACTAATTCTGCCTTATGGTAAGATACATTATCATTATGTGTAATTGAATTAATAATTAAATCATATATCACATCTACCTCATGTGTATTGCAACTTAACTTTGCTATGTCTAATGTTTACTCTTGATGTTTAAAGTCTATGCACCTTAGTCAGTTAGTAACAACATTTCATTCTTTTGTATAGTGTGTATGTAAAAGAGCTTGAGTTTGATTAATAGTTATACTGCTTGAAAGTCACACACATATCTATGGAAATTATTTGTAGATTTGTTGCTCTTGATAAAACTGCAATTAACAGTAGCATGAGAGGCAGCGATTCCCACATCCTAAGGACGAAGGTGTGTGAGGGCCCAAGTACTGATTATATGACACCCAAATAACATTGCCTAATCAAACTATGAATTTAAGAAGAAAAAAAAGAAAAAAAAAGAAGAATACAAACAAAATAAATAAATAATCAAAAACTTTTAAAATTAAAATTGACATTAAAAATAATTATAATAAATTTAAATTGTATATATATATATATATATATATATATATATATATAGTATATTATTTTTAAATATATTATTTTAAATAATAATAATAATAATAATTATATATTTATATATATATATATATATATATATATATATACCAAACAGGATTTACGCAAACACGTCAACTTCCGGATTCCACTCCCCGTACATATAATGCTCGCGCAGACTTCCGTTCTCAAAGCATTGTGGGAAAGAGAAGGCTGCAGTAGACCATTTTAGGTGTTGATGCAGTCGTCAGTAGGAGGACGCGCGCTTTCAGGTTGGCACGAAGACACATTTCACCTGTCGGCCGCAAGTTTTTTGGGGGTTAAACTTATCGTTTAAATTACGTTTTTAGTTGGTAAGTTCATGTAGTGCAACATATGGGCCTTTTGGAGTTTTTCGAAGGCTCGCTTACGTTATTTTGCATCTCCAAGCAACAGACTTCGTCGTGAGGCTCCATTTTGGTGACCTGTTAAATGTCGGAGCCGCCATGCTAGCTGCATAGCCAGCGCCTTTAGCGCTAACATATCAACATTTACACTGCTCTGGAAATAGCACAAATAGGTTTATGTGGTGTATTATTATTATTTATAATATAAGAAAAGAGAGTGCGGGTGTGTTGGTGCTATGTGTTAGAACTGCTAGCCACCGAGCTGTACGCGTTGTATCGATCTACTCGGTTGATGTGAGACGGGGGATTAATAAAACTTTGTATCCTCAGCAATTATTATTGAAATATGCTTAGAAGACAAAGCTGACATTAATTTCCAAAATTATCAATTGCATGAGCCCATAAACAATTGTGCATTTTTTTTTTTCCTTCTGTGACGTCGTTAATGCGCCTTTAAGATGAACTCACACTTTCAGTGTTTAACTTTGCGTTCCTTCACAGCCAAAATGTTGAATATGAATGTAAAGCTTATATATTACTAGTATAATCTGTTATAGCTGTAGTGGGACGTCAAAGCGTTGGGCTTCTGTTTAGAAAATAATGATCGCTGTCAACTTTGATTGGTTTCCCAAGTAATGTTCAAGTCTAAGACTGACTGAATTTTTTTTGGAAAACTTTGTTCATGTTTAAGCAATTAATACTTCAGCTTCTGAGCATGCGCAGTGGCAAGCCTTTGTGTGTATGTGTATAATTTATATATGCATTTGATATAAAATGAAGCTACATCGAAGTGTAATAATTAGGGAAAGTGAAGTTTTGGAGTTCCAGTAGGTGAACAGTGTTCCCTACAACATCCTGTAGATCAGAGATGCTCAGACTAGGGCCAATGTTGCAAATCTTGACCCATGGTGACCTTTTGACTTGTTCTATCATGACACACGAGACTAGGAAAAATGGGGACAAATGCTACTGACACAGATTTCTAATGTAGCATGACTGAATGAATGAATTTTTAATAATCATGAAATCATAAATATGGGGAACCAAGGCAAATTTA
The DNA here is from genome assembly GCF_014805685.1 of Silurus meridionalis. NCBI lineage: Eukaryota > Metazoa > Chordata > Actinopteri > Siluriformes > Siluridae > Silurus > Silurus meridionalis. The sequence goes on along the minus strand of NC_060884.1, from coordinate 12,932,099 downwards.
ATATAATACAGTTTGCTACTGTGTGCCTAAGGCATTAGACTTTGGATCGGAAATGTCATTAGTTTAAATCTTAACAACCAGCTCGGCGTGTTTTTTTTGCAGAATATGAAGTCCCGTTACAGTTACATCAGCTGACACAACAGCGAATGCTTAGATCTCTGATATAGGAATCATGTTGCATGTGCAGCCAACAAATGAGACATTTACCAAAACATAGGCTTAATGATGTGCAATTAAATTGCAGCAAATTGTATAAAGGTCTTTAGGATGTGTAAAAGGTGTAAAGTTTTCATATTTGGCATTAAGAGGAGAGCAGTTTGTGATATGCATTGCTCAAAGATGATTGATTATTTATTTTTTGCCATTCGCAGTTCTCTCATTAGGTGACGCAGAGATGGGTGCAGATAAGCGGTGAGTGTCGGCTCATTTCTGTTGCCATGAACTATCTGTATAGCACATAGTTTAACATTTGTAATATTTGTTGGTACTGATGCAACTTGGTGGTTGGTTAGGGTTAGCCGCACAGAGCGCAGTGGCAGGTACGGTTCCGAGCAGTCTCGTGATGACGACAGACGAGACCGGCGAGATCGTGACGATCGAGGATATGACTCCCACCGCTGGAGCGACGATCGGCGCAGTGACCGCTACGATGGAGACAGAGGGGATCGTAGTGATCGGTACTGGAGCAGAGACAGTCCTGAGGTTTGTGCAAGGTTCTGATTGTTTTTTTTTTTTGTTTGTTTGTTTTTTTGTGAGAGAGGTTTTATTACCACTAAGCATAAATATATTTTTAATGCGTTTTTTTGAAAGTGAGCTACAGTTCTAATATATAGCATGATTGTTTCTCTTGCACGTATCCATAATTGCAGCGGGGTAGGAAGCGGCGTAGCAGTGACTGTTCTGATGACGGTCACCATTCTGATGGTGATTACTCTGAGCATGACTACAGGGGAGACCCAGCTGATGAAAAGGAGAGTAAGACCATCATGCTTCGTGGTCTGCCTGTCAATATCACAGAGGCAGACGTAAGTACCAAAATGTCAAAAGATAAGTTTTATAATGGGTCCTAAATGGTTTGGGTTAACCATTTATTTATTTATTTTTATTTAACTTCCTCAGATTCGAGCAGCCATCGACCAGTTAGAAGGACCGCAGCCAATGGATGTGCGGTTGATGAAAAAGAGAACAGGTGAGACTGGTGTACCGTGGATCTTTCCTCTGCCAAACCTATGACCACTGGGCCAACCTGCTTCTGCTCAAATGCCTTTTGCCATAGCAATAGTATTATCTGAACATTCGTAAAGCTGTTTTACACCAAATTAAATGCTTCAGGTATAATTTTAACCCAGTATGAATAAAAAGGTAAAGTTGAAGGTAAGTTGAAATTGTGTTTGCTATTCCCTTGAAGTTGAATTATAGTTTAGACAAATGAAGTTGGATATCATGTCTGAGCTGATTTCATCTGATTACCAGGTGAACTTTCTCTTTGGAATAAAGCTACAGAGCAATATTTTTAGGTTGTGTGCTTAGAATTAAGTTAATGGAACTGTTTTCTAGTGTTCAGTTGTACACATTTGTAGTCAATTCTAGAGTGTAACTAGTCTACTGCAATGTGATTTTTAAGATTTATCTTGCTATGGCAAAATATTTTGTTTCTGGCACACTCCCAACCATTTGACCTCTCTGGGTCTCTGGGGGTCATGAAGCAGTTTGTGACAGAGTGTGAATGTTATACGACTGAACCTTAAAGACTAACACGCCTCCCGTCTGTATATCTGAATGCCTCTCTAGGTATAAGCCGAGGTTTCGCCTTCGTGGAGTTTTATCACTTGCAAGATGCTACCCGATGGATGGAGACCAATCAGGTTGCTTCCTAATCACCAAGTCTAGCTTTTACCCTGGGGAATGATGCAATTTGAACAAAAAAAAGTGCTACCCCAGAAAAGAAATTGGACTTTAGACTATTCCCCTCTTTTTTTTCGAAGGCATGGTGTGATTTACACAGGGGCATTTTATGGACTTTTTTTTAAGCGAGGTGACAAATAGGGTTAATGGCTTTGATATGTGTATAGCCATGCAATGATATAAAAACTGAACATTTAAGATAATTAAGATATGTTAAAATGTAAGTGCATTCACTGATGTGTATATGTATATATCTCTACACACATACTTGGAACATTGGTTAATCTCAGAGACTAAAAGCTTAGATACATTTTTTTTTTTTGACCATACTCTGACTAAAGGCTATTCATTTTACCGACTTGTGTTTTGAAGGAAATGTCTTATCACATGACTAGTGATTGAGGAGAAAGTCTAAGTTTCCTTATGATGAAAGACTTGTTGTGCGGAGTCTGTACGTCATCCCACGTTTTTCTCTACCTTTTACACTCTGCTCCGGCCCCATCCGGACACTCGGGTCCCAAACAGCATGAACACAAGCACCCACTGTTACACTCATACACTGAGTCTTCCTGGGCGAGCCTCCCTTAAACCCTTGTGGCTGCTTTAGTGCTTGTTCATGGGCTGAGATCAGAAACGTTCTGAAGACGGTGTACTAACTCCTGTTTTGTATTCCTTTTGCAGAAGCTGCTAAACATACAGGGCAAGACGGTTGCCATGCACTACAGTAACACTCGACACAAGTTTGAAGACTGGCTTTGCAATTCGGTAAGCTTTTAAATGTGTTTCAGAAAACCCCTAGAGTGTACTTAGCACCACCTGCACTATTGCAGTGGTTCGGAATTAAAAGACTTGACCGGTTGCTTGCAGTGTGGCCTGTACAATTTCCGGAGGAGGCTCAAGTGTTTCAGGTGTGGTGCCGCTAAATCGGGTAAGTAGGAAGCCGTGGCCTGCATCTCTTGGATCCGGGGTTTAACTGGTTCAGGGACAAAAGATCAGATAGCTAGATATCTCGATAAAGTTCAGCAATAATTATACTTTATTAGAATATGTTGGCTTATTAGGCTATGATTAATAATAAGTTGTACAGTCAATGAACCAGTAACCTTTTTTTGTGTGTATAAGAGCGTTCCCTTGTTAGAAAGCTGATAAGATATCCTCTTGTGTTTTCTCCACAGATTCCGAAAGCAGTGTAACTGCTGGAAACACAGAAACCCAGTCCAGCGGTGATTACTATGGAGACAGTACGGATTCTTATTTTATAATGGATGAATCATTGCTTATTATTAGTACTGTATGTAATTGCATAAAAGGATGCAAGTCATCAGTCAGCAAATTGTTACAGCAATCATCTTGAGGAACATCGCTCCACTTTCTACTGTTGAGGGCATTATGGCAGCCCTGGCACCATATGCTAATTTGTCCCCCAGCAACATTCGCCTTATCAAAGACAAGCAGACCGGACAGAATAGAGGATTTGCTTTTGTCCAGCTGTCCTCTCCTTTGGTATGTGGTCATTTGAATCACCATTAAAATACAGACAGAAAGGGACTTTTCTGGGGGATTTTTTCTGGGGGATTATAGTCACATTACTATCGAAGATTTGCACTGATGTCCACACGTTTACATCTGCTGCTGCTTTTGTAGGAGGCATCGCAGCTCCTCACCATCCTGCAGGGTCTGCAGCCCCCACTCAAACTGGACGGGAAGACCATTGGGGTCGACTATGCCAAGAGTGCTCGGAAGTATGTGCCACAAACAGCCGTTGTTTGTTGTAGTTTGGAAGATTGCTAAGGTTTCTGATTTGAGAACCGATTTCATGCTTTCTATAGGGACTTGCTGTTGCCAGATGGGAACCGCATCAGTGCTTTCTCTGTAGCTAGCACAGCAATTGCTGCTGCTCAGTGGTCCTCTAGCCAGGTTAATACAACTTATAACCTTATTTCAGTGGTAACATGGTGTCTTCCATCTGCTGCTTTTCACATTAACATGTTATGCCCCTTTTCATTCCACCAGCCACAGCAAAGTGTGGAACCAGCATCGGAGTACAGCTTTCTGCAGGAAGGATATGTGCCTTATTCACAGGTTAGCAGCATACAGCTTGGTTTATTATTATCATAACATTTCTTTCTAGAGCATTAGACATGGCCTCTCTTTTTTTTTTTTTTTTTTTTTTTTTTTTTTTTTTTTTTTTTTTAGGAATATCAAGCCCAGTTTCAACAGCAGGGGGGAGCATCAGACCCATCTCAGGCTAATGGCATACTCGGAGGTATGACATTTTGTATTTTATACTGGCCTGGAAACAGTAACTATTGGGGCAAACTGATTTTCATGGTAGAGTTTCCAGGTAGATTTAAGAATGTCTGTCTAGTTTGATATGAAATATGAAAACCAGTCATAGAATTAGGTCAGGGAATCTAGAAGCGAGTACTGACAATTCAAACGGCTACCGTAATATAACAATTTTGAACTAACCACTTATGCGTTTTGTAGAGCTATACCAACATTAAATCTGATACCGTTTGTCTGTGTGTAGCGGCTCCTGGAATAAAGGTTCTCCCTGCAGCTGGAGCAGTGGTCATCTCTCAGGGTGCCCATGTTTATCAATCCCATATCATTAGCCAGCCAGCCACACAGGTAAGACTGACCCATTATTATTTTTATTTATTTTTTTTTTGCTTTTCCTTCCATGAGTTGAATCCTAGATTTCAACAGTGTCCTTGTACATGACTTTGCAGACAGTGCAGCCTGCAACCATCACAGCTGCTGCCACCATCTCGGCTCCTGCAGCTTCTGCAGTATCTGTATCTGCCACAGCTTCAGTATCTCCCGCAGCTACTTCAACTTCCACTTCAGATGTTAAACCATGTAAGGCTATCTACAAACTGAAGCTAGCACATGAGTCCAGATCATTTTGTTGATCTGCATTTACTTATTGGACTCTTTCCAGGTGCCCCTGATACTTCCACCTACCAGTTTGATGAATCATCTGGCTACTACTATGACCCTCAGACGGGACTATATTATGACCCCAACACACATGTAAGTGGCCTTGAAAAGCATTTTTATTTGAATCGCCTTTGCAATAGAGATCGGATCATTTACAGTGGAATCATCAATGAAAACTTTTGTTTTGCAGTATTACTATAACTCGTACACACAGCAGTACCTGTATTGGGACAGCGAGAAGCAAGCATATGTTCCTGCAGTGGATTGCAACACTGCTTCAACTCCTTTTAAAGAGAGCAAGGAGAAGAAGGAAAAGCCCAAAAGCAAAACTGCTCAACAGGTAGCTTTTTTATTTTTATTTCCTTTAATGCCAATTGAAAGGATTTTCAGTTGCGCAAGATGCTACGTGGTGTTTGCACACAGCTAAGTTTGCAGTGTTGCTCTTTTGTATATTTAGATTGCAAAGGATATGGAGCGTTGGGCTAAAAGTTTAAACAAGCAGAAGGAGAACTTCAGGAGCAGTTTCCAGCCTATCAGTCAGGAAGAGAGGAGAGAAGCGGCGGCAGCAGATGCTGGATTCACGCTGTTTGAGAAAAAAGTAATCTTAATCCAAAATCATCTGCAGATTTTCAGTTTGTAGGTTTGTTTATGTATAAACAATAAATGCATTTTATTTTTTTGTTTATAGCAGACTGGTGGTTTGGAGAGGCTTGTTTCAGAGGCAGTGAAGACTACAGAAGAGGAAAGTTCATCCTCAAAGGTTAGGCTTCTGGCATCTGCATACACACACACACACACACAAACGTTCCGTTCTTCAGTTTTGTAACCTGATCAAGCTCCTTTTGCAGGTAGGACTTGTGGCTGCCTACAGTGGAGACAGTGAGCCCGAGGAGGCTCCAGAAGGCGACGACAAGGAGGACAAATTGACGGACTGGAAAAAAATGGCCTGCCTCCTGTGCAGGAGACAGTTCCCCAGTAAGGAAGCACTAATTCGCCATCAACAGCTCTCAGACCTGCACAAGGTACTTGAACCTGCTTTGGTTTTGCGATTAGAGCGGTAAAGCAAAAGATTTTAATCTTCTTGTGTGGCAACTTTTTTTTTTTTTTTTCTTCATTTTAGCAAAACTTGGAGGTTCACAGAAGATCCAAGTTGACTGAAGCAGAGTTGGAGGAGTTGGAAAGAAAAGAGACTGAGGTTTTTAAACTTCACTCTCTCTGAGAATAAAATAAGTTGAATTATGTTGTGTATTTTATTTATATTTCCTTTTTAAGGAAAGTGCAAAAATGAGTGCACCCAAATTTTGGTAGCATAAATTAGATCTTGGAATTATTTTTTTTAAATGAATGTATGACTGCTCATTAAAATATTGCGTTGTCAGGATAGTTATTTGGTTATTTGAGCTTTATGATTATTATTGGAATTCCTGACATTTAATAGAATTATTTGCTTCACATTTCATTGTATTCTCTGCCAAGCATCTCATTCCTAAACTAATATCAACATCCCAGTCTTTTCTCCGAAAGGGCCAAAGTGTGTTTTGGCGGTCCGCTCATTCATATATATATAATTACACAGATACACCTTTATTCCTGCTTTTTAGGAGTGGAACAGTTTCTTTAATAAACACAATAGCCTTAATTGAAAGCAGCCTACTGCTTTTTGCATGCAGATGAAGTACAGAGACAGGGCAGCTGAGAGGAGAGAGAAGTATGGCATTCCTGAGCCTCCAGCACCAAAGAAGAGGAAGTTCACCCAGCCAGCCCCAGTAGTAGTGTAAGCTAACAGCCCTGGGAGAGTTCACTGACTTGTACCCTGATGGATTCCATTTTCCATGTAAAAGCATAGTTTTGTGAATAAATTCTCTCTCTCTCGCTCGACAGGAATTATGAACAGCCCACGAAGGATGGGCTGAACAGTGACAACATTGGCAATAAGATGTTGCAGGCTATGGGCTGGAAGGAGGGAAAAGGTCTTGGCCGAAATCAGCAAGGCATCACAGCACCTATTGAGGTTGACTTCTGTTTTTCAATTATTTTGTTTTTCATTTTCATACCTGCAGATATTTTACATTTTCTTTCAAGCTGGAAAGAAAGCCTTGTTGAGCAAATTCACACGAATATCTTTTTCTTTAACCTACAGGCCCAGATGAGAACGAAGGGAGCCGGGTTGGGTACCAAAGGCAGTAATTACACCCTGTCTGCATCAGATACATACAAGGATGCTGTGAGGAAAGCCATGTTTGCACGCTTCACTGAAATAGAATGAGGGTGTAAAGTCCTTTCATTGCGTGCTATAAGATGGTCTTCGCGTCCATGAGAAGCTGTATATACGTATGGTGAACTGGTGATGACCGGTGTGTGTGTATAGTGTCTTGAGAAATTTTTTGGTTTTTTTTGTTTGAGAGGGACATTTTTGAACAAATAAACTCAACTGTAAAGTTTGTACATAAAGAGAATAAAATAAGTTGAATTATGTTAATTGTTTATTTTGTGTATTTTATTAATATTCCCTTTTTAAGGAAAGTGCCAAAATGAGTGCACCCAAATTTTGGTAGCATAAATAATTCCAAGTTTTGGGATTTTTTTTTTTTTTTTTTTTTTTTTTTTTTAATGAATGTATGACCGCTCATTAAAATATTGTGTTGTCAGGATAGTTATTTGGTTATTTGAGTTTTAGATGATTATATTTATTGGAATTCCTGACATTTAATAGAATTATTTGCTGCACATTTTCATTGTATTCTCTGCCAAACAGCTCATTCCTAAACTGAAATCAACATCCCAGTCTTTTCTCCGAAAGGGCCAAAGTGTGTTCTGGTGGTCCGCTCTGGACAGTGTCCACGTACAAGTAATATGATTGGTTCAAGATAATATCACTATGATACAAATCTCAATTAACTGTATATTGATACCATGTCCATGAAAATTGCAAGTATTATTATTAGTTGTAAAGGATGTTAATTGGATTTTTATTTATTTTAGTTTGTACGTGTAAAAACACAAAAATGAAACAAGCGATTGTGATTACTTAGCTTATGTCTTACACCACCAGGGGGCAGCAGCATTTTGAAACGATGCAAAAGATTTCATCAGCGCATTGGTATCACTCATTTTTGTTCAGCAATTTGCAGTTGTGTGTAGTGGCATCTAGGAATTTATTTTAGTTCTCAGCATAGCAGTTTTTACAGCTCAGACTGCTTTACAAATTAATCTTTATATTAAAACCATGTAGATATGCCTATGTTTAGAACCTTTCCCATGTCCTCTAGCATCTTTATAGCAAAAAAAGTTGGAAGTCAGGTTTTATAACCTGCTGAGTGAACAAGGCCATCATGGCAATGATCCATGCAAAACCACCTCATGCTGTCTCATTTGCTGGCACTATCAGAGAAATTTCGTTTGATATCTGCAGGAAGCTTGACCTCGAAGTTGTGCAAAATAGCATTCAGTGCGCCGTTAATGACCATCACTCGGTCACAAGTGCACTCTGTCCATATACGTTGCTGTTGGTTTTGGTATGATGTCCCCTTGACTAATTTACGCTGGCCTCTGGATGATTTATTATAGCTGATTTTCCTTTCCCTACGAAACTGCATAAAAGGCAAAACTCAAGGAGCTGAAATGACATGAGCCACATCTATAACCATAAAATTAAATGACAGCATTGTTTAAACAGCACTTAAAATGCTAAAGTCTGTAGCTAATTGCTCAGAAAGGTGAATTACATGGCAAATGTATATGGAATGACACAATACATAGATAAGGTAAAAGAAGTGTAGTCTCATGTGGCCTAGTTTCTCTTGAGTTGAGGACAGATCTATATTTTTGCACCTTCCATCTGGCCATGCTATGGCTTGTCCTGTTCCTGTTCTCTCATTTTCACACGTTTGTCTCTGTTGGCATTGAATGGGACTGATAAAATCAGGCCATGCTTTCATATTCCTACCAGAGTACTGCATGCCAAGATTACATGGTAGTTTCAGAGATGGCTAATGGTTTGTATTGACAAATGTTTATTACAAATGTTCTGGGTACTTAAACAAATCATATTACCATCAAGTTGTTAAATCATGTACTAACATTTTAAACAGTCTTAACAAATCACAACAAAATATTCCTATGCCTCTGTTTTGTATTGATTCACATACTTTTCATTTAAACACCAATCCCAATGCATTTCACATTTATTTCCATAGTTTGTTATATTTTCTTCTTGAAATGAACGAGCCTGCAACAGTTGAAGTAGGCCCTATTATGCCTTTTAATGAGAAATTGTATTTGTCTGATTGCTGCACTAATTGTTGTCCTTTGACAATCTTCACAGAAGATCTCATTTATAGTGGCCATTGGGTTCTTGGTTAACTGTCAGACCAAGGACCCCACATCCCTGATTACTCAGTTTATCTGGGCGGTCCGCTCCAGGGAGACTGTTAGTGGTTTTAAACTTCTAAAACTTGTGTGCTTTTCCTAATAATGTCCAATCAATTTAATTAGGCACATTTCAACTCCTCTGAAGTAGAAGAAACATTTCAAAAACCAACAAAGGTATAAGATGCTCCAGAACACAATTGCAAATGTCATTAAAATGTATCTGAATACTTATGTACAGTAAATAAGATATTTAATATTTTATTTGACTATTTAAATATTTTTCAAGGATTTATACTGAACAATAATTTATATAATGCCTCTCTACTATGCCTATCCAGTGGGATTTCCATCCCACTGGATATTTTATGGAAGATTTCAGGTGTCAATAAACTAAAGTGTCACCACACATGACGTGTTTTGAGTCATGTTACTCGCCAATTTGTTTTCATGTGTGTACTTTTAAAGGTAAAAAAAAAAAAAAAAAAAAACATTGCTTCTGGGGCCCCTCGGGTCAAGGTCTATGTGTTGTGCCTTCTACAGAGGGAGTTTATCGTGGATCATACCATCCTCCTTGCTAGACTAGAGAATGCTGTTGGAATGAAGAGAACAGCTTAAGTCTTATCTGACTGATCGCTATCAGTTTGTTGATGTAACTTTTGAGTTCTCCACACTCTCTAAGGTAAAGTTTGGTGTTCTGCAAGGATCTGTCTTAGGCCCACTGCTTTTCTCTTTATATATGCTGCCTCTGAGTGAAATTATACATAAACATGGTATTCGCTTTCATATGCTGATGATACACAGGTGTATATTTCAGCAAAGCCAGATGAGAGAGATCAGCTTTAAAATGTTAAGGAGTGTGTAGTTTAAGGACATTCAGATTCCGCAGTATCTGAGAGAACTTCTGTACGATTATGATCCTCCACGCCAACTTAGATCAAAAGGTGCAGGCTATTTGTTGGTACATCAAGCAGGAGGGCAGATCTTTCTCTTATAAAGAGAAACAGCCTTCCAATTAGTGTTTGTGACTCAGACACAGTCTCAGTGTTCAAGTCGAGGCTGAAAACATATTTATTTAGTCAAGTCTTTTATTGGTAGTTTTTTCTTAAAGGAGCAGATCTGTAGGGGTTCATAGATATAGAGTGTTTGGTGAACAATATACTTTGTACTATCAAACTTCAGCTTAAAGGACTTTGTGCCTAGCAGTCTCTCAATTAGCATCTAATTTTAGGCTTTAAGAGGGAACAATTGTTTAAAGCTTTTGACAGAGACAGCAAACCCTAAATTATAAATTCAATAGTATATTGAAGTTTGCTGTTGTAAAAAAAAGGAATAAAACATCTGTGCTGTCATCGCATGTATGAGTGGAAATAATCCACACTGCGCCTGATCACACCACCCTTTTGTGGCTTATTTTCCAATAACTTTATTAAAGTTAAAGTTATTAAGTAAACTTTTACTTTGCTCAATTTTAACAGTGTACCATTTCTTTGCCAATAAAGTTGTTTGCTTGAAAATTGCCAGTGAACTCCTTTCAAAGTCCACACCTACAGTCGTCATGCTTCATTCAGTAAATGAGCTGCTGTTTTGTAATAGCAAGAGAAATCTGACCTTAAACATGAAAATGACAGAAAATGACAGAAAACCAGATTGAAAAAAAAGAAATCAGATATCCTTAAGTTTAGAATGTTCAAATAGGGCTACAAAGAAATCACATTCAATTGTAATGAAATAAAAGGACACTGGATATGAGATTAAATCTGCTAATTTGCCATTTCCGTTTTTTATGTTCGCGCTGAGGAACATCACAAGGGGTGATGCGTTCTTGATGCAATACAGAGAATTTAGTTACACTGCCACAACAGCATTCATGTGATTCTGTATTTGTCTCACCCACAATTCTAAAACGTTGCAAAAGAATGTTATTAGAGGGCCTCAATTTCTTCTATAGTGTAACATTACTAGTCTTGCTGTTACCCACAGCCACAATTAATTACTGAGTAAAAAGTGATAATGAAGAAAAAAAATTACATCATGGTTTTATTGAATAACTTCAATGTGTTACCTTGGAGTCATGAGTTATGGTCTAATAATAATCATCTGATCTCTAGCTGGTGGGAATAAATCATTTGGCCAGATAGTTGTGTATTGAATTGTTGTATAAGGGTTGCATGGACTATGAGGTTTTGGAAGGACTGGATACTGTTAGAACTTGAACTTCTGTGTCATTCCAGTATCACTGAGCTCCTGTAATGATATGTCAGGCACCTCAGTGTTTTAGGATTTAAAGGTATTACAGACTATTTGTAAAGTTAGCCTTAAAACTGTTGTTCACAAAAAGAAAAAAAAGAAGATATAATTTTTAACACAATATCAGCTCAAACGCTTTTATAATTAATAATAAAGTGGTAGTTGTGGGTATAGGTTTAATTGGTTAAAAAATTCCTACAGTTCTAATCATGCAGTTTGGTTAGATACAATGCATTGCTCTTGAATGTGATATGTACTGTATATTATTTTGATACATGTTGTATATATTGTGTATCTTTATACTGACCACAGCTTGCCAAATAACAGCGACAGTTTACTGCCAGCTGTTTGTACAGTTAAATGTAAAAGTGTAATTCTTCATTTACAAACTCTAACTGCATCTTTTTCCGAAAAAAGAAGAGTGAAAAGTCATTAAGTATAAACCACATTTTTCACAGACATAAATGGGTATGTTAAAGTGATCCAAATGCCATAGAGATGGTAAAAAGTATATAATATTCAACACCTTCATCAGACTCTTTTTGGACCTGGTATTTTAGAGATGCTCTGACAAAATTGGCATGTCAAATCAATACATTTTTGTAGAAACTTTCATTAAAGACAAATTACCCAAAAAAGTTATTGTGGAGGAATAAAAAATAAAAAGAAGAGTGACTAAAAACAGACCTACTTGTGAGATGGAAATAGGCAAATAACACAAAATGTTTGATAATTCAGCGGAAGCAGTAAGCAAAGATTGACTCATTGAAGCTAAACTGTATAAAATTATTTAGTCAGACATTACCAAGAGCGCAGCTTGGGATAGGTTGGCTGGCATTCAAAATTCACTACACTTCATTTACCTTTATACACACCAAAACAATTGCTGATGATATTTCTTGTGTCCATTTTTCCTCTACGTCTAAACCACAAATCATTCTTTGAGAAAAATTCCCTTTGACAGTCACGCGATCGGAAACATTTACTGATAGGATTATTTTGGGTAGATTTATTCATCTCTAGCTTTTAATGATCTAACATGCCCTTTTGCTTCTACTAACAGTACAATAGAAGTAATAGGAAAACGAATGAGGCACCACTGCATTTTGCAATCAAGGTGGGCAGGAGGGTTGGTGCTATCAGCTTTGCACTATGCCTTGTGCAATGTGTAAATGAACAGAGGAGAGAACATCAAACTCATGATAATGTTGCATTGAATTGATGAATCAGGAGGACAAGGCGATTTCTTTAAAGTTTGTTTGCATTGGTATTTTCATTAAGAAAGTTGCAGGAGCATTTAAACAAAAAAATATGAATCCAAAGTCCTTTGCAATCAAACTGTTAAAAAAACCTAAAGTGTTAGGTTTGTTAAATTGTCAATAAAATCAAATTAATTAACATTTAGGAAAGTAAATGAAATGAAGATTTTTTATAGACCAAACCGAGCACAAGTACCTCAGTAAAGCAGGTTTAACTTTGTGAGATTACAGAAACCTTTCAAGATTTTAACTTTCCACATTTTACAAGATGATCAGATCTCGGTTAATTTCTGTGTGATATAATCATGTCTGTTTATTCAATGCAGTCCATTCTGTGACCTTCTGTGACCTTAAATTACCTTGAATGTTCATGGCATTGCTAAGTTTTGTCATAAAAGGCATTTATCAGTGGTATAAAAAAAATGAACAAAAACAAATTTCATAGATATTTCTAACCAACAAAAAAACACTTTTATACACAATGTAAATAAATGTTCCAATAATTCCAAGTCATTCATAAATGGCCAAACATTTGTTAAATTTATGCATGCAGGTAAAATGTACATGAAATGGCATGGAAATGGTCATTATACCATTTATGAGTGGTACCAAATGAGTCTTCCAAATGAGATGCACATCTTGGAACCTGTTTGGGCCTCATTTATAAAGCTGTGTATAAAAGATTGATCAGTCAATCAATTGCAGGAGCATTTACCCAATATTACCCAAATTCTAAGGACTGGATGTGTTTGTGTGTAGTCAATAAAAGACACAACCTCTCTTTGTTTTACCTTTTTAATCTAATGATAGGGAAATTTTCTCTTTATTTGCAGTTCACTTCCATTGTCCTTTTGCTCGAAGGTGGTAAGTGATGCTGACAAAAAATGAACTGCACTGCAATTCCTGAAACAAGGTGCCAGAGGTTCTTCTGCTTATTGGCTATACTCATCAGTTTTGGGGGGAATAAAGGCTAACTAAAGTGGCCATCGATCTTTTGTAATGCTTTTACTGTCTTTATTTCAGATATCAGTTCAATTTGGTTTTATTTGACCTCTTTTTCGACTGGAACACAGCTGCTTAAAATCTACTCTTATGGACGAACGGGGAAAGCTGATTCTAATAAATGTAATAAATATTGACTGTTATCTTGTGCCAGTTTTACATGTCAGTTCATGCTAACAAAGCAAGATGTACTCGCTATACAAAATATTGCGCTGTACCATACATTGTACAATGTTTTATGGTATAATTAAAGCCCATAATAAAAATTGAAACTCTGTTTGACCTACTACTGAGTACAGAAACAAAAATCTTTTTAAGTTTAATTATGTTGGTAGTTGATGGAATGCACAAGGACTTCTGTCCAAATCATGATGTTCAGGTCTTGGTTTATCCACTAGGCACAATGGATAGATTTTAAATGGAAATCAGACCTCTGTGAGGATTCCCTACTGCAAAATCATGTGTGCCTGCGAGAAGTTTCTGAAAAAAAGTCCTAAATTTGTACCATGAGCATACTCTGTACTAAACAAACACCATTAAGCAGCAGCAGCATCACTTACACTACAATACCTTTGCAATACTTTAAGGTTTTTGCTTACAGAATTACAAATCTTCCTGGTGCTTAGATTGGTTTCCAAGCCAGGTTTAAAACTCATTACTTTTAACAATTAAAGCAATTAATTCAGTGGGCAGCACAGAGCTAGAGCTGACTTTTCAACTTACTGTAGCTGTCACCCACAGACACAAACCAAAGCTCCGTCCAGCTGCAGTGTTTTTTCCGTAATGGAAAAGTAATTGCAAGGCTTTTAGCTCTGAAGAGGCAAGGACAAGGGGCTGGACTCAGAATCTAATGAGCTGGCATGGTAACCACTTACAGTAGTGGAGTGTGTATATGCTTCTGTAGAGGTGGTAAGGAGGACTGATAACAAGCATATGTACTGTCATTGACAACCACATACTGTGAAATAAAAGGAGCATTGAGAAATACGCATTGCTTTTGTCTGTATGAAATATCTGTGTTTTCAACAGGTTAATGTGAGTTGGATCACTTGGAGATCTCTTGACTTTTAACTTTAAGACAGAAAGTTTTCAACACAGTGTAGAATGAAGACAGCTGCACCAAGAGGAGTGTAACCTAAAGTAACCATTTTGAACACACACACACACACACACACACACACACACACACACACACACACACACACACACACACAATATAAATATATTGCACTTGTGCTAGGTCTATATATAAACTTAATATATATTTAAAGCAGATAGAAGCTACAATATCAGAGAGAATGTTGAGTGTTGCCTAATAGTACTTGTAAAATAGAACACATATTCAATGTTGGGGACACTGGGAGACATACATTTTTTTAAATACCTAAATTATTTTCCCATTACTTGTCAATGGATGTGTTCATCATTTCATATAGTAGCCCCTGACAGAAACCTGCCTACACTTATTCATAAAACCTCACAGAGTCCATACAAGAAATGTTATGCTATTCGACTTTACATTAACACATGACACAGTAGGTCTATGCAGTGCATTGACAGTAAACAAGCACAGACATGGTGTCTTGTAATGGAACTACTGCTTAAACACCGAGTTTATTTTTGGCCAGAGTTTAAGGTTCACCAGTGTACTTGATTTAAAGAGATACACTAGCTAAAATATTACCTAGAGATATTACTAGGTAAAAGAGCTCCCTTTCTACAAACTTTTGCTACTTAAGTATCCAAAGTACTATGATTTATTATGGCTGTAATGTTCCTATTATCATTTTTGTCACAAGACTCTTTGCTTAATCAACTCAGTTTATGTGAAAAGACTCTAATGTTACTGTTAGCACACCAATCTATTAACAGAATTATATTAACACTGATTGATTTCTATTAAAATTAATATGATGATTATTTTTTCAACTACAACAAAATAAATCATGCAAATAAGGAAACGAGTACTAGGTGTTTCTTTCATCATCATGTAATGAGTGAACTTTGAAATGTAGTGAAGTTAAATTAAAAGTCCACCCAAATGGAAATACTTCAGTACAGATATGTGAAAAGGCTATTTAAGTACAGTAACAAATTTACTTCGTTACTGTACACTGCTGGAATTCTCTTTACAGCATGTTACAGATTTACACAGTAAATAATATATTTTGGAGTAAAGGAAGTGAGAATAAAATAATGGTTATGTATACATAAATCAAAGGAGATACATCTAGATTCATAAAATTTGTAACTAAAAAGGGTACATAGTAAAATAATGTGTATAATAACATATTTATGTGGTAGTGTATTAGTTGTAAAAACAAAAACACAAAAGGGTGAACCATGGAATGCTTTGTTCGAGGGTTTTCTTACTATTTTTGTTGTTGTTTAGAGTGATACTGTACAGTTGTGGATTTAGGATGCCATTGTGTTAACACTGTTGTTGTAGGGGTTGGTATGGTTTGGCAGTTGGTGCTAAATGTCATGTTTGCTAATGTCAGAACAAGACTGACAGGGACTCATGCAGGTTGAGACCAAAGGTAACAACAATTAATGGGGTGCTGAATAGTTGTTGCCATTTAGAATGAGAATGAGGCCATCCTAGATGGAATTCCAGCTCATTATCCAAAACTAACTAACTGGAAAATATACACCAGGACTGGTAAAGGAATATTTGAGAGAAAGTCCCAAGGTATTGTTTGCAATTTTGCAGTAAGATACATTATTACAATAATTAACTATTGCCTGATTTTTTAACTTCTTGATCACAAAACTAGCAAGCCTACTGGAATGCAGGCAAAGGCAAAATTTTTCATAGAACTGTTGTGTGTTACTGTATTCATGGACTAAAAAGGAAATGTGTGTGAATATACAATATATGAGTCTTGTGATATGACTGCAGTACTGTTAATGGAGTGTCCTCTGTATTATAATTGTTGCATGACTATGTCAAAACTGTCACTGTGAACAAAACAATTCCCAGCAAGTTAACAATTAACCTGTTGCATTTCTGAACTCAAATATGTATTTTACTGTTCTAATATAAACACTTAATTTACTTATACAAGCAGTGTAGTCATGACCTAGGCACACTGTGATTTTTTGCAAATAGGTTTGTATTAATGAATAACTATATCATGAAGTGATTTATTATATTTCCTTCCATTTTAGATGTGTTTATACATAAACACACACACACACACACACACAGATATATATATATATATATACAGGTGCATCTCAATAAATTAGAATGTCTGGGAAAATGTAATTCATTTCAGTAATTCAACTAAAATTGTAAAACTCGTGTATTAAATACATTTAATACACACAGACTGAAGTAGTTTGTCTTTGGTTCTTTTAATTGTGATGAATTTGGCTCACATTTAACAAAAAGCTCCAAATTTTAATTTTAATATGGTGACATGCCAATCAGCGAATCAACTCAAAACAACTCAAAACACACACACATATATATATATATATATATATATATATATATATATATATATATATATATATATATATATATATATTGCATTGGAGTGTGTCACAAAGCTGTTTTACACAAATCAGGATGCATATTTTGAGCCCTGAGAAACGAGTCAGAGGTGAAAAGGAAAAAATACAAGAAGGACAACAAAAGAATTCATTTGATAGAAAGCAGAACCCTCTTGTACTGATTTAACTCAAGGCCCCTCGGCCACTTACAGCCTACGGATCTATTATATCCGGCTTGCATGGTAGTATATTTCTCTTATAACTGGCAAAGTTTGACTCTGTAGGCGCTGCAAATACGATGCATCACCGCCTACAGTCCACTTGTATGCTCTGGAAGTACATATTTGTGTGAGCAACTTTTCTCTGTTATGAAGACGAAACACACACACACACAAACACACACACACACACAACACACACACACACACACACAGAGGAGTCGTCTCACTGATGCACACCTTCATTTGATCCTGATATATGCCCCAGCACAGAACCGGCATTGATTTTCCTTTGTATTTATTTATTTATTTTTAACCGTATCCTCTTTGTCTTCTTGTTCATTAAATGTTGACGCTGGTTCTCAAGTACTCAAGTACACAAACCATGTACTTGAGTTGAAGTAAAGATACACTAGCTAAAGCATTAAGTAAACGACCTCTCTTAGAACTTTCACTTGAGAAAGAGTACAAAAGTATTTGCCTTCAAATGTACTTAAGTATCCAAAGTACTATGATTTATTATGGCTGTTATGTTCCTATTATCCTTTTTGTCACAGGACTCTTTGCTTAATCAACTCAGTTTATGTGAAAAGACTCTACTGTCACTCTTAGTACAACAATCTAGTAACAGAATGACATTAATTAGTGAAACACTCATTAATATCTATTAAAATTAATATAAGCCCAAATATTTTTTCAACTACAACAAAATAAATCATGCAAATAAGGAAACGGGTATTAGGAGTTTCTTTCATCATCATTCAATTGGTGAACTTTGAAATGTAGTGGAGTTAAAGTAAAAGTCCCCCCAAATGGAAATACTTGATGATAATGATCATGGGCCCAAAAAACCTTCTTTTTATTTAGTTCAGAAACAATTGTGCAAATGAGGCCACGAGAATTGAGGCAAGGTAGAGTCAGGATTATCTTCAGGATTATCATTTTTGACTGTTAAAAAGTTTTGCTTGCTGTTGTACTGATGCTGAAAGGTATGTCGGTGCTAAGTAGATATCACGAAGTGGCAATCAAAACAAGTTCAAAACAGAGTGCGCGCTCTACCCTGATTGGTGGCTTGCTGTGTGATTGACCAGTTAAGATTTTATCCACTCATATACAAAAAAAGAATGACTGATTTCGCTAAATGTAGTTGAGTAAAGCGTAAAATATTTGACTTTGAAATGTGGTTAAGTTGAAGTAAAAAATGTCCTCAAATGAAAATACTTTGATAAAGTACAGATATGTGAAAAAGCTACTTATACAGACCACTTACATTTACTTTGCTACTGTCCACCACTGTGCGTTTGTGACTCTAGTGGAATTAAACATGATGTTTATGCAGGTTAATGGAAAATTGCCAAGTCTCAAAGTCTAGGGTCCATTTTTTGAGTATTGTTTAACCCCACGAGGTGTAAAATTTAGCAAATACATTTGCTGAGGTCCTAAATACTGTTTGTGGTGGTTTCATCACAAACTTTTAAGGTCACCTGATGTACTTTTGATCTCTAAAACCCTAACTAAAGTGTTTGTACATTCCCATCTTACAAAAAAGTGTGTTTTTTTCTAGTCTAATATTATAACAAAGTCTACTGTGTATTAACGGTATCGTGCGCCTGTTTGTTAACCCATACGCCAACCTGATTGGACAGATCACAGAGGGCGGGACATACAAGTCTACTCCCATTTCCCCAAGTAAAGCGCGACTCCGAATTGAATCAATTTCCCCAAACGTTTTTATGTGAAACCCAAAAGGAAGCAAGCTGCAATTATTCACAGGGAACAAAAAGAAAACCAACACCTCGTTTTATAAAGAAAGAAAAAATAATAATAAAAACAACAACAACAAAGGAGCTGTGATAACGCGTTAACAGAGGAAATAAGTGGCGTTCAGGGCTGTATTCATCGACTGGTGAGGCACATTTCACTTTTATTCACTTATCATTTAAAAAAAGTGTCAAAACCAAATATAAAACGTACCAAAATGTATTTGATATTATAATAATAAATAAGTAATAGCTTAAGTAAGCTTGCATGAGGAATGAAAGTGCATTTACAGTCTTTGTTTGAACAGTAAAACAGGCTGGAGATAAAGACAGGATTCTGGTTTGTGTGTCACCTCCATGTGCTCCACTTTTCCTTCGGTTAAATCGGCGATGCATATATCGAAATATCGCCTCGCACTTTATCCGGAAGAAATCTTTTAATCGAAAGATCGCTGAACTCGATTAAGAACAATACGAATTGCTTGCACTATTAAGCCCATCGAGGACTGAGCGCTTTTCTTTGTTTTATTCTCACGGGCTGTAGAGCGCTTCAGCACAGGGATTTGTTTCTAAAAAAAAAAAAGCATGTATCGCTTGCTATGTTGACAATATGGTGCTTGATCCTTGTTGAATAGACGTCTCTTATCAGTGTTTTATAAGTTATATTCGAGGTTTGCACACGGTGTGTTCACACGTTGTCTTTATTGTAACCGGATCCTGTACCGCGTGGATCACTGGCTCCTAACCTGGTCACTTCCGTTTCAGAGAGCAGAGCCCACAGTAGTAGATTTTTCTATATGAATTATTGTCTACATGAATAAAAGATAATGTGAACGTGAACAGCATGTCATGCCTATAAAATATATATTTTTTTGTTTCACGGTGAAAGTGGTTAGTTTTCGTTTTTCCCGGATTTCCTGTCAAAGTGGCTTTACTTCGTATTCGCTTTAGTTGAAGGATACTGTTACTTCAGGCATGACAACTTTCATTTGTGACAGAGATTCAAAGAGAAAAAGACACCCTGAAAAAATATGTGCATATTGAAATAAATGTAGCGTCTGAATATAAAAACATTAGTGCTGAATGTTTTGTTTGCTTGAAGGTAGCGGTTTTTGTGCCCCTCCGATGTCCCATGTGGACATAGTAATATTAAAACTTTCTTGACAAGAAAAAAATTACCTTAAACATAAAGCATAATGTACATTTTTGTTCATTTTATTGTTGGCCCTTTTAAGCAATGTACAATGTGTTTCAGAAACTTTGGACTACACAATATGGCTGAATGTTTGTGTGCCCCTGAACATCAGGACATATGTGGTTCTTCACCTAGAACATCTTTGTATGCTTAAGAGTTAAGGTTTCCCTTCACTGGAACTATTATCACGACATCATTGCCTTGGTGTGTAAATACATGGTGTTTCGAGGCTGATCTGGAAGAACACGGGTGGCCCAAGCGTTGGCCTCTACCCTGCTGAATACCTTCTGGATGACCTGGAACACTGTGTGCATGCCAGGCTTTTTCACGTGACCTCACCGCCCCTATGGCTGAATGAACACAAATCCACACGCTTCAGAATCTAGTGGAAAGTCTTCCCAGAAGGGTGAAGGCCGACAGCTAAAGGGGAACCGATATGTTAATGGCGATGGGTTAGAATGGGTGTAATAGTTGGGTGTTAAAGAAAGCTGGGTATATATCGTACACGACGTGGCTGCGCCGCGTTACAAAGACTTATTTGAGACGACTGGGCGTGATGATAATGATTGAGGACAGTGGTATTAGTATGGAAATTGAAGGTTTGGAACCCTTTGTGTTTGAGCAGAGGGAACAGATGAGGTGCTGGGAGCGCTGGACGGAGTAAAGGATTAAAACATTGCTGCGGCGGTCTCTTGAGAGAGTAGAATTCCCAGTGGGGTCCCGATCAGCTGGCTGATGAACAGAACGGCAGAAATGGACGGAATTGTTTATGAAAAAAACAAAGAAGGAATAGAATTTAATCACAAAATTAATCTGATGTGTTTATTTTCTTTAAATATGCGATTATGTTTAGGCATAATGACTGCATCCAAAAAAAAATAATTATCAATACATTTATATGAAATAGAAATAGACTTTTTCCAGTGGATCCCATGGACTACTATCTTGTCTGGGCATTTGACAGTTTTACCCTCCCGACAGCAGGGCCATTGGGCATTTAAATGGGTTGTTCTAGCAGTTGGCATTTAGGTGTGTCAGTCTTAAACCTCCTCTCTTGACTGTGACCTATATAAAGAGACAAGCCACTGCTTGGATTCCGTTCTGAAGTCTAAGGACAAGACACTGGACACCATTTGGGTTGCCACCACCGAGGAACTGGAATTTGTTTAATAATTGACAAAGCTTTTTGATAATTTAATAAAATTCAGCAATTAATATTCAGAAACGCAGTTTGCTCCTTTTGTATCCTACTGTTCTAAAATGCACAGTAAATGTTGTGTTTTTTGTCTAAAATCTCATATACAGTCAGGTGTATGAGTTTACATACACTTTATAGTAGCAATTTTCCTGTATGAGTCTTACATTGATGGCAGCGTTCAACCGTTTTTGACAAAAAGGATGCTGTTTTCCCTGGGGTCAAAGTTCAGAATGTGTCAACAAGCAAGTTGTCATTGAACAACTACTGATCGGTAAGGGCAGGGGGTATGTTTTTTTTTGTGAACCAGTCCGGGGCAGTGTGGTTGTGCACACATCACTAAATCGCATACATGCACGTACTATGATCCCAAAGCTTCCCTGCTTGCCTCCGAGTGATGAGAGTGTTGAATATTTGCTATTATATTATATTATAATATCTAATATTATATTTGCTATTTTTGCATTCGGTCGTAATTTAACGTATAAAAAAAATGTCTGCACAACACAAAACATGCTGTATATTCGCTATATTCTTTTTGAGAAGAAAAAAAAAAACACGAGTCAATATTGTCTTAGCTTGTTTATGGGAAACCATGGAAGCCAAGTCATGGGTTGCATTTTTTTGTTTATGTTCTCCACAGAAAGCCATAAGTATTATGTAATTTTAAAGGTATTTATTTCAGAAAAGTCTATGATTTTTCAGTACACCCCGGGTGCAATTTAGACTAACTGGGTGTAGTCGGTTGCCAACGTCTCAGCATGAAACTGCATTTTAATGAGCTCCGTAGTGCTGTTTGATAAAGAGCTCCCAATATTTGCACAAGAGATGTTCTGTTACTGCGCACATGTTGCAATCTTCTATTGCAACCTGCAGGTCAGTGCCCCAAGAGGTAGTGGAAAAAAAAGCATATTTAATAGAAGTAATACAGTATAACGGACAGTATAGTAATATCACTAACATGCAACGTCGCAGCAGGTAAAATAAGGTGATGAATAAATGTTAGGAATGTGCACACGATCCTGCTGCGGTTTAGATTAGTGTAATCGGTAGAGGGTAAGCCCTGTGTTTAGGAGATAAATTGTTCTAGGAAGATATGGCGGAAATTACCTGTTGGGCAATTCTGTCAACCAGAGAGACACCAAATAAATTTGTTAAGATTCCCCTATTGCCATTTTGCTAATGACTAATCTGAAACTTATTTTCTGCTTTTCCAATGCAATAGCGAAATTGCTTCAGATCCAGACCAAGACTATGCTGATACAGGGCCAGCAGTGAGTAATGTCATGGGTTGTTTTGCAAATACAGTCCATTCCAAGAATGCGCGTCAGCTCCGATGCTAGCTTGGAACCTTTTCATTGGAAAACTAAAGAATCTGCTTATTGGGAACATTCTCACAAGAACATTAATAAAAGCATTGGCTCGAGGGACCTTAACCAAACTCATAGCCATCTTGCTCATTTGTAGAGAAAGAGAAGCAGGTGGTTGACTGGTGAAAGATTTGCTTTTATGTATGCTGTTCTGCATATGTTGACCATTTGCACACCATGGTGTAAAATACGGTACCAGTACACAGCGTCATCCTTCTCAGAAACAAGGGCCGCCATAGTTTCAGGAAAGCACACAACCTTAAGGATTGAATGTTTAAATAGCCATCTGTTAGGACAGGAACCCTTAAGGTTGTGTGCTTTCTCGAATGCCCATCTTTGTCAAATATCAAGATACTCTGATAGCCTGCGGGGATCGAATGCTGGCACGTTGGAACATTTGACCTTTAAATGCGTGTGTAGTTCATGCTGTAGGTGTGAAACGACAGAAATCTTCCAGCACTGGAGTCTATCAGACTCTTGCATTAGGAACTAAAAAAGTTGTGACTAAATTGTTGTTTGCCGATAAACCATCCAAGAAAATTGCTGATAAACTAATTGCTAGAGCATTATTAATAGTGTAAAGATAAAGAAAGTTCTGCGATTGCGGTATGAATTGCGTTTTTATGTTTGCCTTAACATTTGACTCAAATTAGACGAAAGAACCCGTTTCTGTGGAATCTAGCCCGGGGAATGTTTTGCAACCCCATGGTCTGTTTAAGTGGCAGCACTTGAACGTGATTTTAAAATGGTGTTGCCAGAGTGGTAGTTTATGAGTCGCTTTTGGCCCGAGTCCATTATTCTCAGCACGGTCTCTTTAAAACCGATGAGGTCCACGTTCTGGAATGAGACCCCTGTACTTCAAGCTTTCCACCCTATGCAAGTCCGGCCTGTGACTGTTTGTTTGGGTGTGCAGCATATATTAACTGTATCCTTAAATAGCTTTGGTATGTTATGTTGTGTACAAAGTGTAACTGGAATTTGAAAATTACTTCCAAGGCCCAAGTATTGTTTTTGTTTAAACGCTGTCTGATTTTTTTTCCAGATAGCGCAATGATATAATCAGTGACTCTTGAGCGCAGTAGGAGCAATACCCATTTTAGAAGCCTTTTTGCGATTACTGTTTGGCAAAATCTCCTGTCAGAAAAGCACACGGATATTGGATATTGGATGTATTTTGGTACTTTGTATATGTTGGTTGTTGAAAGGCCTTTAAAAAAACCCTGTAGAATAACCCATGTTGACCATTGCCTGTGCAACCTGATCATGCAGCTGTCTAAGGCAAACATTCAACTTTTAGCAATGTAAAACTCTATTAATTATGATCATTTTTATAATCTGATTGTATAATAGGCTTGAAAGCTCATGTTCAGAACGTTAATGATTTCTTTAAGTACAGCCCATCAGACTTATAGACTTTAATCCTGTGACTGATTCTGGTGATTATACAATATGGCCAAAAGTTTGTGGAAACCCGACCATCATAACTATACATGGTTCTTGCCCGCAGAATTGTGCACATACATTTATATATAGCGTCTTTGGTTTTCCAGGGTTGGAATGAAAAAAAAACCTCACAGAAACACTGACTGTGCGCAAGGCCTTCTGTGAAAAAGCATTGGAGGTTGTTATGTCTTAAGTCTCTTTGAAACGACATGGATGTTATGGTCAAGTGTCCACAGACCCTTGGATGTATAGTGTACGTTTGCCGGACACACAACCGTATAAAAATCCTATCAAATTGAAAATCATCTGGACCGAATGAAAGGAATTATTTAGTTTACAGCAGTGCCCAATGCTTGTGTTTACCTTAGTGACTTATTCAAAAAGGTCTAAGAGCAGTGGTGCCTGTTTAAAGCAGAGAGTCATTTATTGGCACACGCGTTTCCAATAGGTGATTTTATATTTTGGATCATTCGGCGACTGCTTTTAAATGTGTACTTTTGATATTCGCTCTTTGTCATGGTATCCAAAAAAAAAATCTTTACATGAAAAAACACTTTAGGCTGTATATGGAATTACAGCCATCCCCTCGTATTGATCACCTCATAGATGTTTTTAAGAGGGTGTTTCTGGCTATTGGAAGCATATCATTAAACAGACGTGTAACGTCAGTTTCATATGTGAAATCTGAAAGTGTGCACTTGACTATTTCCAATTGAGAAACGTCACCGATTTCTCTTGAAATCTGCTGTTAATCCTGGCCAAGGGCAGCTTTATTGCTGCCTATGAACTTACTCTTGTATTCGGAACCCTTCACACAGTTAATGTCGACAGCATTTGGCCGTTCTTTATTGACTATCCTCTGTTTAAACTCGCTCTGTCCCAGGATTGACCTTTTGTCTACGCCAGATAAACGGCTCGTGCCTCCGTCATGCCACCTTGTATTTCAGCAGCTTGCGGTGCAGCGCTAAATTTACCAGCGTATTAATATGCGTAAAGTAAACCGTCCCCCATCTTTATTAGGATGCGAACGAGCCTCGGGTTCTGTGTCGCTTTTCTTTATCTATCAGAGGAACTTACTTTCTAATCACTGCATCGTGGGTAAAGTGTTTTACATTTGGAAAACCGCGTTCCTCGCTACACAAACACAACCCTGCAATTCTCACATGGCTTTGCGTGGAGTAACGGTTCCCTTACTGTGTGTTTGTAACAATAGAAAAATCTGTACTTATAGAGGTATGATGTGGTATGGAATACTGAATTAGTCCATGCAAAAGCAAGTACTTTCACTCAAGTGGAAATTTCACTGGAGTTATATTTAATCCTGGGATTTGTGCTTTTAATTCAGAACAGAAATATTGTACTTCATATTCATTCTCATTGTCTGTAAGGTTTTTGTGCGGGCTGCTTGAGGTCATTGACCTATCAGACCAGTTTAAGAAGAGGAAGCCGGAAGTAGCAGAGAATTATGTGTAGTGAGCCATGAATAAGAACATTTTACTTTAACATTTACCGTATTTTTCGGACTATAAGCCGCTACTTTTTTCCCACGTTTTGAATCCCGTGGCTTAAACAATAAAGCGGCTTATTTATGGATTTTTCCTGGGTTTTTCCCGGTTTCAAAAACTTCAAGCCAAAAAACTGAGAGACTTAACATTAGACCAATGAAATTGGTCTTAATAGTTCGGAAATTACGGTACATTACGTATCATAACAATTTATGCCTACATTGCAAAAATTTGTATGAATCATTGAAATATTTTGTTAAACCAAAAATGACTTTATTTGGAGACTACCAAACTGTTTTCTGGTGTGCTTATTGCTCTATGTTCATTGTTACTGTAAAACCAGTCTCTGAATGCTTTACATTTGGGAATGAACAATCATGCAAGATTTTATACCACAGTGCTGTTGGTTTCTAATTCTGAATAGCCATCGGATGCTAATTTAATCTTTTGGTTGTGTAACCGTTAATAACCGAATATGTGAAAGTTATTAGGCTGAAACATGTTTTCGCATGAGCGAACTAATTGATACAAATGCTATGGCAATAGTATTTTACAATATGCTGAGTCAACATCCTTTAAGCAGATGAACAGGGATGTGATGTAAATAGCTGAATGAATAAACCGAAGTCTGATTGTTTATCGTAGCATTTATTTCACGAATTATGTAATACATGTGATTTATTCATGTGCTATTTGGAATAGGATCCAACCGCAGACTGGATTAAACCAGGGCACAGTCATGACTTCTTGGTTTAGGCAGATTATGGCTTAAAGCCTAATTTTAAATCCATTATTTGCTTCCACTCAAACAGGATTATTTTGTGTCTGAGACCTTCAAACACATTTATCGCAGATTCAGAGATCAGTTGTTGTTTTTCTTTGGAACTGGTAACAGGCAGTTGAATTTTCCTAGCATGCTTTTGAACTGATCCATAAACAGACAACAAAATGATGCGTTTGTTTTTCATGCACAACGAAATGGATGAGTTTTGTCAGTTGGTGCTGCTTTACTTTTTAAAGTGGCTTTTTTTGGTGGGGGGGGGTGCTTCTTATGCTCGTTTTTAGGATGTGGTAGCTCACCGGTTAAACAATTGGCCTTTATCTTCAGAAGGTCACGAGTTCAAAGCCCGCCACAGCTCATTTGTATAAATATAAGTTGCTCTATATAATGGACAGCGCTGCAAATGTTCTTGGCAACAATGTTTTAACGAGCATATTTTTCATATTCACTGAACAAGGGACGAGTAAGACGAGGGCTGTTCAAAAACCATAAATCATGCTTTTGTTTCGCATCATCTTTCTGGCAAGCTTTTTCAGCATCTTCGACAAGTTCTTGACTTCGTCACAGGCACCGTTTTATTTGAACCAACAGCTGTAACATGTGTACACTCGAAATGCCGAGGGCTTTCTAAAGATCGTTTTTCTAAAGACTCTCTTCTCGGGAAGTCCTTGCAAAACCCGGAATAGTTGCGTATTCCTTTATTCAACATCAGATAGATGAACGATGGACGGGTCCATGGGTCAAAAAGATACATTGTAATCGCGTATTCAATCAAATGTTAGACTGTAAGCTTTGATGGATTATTGGGACAAATGTAAACTTGGCCAGATCATAAACTATAAATTATGAAATACAAATTGTAACACAAATCTAAGAAATGTAATAATATAAAATCTGATCCCGTTACCTATATATTGCATTTAACAATATATGTTGCATTCATTGTTGTGTCGTTGGATGTATAGTACGGTATCGGAAATCAAAAAGATTCTCTTCATTTTGCTCTTTGCAAGCGAGACAGCAGGGTTGTTTTAGCAGTGTTAAATAGAGGCTTAGGTTAAATATGACCCAACAGCTGGCCGAGTCCGCGTCAATGGCTGGACTGTTCTCTGCTTCGTCCAGAGTTTCACTGGGGCTCCATTACTCTCAACCAAATTCTATTAAAGGTTCAGGACCAGCATCAAGTACAGATGTAGCTGTAGCAATGCAGATTTTTGTACATGTGTAAATGATTTACCTGCAAACCAGCCTCCCCAGTCAAACCTACAACTGATTGGGTCCCCTAAATGCAGTTATCTTTTTTAGTAGGTCACTAGTGCAGAGGTACTTTTCTGTTTTACATTAGTAGGCTTGATTGTTTAACCAGGGCCTCTCAACTCCACTCCCACTAGAGGCCCACCACCCTGCAGAGTTTCAGATTTCTGATCCAGCCAATTTGATACTTAGCTCACAAGCGGGATTGGGTTAGTTGTAAGTTGGGATGGGCAGCATGGCGAAAAATATTGCATCACTACACTTAAAATATTGTAGAGTAACAGTAATTGAAAAAATCCCAGCGAAATCTCATTCAGCGAGATTTAGCACAGACAACTACATAATGGATGTTATTCGTTTATGCTAAGAGACTTTGTTTTTCCCTTGCAGAGGAGGCAGACGTATCGAACCCTCGCACACAAGGAACCGGTACCTCTAAATTTCTCACATGGAGTCCGTCCAATCTGAGATGAGCATCTTGGTCAACGGGAAAAGTCATGATCCTGGGGATGATATGAATGGCCAGATGAAGACCATAATGGAGGAAGACCCGTAAGCAGGCTTTTTTTTATTTAATTTTTTTCAGAATCACATCATTTATTCAGTACATGTGCTGCACGACTATATTTAAAAGCACTAGCCTGGAGTGTTATACCGAGGTGCCAAATTGCTGGCATGGACAAATCTGGCCACCTTATACAGTCAGCTTCAACATTAAAACCACTGTCACCATTGCTGTGAACAACATGGATGGCCTTGTAACAGCGGCTCCTGTTAAAGGGTAAAGATAAGGTAGCAAGCGAACAGTTCTTTCTCAAAGTAGATTTGTTGGAAGCAGGAACAATGGGTACCATTTGAGGACTCAATTAAAATCGTGCATCTTCGAAATGGGAGGTGTTATGAGGTGTCCCTGGTATGCAGGGGTTAGTACCTACCAAAAATGATCAGAGGAAGGAAAACTGATAAACCAGAGACATTGCCACGGGCCCCCATGACTCATTACTACACGTGTAGAGTTAATGCTCTCGAGCTACTGAGGTACTGCAGTACAAAGTGCTGAAAACATAGATTCTGGCGATTATAGAAAGGCTTTAGAACACAGTGCGAACACACAGCGCCACAGTATTAGAAACCTGGTTTTAATGCTATGGCACAAATGTGTACAATTTGTTTCTATTATGTTAGTGTTATAATAGTTTAACAGTTATTAGATGCTGACAGGGTGACATGGTTTTCTGTCTACAGCTTTTCAGCTACTTTAAAAGCTTTATAATTTAAGTGCTGAATGTTTGCTTATTTTTTTTTTTTCTGAATCTTTGCTATTACAGTTGACCTTTTGCTCCACCTTTGATTATTCATAAGTTTATAGTCTTGGAGGCTAGATCATGAGCAGAAAATGAATGCATTTTTAGGGAATGTGCAAACATAGGCCCAACAGGAGCCCATTTCAGATATTATATTTTCGGACGAGCATGTTTTACATTGTTTTAATGACATTTTTATTACATCTTTTCATCTGATTTTGTGTAATGGTTTTTATAAATGTATGATCTGAACTTCACAGGGTTTTTTTTTTTTACTGTACAGTTTTTTATTTTATTTTATAATGTACGTAAGAAAAGTATGTGTTTAGTTATTTACAGCATGTTAAATGCTGGAATGGAGTGTTTTTGCAAATTGCATATTATCTTAATGCACTGCATGTTTGCCTTGTTTTTGTGCTTATGCTGGACAATGGATCGTGCCTTGCTGCCAACTCTAAGAAATGCCACTCAGAACAGGTATGTTAAAGTGCTTTAAAAACTGTAAGGTTCATTTGAATTCCTATACTAACTAAACCCGAAGTTGCTAATGGTGTGAAAAATTTGAATAAAAAACTAGCATCAAATCTCATGTTAGGGTTCCAGTTATAACACGTTCTATGCTTCTGTCTAATAGATATGATGATCCTGATGGAAATCTGGCTGAAAATGTTGAGTTTTTGCCTGGAGGTGAGGGCAAAAAACCCCGTTTCACTGATGTAAGTGCACTTAAATAGACTCTGAGACTAATATACATTATATGGACAAAAGTTTGTGGACACATGACCATAAAATATCAATTTCACATTTAGTCTCCATGTGTTAGTAAAATTCAGGTACTGATGTAGGGTAAGGAGACCTGGGTTCCAAAGGTGTTTGTTTAAGGTTGAGGTCAGAGCGCCATAGCCGGCCACCCAAAATCTTCCACTCCAACCCATGCAAACATTAGTTTCATGGAGCTGGCTTTGTGCACAGGGGAACCGTCATGCTCCAACCCGTTTGAGACTTCTAGTTCAAGTGAAGGGAAAATGGAATTCTACCATATCTAAAGACTTCCTATACAACTGTGGGCCTCCAACTTTTGTGGTAACAGTTTGGGGAAAATCACATATGGCTAGAAAAGTCAGTCACAATAATTTTGTCCCTATAGCGTATATATTCGATTGTTGGTACTCCTAATTATTCCGCAAACATTTTTGTCAGACTCTTTAATATTTATTCTTTTTTTTTTTCCAGTTTGAAGGGAAGACCTCTTTCGGCATGTCTGTCTTCAATCTCGGCAATGCCATCATGGGCAGTGGGATTTTGGGTTTGGCCTACGCCATGTCTAACACCGGCATCGTCCTCTTTTTGTACGTTTCTTCATTTCACAAACACAAACTTACCTACCATAAGCAACATCAATGTTTAAAAGACGTCCTAGTACATTTATTAAACAATTTAAAAGAAATAAAATGGATATTAATCGAAATCAGTAACATCTGTTATTTATGGATTCATTTACTTGCTTTTGTTTGCCATGCATGGTGGTTGGGTGAAATTCATTTGTAACACCGATTGAAACACAGCCCTTCTCACAAAGCAGACGACTAAAGAGTGCAGAGTCGTGTAACATGGTTTTGATCGATTCTTTTAATTTAGCAGGTATTTGAATAATGGCGCTTACATAAATGCACTAATGATGTCGCTACTAATGAGATTAGTGACGTTCCCTAAAAGGTTTATCTTAATAAATGTATAACAGGAGAATATTATGTCTAGTCCACAATGCACCCAAACCCTACTTGGTTTATTAGAGAACATCCACTAAATATAATTGCATTTGAATTTTGCTAGTGATTGGTAAAATCTGACATGCTGCTTAGCCACACACTCGTCCTGACCTTTAGGAATGCTGCATATTTTGTTTCCTAAAGAGGAGAGGAAAAGGCATGTCTTCCAGGATGTCAAGCAACCCTCTGCCTCTCCCACCACAGTTTTCTATCCTTCAGCCCTGCTCTACCTGGTGCCCAGACCCCTCCCACTGAAAACTTTCCATGACTCAGTCTCTGTCCTGCCTTTAGGGTTATGCTCCTACCCCTGAAAACTTTCCATCTGTTACTCCGGCCTCTTTCTGTTCCTGGAAAGGACAAGTCTGAAATAGTCCTTGTTCTCCGCTTCCAAACCCCTCCCTCCCTTCCAGAAAGGCTCGCCCCTCTCCATATACAACCATCACATCTCATTCGCTCTTCTGACTGGATTTGCTGTCTGACCCGTCTTGGTCTGGCTTGGTATTACAGCAGAGCTGAAATCAAGCTTAGGTGTCTCTTGTATCGCACATGCTACTGGACACCATGGCTCTGATTACCTGGAAGGCTGATTCTTTTACTAAGAACACAACGTGACTCGCAGCCCCATAAACTATACATATAGAAGTTGTGTTGAGCGTGCTTTACATAGAAAGGAAAAGTTTGCTCTACCCTTTCACTCGTAACTCTTATGCCAGGAAGAAAAATTTCATTCTTTTATTTGAGATATATATATATATATATATATATATATATATATATATATATATATATATATATATATATATATATATAAGGCAATTAATTACACAGTTTATCCAGTTATTACAATGTATAGTGACTGAATATATAAAGAATATATCTGATTGGAAATCTGATTTGATTTATCCACTCTGTCAGTTTTGACAGCCGCCATCATGAGTATTACAAAAGGTTTGGGTCCAGATGAATGCACAAGTCGATGTCAGAAGTGTTTTAAGTAATCTGAAATTGCTTCATATTTTGAATAGGACTGGGACAATCACAATACGGAACAATCAACATCGATTTCGCTTTCGCTTAGCTCAATCCCTCATGCTTTTTTTTTTTTGTATTTATGCAACAAAAAGACGTAGTCAGAATGTGAACGGCCAGTGAGATATGACTTCAGTCCAAATTGTATACCGCTGCCATCTGTGCCAACAGCGGAACAGTGAATGTTTTTTTCTGAAAGCATGGGAGTTATGCAATATTAATAGAGCTTTTCAAATGCCTCCTTCCATGTTCCACAGCAGTACAAGTCAATCAATAATCAAACATTAATTCAGCTGTGGTTTTCCCATAGTCATCAGCAAACTTGACTTCTCACGATTGCTGCCGATTTGTAAATGGAAATGCGATAATCAGCCTGTGTGTCGGGTGTCAACGTCACAAGCAGTTGCCTGTGTATACATGCAAGTAAAGAACACCAGCGGGCTAACTCGCTGATCTGGGAAAGGTGGTGCCTCTAACGTTTTCAACACTGCCGAGTGATGAACTATTTGCGCTCAGCTCGTAGGTCGTCACGGACACAACATTTCTCCATCCAAGCCTTGGCACTGGGTTGTGAACACGCAAGGTCATGGGAAATACTCCCTATCCAAAAGTGGGCTTGAAGTCCTTCGTGTATAGTAGAGTATTTACTGCAGTCTTTTCTCAAAGAAAACTCATTTGGGTTAAACACGTTTGTATTGTCCGTACACACTATTCACAATTCACTTACGTGTTTTTCTCGCAAACGTTTTTTCCCCACTGGTCAGGCATTTCGAGAGTTTGCTTTCAAGATCCAATCACAAGCAAAAGCGTTAGGTTGCTAATTCACTATGTGGAGCATTTCTATAGTAGAACTATATTGTTGTTATACCTTCCTGTTCAAATTTATATTGTTAATACCTGAATACTACCACTTTATATATAAAATCTAATTCAAATTGTTTTTTTCACATACACATTATGACACGAGTATGACATATAGTGAAATGATTTTTTGACTGTCTGACTTGTAAACATGAAAAATATAAAGGTAATGAAAAAATATGAAAGGTTAGGGTTAGTAAAGTAAAGTAAAGTAACGTAAAAATAAATAAAATAAAGTGTAAATGTATATTCAAATATAGTCTGATTATAAAGTGTAAAAAGGTTAAGGGGGAAAAAAAAATTGTGTGTACACACGCATACATGAATTAAACAGAAGGGATGGGTGGATATGTATGACCAGATATTAACAGAAGTACAATTTAAAGTGACCCATTGTGATTTTCTTTAAAGTGTCTATGTACTGGTTTAAAAATGTAAAAGTGAAATGGTAGAAAAGTGACGCTGTGCTAGTCCAGGTCAGGGTTAGAGTGGCTGGGTCCAGAGTTAAAGTTATACCACTAGTGCAAGTATTGCAAATATAAACAATGAAACCAGTAGACATGTCCTAGCTTATGAACCTATTCATCCAAGCATTAAAGCAGCACACTATGGAACTAAAAATGTTTATTTGTAGTGGTATCTTTTTATAATTTATATATTCTACACTTCATAGCTATGAAAATAGGTTGCTTGGTTCTGTGTAACTGCGCAAGATGCATGGCAAAGTTTTTTTGTGAGACTGGTTTTTCATAAGTGTTTTCTGCACAGGTTCCTCCTCACGGCAGTTGCTGTTCTTTCATCCTACTCCATTCACCTCTTGCTAAAAGCCTCTGGTGTTGTGGGTAAGCTCATACCTCTTTCTATGACTGTAATCTTTTGATCCTGTAATGATTCATTCATACATTTTATGTTTACTTGTTTATTTCAATTTCAGGAATCAGAGCCTATGAGCAGCTCGGTTTCCGGGCCTTTGGGACACCGGGCAAAATGGCAGCTGGAATCGCTATAACACTGCAGAACATCGGAGGTGAGAAGGAGTGACTTAGTTTGCGTTTTCCTCTCACTCCTTTGTTCTCGACAAATCGTTTGTCATCTTTTGGAAATCCTAAGAACATGCCCATTACCTGCATACTAGAGATGGCAAAAGTATACAAATCCTAAACTCAAGCAGAAGTACAGAACTGCACCTCATATTGATATATTAATACAACAGAATTTCAAATATTGTTACCTAATGATAATGTATCCAGGCCGAACATCCACCATATAGAACACAAGCAGAGAAAAGACGATGATCAGGTGATTAGGAATGTCTCCGTTCTCAGTCATGTTTACATCACGGACTCCCTCTGCCTTCTGCTGTGCTCGTTGTTCGCTTCGTAGGCTAGTCTACATCTGTTGCGTGCGATAGCCAGGAAATGATACCACGACAAGACATAGATTAATGGGCTGAAAATGGCACGCAATTACCAAACAGGTTAAAAACTAAAGTAAAGAGCCTGGTTTGAAGATGTAAGAAGTAGAAGGTACAGATTTTTGTGTAAAAAATGTACTGATAGCAGGAAAATCTATTTACGTACAGCAACAAAGTATTTGCAATTAATTATTTCTCTCCTCTGCGGCATACCAAATTGATCAGACTGCATTTGCAAATTCAGACTACTACTTTTATTGGAAATGGGAAAAAAAAATATAGATAAATAAATGCGTGGTTAGCATTAGAAGGGGATATTTGCAACCGCTTGAGAGAAATCATGATTCGAATGAATATATATATATATATATATATATATATATATATATATATATATATATATATATATATATATATATATATATATATATTTATTAAGGAGGTCAGTTTGGTTCGCTGATTATTCGTAGGTATGTAAGCTTTGGTTCTTTGAATTTCATCCTCCATTTTTATTTCTTCTAGTTTTTCCCTTTAACACTTTTTTCTTGCTGGGATTTTAAATCTCTAACATTTTTAAAGAATCTCTGTGTTAACTGCATCAATGCCTCCGTACGTCAATCGGTACAAATCATATGCTTCTAGCCAGATCCATTTAAGTACTTCTTTACTTAGTCAGTGCTTCCACAGGACATCTATTAAAAAAGTTCTATATGGCACTTCTATATATCGTGTAGAAAAGAGGAATGTGACTGGTCATCAAGGTGCATAATCTGAGCTTTCACTGTTTATTTTCAATTTCACAGCTATGTCCAGCTACCTATTTATTGTTAAGTCCGAGTTTCCTCTGGTCATCCAAGCCTTCTTGAGGGCAGACACCAACTCTGGGTAAGTAACCGGCAAGCCTTAATTGAGGCTTGGTTAAAGAAATATGTCTGTCACCATGCAGTAGCATGCCATGGTGGCTGGAACTTTTGGTGACCCCATGGAACATGTTTAAGGTGCATCATACAACCGGTGTGTATATGGCATGGCTGTCTAATTCAGCTACAAGCCTAGAGGTCTACCGCTTAATAGAATCGAAATCTAATCACAGCGTAGTCTCTTTATAGTGAGATCATATGATTTAGCTTTGATTAGTGTTTCAGGCTCATCTATCTTTAGCATATATTTTTAGTCTCTAATGGAACCATGTGAAGATTGAAAGTTTCTGGACACATGAACTGCATATGGATGTGACGGTCAGGCGTATAGGGTCTATCCACAATGATGAATTAGTTTAATAGCATCTATTAAAATGTCCGTATTCCCAGTTCTGAGTGTTCTCTATCAATTTTTTAGTTTTTGTAATTCAAGTAGTGATTTTTTTTTTTTTTTTTTTACTCTTTTTTTTTTTTTTTTTTTACTCTTTTTTTTTTCTGGAGCAATCCACTTACTATATTTCACTGTCCTTGGTACTGCTGAGGGTAAATACCTTTGATCTGTAATGGCTCGCACTCAAAAATCTTAGACAAGTTAAGGAGGTGTGGCAGCGATATTAAAATGGAATTGGACAGTTATTTGAAGCTCTGTGCCTGATTGGCACTTTCCTGCCACTCCTTCTTCCCATTCCTGATGACGAGGCTCATAATGGCGACTGGCGTCATAAAGTTAAAATGTCAACCCCAACCAAAAATCAGATGCTTCCCTGGAGCTGTAATCAGTTGCTTTTCTTTCTATTTATATTCACAATTGACAGCATAAACCAACCAGCATGGGTCATTTAAATTCAAAGTGATGTCACTTTGTATTTCTTATGACAGTTTATTAATGGCATTTTTGTCCTGTGCATCACGTGACCATTTCAATTATATTTGAATGTAATAAACATTCATGTGCCATTCTTTTTTTCAATGACCCTGCAAAGATATAGTAGTACTTTATTTTTGAAGTTTATATAGCCTACTTTACAAGAGCCACCATTAAGCAGTCTATAAAAAAGATTTAAAGGACGTCTTGACTTTGATATCTACACAAAGCTGCACGCAAAGCACCATTAACTCGCCATTAACGCAAAATGAAATGCCTTTTAATAAGACAAGCCTTGATTTATATTGGCCCACTGGATAATATAGTGATCAAGGATGTGTGAGACATTAAATAGCTTAGTGTTTTTACTGCTCATCCTCATACTGAACTGAGAGATACTAAGAGATTTTCAAGCCTTCTAACTGCAATTATGTGTGTCCGAGCATACAAGTACAGTGAACTAAATTCGATTTAGAATAACAAACAAAACCAGTGGATTTTTAAAAGGCAACATTTCCAGGAACAGCTCGTTGTCATGGTTACAGTCAGTGTCCACAGATCCTGTGTGTAGTTACAGATTCATTGCATGCGCCACTGTTTATGCAGATTCCGTACAGTTGGAACAAATATTTACATAAATGAAGTTTCGAATTGCGTAAACGAAAATTGGTGTCGAACACAGAGATAACGATTAAACGTGAATACAGCTCATGACATAAGGCTCAGATTAGTTTTCTGTTTGATGTAATACTTTTAAATGAAATTGTGCTTGCAGAGGACATTCAGTTCTCATTTTTAGTCCATCACGCAATAAATTGGCCAGTCATATCTGTAACTGCTTCTGTTTTTATTGTTAGTAAAACCTGGGGGCTTTTTGTTTGGACAGTTTTCAGTCTGTAAAATGTTTAAGAGAACTGTAAATTTTTTTTATATACCGTCAACCCCCGTTGATTCTCGGTTCGGAAGATTTGCGGGTTCTCATTTGGAACCTAACTAACAGCATGTTGCGGATTATCTTAAAATTCGCAGGAATCTGCAGCGGAACCGAATATTCAGGAACGTTAGGAATAACATTCTACACTGTTTTGTCAAAGTTTTATTGTATTAAAGTGACACAATGTGTAGATTAATTCACGAAGGTACCATTGGGGCTGCGGGGGTGCATCCAAAATCTGTGGATTTTCTGAACTCACGTTGGGTGTGAGTACTATATAATATATGACCAAAACAATGGACACCTGACCATGATTTATGTATGGTCCCCCCCCCCCAGATTTGTGCTCATTCGGCCAAGGGCATCAGTATAGTCAGATACCGATGTAGGGTGAGGAAGCCTGGGGTGCATTCAGTGTTCAATAGGGTTGTGGCTAGAGCTCTATAGCAGGCCACCCAAAATCTTCCACTTCAAGCCATGTAAACTACTGATTTATACAAAGGGGTAATAACAATACTGGAACAGGTTTGGGTCTCCTAGCTGAAGTGAAGGGAAAATTAAATGCTACTGCACCTGTCACTCTCAAGTTGGGTGTTTTTTGTGCTTCTGAAGATGATCTGTACATGGACACATGCATTTCCACGCGTTAATAAATGCATACAATCCTCACATTCTATGATCATTCCATGTTGATCAATCGATCTTATGATATGCTTGTGTGCCATTTCCCTGCCCTAAAAGCACAAAGTTAGAGGGTAGGCTTAGTCATAGCACCTGAAAATAGCACCATCTCAGTCACCGCATCGAACACATGGTGCAACTCTTAATCCCCTCGCAGGGCGATTGTGTATCTGTATGCTGGAGGTTGCTCAAGGACGCGTGTGGAAATGACTGCCACGTTTTAGTCGCCGGCAGGCCAAAATCGTCCTGCGCCTGTATCGTTTACAGTTACAACTTTAACCGGGTGAATATTTTATATATATATATATATATATATATATATATAATTAGCACTCCATAAAAGAGATTCTGTCACCTGATCCAGTTTGCTTTGGTTTGAGTTAGTGGTGCATGGCCATGTGCTTGACTGATGATTCTAGTTGATTTATTCATTTGGTTGTGAACCATTAAGACAAGCATGAACGGTACTCACATTGTTATTGTGCTTTGAAAGGGACAATAAATAGCAGTCAACGGCTGTCAGAACAATAACAGAACAGCGATTGTGTTAATCCCAGCAGTTCTCCGCTAGTGAGCTGACATTTGTATATCGAAACGCTATCACAGCCGAAGAGACAAAGTTGAGCCAAAGCTATGCACAGCTTTTGTATTGTTTAGAGTATTGCCTTGTCGTGAGTGAATGAATGAATGAATAAGCAATACACAATATACAACATAAGATGAGCTCAAACTGAAAATGTATTTTGTTTTATTTTTTTTGTCACTTTTATTCTTTTTTTTTTGTCTACTTTAGAGAGTGGTATCTGAATGGTAACTATCTTGTGGTTATGGTCTCCGTATCTATCATTCTGCCTTTGGCCCTCATGAAGCAGTTGGGTGAGTAAAGCCTTTAATATTCTGCCCCGTTCGCACATTCTCTCTTACAGTCCCAATCAGTATATATATCTGTCAAGCCTCAAAAAGCTCTGTTCTCTCAAATGCAGACATGCACTTTTTGGACATTCCATCCCACATTTAGTCCCCGTCTGCCATTATAATTACCAAGTCAAGAAGTCAACATAAACCGTCACTCTTCTGGGAGGATGTTCCACTAGATTTGTGATCAAGGATGTTAGTAAGCCTGGATGCAGTGTTCCAATTCACCCCAATGGTGATTAGGTCTCCAGGTTCAAATTCGAATGCAACCACATCCAAAGAAATCCGATACAATTGTGTGACTTTGAGGTAGCAGTTCAAGGGAAGAAGTACGTATTGCTGGAAAAGTCTTGTGCAAATAGTGTATTTAAAAATATAGATATACAGTAAAGAAGTGTTGACAAAATACCACCATTCAGTTTAATTGTCCCTGCTTGTTTCTATTAGTTATCATTTATATTAGCTTTTTCGGAAACAATGTATTTATTCTTTCTTTTAAATGTTTATAGTTGCAGCAGTAATTGTTGCGGAACAGAGAAACCATGCACGTTGTCATGTCTCTGTTGCGAAGACCCAATGGTGCCGTGTTAGAAATCTTACTGATCATTACAAAGCCCTGACCTTTGAGAGTCCTTAAATGAATATTACATAAATTTTCCTGGCAGAAACCATCACCATGTCAGTGATTATACATTTGCTGTATCTGTGTTAAATAACAAGCATTTGTTGAAAATGCCTGTAAATCATTAGTCACTATAGAAATGATTACAAGACACATTAGAACAAATGCACTAATTTAAGCAGGACATTTTGAAACACAGAGCCAATCAGATTTGAGCTTTCGAAGCAAAAGGATAATCCATAGATAGGTGTTTGTCGCACGGCTTTAACGCACGTCATGGAGGTGAAGAACCACCTGAGGTGATTAAAATCCAGCATGGTCATTTTGCCAGCGATGACAAGTAAAAAAAATTAAAAAGCTGCCATTGATTTTTGCAATTTGCATCATAAAAAAAAATGAACCATCATTTTTAGCCATTTAGATATTTTATATATAGGATGTCAGAATTTGAGTTCTGCCTACACAGGGATAGTATAGTGTAGTAGATTACATTTATTTGAACAGCTCTGAATAAGTAATTAGTGAGAGAAAGGAAGAAATTGTGTGCATGTGTGAATGAAGTGCATCTGTCCTGCATTAGCGCTTACTTTTTCTATGCAACTGTAACTACATGTCACTATGGTCACAAATGTTTCTTGCCTGGAACTGTGCATTCAACGGCCTTCCAGCCAATCAGAAGTGAGTATTTCGGCTGACCATACAAATGATATCGCTTCAACCAAGCTGGCAAGTGTGTTTGCAAAATACACATATGGTTGATTTTTTTATTAAGCAATTTCTTTGAAGTCTGCATAAGTGTATTGCAGTTGCTCTGGCTACTAATTTGAAATATGCTGAGTGCTTGTTCTGGAAAAAATAAAGCGCCTAGGATAAAGTGTTCATTGACCTCTTCTACAAATAAAGTTTGTTTTTGGAAGTCCTGCTCAATCTGTGATGGTGCTCCACTGACGCGCTTCCATGTCTTTTACCCGACAGGTTACCTTGGTTACACGAGTGGCTTCTCTCTCAGTTGCATGGTTTTCTTCCTCACTGCGGTATGTAGATGCTCGGGTGCTCTTAGCATATGAGGTTTCACCTGTATAATGTCTTTTAGTACTTGTTTTGGTAGCACTATTATATATGGCATTGTATAAGTTCAACTCTAAACTGTACATTTGCTGTACAGTAGAATTCCCATATCCCTGGGGATTACTGCAGACAGAAGTGAGCGTTATGTATTGTACACAAGAAAGCAAAGACGCTGGGGTCATTATTAATTCAAATATGGGAAGGATACTAAAAGGTTTCCAAGGGTTTCCAAAGGTATCATGTTTAAAAATGAAATTGTGAAGGATCTGATTGGTGCTTTCGTGGGCTAATTTTCAAAGGGCATCTTTCCTTCTCTCACTTCAGGTCATCTATAAGAAATTCCACATCCCTTGCCCTTTTGAAGAGTTCTCCGCTAATAACACAGCCAGCCACCTGCTCGCAACCGAGTTGCCAGTCACTGATTTTCACCATGATGTGGTGGACGATGCACACTGCTCTCCTCGTATGTTCACAATGAACTCTCAGGTACTGCTTGCAGTTGTGCAGTGGAATTTAAATGCCAGAAAAACACTGACTGACCTTTATAATTAGAGTCTGGAAAGAACAAACGGAATTGTGTAAAAATTGCTTTATGCTTGTCCTAGACGGCATACACCATCCCTATTCTTGCCTTCGCCTTTGTGTGTCACCCCGAAGTGCTTCCCATCTACACTGAGCTGCGCAAGTGAGTTCTGGATCTGTCTAATATTTTAAATATGCAGGTTTTTAATTCGAAATCATTCAAAATTCTGTCTGTCTGATTTCAGCCCATCTAAAAGGAAAATGCAGCACATCTCCAACATCTCAATCTTCATTATGTATGTGATGTATTTCCTCGCTGCCCTGTTTGGATATCTGACCTTCTACGGTGAGTAGACCATTTCACCCGCTCAGATCTTACCACACTGTAGATACCTGCTAAATTTTTTTTCTAATCATTTTAACCTACGGTTGGACACGGAAAATGAATGCGTGGGTTGCTGTTATTGGAATAGTGACTTCGTAATCTCTTTTCCACTGAAACAGTTTGAATTATGGGTCCTTAACCGGTACTCAACCAGTGCTGGACCAGACATTTATTACATTTATACATTTATGGAATTTGGCAGACGCTTTTATCCGGACAATTGAGCAGTTGAGGATTAAGGGCCTTGCTCAAGGGCCCAAGTAGCAGCTTGGTGGAACCTATTACCTTCAGAGTCCAATCCCTTAACCATTGAGCAACAGCATTCCCCAGGCTACAACCTCCAGACAATCTGGAGCCATCATGAACAGGCCAAGAGTTTTCACAGACTTGAGCAATTACCAGTGATGTAATGGGTTTTGTTGCTATGTGTTGTTTACACGGCTACATAACCAGTCCACTCCCTGTTTGACTATTTTTCTGCCGCCTGTACCTCTTCTTACATTTCTTATATTTGTTTACAGCTTGCCATACCTACTTTTTTTCCTTTGGGATTTCTCAAGGTTTTTTTTTTTGTTTTGTTTTTTTTACTCAAGTGAAGACCTTATTAACAGTAGAAAGTATGTTTTCTCGGTTAGCGCAGTAGCTTAGAACCAACAGTGTTGTACAGAAATGCTATATTCCCCACCACCACCCCAAACTTATCCAATGAGGTTAACGGTTCTGCAGTTCCAATTATATCTTCTCTGTGGTGGAAACTTCTGAAAGAGTTTGAGAACTGGCACGGGCCAAGAACCCGCACTAGAAGTATGTTGGTGGAAAAAATGTAGCTTGTTGTGAAATGTGATTCCTTCTCTCATCTGATCTTTAGAAAACAGTACCACTGAAGATCTTTATGCACAAACAACGTCAATGCTTAGCATTTGTTTGTTTGCACATTTTAAACGGGTCTTAACGTCTAATGCTCATTGAAATGCTCCTGCAGAACTTAAGAATGCACTTTAACACTGATTTTTGTTAGTTTCATTCTTTCACTATTCTAAATATAATTCACAATAATTCCGACTACATATAAGGCAACAGCTTTCTGTTATTGGCGAGAATCTCTCCTGGAATGTACTAAGAATTTAGAGCTTGGTTAAGGCGAGTTGCGAACAATGTATTTGTGCGTTTTTTAATGGCATGAGTTAGGTCCTAAATTTTATTCTTAATGGTATTAAAAAGGCTACAAAAAGTCTTAAATTTCACTTTGTGAAACCTGGAGAAACCCTGTTTTATTTATTTATTATTATTTATCAATTAGCCTTGAATTTCTTGAATACAAGTTTCTGTGAATGAGCTGTTGCTATAGAAACACTAATGTATTAGAACTTTAGGGCACGTTAATATAAACCTGCGATTTCAAATCAACCTGCATGTCTTCTCTCACCACATCCATAAACCTGCTCCTTGGCCTTTCTCTTTTCCTTCTATCCTTCCTTTCATCCTTCCTTCCTTCCTTCAGGATTATTTTACAAATATTCCCCATGTTCTTCCAATGCACATGACCAAAACATCTCAATCTAGCCTTTTTTACCTTTTTCTATAAACCCCTGCAATTGACAAACCCGAAACTGACACAGTCGCTTGTTGAAATGAAGCATTTTTCCATGCTTTCTTCTCGCAGGGAACGTGGAGGCAGAGCTGCTGCACACCTACAGCAAGATCGAACCCTACGACACTCTGATCCTGTGTGTGCGAGTGGCTGTGCTCACAGCTGTCACGCTGACTGTGCCGATTGTCCTGTTCCCGGTGAGTACACACGCGTCATTTAGCGTCATCCGCACCCAAAGTCTAACCAGTTGTGTTTGTTGGCAGTGATTCAAAGTACTGGTGCATGTTGTTTATTGTTCAGTCTTTACTTTTCCCCCAATTCCCTGTTTGTGTACACATCAGGTGCGCCGGGCCATTCAGCAGATGATCTTCCCCAACAAGTCGTTCAATTGGATCCGTCACATCATCATCGCCTTCATTCTCCTCACCTTCATCAACATGCTTGTCATCTTTGCACCGAACATCCTGGGCATTTTCGGAATTATCGGTAAGTTTTAGAAGCAGCTACAGAAACTAGACATTTAGTCAAAAGCCAAGGTCCAGGGCGGCAAGCTGCTGATAAAATGATAGAAAGTACGGTTCACAGCAGTCTATTTATTCTCGTAGTGCACTGTATTTTGTTTAAACTTCACTTTGTGTATGCTTCTTGGCTGCTGATAGTGAAGCTGGTTCTGTCTGACTTGTCACTGGCCAGGAAAGAGACGTAAAGTCAATATCGTCTTCGTCACTCTCTATAAAAATGATCCATTTGTCATAGAATTGTGCATGTAACCCAGGGGAATATAGTCTGAAATATATATATATATATATATATATATATATATATATATATATATATATATATATATATATTCTCACAGAAAAGTATTGCATTAACACGTTTTGCTATACACGTGTTTAATCACATTGTGTGTATTGTAACAAAACAAAAAAAAAGGGAGGGGAAAAAAAAGCTAATTTAACCATGTCACACAAAACTCCAAAAATGGGCTGGACAAAATTATTGGCACCCTTAACTTAATATCAGGGGTGCCAACAATTTTGCCCATGACTATATGTTTTGTACAATATATTTTTTCCTTTATTCTCTTATAAGTTTGATATATGTTTGAATATTTATGATACAGTGCTTGGAAAAAACTTTGTGGACGTCTGCCCAAAATTAGTTCATTTGTACTTTTTGAACATCACATTTAGAACCCATTTGCCATTACAATAATCTCTGGCAAGATGTTCCACTAGATTTGGGCGTGTGCTTGTGGAGATTTGTGCTCAGTCAGCCACAAGGGTGTTAGTAAAGTCAGGTACTCATGTAGAGTGAGGAGACCTGGGGTGCGGTCAGCATTTCAATTCACCCCAAAGGTGTTCAGTAGGGTTGAGGTCAGAGCTCTATAGCAGACCACTCAAGATCTTCCATCCATGTAAATCATAAATACATAGCGATTGATACATTGTCATGCTGGAACAGTTTCGGGTCTCCTGGTTGAAGTGAAGGGAAAAATGTATTGCTACAATTACAAACACTTCCAAAGACACAATTGTGTGCCACAACAGCTTGGTTAAAGACCAACATATGGCTGGAAAAGTCAGGTGCTCCAATACTTTTGTTTATATAGTGTATATACAATTCTTCATGTAATTACATTCTGTCATGCAATAGAAGTAAATAAAGATGTGCATGCGGAATAATAATAATTATTTTTTTAATACTGAAGACAACAATGAGAATGAAAGTCTGGACAAAGAATGAGGTGAAAGTTGTGCCCTAAATGCTGGGCTCATTAACAGAAGAAAAAAAACCCAATTATTTGACAAGAATCAGTAAAGCTCAGAGGCCGATTAAAAAATTGAATACAGTTTCTAGTTTGGTGTCCTAAACCCTTTTTTTAATACATTTTTTTTATTTATTTTTTTATTTTTTTTAATCGGCCGTAGGAAAGCCGACGTCTCAATTGTTCTGCATGGGCTCATGTTTAAAAAAATAATAATAACCCTCACCCTGTCTTTCTCATTTTTCGCCTTTCAGGTGCGACTTCTGCTCCCTGCCTCATCTTCATCTTCCCTGCCGTCTTTTATATCCGCATCGTTCCCAAAGAGGACGAGCCCATGCGCTCCACAGCCAAAATCCTGGTGAGCTGCT
The DNA here is from genome assembly GCF_014805685.1 of Silurus meridionalis. Lineage (NCBI taxonomy): Eukaryota > Metazoa > Chordata > Actinopteri > Siluriformes > Siluridae > Silurus > Silurus meridionalis. The sequence goes on along the minus strand of NC_060884.1, from coordinate 12,887,128 downwards.
TGGCAGACACCATTTTGAAGAGCATGTGTTTTCAAAATGTGTTTATATAATATATATATATATATATATATATATATATATATATATATATATACTTTTTTTTTAGAAAGCCAAGATATTAGCTTCACTCTTTTAAATTCATTTTTAGTTTGAATGTTCTGTAAACAAAAGCAATGCGGCGTTAAAAAGCTTGCAGATTAGATTTATTAGATTAGACTAATAACAGATTACACTAATCTATCATATATCGTAGTCTTACCAACCTGTACATGTGTAAATGTTTAACACTGCAACCAATGCACTGCTGATTAGATGCAAACTGTGCTTATTTGCCTTATACGTGTGCACTGACTATAAAATTAAATCTAATCACATTTTTATATCTTATATAATTTACTTGTGGCTTAGCTGTGTTATAGTGGCACATGAATATGACTGAGCCAAACATCTTAAGGAAACCATTCACTTTCTCTCACTTTCTCTCTCTCTCTTTCTCTCTCTCTCTCTCTCTCTCTCTCTCTCTCTCTCTCTCTCTCTCTCGCTCTCTTTCTTTCTTCCAGGCTGCCTGCTTTGCTGGTTTGGGTGTGCTGTTTATGACTATGAGTTTGAGCTTCATCATCATCGACTGGAGTACAGGAATCAGCAATGTTGCTGGTGGCCACTAGAGGACAGTTCAAGTTTGTGTGTCTGTGTGTGAGAGAGAGAGAGTGTATGAGTGCGTGAGTGATCAGGGGAGTGTATTGACAAAATTTCTGTTATACACAGGTTGAGCGAGGCTCAACTGAAGCACATTTTTGTATATTTCTTTTCTTTTTCTTTTTTTTTTGTGTTGGATTGTTTTTAGTGTAGTTCTCAGTTCCAGCACCAAACACACATGAACCAGATAATCAACACAGTTTTAACAAAACAAAAAACAAACCATCAAGAAAACCCAAATTGATCAGTCGATGAGGATTTTAAAGACAGACTTTTATTACCTTTGGGGTTTAGGCTGCGTTGGATTGGTTAGAGAGAGAAACCAGCAGGATGATTGCAATGATTAATGATTGCCCTATTTGAGAGAAAATGCTAATTGCCACGGATCTGAACTTTCAGGATTCAGTCTCAGATTATTCAGTGTTATCTTTCCTCGTCTGCCATTTAGAATGCTATACCTGGGTACTAGAATGCTTATTCGAACAGATCTACAGCTAGCTCTGTATGAAACATTTTATATTTTGTAACGCGTATTGAAGTAGCTTAGATATAAAAAAAAAAAATCCTAATTATAATAATAATACTAATCCAGCATGGTCCAGAAGTCTCCAAATGTGGGGCAAGTGAACACTTTTTATCAAAATGGCCAAAACTTCTTCATTAACGTCATTTCTTTGTAAACCCACGGAGTTGTCTTTCAAAACTATGGCTCCCAGTTTGTTTTTACTGAAAATGTCCATTGCAACCTTGCAACAGATTCGTGATCCAGCCATGAGAATGATTACTGTATATTCTTTTGTCAAAGGCAAAAAAAAAAAAAAACTTTTGGTAGAACCTGTAATAAAAAAAAAAGATTTTTTTTTTTTTATTGCCAATCATAGGAGTGGCATGTTATAGAAAGTTTAGCAAATTTGCTATTGAAACGTTTTTAATTTTCCCCAGAATGAAGTGTTGGATATAGTTGAAGTCACATGTTGGAATCTTCAGGCAGAATATTCATATGTAGTAGCTTCAGCTGTAACTATAGTAATGTCTCTGAGCATTCCTTTCCTTCATGCTGTCATGCATCGAATACAGGAGGAATGTGTGTGTGTGTGTGTGTGTGTGTGTGTGTGTGTGTGTGTGTGTGTGTGTGTGTGTGTGTGTGTGTGTGTGTGTGTGTGTGTGTGTGTGTGTGTGTGTGTGTGTGTGTGTGTGTGTGTGTGTGTGTGTGGTGTGTGTGTGGTGTGTGTGTGGTGTGTGTGTGGTGTGTGTGTGTGTCTGTCTGTGTAGACCAAAATCAGCTGCTGTTAGAGAAACAGGTCTGTGGTGCTGAAGCCATCTTAAATATACGACACAGGGATTTTGTACGGTTTCTCGTAAAGTACAAAAGTTCCTTCCTGTGTCTGCGAAAATTGACAAGTACATTTAACGATAAGTTAAGCACTATTTATTACCATGTATGAACTATTTTTTAAGCCATCGGGTGAGTTTTTGACACACACAAAAACTGTCGATCATATTTAACCATATATTCATTTTCAGTATTTCGAACGAGATGAGTGATTTATGCAGAAGGTTTGCAAAAGCTGTATCTTGTAAATATTGACGGCTAATTGTGCAAAGCTCACGAACGGAATTTAAACTCGTGAATTTTGACAGAGTAAGACGTGTAGAAATGACATGTACGTATAATTTATATGGATTAAACAAAACCTTACCTCCTCCTTTTTTCCTGTACCTGTGCTGTTTTGAGGTGTTTGATGTGAATCGTGCCTTATTGACATCGGTCCTCTGTAAAGGATAGTGTTTGTGTGTTACATGATTAGTTGTAGTTGGGACACCTGATTCGAAACCTACTTAATGTCCATGGGACGTTCTGTGCTGGGACAGCAACAATGACCGTTCAACGATAGAGTGCTTAACATGTTAAAACATGATAGAATGACCTCGGAGTCAAACGCCTCCAGCACCAAGAACCTTCATCCAGCACCAAGAACAGCGACTCTTGTTGCACATAGATATTAGAAAGTAGTAATAAAAAGAATGTTGACTCCTTGCTAACAAAAATGGCCAACAGGTCAAGATTTTTATTACTGTCTCTATTCTAAATGTTTGTGTTTTTTTTTATCTCTCTGAAAAATATTTTTAAGATTTTCGACAACAGTGTGATTAAGAATTGCGCCATGAAAAAATTAATGTCTTTAGATAGATTTCCATACAAATGCTTTTCCATTAGGTGGTATATTGCAAAATTGGTCTGAATGGTAAAAAGTAATTTTATAGTTGCTAAATGAAAGGTAGAATTGTGACGAAGTTACACTAAGTTATGAAAAGGAACTCGGTAAATAAACTAAAGGTCCTATTTATACCCTATACAGTGTAGAAGAGAAGGTTGAATCGAATGGCCAGAATAATTTGAACTTTTTTTTTTTTTTTTTTTTTCATCCAATGTTATATTTACAAACATACTTTTTTTTAGTATAGCGTAGGGAAGTGCTTCCCCACACAGCCCTTGAGTATTAGTATTGTATTCTTTTCTGATCACTTGTTCACGTTGTTTTATTTTACATAGCAGTATAAGTGATTTACTGACATGACATAACAATTAAGGAGCGTGTTTACTCGCAGAGTTTATGGGGACGGTTTATTTTGGCGACTTTACAGCACTTTGATTTCATGTAATATTGAAAGACAATGTGGCTATTGTTTGGATTATTTTATCGAATTTCTCTAGACTGGAACTCTGCTTTGTTCATCAAACCAAAAACTAGGGCTAATGCCCCATCAGGAAGTCTGAGCTCATACCAAAGGGTCTTTAACATGCAGATTTTGACAGACAGACATCCAATGTGTCGGACAGCTATTCTATACAATTATCCCATTGTTCCTTATGATGATGTTTAAAGTCATGAATCCGGGATTACTGCTTTTTTGTGACTCTGTGGTGGGAATATACAAATGTAAACACCGCTTCTGTTTATGCCTGTCAAGCTTGTATAGTGTAAATAGCAGAACTGGTTTTAGTTTAAAAATAAAGAAAACATATTTAGTTGTTTCTAACCATTGACTGTTTATTTATTTATTTTTCAATATATTATTTTCTGGAAATTCTGCATTGAGACGTTAAAGAGATCCAATTTTTTATTTATTTTATTTTTGTTTTTTAAACAGAGATTTAGGAGGAAATAAACATTCAGAAAATCACCTTGTACCACAAACTGCACAAGCAGCGGGTGGAACTGGATAATGACCTGTATGCTTTCTTATGCACGTGTGCACACTGAGATTGCATGATTTAGTATTTAATGCATATATGACTGTCAGTGGTCATCATTTCTGTGGAATCTTCTTACCAGGGGAATCTGCAATAGTTTTTAAGACAGGACATTGGATGGTATTCGATAATTAAAGAAGCACACATTTGTAGGTTGAGTTCTGTTTCATCCAGCAGTTGTGCAGGACTGCAGATTTTGGCAGGGTGGGATTATATAATCTCAACACAAAAAGTCAGGAAGATTTCAATGTGTAGTTGAAAGTTGACAACAAAGCACCCTCCAGTGTTTTGTCTAGTGGGCAGCACATTTGGAGTGGTTTTATACACAACATTGTTTGACTGCGTTCGATACAGCAGGTGTGATTTCCAGTTTCGGCAAAAATCTCACACAGTGGCGCTGATATAATACAACTCAGGTTTCCAAGTTTCAGCTAAATGTACAGTCCTGTTACATTACAAAAAACACACAAATAGATTAACCAAAGATTAACATTTATTGAATGGTTTATGTCACGGATTGCCCAATTGATACTGGCGATGATGTTATTGACCGCTTAAGAACTGGTCAGGAAGTTGAAGTTGCAGCGATGCTAGCGGCTAACCCGTCTATATCACAGATATAGCATCCACAGTTAAAAGGCACGCTTGATATCGTTATCATCATGTAGCCAAAATGAAGATCACATAGTGGTCTCCTTTAAAACTCTGTGCTGTTATCTAGGAACAGTGGAGTGCACTTAAAGCTTTACAAACTGTATCCCATCCTTAGATTTATATATAATCAGGTGCTTGTGTGCATGAGACGCTACCAATTCCACCCTTCCGTAATGCCAGGTAGAAGCACTGCCACATGTGCCATGCCACCAAGTAAGGCCTAGAAGTAGTAGGTTCTCCTCTAAAATTGACATCAAGGTACATTATGGGTCCCTTTAGGCTATAGAGAAACATGGATCCCAATGACACCATGATCTGGTTTAGGTATCAAACTGCAAAGAGCATGGTTTTGATCAGCTTTATCACAAAGGGGCTGATAGCTGTGTAGGAACCTTTAAAAAAAATAGGGTTACAGCAGCATTCAAATGGAAATAGATGTTCATGCTATACATATAAAAGACGACATTGCTGAATGTAATCAGTGTGTCAGTAGGGATTTGGGCCATATACAGACACTGTATCACTAAGTGACAATATCACTAAATTCACAGGTGGGCCAAAGCCAATCTGCGCAGGGCAACCATGGAGAACAGGAGTGGTATATCAGATGATCCAAAACCTGAAATAAATCTTCCAATAGAGTATTTCCATTAAAATTCTTCAGGACTGAAACTATTTAGAAAAGCGTATACAGTGCTTTAGACTATACATCAGCATTTACCCCAATCCAGTCACTAATGAGGTTCCAGCGACAAATGTTCCTGTCCTTTCTTCTCTGCGGATCTGCCTGGTTCATCCAGACAGCCTCCCTCTGGATGGAGTCCTTCTCAACTGAGACCACTCTGTGCAGCTGGGGATGGTTCCCCACCTACAGCCTAAAGATCCATTAAGCCGCTTAGCAATTTAAGAACTTTGAGGACTGACTCGGACTGTAATTAACTCGATTAACCCGATTTCTGCTGTTGCTGTTTTGCACCACGTTGTGTGTTTATATTTACAAGTACACTCTTGTTTACAGTTCTCTTTTTGCACATTGTACCGTATAACACTATACAGTAGCTAAACTGACTTGTGTTGTCTGTTTACACTGTCTTTTGTCTGCACTGTTTGCACCAGGTTTCACTGTGGCTTGGACAACTTACTTAAGTCCTTAGCTCTGTGCTTTGTATGTAGCTCTATGTTGTGTGATGTCACTCTATGTTCTTTTAGGTAGAATCAGGGTTCTGGAGAAACGCTGTCTCCTTTTACTGTGTACTCCGTCGGCTATATATGATTGAAATGACAATAAAAGCTTCTTGACTTGACTTGAATTAACATCAACAGTCTACTACAGTGGCTCAGGACAGTTTGCATGAATAGATCTGCATTTACGCACCTATTACTACACACCTCAATAATGTAATTACAATGAATGGACATTCCGTGCCACCCAGACGAGTATGGGTTCCCGTTTGAATCTGGTTCCTCTCAAGGTTTCTTCCTCATACCATCCTAAGCTGCTTTGAAGCAATGTTGATTGTAAAAAAGTACTATACAAAAGAAATAGAATTGAGTTGAATTAATAGGTAAGGTGGTCTGATATAGCCTGTGTAGAGACTATCTGAGGTACATTTACACTGGTAAATGCCAAATCGGATAAATTCCTAGATGCTGCTGAATCTGGTTTAACTGTTGGTCCATGGTCAGACTGGTATGTAGTCAAAGACAGAGGAGTTACTGCCCTCGATGCTAAAATAGCCAAAGCCAATCAGCAAACTGGTGTTCATTATCTTGAAGCCAAGAATGAACACCAGTTTGCTGATTGGCTTCGGCTATTTTAGCATACCCTACAATATTTATTTATTTTCATTTGTCTGATTAATGCAAAGGCTATAGTATATTATTCATATCTTCCACGTGGATGTAATGAATAATATGCTATAGCCTTTGCAATCATCAGATCTTCATCTCCATAAAAAAACACCTAAGCAACCCAAATATTTTCCAATTTTTTTAGAGAAAATATTGTTTATCTCTATTGTACTTTTCCAGAGAAGCTGTTGTGGTAACTAGAAGCAAGAAAGGGAAGGCAATAAGAGAAGTGGAAAATGTGTGCGGGTTGCAATCAAAAAAAAGAAAAGAAAAGAAAAGAAAAAGCCCAGTGTTAAAATAACATTTCCTTTAGGGAAATTCTTCAGAATTTAACTCACATCTCCTGTGTAAATAAACACACCCAAAACATGAACATACAGGCCATCTATAACTCAACCTATTCCAATCTGTAGCCATTATAATGCAAGTCACATGATTCAGTGATTTGTTAATTCAGTAAAATGCATGAATTTAGATACACTTCACCGAATGGATAACAGATTTGTGAATAACACTCAGAATAACATTCTGCCCTTTTACTTTTTTACTTTTTTTTTTTTTTTTTACTTTTTTTTCACTCTCAAAAAGAATTGTAGAAATTGTTACTTTAATTGTAAATACTTGTTTATGAATTTGGGAAAAACTGATTTTTTTAAACACTGTTAATGCTAGTTTAGTACTTTAAGACAAATATAATCTTAATCTTACAAAATATTGAATGTTGCATCCAATATTTATTTATTGTCATTTATTAAGTGGGAAAGTGTACATTTTCTTAATTGAACAATAAAGAAAGGATCTCCCATCAAACTTTTCTATAAAAAAAAAGAAATTTCTAATAAGAATGACAGATGGTATTTATGGTGAAATCAGTGTTTTGATATTGAAAGACTAGGTTTTAGTTTTGACTGGTATAACGAACAAAGAAATAATTGTCAGTATGTTAGCAATGAACTGACACAGACCGATCTATTAAAATAACAAGAATGAAAAAAAAAAACCTGCCTCAAAGTCGTGTGGCCTCTGGAATTGGGTCAGAGTCAAAATTATATAATAAATAAAGGCTATTTTAAAAGCTGATAGTGATTTTCACCATTGACACCAAAAGTAATAAATATGATAAGTATAAAAATAATGAGTAATAATCGGTATTTAATGCCAGCTTTCGGAAGAAAAAAAATCTAACAAACAAATAAACAAATAGCTATTTATATAAATATAATTCTGTTTTTTTAGTAAATGTTCATTTCATTATAATTGACACAGCATTTAAAGGATATACTTTTCCCACTGTGGGAACATGTAAATAAATAGGCAGCACTGACATAAACAGTATAAAGAATAAATTGAAAATAGCCACATTTACACAAGTCCTATGAGTGATGTGAGTGTATCAGTGCAGTAATGGAGTATCAACCCCAGGGAAGATGAATGATTAGTGTAATGCATGGTGCAAACAGTGCAAAACAGCAGGTATAGAACTATGTTGTGCAGTAGATTAGCTGTGCTCGTACGGTTGTAGAGTGCAGTGATATGATTAGCAGCATCTTAGTGCAAAACGTCACATATGTCCAATGAGCTTATTCTAGGAAAAGGTTCTAGGGCACAATAATGTCTCAGTACAGCGATGAATTGCTGTACAGGGTGTTCACTGTTGGTAAGAATGGCCTTTGCCATTCCTTGCAATAGCTGAGCTGATTTTTACTGAATGTGCTCTACTGTCCAAAAAAGATAATAATTTGATTGGTGTCCCCCTTTCCACAACCACTTCAAAACTGCCCAGGGGCATCCCAGCACAAAGCTAACTTTCATAATCATTTCCTTTGGTTTTCTCTGCTTCTAATAGATAGATACAATAGATAGATATGACTGTGTCATTGCATAGTACAGGTAACAGCATCGAAATGCAGTATTGCCGGCCAGCCTTTCCAACCACCCCTACTAACCCGGGATATTAATGTATTAGCAACAACAGACTGGTATGGAATCTCCAACACCTTGCTGCAAACACTAAACGACCTAAGCTTTCTTTAGGTTTGCTCATCCCCATCTTGTGCATAGCCTCTCTGTTGATCTTCCAGGCCAGCTTGTTGTTGAGGTGGCCACCAAGATATTTGTGACATCCTGTTACATCCAGTCTTACAGTTGTGACCCTTAACCAGAAAAACGTGATTTATACATCAGCAGCTGTAGGTTAAAAGCCACGCATAAGAGCGCAGTGGTTATTTTCTATTCTTGGGAGTTAAACTCTCAACCGTTGATCAGATCTTCTTCTTTCGGCTTCTCCCATTAGGGGTCGCCACAGCGGATCATCCGTCTCCATACCCCTCTGTCCTCTACATCTGCCTTTTTCAAACCAACTACCTGCATGTCTTCCCTCACCACATCCATAAGCCTCCATTTTGGCCTTCCTCTTTTCCTCCTTCCTGGTGGCTCCATCCTCAGCATTCTCCTACCGATATACCCCATGGCCCTCCTCTGCACATGTCAAATCTCGCCTCACTCACCTTGTCTCCAAAACATCCTACATGAGTTGTCCCTCTAATAAACTAATTTCTAATCCTGTCCATCGTCATCACTCCCAACGAAAACCTCATCATCTTCAGCTCTGCTACCTCCAGCTCCACCTCCTGTTTTTTACTCAATGCCACTGTCTCCAAACCATACAACATCGCAGGTCTCACCACAGTCCTTTAAACTTTCCCTTTTACTCTTGCAGATACCCTTCTATCACAAATCACTCCTGTCACTCTTCTCCACCCACTCCACCCTGCCTGCACTCTTTTCTTCACTTCTTTAACACACTCTCCATTACTCTTCAACGTCTTAAAATCTAAGATCTGACTTGTAGATACAGTATATTTGGTGATGTACTGCAAAAGCCCCCGACCACCAAGACCCAACAGAAACAATAAAACCTTTCAAATTTATGTTGTTTTCATTGCATTGACTTTTCAGTCTAAAAAGTCTATTTTTTTATTATAATTATTTTTTTTAATAACAACTAAGCCAATTTAACACACTTGTTTCAGTTTGTAGGATGATTTTCTATGCATAGATAAAATAAGATGGCACTAATTCTGCATTATGGTGACTTGGGTTACATCTTTATTATATATGTCATCATTAAATCGATAATTAAATCATATATGCATACCAGGAATCTGATATGCACCATATTGTGTTTAATTATGCGACTGTCTTGCGTGAAACTGGTCCGTGGTGCAAAAAAGACTGATATCCTGTGACTAAGGAGATCATAAAGTCTTGATCATTTTACTCATCTCATTCAGCAGTAAGTCTTGTGTGGTCTTGAAATAAAAAGTGCACACACTTGCACTTGAATCGCGTCACTTTTTCATGCACGCGATGGCGCCATTACTTTACTCTCTGATCAGGAGGTCTGGCGCGTGCTTGAGTCTTTCCATAACTTTTGAATCCTTAGAATGCTTTTTTTTTAACCGCGTGTTCCGCAGAAATGTGCACATGCACACGCAACATGCATGTTTAGACACGCGTTTAAAAATGTGTATATGCATGCACATATATATTTATATATATCTCAATCAATTTCTGCATTTCCAAATGTACACTAGCAGCTGGATGTCACGCGCATGCGCAGTAGCCACCCCAAGCGTGTTGAGTGTTTTTTTTTATTTTTTTTTTGCAGACTCGCGCGCGCCCCTCATTCCGCATATATAAAGTTGATAGGCGCTCCGGGCGTGGCCGCGCTGAGACGTAGGTTTATGAGGGCTGGGTTTCTTTTTTATATATTCATTTTCCTCCATCGTCAGATTTCCATGTGAGCTGGTGATGCTAGCCATTTAAAGCGATCGCGCAGGATAGCTGCTGGACACAGTTATACTGTCGGAATCCAGCCCGAGCGCTTTCTCGTGCGTTATACACCGATCGAATGCGCGCGCGCGCGTGCATACGAGCTTCCACGCGCTCCAGCTCGCGCCCTTTACCGCTCTGCATGTAACTGTCGTCGCTGCGGCGTGGTTTTGTCGAGGGCGTTAGAGAGCGCGCGCGCGCGATAGAGAGAGAGAGAGAGAGAGAGAGAGAGAGACTGTAGCCCTGTCGTGAAACTGCCTTGCGGCAACTTTTGAGTCGGGAGTTCGCTGGTGAGCGGATTTCTAATGCCATTCGGTTGATGGAGAGTCGCGGGCGTTGCGTCTACCGTTTCCCGTGTACTTTTTGAAAAGGAGAAGAAGAAAAAAATCGTGACATATTGCGTTCATCCGTCGCGTCTTCACCATTTCCGTTTGGGATTTGAGTCGAAGAACTGCGAGCGAGCCGCACGTTTTCCACCCCCGTTTTCCCAATCAGAGGCACCACAACACCGTTGGCTTATTTTTATTTCTTAATTATTTTATTTTATAAAAGGCAAAGAAAAGCGCAGTTGGGCACCGAGCTGGTAGTTTACACCGGAGCCATGGGCTGTACGGTGAGCGCCGAGGACAAGGCGGCCGCCGAGAGGTCGAAAATGATCGACAAAAACCTCCGTGAAGATGGCGAGAAGGCAGCGAGGGAGGTGAAACTGCTTCTGCTCGGTAAGTCATGGCACACGACGCCGTGTTTTTCTCCTTTCTTTCTATCTTTCTTTTTTAAAGGGAGAGAGGGGGTAAAAAGGTGTGTGTTGGGCAGGAAACCTCATTTCAACATGAACACTTCCGGTGGGGGAATTCACCCTGACGACATTGCGTGAAAACTTAATTCACACCTACAGTGTTTATTAATGTAGACGTGAGCAGGCCTGTACAATTCCTCCACCACTCAGGAATCTGCTTCTTGTAGGTCTTCTAGCACTCAATGCCTGCTGTGTTATATGACCCCCCCTAAATCAATGCCTTATTCTGAGGAAACATCTAAACGTTGACACATGTTTGAGGTTTGACTGGTACTGTCAGAATTCAGCCTGGAGTCTGAAAGTGAAGGATCTGAGCAGGCTTTTTTATTGTCTGATCGAATAGTCATGTGTAAGTGACCATCATGAGTCGAATAGGAACTAAAAAGGCCTCCCATGTAGCTATGAACCTCTCGTTCTTATTCCCAAGGCCACTTAGAAGTAGTATGATCGAGCAGCACCCTCCCTTCCTCTGGTTCTCTCTCTCACTCACTCACACACACACACACACACACACACACACACACACACACACACACACACACACACACACACACACACACACACTGCATGCATGTGACAGGAAACCCACAATATTGGGTGAGTGCACTTGCAGCCAAACCTTTCTACTTATGGGCACAGTTTGTGCACATGCATGGTGCCCTCAATTTCCATAAAAAAAAAAAAAAAAGAAATCGGACAAAACCAGGCGGAGAAAGATCCATTTTTTTTCCGTCTGGAATCTCCCCTGTCTGGTCGCTTGTCAATGATTGACTTTTATGGTTGTACACGAGGCTCTTATGTCAGATTATTATTTTTACCCTGCCTGACTTTACAAAAAAGTCGAACCAGCTAGATGCCCATGTTTCCAGCAACCTCCTGCTCGATGCTATTTCTCATACCTTGTCATTATACCGTGATCATGCGGTGACGTGTTTTGAGCCAGACAGGAGGTGGTACATGCGAGGAACCCAACGAGGTCAGACAAATCCCACAGCGCTCCGGTGAACCGATCAGTGTGCAGCCCAAAATGTATGTGTTCAACCATGAAACGTCACGATTCTCGCCCGTGCATTTCCCTAAAAATGCTCCTCCACGTTTCTCCAGTGCCCGTCACGTGCATATGTGGAGCCTGTAAACTAGAGCGTACGGCACACCAGGAGTTAAAGAGTGAAGACCCTGGTTATTTATTGACCTTCAGGTAGGCATGATGATCAGATATGGAGCATGGTTTTCAACCCTGCAGCAGAGCCACCATGAAAACCACAGATATGACGAACCATGATTAAATCATCCGCACCGTCCAGACTGCATTATCACTCGTGTATCACAGGGTTTACTGCAGAACGTCAAATTATACTTTCGGCTGTTCCGTGGCTTGCATCCGTGTGCAGTGTCGAGACTGACATTGTTACAAGTGTACAAGTTTCAGAGAGCTCTGAGTAGAGGAGAACTGAATCCTTTTAGTAGACTGCATCCTTTTGAGTCTCGTACATTTCAGAACAATAGATCGGACATCCAAGAAACAAATATCGTCTTTCGTTCAGACAAGCACAGAGAGGGGGAAAAAAAACGAGAGGTGGATAAACTGCGCGTTGGGAAAGAAAATCCTTTTGATCGTATTTCCAGATAATAAGAGAGATTGTGTTTTACTGCTAGACAGCATGATGCATTCTGATTGAATTGGTTTTGGTCCTGCTTGAAAAACTCTAATCAGTTTTTACACCGATTTGTGGCACCATGAACCTCTGCAAAGTGTGTGTGTGTGTGTGTGTGTCTTTTTTTTACACCCGGTTTAGTGTTAAGTTTCTAACGCTGACAGGGCAGGATATGAATGCATAGATGGTATGGTACTTGGCTTTCATCTATAAAAGGACGTATATTTAAAAGGAAAGAAAATGTAACACACTAATTCCAGCAGTAACGAAATTCTTCAGCATGCTATAGTTGAATCATCAAAATGCTCTTTTTTTTTTTCTTCTCTCGACTGTGTGGTTCACTGCCTGCAGCGTAGCTTATGTAAATGTCACGACACCCCTGATTGCTGTGGTGTAAAGTCTGTGGAATTACGGAGTTAAAAACAAAATTGTGCAATTGTATAACAGTCAATCCCAAACATGACGTTCTTAACCATGGCCAGGAGTTCAAGAGAGCGTTTGTGCCTTGGTGGGAAGGATGGCTGGTGGACAGTTACAGGGGTCTCGAAAGTAGATTGGGTTCTCCTTCAAGTGGATTCAAGGAGAAGTGTAAAGAAGGTGAAAACTGTAAGGCTGTATTACAAGTCAAATTTAAACGAAAGCTGGTGTGAACCATAAATCCCCAGATACGTTGATTTCGAGACTGGAAAGTAACCCATGTTCTCGATCCAGTGCACCTTTCTGCTTCGCCGGCTCGCGTCGGTTATAGGGAGCCGAGCGAAGGAATATTTTTATGCATTTGTAAAGCAACGATTTTTGTAGGAAAGTGCATTTGTATTTTGGAAAGATTCTGAAAAGATTAAAATGTTCTTTTATACTTTCATGACATCCTTCCAATTTTTTATTAAACATTTTTTTTTTTATACATAATTGCTCTTAATTGCGTCCCGGATTGCAGCAGCGAGTCTCTTTTCCGCATGTTTGTTTCGCAATGACTAATTCCAGGAATGTGCCATCTGCAAAATGCAAATATAAGAATTCCCTGAAAAAAAAAAAAAAGTTAATGATTTGAATATCCAGTGGCTGTGAGAGAGGTAAATAAACAGTCGCCTTGTCGGTGGAGCACGGGACCGTTTGACAGATGTCGCGTACTGAAATGATGAATGGAAATATTTAAGGCCCTGCAAAAGCTTCGCTAAATGTCAGCAGAGTATTGCACAATCCAGCATCTAGCCAAATGAAACCGTTGTTTAAAACAGGGCATCGCTTTTTGATGTATCCGAGCAGCATGTTTGAAAATGTCAAACATGATTAATAAACTTTTGTGATGGGCACTTTTTTTATTTTTCCTTTAATAAATCTGATAGGTGGTATTGGTATATTTGCATATTTTGATGGCACGTATAGCAGTGTGTAGCATGTGCAACTTTTCTACTGGTGTCACTTGTGCTGTATTTGTAAAGTTTTAATGGACGGGGGGGGGGGACTTTTTGGAAGTGTTCATCACGTCTTTTGTGCTGACTGCATACCTGCTCCCACTCACACAGGAATTCAACCTGCCTTCTCCTGAGGCTTATTTAGTCCGTATGCTCCTGCACTCTGCATTCAAATACTCCTTTTCCTGGCTTTCTCAGTGACATAATGCATGTTAATGGCTTAAGAAAAAAAAAGAAAGTGTTTAATGTAGTTTTAAAAAACCCATTGCACATTCACACTCAAATATATAATGTATGTTAAAAGCATTGCATACTGCCATAACAGACTCCTCCGCCCGAGATAATAAATACGACCTCCGATAGGTTTACCGTCTTTTGACATTTGACTAATGTATCAAAAATGTTTCTTTGATCTTTTTTCGAGCAATATCAGTTTCAACAGAAATTGTGCAGCATACAAATGTGGAAGAAAATGGGCATTACAGGCATTGTAGCTTCCGTGCATGCGAACACAATGCAGTTCCAAAGCTTTTTTTCTTTTCTTTTTGTTCTTTAGCGCTTCAGAGGATGTTCGAGTATTTTAACCTCAAGCCATAGTTTCAGTGCTACCTTCAGCTCGAGCGCTGTACATTATGATCTCACGCTAACTCTCGGTGCAGTAATTCGGATAGTCAATTCGAGCGGCCGATACACTCGTAGCTCATGCTGCAATCTGTTGCCTTGTAATTGCACATTTTCAAATCTGAACTTCCTTTTTTTTTTTCTTCTTTAAATCAAAGGAATGTCACATTCATTAAACGCCTCATGTTCTTGACTGAGGTTTGTTAAGACAGCTTCGTATCCCTGAATGAGTGTACTGAGTGTTTGCAACCAAAGCCTTTACTTATTGACCTTCATCCCTCCTCCTGTCCATGTAGTGCTTTTTTTAACCAGCCCAATAGCTATTGTTAAGCCTCGAGGAGGACAAGCGACTGAAGGAGGAAGAGGAGTAGCTGATAAGAGAGCAGTCCAACGTTTTGCCTTAATGGAGATCCTCTCAGGAAGTAGGTCACGCAGTTAATGTGCGCGTGTCCCTGAGAACGACACGCAAGTCTGCAGAAACATGCCCACACATTGGCAGCAAGGGTTGTTTAGAGAAAACAGTCGCAGTGTCAAGGTTATGACCCAAGCTTAGAATAGTCCTTAATCCTGTTTGAAGCAAGACTTGTTCTATTTATTGCCAAATGTATAACGATTCATATTAAATTAAAAGCAATTGTCACCATCAAACCTTGCCAGTCTAACATCACTTTTGGTATGGTACCATGCCATTGTTTTATAATTACTTTATGCACATTTAGTTTTGGGTTTTGAATCATTAAAATTATAGTTATTTTCCGTTTAAGTTTTACACAGTATATTTATTTTAAGAACTGTTTTGCTCTCCGTTTGAAGCAAACTGCAATATTATAGTGTATTGTAGGGAATAATTTGGTTATCATACAATATTTTTGGCCCATTGTCCAACCCTAGTATTCTTTTGGCCAAAGGCACAAGTTCCGTTTTATAGAAGTCTATCTGTAGACTATGCACGCACACGCGCACACGCGCACACACACACACACACACACACACACACACACACACACAGCGTACCGTCAGCAGTATAGGAACCTCTATAATTCTAGTGTGTGCATGTAAGCACTCTTGGACTAGATGTTTGAGCAATGTCTTACTTAAGTGCGTTCAGCTCGAGTTCCCCATAGACATTCAGAAACCATTACGGCTTCCGTGCACGCAAACACAACGCAGTGCCGAGACGGATTTTTTTTCCTTCCTTTTTTTCCTTTTCTTTTGCTCTTCAGTGCTTCCGAGGATGTTACAGAGCATCTTAACCTCGACATAGTTTCCGTCCTACCTTTAGACCGAACACTATACATTACAAACTTACATTGACTGTTGCCGTTTTGACTGCTGTGCAACATCCACGTGGTTATTCAGAAAGGAAAAGGGAGCGGTCTGCACATACACACAGCTCCTCTTGCACTATGTTGCAGTGTAATTGCACACATTCAAATGAACTTCCTTTTTTTTTTTTTGTCTTTTTTGAATCCCCTGGCTCATTGACTTGATTTATGTTTTCATAAGGAAGTTTCTCTACAATACAGGGTTTTAATATAGAGAAGGCGTGACTAGGTTTTGGATTTAGTGTCATCTGATATATACACAGCATTGTAGGATTGTTGTATAACTGGAGGATCAGGTGGTGTTACCAGCCACAACAGCACTCACTTTGAATGACAGTGATTTTCTAACAAAGTACACAAGTAGAAACCAGTTCATTTATTATTCAGAGATTAACTATTTAAACTTATTTGATAGTGGTATACATTTAAAATTTGGCAATTTTGCATTTCTGTAAGAACTAACACGGTGTGTATATATAAAAACAAAAACACCTTTTAAAATTGAAATTTGAGTCACAGATTGAGTAATTGGTTGTATTGGCCCATTTGTAGACTTATTGGAACGATAATACAAATAAAACAGATTACCTGTGGCCAACAGCTCCGTATTTATAGCACTGTCTGGTCGGTTCATTCGTCCCAAAAAGAGAAGGTCAATGTAGACAGCAGTCGGGCTTTTGTTTCCCCCTTCAAAACAGTCGAGTGAAAATAATTTGGCGCTGAGGAAGATGAGCGATTATTTTTAAAAATAGCCCCCGATCCTGTAACTTCTGCAGGTGTAACTCTTGGAAAGACTCATGAAGGTGACGAGTCTCCTCTCGTCTTTGCCTGCAAACATTCACACTGCAGACATGCAAATTCTTGGTTAGTCTCTACCTCATTTAATGTTACATTACATAATCTTCTTTTTTTAGAAGAATGTGCAAAGATGTAAAAACAACAACATTTAAGCGCCACATAAACTACGTGTATAAAAGTTTTTGGACCCCTGACTATAAGATTTACATGTGCTTTGTAAACATCCCGATCCACATTTAGTCTCCATTTTTTTGTAATAATTATCTCTATACTTCAGTGAAGATGTTCCGCTAGATTTTGCAGTGTGCTTGTGGAGATTTGTGCTCATCCAGGTACAAGTCAGATACTGATGTAAAGGTAAGGAGGCCTGGGGTGTGCCAGTCAGCGCTCCTATACATCCCACAGGTTTTCACTCTTTGTTAAGGTCAGAGCTCTATCACGGATCACGCCAAATCTTCCACTCCAAACCATATCTGCATGGAGCAGGTTTCTGTGCACAATTTTTTGTTTACATCGTCATGCTGGAACAGATTTGTGTCACATAGTACTCGTGAAGGGAAACGCCATCCAAAGAGATCCAATACGTATTCATGCCTCAAACTTGGCGGTGCCCATTTGGGGAAGAACCACATATGGTAAGACTGGTGTCCCAGCACTTTTTTACCATGTAGTGTATTTTGGGATGTAGAAGAGCACAAGTTGTAAATCTTCAAGACGCGAACGGTAATTATTCAATCGGAGGACGTACCCCGCAGTGCAGTTTTGTAATCTGTGTAGAAGACTATTAAAGTCTTTTGTTGCTGTGAGCATGTCATGTTAATATCCAATAAAGAGCAATAAAGGGAATTGCAAACAGATAATGTTTACTTGACACAAACAGGAGTCGTAGAAAGACTACGGCGATCTGCGATCGCCATGCTGTTCATGTGTACATGTGTTCATCAGTCTTGGCGACAAGGAAATCCGTTTGTATCGCGCAGGTCCAAAGGTGCTTCCATTAGTCCGGTCTTTTGTGCCTGATGTAACCACTGTGAAACAGTTGTCTTGTTTGTTATAAACTTCATAATATTGATAACGTTTAAGCTTTTCAAGTTATGAAACCGGCCTTTCCAAAGCGTCTGCACTGGATAAGACAAATAGGGAAACGAAACCGACTTGAGACACGTTATGTCTGTTTTGTGGTAAAAACTTCTAAAGAGGAGAAGCGTGTATTTCCACTGGGCGTTATGGAGCTCTGTTCGCCCTCTCCAGGTCTTTTTATTGAGCTGCTCTGAGTTTAGATTTTCTCCTGTATAATTAATTCATAGGAGTGCCCTGAATAAAGCACCAGGCTAAATTAGTCCTCCAGTGTTATTCACTTCTAACATTTCCTTGATATCAGGTTAGCTAATTTGTCGGTCATATTTTATGCTGTGTCGTAAAGGACAGATTGCTGGCTCTGGTTTTAAGCAATTGCTCCAAGTTGCCTTTGACACGTAACCCACTAGGCTCTGAAAATGCTATGATTGTGTCATCCTGGTGTATCTGGGATGCCATCATGGCCTTGCAAATCGAATACAGCCTATGTTGTTTAATACTCAATAGTATCAGTAGTAGCTTCAGTGACCGTCTGATCATCTTATTTTTGAACAAAATTGAAAGCAGTGTTTAGGTTTTAAAGTGGTCTTAATAATATAAGGTGTTCCTCAGTCGCTTTGTCTAATGTCAATTAAGTGTCACCAGTAGAGGGATGAATGGAGGTCTGTAGTACCCTTAAATGCATGCGATTAGCAATTGAAATGTGCTGTGTCCCCTAATTAACCCCACCTGACAGTTGACAGAGTAGGGAAAACCTTAGCTTGGAGAGTTAAGCAGCAGTGTAAGAACCTGCTCATTACAGTATGCATCATTATGGGCCTGCAGTATCCTGACTGTCTATACACTGACTGACTGCAGTACTTTTCCAGGACTATATATAGTGCGTCAGGAGGATGCATCCAGCTTGTTGTTTATCGGCAAATATACATCCTGCAGTTGTATACCCTATCGGCATAAGTTTGTGGACACCTGGCCATCACACTTATGTATTCTTTTTGAAAATCCCATTCCCTATCCCATTGGCAAACCATGAAGGATTTTTTATTTATTATTATTATTATTTTTTTTTTTCTTGGGGTGTAAATTAATAGAATAGCCCCAAAGCCCATTACCCATTGCTTGTAATCTTGGTGAAATTTCTAGTGTGGCTGATGGCTGTTTTTTCTAAACAGATCTCTCAAAGGGCTGTTAAAAAAAAAAAAAAAGCGAGCTAAATGGGTAATACGTTTTCTACAGGCTAAAAATGTATGATGTTAACATGTTCTTCAAATTGAGACAAGGTTTGTTGTTTTGGTGTTACCACTGTGCCTACTTTGTAATAATCTCATCTATTTTTTAAGGTGTTCATACAAATAACAAGATCCTTAGAGGTAATATAATAGTAATGGTTAATATCCTGTGTAGCAGTCATCAGTAAAGATGCTTTTAACTAAGCATGACCCTCTGTCAGGGTTTTTTTTAAATTTTTTTTAAGCTTGTCTTGAGTACACCCACTTTTTTCCAACAATAAAACGGGTGTGTGTGTGTGTGTGTGTGTGTGTACTGCGTGGCGTTCAGACAGTCTTGGCCTAAAATGTCTCAGTGGCTGTGTCTGATTGCATGTTACAGTCAGGCAGAGACAGTGTAATTCCTCCAAATCCACAGCACGTCAAGGAGGTGATGAAATATAAAGGAGAAGCTGGAAACACATCATCTCTATTTTCTCTTAGCAAACTAGAACCTCCCTTTGCTCTCGGAGTTGAGGTCAGTTGCCTTATGTGTGACGCAGACAAAGCTAATTATAAGTGTGGCGAAGCATCGGGTAGGAGATGGCTGGACAAGGAAAATGTTTTAGGAACACAATGTAAGGCTACACGCTCTGCAGGACGATATTGTGCTCGTTTTATGCTAATCTTCGGATTTTTCCAGTGCTAATGATTAGAGTATTTAATAGAGTAAGGGTGGGTGTGTTTTTATCAGTGTTTTGTATTTGTACAAAGGAGTATAAGAGTGTTACATAAGTGACATAATATTTCAGATATATCTGAATGAGACTCAGAATTTTAATCGAGTGCTGCTGTTGTTGTTGTTGTTGTTGTTGTTGTTTTGAAACCTGTTTTAATTTGTTCAGATGGACTCTGAAGAGAACAGGGATAAAATAAACGACCTCCCATGATCCTCACACGCAAACCCTCAGCTTGGGTTTTTAGTGGCTCTTTACTAATAAGAGGATGAGTTATAAGACCTGTGCTTGTGAGGAAGAGGAAGTGGGTGGGGCAGGCTTTTTGAATGAACTAGAAAAAACTGGTTGCATTCGCTATAAGTAGTTACACCTAACGAGGCTGTCAGAATATTTTATTTTAACACCAGACTCGGAGCCATTGCAGAAGCAAAGAAGGTGCATTGGGTGCTTTGTCTGATCAGTCTTCCACACACATGTTAATGAGGCAGATGTTTTTTTAAAGAGCAATATGCACAAGAGACAACATCTACCATAAGTTTGAATAAGACTGTATTTGCATCACATGATTAGCTGGAACACAGATGCTTGGGCGTTCAGGTTTATATTCCATTTACACCACCATATTGTGCTCGAGAGAGCAGGCCTGAACTTCATGCAACTTGTAATACTTCAATGCCTTTTGGTCTGCATGTGATAAATTTGTTTGTTAATCCTGACAAAATGATTAATGGAGTTGAAATTAAATCGCAGATAAGGTAATGGTTCAGAGCAGAGGTATAGCTTTGATAATGGTGTATTTCCATCCAATTCTAATGAACAATGACAGAATTGCTTTTTATTTGTACCCACCGCCTCTTCCTGCCTAAAGAGCGGAAGCTTTTAGTCATCTGGAGACCCTTGGTTTCTTCTCTGGCCATGTTCTTCCAGACTACTGCATCCGTCTTTATGGTGTGTCTTGGGTGTTTTGCCTTCAGGAAGTGAAACATTTTGGATTCAGATCAGTTGATTGACATGGCCAGTTAAGACTATCCATTCATTTCAGGCTGTAGCTGTATGCTTCGGGTCATTTTCCATGTGCACCGTAAAGCTCTGGGTTTTAAGTGCGAGCAGATAATACAGACCTTTAAACTGTAGAAATAATCCTGTTTCTGTTGTTAGCAGTTACATAAATAAATACCAGGTAATCAGTTCCACTGGCAGCCACACACGCACCACAGTGGTGATGGTGATATTCTTCGGATCATGACCAGTTCCTTTTCTTCTCAATAATCCTCTCTGTTATCATTCAGATAAAAGTTCATCTTTGTCTTATTTGTCCCAAAGATGTTATTCTAGAACTGTACAGGCTTGGTTTTATGTTCTCTAGCTCTGATGTGGTCTTCCTATTTCTAAGGCTTGCCAGTGGTTTATAACTTGTGGTAAAGCCTCAATATTTCCTTTTATTGTTGACTTAACACAGATATAGTTGCGTCCTGGAGTGATCTGGTGACTTTTCAGTCATCCACCACAGTTGTTTTCTGTGGTCTATCAGGCAATTTGGTACATTGAAGAATTGTGAATGAAAAAAGGCTCTTGTTCCTGACCGAGACAGCTCTTTGGATCGCTTATTAAAACTTAAGAACAACCGATGCCACACCGATGCCCTTTATCTGTTTATTTGTAAGTGAAGTTAATAATACAGGACACCTGCTATTGAACAGCTGAGCAGACAACTGTCTAGTTACTTGTGGTTCCTTAAAAAAAGGGACGGCATATAACAAGTGCTGTCATTTCTATAACATTCAGCTAAATTGGGTATAGATCATCTCAAATAAAACTGCATGTTGTGCATGCCATTAATTAATTTGAACCCCAGTGCACTCTAGTATACAGCTAAACAACAACAGATTTGTCGCTGTCCAAATATTAGCATCTTGATTGTGTAATCTCGTCCCAGCGCATACTCTGGTGATTCGTGTCTGAATCACCATGGTGCTGTATGTCCATCTCCAGGACAGCATGAAGTGTCTCTGATCATTAGCTGTGGCTGAGATTGAGCAATGCGTGAGCATGAGCTCATCCATCATACACAACCGAACTCCTGCCCTGTGCACCGTCTCCTAAGTCGCACCAAGGTCGTCACCATAAAGCAATTTTTGCTATAAATAAAGCTGTCATTTCCCTGTTCGCAAATAAGATGAAGTAAGGTAGTTTTTATATATATAATATAAGAAATATAACTGAATGAGAAACTACCGAATCCTGTGTATTATGGAAGCAGCTGTTCAGCATATGTGGCTAGTAGCTCCCCCATAAAAAGATAGAGTACAGAAGCTTTATAATCCGAGAGGGAGGGAGGGAGTAGGAGCAGGGATGGATGGAGAAACCAACAAACCTCCATGCCTGGCAGTAGCCGTAATTGGCCGTCTTCCCGGCTTTGCAGCGCCTACTATAGAGCCAGACCTGCTCAGTCAGTCTAACGTGGCATATTTTGGTTTTTCTGGTGGTTCCAACCTTTTCTAGACGTTTTCTTCCATTCTAAATCGGATTTGAAGGAACCTGATGATGTGCAGTGCTGCCAAGGAATAATTTTCACTCCCTGGTTGTGGACACATCTGTTCAGTCTTCGCTCGTATTTTCCACCGTCCAGCTCTCCCCCAACTTTTGCTGCAGCTGTCTTGCGGTACCTGCTGGAATTTGTTCAAAGCTGTTAGAATGAGACACTCTTTCAGCAAGGTGCAGGCAGCCTTCTCCCGCTCTCCGGCTTTCCCCATTAGATTTGTGATGGTTGGATACAGAAGCTTTAGTAAAACCATTCAAAGAAAATTGGATGATCATTTTATAGCACACAAAATATTATATTGAAAGGTCACGGCTTCATATTGCAGTTTTAAATGTGCCTTGCAACCCATTAAACCGGAAATCCTGCAGTGTTTTTCTGTGACACGCATTCGTTTTTATTTAAACGTTCAACTTCCATATCTGCTTTCTTTTGGTTGTCGTCGTAGTGAATGTGTAGCCGATCCCAGCAACACCTGGCAAAAGGCCTCCATGGTGGGACTCATGAACAATTGCACACTTTCTCATATTTACACCTAGGGACAATATAGTATCACCAGTCTACCATGTATTATTTGGGTTGTAGGACTAACAATTGGCCAGTGTCCCTCTGATTGATGGGTGAGAGACATTATTCCAACTCTCCCATCCAGAGAGAGTGGTCAATTGAAACAAAAAGTCCAACAGGTGGATCTGGACACCGTATAACATGAAATAACACACTTGCCATACTTTTCCAGGCTGAAACTCACAGCATTGTCTCCACCCACTGGACTTTAGCCCAGGTAGGAGGAACTAGATCATGTCCAGTTCAGATTCCACCCCATGGATTTTATTATTTTTTTCTCAGTGCAGTGAAGTCAAACTTGTTACCTTGGATCCTAGCTATCCTGGCTGATTTGAACTTGATCTCTCAAGTAAAACTGTTTTAAATCTTAAGCAAAACATGGTACTTTAATGCCACTAAATGTATGTATGTTTGTTTTTGGAGAGTAAAATCCAGATAGGACCTTTAGAATAGTGGTCCTCAACCTTTTATGCGCCACGGGCCGGCCTTTAAGGTGTGGCGGATAAATACAGCAAACTAAAATCATACGACCGGCATAAAAACTGGTATTTTCTAAATATAATAATAAGCGTGAATCTACTGTGGTGTTCTTGTTCATTTTGCTCGCTTGGGTTGATGTAGGGTTTGAATTTAGTGGTAATGTGTTGTGTTAGCGGCCGGAGCAGCTCCTTTAAGAAGGTAGTGGATGTAGGTAAGACATGTAACAGAAGCATCTTGACATGCATCAAGAGTGAGTCATAGACAGATGTGGATAATAGGATAAAATCGGATAATAAATAAAACGGAAATAATGTAAGTAATGTATTTTTTTCTGTGCGGCCCGGTACCAACTGACCCACGGACTGGTGCCGGTCCTTAGAATGTACAAAAATATTTTTATATATTTTTTCATGCAGACGTACAATAGGGTTTTTGATGTATGAAAATTAAACCATTTCCATGTGTGTGGACTACCTGTCCTGGCTATGTGTAAACTACAACTGTAGTTAAAGCGTTGTATATTTTATATGATGGATTAATTCAAATTTCTTAAGCCATTAACATTTAGAATTTTTTTTTTCTCTGCACAGATTATGCGCATGAGAATGTAACGATTTATTTTTTTTCCTCTTTTTTTTCTCAGAACTGCCATTCAGTCGATATTAATATTGCATAACACGCAGGACCTCGGATACTGTTCAGGGCCGTAGGACCTCAGATATTGTTCAGAGTAAACACAGAACGCAATAAGAGAGAAAAATGGCTTGTTGATGTGCAAAGTGCATACTATGATGGTCGCAAAGGCCAATAATGAAATATTGAATTATATTCTTACTTGCTGTGATCGTGATGGGCTGCAATACATTAGTGAATATTGGGGTGAAAACTAAAGGCAACAATCTGTGACATGAAAGATATAAATATCCCTGAAATAAGCAGTTTTTCACAATGTTCATCAAGGACATCTGGGGCTGCTGGGGATTATATAATGCACCGTGAAGTTGTTTTTCTTTCCCTGAGTGCTTTTTTTTTATTATTATTTTTTTTTTAATAATCTGCAAGATGTTTCATTGCAGACGTGCCAATGTGTAAAAAGCACTGGGATGTTTGTAACAGCCTACGAATAGGTGACATCTCACTCTTTCATACCAACCATTAATATAAAAATGTTGATTGCTAGAGGCTTCACTCTTTTACTGTGTGCAAATTTGTTTCTGCTCAGGGTGCCTGGGATTCAGTTTCCTATTGTGTTACCAGATCTTAATGAATAATGTCACCCATAAGAACGTATATATGTTCAGATGGGTCTAAATATAGGACTTAATCTCTAAGCGAACTTGGAGCTATGACTGCAGTACTACCGAACCAATCACGGCAGTTTATTCTTCCTGTTCCTGTCATTGTATTCTCGTGTGTTTGCACTGCATGATTGGTAAATGAACTGTGCATTTCGCCTTCCGTCTTCAAGACCATCCGGCCGACGCCGTAAATAAATACCCATAATGAATTCAGTTCATCTTCTTGCCGAGAAGGCACCACTTTACATTAACACTGACTGATCAAGCCCAAGTTTCACAGTCTCAAGTAGATGCTCTGTAGTAGTGATTTGTGTGTAGTGTTTATTGCTCTTTTTTCTGTGGTTTGTTCATGAGATTCATCAAATGTACAGTATAATATTTTTTTCTTTCTTTTTTTGCAGTTGCGTTGTAATTCATCATGCATGCTTATTGACCAGCCCAGATTAAATTTCCACCCGAGGCTCTAAAATAACCACACGCCCATGTGTTAAAGTTGTGTATAAATTATATAATTACATGTTGCCGATTTTAGTCCACTCCTGCCTGAGGAAACCTGACTGCATTTAGAATGAACAGAATTTAGTTCTTTCTTTCTTTCTCTCTCTCTCTCTCTCTCTCTCTCTCTCTCTCTCTCTCTCTCTCTCTCTCTTCTCTCTCTCTTGATGGATGCACTCAAAGGGAATTGGATATTAAATGCCTTGAGAGGAAGGAGATGAAGCTCTAGAAAGTTCCCTCAAGGTCGTGACCTGTTCTTAGAACTGCGCTCAGTCTTCACGCCTCTCAGTAGTTCGGCTGCCAGCGAAAGCACCGCCGGAAAATATCCTTGATTTACGAAGCTGTCGGTCTATAAGCCTGGCTGAACTAATGGCGTTTAGGCGTTCGATCGGCACTTCATCAACAACCGTCACGTGTCCACAGCAAAGGTAAACCCAAAGCTATCTGGTATCCTGGATGGCTCTAGTCACATGACTCTATACATAAAACTATGAGGAGGTTTTTGCCTTGTGTGTCAAGCACGTTTGCTACAGCTGTATTTCTCATATAGTAAAAGTAATCAGAAGGCCATGTGAAGTTATAGTTGCTAATTGTACATTTTATTGAAAGTTAAGAGAAGCAAGCTATACTTCATGGCTGACCCGTTTCTTCAAATGCAGAGAAATGAGTGCTAAGCTTTACCATTCTACCATTACCTTTTACCATGATCTTAAAGACTGAATTTTCTAGGGCTAAATCTCAAAAGGTCTTCCTGCACTGTTTGTAGAAGGCACTAGATAAAGTATTCAGCCTTTATGGTATATCACGTGGAGAATGCAAACAAAGGAAATAGGACACCGTTTGATATGCTTCAACTCAAAGATGACAGTCATGTGGTGGAAAACCTTTCATGTGATGACATTTGCAGAATTTTCGACTATATGGTGCTCTGAAAAGAACAGACCTTCCCTTAACTGGAACATGGTTCTAGTTGGTTAGCTGCAAAAACACAGGGTTTTTCCAGCTTCGGTAA
This sequence comes from Silurus meridionalis, assembly GCF_014805685.1. NCBI lineage: Eukaryota > Metazoa > Chordata > Actinopteri > Siluriformes > Siluridae > Silurus > Silurus meridionalis. Next base: position 12,860,817 of record NC_060884.1, on the reverse strand, counting down.
GGGACAATGTTTTTAATTTTTTTTGTATTGTTACTCACCTACTAAGTATGTCTCTCTATACATATTCACTATATGAACAAAAGTTTTGGGACACCTGATTTTTCCAGCCATATGTGGTTGTTTCTCTGAAATGGTTTGATCACATTTTGAGACACATCGTTGTATAGGATTTTCTTTGGAGGCAGTAGCAGATGTGTTCTTTCACTATGTACGTGTGGTACACCAACACACACAAACATGCATGTACATATACGGGCAATAGTTTGTGGACACCCGACCGTTTAATTGTGCTTTTTCACATCTTGTTCCACATTTAGTCCCGATATAATGGCGTCCACTCTTCTGGGAAGATGTTTCACTTGGTCCTGGGGCTTCACGTGGGTTGAGGCCACTGCTCTATAGCAGGGCGCAAAATGCTTTCCAAACCAATCCATGTAAACCGTATCTTGAAGGAGCTCGTATCTTGCACTGGGACGTTGTCATGTCGGAACAAGTTTAGGTTTTCTAGTACAAGTAAAGGAAATGCTACCCAAAGACTATTGTGGGGCCTTCAAATTTGTAGTAACAGAGCTACCGGCTGCTAAAGACAGTTATTCCAGTACTTTTGTCCATATAGTGTCTATTTTGTGGATTCAGCACAATGCTTTGGTCCTCCACTCCCTGGCCGTCATCACTGTAAATGACTAGTGAGCCATAGCGCCCCTATACACCAAACTGTTTAGGAAATCTTTAAGCTTCTGCCTTTTAGCTTCAGCATAGTCGGTGCGGTTTTCTATATTTGTTTGTTTGTTTAGGTTTCTTTTTTAACCTCTAGTCTTTCCTGATTCCTGATAAAAAGGAAGCAAAAGGTGGAAGTGTGACTTAAATGTATAATGCCATCTCACTGTAATATAAACTTTATTATGTACTTTATTATAGTATATATTAAGGCTGCTGCTATTGATTATTTTAGTACTTTTAAGTACATTTTCTTTATTAAATTGACATTTGTATTGAATTTTGGCGAAAACTAAATCCATTTAGTGCATTTAATAGCCGTATTACATTCAAATACAGTAGGTTATGGAAAACTATTTGTTTAATGAAACTCATAATTATTCTAACTCGTGTATTTATTTATTAAATCTTGCGCAGTATTGCGATGTGGTTTTCTTGTCTCTCCGGAAAAGCCGCTTGAAATTTTCCACACACTAAATCCAGTTTATTCTACTGTACTTCACCACTGTTGAACGTATTTTAATAAATAAAAATGTGTGTCAGTAATAGTCCGTGGGAAACACGGTGCTTCGTGTTTAGTTAAACGGACTAAACGAATTGTTGTAATATGATTACTCGAGTTATCTGCGGAATCGTTACAGCCCTATTATATATTACTTTAATACTATACCATTATATATGTACTCTGCATATTCCAAAGTACAGTAGAACACAACCTCTGTTTAGCAGAAAAGTTCGGCAGGACATAAACCCAAGCATTTCACAATGGTGTGAGGGTGAACTAATAAAGCATGGAGTTTGATCTGTCTGCAAAATGCATCAATATGAATAGAAACACCCTTATTACACGGCTAAAAGCCATAAAAGGAACCTGACTTTGCTTGCTGTTCTTTTGTCGCTCTCATATCTGGTTTGAACAGAAGGATATGAAAGCTCTGTGTGTGTGTGTGTTTTTGTGTTTGTGTGTGTGTGTGTGTGTGTGTGTGTGTGTGTGTGTGTGTGTGTGTGTGTGTGTGTGTGTGTGTTGGGGTCCGGATGTAGGTTTTTCTAACCTAGGCACTAGTGAGTCAGTGCTCCACCCACAGGGTGCTAACAGTTTTTAACTGTATTCTCTAGGGTGTAGTAGGAGGATTAAGTCAGAAAGGGGTTTAGTCGCTAACGTTTAAACGAGACTGAACCTGAAGCTTTAATACGTTTGTTTCAGCAGAGACAAATGTTTGGAAGTTTACTGCAAACTTGGAGCAGAAAGCCGATAGTTGGCTTGTTGATATAAATATTAAGTATTTATATTTAAGATAATTCCATTTTGATTTATATGTTCAATGTTATCTTAAGATACATATTCACTTTGATGTGTTCTTGCTGGACAGCAGTTCATTTACACAAACATAATCCTAAAATGGAGTAACAGTTCTGTCTGCCATCTTTTGGCTTTGAACCTGGAGCTCTAGCTTGTTTGAGTTAGGGAGTCACTTTTTCCTAAAAGAACACAGGCTCTGCTTCCTTCCTGTTCAAAAAAAGGCATTTTGAAAGAAAGCCGTGCAGATCCGGCTCTAACACGCATTCTAGAACGACGCACAGAAGACGTCATGATATTTTTAAAACGTGCACCATACATTCATTGTGTATAACTGGCTGTTTTTTTTATTTTTTTATTATATGAACATATGAGTAAATGTTCATTATTATTAAATGTTCATTATTGAATCATTATCAATAACTTTTGTAGTAAGATGACAGTGGATTTTTAGACTATTTTCCTCTTGTTGGTTTCTTCACTGGATTTAAAGGTCTGCACACAGGTCTGGGACAGACCTCAAAATTGCAAACCTAAATCACCCTGCTTTAGTATTAAAATACTTTATGTAACTGGTGGTCAGTATGCCCATGTCCTTCACAGTAGTCCCAAAGATCGTTAGACAGTAATGATGAACTATATGGGGGAACAAAGTTTTTAGACACCTGACCATTAGATTCATGTGTCCACATTTAGTCTCTGTTTGCTGTTATTACCTCCACTCTTCTGGGAAGATGTTCTGCCAGGTTTTGGGGAGCAGTTGTGGAGATTTGTGCTCATTCAGCCTAAAGGGTGTTAGTAAAGTCAGGTACTGATGTAGGGTGAGGAGACCTGGGGTGCAGTCGGCATTCCAAATCATCTCAAAGGTGTTCAATCGGGTTGAAGTCATAGTTCTTGAACAGAACGTCTACTGGAGCTTGCTTTGTGCACAGGCAGACTTGACACACACTTGGATAGCAATTTGGCTAGCTAGTTATCTATACTCTCTCTGTTGTGCCCTCCTAACAATAACTGACTGACGAGTATTGCAGGGGTAACGACTGAAAAGCTGAACAGTTTATTTATTTATTTATTTTTTAATTTTTCTATCGATGCCCCACTAAAACACGACTTTAAAATCCTGGTTTTCTGACAATCCCCTCCATCCTGCCGTGCACGTTGTAGTGTTTTTCCAGCTCTAAAACGCACTCTTCATCTTAAGTCAGGTGGACGGTGAGCAGGGAAAACATGCAAGACAATGATACTCCATAAACAGGGGGTTAGAGTTGACAGCTGTATAAATACTAATATCTTTTGGGACCTCTTTCTTGCAATTACATAGTGGTATTAAACTGAGAGACATGGCAACCCTTCTCTTATTTTTATTTTTTTATTTTATTTTTCCCAGTGCGAGTTTCTTGTATAGCAGAGATGATGAATTGATTAAAAGCCGAGACTTGATGCACTGCTCTGATTTGAACCGATTGCCTGTTTGAACAGGCAGAAATCCAGCATTTGAACTCGACTGCAAAACAGTTCCTCTTTCACTTGCCTTTCTCAGTGTGGCTTCGCTATCCTATTCGCAAGTTCCTTCAGCAGTGCCAGTCAGAGAGATTCATCTAGACAGGTTTCTTACAAAAGCAAGACTGGGAAATTACAGCTTGACAGCGTGAAGCAGCATATACACCGCTGCATTTTCATGGTTCAGAAAAAAAAAAAGTGTAACAGAGTAGTGGAGGAGGATTGAGCTGCTTTGTTGCTGCATTGCAGTAGTGGCCAGTCATGGGCTTCTGACCCACTTTCTCTTTCGCAATCATTTGTTCCACTTCACTATTCCTCCCACCCACAAATTGCTTTCTGTGGCATAATGCACGAGAGGATTTTTCGTAAATTAGACAAATATACAGCCTAGACTTCCTGACACTGATTTTCAGGGACCTGCAATACAGGAATATTGTGTATGGTGTTTTTTTTTTTTTTTTCTCTTCTTCCCCATTCCCTCTCTTGTTGAGCTGCAGTAGATTCAAAGCTGGTTATTCTGTGGAAACTGACCTTTCATATGTAGATGTCAATCTGAAACTGGTCTGTGCCGTAAATGTATTTTTCTGGACATCGTTCTGTTTTATTTATTAGTCAGTGGTTTTAGAGACGTAAGTACAGTTTACAAAAGCATCAAAATGTATTCGATAATAATCTCACTCCGCAGGTTAAGCATGACAAATGTTTTGTTTTATTTATTTATTTTTTATTTTACAGATTCCACAATTTCTTGGCACATTTTTGGTACCACCCAGTTGAATTTGCACTAAGAATCATGTGCCACATGGCCTTCAAACCTCTAAGGAACGTCATGCATGCAGGTGTTTTAGAAAATATCGAGTGCTTTTTTGACATGAGGTTTTAGACAAAAACAGTGAGTGTTTTGTTCTCAATTGTCTGTTACTTATGCCAAAACTAATCTGAACTTCACGCTGATAAATAAACGCTGTTTATTTTATTTCCTACATTGAATGAATGGTAAAACTGGGCAGTTGATTAGGGGGGAAAAAACAGGTGCTGTTTTTCCGCTCTCAAATTGTCCAGTTATGGTGAGCCGTGCCCTCTGTAACCTCCCATTTTGTTTGTTCATGGCTGACGGACGTGGCTTCTGCATGGGGTTTCACGTTGTGCATTCTGGGATGCTTTTCAGTTTAGCGCAGATGTAAAGTGTGGATGTACGTGTTCATGATTTGATGTGATCTCTTTTGAGGTTCTTCTGCCTTTAGAGCTGCTGATTGCTAGATATTTAGGTGTGAAAACCTCAGATGAGCAGTTTCAGAATACTGAAAATCACCAACCACCATGATATTTCCTTTCATTCTTTTGTTTCGTTTGATCATTAGTTCTAACTCTACTTGTATTTGCCTGGTTCAAGGCATTGTAAATGTTTTTATGAGCCGGTTTAAATGGCTGTTTGTTGCTACGTCGCTGTGAAACCACAGCAAAAAAGGTAGTTTTTCAAGGGCGTGATACGCTTTGAATGAACGTGACTGTGTGCGCGAACCTGCAATTTCCAGACTTCAAATCATTTAATAGTAGAGTAGCCTAAGACTCATAAGCTGTAATTCTGCAAAAGGAAACTGAGCAACAGCACATTCTTTTAACCCTTAATGATGTGATCTGTAAGATTCAGAACATTTTATGTGTTAAAACAAACAAATGTACCTGAACATAAAGAAAAGAAAAACCCAAATGCCAATGTTGAGAATCTACAGTCTGTTCATGAATAACGTTTGGAATGAAAGGAGAGAATCTCTTGTCAGGGCTCGATGTGATGGAAACTAAAGAAAATCTTGGACTAGTTAATGAGAAAACGTGGGTCTATAGAGAATTTGAATAACAACATAAATGGAACTAAAACTCACAGAGCAGCAGAAGTTTTAATCAAGCACTCCCTCCAGGCTTGGTTTAAGTTGGCTGATTATAGGGACTCTGGAGACACGGTTCACTCGTAGCACCCTGGAGACATCATTCCATCTACAGTCTGCGGGGACACCTGCGACAGACCGGTGGAAAGAGCGCACTGGGGCGAGAGCGATATAATCAGCTGTTCCTTCAGTTAATATAGAGAAGAAAATCTGGTCGGGTGCACTTACTATACATTCCTAACAGCTGTGCGGTGATTTAAAAAAAATGGCCGATTTATTCGCCCTTCTTTGCTCCATGTATTGAGCTTCAGCCAGCCGGAGGTGTAGCACAGATAATAGCCTCGGTTCAACTCCCTCTATGAGTCATGGCTGCAAATTACGTTTGAAGAAATGTCAGGAACCACATATCCGTAATAAAGTTCTCAGACACTTCTGATGTTCGAGCGTGTTGGTGTTTAATCAAGCCCCGATTGAACTTTAATTACCCGGGACCAACATCTTAAATGGTAAAGGTCAAACGGGAAACTGAACGACCGACTAAATGGGGTTAACAGTGCGCATGCCACCCTTTTACATCCAGTGAAAAAGGAATCGAAAATGGGGTACAAGCATGGTTGTGTGATTTGGTCAGTAAGTATATAGGATAAAGCTTCATCAGCATGAACCAGGGGTAAAAAACGAAATTAATGTTCACGGGATGCCAATATTACAAAGGCTTTTGTTTTAGTGTTTTGGCTCCAACTCTTCAGTCAAGAGGTCATACGTAGTCTTGGCTATGCTTTCATCACCTCCATGCTGTTTCTTTTACCCATACTAAAAACAAAAAACCTTTCTGCTTTGGTTGTAAATATGACATTTAATAAAATCAATATCTATATTTTCCCAATATCCAAGCAATAATTATTTGCCAGCATAAGCCCAATCCAAATACTGAATATCAGATCTGATCTGCTTCCTGGTCCAGCAGGATGAGCAACTTCCTATTCATGTCCTATGATTTGAGGTTTCAAAGTAAAACAATAACATTTATGATGCAGCTCTTTGCAAGTGTTTATTTATTTTTATTAACTTTTTAATTGTTTTGTCTTTGGCAGGCTTGAAAACCTGAAGGGTGTAAAGCTGTAGGTCAAGTGCAAGCCAAATTCCTGAAGAGAATTTCGAGTAGCCTTACTGAATCTGTTTTTTCGAGTTGTTTTTGCTTATTCTCTCCACCCCTCCGTGGATGCCTGCATGATTGCACTTTCACTCTATGAACTTTGATCTGATAAGACAGGCATGCTTGATGACCGTCCACACGAACATTCGAGGGATGTGGCCGTGTTCCCTCAGGGAGTAAGTGTGAGAGAGAAAACGGGGTGAGAGAAGAGGAATGAGGTGGTGGGACGGGCAAGTAGAGATTTAAATAATGGACAGTCGTTTCCTTGGACAACTGTTAAAGGGCTAGTCTAATTCATAGTTTTAGTGTGAATCCTCATTTAGCCTTTTAATACTATCGTCTTTTTTTGCTTTTGTTTTGATTGTTTGAATTAGTTTTGGCTTGTGAAAGATTGCTCTCGGTCACCAGCAGCGAATCTTTTTCCAAAAACAAGTGGTAATGAGCAACAGCGCTGAGGTGTGGATGAGTGACTACACAGTACAAGATCGGGCTGTGTTTCACTCCTGTTACAGCACAGCGAGATTTTATGCAGGAAGCATACGCAAGCATTATGCAGAGTTTTAAGAACCATGACAAAGGACATTTATGAAGAGTGTGGCGTAGAAATCATTAGCTAGACTTAAGATCTTTGGAAGTGCAATTATGCCTAATGGTTGGTTGGTTGGTTTTGCTGCAGCTAGCAGGTTTTACTCGACTTTTATTTGTTCTCAATTTCGTCTCGCCTCCTCCATTTGTGCTTGGAGGTAAACTAAGGATGTCTTTGGATGTGGTAGCATCATTTGAAAGTGGGAGACCCAAACCTGTTCCAGTGCCCCTGTGTACAAACCGAGCTTCATGAACATATAGTTTTACACAGTTTGGAGTAGATGATCTTGAGTAGCCTGCTATAAAGTGCCACCCTATCAAACACTTTTGGAATAAATTGGAACGCTGACTGCACCCCAGGGTTTCTCACTTTACATCAAAGCCTGACTTAAACCTTTCTACCTACTAAAACCTTAGTGTCTGAATTATAAACCATAACCATATAAACTCCACAACCACAATGCATCTAGTGGAACATCTTCCCAGTAAATGGAGACTAAATGTAGAATGGGCTCTTCAAAATAACTACATACAGATCTTCTGTCCAGATGTCCATACAATATATGGTCCATACGTGTCTATATATATATATATATATATATATATATATATATATATATATATATATATATATATATATATATATATATAGTACAGACCAAAGTTTGGACACACCTGCTCATTCAAAGAGTTTTCTTTATTTTCATGATTATGAAAATTGTAGAGTCACACTGAAGGCATTAAAACTATGAATTAACACATGTATATTTATATACATAACAAAAAAGTGAACTGAAAATATGTCGTATTGTAGGTTCTTCAAAGTGGGCATCAAGAGAATGCCAAGAGTGTGCAAAGCAGTAATCTAAGCAAAAGGTGGCTACTTTGAAGAACCTACAATATGACATTTTCAGTTGTTTCACACTTTTTTGTTATGTATATAATTCCATATATAATTCCACATGTATTAATTCATAGTTTTGATGCCTTCAGTGTGAATCTACAATTTTCATAGTCATGAGAATAAAGAAAACTCTTTGAATAAGAAGGTGTGTCTAAACTTTTGGTCTGTACTGTATGTGTGTGTATGTGTGTATGTGTGTGTGTATGTGTGTGTGTGTGTGTGTGTGTGTGTGTGTGTGTGTGTGTGTGTGTGTGTGTGTGTATATATATATATATATATATATATATATATATATATATATATATATATATATATATATATATATATATATATAGCCAGTTATGTATAAGTATAAAATCTACACATTTATTTCTATTGAGTTCCAGTTGTATAAAAGAGAATGGCGACGGTCTGAATTTTGAAAGCAGTGCAGGCTTTTTTTTCCCCTGCCTTTTTTTATTTTTTCTTCTCCTAATTTAGCATCATTACAGGTTCTTAATGTTTAGTCTGCTTTCATTTCAAGTGGAATTTCTGGTTGTGTGGATTTGCTTTCCCATAGGGCTGTAGTCCTTTCAGCAGTAGGTGAAATATATTAAAGCTGTTTTCAAATATAACACTGAAGTGATTAATGTGAGAATTCCAGCTTTGAGTGTGTTTGTTAGCAGCAATGGGAGTGCTCAAGAAAGGTCCCAAACCTTACCACCCCTGTGTGAAGGTGCCACCAAACTTTGGACCATATAGTGACATTAATTAGGCTGGAAGCCTGGAACCTCTCGGATGAGCTTTTTCAGATTTTTTTCTATTCATTTTACCACATGCTTATAACTTGGATGTTGCCCATATGAAAACGTACTATATTGTTCTAGCATTATCTTACAGAGCTGTGAATTCTGTAAGAATGCTTTGAGGGTGTTTGAAATAAAATAAGGGTACCTGGCATTTACTATTAAGTTATATTATTGTTTAAAAATAAAACGCTCCTTTTTGTCATTTGCTTTGTCCTTTCCATCTCTCATTGTTCTCTTCTACTTCACTCTTTTTCCCCCTACCCTTCCACTAGCCTTTCCCAGTCTCAGCCTACCGCAGTCAGTTTTTCCATGAATAGTTTCCCTTGCCATTTAGCTTTTCCTTATTCAGCCTGAACCACACCTTTTAATGATCCATGTCTATATCCTCCCTCATCATACAACTCAGTCCTACTGCATCAAACGTGATCTACTCCGAGCGTGTCAGAACACGTCTCATGATGAATGAAGCAGAATAGAGGGGACAAATAGCATCCCTGCCTATTAAGCTGACAGACCTGGCTTTAGGGTGAGACAAGGATGACCTTTAGAACACTAGCCATCTCTATCCGACTCTGACCCGCTTCATCACTACATGTCGACCGCAGCTTGCTCTAATGGCACCCTGCTAGGAATAACAGCATTAGCCTGACCGAACACTTCTGCTCTGTTAATTATTGGGAGCTAATAACTTGAAAGCCTGTGGGGGCATATATATTTATACACACATACAAATACACATGTGCCGACAGGACTCTTGCCTCTATTCACCGTGCTTGCTGAATTGGATTAAGAGCTCGTGTCCACTCCGAGAGCTCTCTCTCTATCGGGCGATTGAATAGTCCCTTTGAATGCCAAGCACCTAGAGGATTACTAGCAGTCGAGTACTCTAGCGACTTCTTCGAAAAACAGTCGAAGAATCATCTTTCAGAAATATGGAACCCAAAAGGCGGTATTATTTCTGTTTTAATTAGATTATTCACATACGTTGTTGGGTATCAGCGATTTAATTTTTATACTGTGTATTGCAACTGGTTTGTATGTTCAAATCTAAAATGAATTCTTTCACATTGAAGTGTTTTGAAACTTGTATGGAGCCCTTGAAGGGGTTGTCTTGTGTGTTTGTTGGCTGTGGAAAAGAGGCGGCGACCGTGGTCATCTCCCATCACTAATTGCTACAGGGCCATTTGGTATCTCATTTAGATGCTTATTGTTGCTGGTCCAAATGACACCAAACAGAAGAGGCCTGTCTACTTTGCCAGGCAAGTTCACAGAGGCTTTTGTGAGGTAAGACTCGGACATACAATCATCCCTCTCTCTTTCCGCCCCCCTCTCTCTCTCTCTCTCTCTCTGTCTCTGTGTATTTTTTATTTTTTTTTATTTTTTTTTTATTTGAGGAGGAGGCATTCAATCTGAACTGGTACATCATACATAAATTTGCATCGGGGCTCATATCAAATGCAGCAGCCGTAACTGGGATCCCTGGTCCAAGTACCCTTCATTTTGCCCATCTGTATGCCCTTGCAGACTTGGTAAATATGACCTTGTGCTAATTAATGAGTCAGTTGGCTGATTATATTTCCCGCTCACCTGAGCTCAGCTCTCCACCTCCCCACTCTCGTTAAGCACAGTTAAGTAATAAAATAATAAATATTCTTTCAGTTTTAATTAATTGGTCCTCCACGAACAATAACACATCGATCACATCCAATTAAACTCTGTTTTGCCGTTTTCATTGGGTTGGGAATAGTGAAGGAAAAAAAAAAAACAAGGTAATTGTTTCCAGTGTGTTCCTCAGAGATCAATTATAAGCTCTCTGTTTTTTCTGCTATTAGCGAGCATTAGCATTGTACCTTATACCTCTAGAGAGATGGTATTGGGCTCACAGGGTTAACACCTCTTGACTCAAGGGTTGCTGTTGTTGGATGTAAATATTTTACTTTGTCATTGTTTGTTCTTTTTGTTTTGGTACAATGTGCTTTGCTCATGGTTAGGGCTGCTGTTGTATTTTATATAGCCGTAGATATCCAAAACCAACACTGAACACGGAGTTAAAATGTACAGTTCAAGATGTATGACTTGGCCATTTGAAGCTATTATGTTTTTGTGTTAACCACTGTGACCCGTGTACTTAATTATTTGCCTTTATTCCATAACTGTAAAGGTCATTCTTTGACAGCTCCAGGAAACAATTTGCCTGTGACAGTTTCTTCAGTGGCTTCTTTCAGAAAAATGTGCTACTTGTTATTTCTGGGTTTTCTCTCCTAATTGTGCATTTCATATTAAGGTCACAAATGGAATCTTGGGAACATACTGTCAGTCTCCTCATTGACAGGGAAGTTTTAGTTTTAGTCGGACGTTTAATTTCTCCGCTTCCTGATGAGGTTATGGCGACATTCCCAGAGCTGGTCAAAAATGACTTATGACACCGATTCTTCAGTTAGATCTGTTGTTGTCATATATGCTTGCATGTTTATGTCTGGACATAGTGCATTCACTAAGTGCTATAGAGTTCTTTTGTAACTCGTAGAGACACTCTTCAGTTCAGTCATAGACTCTTGAGTTTAGCCCTACTGTAATTGCTGTAATGCAGGTTATGTTTCCTTATACATGGATACACACACCCACATACACAGTGGATATAAAAAATAAAAAAAAGTCTACACACCCTATTTGCTAAGAAGAGTTGGATTCTAAAAGTGTAGCTGTGTGAAGTTAGACAAAGACTTGATTTGCTTAATAAAGGCAAAAAGTGCTTCTGCAAGGTATTAGTTTGGAGGGGTGTTCAGCAATTAGGGTGTTGGATTTTGGTATTTCCAGTAATGAAATATTTAAATTTGTTGGAGGGAGAGAAGTTTTATGCACACAGAGACACACAAAATCACCTTTTGCATAGCATGAACGTGCCCTCATTCAGCGTCGGCGAGTTCATTTTGTAAATACGGCCCACAACAAGCCCGCTTCCTATGAAGACGCGCGTACTTTGCCCTCACATCTCCACCACTGTGTATATAAAAACAAGTTACGGTTTACATTAGTGCACTTTTGTCAAGCAATCGGTATAACCGCTCTCTGTGGCCTCTCTCTCTCTTTCTCTCTCTTCTGTTAATTAAATAACGCGGTCACATTTAATTAATCCAGTCAGATTTATCTATATATGTGCGCATCTTGTTTTTTTTCTGCGTTTGACGGTGTTCTGCTCAGCTGATGAGTGCGACGGGTATTTATTGCCGAAATTTTGAAAGGGGGTGAAGGGTCACTGTTTTATTAAAAATATGATTTGAGTTTATACACTGTAACCCGCATAGGCACATAGAATGCCTCTATTAAGATGTGCAAAGCAGTAATGAAAGGTTAACTATTAACTCTGAAATGAACTAAACATAACCAAATATGACCAGTTATTAAGCCCTGGGAATATCTTGGGCCGAATTAAAAGTTGGCGTGAGATCAGACGGTTTCATCAGTGTTGGATGATCCCTAGAACCATTAAAATCAATATAAAAAAAAATCCACATTCAAATTACTGATAACCATATGGGTAGGGCAAGAACATGTTTAACTGCTGATCGAAATTCAACCTCAGACGCTACTATGACGTTAACACTTTTGGTTATAAGCTGCAAGACTCGCTCTTATTATTGGTGGAAATACCCAGCTTCAGCAGGAATCAAGGAAGAAGCTGACAGGGGAAGTACGCAGTAAAATAGAATGCTATAGCCTATATCTTGTCTTCTATTTTTGCTGCATTAAGAATTGATTTAAACCTATCCACCGTTTTTGTTTATTTACACGCAAATGTATTGGGACACCCGACTTTTCCAGCCAGGTGAGGTTCTTCCCCATAGTGTTAGCACACAGTTCGAGGTGCACAATTTGTATAGGATGTCTTTAGATGTGCTAGCATTATATTTTCCCTCTTCACTTGAACTGGGAGACCCAAACACGTTCCAGCAGGCAATGCCCTGTGCACAAAGTAATCCTAATGAACATATGGTTTACATGGGGTGGAGTGAAAGATTTTTAGTGGCCTGCTATAGAGCTCTCACCTCAGCTCTAGTGAACACCTTCAGGATCAGTTGACCTTACATCAGCACCTGAGCATTAATCACCATGCTCACGCTCAAAAGTCAAATTTATTTCTATAGCGCGTTTCACAACATTGTCTCAAAGCAGCTTTACAGAATTTAAGAGTTAAGGTGAGAGATTTATTATTCATTATTCATGATGAGCAGCCTGGGCAAGGAAAAACTCTCTTTTGATTTTATTAGGAAGAAACCTTGAGAGGAACCAGACTCAAAAGGAAACCATCCTTATTTGGGTGATATCAAGAGTGTGATTATAGTCTTTAAAACAATACAGAACACTGGAGAGTGAGAACTAGCATGAGCACTGCAGTGTACAGTTGAGGTTATGGAACCAGGAGCTACTAAGCAACTCATAAAACATTGAGCTCATCATAGATCCATCACCAGCTTCTCCATGCCAGAGCCTTTAAACACTCAAAGAGTTCCAGTGTCCAAACTCCACATGAAGTGGAATCTAAATGGCTCTAGTACGTCTCTAGATGGTTCGGGATATTTGCGGGGTCGGCATCTACTTCTTTAAAGGTCCATAATCTTCAAGAGGTGGGACACGGCTGGAGCTGGCACAACCTCAGGTTGCCTCGGGATGGGTAGAGAAAAAAGTCTAGTGGAACGTCTACCCAGAAAAATGGAGGTGATTGTAACAGCAAATGGAGACTGTGTTGAAAGAGAGCTATTTAGGAAGCACATACAAATATTATGGTCAGGTGTCCAAAAACTTAAAAATCTCTGTAAAAATCTCCACCAATTTCAAAATCGATTTTAAATGATTAGTATGGTTCTAGAGTGAAAGATCATCTATGGAGGTGTACACGTTCTTCACATCCCGAGCAATACTCTACAAGCAGGATTGAAGTTTTACTGCATATTGGCTTAGTCATGAAACTGCAGGCTGAGTGCTGTAGCTAATCACAGACTTGCCAATATTCAGCATAAAGGTGTTCAGCACAATGCTGTCATCTTCTTTTTATATGTGCTGCAAATGTGTATTCGGTTACATTCATTTTTCTAATGAGACAAATTAGGAGTGTGCAAGTGCTTGTCTTGTACCTACATTATGTATCAGTAGGCTTTAGACTCGGTCCTGTGTATTTCAGAGCGCTGTACGTTTCCCTCGCCTCGCTTTGAATAGGTAGGAAGTGTTTCGCAGCGACGTGTAGGATGAATTAGCATTTGGTCCAGCCTTGTTGTTCAGATTTACCAGATGGCTGTGATGGGAGGGAGTGCATTTCTCACACTGACTTAAGAGAAGCCTGCCAGCAGCACTGTGCAGCAAGCAAGTCTCAATTTGCACTGAATCATGAGTGGGCCAGAAGGACGGAGAATGAAGCGTAGTTAATGAGTGAAGGTTGATCTTTAAAGGTGCGCTGAGCACACGTTCACCCCCATTTTCACACCCATCAATTTAGACTGCGAGACGTCGCAGGATTGTTTTTCGCGATACACCAAAAAAGATACAGATGCAAAATCTTCGAGACGTACATGTCTGCGATGAGGCTCACCAATAAACCATCATGAGCACGTGTGTGTAAAGATATTAAAACGTGACGCGGACCAGGTACTCGTTTCTCGTTATCTTAATTCCTTGCAGATTTTTGACTACTTCTATTTGAGAATGAACGGAAGGCAGAATTCTAGGGTTGGCGAATTTACACTTTGTGTACGAGCACCATGTGCGCTCTCATTTACCCCTCCTGCGCGTTCTCACCCATTTCATTTTGGCCTGTGTTTCCTGTGAGGTGGCGAAAATTAAGGGAGAGGGATTGAGAAGCTCAGTTGAGGTCGTGACAGGTGCGCCTGGTGCACTCAGTTGGCGAAGACTGAATCTGACAGATTTGCAGTGACACAGCTGGGGCAGGTGGACTCCAGGGGTGGACTACAAATAAATTCTCTCTCTCTTTTTTTCTCTCTTTCTCTCCGTCTTTGTCTTGGTTTTCCTCAATCCCTTATTACTTTATTCTCCATGTCCTTGGTTAGTGGACTTTTAAGCCAGATTCATTTCTCTGCATGCACTACCCTAATGTACTTGTGGTGTTCCTAAACAGTTTGAGAGCTTTACAGATACAAACGTGTATTTTATTCAGTAGCAATATTGAGTCAGATCAAAAAAGCTATAGAAGCAAAGCAAATTTGTAGCAGAACTTTGTTGCTTGATCTAATAGATTTGAGTGGCAAGTCAATACAAGAAGTGTTCAAGACCCTTAATTGAATTGTCATTCCCCCATCAGACACACAATATAGTTGTCTGCTGTGTATTAGAGAAATGAAAGTAAAAACGTCATTTGATTGGGAATTAGATTATAAACGTAGAAGAAAAGGTTGCAGGGCTGCACTATGAGCTAACAAATGAATTATCAAGTCAATTTGTTGGATATCGCAGTGAAAACTAGAGGTGATGCATTTGGACTACAGTGTCTTGATTTTTGACTCCGAGTTAGAGGTGTTGCTTTATTAATCAACATTGTTGATATTTCTCTCTTGGGAAAAGAAGATTGAAATGAAATAATGAGGGGGAAAAAAAAATCATGCTTGGGATTTTCTGACCAAAAATTCTGTTTTCTACTGCCGTCATTTTGTTTCTGCACCCAGCGTATTTTTATACTAGGTTTAGTTCTGTTTGTAAAATATAAACACATTAGTCATTTTAACCACACTGACCTCACACATCAGTGTCTGATCTCACTAATGCTCCTGCAGCTGAATGAGCACAAATCCCCACAGCCATGTTCCCAAACACAGTGCTTTCCCAGAAGAGTGGAATTCATTTTAAAAGCAAAAGGGGAACTCCGTATGGAATGAGCTGTTCGGTAAACACGAGTGTTGTGCGCGTTTGTCCGGTTCTTAACACTTTGTTGTTGGGTTCTGTGGTATTTCAGTGTCGATGAACATCTCCAACACCACGTTTTTTTGATGCTGTTTTTTTTTGTTGTCCCACTGACATTCAGTTACTCCGAATGCCACAATGCTTCCTGTTTACCACTTAATGCTGTCCTTAGGGTCTAATGTTCGTGTACAACCTGCATGTAGTGTACACTATTTAAAATTCAACCACAGTGTTTTGCACAGCAGTGCCAAAACACCATGTTTTATAGAATGATTTTCTCCACAATCAGACATAAAACTCCTATTAGAATTAACATCGACTTACAGCTTCCCATTGGCAACATTTTCCCTATTGTTGTAGCTCATTTTTCATTTTTTCAAGTCAAGTGCAAAAAAACTAAACAAAGAGCACAACACAATTTCACCTGAATCTGTTTTTGTTCTGATCTCTGCAGGTGCAGGGGAGTCTGGAAAGAGCACCATTGTGAAGCAGATGAAGTGAGTAAAACAGTCCTCTCATTTGCTCTTCCTCATTCATCCTCTCTCTCCAAATGCCAGTATTTACATTTTCAGTATGGTGCATTTATGTTCAATAAATCCAATCAAGATCAGGTCAGCTTTGCAGATCAACATCAATAAACTCATTGCGGCCTCTCGGGCGAGTGTATGTGTTTATGCGCGAGGGCGTAATGACCCGTGTAGTTGAAGTGAAGCAAACCGTTGCTCGTCTTTTCTTTCTGTACATCAGGAACGTTCTTTAACGGCATTAGTCGAATGATACTTCAGCCTGGCGGTTTATAGCACCTCGACGCTTATCTCATACTGCCGTTTCATTTCCTTTGCAGCACAGCGTTCCAGATGCCGCACTGGTCCGCACTCGAGATCTTTGTTACTGTGCTTTTAGCTAAATGCTCTGCTCATGTTTAAGGTACATTGTGTTTTTATGACACTGAAAAAGCTGCCCTGGTTGTGATTCTGCTTAACTGCGCATTGTTGTTATGGGAGCATTCCTATTATAATATATGAGCAGTGGCCTGGGAAACTCTATCTGATGTGGCCTAATCTTTGGCAAACAACCCAAATTGACCATATGGCTGATAATTTGGTTTAACTTCTGCAAAGGTCATGTTAGTGTAAATAAGTGGCAATTTTTGAGTATTAACAAAATACTAAAAAAACAAAAAAAACAAAGTGTAAATAACATCAAATTGAATGAACCGTGTTATAAACATGGCACTGCTTTAAACCAAAATCACTGACTTGGTCAAATGTCAAAAACTGTGATTGAGGAAGGAAATGAGGCTACAGAAACTGACATGATGACGATGCTGATGTTCAATGTGATTATTTAATTTTTTGCATTATAAATTGACTTGTCTCTAATGTATTAGGTCACTGATGTAGAAAGCGTCTGCTTAATATAACTGATCCGCTTATGATCAGTTATTTACAAAAAAAAAAAAAAAAAAAGAGTAAGTTGAGGACTCTGAATGTAGATCATAAATGCAAATGTAATGTCTGAATAAGAAAACTGTCTTAATGCCCAAATTTCCTATTATTAGATTTGATGTTACACATATTAAAAGATTTATATGGACAAAAGTATTGAGACACTTGACCTTGGCAGTCGTATATGGTTGTTACCCAGTGGACAGTTACGAAGTAACTAAATGTAATTCGTTACTGCACTTAAGTCGTTTTTTTTTACGTATTTGTACTTAAGTATTTCCCGTTTGGGGAGTTTTTCGTTCACTACATTTCAAAGTCATATCTCTGTCGTTCCTTTTTATTTCTGAGCGGATAAAAATGTAAAAGATGAAGGTGTGCATGCAACTCCATCACTCGTCTCCTTCTGAGAATAGTATATAATAATGCATTTAATAAAATAGGATAATAACTGTATAGCACTGGTTATACTGTGTTGCCTGCTATGCTTTTGCACACAGCAACAATATTTCTTGAATAACATTAATTTATAGTATGTAGTTTATCATAATGTGTGTAGCAGCAAAACAATTAAAGCCTCACTAGTCGAGCTGGATTATTGTTAAACTGGCACTTATTAATTGAGGTGATGTCATAAAGGTTTTCTGTGATTGTACTGAAAAGTTGCTGAACTGGGTTCAGTGAGGGGAATCTCCAGTGCAGCTTAAACTCAATTAAAAGAAATATAAGAATATAGATGTTGTATGTTATAGCTACAATTAGCCATAGAGTTTTATGGTTCTTGGGTCTGAGAGTTTGGTCAATTTTGCTCAATGGCGTATTTAATTGTGCAATAAATGCATTTAGAGTGAGATTTCTACATGAAATGGAGCTCTCAGAAATCTATCCAGATTTGTGAACTGCTCTAAGAATACGTCTCAGCTGAAGCAGAGAGAGGAAACTAATCAATGGGTGAGACGTTGGGTCTTGGCGTGGTTGCCCTTGTCGGTTGGTGGTATCTCCTTAACAGGAACATACAGTACAGCACGAGTTCAACATCAAGCAGAACATTTTGAGAGGAATGAATGATGGAAGAAACTGCTGACTCTGACTTGCTACGGCACCCGCGGCCTTAGTTTTACAATTTGAGGTTTTGTGGCTCATGATCATTCTATTATGAGATTGTTGTGCTAGGAATAACATTAGGGACTTTTCACATAAACTGAGTTGATTAAGCAAAGAATCTTGTGATAAAATAATAATAGGAACATTACAGGCATAATAAATCTTGGTTACTTAAGTACATTTGTAAGGAGAATACTTTTACTCAAGTGAAAGTTTAAAGGGACACACTTACTGTTACTGGAGTCATATTTTACCTGCTGCATCTCTACTTTTACTCAAGTACATGCTTTGGGTACTTCGTCCACCAATGGTGTTACCACAAATTTGGAGGCATACAGTTGAACCCTTCCCTTCAACTGTAAGAGACCCAAACCTGTTCTAGTATGACGATGTCCCTATGCACAAAGTGAGCTCCATTCGGATATGGTTTACATGGGTTTGAGTGAAAAATCTTCAGTGGCCTGCTCTCGAGTTCTGACCTCAACCCTATTGAACACCTTTGGGATCAACTGTAACACTGACTGCACCCTCACGATGTATCAGTATCTGAATTTACTTACATCCTTGTTGCTCCTCAACCCCACTCTTAATTCTAGTGGAGCATCTTTCCAGGAGAGTGTAGGTTATTATTGGAGCAAATGGGGACTAAGTGTGCAATGGGATGTTCAGAAAGCACGTACAAATCTTGCGTTCAGGTGTCCACAAACAGTTGTCGAATTTTGTGTATGTGCGACAGGGTAAAATGATTTCAGGTATGATCAACACGTTTTTGGACCGACCGCTGTTCAAAAGCATCGAGGATGATAATGAATGATTATAAAATCAAAACAATAATTCCCCCCTTGAGCATATCCTGAACATTTGTTATTAGCAAATTTAAATGAATAATTCTGCTTTATTCATAATTCATGACCGAGCTGCAGGTGAACGTTGTGGGCTGCATTTTTTTAAAAAACTCATTAGTCAAATGGACTCATTCAATTAATTTCAAATGTAAACTTTTATAAGGCATTTGGAACTGCCAGCTTTAGTAGAATCCAGCAGACTGATGAACAGGAGCTCACTGCCCTTTGTTTCATTTCAATATCGATTCGCTAAAGAGAGCTTTTGCTTCAGCGCCGATTTTCCTCGAGCAGTCCGACTGTACGCGCTGACCTTTTCTGTAGCCACACTAAAGAGGTCTCAGGGTCATGTTCTTGTATAGCAGAATAGGCACCATTCCCACCTTTTTAGTTCTGCTTGCTTATTGAGTAAAACTATAACTCTTGTAGCATGGTGGAACCCGCGAATCATCAGCAGATGATATTAATGCTCGGCAGCCATTGCTGGGTCAAAATATTTCAACACATTGATATCAAGATACAGCTATTAAATAAACAGTTGAGACGCAGAGATAGTAAATGAATGAATGACTGCAGTTGGATTGTCATATTTTGGAAAGTCTGGAGTAGTCAGCATAAATAATGTACATTTTTATTCCATGTGTATTAATTAAAACATGTCCCTTCCTCTCTGCTTTATTTGCTTTGGGTAATACTCTCAATTGAATTAAAAGGCTGTGATTACACAAAGCTAGCACACACACGCACGTGCGCACGCACGCACGCAGGCACACACACACACACACACACACACACACAGGCATGCACTCACTTGGCCTTGAAAGGTTTAATAATTCACATTACTCTGGGGCAGTTAGGCTCCAGATCCATTTTTTATGGGAAGCGAACATAAAAATGTTTAAAACCCAAATTATTACACTTCAGAAAGATAAAAATGGCCACAGAGCAGCTTGCACAGACATTACCTCCCTCCTGTCTTCCCTGCAGGCCACATAATGTTACAGAGGCAAAATAATAGCCCAGTGCTGCTTCATATTTCTTCCAGTGCTGTATTTATATGGTGGACATATGTGGCCTAGTAATCCAAGTTTCTATTGCCCTGAGCTGTCTGTGTTCTTTTTTTAAAACCCTTTATCTGTTTTAAAGCTTAGTATAATGCTAAAATGTATTCGTTGCTGTGAAAATCGCTATACGCAGGAATCATTTCACTAAGGTTAAAGCTTCCTCCATTACCCACAATGCCCAGTGCTGAGAGCAGAGGGGTTAATACCTAAATGAGACCGATGCAGCTGTGCTTTATTTACTTTATCGGTCCAGCTCTGTAATACTGCCATCATTAATAAACATCAATGTCTCACAATCTCGCAAATCTTGCCGAATAGCTGAGCCAACGTTTTCGTGCAGCTGCGCTGCGTTCCAGAGTCCCACGTTTACCGTATTAGATTTCACGTTGATATGACGGTGTACACCGGTGAAAAATGAGTGAGAAGTAAGCTCTTGTTCCTTTAGTTTTTCAGGGCCTAACAGTGAAACCTGATCGTTATCACTTGCACCACATAGCCGAAAGCTTGAGTTTGATTTGCGATGTAGCAAACGGATATGGGTTTGAAGGCCAGGTGTCCACAAACCTTTAGTCATATATTCGAATGACGACGAAACTGTAGCAGCATCCATCAAATGAGTACCAGAATCTTTACACACACACACACACACACACACTCCTCAATGAAAAAAAAACATATTTAGCATGCTTTCAGGTAGAGCTTCCCATTAAAATGTGTAATGTAACATAAAAATGACATCAAACACGTGATGCAACACTCAACCAGAGTTTCCACATATGATCTAGAAAGTCGCAGTATGAACCTATCCCACTTCAGCATAACGCACTGCGCATCTTTCATGATTTAAGGCTGCTTTTGACAGAGCAAAGCAAACCTTGAAAGTCTGTCTCATGCCTGCTATCTTTCATCTTCCAGAATCATTCACGAGGACGGCTACTCGGAAGACGAATGCAAGCAGTACAGAGCTGTGGTGTACAGCAACACCATCCAGTCTATAATGGCCATCATCAAAGCCATGAGCAACCTCAAGGTTGATTATGGAGATGCTCCGAGAACGGTAGGAAAACCTGGTCGGTGCTGTAGTTGAGACTAGAAACTCGCACGCTAGACTTTAATTGTTTAAAATACGCATTAGTCCTGGTCTTCAGGTTAATAGCTGAAAGCTCCTGATTGGAAGCCCATCGCTAGACTAAAATCAGTGCTGTCTGTTTTGATGTGTGATTCTTAACAGGAAAGATGTTGTAGCAGTAGAAGTGAAGCATCTCGGTTATTCTTGATTTGAAGACGCATTAACAGTGGCTCACACACCGAATGACGCCATTAGTGGCTTTGAGCGATTCGTTTTCGGAGACTTTGACAATTTGGCTGAACAGCGAATCACAACCTAATCTCATGGCCTAGAAGTTTAAGATGAAGTGTTTATTAGATTCTGTTCAGTCTTCCAGGAAACTGTGTGTGTGTGTGTGTGTGTGTGTGTGTGTGTGTGTGTGTGTGTGTGTGTGTGTGTGTGTGTGTAGGATGATGCAAGGCAGCTCTTTGCACTGTCTGCTGCAGCAGAAGAGCAGGGAATTCTCCCAGAAGACTTGGCCAATGTGATCCGCAGACTGTGGGCTGACAGCGGGGTGCAGGGCTGCTTCAGCCGCTCCAGAGAGTACCAGCTCAATGACTCTGCTGCCTAGTGAGCGCAAACACACACATACATACACACAGATACCTTCTCACAGCATCATCAAATATTGTTATTACAAATGACTCAATTCTGTCTGTATAAGATCATATCAGTATTACCTACACAATAGCACACATTATATATATATATATATATGTTCCTGTTTCAGAAAGGAATCACTTTGGATTGTTAAACATGCATCTTTTACTGTTAGGGAGGTGTGTTGGCCAAAGTGAGATACATCACACAGTCACGATAACGGCAGGCGCTCACAGCTAATACCTCTCCCACTAAATTCTTTCTCTGCCTCCGTATCACAACTATTCCAATTTATTTTTTCCATCGTGTTCCATGTATTTCAAAGCTCGACACACCTATGCGTTCCTCACAGCTTAACTCGATCCACTTTCCCTCTCCATTTGCTTTAATGGCTAATGAGAAATGAAGACGAATGAAAAAGCAGAACGGAGGTAAACTGTTTGGGGATCGTTTTGCCGAGCAGAACCAAATGCTTGCAGTAGCACAGAAGACACGTATATGTTGATCAACAGATTACTGATGTACAAAGTTGTACATGAATCGGTGCTTTTACACCAACATTAGTCTCAGTGGCTAATATTTCCTTTGCTTTAATGGTGTGTAGATAACATAGGTCGATATTACAACACTCTCTCGCTTCAGCCCCCTGAAGCGGACTTATCTTTAATAGCACTGCGTGGATTTTGCTCTCTAGTGTCATAATAATTGCAGAGTGCAGATGGTGGTTGTGGTTCGTCCTTAGACTTCCCAGCTGAAACTCCTCATTCATCTCTTTACAATGACACGTCTCTTGTCTTCTCCTGACACCCCTGTCGACTGACACACCCCTCCTGAGCAATAACGTTTGAAATCTTTTGAAGAAATCTAGTCTCACTGGGAATCTGGTAATGAGACTTTCTGCCATGTCCACCCAGAGTCCTCTTAGTTGTAACGAGAAATGCGTAAGGCCTTGATAAAGGAGACAGTGGGGAATTGGATAACGACATTCATTCATCTTGCGCTCAGAGAAGTGTTTCATTTTCGACTCATTTACAACAACAATAAATGCACTTAGACAGTGGACTTGCAGCGCTTTCTCCGTCGTCATGGAAATACAACTTACAATCTGTTCTCTCTAGCCAAGTGTAATAGGAGGAAATGCATTTATATATTGAGAGAATATCTGATTTCAAGTTGGAAAAAAGATTAGTTCCTTAGATTTTTATAAATGTTACGAAGTGGCCATATGGATATTATGGAGTTTATGCAAACACATCGAAAACCCAGCCCTCAGCTTTCGCTCTTCGATTAGCTACTGAACAGCGGCACTGACTGAGTTCCAGCAGATGGCTTCAGTGTAGAACAGAGCACGAAGGGCTGTTTTGCATCTTCCAAGTTAGCGTTGTTCACCGCCACGGGGGACACGGCGAAGAATGTGTGCTCTCCAAGCTGTGAAGACAGGCTTCATTCTGCCTGCCCTCTAACCCAAGATCTGCAGATAGCATGGAATAATGGATGGCATTAGGCAAGAATGTGTCGAATTGTACTCTAATGAGGCAGTTTTTCACAGCACAGATTTTTCTTGGGTGCATTCGTCTTCATTCATGCAGTTAGGCTCCATCCTATGTGTTATAATATGTATCATTCGGACCCAAGGCACTCCAGATTTTTAGCAATTCACCAACTCCTTTCCCGAACCACAGCTTCACCTTTTGCAGTGCTAATCTTTCAGGCAGGAGTAGCACGTATAAACAGACAGTGTGATAAACGCGAGAGGGAACAAAGGAAAAAGAGCGAGAGAGAGCAAGCCAACGTTGCCATAGTAATGGTCTCACTTAGCAAAGTGTGCAGGACTATAGCATGTCCGTTAGAGATTGCTCAATGAGCTAACGGGGTTATTTCTGGATCGCAAGACAGAGACTGTTTTTGCCACACTGCTGGCTACAGGGGCCTTGAAACACGTTTGAATTTTTTTAATTTTGGAGTGTGTGAGAAATCCAAATCGTTAGTAGACCAGGTCGAACCTTTCTCTGTGCTGGGGTTTTTATTTATAATTTTTTGTCTCTGCACTTATTCACTGTATCTTCAAACGTATGAAGCTAATAGTGTGTGTGTGTGTATGTGTGTGTGTGTGTGTGTGTGTGTGTGTGTGTGTGTGTGTGTGTGTGTGTGTGTGTGTGTGTGTGTGTGTGTGTGTGTGTGTCTCTAGTTATTTGAATGATCTTGAGAGGATAGCACGAGCAGACTACATTCCCACCCAGCAGGACGTGTTGAGGACCAGAGTGAAAACTACCGGCATCGTCGAGACGCACTTCACTTTTAAGGACCTGCACTTCAAGTGAGAGATCATGCTAACATTCATCCTTTCGGTGTCTCTTTTTATCACGTACATATTTGCGTTTCTCTCATCGCGATTATGCCGAACCCCCTATGATTTCGCTGTAGCAATTCGGTTTTTGACCTCCTCATACCGCGGTGCATTTTTCAGTTACAAAAAAAATGTGGTCAGGATAAACATGAATAAAATTTGTAGGGCGGAAAAGCCAATTCTCTGTGTGGGAGTGGCGTGGGGTGGGGGTCTCAGGATGTGAAAGACTCGTTTGTTCCTGTCCACCGTTCGTTCTGCTTGTGAGCCAGTAGAAAAGATAAAGTCGGGATTATGATATTTTAAAACAACACCCAAAACGACTCCTGCCAAAACCAACATACTGTTGCAGCTCTCTGGCGTCATATGATTTTTGAGTTAGATTACCTAATAAAAAAAAAAACGACCGGATTCTGTTTTATGTTCAGTTATAAAGTGCAGGGTGTTCGTTGTTTTTATATATATATATATATATATATATATATATATATATATATATATATATATCTCAGATTATTTTGTTGGACATGGGCTGGATTGCAGAGTGGACATGTGCTTCTGCTTTTTTTTTTTTTTTTTTTTTTAAAAGTCATCTAAAGTAAGCTCATCAGCCGAGTGTTTATAAATCAACACATGGCTGCAGTTGATGGTCCCATCCACTTAGTGGTTTTTTTTTTTCTATCTCCACCTGTTAGGATGTTCTTGTTATTGTTGGCACCTCTTCTTATGTGTCTCTCAGTTTGCCTGCAACTGTTCAAGTGCTGTTTTGTTACAGTAGTAATGTAATGAAGTACATTTTGGAGGGGGGGATAAATACATTTTAATAGCCCGGTGTTCAACTCCACACAGTCCATCACCTCCCGTTCAGAATTGTGTAATGGTTAATACATGACGATCAATAGATGGAGTCAGAAATGTATCTTCTTCACTTGTCCCATTTCCTGTAACCATAGAAACTTTTCTTCTGAAAATGCTGGTGGCTGAAACAAACGCTCAGTTGTTGACTGGACAGATGGACCTGCAGATGTCAAATCAGTCCAAGTGTCTATTATACACATACAAAACAAACACCGAGGCTGAAAATGACCATAAGTGAGAAGTTTCCCAATTGTGTCGGTTGCTGTTGGTTGGTTACCTGAAGAGTAGGGTGTAGGAACTCTCCACTGATGTAGCGTAATGCCCGCCCTCTCTCTCTCTCTCTCTCTCTCTCTCTCTCTCTCTCTCTCTCTCTCTCTCTCTCTCTCTCTGTTTTTCTGTCTTTCTGTCTCAAGGATGTTTGATGTTGGAGGGCAGAGGTCAGAGCGGAAGAAGTGGATCCACTGCTTTGAAGGCGTGACCGCCATCATCTTCTGCGTGGCTTTAAGCGCCTACGATCTGATGCTGGCTGAGGATGAAGAGATGGTGAGGATAATAGTTCTTTGACTTTCATTGCCATTTGACTTGGGCCACCTTTTTAAAAGAAAATAAACGTGACTGAAGCTCAATGCAAAAAGTCATGCAGCCCTGCAGATACAAGCCAAGAAAAGTTGATGTTCAAACTTTAAAATCGAGGGGAAAATGTATGATCTTTTGAATCGTGGTGTGGATATGGGTACTAGAGAGGGTTTGAGTATTTCATAGCCTGCTGATATTTTCGAGTCTGGGGTTTTTACACGCAACAGTCAGGTTTCATGGAATGGTGTGAAAAATGTAATAAAAAAAGCAAATGTGAATGAACGTTCTGTGGGTGGAAACACCTTTTTGAAAAGAGAGGTCAGATGATAATGGCCAGATTAGTCCGTGCTGCAGAGTGTGATATATTGTAGTAACTCAACTGTGGTGAACTAAAAAAAGTATCTCGGCATGCACAAAATGCTCATCATGGGCACAGACTCGCCCATACCGCACAGTGAAGAGGAAGTTGAGGTCACCTGGTGTCTTTAACTGTCTCCAAATCTCACTCTGGCTATAAAGAGCGATTTATTTACTATGTTCTCCCTTTCTAAACTAATCTAGACAGGAGATCAACAGTTTCTCAAACCAGCCCATTTGGAGATAGAAACCATGCCACATTTGTTCTTATCTGTGACAAACATTAACTGAGGTTCTTGATTTGTAGCTGCATGGTCTATGCATCTGGTTACCGGTATATAATCGTCTTTTTGGGAAAACTGCACAAATGAGCGGGTGTACAGTTGCTTCTATTGAAGTGAATCGTGAGTGTATGTTTTGTCAGAGGTTTTGGCTCCCCCTTGTGGGCTTTCTACCGTGTTTTTTTTTTTTTATTGAAAAAATTGTTTCACTACTTTCTTTCTCTCTCCTTTATTTTTTTTGTCCTGCAGAACCGAATGCATGAGAGCATGAAGCTTTTTGACTCCATCTGCAACAATAAATGGTTCACAGAGACCTCCATTATCCTTTTTCTCAACAAGAAGGATCTGTTTGAGGAGAAGATCACACGCAGCCCTCTTACCATTTGCTTCCCTGAATATACAGGTCTGTAAGACCACCCTGCATTAAAAAAACAACATTTGTTTATGGAAATACCATGCATCTTATAATTTATAATTATTAGTAGGTGTATGTTTGATTTCAGTCCTGTTTCAGGAAGTAAATCTGGGGTTTAACAGATAGCTTTCGAATTATAGAAACGAAATGTTTTGATATTTAATATCTTAATGTTTTTGGTTGCAGATATACTGGGGCTTTTTTTCTATCAATTATTGAGGCATTATTAATTTTATATATTTAGAAACTCGGATGCCTTATATTTTGATTTCACCCAAAATCTTATACTTACAATCCATATAATTACAGTAAGAAGTTATGCATTGCCTGGAAATGGTGGGATATATTTATAGAAATATTCCGAAGGGAATTCTGTATGTAGGATGTAGTAAAAATTTGCTGAGTCGTACTTATTTCAGCTGTAGCCTGCACTAGTGTGGGTTGACTGAGCTAGTTTAAATTTAATATAATTACCAAATTTCAGAACGATTATTAAAATCTTCCCAGATAATTAATCTGCATGTTAGATCTTGTTGACTGGTGTTCAGTAGCATTCAACTTTTGAAATGAACTATTTCTTTCCATAGCACCTGGGTTTCATTGTGCTCACCATGATCTTTTTTTTCCCTTTTTTTTTTTTCCCCCTCTTCCCCCCTCGTCTTCCTGTTCCTATTGTTTAGGAGCCAACAAATATGATGAAGCAGCGAGCTACATCCAGACTAAGTTCGAGGATCTGAACAAGAAGAAGGATACAAAAGAGATCTACACCCACTTCACCTGCGCTACCGACACCAAGAACGTGCAGTTTGTGTTCGACGCCGTCACTGATGTCATCATCAAAAACAACCTGAAGGACTGTGGGCTTTTCTAATGACAAAAATAGGGAACATGTCAAGGTATGTGTACACACAGTTAACACTATATATATATATATATGTATGTATGTATATGTATTTATATATATATATATATATATATATATATATATATATATATATATATATATATATATATATATATATATATATATATATATATATATATATATATGTGTGTGTGTGTGTGTGTGTGTGTGTGTGTGTGTGTGTGTGTGTATATACTTCCAATTTTGTGAGAGTTTGGAGAAAAACCACATATGGCTGGAAAAGGTTTCCAGATGTCCCAGTACCATTGTGTGTGTGTGTGTGTGTGTATAATATAGTGTGTGGTGTTTCTTCAGGAGAAGCTCAGCTGTGTGGTGCCACCCTGCATTAGCGTCGGTCATCACCGTGCCAGACTGCCTACAGCCATCCAGACAAACGCCGAAATTTCATTTAATACCTTTATTGGGGGAGGGAGGGAGGACCAAGAACGACAAGAAAAAGAAAATCTATATTGCTGAATTCTACTTGTCACTGAATTGCAAAATTCCAAAACCTAATTTTTATTCCTCTTTTTGTTTTTGTAAATATTTTTGAGGTTATTTTCTTTAGAATTTAAAAAAAACAACAAAAAAAGGTAAATTGTTTCTGATGTTTCTCCTTGACTTATGTTCGAGTACGATAGCGCAAAAGAAGAGATGGAGGGGAGGGAGATTTGACAAATCCTTTTCTTTAACAGATTGGTAAATCTTAATAAACCTTCCTGTGTAATATCTTTTGTAACAGCTATGTAAGCACAGATTGGGATCAATATGACTTTTTGTTTTGTTTTGTTTTGTTTGTTTGTTTTTTTAAATACTTTCACATGAATTTCACATTTCTGGCTTACTGTACAATGTGCTGTGTAATGGACCACATTTCAAATGAATTATAATAATAATAATAGAAGAAAAAGAACAAATCGCTTTCTCTGGTTCAGCCACAGTGACCTGCTCTCGGTCATTTTGTCTTTACACATTTATCCTTCTGAATCTTCGCTTCACTTCGCTCAACACTGTTCAACTGTGACTAATATGTAAGATGCATAACTTTGTCTTCGCTCGTCCTTTCGTGTTCCTGCCCCAACACTTTGGTTCTGTTTTGTGCCTTGACTTTTTTTTTATTATTTTGGGGGATTTTTTTTTTTTTTTTTTTTGTCTTTTTGTTCATGTTGTCTGTAGAGTTTAGAGCAATTTCAGTTTGCAATATCTAATGAAGAATTTAAACAAGAGGTTTGTGGTTTTAGGAGATAATAAAAACGTGACCGCCATCTGATGACTATGATAAATGCCATGAAATGTTTTATTGAAAATAAAACTTGATTTCACAACTGTGAACCG
The DNA here is from genome assembly GCF_014805685.1 of Silurus meridionalis. Lineage (NCBI taxonomy): Eukaryota > Metazoa > Chordata > Actinopteri > Siluriformes > Siluridae > Silurus > Silurus meridionalis. Next base: position 12,831,845 of record NC_060884.1, on the reverse strand, counting down.
TGTGTGTGTGTTTATTATACTTAAAAAAAAAAATGGCTTCACAATTAATTGGAAAAATTTAAATAAAGGAAAATGATCTATTGAGAAGTTCTGAGGCGTAATCGCTTAATCATTCGACTAGATAGAAGTCCATTTGAACCAAAATATTAAATCCATGTATTCTGTTGGACAGTCAGTCAATGAAATGCTGTTTACTTGTTTGCTGACTCAGCACTCTTGATGCTGTTCCAGCTGCAGTCAATCCAATCTTCTTGTAGGAGCAGTGAAGAGTGCGTCAAAATCCAAACATTGAAAAGCAAAAGCAGCATGTTCTTGCCAACATCCTGCAGTCTTGAGGTAGAGTTTAATTCCGGCAGTGTTTCTAAAAGGATTGTTGTAACACTCAATGTGAATTCGCATTACTTAAATACAACAGATTTGAAATAAGAACTACATTAATGTTATAAAAAACAGCTACCTGACTATCTATCTATCTATCTATCTATCTATCTATCTATCTATCTATCTATCTATCTATCTATCTATCTATCTATCTATCTATCTATCTATCTATCTATCTATTGTAGAATGGAATATTCGTGTTCCAGATTTGGTTCTCTTTTATAGTTATAAGTTCCACTCTTCTAGGAAGATCACACTTTATTATGGAGATCTGTGATTATTCAGCCATAAGAGCATTGAGCATTGATGTTGAAGGTGCAGTGTTCCAGTGCTTCTTAAAGATGTTTATGAGGTCAAGGCTCTGTGCAAAACACTCCAGCTTTTCTATTAAAGCTTCAGTAAAGAAATGCCTTCATTGGGTTTACTTTGTGCACAGGAGCGTTGTCATGCAAGAAAACGTTTGGGCTTCTTAGTTCCTGTCTAAATATCATATGTGCCATATGTTCGTAGTTCCTTTGCACCATATATATATATATATATATATATATATATATATATATATATATATATATATATATAGAATGTTTAATTTATTTTTGCAATTTTTTTATTTTTTATCTTGTAATTTTAGTTCTATGGCAAAAAAAAAGTTTGTGCAACTTTGTGGAAACAATTTGGGGATCTTTAGATCATATAGTTATATATATATATATATATATATATATATATATATATATATATATATATATATATACAGTACAGACCAAAAGTTTGGACACACCTTCTCATTTAAAGAGTTTTCTTTATTTTCATGACTATGAAAATTGTAGAGTCACACTGAAGGCATCAAGGGCTATTTGACCAAGAAGGAGAGTGATGGGGTGCTGCGCCAGATGACCTGGCCTCCACAGTCACCGGACCTGAACCCAATCGAGATGGTTTAGGGGTGAGCTGGACCGCAGAGTGAAGGCAAAAGGGCCAACAAGTGCCAAGCATCTCTCGGGGAACTCCTTCAAGACTGTTGGAAGGCCATTTCAGGTGACTACCTCTTAAAGCTCATCAAGAGAATGCCAAGAGTGTGCAAAGCAGTAATCAAAGCAAAAGGTGGCTACTTTGAAGAACCTACAATATGACATTTTCAGTTGTTTCACACTTTTTTGTTATGTATATAATTCCATATATAATTCCACGTGTTAATTCATAATTTTGATGCCTTCAGTGTGAATCTACAATTTTCATAGTCATGAAAATAAAGAAAACTCTTTAAATGAGAAGGTGTGTCCAAACTTTTGGTCTGTACTGTATATATATATATATATATATGTAGCATCATTTACATCTAATGCACTACATATTATGACGTCACTATTCGCATCATAGGGTACTTGTGTCTATGTGATAGAAAAAACCTTATCTACATGTATAGAATTCGAATCATCCATTATGAAAATGGCTCTTTGTACCTCAGAGGCATCCTTTAACTATTTATCTTGTTTTGTGTGCAGTCTGCTGGGATGATGAGCATCAGCATTCAAATGCAAACCTCTAGACATTTAGGGTCCATATGGTGGAAGTGTCAGTTCATGCATTTCAATTGCAGAGCCGTTTGCTGTACTGGAAAAGACAAATTGCTGTTGGTTGTTGGTGAAACAGTGCTGGAGAAGAAGTGCATGTATAACCTGCCACATTGAAATAAACCCATCAAAGGATTTGCTGAGAAATCTGTAAATCTCATTCACTGCTCCAGATTTCTCTCATGCGGATTACAACTGTCAGTTTTAGCATATGAATGAAAAAGAAAAGGAAATTTGATATTCATGCCATTCTTTCAGATTTGTCCTATAAAAGAAAACCCAGTTAAGAGTTTCCTTTATTCTGGAAAGACTAATAAGGTGAAGCGTCGTTCTCATTTTAACCATAAACAGATGCTACTGTGCAGAACTAAAACAACACAGAACTACAGGCTTTTCACACAGTATTCCCCAAAATCAATCTACAATTCATACCCCATAATAACAAAAACAAACAACCAAAAAAAGGTTTGTTATGACGGGTGTAAACAAGTATTTTTTGTAATGACACTAAATTTAGCTCAGGTGAAGCCCATATCTATGAATCTTCTATAAATTCACTTAATGAGAGATTTATTTGGAAAGTCAGACACCTGTCTGTAAAAGGTTTACCAGCTAAAAGTGCATATCAGAGCAAAAAAAAAGACATGAGGACAAGAGGAGGACGAGTTGTAAAGCTCAGAGATCTGAGTGCTCAGTCAAACTGAGAAATCATGGGGATATGAGCCTTGGTAAGGGAGGTGACTGAGATCCTGGAGGTCCTGGAGCTCCAAAGATCTGGTGTGGAAATAGTTGACCTTCTGCAAATTTGCCTCTTTTCTTTTTTTTCACTATAAATTTGAAGTCATTATGAAAAAAAATGAAGGGCCCTAAATATTTTCTAATGCACTGTAAACAAAACTACACAAAACTAAAATGCAAATGCATACAGCAGCATAATGCATAATGCAGTAAACCCTCTACAACCATCGTATAAAAACTAGTCAAAGTTTTCTACAGATTAACACAAACGTGTTCTGTCTTGTCCTCATTTTAGGGACATCATTGGGTTTGTATTAGCATTTTCAATGTCCAGCCTCATGAGGAGAGGAATGTGTGGAATGTCTCGAGGTGTTACTGCTAATCAAAAAGACATTAGAAAGACAGTGTGTAATTAAGCACAATGATGTTTGCACACACTGTTTTGCTGCTTTGCATGTTCATTGTTATTGAGAGGGTTTAATGACGTTAGAACGTGTGAACGGTTTGCTGATGGCTGCAGTAGCACCAGAACAACACAAGATGGCAGCCATGTTACACTTCATCTTTCGGCTCAGAAGCAGTGCCTCCTGTCGCGCGCTCTTTTCGCCTCGAGTTTAATAGTAAATAAGTTTATTACTTTTATTATTAGTTTTGCTACGCAGTATTCTTTTTCTCTGTGCAATTCAGTGCTGTATTTAGTTTCAGAAGCGTTTAATCTTCGTCAGAAGAAGATATTAAATCTGCAAAAAATACTGATTAAACATGCAGCTTTACTGTGGACAGTAACATTTTCCATTTTCATCATTTTTTATTATATAAAGCATCCAATGTCGAATTTTTGTTGGATACAATTTGCACTTATCATTTATTAATTTTGTTTGTATTACATTTGTATTTTTTTATTTACAACCTCCCACAAACACAGTCCAAAATGCAATTAAAATAAGTAAAGCTAAAAATATATTTATAAAAAAGATGAAAATTTTCGAAATATAATTGTAAAGATGTTGAAATACATTTAAAAATGTATTAAAATGTTTAATGTTGAATTCAATAACTATCTAAAAAGAATAGAATAAATGATGAATTCATAATATTAAAGCAAACACAGTAAAATATACACAAAGCTACATAGTCAAATAAACTACTCAGAGATTAATATATAAAGACTTTCTATTACAATTTATATTAAATATACCTTTTAGATTAAAGCATTTGAAATAAAAGTACATTTATAATGATAAAAAAAATATAGAAATACTATTGAATGCTGTTGATTTATGATTCTTTTCCTCATCTTCAGGTGAGGCGAGTCTTTCCCGGCTCACATTTCAGCTCGCTGTTGATTAGCTGGCTGAAGGACAAAGTCGCCTCCTGATTGGCTGAAGCTGAAGCGACCGTGAGCTCAAATCCGCTCTCGCGCTGTTCTGCGGAGTAAAACGTACACGAGTGGAGCGCGTGTGAGTGTGCGCGTGCGTGTGTTACTGTAGACATCCTGTAAAGAGTTGTGCAGCTGCGGGACATCTGAGTTAGTATTCATGCACCAGAGCGCCGTGATGACTGTCTGAACTTTAGTCCGTGCTTTTGGACGGCATTTTAATAATTTTGCTTTTCTATTTTTTTTACAGACGCCAAAAAAAAAAAGGATTAAAAACACAATCTAAACGCTCTCCAGAGGAAAAAATGGTAAGTGTCAAATTTTATCTTAGAAAACATTTTACATGTAGTCTCGTGTATTAGCATTTACCTATTGTGTAATTATATTGAACTGTAACGTGATAAAACGGTTTGCACTGCGGGGTAAATTCATATTTTACCAAAAAAAACTAGATTTCTCTTTGAAAACACTTTTTCACATTCTGACAGTAATGTGGAGTTTATTTGGGTGTATACAGCACTGTGTCAGAGACACCAAATAATCACTTAATTGCATGTCCATAAGGGTAATCATGGCATAAATCTATTTTCCCTCACCATTTTTATCTTTATAATAATTTAAAAAAGCCTTATATAATGTAAACACTCCCAACTCCACACACGGTGATTTGATAAATCATGACATCATCGTTAACCAGTATGAAAAATCTTCATCACTTTGTGCACTATTCAGCAACAAACTCTAATATACGCCTCTATTTACCTTAAAGCCAAGTTACACTGTCCTTATGTTTCCTTTACAATCAAGTAAAAGTTTATCTGAAAATAATTCTGAAAGCGTTTGATCTGAATTACAGAACCCTCCACCCAACCGTATGGGTTTTGCATGGCCCTAAGCCACAACTGGCTTGATGTCTTTTCGAGCCAAATAGTTAATTCCTCGCAGCTGTGATAACAGCCCTGAGTGCTCTCCAAACTGTGCCTTAAGTCTCACCACAGGCTATAAACGAACCACACCAAGGCAATTCGCTGGCATTCCACGAAAAAAAAAATCCAAGCGTCAAGTAATGCAAGTGAAAGAAAAACACATCCAGAGTTAAGGCACAGTTTGGAAAAGCCCCTTCACATATCTGAAAGGAAGGGGCAGGACCGAGTTATTGTTTCAGTGCGAGGAAGACTGTTGCTCAGTGGTTAAGACGTTGTACTTTGGATCAGAAGGTCACAGGTTCAAATCCCACCACCACCGAGCTGCTACTGCTGGGCCCTTGAGCAAGGCTCTTTATAAGCTATGGCTCGGTTCTATATATTGTTAATAAATCACTATCGGATGCAGCTTTAGTTTCCACCTACAGTCATAAAGGAAGAATTTTGATTCTTTGCGATGAACTATGACCTACATTGTGCAGCGTAGTTTGAACGTGATGTCATTTCCCCTTTCATGGCCCTATGGTACATGGGTTTGTCATTTTTTTCCTCTTCTTCCACTTTTCTTATCCTACTCACATCCGGCCCCCCCTCAGCCAACTCCGATACGTCTCCGTTCTCTTAAACACTCACGTCGTTGTTTAAATTTTCCCCTACTAAATTGTCTGGCTGTCTTTATATGGGGGCCAAATGTTCTGTGGATATCTGCTCTGAGGCTTAAGTGCAGCTGTTTTTTGTACTCGCCGACTTCAGACTCATTTTATGTGCGCCGCTGGAAAATATCAGTCATGTATGTTCTAAAGCAATTTTTTCCCCCTTTTTTTTTTAAACAGTTGTGTGTGCGGAATACGGGTGACTGCTTCGGGGACCAGATGCGGTACATGATCCGTTCCATGCAAGACCTGAAGCAACTGCGGGAGCCCCGCGAACCCCAGAAGTGCTCTTACGCGGTCACACGGGCTTGCCATCGGAGAGCGCGACAGAGGGAACACATGGCCCGTTTGCGGATCTCCCAGTCCAGTGAAGGCAGCGCCTACGACTCAGCTTGCTGTCTGGCGAGTCCACTGGAGGAAGAACGGGACGAAGATGACGCAGTGGGTCATCTGCCTCGCGATTCGCCCTGCAGTGAGAAGAGCGTCGACTTCGATTCGGGATATTCCGAGGCATCTTGGCAGGACGAGGGTGTAATTCTGCGCCGTACGAGGAATGTCCGTGTTTCGTCTTCCGCTTGCGTGCGCACAAACCGCATTCGGCCCAAATCGACCTCGGACGCATGCCTGGAGCGTTGGACCTCATTTGAGGCCAGTGAACCCGAGGACTGGACCACATCCCTGTTAACAAGAGGGCGTAACAGGCAGCCTCTCGTGCTGGGAGACAACAGCTTTGCAGACCTCATTAAAAACTGGATGGACCTTCCTGAGTGTCCTGATGCGGCTGATTTAAAGCCCAACCCTAGTAGCAGACTAGCCAAAGATTTTCTGGTCAACGTGAGGCGGAAAATAGCACTTGTGTCCAAGGGAATAGAAGGACGAGGAAAGTCTGCAGAGCCGTCCACAAAGCGAATGTCATGTCCTGTAGGGTTTCAGATTCCAAAGCCCTTCTTTCACCAATCACACACCGGGCTGCACCAGTCAGAAACGGACTTTTACCGGTTCCGTGCTTTGACGAAGAGTGGGAGCAGACAGCCGATCATATGCAACGACATTATCGGCTATATCTAATGCCTAACAAAGGATTCCAAGACTGGCCAATAATCAGAATAATTTTATATATATATTAAAGCATGTGTAAATACAATGCAAACAGAAATAAATGTTTCTGAAAAACACCAGATTGTTTGCCATTTTTTTCAAGAATGTAACGGTTATCACCTGCTACACTGGATCACTAAACTCCTGAAAATCCTTATTTGAGATACGAACACTATATGGACAAAAATATGTGGATACCTGACCATAAGATTCTTTTGTGCATTTTTAAACATCACATTCGTCACTTAGTCGTCATTTACTGTTATAATAACCTCCGCTCTTCTGGGAAGATGTTCCACTAGATTTTAGAGTGTGCTTGTGGAGATTTGCGTTCATCGGCCACAAGGGTGTTAGTAAAGGCAGGAACTGATGTAGGGTGAGGACGCCTGGGGTGCAGTCAATGTTCCAATTCCCCCAAAGGTGTTTAATGGGTTTAAAGTCAGAGCTGTATAGCAGGCCACTCAAAAACCTCTACATAGACCCATATCAAGCAAGCCGTATCTTCACAGAGCTCAAATTTACAACCCTTTACAGTTGTGTGCCTTTAACTTTGTAGCAGTTTGAAGAAGAACCACATATGGTTAAAAAAGCCAAATATGATGCTTATAATGGTTTTAACTACAATATAATTACCCAAAATTAAGCAAGAACTAAACAGATGAATTCCAGAGAGTCCCTGTTCCACCATTTGCTCTTTAAATGTCACAGTGACAAAAAAAAGGTTGGGGGAGAAGCTGGAAACATGGACATTTATTTAATCTTATATGCAAAAGTAAAATCATAACGTCTGGGTTCGTGAAATGTTTCAAACTACTTAACAGTTTGAAGCAAATGAACACTGGGCATTTATCTTGATTATACATTATCTAAATGTAATGACTTAAGATGATTGATTTTTTTTGTTTTTTTTGGAGATAAGCAGAGTATATGGATGTTATGATTGGGTAGGTTTTTTTTTCTTGACCATATTTTTATAATCTTTGGTTTGGGCCATATTTGGGGCTATGGTTTAAAAATCCAGTCCAGATTTCCACATTTATTGGGGTAATAATATATCAAAATATCAAAGCAGTTCAATTTACATACTACTTTATAAGAGGACATCTGCATATTGTGATGAAAATACTAATGATGCTGCAAGTAAAAGAAGAACAGTCTGGGTTTAGACAGCCTGAAAATCATGACCACATAAAGCTATTGGAAAACAATCAAATGTTTTATAATCAATTAATAATAAAAAAACAAAAACAGTTAGTCTGGTCTAAAAATGTATGTACACAGCAGTCGTAACGACTGTGTGTTAGTTCGGCTGTGCCACTGCAGCTGTGTGCTAATGCCAGAGGTGGGAAGTAAATACTTCGTTACTGTACTTAAGTAGATTTTTCTGGTATCAGTACTTTACTCCACTATTTATTTTTCAGACAACTTTTTACTTTTACTCATTACATTTTTACACAAATATCTGTACTTTTTACTTCTTACTCTTTCAAAACAAACTTGTTACTTTAGTTTTAATCCACTGATTTGGTGAAATATATATATATATTTTTTTTCCCTGCATGCCAATTTCAGCCGAACAACGGATTTCCTGTCATTGCGTGTCTTTTTTCAATCCACTGGTGTAAGTCCTGTCTCTCACTCACCACAGATGTAGACTAGTTTATGGAGCTAAGAATCAGCAGGCAGAAGGCAGTAAGAAGTTTAGGTTTAATGTGCGTGAGACAGAGGGAGTCAGTGATGTAAACATGACTGAGAACAGACACATTCATGATCATCATCATCTTTTCTCTGCTTGTGTTCTATATATGGATCTTCAGCCTGGACACATTCATTAGGTAACAACATTTTTAATTCGTATTTATATACGTATATACATATACATATGTGTATGTATGTATGTACAGTGGTACCCTGCTTTTCGACTTTAACCTGTTCTTTAAAACCGGTCAAAATGCGAAAAGGTCGAAGAGCGAATGTAATTATCCCATAAGAAATAATGGAAAACCAATTAATCTGTTCCCGACCTCCACCGATACCCATTTATTAACAATTTTTGCCCTGTTTTTAGCAGTATTAATACTAAATAATACAGGTACATAAATAATACTGTATATAATTGTTATGCAGCGTAATGAGCGTAGGCAAAGCCGGAGCACAGTTCGCTTTGGTTTAACGAAAACACGGAGAGTTTAACACAAAAACTCACACAAACACACACACACACACACACACACACACACACACACTGCAGTCCATAGAATCCCGACAAATGAGAAAGAGATATCCGTGGTACACCCTGGAGGGGTGCGAACGCACAAGAGGAAAAGGGTAATCCGGGGTGCGCTTTGGAAAGAAAGCGCAGCCGTGGAGAGTCCGGAAAGGAAGAAATGCATAGGAATATGTGTGACAGGGAAAACACAGACAAACATGCACCAAACACCTTCACATACCAACAATAACCGACAAGTAGTGTGGATGAATAAGGGGTTTATATAGGAGCTGGGGATGAGTGAATAATGAGCCCCAGTTGTGCATTGTTGAAGCCGGGGGCTTCAGGAAAACGGAGGTGGATGTCAGGTGGATTTCTGACAATTATACAGTAAAAATTAAAAACATTACAAAAGTAACAAAAAAAAAAAGCTCCATGTGGGTCGGGGTAATTAAGGTCGATAAGCAGGCATTTGGTCGTTCAGCCGGTCGATAAGCGGGATACCACTGTATATATATATATATATATATATATATATATATATATATATATATATATATATATATATATATATATTTGGCTGTAAAAATGAAAAATATTTTAAACGGCACGAAATTTCAGCGCGCATTTCTGTTTCACCATTTTTATAAAAGATTTAAATACATAAATAAATAACTAAATAAAAAAGGCGAAATTTAAACCTTTGCCAAAAAATACATTTATCCACGACATCCTTTCTTTACTCAGATCTAAAATAATTAAATAAATTCCAGATAAAAATATTTTTAATCAGTAAACTTTTGTTTTATTTATGCGCCAAGTCTTAAATCAAACACTAAAATCCGCCATGATTCACACCATTAACCCTCTGGGTGGCTTTTTGTGGGGTTTTTCCTCATAATGGCGACACAAACTTAAATTACTGTCTTTATTGATCGTACAGATAAAAACAATACATCATTCAAATCTGTAAAATGTCTATAATTTTATATATATATAAAAGCTTCCTGACTTGACTTGAAGAGGTGCAGTCTCTCCGGTATCACCTCATTAACTGTCCGTGTGGAAACATAGCAAAGGCTCTTAATGATGTCCACACGTCTCTGCACTGATATAGCTTTTATATTTAATCACTGTACATATGCTTACATATATATCACATGCTGTAAATATGATACATGTTCAACACCTCCAAGCTGCCAGTTTTGGGCACCTGAGCAAGCCCTTAACTCACTACTGCTCATTTAGTAAATGAGATCATTAGGAGTCGCTCGGGATAAACACTTCCAACAGGAAGTAGCTATATCCCGCTTTCTTTGTCTCTCTATTTTCTCTATCTAATTGTCTCTGTGTCTCTTTTAGTAAATGTCTTTGTCTCTGTCTCTGTCTTTCATGCTTATTTACATGTCTAACAAAGGTATGAGTTTTGAAGTAATGCCATTAGCGATCTATGATGTAAGACTTCTATGGTTCGATTCTTACCTCTAGTGTCATAGTTAACATTATAAGAAGTTTTTAAAAACAGAACAAGGAAAGATCATTAAAATTGGTTGCTGGTATATCAGTGGTGCAGGTGTTGGAGATGTGGTTCTTGTACCTGAATCACTTCTCATAGACTTCTGGTTACTGAGAGAATGTACAGGAAGGAGAAGTTTTGACCCTCTACCATCATGATCTAAGAGAAAACACTGGTCTCCTAACTATAGAAAAGCCAAGAGTCCAATAAGCAAAGGTATGTTTGGCTCCCCTGTGTTGGCGTAATGGTGAGTGAAGTGGTCACTGCTATCTGACTCACCCGGTTCGATTCCTACCGCTTGGCTTTCCTTTAAATTGTTTAAAAAGTTAAAGTTTGTTTAAAAAAACAAAAAAGGTCCTAAAAATCAGGTTCTTGCAGGAGATCCTGTGGCTCAATTGGTAGAGCTTTGCCTCTGGGTTAAGAGGTTGCTGGTTCAAAACCCGGCCAGGGCTCAAAATTAAGAGTGTGGAAGGTGTCAGGAATGGCTGCGTGGAAGGTCGGATGTGGATTCGGAGGGTGTATCCTAAAGCAGGGGGGCAATATCCGGGCATCTGCCCCCCCCAGCGTCTGAGAAGCTGAAAACAGGCTGTTATGAAGCAAAAACGTCCAAAAAAGTATCGACTTAGTTTTGCATATATAGGGAAAATTTTTGCAAAAAACCTATCACCCTCACTTTTCTGAGGCTGTGAAGCAGCAGGTCTTCACAAACTTTGTTCACAGTCAACCACTCCATCGCTCACCACACACTACTGATCACACAGCTTACCCAGTGTGGGGACAAGCCAGATTCGAACCAGCAACCTCTGAGCGCAGAGGCAAGGCTTTTATCACAAAGCCATCAAGTCCCACAACACACCTTCTTTTTTTTGGGGGGTTTATCCTTCGTTTCATGCTTCAAAGCAAGAAATTCAGACCAGACAGAAACACAGAAAGCAGGATTCGAACCCGGAACCCCACCAACAGCGAAATACCAGTCTTAACCCACTGAACCTTCGGGAAGGACCGGCTGCACCGATTGTTTAGAGAGGGTCTATCTTTTCTTACAAACCATCAACAAAAGAATTTAACGCTAAAGACAGACATAGGAAGCAAAACCATAACATGACTAGCAGGAACAAAGCAGGATTCGAACCTTGATTCACACCATTAGCAAGGTACCAGCATTAACCCACTGAACTATCAGGAAGGACAAACTGGAAAGCTTGTTTAGAGCAGGTCTATCTTTCTTTTTGACCCATCAAAACAAAAATATGAAAATGTAGGAATCAAGAATTTAACCTACCTCATAACTAGCAGACAGAAAGCCAGGTTTGAACTCTGACCACCAACATTAGCAAAGTACCAGCCTTAACCCACTAAGCCATCAGAAAAAAACATAATGGGAAGCTTGATTAGAGCAGGTCTATCATTCTTTTCAAACCATCAACACAAGAATTTAACGCTAAAGAAAGCAAATACAGATGTAAGTAGCACAAGTTGAACCTACATTGTAACTAGCAGGAAGAAAGCAGGATTCGAACCATGAGCCCCACCACCAGCAAGACACCAACGTTAACCCATTGAACCATTGGTGAGGACAGGCTAGGAAGCTTGTTTAGAGCAGGTCTATCTTTCTTTTCAACCCTTTAAAAACAAAAATATATCGCTAAAGAAAGATGTAGGAAGTGAATCCTGATCGTGACTGGCAGGCAGAAAGCAGGATTCGAACCCTGAACCCCACCAAAAGCAAGACACCTGATTTAATCCACTGAACCATCAGGGAAGACAGGCCAGGAAGTTTGTTCAGAACAGGTCTATCTACCTTTAAACCATCAACACAAGACTATAAAGCTAAAGAAAGATTTAGGAAGCAGTAACATAACCTACATCGCAACTAGCAGGCAGAAAGCAGGATTCAAACCCTGATCCTCAATATCAAGTCAAGTCAAGTCAAGAGGCTTTTATTGTCATTTCTACTGTACACAGTACACAGTAAAAATGAGACAACGTTCCTCCGGAACCCTGGAGCTAAACTGAACAACAACAAGCTACATAAAGTGCATCGCGTGCAACCTAGTGCAAACAGTGCAGACAAAAAACTATACAGACAGACAGTGCAGACAGAAAACACAAGACAACACAAGACAAGACACAAAACCCGAGATAGCGCCAACTAGTAAACCTACTGTATACTCTGAATATACAGAACTGTATGAGGAGAACTGTAAAAACTTTAAACAGACACAATGTAGTGCAAAATACAGCAGCAGCCAAGAGGTGCAAAAGACAGCATGTAAACAGTATACTATAATAACAGTATAGTGTAATAAGAAACAGTAAAGGTGCAAAAAACAGCATGTCAACAGTGTAGTACGGTAGAGTATAAATAATAATTAATATGATGGTGGAATGGGCTGAGATGAGTAATGAGTGTGTGTCGAGTGTTAAGTGTAGGACTTCAGTGAGACACCAGCCTTAACCCATTGAACCATGGAAGAGATCAGATTGGGAAGCATGTTTAGATGAGGCACAAGCCTTAAACCACTGAGCAACCACTGCTGAAAAGCGTGTGTGCTTTTTTGGAGGGTTCATACTTTGTTTCATGCCAGCGCAGTAAGAAAGAAGGCATGTAGGACTGGCTTTGAAACCTTATCACCAGCGTGGACTATATTAAGGACCATGTTCAGGCACACGCCTTAACCCACTGAGCTACCAAAGAAGTGCTTTTTTTTTTTTTTTTTTTTTTTTTTGGTGGAGTTATCTTTCATTAAAGACCAGGAAATAAAAAAATAATTCCAACACAGAATTGAAATGTTTTCAGAGAGGACAAGGTCCAGAAGTTTTATTTACCAACACGGCAACCAGCTCGACCAGGAATCAAACTCTCAAACTCATCCTCGTGGGGACCCTGACATTAACCCACTAGGCTATCACATCTATCTATTGCTCTATCTATCTAACTTATATGATGTGAGGTCCAGTTAACAGCTAAAACAGGTGGAAGTAATAACTACTTTTTACTTAAGTACATGTCAGAGCCAAGACTTCTTTACTTTCACTTGAGTAAAAAAAGTATAATCAGTACTTCAACTTTTACCCGAGTATTTTAAATCATGAGTATCTGTATTTCTACTTAAGTAAAGGATGTGTGTACTTTTTCACCTCTGGCTAATGCAGTTAGCCCAGTGTTTGCATCAGGTCTGCCAATGGGTCGTCTACATGGGAAGGCTACAATTTTCAAAAGAAGAAGGGAGGCCTGCAGTTTTGTTTATGTTTGAGGATGAAGAGGATGGTCGTGTCAACACCTCATCGGAGACGCCTGCGGTGGAGTTTGTTTGAGCTCCTGCTTGTCTCCTCAGTAAGAAGGTCATTGTGTGTTTTTTTGTGTGTGAGTTCTGAGACGGGGGAGTGTGGCTCGATCAGTCTACTGGGTCCAGATGGTAAAAAAAAAGAAAGCCTGAACCTTGAACAAACTCAGTTAACCTCTTAAAAAAAATACAATCCATCACACACACGCACACATACACAAGTCCTTTAAAACAGATTTCAGATGTTGAGGTCTTTTAGAAGGTTGAGTTTTAGCTGAGTCGGCGTAGCCCACATCACTGATGTGAACCTCGCTTCCTGGCATGAACTGGTCTGATGTTTGCTATGTGGTGACTAAAGCACTACAAGGGGCTCTGTTATATGAAAGAACCCCACTGCTGATGATGTGATGTGGCCCGGCATGAAGCCGAGGCTGATTACCGCATCAAAGCCTCTGTGGTTTTGGCAGTGATTAAAAATCGTAATTTATTAATGAATGACATCGTACTTTTTCAACATTTAGTTACATTTAATGTTGTGGAAAAAGCTTGAGATGAATGAGATCCTTCGAGAGCCTCTTTTTTCTTTCTTGTTAACACTACTAATTTACTCACTAACTAACTAACTAACTAACTAACTAACTAACTAACTAACTAACTAACTAACTAAATAAATAAATAAATAAGTTTTTACAGAAACTAGAACGTGCAATGCAATTCTCTGGCTGGGCAAAACAAACGTGTCTAACACTTTACTAAATGTTCCATTAACATACTGTTGAATAAAGCTTTTTCTTTGCTTTTTAGATTTCCAGTAGCATCCACCATATAACTCACCAGAATAACAGCCAGAACCATATCTCGAACCACACAGACACAGAAAACTAATGCATACCTTCTTGCCAATCAGATTTGAGAATTCAATGTGCTGTGAAAATATTTCTATGATGTCATCTTTTGACACTTAAGCATATAATCCAGTGAGAGATATGATTTAAGCTTAAAATAAGATATTCCTTTCAGGTCTGTGCATGACAAAAATATATGGTTAGCAGCTGTAATGGTTTCCTTGTTAATGTTGAGTATTTAAGTTTGGTATTACTTCAGTACATCAGTCCACAAACCCTTGAGGCAATGCAGCTCTGAACTGGCTGTAACATTGTTTTAGCCATTCCCAATATAGTTGCTAACAATGCATGTACCCACCCTCCATTCTATACACAACTGCAGGAGATGAGGATTAAAAAGAGGGAGCAAACGAGATTCGAGTTTTCTTTATTGTCTTCACAGTACATTGTTTTAATGTGATCGGCTGATAGCAGTGTGTCTGTTAAGTGATGCATAACAAAAACAGGGGTAAACAGTGTTAAAGGTGTCACTATGTATCTCTATGTGGAGGACATACAAAACTGTCCTTTCCAATAATCAATTTTTTTCCCTTTTTCTTTTTTTTTTTAAGCTATTTTCTTACTGTTTCTCATTTTTTTGCATTACTTTCTAATTTTAATATGACGGTTTTCATCGCAAATCATATCACTAAAAACAGCTCGAGGGCAAATTACAATATTTGATGTGAATTTTGAAATTTCTTTGTATTTATTTGATCCCTTATGATCTTATCCCAATCAACTCCATTAGAACATTCTGAACATATGTTTAGATAGAAAAGATTAGTCAGAGACTAAAAAAAGAGAAACAGAAAAAGAGAGAGAGAGAGAGTGAGATAGAAAGAGAATGAACTGGGTTTCCTTCACTAGAACAATATGATAATGATCAAGTAAATAACGGTAGACTTTAGATTCCTTTTCTTGCTGGCCTCATCTAAAGAGGTACCTAAGTGGTGGAACAGTCTCACAGTCCTCATCCTCGGCGAAAGACGGCATGATCTCCAGCATCTGCTTGTGAGCTGGAATCTCTCTCTTGGTGACCATCTGGACCACTTCTGACACTCTGTAGAAAAGAAAACAATGCTCTCAGGAGGACATTACTGCCACTGTAAACTGCATCCAATGCTCACATGGAGAATATTTACGCTGCAAATGATTGCAGAGGAAGAGGGAGGTCACCAGCATGCCAGGAAAACAGAGGAAGTCTGTCATGTTGCTAATTTTCCATGCAGAATTTCCTGTAGCCACGTGGTAAGCCATTTGGATCATCTAACAAATGAAAGGTGCGGGGCAGCTGGCGCTGGCTTCCTGGATGAGCTCTCCTTTACTGTTGCTCTAACACTTCGCTCACAAATGCATGTAAAGCCTGAATATAGCTGCTGCTGCTGCTACAGTACATGAAGAGTGCAACACTTGGTGAAGAAGCTACAAATGACTCGGACTGCTTTGTCCTGACATTTGTTTGCTATCCTGAATCCCGGAACAGGAAAGCGATACCCTGACAGAAGTTGGAGCTCTTTCGACAGGTGCTTAGACGGCAGGGGTAAGATGATGACTGGTGATTATCAAGCTGCTCATCTTTTAAAACTGCACAGTCCCTAAGGAGCCTCCAATTACCCCCAGTATTCACATGTATCACACAGCGGTTCGATTCCGGTAAAATGTAACGCTCTGAGGCATAGTACAATGTAATGAGAGCTAGGTTTGATTCTGCCTGGGGATCAGTAGTGCCTGCTAAACACAAGGGGTACAGAAAAAACATGCATTTGGCATGTGCTTTTTGCTGATCTAAAACCATGGATGTACTGGATGTCACGGCCTTCACAAGGCCTTAACACAAGGCCTTTCTTAATCCATTTTCCCCATCTATTCTGATCTTTCACAGTGCATCTATTTTTGGCGCTTTTACATCTGTAACACTTTCATGCTTTTGCATTAATAAACCACATCAGAACATTATGAACATTATGCAAGACCTGGTCGACATCTATTCTCATAATATTTACAATATACTATATAATAATTCACATATCTTACATTTGGATTGAATCTAATAGCAGCAATAAAGAAAAAAATGGACAAACCTCTGTAATAATCAATACACAAGTTCTTTTTAAAATCTGGAATACATAACATCATTTGATTTAATTTATAAAACTGTGGAGAAAAAAAAATCCGCACCTCTGTTTAAGTCGATCTGCGTGATTGTAATACAGGACAGCAGATCCATAAAACAGGCCTGTGATGGTCAGGTTATAGTTATCCTGAAATATAGAATAAACACAACTTTATCAGGTCCCACAAAATCACATGTGGTCATAAACTTAAATGTAAATGTAACATCAGCTGGACCCCCTGAGAAGGAAAAGAGGGTCACTAGGGAAGTGGGGCATCTTGAAATTGTGTGCTGATGGAGAGTACAAAAGAAAGAAAGGAAACAGCTCAGACACTTAATAGCCTGCAATGATCGGTGTATGGTGTGGTGTGATATTTAGCTTAGATAGATTAGTGTGTGTGTTGAGTGGTTTTGCTTTAACCTTGACATGTTTCAGCAGCTCTTCCACTGTCATTTCCTCCTGTCGATCTTTTTTTCCCTGCACCAGGAACTCATCCCAAATGGAGTACTCTTTCCCTGCGACCTGCAGAGAGACACGAAACATCAGGTCTTAACACACCTGCACACATCACAATCACATCAGCCAAAAAAATTACATATTCGAACAATCCGGTTCTGTGAAATGAACAAATATCTTTGGAAAAATTACATCAGAGGTGACTGGGTGTGCAGAGAGAGAAAGAAGAAGTGGGAGCAGAAAAAAAAAGACAAAAGGTAGGAAAAAAGTCCGAATGACATTCGATCATTTTAATGGTGTAATTGTTCATGCACGAGTCTGGAGAGTAGCCCAAACACAGGCCTCTCTGGGCTCCAAGGTCACATCCTAAGGGAGTGATAATCTCAGGCCACAGGCAAATAAGTATGTAGCTGGAAATACAAAATGAACTAATGCAAGCTGAGCAAAAAAAAAAGAAAAAAAAAGTCCCACAAAAAGTTTGGACAAACAATAGTCCAGCCATAGAAAACACCATGCAGCTAAAAACTGCGTGTTATTCATGATAAGAACAATTTTACGTATTTATATAGTCCTTATATAACTTAGTGTAGGTTTTAAATTTGAACCATGTTCCAATCAATTCATCTGATGGTTCAATACGTCAATGAATAAAGTTATTCTATATTTGAACTTTCACATTAGATGCCCACAGAACCAATAATACTCAGCATTCATCCAGAACATTTGCGCCTGAAAGAGTGTCTGTGTGGATTTGGCTGAGAAGTGTGGAACAAATTATTCTACATCGAGGCCTGTGCCCAGTTTCACAGGATGTGCTTGACGCTGGCCAACGACGCACACTTGTCGAAATTCCAGCCACACATAAAATCTATCAAAGAATGCATTCATGAAACACAGCTTAGTGCTTGTTTTCTGATCTATTCTCAAATGAAGGCTTCTTCAACAACCATTCATTACAACTAGCCAAAACGACGGAAAGATCTACAATATAAAGCATAAACACTACTGTATCTACATCTATAACTAACAGCTGCACTATTTGTTGCATGCACGCTCAGGGACGTTGCATGGCTTTATCTCAAAACCAGACTTGTCGCTTCAATCGGTAGATCTTACTCTAGCACCTGCCCATTAACCTCAGTGTTGACACCTGACACCTGTTGACTCCGGACCACTCATCTATTAAACTGCGAGAGAGTGAGTTGTGAGCACACACACATTAAGAGTATCAATTATTTCAGTGCCCTGTTGTAAAGACATGATTTTGCACAGCCTTACACATGAACATGTTTCACCTGCAATACCTCTCAACAATCAAAGACAGGAGTAGGACATGTCTTTAATTATATACTCCTGAAAGTAAAGTTGCTGAAATTAAAGCACAAAACAGACCAATATAAAGCTTTAAATGTCCTTAACAGCAACTCACTGATCAGGAAATGAGCAAGAATGATTCTACACATACTGTATACATACATGCTAAATGCCACAAATGTAGATCTGTTTTTACTTTGTATCAAACTAATAACTTATATTTTAAGAATAAAAAAATCCCAGGAGATATTCTGGAAAATTTTGTATTTCCAAAAATGAGTTCAAGTTTTACTTGTTACCATGACGTCATCTTTGTGGACAAGAAAATTACAGAAGTGAATTTCCCTTTTTCTAGATTTTCCCCAAACTGTCCACTGTATCATAAGTAAACAAGTAATTAGCTTTTTTTTTTTTCTGATTGATGATTACTTGTTAAGAAAATTAAACACATGGCCCTGATTCCCCCCCCCCTTTTTAATGAATAAAGTTTACCTTTATTCATTTATCTTCAATGCCAACTTTATCCTGGTTATTGAGGCAAGAATATAGCTAAGGCTAACACTTGTTTATATCTAGAAGGAAAATAAATTCACCTACTAAACATTATTTTGGAACGAATTAATAAAAATACAATACACTTATCTATCTGAGCTCTTGGGGTTAAATGATCTGACAACTGTGTCAACTTTCCAAGAAGAATCCATTGTCCTGAGGTTTTCCCCTAATTAATTTTGTCGACATGATATGATAATTCAGGAATAGAATATTATTCTTTGTATTATATAAAATACTTCCATTTCCATTTATTCCTGATGAAATTAATTAATAATAAACTGTTAAATTAATTAATAAACTGTTTCTCAATGCATCTCGTCACACTAAACACGATCGAATTCGTGATGTCCTTGCTAACTTTTTCAGGAAGAGACTGTTTGGACCTTTGCCATACACTTCATCAAGGAATGCCACAGAACATTTGTAGCCAACCGGAGCTGAGGATCAGCAGGCGCACACGTGGGAATGTAATGCCAACTACTCTACCCAGTCCACAGGGGTTTCAAAATAAGCAAGAACATCGGAATCCAGATCTCTGGAATCTCTGGAAACCATTAAAACATTCCTACAAATTTTTTGAGAAAGTCTTTTTGTTTATTTTCTCATGGTCAAGAGTCAGAGCCATGTATTTTTTCTTAATTATCTCTAAATATGCTTTAAAGCAGAGATAACCAAACTAATTGCTACCAAAGTTGGCCTATAGTGACCTTTGAAAAGAGGGGGAAAGGGAACGAAAAATCTTAACAGACTTTCATTTCTAGTTGAACATAACATTTTTGTTGGATTTTTTTTAAAGCTGCAAAAATGTGAAATTTTCTATAGAGAATAGAAGTAAATTTCACTTCTTATTGAGCTTTCTCAAAGTATGGCAACGAGAACATTTACCTCCATGCAACATTTACTTTTGGGCCATGGCCCTCAATCTGGCCCTCAATCTGGCCTTTCATTCACATGTTTTGGCACCTGTGCGTTAAATCATATTGTACATAAGCAGTCCCTAAAAAAACTAAAACACAACATTATAATTGTTTACTTCAGAAACATTGCCATATATATAATATTTCCAATACAAAACATGCAACTATCTCACGGAGAAGCACAAGGACTGGGTTTATTGCTCGCCAAATGGATTATAGCCAAAAAGTGTCATCTGTTCTGCACATATCAGAGGCTACATTGTAATCAGGGCTTCCTCTGACTTTAACATGTGTCCTTACTTAAACCATGCTAGAACATGGAACTTGATGGAAAGCACAACTTGTCTTTTATATTATAAAATGATGAAGAAGGCCCGTCAGCATCTGTTCCACCTCAGATGTTCAAGAGACTATAAACTGGCCTCTGAAAAGCTCAGGAGATTTAACCCTGCATCACTGAGCGCATTGTGACAGGAAGCATCACAGCCTGGTTTGGGAACAGCACAAAGCAGGACTGGCGAGCTCTTCGGGGGTGCTGGGATAAGGTGAATTTACCATCCTTACTTGAGCTCCTTGCCCTATCTATCCGGCTCCATGCAGTTCTAGACCAAGGCCGGGAAGATAGGACCGCAGCCATTTAAACAATGGACCCTCTTTTCTCTGTTTTGGTCAGGGAACACTTCCGTTCCTTGAAGACCAAGACAGATAAATAAATGATGTTTTTCTTCCCACAGGCAATTTAGGTCCTTACACAGGAGACGATTAAGGATTAGAACTTTTATTAATGTGCACTACACCCGCTACCTCAAACTCATTTTATTTGTTACACAAATTGCAGAATTTGTACAGTTTATTAGCTTAATTTATAGTCACACTGTTTCTGCCAGTGGAATGTAAAAGCTGCTACATATGTATATTCTATATTCTATTAGTACTTATATTTTTAATTCAATTATTAATTATGATATTAAATTTAATTAATTTTCGTTCTTAGACCCCCGCGAGTTCTGAAAATCTGCGAATTTTGGACGCACCCCTGCAGCCCCTTATGGTAACTTAGTGATTTCATCTATACATTATGTCACTTTAATACGATAATGTGTTTTAAAAAATTGTATGACATTTGCTAGTGAAAACATAGCGTAAAATGTTATTCCTGAACATTCGGTTCCGCTGCGGATTCCCGCAAATTAAAAAAAAATTCCGCAACTTGCTGTTAGTTAAGTCCCAAATGAGAACCCGCAACTTTTCCGAGCCGTGAATTATCGGTGGCTGACTGTATTCCAAATTCTTTTTTTTTTAACCTATTTTATTGCATAATGCAAATTTTTTTCTTTTTCATGTCCCAAACCAGTTGTTCAAAACATTTGAATTTGACTGGAAGCATGATGTACAATTTTAACAGACTGACCTGACCACAACCTATGACTGAGAGTCTCCTTGTATTTTGCATGGGTTTCCCTCTGGTTTATCAAGTCTACTGCAAAAAATATTCTGGTAGATTTATGATGTACAGGCAAGAAAGTGTGTGTGTGTGTGTGTGTGTGTGTGTGTGTGTGTGTGTGTGTGTGTGTGGGTGTGTATGTGTGTGTGTGTGCATGGAGCATTGTGGTGTTCTGGTGCCCAATTTGGGATGAATTCTAAACCTTTGGTCCCAGGGTTACTGGACCAGACTCGGACTCCACAGTCACCCTGATCATGATAAAGTGCTTACTTAAGATGACTAAGAGAAAAATGCTTGGCTTGACAATCTAATCACTTTTACTTTTAATTTCTCCATATATACCATGAGGCATAATCAAATTAAAACAATTGTCCAGTAACCTGCTGGCTACAACAACCAATTCCCATCCATATTTCTAAGAATTCTCTATGATTTTTCCAAGACGTTATAAAATTCCACGGCACCCCAATATTTATATAAAGAAAACAGTCCAGTCCAACAATTCCCTATTGCTTTTCCAGACAATCATTTTCCCTGTTAACGGATCGCTATTTTCCAGTACATCGAAGCACAGGAAATGTGACAAAGCCATTCAATAGCCTGCCAGGACACAACATGAAAATAACAAGAATAAACAACCGAGTGTGAATTCCTGTTCCATGCCCAGTGTACCCAAAATAGACTTACCAATTTAGCCTGAAATGATGTGGTTTAAAGAAAGAAATGGTTAATTGAAAGCAACAAAACCGCTACACATTGTATAGCCTGAAATGAAAAATACAAATTCGTAGTGCTAATGCTGAAGACTACTTTGCTGTCAAGTGTACAATAAAGATTTGAACACAATGACCAGATTTGAGGCAGAAAATCTCCAACACAGAATATTAATCTAACGCTATATCGAGCATTCAGCTAGAAATAAACACACTTACTTGCAAAAACCTCTAACAAGATACACCAATCAATATAAGACGATATCATCTCTTGAGAAATAGATATTTCACAGTTAAGACTTCTAGCTTATTTTTCACATAATCTTTGCACAAAGCTCTTTGGATAATGCCAGGGTTTGGATATAATAAACACACATATTTATGTTGTGATTGGAAAATCTATTAGCAGAGGTTTAAATAAACCCATATCATGATTGTCACGCCAAGTCATCCCGAGTCCAGCCCTGTTTGTGTAAACAAATGCCAGCTCAGGAAATTCGTGCCGCTTGACAAGAGGAAAAAGAACAATCTGTTTCCTCGTTCTTTCTCATGTGAGCACACTGCTGTAATGTATTTAAACACGTCCAGTTGACATGAGCCACGCTGTTATTACAGGATGGTTAGTCTAGTGCTTATAGAGACCTTTAACCCAAATGGAGTCTTCCAAAGTCAGTACATTGCATTAGATGATAAATGATTAAAAAAAAGCCCAGACATAGAAATCAGCATGGTCTGTTCATTCTGGCTCAACTTATAAAGCTGCATGACTCAACTTCCTGGTTGGCTTTAACTAGAGGTATGCAGAGGTATTTGTCCTGCAGCTATTTATTTTAATTGTATAATATTTATATATAATATTGTTAAGAAAAATTGTTAAGTATTCATAAATGTTAATATTTATACATATTTAAGCATCCTATTTAAATAGAAAAACTAGCAGCCAACCATCATATCTATCATATACTAAGGATGAATTAATTAATGTAATTTTTTTACAATACAAAAATCCCACATATACACACTTTTATATTCTGTATTATTATTTATAATTGCTTATTCACATATTTATTTATTTAATCTGTTTGATCCTATTTAATCAAATAGATATATAGCTTAGAACTAAATTTCAAGAGACACATCAGACCTCATAGTAAAGGTCACTTCCTTATTGTGGCTTCAGGTCTGACTATGTAAAAGCAGTGTGTGTTCGCTCCCTTTTACTGACTTTATTCTCTATTCATCCGGATAGAACAGATAGAGAACTGTACATGACTACAGAAGCGAAAAGGAGAGTGAACGAATTGAAAGTGTGACCATGATTAGGAGGTGCCTACTGACCGGAGAGAGAGGAGACCCTGTGGGGGTGACTTTACAGTGACAGATGCCAGTGATCAAAACTTTTTCTTATGCATTTCTTTGAAGTACTATTGCATTATACATCTGATGTATCAATGTAGAGCTACATAACACACAGATTTTAAGCTGGAGTTTAAGAAAAAAGATTTCCAAATTATTATATTACAGCACACAGACAGGCTGATTTTTTTTTTAGTTCACCCCCATCAACCCTTTAACCCCTTTAACCTCTCTTATCTAACTCATGCATATTCACCAATTCTGTAAAATAGGAGAACAAAGAAGGGAGAAGGTTGACAGAATGGTGTTTGTCTCCTGAAGGCTTGACACTTACACTCTAGCCACTGCCTTCTATTCAACATAGCTTTTGACGTGTTAAATAGCAAACAGAAGTTGGAGCAATTGTCTTGCCAATGAGGGTCTCTTCACTACACTGCTGACTCGTGCCAGAAGGACTCCATCAATACAGGCTACAAACAAATGGTGCAGTTTGCCCGAGGGCCTCTTTTACACATACACATGTAAACAAGGCCTATATATCATCCTCGTGTCCATCTGGTGACAGGGTCCCATCCTTTATGAAGAAATCAATAGTCATATAAATGTAGTGCGCTGATTAGCAATGGCACACGTATATGTTTCAACAGGCTCTAAGTCATAAATATGACCTTAAAAATGTCATAATTCAAATGAGATTGATGTAGATTAACTCTTCTTTTTTCAGTTGATATGTTTTGCTTTCGGTGATCTGGCTTTCCTCGGACGTTCGGACTCAAACGTCTACAGCTGTTGACTTTAACTAGGCAGTTAAGAGCAAGATCAATAATCACTGGCTACCTCATCAACAGTATTGATCCTTTTAGTCACACGGGCTCACAAATTTCCCCTCATTAAGTGTAAACTCCACTTTTCACATGGACCTGCACAGAGCAATTGTGCATGTGTGGTCCTGCACGTTAATTCGTGTGCCTTTTTTGTCTGCCGACAGAATACAATTAGTGCAGTGGTCTGAACATCTGTGCCACACACTTCTGGCTGATTGCTTCGGCCTTGCACAAGGTAGCTAAAGCTAACTGTGCCATATCAGGAGATATGCACTACAAAATATTTATTTGTGACAAAAATGACTGCATGTATGCTTTATGGTAACATTTGGACACCTGAACATTATTTCAGTAGCATTTATATACCACTTATATATGATTTTTAAACATGCCATTCCAAATCTACCAAATCTGGGTGTAGGGAATTGCGGCTACAAGAACATTAATAAAAGTTGTAATACTAGAATGCTTGGGCCCCTTAGTTCCAGTAAAGGGCGATCTTAATGCTACAGCATACAAAGATGTCTTTAACAACTATGTGTAGCTTGAGGAAGACCCACATATAAATGTGATGATCAGGTATCCACATCCCTGTGGCCATATCATGTAGGAACTACATGCAAGTCTGGAAATAAAAATAAAGAAGCTCACTGATTTACTAAAATAAATCATCTTCAAATCAATTTATGTATAAATACATTTATTGATAATAATGAACATTGTGTTGGACAAGTTTTTACTGGTGAAATATCAAAGCAAAATGAAATGGACTGGTGCACAACATGAATTAGTATTTCTGCTTCCACTTTTGAAGAGATATACATTATTATTCACTACATCGCCAAAGACAGATGGAGTGACCAATATAATTATTAGTTGCATAAAAACTATTTAGTAGTTATTTATATGCTGCATTGAACAAATCTACCCATGTATAATTTCTAATCCAAGCGTCAGGGACCTCAGACTACTCACACGAAGCTCTTTGATCTGTTAAACTATGAATATCATTTGGGATTGAACAGAACTAAAATGTGGGCTAAGCAGAGATTTACACAAAATCTTATACCTTGTTATATCATGACCGTTATATTGCGAAACTATGTGTTGAACCAACAGATGACAGTGCAAAATAGTAAGTATATTAATATGTATGAATCATTCATTAGATTTATCTGCTTCCTGAATTAGCAGGAAACACAGGAGGAGTGTGTTTTTTCATAGTATATTGAAGTAATCAGGCTTTTAGATGAGAAACGCACAGACATGACATGAAGCTAATTGACCATATTAGCTACAGCTGGGGAAACTAAACAGGCACCACTATTAAATGGAAAACGTCTGGGAAACCTGTGCCTATCTGCATTTTTCTGACAGCAAACGCAATATTATAGTCTGGTGATAACACTTTGCTTGAATAGTGTCGACTGTCAAATGTGTAGGGTTTGAGATTGGATTGAGCCAGACAGGAAATGAAGGCTGTTGGGGGTAGGGGGATGTAGTTCTGGCTTATGTTGACTGATGGCTATACTTAATGGTTTAGAGTGGTAGAGAGCAGTTCTATCGGTATAGAATCACACATTATTATTTCTCTAAATGCAAGAGTGAGCTTAACTTGCTTGTGAGCAGAAATCAAAGTACTGTTTTTTTTTTTTTGTATTCTTTTTGTGAGTCTCAGATACCCCTGTGATATAGACGCATTACATTAATAATTCTCACATAAAGCTAATACAAGTGAATTGATGCTCAGAAGTTTTGGACGTCATGAGCAACATCTGCCACGTAGACACATAATACAACAAAAACAGCCCGTGTTTACTGGAAATTGCACTTCCTTGCATAACTACATAACACACAATGAAATCACAAACAATTGTTCTTACTAATGACTCTTTTAGACACAATTATCTCTGCATGGTTTAGTTCTTCTCTCAGGATGGGGTTCCTTTTTCTCCACAAGGCTGACACACTGTTTACGTGCAAGATACAAAGCCATTAAACGCAATGGAGAAAATAAAACGCGTTCCAGGCTAGACTTCCTTTTTTTTTAGAAATGAAAATGTTTAGGTACACAAGAACATATGTACAGTAAGACACATTTGGTCAAGCAGAATGTCAATGCCCTGTTACTAATAATTCATGTTATTAATAATAATATTAACAAACAAATGAGGTGTTCTTGGATTTTGGATTGAATTGTCACTTGGTATGATTAAAGAACAGCAGTGATTACACTGTGTATTCAAGCATAACAAGTAACGATTTAGGAATTGGATAGTACGTAAAAATTACATGAAGGACAAATAAAAAGTGCGGCACCAAAATATATATCGATGGCTAATGGAAGCATTATGGAATCACAATACCCATAAACTAAAACAAGAAGAACTAATTCAGCTAGGTAACCTGGAAAGCATCAGTTATACAGTTTGCAGATTGGGACATTTTATAATGAATATGTTTTAGTGAGTATTGAGATTCAAAATTTTGTATATAAACTTATATATATCAGATTTAAATAGCTTTAAGGTTAGTTTTAAGTTATTAAGAGATTCTTGGTAGATTCTGGCTACACAAGTCCTGTATGAGCTCAGAGTTCTACCACACTGCCTAGCTCATGATCATTATCTAAAATAAAAACAGAAGTGAAGAGCACCGTGTAACAAAAAAAAAAAAAAAAAAAGGTTTTTCTTTGTTGCACAAATAATTCAATGAGAAATTATAATGGCAGTTTACAATGAGAGGAAATGCAATTTGATGTTTTTAGTGCTTGTTCCAGGAGTTATAATAAAAAATAAAAAAACAACAGCAATATACATAAAATACGAATATATATTTGAAAATCCGTAATAAAAACAATGTTGCAGGCAGCATACTGGAGCAAATGTTAAGTATCAGTGTGCTTTTTTCACTAAGCACACTTGGCATCCACACACACTGCAGCAAATGAAAGTTTTTGTAAGCAAATCAATGTAGTCAGATGATAATGACTGACAGAACCCAGGTCACTATGGGTGAGTGAGAGGTGTGAAATACAGAGTGAGAGAGAGAGAGAGAGAGAGAGAGAGAGAGAGAGAGAGAGAGAGAGGGCTTGAAGTAAAGGTATGAAGGGATTGGTAATCAAGAAAGGTCTTCATTATCTTTGGAATGAATCCAGCTTTGGAGAATAAATCCAAATGCATAAGCCGATATGAAACAAAATCAACAGGCAATAGTCTAAAAATAATTGTAGAATTTTGTGTGTTTAATTTAACCATTAACTATTAGCGTGTAGTTATGCAACTTATAACCTGCTAATCATCTGTTTAGATTAATATTCTCCATTCTCAACAAAACACAACAAAACAATGCATTAAGAAAGACTGCCAGTTGAACAGTATCCTGCAATATAACAAGTGCAAGAGATGTGAGTTACATTACAGGATAAGTATAAGTATGTCTGGTATTTGAATTAAATCAAATAAAATATTAAAAATGGATAAATCAAACCCATCCGAACCATCGTACAAGTCTATGCTGGAGAGTAAGTTTTATGCCTGTTTGGAGGCATATCAGAGCACAGGTTTGGCATCTTACTGTGCAAGAAATACTATGGAAATTATCTGGGAAAAGTAGGCCAAGGTATTAATTATATTGTTAAAAAACTCAGTTGACTCCAGAGAGAGATCTTGATTCAGTTTCCTCGTGTGACTACTGTGAAATGTGAACGCTAAATCAACCTACTGGAATTATGTGCCATAGATGACAATGCAATTGATTTACAGAAGTAAGATCATGCTTGGATGTGCGCAGTTGTACGTGTGTGTGTGTTTGTGTGTGTGTGTATGTGTGTGCGCATGTGTGTGTGATCAATTTGTGAGATTTTATTTCCTTGGGGTGAAAGTTCACTAACAAAGGCCTTAATCAGCAACATATGTCACAAAAAAAGGAAGGACCAGAATACTCAATAAGTAGGGTGTAAAGAATGTTCATGATAACAGAAGAGTGGACGATGAGATGGAAAACTATAAATGAAGGGTGGTTTGGGAAAAGAGAGAAACACAACGTGAATAATTTCGAGAGAATGCTAGTGATCAAGGATTACGCTTCGAACCACTCAACCGCTCAACTACACAAAAACCATTGCAATGGGCTGGGACTATTGGAAACTAATCAAAGTGATTTTTTTCCTTGGTAGGACAGCAAAATAATAGTCCAGGTTAAGGATGTTTGAACAAAACAGAGTAAAACCTAAAACCTTTTTTTTTTTTATTTAATCGAGGATTTTTCACTACAACAATACACTGCCTACTACGACTGGAGCTGATGTCCTTGGACATGTGCAGTTACTTAAAAGCAGGTTCATAGTGGATCTGTGGATGTAACATTCAACCGATGGGAATGATCATAAATCCCAAAGTCTTATTTCAAGTACATCTATAAAAAAGTCGAAACTATGTTTATGGATTTTGCCTGAACTCTGAAATACATTTCTTCGTAACTTTTCTTTAAACACAAAATGCACAAGTGGAACCATAGTGCACGTATAATGTATGCACCCTGTAGGATTATATGGATCTTATGCGCAGCGTGTTTCACAATAGACTTCTCTTAGTGACTACATATGTTGTAAAAATTGTTATGGAAACATCATGCATTCCTTAGGAAATAATCCTTTCATCCAAATTTTGAATCTCTACAATTCTAACGTAGTGCTGTGAAAGTGTTTGCGTAATACTGGTATATATTTCACGATAGTTTCCTAAAGGTTTTGATTACACAAAATGGAATTTTTACTATACAGAGCCATTGTTAACATTGCATTCCTTGTTTTTATTGGCTGTGTTGGGAAGACTAGAGCTGCCAGTTAAGGATGTTGCGGTTTAAGGGGGTTGAGGTGCATGGAAAGACCCTTGATTAAATAAGTGTTTTCTTCTGTCCTTTTTTTATTACCGCATTCCTCCAGTTATTTAATTGGAACAGTGTTACAGGTATACCCAAAGTATAGAAGAAAAAAAAAGTACTCAGTTGTTCCATTTTAGGTGAATCAAATGATAATGTGTTTGATAACATAACAATGGCACCTTCATGACTAGACCTTAATCCAACAAGAAGCTATTTAGTACCCTGACCCTGAGGCAGTACGATATCTCCCAGACGACTACATCACTGATAATGCTGTTAGATCCCACTTTGTTAGACACCCAAAAGACGAGTGCTTTATCTTTGAATCTTGATAACGTTTAAATGTCGGCTTAAGGTCCATGGTGTTTTGCCTAATACAGCCTAAAATAGTAACTCGGCCAAAAACTGAGGTTTTGGGGCTGTATGATCTTTCCCGACTGAAAATGTCACAGTTACATAACAGAAACAGTTTTATCACTGGGTCTCATACTCATAAATAGTATCGAATTTACTAGTCTAGAACTGAGACATATTTATTTTACTCTTTTGTCCTTTTGTTAGAGACTAGCAAAAATCAAAGCGACACAACCAATATGTAGATATGTGCCAAACTATCGCCTAGAGTAAAGACAAACTAAAGCAGACATGCAGTTTTTGTTTAGTCTTTATACTCATGCTCACACTCCCCAGGGAGCAGAAATACAGATCTGCCTTTTCTCTGTCTCTCTTTTACCTTCTGCTGTCTGGTTGAATCAACAGGCATACTGAATAATGAAATATAACTGAAAACTGTGTCATTTGTAATGTTTTGTAATAAGCAAGACATTGCAATAATACAAATAACACTAATTAAGATAAGACGTATTTTGAGCACACAGAAGTAATGAATAAAACACAATGTGACTGCGTCACTGAATCGATTGAAATCAATTGAATATCAGCAAAATTATTATTTATTATTATTATTCAACCATTTGCACCACTATGTTCCACAATTAATCTCTTTGGATCACTTTATATTTCTTCTCTCTTGTTTTTATTCATTTTTTATTTACAAATTATTTTTGTCAGCAGATCTTTATTACATTTGTTACAATGTGCAGACACTGGAGACTCCTTCCAAAAATGCTAAGCAAATGTCTCCATGCAGAAAGGGTTACAATTTCAATGATTACTCAAAGTTTCCAGTCTTTTATTGCTCATGAACCATACAAAGCTCTGAGCAAGCTGTTACTATAAAACCAGTAAACAAAAATAAAGCAGATGTATGCCTTACAGTCAGCACTACTGACTATATTAATAAAAATGATTAGAATCTTTTTTTTTTCTGTCTGATCCAGTTCAGTCACTATGAGGTATACGTGCTGTTAAGTGCTTGTAACGGAGACCTTTAACACAAACATACCACACTGGAATATGAGACTCAACTCTAAACTCTAAAGGCCACAGGGTCAACGGCAACACTTTTGCTGTAAACTCTATTTTATATATATATATATATATATATATATATATATATATATATATATATATATATATATATATATATATATATACACATACACACACACACACACACACACACACACAGGAGCCTGTAAACAATACACATAGCATTCAGTCAGATAGAACCATACAGTGCCATAAAGTCTATAGGTATGCTTTATTGCATGTAAGCATTATGTAGAAATGTTTTTTTGCATTATAACATCTTCAAAATGTTTCTGGGGAAAAAAAACGTGTGAAGGTTTTTTCCAAACAGAGCAGGAAAATCATGGAAAGACAAAACTTGGCATACAGCCTTTGAAGCTTAACGTCAGATTTTTCATCCCTCCCATCTGCCTTCTAGGTGTCTGAAGCTGTGAATGATTAAGGGAATAAAAAGGGCAGCCACACCGTAATGCTGCTCTGAAGAAAATCTGGTTCCAATAGAGAGGCTTCCTGTGATAGCAGGAAATAGCAGTCATTTCTGCATACATACACACACACATGCACACACAACGACCCAAGGACCATTTTCTTTGAATTGAAGGTCTTCAGAGAGGCCACACACTGCAAAAAAAAAAGGCTTTTGCATTGACTAATTGCAGCTTGGTTACAGATCCTGATGAAGCCCAAACTGAAATGAAGGACAAACTTGAGAGGGTGAGTGAAACAAATGAGCTCCAAAGTTCAACTCACATGGACGAGCTATAGGCTTTCAGGCCTTCATCCTGAACACCTGGGAAAGTGTAACACATGTGGTGAGTCGCTGCCCACAGCTACCTCAAAACCCCCTTTCCCATCAGATCTCCTTTCATACAACCGCAGCTCAAGCATGTTATTGCGAATCGGTCCTGCTTTTCTCTCCAATAAAGCGAACATGCAATGAAAAACAATCTCTGAGTAGAAATCCAGATTAAAAGCCCGGTAATTCAATCTTCACTCTGCACATCTGTGGACTTTGAGTAGAAATCAAGAAGTAGCTTTAACTGTAATAAGCCAAGAACAGTATCATGATTTCACAGAGAAAGTACAGCATTTAATATCCATTGCTACAATGAATGATAAAAAAAATACATCAACATGAATTATGAGCTTTACAGATGATGGTTAAACATTAAGGTCCTTTGGTTTAAGCCCTATTTCTGTATGTTTAGCCATTCTGCAAATGGTCCTAGGCTACTGGGAGAAAACTGGTGTAAATGCGCATACATTGGTCAGTAATTTCAAATTTCACAACAGCTGCAAAAACCAAATAAGATTTTATATATATATATATATATATATTTATGCTTTTCTGATTCTACTGCAGTGATCATCAGGCAATTCTGCTCCACTCTGTGTTGTATATCATTCTGGACAATTATTTTGCATATAATAGTATTATTCTATTTAATCATTCTATTCAATTATCCTGTATATGATTCATAGTATTGATTATCCTCATATCTATACATCCACTGTATATAAAATATTAGTTCATATATATATATGTTTATATTTATTCTTAGTGTACTTGCTCACCAGCTCATGCACACTTTTACACTGCCCTGAGACTTTATTTTGATTTGTTATACTTACTAAGCAGTTATATATTTATATATATTTATAAAATAATAATATAATATCTATCTATCTATCTATCTATCTATCTATCTATCTATCTATCTATCTATCTATCTATCTATCTATCTATCTATCTATCTATCTATCTATCTATCTATCTATCTATCTATCTATCTATCTATCTATCTATCTATCTACTATCTATCTGTCTGTAGATACCCATATTTCCATGGTATATCCACAATGGTGTTGTTCTTTGCACACTAATATTGTTATGCTGGAACATTTTGGGCCTCTTAGTTTAACTAAAGGGAAATTGTAAGACTACAGCACACATTCTAAACATCTGTGTGCATCCAACTATGTGTACATGTGGGGTAAGAAGAAGTTGAAAATATCTGCCGTCTGCATCTATTTCACCATGGCAGAAGTGCATCATGATGTAGATTAAAATTTGTCTGTGTGCTGTTTCTCAAAAAATCTGTATTCATTCATTGCTTAAACCTGCCCGCTCTCTAATGCAAAACATCTTTTCCATGACCTAAGCGTTTTTTTACACATTACACGCACGCGCACGCACACGCACACACACACACACACACACACACACACACACACACACACACACACACACACACACACACACACACACTTTCTGCCAAATGACTGTAGTTACATAGCACCTAGAATGGAGTTTTCTCTAGCTGATGCCTAACTGATCCCACCTGGGGGAAGAACTGCTTCTCCGCAAACCAGAGAGTTGCAAGACATATGAGCAAGGGGGACAAAGGCAGAAAAAGTGGTGGTGAAAGAGGAATAGAAAAATGGAAGGCAAGAAGAGATCTATTGATCTTAATACAGAGGCCATTCTTTTCTATTAAAAATCCAAAAGAGTATTTTATATGTACAAGAAAATACTGACTATAAACAGGCACTAACATTTAGGTGTTTAGAGGATGAGATCTCTTTACGTTGTGTGTTTACTCTGTGTGTGTGTGTGTGTGTGTGTGTGTGTGTGTGTGGCAGAAGGAGAGAGTTCCAAGCACTTCATCTAGTTGTCATAGCCCTGTAGTAACCCAAGCTGGTGTGTTTCAAAGCAAAGTTCAATGGCTGTACCCTTGGGTAAAAAAAAAGACCTCAGTCTCTGACCCTGCAAACTGAAGGGAGTATTAGGACACACACTTCCCCTCCTCCTCCACGATTCAGGCAACTGCGAAGCATTACTTCATGGGGTGCGACTCCTTCCCCCATCTACTTTTATCACAAGCACAAGTTTGGCTCTTGTTTAAAAGTATGATTTTCGATACAGAAAGCTGCACAAAACCTACAAAATGACACCCATGATATAAGACATGTACTCAATTTTGCTGGAATTAAATCAGAACATAAAGCTGGCTAAAGAGGGGGCCTGTGTGGGAGGGTGTACAGTTACTAAATGCTGTAAACCCCCAAGGATAAAGGCCGGATCACTTAAGCCTAGACTGATTTAGGTCTAGACTGTGGTTCCACATCTACACATATAGATACACATTTGTACACACAACATTTTGCCCTTACCCTATTTTGTAATCAACATTAGCCAAGCTATATTTGGATTCAGATGGATGGCTTTTAGGTTCAGTAGAGGAGCTGATTTGGCAAAAAAAAAGAGGGAAAAAAAAGAAAGCTGTGTATATCTACCAGTGTACCATCACAAAAAATATGCCTAAAATATCACACACAAGCGTCAAAGAACTTTGCTTGTATCTACGTGGTAGCGATTGCTGGTTATGATCTTATATTGATAGCTTAGATCTAACAATGTATCTAACAATGCAAGATATGATATTCATCCATATCCAAAAAAAAGGATTTATTAGTTGAAAATTGCATTATATGTAGACTATCCCAAACACACACACACACACACACACACACACACACACACACACACACATACACACACACAGACACATGCACACTAAACTTGCATTGTTACCTGTCCTCTATGTCATTTACACTTACATAGTCTTTTCTCATTCTTCCAAAAATATGTGTGTGGGAAAAAAAAGATCCACATGAAATCAAAGTGCCCATGGCTGAATTTTTATATACTTCTCAATCACTGCTACTGATGAGTTCTTGACATCCCTGTGAAGCAGACTATGTATGCACTCTGGGCTATCACTTGACATAAATGTTATTGTGTGAAACTGTGTGAATCTAGAGTCTAGAACAAGAAGTAATAGAAAGCAAAAACTCTAATAGGAAATAATCCTAATGTTGCTCTCTTCACACCATTATGTGCTGTGTATTCTTCTTCTTCTTCTTCTTCTTCTTCATTTTATTTTTTTACAACATTGGAAGTATGATAATGCTTGGTTTCGAATGTCTAAAATAATCTGCCTTTACACATTATTTTACAGCAAATAATAAACAAATTGACCCTCTTTTTTTTAATCTCTGAAACAGAAGAAATATAAAACGTCTGACCACATCTCTTACCTTTGTTTAATAGATGCATGGAGAGATCATTCGGGTTTCAACATGCTAATGTTTTTTTAAACTGATGCAACATCTTTGTGTGTTTTTTCTTCCATAGATAAAGTAGGTTCCCTTCCCAAAACCCACAATGCAAATATTTTTGCTTCCTTGCTCCAGCACAAAATGATATAAGCAAATAGAATTGTCTTGCTTGATAGACTTATACAGCGGTGGACAAAGAACACAAACCATGTTTTTAAGTAAAAGTAGAGATGCAGCAGGTAAAATATGACTCCAGTAACAGTAAAAGTGTCCCTTTAAACTTTCACTTGAGTAAATGTACAAAAGTATTTCCCTTCAAATGTACTTAAGTAACCAAGTTCTATGATTTATTATGGCTGTAATGTTCCTATTACCATTTTTATCACAAGATTCTTTGTTTAATCAACTCAGTTTCTGTAAAAAGACCCTGATTGAAATATATTAAAATGATCATGAGCCCAAAACATTCATATCAAATAGTTAAAAGAATATTTACATTTATATATATATATATAAGTACAGATACGCGAAAAGGCTATTTAAATACAGTAACAAATTAAATATTTTTTCTTACTGTCCGCTGCTGGATTTATACATTCATTTTTGGAAATAGTGGTAGAAGATATTCCGCAAAATAAAGTAAAAGAATACACTAGTTGAATAATGTCATCTACTAAATGTAATGTGTTTAAATTCAGACTAATAACTACATACATCAAACTCAGTTTGTCCTAATATGTCTGGGCTTATAAAATGAATTGAATTTATGAAAATGTATTTCATTTGATTTCATTATGCATGATATTAAAGCACAGATTTGGTCAATCAGCTTTGTAAACAGTAGCAGTACTCACCATGAACCTTTGATCTCTGCTTGGCTGTAACGTGAGGTAGTAACTGGCTGCCAGGTTTAGGAATGAATTACGGTACAAGCTGATTTGCTGGTGGCCCTGCACCAGCTTATACACTTCCAGACACATGAGGCCTGATGTTGCTGCTGTGGTTGTGGCAATAGCAGGGATGATGCGACCAGCAATGAGCTTGCTCTGTACAAGAAAAAAAAAGGAACAATTATTTATTGTGTATGTATTGTGTGTTTGTGTGCATGGTTCAAATGATGCACATGTTCCTATATATATCTTCTAGGTGTATTTGGGAGATGTTCTATTTCCGAAAGACTTACAGAAGTGCTTTGATGTCTCATGAATACAATAATTACACACTGATATTGGTTCACCTAGGCATAGACTAAGAATACCATAAGTCTTAAAATCTCTCCTGGGGAAATGATGTAGTAAAAAAAAAAAAAAAAAGGATTCATTGTATTTCTACTAGGCATGTAAGAGTGTGTATATGATGAAGCAATCAGAGAATTACACCCACCTGAAATACACACAAACTTTACATGAACTTCCTACCTTGTGCCGATCTGCTGCTGGTATATCATAGTTTTCTGCCCTCAGATTAGATGCTGCCACTATAAAGTCCATGTGGAAGTTGGTGTCATCGTCCTAAAAGCAGATTTAACAGTGAGCTGTAAACTACATTTCATGTGCATTCACAGATCGCTTAAAACAAACATACAAACATAGAAGGTCAGGTGTTAGTAAAATTACTCTCAGAATTTGGGCATGAAGACAGCTAGTTAAAAGATTTGAAAATTTTAAGAGATACCATACAGTACAGTTACCCCCACCTGTATCAACACTACAGGACAAGCCATTCCTGAGTTCCCATAGAAAAAAACATGATAATTATTCATGTGCATGATTGAATATACAGATTAGTCAGATTCGAAACCTGTCACTTAGTAATGGAAGCCACTATTGTATCCCAAATTGAATTTTCCCTTTGAGGTGATGGTGTACATGAGGTCATACTAGAAGCACGCTGACTCTTCAAAAGGCCCGTGTGCCCGGAGGGGATTTGAGGGGCTATACTTTGGCAGCCTACTCTCTCTTTGCCCACACTGTCTTTGGGACACAATGACTTGGATGACACATTTAAAGGTGAAGATATGATTACATTGTTACATATAACACTGCATCATATTAGTAGATATTAGCGTTCTCATGATGAGAATTATGTTTAATGTTTAATGTCAGTCAAAAGATTTAATATTATCTGAGTATTTGCATTATAATTGTAAGATTGTAAGGTGTCTGTGTGAGTGTGTGTGTGTGTGTGTGTGTGTGTGTGTGTGTGTGTGTGTGTATGTGGGGGTGGGGGAATTGCGAGTGCACGTGTAACAACAGTGAAACTCAAACCTAATCCCTACTTCAGTGGTGACACACTCTTTGGCCGTTCACATAATACACCTGAGTGAGGTTTTCTGGCACATTCCACGAGCATCAAATTGCCAGATAACACTACGTCAACACACCACTCATTACACCACTCATTTCAGTCTTTCACACATCTGAACACAACGCCTAATCATGTTGAAGACAATATTAATATTTGTCTGTAAAATGACATATTTGATGTATGCAGATAAATAATATTTTGTATGCAGTTAATGTACGGCAAAATGTTCATTACATCACATAAAATGTCTGCAGTGAGAAATTTAGGTCAACATTTTGGCAACATTTTTTATTTTAGATTTTATAATTATAAGATGAAAACATGTTCCCAACAAGAATGACAGACAGAGATGAAGCAAACTTAAGCTTAATATGCTCCAGTGTCTCAACAATCACTGTGTGTGTATTAGTGTGTGTATTTGGAGGAGGTCCACTTCACTGAGCAAATGTGTCACACACTTATAGCAAAAAACAGAAGCGCCTCAAGCTTTTTACAACACATTCCTTCTCTCTCTCCTTCACAGTATCCTTCTAAAAAGTGTCCAACACAAGGGCAGAGTT
This sequence comes from Silurus meridionalis, assembly GCF_014805685.1. NCBI lineage: Eukaryota > Metazoa > Chordata > Actinopteri > Siluriformes > Siluridae > Silurus > Silurus meridionalis. Next base: position 12,794,204 of record NC_060884.1, on the reverse strand, counting down.
TTGCATTAACAGTGAACTCTTCTGTTCCTTGTTCTCCATTTGGGCTTGTTAGGGATGGCGTTGGATAAGGATCAGTGATTACTTTAATGTAGGGAAGATGGCTCAGGCACTTAGGAACCACAGACTTTTGGTTCTGTTAGACCTCCTACCTGGGGCTGGTCGCCAACGTGTCTAATGCAGAGGCAGAACACTGAAGCGTACATGTATAAATTCTGCACTACACACACACACACACACACATATATTTATACTACCTTTTCAAATTCTAGTGGGACCATCCAACAGTCCTGGCTGCCTGCCTGGATGCTTGACAGTTTCTGCTTTAGCTCACGCAGCTTGGCTTTGTCTGAAAGAAACAGTTAAAGCAGTTAATGAGAGAGGCTCACTTCCTCACTCTGTACTCAATGTTTACCCTGCTCTCATTTGTTTCTCCTCATAAAAGTCCGTGACAATTATTTGACAAGCTGAACAAAACGCGAAACAATACACCGTCAGTCCTTTAACTCTCTATTTGGAAGACACTGGCTCCATAAGTTCCTCACCCTCATCCCTTCTCTCCTCCGTGTTTTTCTTCGGTTCCTCGTCCATCACTGCAATCGTCACACTGGATTTTGGGCGGAACGCAGGCACACTCACTGCTTCCAGGATCTTAATCATGTCGATGCGGTCTGTTGATCCCTTGATCTCATAAATCTGCCCATATAGGTTAGCGGAGGCCACAATAAAATCCATATGGGTGGTCTAGAAGGTAGAAGAGCAAGATTCTTTACATAAACCTCCAAAAAAGTATAAACCACAGTCACAAACTAAATATTTACATTGCAGCTGGTTGGACACTGTCTTTCTGATATATTTCACAAATGTCTTTTTCTATAGCAATTTGTAATGTTAATAGGGAATCTGTTCATTGTGAAGTAATGAGATCAGGTCAAAGGCTTCATCCTCATTTCTAAATGTGATGTCCTCACCTTGTTATACATCGGTATGTTATGGCTTTTACGTTTTTAAAATCATCTTCTAGAGATAGTGTTTATTGAAACCATAAAAAGGTGCAAACCTTCGCACCCACCTATATGCAGCTCATAGATATGTTAAAATAGATTCTCAAGAATTAACTTGGGGGAAACGCCATCATAGAATTTACAGACACAAAACAGTTTCAGTTCCCAGTCTAATACCTTAGAATGGTAATGTACTCAGTGGTAGAAACCCTGATAACACTGACACACAGACAAAAGGTCATAAATTATAATAACGACCTCAGTATGGAGAAAATGACTGTTTAAGACAAATGATAAAGTACAGAGCCTGCACATTAGAACACATACTGTGGAAAGTGTGTTTTAATCCTGTTCACGGCAGGTAAGAAAAGGTAAGCCGTTATCGGGGGATAGAAAGATATTTCAGGCATTTAGGTCCTGAGGGGAAGCTGCTAAGCCTGAACTCTGGACAACCAGGGCTCACACTTACATTGGCTGGGTCAAAGGATAAGGGATGAGGACATCTTTTAGCTCCCATCCAAAAAGACAGACCAGAACTAGTTACCTGGAGATAGACAGTAGGGTGTTATCAAATCAAATCAAATCAAATCAAAACAAATTTTATTTGTCACATACACATACATACAGGGTATGACATGCAGTGAAATGCTTTTTACGACGGTCCACCATGAGGGAATAGGAATAGTTAATAAAAATAGATAATTAATAGAAAACAAACAAAACCAAAAACAGACACAAATGGAAATGGAGACATGAGCAGAGTCTGGAGACATTCACAACCCTGTGAAGAAAAAATACAAGGTAGACTTTATGTCTACAAAGCTTTTGTCTCCATACACCTTTTGCTCAGGCTGTATAATGAGTTAATCAGTATTGTCTGTGTGTGTGTGTGTGTGTGTGTGTGTGTGTGTGTGTGTGTGTGTGTGTTTAAAGCAATTTGTCCTGTGATAAAAGAACAGAGAGGGCCTGTTTAAAGGAGCAGGAGACAGTTGCTGAGGACCCCTTTGATCCGACTCGGCAGAAAGATCAGTGCTGTAGCTGATCAGACATGTAGCAGTAAACTGATCAGCAGTCGCTTGACCCCCTAGGGTCCACTAACTATAGTAAAATCAGGGGTCCATGATTATTTTTTCTCTTTTTTTTTTACTTTTGAAATACACAAACCAGGAAATTTAAGCATATTTATTATTGAGTATTGAGTAACTTGACTTGAATTAATGGGTTTAATTCAAAACTATAGATAATAATTAAACAAACAATTAAATAAATACAATTGAGCATACATTTACATACACTGCAGAATGCACAACTTATAAACAAATGTGGAAGGGATGATAACAAACTTGCATTTTTTATCATTCTGCCTTCTGGAAAATGCAAATAACTAATAGTTAATAGCTTCTGAAGAGCTTAATCTTAAATGAAGAGAGATTTCAAAACAAGTAACATTCCAGATATTTACAACAATGGCAGTTAATTTAAAACGAAAAACTAATTTTATAATTTTGTTGCATCATTTAAAATGTTATTACTATTATTATTATTATTATTATTATTATTATTATTATTATTATTAAATTTGCAAACTCGGTATGCACGGTGTACATGAAACTGTGAACTCAACTATTAGCATACCTTGAACCTAAATGACAATTTTAATCCAGAAAATGGCTTTAATGAATAGTAAATTTAATATTGTACATATAAAAATGCCTGTTAAAATGTATTTCACAGTTCAAATGGTCCCTGGCTGCAAAAGTTTCAGAACCAATGGCTTGAACATTCATTGTCCTACTTTGAGCAACAACAACAACAACAACAACAACAAACATCAACGATGTACAAACTGCACTTTAGAAATCCTGAAATGAAATGTTTTAGATTAAATGGACATCTGGACCTTCGGACGATCTGGACCTTTAGTCAAAGTTACATGCCTCTCAATTATAACTGTAGTCAGGTTTAATTCACTTGTCCTTTGTGTCTGTAAAATCTTGCATGTGTAACGCTATCTCTGCCTCCCATCATTTCCAATCTCGACCTCTGTTTTCAGATGTCTTCAGTATTACATCATCATGAAAAGTTTTCGAATGAACTGTCACCTATATTTTCCTACAATAGTTTCCTACTCCTACAATTTCGTGCGAGTTTAAATGATTGAAAAACATATCTGAGCAGATTTTCACATGCTTCTGAATCATGCTCAGTAACATGCATACGGATTCCATTTACAGGACTAGATCTTGCTGTACTATAAAGAATAAAGAAAAGGAAATTCCATTACAACCGCTAAAGGAAATGTCAATACAACTTCTCTTTTCAATTCAGGCACACACAATTTGCTTATTCACTAATCACGTAGTGTAACAGTGATGATGCATATTTTCTTTATCATGAGATGCAGCCCTGACCAGCTTCCTCATAATGTTGTCAGGAATAAAGACATCTAGCTGTGAACTGAAACTAGCAGGAGCCCCCATAAACCTACTGCTGGCTTTTCAGTTAAGATAAGGTGTTTGTGTGTGTGTGTGTGTGTGTGTGTGTGTGTGTGTGTGTGTGTGTGTGTGTGTGTGTGTGTGTGTGTGTGTATATATAAGTGACAAAGAGAAAAAGAGAGAAAGAAAGAAAGAAAAGACGCAAATAACCAGAGTAAAGGTAATTTACACAAGGTTATGAAAATGCCAACAATTAAGAAAATGCATTATGCAGCTAGAATTTGGCATAATAAAGAAGATTCATACAATTATTATTGTCTGATTTCTCATTTAAATTTTTCTTACATTCTAGTGGGATGCTTTCTGTACATTTGTGCATTCTAGAAACTGTCCCCGTTAACAGTAGGTAGTATGTTGTATTAGTTTTCCAATGAAACTAATAATTTTGTGATATACCAAAGTATACTTTTGTGTAGTTTTGTGAGTTGTAGCAACTACTCCTCTTTAGAATTTAAACAAAGCTAATACAGTACCTCCTTTGACAAGACTATTAATAAACTGGCTTGTTTTTATTAATTGGTGTGGCTATCGAGTGTTTAATGCTGAATGATTAAATCAGTTATTCATACTGTTGCCTCAGAAGTGTTCTAGCCCTTAACTCGCAGTAATGGCGTTCCTGATATTGTTATGCCATTTCAATGAATGATTTTAACATGAGAATAAAAAAAAAATGGATAATATATATTGTTTACAGTGTATTCTGGTGCAGTATGTTGTTTACAAAGTAAGACATTTTGAACTGTACCATATGTTTTACAGCTAGAAGGATTTAGATTGAGTCAGTTAGGTTTGTGTAGCCCACAGCGCCCCCAGCAGGCTTCACATTGAACTGAATGCTCTGAACGCAGCTGCAAGCTTGGCACTCAACCAAGAGCTACCAACTGTCAATTGCCATCTTCCTTTCTAACACACAGGCCCTCAACAGACATTAACATTACATTACATTTAATTGTTGTTATGTGTGTGTGTGTGTGTGTGTGTGTGTGTGTGTGTATACAGTACATGGTCAGGAGGAAAGCAGTGGAGCAACTGTTCGATGTCGTTGTTGAAAAAGTTTTCCCACTGCAAACGAGCCCAGGCCACACAGTCCTGCCACTCATGGGGTCTGTCCTTTACACTTTGATACACTGCCTCTACCACTTCGATGTCCTCGGCTTCCTCGCGGCCAACAGTAAGAGCCCCAAACTTAGCATCGCTGTCAGGAAAAACATATATTATTAATATTTTATATTTTATTTTATCATATAATATTTTTTATTTGAATATTTAAAACAGGGAAAATATAGCGATGAACATGGTTTCAGCACAAAATATCAATATGGAAGTCATATGTCAGTGTTCACTGGTGCCCAAGAACAGCACAGTGGTATATAAGTCCAGGATCTCTGTGGTTGAAGGGAACAAGAGGGGTAAATTCACCACAGATGGCACCACACATTCTCTCACTCATTTACACCAACGGGCAATGAAGCATAGATAATTCATCAACCTAGGACCAATTTATGTGCAATCAGATTCTACATGCCTAATGGCTGTTTAAGCTATGACCACAGAAAACATGTGGTAACACTTTTTTCAAGCCTCACCTTTGCTTCATTGGACAATCTCACCTGGATACTGAAGATTTGTACCTAAGAATTCCTACAATATTTAACAAGATTGTCCTGTAAATCCCAGGGAACCGTATTTACAGTCTAATGTTACACAGTTGTAGCTGGGTAACATTTTACAATTCCTAAAGAAAATCGGTTCCCTTTTGGTTTGTTCCTCATCTCATCTCATCTCATCTCATCTCATCTCATCTCATCTCATCTATTCCTGGCATTGGAGATCCACATCTACATGCTAATTATCTGTAAAGCTCTTTTGTGCAAAAACAAAACTGAACCCAATTGTGCGCACAGCCGAATCACTAATGCTAGCACTTAAATTAGTCTCTAGTGTCCACTAAAGAAATGCATCGATTCTTGGCAGTACACTTTGCAGTGTTAATGTCAAATTTTAAGTGGGATATTGGCTGAGCTGGAATGCAGGCTGTAACGTAAATTATGCAGCTAGCCAGCAGGAAGTAGTTGGTTTTAAGGGAAGCACACTGCAGCATTCGCCATGCATTATCTGTGTGCACCATAAGCCACCGCTTCCTGTGTGAACGTGTGCACTCTCTTCTTGCTAAACTTTCCTGTCTTTCGTTTGAACAGACGATAGAAAGAAGATCTGGCTTGTGTTAAGATTTAGCACAGGAAGTCAGAAAACAGGTTACACTCCCCTACTATGGGTTTATCAGGATATATGTGTGTGTTTATCAGGACCATATGCTAGTAATGATAGCAATACATTTGTAAAACTCTAGATAATTGTCTCAGTTTGCGTGTTTTTCCTCGCCTTTTTTTTTTCAAAATAATTAGAATGCAACATACCGTAGATACTGGTTCACATTCTCTGGTGTGCGCTTGAAAAGTTCCTCAAACTGCTCTCTGGCCCACTGAAATGTCAGTGTGTTAATATATATTACAGACATCCTGTAATGTGTAAAGTGCTACATGCAAAATGCATTGTATAAGTAATCAAGCATGAAGAGGGTCGACAGTAGCTCCTGTCACCTATGTGTTAGAAATACTAAACATTAATAATTAAAAACACTTTTTTTTTTTTTTGTTGTTTTGTTCATTACTGCCGTCAAATGTTTTTTCTAAATTAACCGTTTACACATACATGATATGGACATAAGTATCAAAACACCTGACATTTTCAGCCATTGGTGGTTCTTCCCTACCACAAACTTGAAGACTGTTGTAGAGGATGTCTTTGGATGTGATATTATACAATATTTTTTCCTTCACTTCAACTAGGAGACCCAAACCTGTTCCCAAACCAGTGCACAAAGAGCTCTATAAAGATATGGTTTACATGGGTTGGAATATTGGAATCTTAAACTGCTTGCTATAGAGCTCTGAGCTCAACTCTATTGAACACCTTTAAGATGAACTAGAACACTGACTTTACCCCAGATCTTATCACCCTGCATCAGTACCACACTTCTCTAACACCTTTGTGGCTGAAAGACCACAAATCTCAAAAATCTAGCTTTTCTTTTCAGAAAAACAGAGGTTATTATAACAGCAAATGCTGACTAAATGTGGAATGGGATGTCCAAAAAAAAGCACATACGAATCTTACGGTTGGGTCTTAACAAACTTTTGTTTATACTGTACAGCTGGGGCTACTGTCCAAATTAGATAGATTATAGTGAGTGTAAAACACACACGTTTCATTTATTTAGACTCGTGAAATCAAATTTAAGTTGATTACACTTAAACAAAGACGTGTTTTCTTTTTTATAGAGTCAGATGGAGGCAGTGTTATGTGGGTATGTGTTATTACGGTGAATCTCGCACATTTACCTGCAGGGTGTGTTCTATGCGATGAGGAAAGTGCTTTAATGTACACAGTGGAATGGCCTTTTGTTCTGAAGATGGTTCTGAACCATAGGATTCAGTCAGGTGTGGAACCACTACCAGAGTATGTCCTTTAGCACCCAGAGTCCCTCCTTCTAACATGGGTTTCTTGTGCTGCACACAGCACTTATCCAAGTACATTCCTTTACACAGACAAAACAAAATCATCATAATAGTTATCAGTGTAAAGCTCATATAGTGAACTGCCACTAGGTGGCACATGCTATGGTGAAAATCTTATTAAGCCGAATCTTAATCTTGTCAAATGCATTTTAAAATGAAAATGATGTAGACCCTTTGGCGAAAAAACAAACAAACAAACAAACAAAAAACTGTGAAACAAATGCACTTCTTGCTTCTGTGCCACAAAGTTTAATTTGGCTGAAATTAACTGTTTGAGGAAAGCTATGAAAAATGAAATTCAATTAGAGAATCTTGTACACAAAGACAAAATAATTATGATTTAAAGTTTTTTGTTCAGAAAAATTTCCAACTGTTTGAAGCAATGACTGGAAAAAGGCCACAATATTAGACATTTTGAAGAATGTCAAGGTAAAAACTATTTCATGGGGAAAAAAAAGCTATCCCATACTAAGTTACTCAATTTTTTTTTATTTAATTCTTGTTTATTTCCTGACAAATGATTTGTTGTTAAGACCATTAAAAGCTTAATATGTTGAGATTTTGGGCTTGGTCCAGTGCATACATACTTAAATGTTTTTAAATGTTTTTATATTCACAATAGCAAGATCAATCGACTCAGATCAAATGCAGTATATGTATTTGGCTGTGTTTTTTACAGCAATGCTGTAATTACTCACGGGCTTCTACATTATCCAGAGCTGCTGCCACTCCATTTAGGCTGCCGTAGAACTGGTATGTGTAGATGCCCTCGCTTTCCTCACACACACGGTTCTGGTGAGAGGTGATATTCATGCTGGGATTTATTTTACGCACTGCCTCAGCTACCACCTCTGATTTCTGCTTCTGTATGACAGGAAGAGGAAAAGGGGATATAAATGATGGGGTGTCTCTCTGTCTATGAGTGTCTGAAAGTCTATGTTGCTAAACTATTAGATAAAAGGCTTAATAATACTTTAAATAATATATCACAATAAATTTGCCATATTGTTGTTATATTGCACAATTGTTGTAATCGTTGTAGCACACATTAACATATATACAGTGTACATATATATTTGTTGCATTTTCTTACCCCAATATCCTCAGACCTAAACAGGAATTGACGATTCAGGTTGGACCTCTCAATTGAGTCCATGTCTGTCACTGTGATGTCTCCGCCCTCTCCAGCACCAAGGCCAATCAGAGCAAAGTTTTTTAAGAGCTCACAGCCAATGGCCCCAGCACCCACCTAAAAAAATATATATAACGTAAAATGTGTATCCAAGGAACATAGTTTAAAACCCTTTCCTTTTTCATAAGTAAGAAAGAGAAACAATGCTATATTCATCTAGTGTATACAAAGATATTTTGCAGTGTAAATGTAATTTTCAGTTTACAGCTTATGTAATTATGTAAATATACAAAATAAAATGTATATTGTGAAAGTCTTAGTAAGATGAAATTGAAATTCAATAGGGCAATATAAAATTTTGAAATATTAAGTTGTTGAATTAAAATAATGACATGCAGTAACATACACTATATTGCCAAAAGTATTGGGTCACCTGACCTTTCCTGCTATATGGGTTTCTTTTTCAAACTGTTACCACTAAGCTGGAGGCACTCAATTGTAAATGATTTGCTATAATAAAATATTGCATTCACTTAAACTGGGAAACCCAAACCTGTTCCAGCATGGCAATGCCCCTGTGCACAAAGTGAGCTCCTTGATGATGTGGTTTACATGCTTTAGAGAGGAAGCTCTTGAGTGGCCTGCTAAAGAGCTCTGATCTCATCCCTTCTGAACACCTTTGGGATAAATTGAAACACTGACTGCACCCCAGACATCAGTACCTGCCTTTTATAATACCCTTGTGGCTGATGAACACAAATTTCCATAAGCACACTTCAAAATCTAGTGGAACATCTTCCCAGAAGAGTGGAGGGATTTATAAAAGCAAATTGGGACTAAATGTGGAATGCAATGCTCAAAAATCACATACCAAACTTATGACTAGGTGACCCAATACTTTTGGCAATATAGTGTATATCGGAAAATAAAGGGCACCTTATGCCATATAAAAAGATGTTTTTTATTGTTTGGCAATATTTTACACAATTGCACTGCAATGTATGTTCCTACATCACAATTATTATTTTTGTCATGTTTGATGATAGGTTGCACAAATGATTCCAATACCACTATATCTACACGAAAGTATGAATGATGGAGCATCATGATATGGGGCTCTTTCTTTGCAAACAGTGCATGTTATCCAAAAGAACATGACTGGAGCAATGTACTAGGACATGTCACTGGAGAATTTAATCTCACTGGTCAAGAAAGTTAACAAGACAACAAACATAGAGCTACAAATAAATAACAAATTGATGCATTTTACTGATTGAAATCCCATTAAAAATAAATGGGTGTGGGGCAGGAACTTGTAACCTTGGGAAGTGAAGATGATTATGCCAAGAAGACATTCGTTATGTATTTCAACTGGGTTTTCGAAGCTGTAAGGGTCAACAACACCTCTGTAATCTTCTTCTTTCGGCTTCTCCCATTAGGGGTTGCCACAGCGGATCATCCGTCTCCATACCCCCCTGTTCTCTACATCTACCTCTTTCAAACCAACTACCTGCCTGTCTTCCTTCACCACATCCATAAACCTCCTCTTTAGACTTCCTCTTTTCCTCATTCCTGGTGGCTCCATTCTCAGCATTTTCCTACCGATATACCCCATGTCCCTCCTCTGCACATGTCCAGACCATCTTAATCTCCCCTCTCTCACTTTGTCCCCAAAACGTCCTACATGCGCTGTCCCTCTAATAAACTCATTTCTAATCCTGTCCATCGTCGTCACTCCCAATTAAAATCTTCAGCTCTGCTACCTCCAGCTCCACCCCCTGTCTTTTACTCAATGCCACTGTCTCTAAACCATACAACATCGCAGGTCTCACCACAGTTTCACTCTAACAGATACCCTTCTATCACAAATCACTCCTGTCACTCTTCTCCACCCACTCCACCCTGCCTGCACTCTTTTCTTCACTTCTCTAACACACTCTCCATTACTTTGCACTGTTGACCCCAGGTACCTAAACTCCTCCACCTTCTCCTCCTCTTCTCCCTGCAACCGCACCACTCCACTGCCCTCCCTCTCATTCACACACATGTACTACATCTTACTCCTATTGACTTTCATTTCCCTTCTCTCCAGCCTGTACCTCCACCTTTCCAGGCTCTTCTCAAACTGGTCCCTACTTTCACCACAAATCACAATATCATCCACAAACATCATAGTCCATGGAGACTTCTCATCAACCTGTCCATCACCACTGCAAACAGGAAAGGGCTCAAAACTGATCCATGATCAAAGTCCCACCTCCACCTTGAACCAGTCTGTCGTTCCTACTGCACACTTCACTGCTGTCACACTGTCCTCATACATGTCCTGCACCACCCTCACATACTTCTCTGACACACTCCTCTTTTACCCTGTTGTAAATCCACATACACACAATGCAACTGCTTCTGACCTTCTCAATACTTCTCTATCAACACCTCTGTAATAATGTACAAATATCTTACATTATTAATGTCTGAATACCTTTTTAATTAAAACTATATTATCTTCTTATTAATGTTTACCTTTTGTTCATATTTGTAAGTGCATAGATATTACGCATATATCTGTAAGATCAGTAACCTAAATATGTCACAATCTGATAGATTGTAAAGGGGTTAAATATTAAGTTCCAATACAAGGAGAATGTCACGTTTCATTGCTTTAAATTTAAATATAAATATAAACTTTACATTCCAACAATGTAAGCATATCTTATGTTAAATGTTGATTAATATCTGACTATCCTAAATAGAGTAAAGGCTGAGTGTAACAGGAAACGCAGGCTGAATCACACTCTTGACAATGTTATTGTAGTTCTGGTTGCTTCCTGCTGTAAACTGTAAATCCAGGTTGAGCTTCCTGAGGACCATATTCTCGTTTTTTTTCCACCCTACATCATTATCATGAACTGTAGTGTGAGCAAATTGAATAGTGAAGGTTAATGGCGCCCTCTTCTGGTAACAACATGGAACAACACTTACCAGGAAATATCTCTGGTTCTTCAGTTTTTCTTGGAGGTCAAAGCCAAATACAGCAATCTGACCATCGTAGCGACTGTTTCTCTGTGAAAAAATTGACAGATAAAAAATACCGTCAGTTGTACCATGCAGATGATTTAGAGGAATTATTTTGATTTTTTATGTGAATTTGTCACACTGATTTTTAGATGCTACACCTGATTTAGACATTTTTGCATGTGGACTTTTTACATCTTTTACATGTGTTTGATTCCCTTTATATGATGCAGTTAAATTCACATGACCTGGATATAGGATAAAGGTCATGTTGATTTATTTATCACATATTACTCAGATGATGTCACACGTTCACTCCATAACGTTTCCACAATTTCAGAATACAAAATTTAGGGGACACACACACACACACACACACACACACACACACACACACACACACACACACACACCTGATCACATTAATTAATAATTATAAGAATTAGAAAGTGAAATTTTGTTTACTGGAGCACAGTCTTCTTCAGTCAGTCCTTTGTTACTGTCCTCTTGCTCAGGAAGGCACTCCAGAGCATCAAAGTAGAGCCACTGTTTGAGTGGAGTGAACTTACCACTGCAAGCCTGAACAACAGTTTTCAAAACAACAGTTTAACAAAGTTGCAAAAAACAACAATAACCACCTTTTTTTTAAATCAGGACCAACAGGCAAACTTTTCCGATACCATTGGGCTTGGAGTGCACTTCACTGCTTTTCTCACCTTCATCACTTCCTGGGCAGCCAGTCCTCCAATGAATGCGTTGATAGGAGCCAAATTGCCTCTGGCACAAAGAGACAGTTTTCTCACAACTTCGTTGTCAAATCCGTCAAATTGTGCTGCTGCACTGAGCTTCCTTGCCAAATCAAGAAGTAGCTCAGCATCCTCCTGATTAAGAAAACGACACATAATACAGAGGATGAAATATGAAATTCTACACACTCTCTGTAATTCATATTAGATGAACAACAGACCAATATGTTCAGCACATTGGGTATTGTTATCATAGATTCAGAATTGCCTTTACTGCTGGGTTAGTCAGGAGGCAACGTTTGACTTGACCTAATATACAGAATTAGATTATTGCTCAAAATTATTAAACTTGAATAATAAGTTTTGGCTGAAACTCTATCAACTGAAATGGAGCAATACTGTTTAAAAGTTTTCTACTTCCGTATGTACAGTATGAAAATACTTTTTTCTTATAGTTTCTTTTCTCTAAATATTTAAAATGTAATTTTTGGCTACCTGGTCACTAAAATCATGTCAGGTGGCAAAGATCTAACAGCAAAATGTAAGTATCTTATCTTTACATTTCTTAGCTAGTACTTTTATACAAGCAACCTTATTTGGACCAATTTTTCTTTTTTTTATTGGTATGTAAATGAAAGGCAACATCACTAAAAGATGATAGAAGATTGTAAATTTGCAATGTTGTCACAGTAGAATGTTTGAAAACAAAAAGCTAGCTAATAGCACTTAGAACACTTTCAAATCTCTCAAATGCTACCTAGCATGATAATAAGAGGCATAAGAAGTCAGCTAAAAGATCATACCTAGCCGACACAATGAAAGTGCAAAGAGAGATTTTTCTTAAATGTAGTATAGTTGAAGTGGTTCAAATTTAAAGCAGCATTGTACTTTAGTACATTCCCTTTCTGGAGTTCAGTGACTTACCAATACATGTATAATTAATCCAGGCTGATAAACATTTACATGATTTGATAATTGCTAAGAATTAAGGTTTAACAGTCAAGCTGTTTGAGATAAAATGAGCAGATTGCAACACTCCCACATTCGTTACCTCTAGTAAATTGACAAAAAAAAAATCATACACTTTCCCACTGACCTGCTTCCAACACATCAAAAATTTATTTTTCATTTGAAGCTTAATATAGCCCAAGCTGTAGTAGGGGCCTAAAGTTACGAGATATCCCATGTTATTCATTATAACATTATAAATTTACCCGTCAAAGGTTTTAATATTATGGCTCAGCAACAGATAATAAATAATCTTAAACTATGTTTGTAAAACAAACACAGCATATGGATGAATGTCTTTTACTGACCTGGTTCCTGGGTTTGGGCAGTCGATTATATTTCTGTTGGAACTCCTGCAGTGCTCGGAAGCCCAGGTGAAGAGATAGATTTCTCTGTTCTTTTTCATAAGCGAATGCCAGGAGCTCAGGATCTTGCATCACTTGCTCCACAGCAACATTTAGAGGTATCTGGCATGTGAGGAGCATATACATACACAAACTTACCTTCTGCTTTATTGATGCAGGTATTTAATCATCTGAAAGCAGCACAATGCATGCCCATGCACAGAATTATAGACATGGGGAAAAGTGTGGCCTCTGTGTTTTTAATCATGGCATAGTTGGTGATATCTGATGGACTGGTTTGAGTTATTTAGTTCAATAATTCAGATTCCTTTGGGATTAAAAGTCTTAAGAGTTTACCAAAAATGTCTTGGAAAAAAAAAACACTGAGTAAAAGTTCTGTGGGCGGAAACACCTTGATAAAAGAGGTGTGATTCATTTTTAAGCTTCCAGGAAGAATACAGTAGATCATATACTGAGCCTTTACAACTGTGCTGAGCAGAAATGCATCTCACTATGCACAACACATCGAAACTTGAGGTGGATGGGCTACAACAGCAGCACTGCAGTGGGGTTTGCTACAAGAACAGGAACCTGAGGCTCTAATGGGCACCAGTTCAGTGGGAACTGGACAGGACAAGGCAAGACCATCTAGCTGCATGTAAATTCTGAGATTCTGTTCTTTCCTCGTCAAGAATGTACTTTGTATTGTTTGTCACACCATTCTGAGACTTGTGTGTGTGAAAATCAGTTTGCTAAAATACTCAAAACCACCATCAACCACCAAACCACCCCACAGTTAAAGTCAAGAGATTATCAATGAAATTTTTTTTTTCCCGTTCTGATGTGAACGTAAACAAAATGTGATTTTTTTTTTTCTATTGCACTGCTGCCACATGTATGTATTCTGATTATGTGAATATACTGCAATATATACACAGCATTTTATTTCAAAAATAAAATGTTATTGCAACAAACTCACAAAACTGAGTGTCTTCGTTTCTTTGACTTCAGTTGCCACGCCGCCCTTTTCGTATTCAGAAAAACTCGAAGTGTCACAAATACTGAAGGAGTCGCTGTCTTCTGTAAACGAGAGACAAAGCTATATAATCCGTTCATCCCACATTCGGTATTCATAGATCCTTATTGCTTTTAGCATTAGAACAACAAATCCAGTTTCTGTTACATATTACTCACCTATCACTTTGATTTCAATAGGCCCATAGCTGTTGAGCTCTGTCATACCCTTAACCCCAGAGATGACAACATGCATACCATTTGAGAAAGGGGCCTGGTCATCTGTGCATGTGACTATACCTGGATTTCCCTGCAAAGGACAAAAGGTATCACTTTTGCACCAGGTGTATAAAATGCATTTGACGTCAGGGGCCACACTGGCCAAAATCACATGATAACGAAGCGGCACCAATACATCCAAATAATGTTCACCAATTGTGAGTGTCTAATTAATTTTATACATTTTGTAGAAATTGCTGAACATCAAGACTGCTAACTGAGGACAAGAAAAAAAACAAATTGTTGTGTATTCAAATCATATGCAAATTAGGAGTCTCAGATGTCACTCTTCTACTTCTTGGAATTCCTTGACACCTCACATGATTTCTTCTGAAAAGAATTATACAGCTAACCAGTTTTCCTGGAACAGCCACCTTTCAGAATCCATCTTCATGGGCCAGATCAAACGATTAGACTGATTTATACTGCATGCACTTTGGTTTTAATGATTATCAGCTCAATCAGAATTACTAGTCATTTCTTTATGCTTTTTATGTAATTTACAGTGCATTTATACTTACTTACACCCCCCAGGCAAAAAAGCCAAATGTGAAGATATGAAGCTTTTCATGATCATTACTCAATCAATTACTATTTAGAAATGTAACAAGAAATAAACAAAAAAATAAAGCAACCTATTATGGGATAGCTTTCCCTTTTTGATTTATTTGTATGTTTTAGCATTGTGGGTAAATCACTGTTCACTGTTGAATCACTGTTACTTCATTCACTGCTAAAGACTTCAAACATTTGATGAGTAGTTTAAGACATTACATGAAGCCGGACACGTGGCGAAGTTTACATTAAACATTTTACACATTATCATGATTTTAACTTTGCATGCAATCATAGGAATGTAGCTGTGTCTAGTTTTTTTTTTTTTACAGCTCACTGCCTCAAAAGTTGGGAAATGGTGTCACTGGAGCTCTCAGGAGTGCAAGTGTTTAATTCTTGCTTATTTTCTGACCAATGATTTCTTGTTAAGACCATAAACAGCTAATTTTCCATTTGTAAGCTTTCCATTTGTTTTGTTTTTTTTGCCCAGGAGTGTATTACAGCATGAATATTGACTATGATTGGTCAGAAGGTGTTGCCTATTTTTATATAACAGAGAGAGAAATAAAATAAAATCTGGTGAGGGAATGACTGGAATGAGCTGGTGCAACATAAGTGATAACATACAATAAACACTAAACGTACTATAAATAGATAAAAATGTATGACATGCTGCTGTATAATTAATCGGAAAAAAAAATAGTCATTGACTAGATTCTTTTAACAGCATTCCTCATTCTGTATTTTTCCATATATTTTACTAGTCAGAGTTAAAAGGAAAAAGAAATGAGGCACATTACGTAATTAATACTTTCAGTAGTTTGTTAACAAAGTGGGGATTTTTCTGGTGTTATCTAAAAGAACAATGGTGTAATCAGACCACTCTGACAAGCCAAAGGAGAAAGTAATATTTGTAGTATAAATGCTTACATAATGTATGCTCTGTGACAGCAATAAAAAGTATGTGTACATACTACACTGCGCTTTTGTACATGCTGATTTTACAAATAAACAAACTTTGAGTTCAATTACAAAATATCAAATATTATTATTGTGGTTAAATTAAATAATAGTAGCATGAAATATAACTGTGGTTTTACAGAAGCATGTAGGGTATGTCGTAATTGGTTTGAATACTGTTTTAATGCTGTTAAATATTTTAGAGAAAAAATTGTTTGTTTAGAAGCGTCTCAAGATTTTTCCAAAATGAAATGTCTTGTAAAAGCTTATCTGAAGTCTGAAGAAAGTGTTCACCCCCTAGTGATTATTTTCCCAATTGCTGTATTGATACATTATCATTTTCTGCTTCATTAAAAGTGACTATCTACAGAAATAAAAGTGAAAGCAAACTAGTAAAAGTAAAATTAACAAGGAGACTACAGTGAGGTCTGAGACATAAAAATCTGGTATCATTTAAGATAAAAAATGAACAGAAGGATTTAAAAAATATATATATAAAACAAAGACAGTAAATATTTCACATCTTGAATATAATACAGTATACCCCCAATTCATTTTCATTGGTACTCGCAAACTTTTGGACTCCATTGTATATGTGGTCTTGATGCCTAAAAATGTCTCCAGTGCGTTGTTTTAATAGGTATAAAACATTAGTGCTTAATCAGTAAAAACTTTATAAAATCAAACAGCTTTTGATTGAACAAAATAATAACGTTATATCTGTACAGTCAGACCCTGACCTATGATCACTCGACTTACGGCATCTGTTTTTTTTTTTTTTTTTTTTGTACTATGTAAAAAAAAAACGTCAATCTGTTTACAGTGGCTGCATCGGAATGCATCATAGAGTAGTCATGCTTCTCGACTTACGACCGGTTTTTCGGTTCCTATCTACGTCCTAAGTTGGGGTCTACCTGTATTTGGTTAGTGTTCAAATTGCGTTCTAATAGTTTGAGTTTAAAAAATCTAAACTGAAATAAACCTAATGTGTAGCCCTTGTTGAGCTGTTTATGTAAATTACAGCAGTGGAAAAAAAAGAGGCTTGTTATCCCAGCTTGTTAGGAACCTGGGGTCAGAGCACAGGGTTAGACATGACACAGAACTCCTAAAGCAGAGAGGTTTAAGCACCTTGCTCAAAGGCTCAACAGTGTCAGCTTGGAAGTATTAGCACTTGACCTTCTGTTCAGCAACCATAGCCTTAAGCACCGAACTACCATTTCCCCCATGAGTTCCTTTTTTCGCTGGCATGGTCAGTAAAGATTTCTTAGCTGGTGCCGTCAGCAATTTAATGGCCTATTCACTTCACCCACATAATACTAAGGATCATGTCAGGGATCAACCTGCCACACCCCCCTTAGAGGTTCCATCTCTGCCGCTCTCGGCGTTAATCACCGGCACCTGTTCCTCATTACTGTTCCCCTTCATAAGCTCCCGTTCCAGGCTCATTCGCTGTCGGATCTACCGGATGGTTATCGTGACCTACTGGATGGTTATCGTGACCTACCGGATTCTAGATCGCCAGCATTCCCTGCTGGTTCATGCTTTGTGTTCAGTGTTGCAGGAGATAACTCACGTTTCGGATGCCTCCTGTATTCTACCAGCAGTACGGCTTGTACACGCGTTACGGTTCGTACCTCGACTCAAGTCTTGGTTGTGTTCTAACTATCAATAAAGATGATAGAGTTCCCTTTTGAGTCTGGTTCCTCTCAAGGTTACGTCCTTATAACATCTAAAGGACGTTTTTCATTGCCACAGTCACCATGGCTGCTTATCATTTATAAACACACATCGTTCATCTTAACTGTTAAATTCTGTAAAGCGGTTTTGAGACAATGTCTGTTCTAAAAAGCGCTATAGAAATAAACTTGACTTGACACATTGTAATTTCTGTTTTACTTTTAGTTAGGTTTCAGAAAAATGATGTTGAGATAAGGCCGAGGTTCTAAAATGAAAGTAGGTGCCTTTACCTTGGAAACATGGGCAATCATGGACACCTTTGGCGGTTCCCCATCAATGTCTTTGACCAGAAAGTTTTCTCCAAAGTCACAAAACAATTGTCTGGAATTGATCATATATTGTAGCTTATATTATCATTATATTATGATCATAAACAAGAACATGAGCAAGAACAGAAAACTGGAACCACATTCCTCTTCTGTATAATTCAATAAACTAACAAAACCTGTTATACTTACCCACAAAGTCCTTTAGTGTCAGCCAAAATAAATTTGATGTTGTTTGAATGGCAGAATGCAGCAACTGAAAGCTGCTCTTCTAACAGTGAATCGGTCAGAACCACCACCTAAAAAGATTTTAGACAGATTGTAGGTGAAAATGACTCCCAGCAATTTTAGCGCTTGTTAATTGTGCTTTTATGTACAAATCAAGGCTTTTGTTTGACCATTACAATGAGCTAAATCATTTTTGTTTCCTCAGCTACAGTAATTACAGTGTACATAGAAAATTGTGCATAGTGAATCTGTAGATGCCCAGTAATTAAACACACCCTGATGGCTACTGATTGCTATTTTACTTTTAATTGCAGTTAGTAAGTTGTTCGTCTAGTGCCAGCAATAAAGGTTGTGATGGTCTCGGTGGTGTTATACTGTATTTGAGAAGAAACAGAGGAACTCTCTGACATATGCTCTAATCCCCATATTTAATCCAACTCAATTCATTTTAATTTGTATAGACACAAAACAATGGACATTGTCTCAAAGCAGCGTAATGCATTAATACAGAATGAATAAGATTGTCTCTTGCACCATATGATCAATTTTAATAATCATAAAAAGTATGATCACACCTACCTGGAATTTGAGCAGCAAGTCCTCATTTAGAGTTTCGGTGTGGGTGGAGAGCCGAACGTAGCTATTTAAGCGTGCAAGGTGTTTTTCGGAACAGATTGCACGGTTCTTGCCCAGGTCACTCTCTTTTAGGTAAAACTACAGAGAATCAGAGAAAACAAAAATGCAGCTAAATCAACTAGAAAGAAAGCAAGAAGTACACATAAAAACACTTGTACTACGATCGATGTATCAAACACAATTTGGCTGCTCTGTGGATTTTAGATATCATGTTGTTTTCTGTTTTTAAATCACAGACTTCATTATAGAATCCACCCACTTGAGAGGACAAGTCTGTCCATTCAGTTGTCCCCTTGTCCTGGATGGTGACTGAACCAACTCCAGCCAGAATTACGTTCTTGGCCACCTCCACCCCGAGACCTCTCATTCCACAGATAAGGACATTTGCCTCTCCCATACTCCGCATTGCATCATGGCCCAGAACATACCTGTGTGGACGATTCAAGAGACACCATTGACCTCAGATCAGTAACTGTATAAAAACCCCAGTAACTGTATAAAAACCTTGATGATCATCAGGATATGATTACCCGTAATAATCATAACTCCCAGGTCTTTAAATGAAAGATTATCATGTGTAGATTGGATGTGATATCCCTCAAGATAAACTCATTCAAAAATGAATGACATGATTTGACGTTTTGACCCGGAAGTTAGTAATCAATTAATCAATGCTTTCTCTATAAAGTTGTTAAATACTTACAGCTGCCGGGAATATAAACCCTCGTCTATGTCACTTTTGTGCTCCATGGTTGTGGAAGTTCTGCTCAGCTGTGCTGGTAGTGAAAGAGCTGTCAAAAGTCAAGCGCTTCGTTTCACTTTCGTTTCGGCTAACGGAAAAAGCAGCGTCTCGTAAACTAGGAATGTTGCTGCTTGATCCATACCGGAAACACGATTTGTACTGCGCATGTGCGCAAATGAGTCCACTGACGGGTGAAAGAATGTCGAAAATAATTACGTCAGTTTCGGCTATTTATAATACTGGTCTAAACAACTCGTTCCGTAAATCTAAATTAGTTGAAATAAGTTAGACCACATTTGTCAACAGTGCAAAGTAATGGAGAGTGTGTTAGAGAAGTGAAGAAAAGAGTGCAGGCAGGGTGGAGTGGGTGGAGAAGAGTGGCAGGAGTGATTTGTGATAGAAGGGTATCTTCAAGAGTGAAAGATGAACTTTATAGGCCTATGGTAAAACCTGCAATGTTGTATGGTTTAGAGACAGTGGCACTGAGTAAAAGACAGGAAGTGGAGCTGGAGGTAGCAGAGCTGAAGATGTTAAGGTTTTCGTTGAGAGTGACGACGATGACAGTATTAGAAATGAAAATGAGAATTAATCCATAAACCTCCTCCTTAGCCTTCCTCTTCTCCTCCTTCCTAGTGGCTCCATCCTCAGCATTCTTCTACCTATATACCCCATGTCCCTCATCTGCACATGTCCAAACAATCTCAATCTCGTCTCCCTCACCTTGTCTCCAAATCGTCCTACATGCGCTGTCCTTCTTATAAACTCATTTCAAATCCTGTCCATCGTCGTCACTCCCAACGAAAACCTCAACATCTTCAGCTCTGCTACCTCCAGCTCCACCTCCTGTCTTTTACTCAATGCCACTGTCTCCAAACCATACAACATCACAGGTCTCACCACAGTCCTATAAACTTTCCCTTTCACTCTAGCAGATACCTTTCTATCACAAATCACTCCCACTCTTCTTCACCCACTTCACCCTGCCTGCACTCTTTTCTTCACTTCTCTAAAACACTCTCCATTACTTTGCACTGTTGACCTTAGGTACCTAAACTCCTCCACCTTCTCCACCTCTTCTTCCTGCTCTAACCTGCTTCCTACTCTCACCACAAATAACAATATTATTAGTCTATCACCACTGCAAACAAGAAAAAGGGCTCAGAGCCGATCCTTGATGCAGTCCAACCTCCACCATAAACCAGTCTGCCGTTTCTACTGCACACTTTACTGCTGTCACACTGTCCTCATAAATTGTTCTGCACCACCCTCACATTCTTCTCTGCCACACCTGGCTTCCTCATACAATACCACAACTCCTCTTTCACAGATTGTCACCTCTTCTCTCAGCCTGGCTTTCACTACTCTTTCCCATAACTTCATGGTGTGACTGAACAACTTTATTCCCCTGTAGTAACTGCAGGTCTGCACATCTCCCTTATTCTGAAAAACCGGTACCAGCACGCTCTTTCTACCTTCCTCAGGCATCTTCTTACCTTCCAAAATTTTGTTGAACAACCTGGTTATAAACTCCACTGCCATCTCTGCTGATCATCTTCATTCTTCTACCGGCATGTTATCTGGTCCAACTGACTTTCCCCTCTTCATCTTCTTAATCACTGCTCTCACTTCCTCCTTACTAATCCTATCCACTTCCTGCTTCACCATCTCCACACCATCCAACCTTCTCTCTCTCTCATTTTCCTCATTCATCAGCTGCTCAAAATACTACCTCCACCTCCTCAACACACTCTCCTCACTAGTCAGCACACTTCCATCACGGTCCCTCTGCCTGGCCAATCGATACAAATCCTTTTCTCCTTCCTTCCCTAACTTCTTATACAGCTCTATACATGCCCTTTTCTTTGCTTTTGCACTGAGCAAACACAACCACACGATGGCGGTGCAGACGCAGGACAAGCTCAAGTATGCCATTCCTGTTAGGGATGGTAAGATTCACCGATTCGCTTCTGTGCATCGGCATAAAAGTTAACAATGCATGCCTTATAACATATTTGCATCGGTAAAAACTATTTGTTTATATCTAACTATAAGTAGATGCACTGTACTTTTATTATGGAAAAGATAAAGAAATAAAAGCAAACTATCATATTGAATTGCATTGCATCTTTTTTTTTTTATTGCATTGTAATGTGTTGAATGGCATTGTGTTGAATCAAAATCGGATCGCACTGCATTGTAATGGGGTGAATCATATCGCATTGGTAGATGCTTCATATGTATCTTTAATGTATTGTATCGTTGGCTATGCGTCGAGATGTGAATTGCATCGTATCAGTTATGGAAATGCACATCCCTATTTTCTGTATCAGTAACAGTACAAATACCTTTCTCAATTATGGGAAAGTAATTAATGAGATAAAGAAACGGTTTTGTATGGATCAGAGGTTGAGCGATATGGGTTTTGCTCTGGCTGATGCCGATGACAATGCTCAGAAATCAGGGCAGCTAATGGCCGATATTTGATGCTGATTTTTTTGGCTGAAATGTTTGGCTGATTTCCTTTTTTTCCAAGTTCATCTAATTCAATCTAACAGTTAATCTAAAAGATGTGATACAGAAAATTGCTTCATTTTTGAACACAATAAGGCTCTCAAATCAGTGCACTTCTTAACAGGTTTTGGTCCCCGTGCCTACCAGTATCCTAAACTACAGCTGGTTGAAGGCTAACTAACAATACAGTGCCGAAAAGTTACTCTCATTCTCTCTCCAAATGTTATTTTCATTCCTTCTACAAAAGTAGCATCATATTTAACCAATGAAATATATAATGCTAGATTAAGAAAGAAGTATAAGAATTTAAAGGCCTCAGAAACACCAAGCTGACGGTCGGCTGGTCGGCAGTGTCGGGTGGGTTTTAGTTTTTTTACTGTGTCACCGTTGGCTTTAGTCAGACGACGTCAGCTGTTTTTTGGCGAATTCTGCATGTCAGTGGGGCACATCAGCAAGAAAGAGAACTGGCTATAAACCTAATAAATGAGCACACGGAAAACTGACATACTGTCATTCTTGCCACTTGTCTTTGCAACTTAGCAGACATGATTTAAAAAACAATCTACACAATCCGTTAATAATGATCGCGTAATTTTTTGGTGAAAATGCTGCATGCTTTAACAGTGCAGTCTGCTTTTACAAACATCTATGAATGTTTTCTTCTGAAGAGCTCAGTGAATTTAAGCGTAGAACTGTGATAGGATTTCTCCTTTGCGTTAAGTGGGTTTTTATTCCACAGTAAACTGTAAGGGGAACTTGGCAACGAAGACCATGTAAAGTCACAGAGCTGGGTCACCAAGTGCTGAGATGCATAGTGTGTAAAAGTCACCAAGGCTCTTCTGATTCTACCAAGTTCTAACCAAGTTTTTAACTGGCATCAATATCTCCACAAAATCTAAGCTTTTTGGAAAAGGTTTTCATGATCGGAGAGCTGAATGCAAGCCTCACATCACCAAATATAGTGCCAAGCATCGGATGAAGGGGTGTAAAGTCACTGTAACACTGTACTGGAGAAGTGGAAACCATTTCTGTGGAGTGATGGATCATGTTACTTTGTTTGGCAGTCTGATGAATAAATCTGAGTTTGGTGAATGTTTGGAGAACAGTACCTGCCTGACTGCATTGTGTCACCTGTAAAGTTCGGTGGAGAAAGGATAATGGTATGAAAGTGTTTCTCCAGTGTAGGGAAATCTTAATGCATACCATGACATCTTAGACTATGCTATATCCAACTTTGTGCGTCACAGTTAAGGGAAGGCTTTTTTGTTTATTCCAGCATGACTGTAGCCTCTGTGCACAAACAAAAATCCATAAAGACTTTGGATGAGTTTGATGTGGAAGGTTTTGCTAAAAAAAGAATGCTAACCTTAATCCTATCAAACACATTTAAGATGAAATAGAACAGATATTGCAAGCCAGGCTTTCGCGTCCAACATCATTGGCTGGCCTCACAAATCTCTACTGGATGAATAGGCAAAATATTAACCACAGAAACACTCCAAAATGTTGCCGAATGGCTTCTCAGAAAAGTGGAAACTGTTACAGATGCAAACAGAGTGATCTATCTATGTATTTACAATGTGCGTTCACTACAATCCCTCTTTGCGTAATGTCAGGTGTGCCAATATATTTGTCTATATGGTATATGTATGTGCTTAAACTGTGAACTCAGCCTCAGCTCATTAAAAAGGGCATAATTGTGATATTTGAGATTTTTATTTTAACAATAATTTAAACCACTGACTGGGAAGATTTAAATCTATAAAGTTCTTACTTTCAGTGTCGCTCTGGATAAGGGCATCTTCTAAATGCCGCAAATGTAAATGTAAATGTAAGTATAGATTGTGCAAATAAAGCACAAACAATGGTTATTCTTAATCTAAATAAAAGTTTTAGGATTAAATATAATAAATAATTTTTTGTGCTTTTATAATTGTGTTGCAGCTTTTTTTAAATGTTTGCCATTCATTGTCTATTGGTGGAATACAGTATTATTACAGTAACACAACCATACCCTTGCTGTAGTATTCATAACAAATAATTCTTTTGGACTGTAGTTAAATAAAACTACAAATAACTCTGACCTACCAGCAGGTTGAATGTGCATGAAGTCAGCTTTTAATATTTTTGACATTAATATTGTTATTTCAAGTTTATTCAGTCAATTATTAAGTCAGACAGAAATGGACCGCACCACGTTTATACAAATTGTGTGCTATAGTCATTTGTTTTTGTTATAAAATATAGAACTTTATTTAGTCAACAACAATAAAAGGAAAAAAAAGCACAGTAAAGTCAGTACCTTAACATTAACTTTGAAGTACATCTATCTCCAATAATATTTTATACACAGGAAATATTAGAAAAGACAAAATGAAAGACAAACCACAGTGGTATATAATGTATTACAAATAAAAACCCTTGATATGGTACAACAGTCATTTGAAGCAGCCTGCTTTATTACGTGTCAAGCAATTACACAAGACAAGCAAGAGAGACATAGGAGTGAAGTCCACTTAGCTTCCTAGTACCCTGTCTTGTGCAAAAAGTAGTTCTCTGATCCTTTAAATCAGTCTCTATATGGTACTTTGTGGTTTTCGCATAAAGTGAATTTTTTTTTTCTTTTACATAAAAGACCATCCATAAACATCTACACATCAACATAACTGAGTTTTAACTAATAAAGCTGTACAGTACAAAACCATTTCATGCAAAAAACTAAACAAAAAAAGAGAACAATTCTCCTAAAAAGTGCTCTCCTTGAATTCTCTGTTATAAAGATCTACAAGTTTACCACAATATGGCATACCCCTTTTATATTCTTTTAATTTACAAAAAAAGAAACAATATCCTGATTCGAATCCTATGCATTCTGTAATTTAATGTACTTATTTGCACGTGCAATAACTGTATGTACTATTTACACATCATTTTTATGAAAGCATATATTTACTGTGAAGGATGTCTTTTTTTGGGTTTAAGCCAGACCTGGTGACTTACAGAGGAATTGCGCACATTTAGTCATACAGACATGGAAGATCAAGAACTTTACAAAGACATAAAGCTGATGTTTAACACCTTTCCGTGTCGAGTTGTAAGGATTCTGACTTTACACAGTGTTATTCGATTCATCTAAAGATTGTGAATTTTCTTTCCTTAAACAAGTACTCA
Organism: Silurus meridionalis; assembly: GCF_014805685.1. Lineage (NCBI taxonomy): Eukaryota > Metazoa > Chordata > Actinopteri > Siluriformes > Siluridae > Silurus > Silurus meridionalis. The sequence continues at coordinate 12,768,786 of NC_060884.1, read as the reverse complement.
GAGAGATAATATTATAATTAATTTTGACCACAAAAATGTTCAAACATTTACAAGGATAGCTCAAGAAGGGGTGTGTATAAAGGATCAATCGAATGAATTTTGCACCTATGCACGAAAGCAAGATCGTCTTTTGAACAATAACTAAACTGGAAAGAATTTACCACCGTTTTCCACTAGGGGGCAGAAAAAAGCAAAAGCAAAAAAAAAAAAAAATCCCACCCCATTCACCGACAAATGATTTTGTAATTCTTCATTAGTATGCAAAGGTTTTGACATATTACCCAATTATAGCATCAAAATTTATTTAAGTTACAAGTTATACCATGAGAAAAAGTGGAAAAGTTCCAAGGGGTAAATATTTATGTAAGCCACTGCATGTAAAAACCATAATCAGGAAAAACGCCTTTTCTTGTAATGAACTGCAGATTGTTCATCAGAATTATAGGAGATACATGTTTGTTTATTAACAATTTGGATAAATAGTGATATAATAAACAGTTTTAAGATGATTTGTTCAAATTATTGGTCTAACAAACTGGCCTTTATTTTTTGCTTCGTCTCGCCCTAATTTGGACATCGGACTCAATGCAATGTCTCCCGTTACCTAATATGAGCTGAAGCATACATGAACGTGTGACTGACTAGGAATACAGCTTGTATCCATGGAAACTGCTTGGTCAGTAAAACCACTGATGCTACAGCTAATATAGTATTGTATATTACATGGTGGAATATTCAGAACACCTGTGAATGAGGCACCATGAGTATTTATCCACTCAGTATATACAGCTTGTAACTGTGCACTCACCTTCCCTCATAATACAATCACACAGTTCATTGGGACAAGAACACTATAATAAATATGCTATACGAAGAATAACAATAATAAAATATCTGCACAGAAGAATCATATACACACAAAAAAAAAAACGGTTTGTTTTTCACTCTTTTTGTGCTCTCGGTACAAAGATATCCACAGAGTCTAACTATGTACAAACTACAATAAATACTGCCTACTCTCGCTGCTCTAATGTGTCCATTTTAGTCCATCGGTCACGCTGTAGTGGAACTTATATTCATGTGTAATGTGTTTCAGTGGGTTGGTGTTTTAGCTTAAGTCTTGTGGACGCATGTACTTTATGTGTCTGTGTTTTTTATCTGGCCTCATCAGCCTCCTCAGCACCCTCCTCATGTCTCGGCTGAGCTCCTCTGGGTCTCATGGTGTCTCCGGTTACGCGGTTTGCGCTGATCTTTCGGTTCGTACGGGTCTTTCTTGTCATGCTCAGCGATTTGCCAGTAGTCCTGGCAGTACTGGTTGATTAAACCCATCTCAGGCTGGCTCAGGATGGTCAGCAGGTCTTTGTACTGCTCAGCGCTGGGTGTCCAGGCACTGGTCTGTAGAGGAACTGCAGGCATGACGGGTATAGAGGCTCCGGTCTCCATTTGGATGCTGTTGACAGTGCGCACTGAGAGCACAAGCAACTGCAGCTTGACCAGTGTGTGCTTGAAGTTCTTCTCTGTGGCTGTGCACTGGTAGGTGCCGGCATCAGAGAGCTGCAGAGAGCGCAAAAGCAGGCCCTGATCTGTGTGCAGCACACGTCCATCTGAACGAATCTAATAAATACACAGAGAAAGCATTACACTATATTAATAACCAAAAACAATTATTTTTTAAATAATAATCAAAATACTCATTAAAATCATCATAGTATGTTTCATGATCAGATGTTTCATGATACAATTAATCCGTTATGTACCTTGACTTAGCTTTTTTTGACATTAAAACACATTTTAGCTGTGATCTAGACTGTCGGTGCTTATCCTAGGGCTTCTGACAGAATTTGATACGCAGATTATACTCAAGACAAAAAATAAATACTAGTGTTACTGAAGGAATATAAGGGAATATACTACACTGTTTAGTAAATGCAAGATATTTCAATGTAAATATTTCCAATGTTCCAATGTAAAATAAAACAAAACATTATATTGTATTATATAAATATAATACAAAAAGATCTGGTATAGTAACAGCAAATCAGGCCAATAAATTAAATACAATAAGGTTAAAGACAAAAGATTTTGTGCATAATGTAAAAAAAATAAAATAAATAAAAGCACAATACATTATGCAAAACCTGTATGTTTTTTGCTAAATGTGTGATTTTGATGGATTTCAAACTGGATTAAATATAGGGTGGGGTGTATGTTTTGGTCACAAGAGCAAGTTGAACTTGACTAATGCAAAACACAAATATATTACTTTGCAAATTGGAAAGTAACCAAATCCTCCAGAAGCATATGACCAACCATAACCCTTTAAAACATGCATGTGATGGGAATCGCTACAAACCTCTCGTCTCCTGTCACTGTTCTCCTTCTGAAAATGCCATTTGATTGATACGTGCGGAGACCTGGCCTGGCACTCCAGGAATGCAGTGCTTCCTTCCACTCCATACTGCACTGCCTCCAGGGTGTTTCGGTTGGCTGGGAAAAAACATGTAAGTAGAACTAAGTGTCTAAACGCAGTGAAGTCTTTACACTATTGCTACATAGTGTAAATCATACTGCTGCTCTTAATTCATTTCTCACCATTAGAGTTGTAACCTCTGCACTGTCTAATCGGGTTGCCGTACTTCACGTCTTGCCTTCGACTGCGCCTAGCAGAGCAGAACATCATTTTCATAATTAGTGAACATCTAAAAATGCTAACATAGCATTTTTGACAGTTAAGCTGTAATTATTTTTACACCTATTTACACATTTCTTATGGAAAATCATTTGAATATGTTCATAGAATAATTATACTAAATATAAATGTGGACAGATTGAATATAAGGTTATAAGGTTTATACAAAAAAACCCTTAAAACCTTACAGCAACACTGCAGTAAAAAAGGTATGTGGCACACACACATCCTTCTCACCTCTTGTGGTTATTGGAGTAGCGGGAGCAGGACTTGCCATCCCAAGCACAATAAGGGTCACGGGCGAGGCAGCAGTCTGCACAACCCTCACCGTACACATCACATCTGTGTAATGCCAAGTGAGTCACTCCCACTGCTGAACTCACATACAGCTGTTGCTGTAAAAATCAGAACACACACATGCTAGTTAATTTTAATTTTGTCTCTACTCCAACTCAATCATTAACTCACGTGTGATTTCTTGTAATTACAAATTGAACTTATATCTTGCTTTATCAAGTCCTGCCATTCAATAAATCTCTTATTGATTTTGTTAGTGCATGGGCTTTTTGAGGAAAAAAATCTACACAATATATACTCTCAATATAAAATAGGTTAATTTTAACATAAAAGAGATGAAAAGTTAATCTACAGGAATGATCTGATATCACAGTCTTAACAAGAAAGTTTGTACTTACTCGTTTTGGAGAAATCTTCATTGTGGTTATTGGTGTTGGAACCTACAGTATGAAGTAATAAAGTTATCATCTTGTCTGTGATCTTAGAATATAAAATAAGGTATGTGTAAAGTAAAAAAATGAAGGTGATTACTCACCCTAAAGACCTCCACTTCCTCCAGAACTAGTTCCTCAGTCTGTAGATCATCTCGAGGTAGAACAATGACCTTCTGCACTGTCCCTTTGTCTGCGGTGGAACAAAACAACACTCATCATATAACGACATAGTGGCTTTTAGACTGTAAAACTTTTAGATGATAAATTCAAATATTAACAATGTCATAAGTAATTGGCTCTGTACATGTATTTTGCACAATGACAACAAAAGTTTTTTGTAATCGAATATAATAATACTATATTAATAATAATAGTGGTGGTAACCTGATGCCATATGCAAGTGCAAAAATCATTTAACACAGTGCACTTTTACAGTGCATCCGGAAATTATTCACAGCGCTTCACTTTTTCCACATTTTGTTGTTACAGCCTTATTCCAAAATGAATTAAATTCATTATTTTTCTCAAAATCCTATAAACAATACCCTATAACAATAATGTGAAAGAAGTTTGTTAAAAATTATTGCAAATATTAAAAATAAACAATTTTTTTTACATATTTTTGGGTGTACAGAACCTCTAAAGTTCTATCAGGTTGGATGGGGAGTGTTGGTGCACACCCATTTTCAGATCTCCAGAGATGCTCAATCGGGTTCAAGTCTGGGCTCTGGCTGGGCCACTCATGGACATTCACAGAGTTGTCCCATATATATATATATATATATATATATATATATATATATATATATATATATATATATATATATATATATATATATATATATATATCACCACCATGCTTTACTGTAGGGATGGTATTGGCCAGGTGATGAGCAGTGCCTGGTTTGCTTCAGACATGACACCTGGCATTCAGGCCATAACGTTTAATCTTTGATTCTCATGGTCTCATTCAGGTGCCTCTTAGCCAGGCAGGCTATCATGGCCATGTTACCATACAGGCCTGATTGGTAGATTGCTGCAGAGATGGTTGTTCTTCTGGTGATTTTTTTTTCTTAATTAATTTGCAAGATTTCAAACAATCTTCTTTCACGTTGTCATTATGGGGTATTGTTTATAGAATTTTTAGGAAAATGAATTTAATCCATTTTGGAATGAGGCTGTAGCATAACAAAATGTGGAAAAAGTGAAGCGCTGTGAATATGCACTGTATAGATTAAACATAACCTGGTACGAACTTAAAATGTGAAACAAAGGTGAGCATTAGCATGAACAGACAATAACTAAAGAAAGTCAAACAAGAGACAAGAGTCTATATCTAAGTCATACTGAAAGTGTAATCTTATGGCATGACAATATTGTTTCATTTTTCATTACAATACAAGATTAAAAATTTTTTTTTTTAAGGTTTAGATACAGTCAGTGACTCATTCTTACAATTGTTCAATCATGTGGCGGCAGCACACTGCATAACATCAAATTCAGAATGGGGGAAAAGTGTGATCTTAGTGACTTTGACTATGACATGGTTGTTTGTGCTAGAGGATGTCCTGATATTTTTGTACACAATAGTTTCTAGAGTTTGCACAAAACTGTCAGGAAAAACAAATTACATCCTGTATAAGTAGGAATGTCTTGTTGATGAGAGAAGATTTCCTAGTTTGAGTCTGTGCTACTTGTATTCAAACTTTCCAACATTTAAGCATAAAAAAGGAATATAATTTAAGGATAAAAAATAAAGTAGATAAATAAAATGTATAAACTATAGAAAATATTAGTTTATTATTCCTAGTCTTAGCTGACAGGAGTGGGACCTGATTTGGACTTGCCAGGACGTTTGACATGCTGTGCATTCTAAGATGCTCTTCTGCTCAGCATGGTTGTAAAAAGAGCTTATTTGAGTCACTGTAGACTTCCTGTCAGCTCAAACTAGTCTGGCTATATTCCTCTGACCTCTCGCATCAAAATCAAAATTCCCAGGAGATCAGCAGTTTCTAAAATACTCAATGCAGCCCGTCTGGCACCAACCAAACATGCTACATTTAAAAAACAACATTTCTCTCACCTGTTCCTAAGAACAGCACCTCGTAACTCCCATCTGCTGCTGCAACTTGGTCCACAGTGATAGTGGTGAACTCGTAATCAACGTTGGTGCGCATCACCAGGGGGCGCTTGTGCACCGGATACACAGCGTTGTACATGGTGGGGTGGTTCCGCATAAAGTTGATAACCTCGTCTGGGTAATCTTTAGTGGATTTCATGTTGGGAGTGAATGTCCCTCCTGGGCACTGAGTTGAGAACACAAACACTTAGTGGATTGTATACTATATTGTGCTTATATTTGTGGCCTTCTTTTACATTTACATAAATCAGAACAAATATAGTAGATATATATTAGCAAATGTGCAGGGAAACTGCATTCTTGAAGCAGACAAATATGCTTCAAATTATGTAGAGTACAAAAAACGTTATCGAAAAACCAGTGCAAAAGAACAAAGAAAAAGATCAAAAATAATGGTTAATATAATAAAAATGTAGAATATCTGTGGAATTGCACATTAATGTGCATATGCTTTTACTGCTAAGATATAGCGCAATAAAAGTTACTTAAATTTTTTCAATAAAAGTTACTTATAATTTGTCACAAGTGAGTTCAGGCTAGAATCACATAAATGCTGTTCAAACCCAGACCTGTGGTAGACAGGTAGCAAAGCCTAACAAGACTCATTTAGTCTCAAACAGCCTGGCTTGATCTCTCATGAGAATACATGTCTCTCACTGAGACAGTCCTATAAAAACTTGGTAGTAAATTGTGTTGAGACTGCGAGCAAATAACACTACACCCACAGGCTTTCTCTCTCAAATCCGCCTGCGTACTACCATATGCTTGTAGATGGTAGGACAAGTCACCATTTCCAATCAGTGCTCCTACTTTTGCCTTAATGATGCATTCAGAGACACGCTTCTCCCCCCCTATGTTCCCAGGCTGCTTTTAATAAGCCAAAATTTCTCACGGACATCTCCAGAAATGTATTCTCTCATTAAAGATCATGTGTGGCCCTGCAAATTTAAACAGCTGTCAACAGAAAAAGGTCACTGTCAATTTATCGAGATAAACATAATTTCCTAATTCTTATTATACAATGCTCAGGGACAGATGATGAAGGATGTGTAAACAAAATAGACAACAAATAGAGCGAAAAAGAAGTACATGACAAACGTGGGAAAAAACAAGGGCAACCTTTGAGAAAAGGACTAGGAATTTTATTTTCCCTACAATAGTTGGCAAGCTCTTACACTAAACTGGAAAGCTGTATTAAAACACATAATAGGGTTTGTTGGACTGTCTCTGTGTGTTGAATTGTGAGAGAAATAAAGAGACGCTTACCGTGCCAGGCCGAGGGTAGGGGATTTTCCCCTGGTAGGCTATCCACTGGTAGTTTGGACCTTCCTTGTGGGCAAAGGGGCCATTGAAGACCATACGTACATCAGCCATGGAATACACACATATGGCTGAACCCTTAAACACTGATCTGGAGAGGAAAGCGTTAAAGACTCATTATAAATCATTCTGAGCTATTAAAGTTTTATGTATATTCCTCACTCATACCCATTCTTTTGTGATCTTATTCACACAAATATATAAAGGTACACATTATCATTATGGAACAGAGAGAAAAAGAGAGAGAGAGAGAGAGAGAGAGAAAGAGAGAGAGCGAGAGAGAGAGAGAACAAAGCGAGCTGTGAAAGCACTCCTGCCCTGCAGCAGAAAGACAACACATTTTTCATTACCATGTAGCAGTGTGCATTTGGCTTTACAAAGCTTAGACAAAACCTGGAGGCATCATTGATTTAATCTAAAATGGAAAGACTTGCAAATAAACTCTCCAACGCTGATCCCTGTTATTCGGTGTATATTTATATAGTTCGTATTTGAACCTTGCTAAAACTGCCTACTGTTCCCATTAGAGGCCTCTGTGCGCTGTGCTGAAATCCAACATCATTCATTACACTGATTGCTCTGATATAACATACAAGGAACAATATTCTGTTCCTCTTGTTGACAGGTTAACCATTTCCTTATAAACCTGCTTCTATTGTTTGAAGTCTGCCAAATCATATTAGATTGGAAACATTTGCGGTAAATCTGCAGTCGTGGCAGCTGGGATATGAAGGAAAAGCAGAGCTCATATTCTCCTGCCAATCTGATAATTCTGATCACCCAGTGGCATTATAACAAGCAACGACTGTATTCTACATACACTGATACTTACCCAGACACTGAAAAGACTCCATAGATGACAGGATTCTTGGTATCTTGAGTCTTCTGAATAAACACATCCCCTGCAAAAGTGCACAGGCTTAGTATAAGGTGTTGTGCGATTAGATATGGATCAATACTGCCAAATGTGTCTACAGAGGAAAGAGCTGAAAACCACATGTGAAATTAAAAAAGCACTATAAAGTTCTCATAAAGTTCATATATTCTCCCTCCAACTCTCCTGCACACATAGAAGCAGTAAATTAGGCCCAGAAGGCTATAGACAGTGCCCTGAGCCAAAATGAAAAAGAGGTTAATATGACAAGAGGGAGAAGAACACACTGCTGGACATGCTTGAGTACTATAGGATTGTAAAATGCCAGAGAAAAAGAGAAGGAAAGAGTCTTAGAAAAAAGAGAAAGACATATGAGGGGAGGGGATAGGTAGGTAACATACAGGTCTAAGATTAACCAAGAATCTCAAATGCAGTAACTTTACTAAAGACCTATTTTTTTATTTACTTTATTGATCTTTTTGTGGTCAGATCACTATTATGCTATTTATGTAACTTATGTAATGAATTATAATGTGTTGTAAATTTTATCTAGATAATGTGTTAAAGGCACACTGTACCAGACAATCCACATTTATTCGCTTCTAAAGGAAGGGCTGTATACTGGGCAAATGTACAAATACGAAAAAGAAGAGTCAGAAGATTGAGACATTCCATCAAGCGCATATGACAGACAAGGTAGGAGATGACCACTTATAGACTGTCATGGATAATCAGACACAAATGAATCATTAACACATTGAAAGCTCTCGGCTCATGATATGATGCGGCACTCTTGCTAACGCATCCTAGAAAAGGCAAACAGCCATAAAATCCTGGCTGGCCCTGAGACGACTTGGTAAAACACGAGGTCAAACGGACTTTTCAGGAGTGAATTCCTTCCACACAATCACAGAATTAGAATAAACACCAGCAAGGAGGAAAGCCAGAGGCCATGATGAGGGAGGAGGAAAAGAAAAGTCTGTATGGAATGTGATAACTGAAATGAACCGGGCCCGGAGCAACCACTTCACCATTTTGTAGAGCCTGCAGAAGTGATAAAAAAATCCATGCTTCACACATTTGGATTCAATTGTGGCTAAAGAGAGGAAGACTGGTTGTTTCTGCTGAATTTATTGCCCACTTCTGTTTCACCCTGTCAATCATACGCTGGGCAAGACTCCCTTACCTTCTGGCAAGCCTGGCTAAGTAATACATTCACAGATTCACACAGTCATATACACATTCACAGGAAACAGCACATACAAATGGCATCCACACTTAAAGACACTTGTGTAAAGAAGGCCCATGCTTTTTCATGTCTATGCCCAGCTTTCCAAAGTATATTTTAATATTTTGGGTTGACTTTTTTAAATGAATGTGGATTACTCAAGGGATTTCTTTCTGACATTGGAAACCCATTTGGCCTGTTATTTGACTTCCAGTACTTAACTTGAAAGAAAAAGAAGCACTTCATCATGAGAAAAAAAGAACAGAAATGACTGTTTCCAAATAGTAAACTCTGGAGAGCTATTGCAGTCAATCCAGCTAGAACGTTTTACAGAAATGAACTGTAACTGAGCTTTTCTCTCAGGCTTTAATTCTCTGGAGAACCATAAATTGACACCAACTTCACACACACACAAAAATAGAAAGGATATTATATATTAATTTATACGAAGAAATAAATATAAAAGAGCCTAATTTAAAATCTGCAACACAACACACAATTACTCAAGTGGTCCTTTCTTCTCTCTCTCTCTCTCTCTCTCTCTCTCTCTCTCTCTATATATATATATATATATATATATATATATATATATATATATATATATATATATATAAACTTCACCAAAAATTTTCTTAAAACATTTGTTTTACTGATGCGCTTTATAAAAAAGACGTGATGATGACTATCATGACAATGAATGTGAAAATGACTAATAAAACAAGCCCAGAGAAGAATAGACTGATAGAAAAGCTCAAAGCATGCAAATGATCCTATTCTATTTTTTATTTAAGCATAAATGGTATGCTAATCAACTGTAAGAGTTTTGGAGTTTTGTTGCTATATTCCAAATGTGATTGTTATAAACCAATTTTTTCCAGCTGTTATTTTTTGCATCTGCAATAATGGAGCAGCCTCGCAGGGGGAGTGTGACTCAAGGTCTGCTGCCACAGGAACATATTTTTAAATCCACTTTAGCCCTACCAAAACATGTTAATTGTTGGCTGAGACACTTTTTTTTTTTTTTTTTTTTTTACAAATGCAAAATCTGCAGTTTTCATGTCTTAAATCTATTCCAGACAGCATCCAGACAAATCTTTTAGCACAAAAATATTGGAGAAAATTCAAAGTAAAAGCTAATCATATAGCATGATAAACAAGTCAATATGTTTGATTGGATGACACAGCAACACATCTACCACATTTAATTAATTCCTTGTAAGCCCACCCTTTAAAAATGGGTTTTTGGGTGGGTTTATCTAGATCAGGGGTCACCAACCTTTTTGAAACTCAAAGCTACTTCGATTAATGTGAAGGGCTACCAGATTGAGACACACTTCTGAAATAACAGATTTGCTCAATTTACCTTTAATTTTATGTTATTATTAACAATTAATGATATTCATCTATATCTAGTCATCTATATTTTAATATTGTCATTTTCAAATTCACACCAATGCAAGTGTGATTTAAAAAAGAATAGCAACAAAAAAAATGAGATGCAGCTCACTGGTAAGTGGCGCTATGGTGAGCTATTTTTAGAAAAGGCCCACAGGCGACTCATGTGGTCCTTGCGGGTGCCATGTTGGTGACCCCTGATCTAGATTGTGTATCTTATAAGCAAATTTTTATTTTTTAATGTTTACTGAAATGTGGGGTTTATATCTTATTAAATTGAGAATCTGATATGAATAAAAACATAAAAACCAAGAGCAATTGATCAAAGCAAACCAATCACTTTGAAATGAAAAATAAAAAATACACACTTACGGAGCTCGTCGAAGTGCGTCTCAATGCCGTCAGCCCCGGTAACGGAGCAGATTAGTCGAGCTTTCAGGAAAGTGCTCCACTTGTTTACCAAACAACAGTGACCTCCATCATCATTCTGTAAAGGCACAAGGTAATATTCATAAGCTATTGGTAAAAATATTTGACATCTGTGTAGAATCTTAAAATGTGGTTTTGTACTATTTGCAATTCAATTATATAATATATCTGTGTTTTCGGTCTCAGATAATGCCATTCTGCATAATTCACAGAACCGACAACTGCGTTTAGTTACACAGAAGCGTCTGATATAAAGACATTGAAGTTGTGCTTTTGGTGTTATGCTTCAAATCGCACACAAAAAATCTGGGATTTATTTTAAATTGTATTGAAACTAAAATCTTGTTGTTTTTTTAAATCCTTCATACAAAAGGTGAGATTTTCTCAACCCTAAACCCTTTACTGGTGGCCACAGATTTTTGGACTCCACTGAACTGTATATGCATGTGAAATGTTATAATAGCTTTTTAAATCTCAATACTTCCCTAAAAAACAATGGATTTGCATCCATTTTTCTATTTATAAAATCTGGGTCAAAGACTTCATAGAGTAATCTGGCTCCATAAACGAAGATCAACCAGACATTTGTGTTTCGACTAATCTTAAAAACAAGACAAAGGGTTTAATATAGGATTCTCTCACACTCAGTGTAGTATATGTGTGGGTTGCATGGGCGGGGTGGGGTATGGTTGTAAACATTGCCTCTGAGCACTGCTTAGACCCATCTGCTATGGATAGCTGCCAACTCCAATAATGAGACATGGCAATGCCCAGTGACCAGCAGCCAACAACTACCCACACGTTACAAACATTCAAGCGGGAAAGAATGGATTTGTGGAAATAAGAATAAGATTCATTATTACAATATAGCTGATAAACATGACCATGGATAACTATCACTTTAGGACTCATTATACAGGTGTGAATTACTTTGGATATGAGTTGCTCATTCAGGATATGAATACTGTAGTTAAATTTGTGGGGGGGGTCCATGAATAACTGCTTATTGCAGAAAAAGTGCCTATTATGCAGAATGTGCCTGTTTGTATACAGCGTACAATGTATGCATGTGTAGGTATGTGTAGCTCACCAAACAGATCCTGCCAATTCTGGATTGAGTCATGGGGGTTTGGCCCATCTCTGAAGCCTTCTCACGAAAGAAAAAGTACAATTTGTCGTCATTCTTCTCCGCACTGTCTGGTATGAGCTGTGCATGAACAAATGTGGGATCTAAGAGAAATGGATATGGAGAAAATTACAAGAAAGAACAGGTTTCATTTATAGTAACACCATATAATATTTGATTTTAGATAACCAATTTTATAAAAGAAAAAAATGACTTTTTGTTGAATTACCTGTAGAAGGACAACAAAAATGTCACAACCAGAACTATATAGACTATGTCTATCTTGTATATCATTTTCACTAAACACAGAGACAAATACTGCTATATTCCTGATCACATAATATATTGGCAAAATAAAATGTGTTCTGGTTATGAAAAGAGATCATGCCAAACACATAATGCTCAGGGCAATAGTAGGTTCAATCAACCTTTGGTATGTGTTTCAGCGAGCTATGTGCATACCATTGAGCCAGCGTGAGTTGTACTGGTCAGTCCTCATGGCCGTGTGTTTTCCTAGCGTACGGAAAATGGCAGAGTCGGTTCCCATAAAATCGATGTACACTCCAGCGTAGAGCTGGCCATCTGTCCAAAGACACAAAGGGACCAACAAAAAAAAGAGGAGGCGGAAAGGGATGCACAAGCATTAAAGACGTTCTAACTACATCCCACAGGGAATGAATGAATTACCAGGCTCATTTGCGTGATTTAAGCTACAGTATATGAGTAAACAGCTTTATTTCTGGATAACGAAAAAAATGTAATGGGCAGATATGTTCCCAAGGTCCTTACTGATCAGCGCAGACACACTGTTCAATTTGGGGTCGAATGGGCATTTTCCCTTTCCAGAATCCACTTTACCCGGCTCCAGACGAAAGATGTATTCCTGGAATATGGGGGAAACATGCAGAGTCCACATTAATGAGTCTGCAGTGTACATTAGAAAAAAACATTATTGATTATCTTAGTGTCCTAAAGCTTTCCTGGTTTTCACACTGTCAGCAGGTCAAAACCTATAACATAATGATTTATGTCAAAAGTGTAACTTCTCACTGAATTTTTGCTGCCACAGGAATTTTTGGATTCTAATGGACAGGGTGAAAAACAAAAGCATCAATAGTTCAGAGTTTCTTGTGTTGCATATAGCCACGATGCATGCATTACTCAATCACTACAAAATGCTTTCATATTGGGCATAATGGGCAGGATACAATTCACTAACCACAATCCATACAGTTAATACAAAACAATCAGTTGCAGAATTGTTATGATTCCTCACCAGCAGATAAAAGGATTAGTTTACATATGGAGCTGTCACAAGCCAGCCAAAGACAAGCTTATCCATTAAAAAACCCAGTTTTTTAAAGCAATTTCCCATGCTTCTTGAATTAATAATGGTCATTCTAATAAACCAAAAATATTTTGTACGAAGGCAAAATGCATGTCAAAAATGTTCTATTCAAAACTGTTACATTTTCAGTAGACAACATTTGTTTGGACTATACATACATCGTTTCATCAAACTAATAAGCACAAGAAGCACTTTCATTTTTCTGTTAAACTCTACTTTTTGAATGTGTATATGAAAAGATGAGCAGGTTTCCCACCTGCCACAACATCCTGGTTTTAGCACGAGATCTTGGTGAAGTCAAAACAAAATTTTGTCTATCGAAGTGCAATCTAACAGGCTCTGCCTTTGAAGTACACTCCCCATGAGGTAAATAAAGATTTATCTGTACGTTGCACGATTCAAACAGCTGTCAGAATGGAAGTTCCAGTAAAATAAGATTAGAATCTGTTGTGAATGCGATGCATGTACGACAGTTAGATAAACGCAGATTTCAGTGTGAATCTCCAGTTCGACAGGTACCATGCATGAAATTCATGTCTCGACAAATCATCCATTATGTTGCACCCTTGAATAAGGGGAACATGCCCCCGTTTGGGATTTGCTCAGCTGTGACACTTTACAAGCAGGCTTTAAATTTAACACTTAACCTAGATTAATTTTTTGGCTGACTCATCTCTTTGCTGTTGTAATAACCTACAATCAGTGGGTGTCGGGAGGGTTTGCTTTTTATACACTGTCTCTAACGCCACTGTTTGGGCATGTGTAGGCAAATCTGACAGGATGAGGCATCCAAAATCAGCATTTTTTTACCCCCTTGTTTATGTATGTTTCCCACTGACACATTTAACAGCAGCCAAGAACAGCTGCTACACTGTGTACACTCATCCCCTTCTCTCCCACCACACCAAACTAACACGGATGCCACATGGCTGATAAAATTAAAAACAAAACTTTTAAACTGATCCTAAGATGTAGATTAAAAAAGAAAACACAGAAATCCTTTAAAAAGATCTTGATAATATATTTTTTCCACTTGAGCAGGTATATTGTGTCCCACCTTCGGTGCATAAGGCTCAGGCGAGGCACTGGGTTCAGCTGCACGACTTGTTCGGCCTCCTGCTCGAAGATTCTGATTCTGGAGCAAAGCCTATGAGACAGGCAATGTTAGTGTGTTAAGCTTTCACTTCACACTGTAGCTTCTTGTCTAAGAGTGACAGGGAAGCATAGTTAGTTAAAATAAAGAGACATGGTGTCATGCTGACTAATTTCATGCTTTGTCAAACTTTAGAATTTTACTGTTACACTGTAAGATGCACAGCATGCAGACATGTTTGTCACGGTCTGGGAAAATCCACTACACGTGGCCAAACACAATAAATGAAAATCTCCCAGTATAGTTTGTTTTTGTGTGTAAAACATTATATGACATCTCTCTCTTGAGATTTCTTCAAGAAACTAGTTACATGTTTCATATTTTACTAAAAAGATTTTATTTGATTTTTTTCTTGCCCAGGCAAATTCCTTAATCCAAAACATTTAATTGGGTAAGAAGCCAGTTTAACAGATGTGGTGGCAAACTAAATAAATCTGCTAAAACCTTAGCATCTAGGTGTGATTTCCACACAAAGTAAATTACATGATTTGATCAGGACACTGGCTAGGTCTGTGGCACCTAACCAATTGACTGAAGAAATTTTGTTTTGAGTCCAAAATATGATATATAATATATGTGTTAATAGATCCGAATTATAGCTGTCGTTTACTGATACGTACATTTGGATGTGAGAAACAAATTAGAAAATTTAAAAATATTGATTGAAAGCTAATAAAAAAAAGAGTGATATCAGAAAAACTAACAAAAAGACATCTGTGTGGAGAAAGAAAGGATCTGCTTATGATCCAAAACACACACAATTTGAGCATTGTAAAGCATTATGTCATGGCTAAGGCTTGCATCCTACTTCTGGATTGGGCTCACTAATCTTTACTGATGTTGTAACTCATGGTGGAAGTGGCAGAATGAATACAGAAACATTCTGTCTGCCAATTTCAACTGAAATACAACAGAAAATCTAATTGGGAGGTACTTCATCATGCAGCAGGACAATGATCCAAAACAAATTGAGAATACAAAACAAAGAATTTTTATTATGTAGAAAAAAAGGATTTTGACTGGCAAAGTCAATCACCAGACCTTAACCAAAAGTGAGCATCATTTTACCTTGTGAATTGAAAACAGAAGAAAGAAGACCCCAAAATCAAACAACTAAAAGAAATTGTTAAGTGACTTAAGCAAGAAGGCAGTTTGATGCAATTATTGCAAGCAAAATATATGCAACCATTAATTGAACTTGTTTGTAATTATTTATTTTAGGTAAATAGGTTTCTTTACATTTCTCACCTGAATTGTATGCCAACAAAGGTGAAATGTTCTAAGTTGTTTAAGATGTACATGCGAATATCATGAAATTAAAGTTGAAATTTTGTTGTCTAATGTTTATTTTGAAATCAAAATGACCAGTATATACCAAAACAGATAGATAAATAAATAAATAAATAAATATTAATAATAAAAAATGTAATAGTCTTGCACTAATATTTTTTGAAGACTGTATAAAAGCCAGTTTTGAGTGTAAGCCTGCACATATACAGTGCAGATAAATTAAATACAGAAACAAAAAATTTTCACACTAAATAAAGGATCATTCATTGCAAGAAAATAGCCCAAAGAAATAGAATATATGGTAAAATTCTAAGAATAATGTAAGCCTGACTTAAGTCAAGTAATCACTTTGAATTATTTTCTTGCGCTTTGAATTCTCATCCAAATTGTGCAGCTGTATTCAAGTGCACTATACATGTAAAGATCTATGAAGACTGGTAAATGAAATATAGATAAATGAACAAATGATCGTCTCAGCCAGCCAAAATGAAATAAATTTATATTTTACAGTTAAAAAGGATGCACCAAGAAAAGCTTTATTACTTAGAGTAATTATTTAACCAGAAATAAAATAAAAAAGATGAAAATCAGCACATCTTAGGTGCTTCATTTAATCTCAAAGACTTACATTTTCTAGATAGGCTGCGCATGTGACATGTTACTTGTTCATGTGTAATTAAGCAGGTGATAGATGTTATTTCTAAATATATTTATACAATTATATCCATTGATATGATCGTATTTCAAACTATTAAATTGTTCCATTTTTATTTCTTAACATTCTTTATTATTGGTTAATGATTTGCAACATGAAATATATTTGCAAAACAAAATCAACAAAATAGCAAAGAAGTATACTTCAAATAAAGAAAGATGGCGCTGTCATTTCACTGGCTCACCTTTAATAATTACGTAAAATAACCAAAAATACCAATATGATGTAGAAACGGGTGTAACCCCATATTTGGCTGAACAGATTCATTTCAAGAGTATGGACTTAAGTTTTAGGAAAATATTGAGACTAATCCTGCAGTAGAAGACATTCTCCAATAAAAATGTTTTTTGACCATAAATTCTGCCACAGTCCAGTGTGGTTCAGTGGTGTTGAGTCAGAAACGGTTAGTTTGATCTAGGATCTGGGGTGAGAGTGCATTCCTTTATTATACTCTGTGACTAAGAAAGAAAGTTTTGACCTTATGACCCCAGAGGTTACAGCAGGTCATCTGTGAGGCAGATGCATTACCTGTGATTTTTGACCCCTGTCCACGTAAGTGCAAATGGGGTTGTAGGCTCCTGTTCCACATACATACAGGTGAGTCCGGTTCCATGGTTCAATCAAACGGATGAAGTTTCCACACTCGCCCTAAAAGCAACATAAACACACAACTATGATCAATTATTTCACTTAATGAGTGTTTCTATCCAAATGTAACAAAGGTTCTGTTGGCAATAAATTCTGTTACACAAACATTCTTAGTAGTAACAAGTGGTTTAATTAAAACAAAACCTTGGTTTGTGTATGCAATATTTAATTTTCTTTCCATTCAGGTTTTCAAAACCTTCACTATTGACACCTTATGTTTTGCTGTAATATCTGACTATGAAAGAAAACCTACTTTTGGAACCTGATGCACATTTGTATTACTGATATGTTTTATGTTTTCACATGAAATGTTTAAAGCTTCCCTTGGACTGGCCTTATGTTTAACTCCCATGTGGTCTTAGAACTTTTGCCACAATAATAATTCACGTCCCTTTCAGTTCTGCTTTTATGTGCAAAGAGTGTACAAGGTATTAAAAAAAAATGATAAAAAGATGACTGAGCATCAACGACTTCAACACACAAGTGGATACTTACATTGAT
The DNA here is from genome assembly GCF_014805685.1 of Silurus meridionalis. Taxonomy (NCBI): domain Eukaryota; kingdom Metazoa; phylum Chordata; class Actinopteri; order Siluriformes; family Siluridae; genus Silurus; species Silurus meridionalis. The sequence goes on along the minus strand of NC_060884.1, from coordinate 12,751,199 downwards.
GTCCTTCCCTGACAGAACACACTCATTCTTCCTCAGAGGAGCCACAGGCCAATGGATCTAAAAAAAGAGGGAGAAAAAAATGAATACTGAAAGCTATTACAATAAAACATTGTATTAATGGAGATTTTATTGCAGTCATGCATACAGCGTAAGCTCACAATGATGGGAATTGCATTTAACCATCCAAATAATAAAACTTTCCACAGGGTTTCCTGGCCTGCTTTGGTCTTAAGTGACTGAAACAGGGTTAAGTTCTGAAGTAAAATGACAAACTAGCTTCTTCTAATGACAGAGATGTTTTACTAATGTACTTAATTTTCTAGAATACATACATTTGTAACTTTCAAGCTAAATCTTGGGTACCAGGGCTGCACTTTAGATAGTGTAAGTCAATACACAATATTAAAAATAAATGAAAAAGAACGAGTAAATTTTTCTTATTATGATCTTCAGGAAATTTGGATTAACCTGCTCGTGTGTGAAATATATGAAATATTCTACAGAGATTAATGTGTTCAGGTAACAGGTCTGAGAAAATGTTAATGTTAAATGTTAAGACCAAAGTTGTCATTTCATAACCTATAATTGGATGATGCATGTAAAAAGATGTTTTAAGCATGAGCTCTTAGACTGATTTAAATGGATCAACAGAAACTAGAGATAAAGCCAGGTGAAGCTTTCACAAATCGTTTTTGTTTTGAACAAATCCGTGTATGTGTGCAATGTAAGGATATTGTTAAACTATATGCATTTATTACGCTATGACCATCCAACATAAGCTGATTAAAATTGATCATGATAATGACTATTCTGTCTTAGTGCCAAATTAATACTTTAGAAGTATTGAATTAAACGTATACTTGTGTCTGTTTTTGGTTAAATACTTTAGTGTTCAGAGTTCAAGATAGAATATGAGTATGTTCCTGCTTACTATAAGAGGCTCCTTGTTGATGTCATTTAGGTCCAGGGAGAGGATGTAGTCTTTGCTTCCCACATACATGCGGTCATGATCCTCGTCCATGCGCAGAACCCTGTAGTCAGTAGAGTTGAGCAAGAAGGCAAAGTGATGTGCCGTGCCTGTAGACTTCAGCTCTGCAACAGGAGAGGGAAAAAAAGCCAACACTGGCATTTAGAAGTGGTTTGACAGAAACTAGGAATAAAGCCAGTTGAAGCCTTTGGAGAGCCTTTTGTTATGAATAAATCGGTGTACTTGTGCAGTGAATGGATGTTAATGAACAATGTGCATCTATGACTCTACAAACATCCATCATCATCTAAGAAATGGCTGTTTACTGATAAATGATCACGCTAATGGCTATTCTGTTTCATTTCTGTATGCCATTAAAAATAGAAAAAAAAACCTGAGCCAAGTACAAACCTCAGAAGTTCTCCTCTGAATAAAAGCAGCTGAATAATTGGACCCCAGCAATAAAACTGTTTATCTGAAACTGCCTATTCCTTGACTATTTTCCAGTCCACACACTACTGGCAGCTGCAATTCCCTCAGGACCAACAACAAAGCCAAAATCCTCTGTTATTATTATTATAACACTGTAATTGCAATGCGGCTTTCTCAGTGGCTTTGGGTCGTCACTGGGGAGCCATGAAAAAAGCACAAAACACTAAATGCTGTAGCCACGAGTAGTGAACACAATAGTAATCTGGTAGGATGTGAGAGCAAATTGTCCTTGGGTTTTAGATGTAAAAAATTTGATACATCACTGAGACTTTTCTGAAAGATTCTATGAATTTTAGACAATAGCTAATCATTTGGGTGACTTGAGAACCTCCCAATAGAATGCAATCCTTTTATAAAATCATGATTAAGAAATTAGACAGCAAATTATGAAAAAATCTCAGTGCATCATAAAAAAAATATGTATTTAATTGTGTAGCAAAAACAATTATTGTAAAGATTGTTCATATAAGAGTACAGAGCATTATGACTATAAACACTTTATGGTGTTGTGAGAGTGTACAAAGTAAGGCACTGTTAGAACACAGGCAATTCAAATTAGTTGTTGAGGCAAAACACAGGAAAAACGTTTCTACCTTGATAGCTAATCAGATTCCTTTTTATCACAAATGTAGGTTTGCTTGGATATAATTAGTAAATGTGTGAAAGGTTTTAAGTATGCAATCAGATGACATACACCAATTTTACAAAACTGGATAGGAACACCTGTAACCCTAGTCATTTATATAATTTAAATTAGTTTCAGCTAATGAAGAAACTGAAAACTTTTGAATGTGGCATGGTTTGAGAGGGAGAGGAAAAGTAGCATATCTAGTGAATAGCAGGGAGAATTGTTTTGTTGATGAGACAAGCCATATGAGGGATGCCCGGACTAGTTTAAGCTGACAAGAAGGCTATGATAACTCAAAACAATAACTCTTTACAACTGTGGTAAACGAAAAGAAATTCCAAAAAAACCACAAACTGCTAAACAGTGTTTTTTAGTGAATTGTTGGCCTTCTGGAAAGTATGCTCATTTACTGTGTATACTGTGGCACTGCTGAGGTGGTAGCCCAGGTTATCTTTGACAGTGGCCTTCAGCTCATTTGCATTTTTTGGTCTCTTGTTTCTCATTTTCCTTTCGACAATAACCCACAGATTCTCTATGGGGTTCAGGTCTGGTGAGTTTGCTGGCCAGTCAAGCACATCAACACAATGGTCATTTAACCAACTTTTGGTGCTTTTGGCAGTGTGGGCAGGTGCCAAATCCTGCTGGAAAATTAAATCAGCATCTCCATAAAGCTGATCGGCAAAGGGAAGCATGAAGTGCTCTAAAACTTCCTGGTCTATGGCTGTGCTGACCTTTGATTTGATCAAACACAATGGACCAACACCAGCAGATGACATGACTCCCCAAACCACCACTGACTGTGCAAACTTAACACTGGACTTCAAGCAACTTGGATTCTGTGCCTCTCCTCTCTTCCTCCAGACTCTGGAACCTTGATTTCAAAATGAAATGCAAAATTTTCCAGTCCAGTCCTTTTTGTCCTTTGCCCAGGTAAGACATCTCTATCGTTGTCTCTGGTTCAGGAGTGGCTTGACACAAGGAATGAGTCAGTTGTAGCTCATGGATACGTCTGTGCATGGTGGCTCTTGAAGCACTGACACCAGCTGCAGTCTACTCTTTGTGAATCCCCACCAAATTCTTGAATGGGCTTCATTTCACCTTCTTCTACCACATTTTTTCCTTCCATTCAACTTTCCATTAATGTGCTTGGTTACAGCTCTCTGTGAACAGCAGCTTCTTTAGTGATGACCTTTTGTGTCTTACCCTCCATGTGCAGGGTGTCAATGATCGTCTTCTGTACAACTGTCAAGTCAGCAGTCTTCCCCATGATTGTGTAGCCTGAACCAGACTGAGAAACTATTTAAAGGCTCAGTAAACCTTTGCAGGTGTTTGGATTTAATGAGCAGATTAGAGTGTGACACCATGAATTTCCTATATTGAACTTTTTCACAATATTTTAATTTTCTGAGATACTGAAATTTGGGTTTTCATTAGCTGTAGAACACCAAGAGTCAGTTTCGGACTGTAACTCATTTGTAACCGCAACAGTTTGAAGCAGGAAGATGGTGTGCAAAAAGAATGGAATGCTCCGGCTCATGTTTCTGTGTAACCAAACATCATCTAACACCTTGTCCTGGGTTGATAATGCGAACTTGATAAGGAGAAGTGAGAGCAAATTTGAGAAGATTTAGCTGCTGTATGGCACAAATTTTCAGTTCTGGGAAAGAATCCTGGCAATTCATATTAGAGACTGACTGTACATTCAGGTTCAAGGCTAGACAGGCTCAACTGATCTAATCCAGATACTAAAAAGAAATAACAAGCCAAGAATAATTATACCTAAATGCAACCATTCTTTTTGCCTTTTGGCACTTTATGTTTGGTTTCAGGAACTGGTACAATAAAACAAATTTATAGTCATTAATGTAATTCCAGATTATTATTTCTGTTGCAACTATTATGCTTTAAATAAATAGAAATTTTATACAACATTTTTATGATTTATTATTGAATTCCACATCATTTAATATGAAGAAAATGTGATTGCTCCGCTGATTTGTTACATTGCCAGTCAAAAGTTGGAAAACAGTCTTTTATGGTTTTTGACAAACACATGCATGTCTCTTTTGTGTATACAAACTAGGCAATTTAACAGTATGAAGATTTACTTTGACCAGTTGTTACAGATGTTCAAATGTATTTAATTGAAAAGCATGAATAACAGTTTTTAACATAGTTGGTATCCGGACAGTTAGTTTCTCCAAATATTTAGTTGTTTTCATTAGTTAGAAATTTCTTCATGCCCTGTTGATCCAGTTCACCCCAGAGCAGTTAAGTAGGATTTTAGGTCTGGTGATTGGGCAGGCCATTCAATGATTAGATAACACTCCATCATCTGTTTGCTCTGTAAGTTTTGCTGACATATGCTTTGTGTTATTATCTTATTGTTTGGTGAAATTGGTTACAATTAGACACAATCCAGACAATGTTTGTGTATGGAATGGTAGCCATGTTGGTTCCTGTCATCTCCAACCTTCCTTGCTATAAAACAATTCCAAACCATTAGCCTCCACCTCCATGTTTGACTGTGGCACTGTTTGGGTGTGAGTAACATCTTTGCCTCTCAACTCCATCTTACATAAGACCTTTTTTTAGAGCTAAAAATGTTTTAATTTGGACTCACCTGTCCACAAAACCTTTGTATGTTAATTATGACAACAATACTGTTCCAACATACATAAACATTTTTCAAGCTGTCAAACTTGAATTTTTCTTTTTTTTTATAATAAATCAAAATATGTCAAAATATGTCACACAAAAAAGAGCAACACTAAATATATGTGTAAAAAAAAAAAAGAATAATAATGTTTCATGCTTTTTTCATAGTATTATTAATTATTGATTAATTTGTTAAGTTGGTTATTTGTGTTCTTTTGGTAGAAAGTGCTTTTTAACAGACTTACTGTAATAAAATATCTAATCAAATACTTCCACTAAATTCCATAATCAAATACCAACTACAAAACAAGTGCTTAAATATTACTACTAATTAATTAATTAATTAATATTATTACTACTTTCTCAAAACTACTGTTGCATAATACTAATAATACATAATAACTCAGTGGTTGAGGTGTTGGGTTACTGATCAGAAGGGCAGGAGTTTAATCCCTGGTATCACCAAGCTGCCACTCTTGGGCCTTTGACCAAGGCCCTTAACCCTCTGTATTCCATTGGCACTGTATCATCTCTGATGCAAAGAAGGAATTTATCTGTAATATATATCTGACAAATAAAGGCTACTCTAGCACAGTTCAATGTCTTATTTCTATGAGCATATAATTCACCACCAGACAAATATATATATACAGCATTTTCTGAGTTTTCTGTCTGATGCTGAAATGTTTATTATCAATCACATTCATTAACATTTCAATGACTAGCAGTAGTTTAGTTGTTCAGTGATCCTCCAATCGTTATACTGAGATACAGTAAACTGGGTGAGTCAACAAAGTGTGAATTGTACACAATAAACAGTAAAATATTTTTCTATACAAAATTCATGAATATTACATTTATAAATTGTTTCAGAATTAAAATAAATTTTACTTATTAGTGAGTTTATAGATGCATGGATTTCTTGGTTCTGGGAATATAGAACTATATGGAAAGTGTATTGTGATACCCAACTTTCCCGCCATATATGGTTCTTGCCGAAACTGTCTTCCACAAACTGAAGGCACACAATTGTATTGGATGTTTTTAGATGCCATATCATCACATTTTCCCTTCACTTGAACTAGGAGACACAAACCTGTTCCAGCATGGCAATACCCTTGCGCACAAAGCCAGCTCCATGAAGATATGGTTTCTATGGGTTGGAGTGTAGGATCTTGGGTGGCCTGTTATACAGCACTAAGCCCTACTGAACACCTTTGGGGTAAACAGGTAAATCTTGTGGAATATTTTCTCAGAAGAGTGATGGTTATTTAAAAAAATGTGTACTGGGATGTTCAAAAACCAAATACAAATCTTGTAGTTAGGTGTCCCCAAACTTTTGTCAATAAAGGATTGTATAATTTATTGTAGTTTGAAGATTTGGGAAATGTGTGTATTATTCTGGGAAATGTGTATCCAATGGACAAAAAACACTTTACTTAGCAAACCTTCTCTATATATGTTAAGGAATTCTCTTAAATGAAGGCTGAGCAGAAAACAAAGGAGAAAAGGGCTGTAGTGCTAGGAGACATAGAATGTATTATATTCTAAACCAGCATATCGCAGCACTACCAGATGACAGGATCTTTACACGTGGAGTCATATAAAGTGCAGCAGCAGACACAAAACCTTCTTTTACCTGTGCGGGCATTTCAAGAGCATAGTTAAAATTCCTCCCGCTCTTATTTCAGCATTCCAATTAAAAACAAGAACAGATTAAGCTTGTTCCAACAGGACCAATGCCACGAGTGTGTCATTATCAGTGCTAATAAATGCAATGCAATGATTGAATATGTGGATGGGTAAAGGCAAAAATTTCAATTACTCCTTGGGCTGAACAAAATAAAAAATTGCTATTCAAGCCACTATTTTGTGGCCATGTTAGATTTTTGGAATATGTAGCAAACACAAGTTTGCAGCAATAGCTTAAACATGTAGTAGAATACACATAAATAACATGATCAGTTCAGTTGAATGCCAAAAGATGCCAATACTTGTACATGAATTACTCTATGGAATGGGCGATTCAACCTGAATTTACTCACTCTCTGTAAATTTAAATCAAATTTTATAATGAAATAGTGCTAAAAAGGGTATTTATTATGGGCAGTGTGGCCAGCAATTTAATTATCTTCAAATCTATGAAAGTCTTTTACTTAGGCCAAAAGGAAATACTTTTTTTGACAGAGAAGTCTGATAAAGGCTAGGACATTTGGAGGACATCGGAGCATCAGCAACACACTTACACACACATAGCCATCATTGCCCATAATCACCACAAGAGCAGATCTTATCTCTAGCATTCCACGAGCTGTCACTCCTCTATGTATGATTGAAAGAGAAGTAAAGGGAGAGGAAGAAGGAGAAAATGAGGTTATGGAGGATTTTTAGTTTGTGTATTTGTGTGTGTGTGTGTGTGTGTTAGCACATGTTACACACCTGTTCACTGATCTTCCAAATAAAGTATATGAGACATCGATTTTACTGGCATTCATCGACAAAGGATTAGCGCATCATCTTTATCGCTCCTAGATTTCTCCACATTGCAGAAGGGCCTGACTAGAGCTTAGAGTTTTAATCTAACAAGTCAGATAAAAATTACTTTTTCTCCCACCCTCCTCCTGTCCATCAAAGTGCACAGGGGAGAGAGAGTAGAGCAAACAGAATAGTTATGCTTGTCAAATAAGTTATACATTATAAAAGCATAACTATGATGCTTTATTTCATCATATCTTAAAATTACATCAGGTTGCAAAACTCAGCATTTAAACTAAGCAAAGTTTTTTTTCAATTGAGTGCTTAGTTTTGCTCAATTTCAAATCATTATGGTCATACAGTATATTTCAAATGGTAATGTTTTCTGCAACTGAAAACTATCATATACAATAGAAAATGAATCAGATTTTATCCCTGCTAAACCAACAGCCCAAAGGATTCAAATAATTAAATACATTGAAGAGCAGCGAATCATAATACATTAAATATTGGTAGTGTGATGAAAGAAAATAAAGCAAAAAAAGGAAAAGAAATAAAAAGAAAAAAAAAAAAGAAAAAAAATGAAGAGAAAAGAAAAGAAAAGAGAGAAGTGTGTGAACAGGTGCCCTGACATCTGTCTGTCCTGAGGGAGACAGAGAAAGCCACTGTTTGCTTTGGATCATGACTTCAGGGAGCCTGTGGTTCATAGTACTTGCGCGCACACACACACACACACACACACACACACACACACACACACACACGCATGCACGCACGCATACGAGCGCACCCGCACACACACACACACACACACACACACACACACACACACACACACACACACACACACACACTGTCTTAAGCAAATCCATGATCACACATTACTCTGACCTATCTGATTCTTTCTAATAGCTTTTAGCTCCAACAACAGCCCCAGGAGCAGATAAACACAGCACTAATTAGCTATAACTTGGCATTATGACCCACAGTGGTCTGCAGTTTCTCCTGCACCGTGAAGAAGCTTATTGAAAATGTCAAGTTATGTTATCACAAGATCAGGTCCAATAATAAGCTAGAGTGATGTGTATTTATTTTTCATTAAAGCTTTATATGGTATCATTTTTATCCAGCCTTCAAGAGTTACAGCTCCTGCCATTGGCCTTTAGAGTTTGACATTTTCTTTTCAATATGGCCAAGAATAACATCTTAATTTCTCTCTTCATATCGTTTCAAGAGTCAAATAAATCACGTGTTGGAAACAGATGGATGGTTGATGCTTGATTCACCAGCGGTTAAAGAATACTATGGGTGTACTGTATATGTGTGTGCTATTAAGTTTCTTAAAAACTAATAAAGGCTAAGATTTTCTTATATATACATATACATTACAGCAAAGTGAAATTCTTTCTTCACATTCACCAGCAATGGTAGGAAGCTGGGGTCAGACATGATATAGCACCCCTGGAGCACAGAGGTTTAAAGGCCTTGCTTAAGGGCCTAAGAGTTGCAGATTGGTGGGGTTTAGTAAAGTAGGCATGACTTGTATGTTAAGGAGCCAACATAACCCACCTGTATAAACCCATACTGCAATAAATCAGGATCGGTATAACCACACAGCTGGTTTGATAAGGTTGATCTGATGTACCCCAGATTTTTATGATGTAACTAGTCAGGAATTTCCCATGCCGCTTTTACTTTAAACGTCCTTTAAAACAAAATCCTTTAAATCCTTTCAACGTATTATTGTATTATCTATTAAATGTATCTTATTTACAGTATCCTGTTTGTGTACATTCAGCAATATACAGTACAAGAAATGGAAATAAACAGCTCATTGCTGAAAGTGCTGGCCAGGTCCCTGGTGGTCTAGTGGCTGGCCCAATGGTTAAAGGCTCTAGATGATGAATGAAAATCAACAGCCTAAAGATCCATGATGGTACTGTAAAGGGTTGAACTCAAGAACCACAAAGGTGGTTTTGGAGTGTAATTAATATAAACAGTCTGCTAAAATAGCTTAGGGCCACAATTGCCACAAACTATTTTACATTCAATTGCCTGGATGGGCTTCTTTTTGAGTCTAGTTCCTCTCAAGGTTTTTTCCTTATAACATATCAGGAAGTTTTTCCCTGCCACTGTTACCACTGGTTTGCTCTTTAGGGATAAACTAATTAATGATGCTAAATGCATATTTACAATCTATTTAATTCTGTAAAGCTGCTTTGGGACAATACCTATTGTTAAATATACTATAAAAATGAAACAAAATTTTATTGAATTGAATGTTATGTTGATATGGTTAATGTTGTTCAAGGGCTTATTGTAGGGCCCATAACCCTATCAGATCAAAGGGTATCTGTATATATGTACTGTAATGTATACATTTCAAATAAATGCATCTATTCTATAATGTACAATCTTCTTACAAAAAGCTACATAATGTAATATTTGGGAATTAATGAGCTTATGAACTTTTTGTAATGTGTAACTTTTTGCAGTCTTCCCTCAATGCAAATTTAATTCTTTAGTGTTCACTGTGTCACACATTAGCGTTGAAGTAATATTGCAGTCCAGGATTTGTTGTAATTTGAATTCAGATCACTCAGTCGCTCCAGACTGAATTAAAAGTACGAACAGACTTACCAACATCGATTAGTTTCCTAGCTTAGCAAGTAAAATATATATACACATTATAGGAAAATTTGTTGACCATCATTTATTATTGTCAAACTTTCCGTCAAATTAGGAAATAAATAAATAAATGTTCAGCAAATATAAAATCTTTTTTTTTCTATTATAGTATCAAACTTGTTTACTCTCACTCTTGTTTGCTTAAATTACTCTCACTCTTTCTCTTATTTTCTCTGTTGATTTGTTTAATGACTTGGCAGGCAGCATGTTGTACTTGTACTAATCCTTATTACATGATTGTCAGCTCATAGACATTATATTATATTATATTATAATGTGTAGTTAATTTCTTTTACATCCTACTTGCTTTTCTGTCCACCTTATATTAACACCGCATCAGTACAGATTACATTTCAGATTTCAAATTCTACTTTCTGTTATCATTCACTGACATGCAGTGGGCAGATCTTTAAACGAGCAGTCTGAGAGATAATTAACATCTCTGACCTGCTTGTACTTTTTCTAATCAGGCTCATTCTCCCTCGTTTCCTCCCCTATGTCATAGCAGCATGGCTGTTATTAAAAGGAATCCTTAAGGGTTATCATTCTTGGCTGAGGCCTCTCTTTTTCTCCACCCAGTTCTGCATACCAGACCACAGATTACAGGTATTGCCAAGTTCTTTCTTTTGTAACTTTGTCTCATCTCGTCCATCATCTTGCTTCTTTCACAGGAAAAGTGGAAGATAGCAGTACGAGAGTATGGCTTAAATTAGTATGAAGGTGGTGGGGATAAGAATTTTCCTTTGCTGTTCTACATTATGGCAACTGTATATTTTTAAAAACAAACCTATGCTGCCCTAGAGATTTTGTTTTAGTTCTATATTTTCATATAGTGTGTGTATGTATATACAGTATATCAAAAAGTGAGTACACCCTCACTGGCACAGTGTAACTTTAATATCAGCACATGGACACTTTAGCGACAAGCACACAGGCACTTTAAATCTGTACTTTAAAATTGTCAATATCTATGTGACATACATATCCATCCATTTCTGTTTAATTATTGCAATCTATAATCTATTTATTTGTTTATTTAGTACTGTGCACAAGTTTTAGACAGGTGTGAATGCAGTAAAATAAGAATGCTTTTAAAAATAGCAGTGTTAATATTTGCAGTATTCATTCATGGAAAATGAAAAGTATCAAAACAGAAGACAATTACAAATCAAATCATTTGTCAATATTTGGTGTGATCACCCTTTGCTTGCAAAACAACAATTATTTTACGTATACTTGCACACTGTTTTCAAAGGAACTGTACATGTTCTGAACATCTTGAAGAACTAACCATTTATGTAGATGTAGGCTGCCTCAAATCCTTCTGTCTCTTGATATACTCTCAGTCAGACTCGATGATGATGAGATCAGGGCTCTGTGGAGGCCAAACTTTTACTTCAAGCACTCTCTATGGTGAATATTTTAATGACATTGGCTGTATGTCTGGGTCCTTGGCCTGCTGCAGAATAAATTTGGAACCAAACAGACACCTTGCTCATTTTATTGCATGATGGTTAAACATCTGCATGTATTTCTTAGCATTGAGGACAGCATTAATCCTGACCAAATCTTCAACTCCATTTGCAGAAATGCAGCCCCAACTTGCAAGGAACCTCTACCTTGCTTTACTGTTGCCTGCAGACTCTCATTCAATACTTTACACTATTCCGGCAGGAACAAGTTGCTCAAGTTGAATATGCATGTTTTAGACATATCTATTTATCTTTTACTCTTTCTGTTAAGACCAGTGAAAAGATTAGATTTTTAATGGATTTTTTAGCCAGCACTTAGCCTAATAAAGGAAGTTATAGCCTGACAATTCCATAGTGCAAACACTTTTATGAATGATGGCACAAAGCTGGTTATTATCTAAGCAATTTTGTGCATAGTTGCAAAAAAAGAGGTCACAATGTGTGTATATGTAATATAATATATACAGTAGATATTTGTTTATTTATTTATTCAGGAGTCCTAATCTTAGTTCCTGTTAACTCTGTGTACAAAAGAAAAAGCAAACGTTTTTGCTGTAATATATACCTTCTGAATTTAACTCTAGGAGGTATGGGAACCATCTTACCAAGCCGCCAATGATTAAATTAGTTTGCAAGAGCAAGGTCCAAGGGTCAAGAGTGTTATCACAGCCCACAAACCACAAGCAACAAAATTCAGCTCAGATGGCCCCTTCTTGGATTCTTTACATGAGGACTGGAGGTGCAGTCTAAACTCCTCCTGAATGCTCAACGTACACCCTCCTTGACCCCTGTCAACTGAAAACAAAGGAAGGATCACCACAAGCTAGTCAGAGTGCAGCACAACCTGGCATTCAAGCCTAATGTCATCTGACAGCCCAAAGACATGCACTTTACAATGGCAGCTGGATGCATATGAGCTTAGAAGTAAAAGGCGAGGATCCACTTGCACACAGAGTGGTCTTTATGCTCCCTTACTGGGTCTAGTCTTAAGAGTACTTAAAGTACCTTCTTTGGTGGTAATCTTTACTATTAACTTCAAGCAACCAAAATATCAGGTTTTAAATATTCACAATTGCTTGCATTAGCAATGGTTAAACAAAAATTATATACCAAAAATAATCCTGGATTGTTCACAAAAGTCAAGCATATGGCAGGTTTAAAAGGTTAAAAGCCAAGATTTCTGTTGTGGCTATTGTATGAAATGATACTCTGTAATCAGTGGCAGAATAGAAATAAATGAGCAATCAGGGATTATGCTGTCCTGTCATACATTATTCAAGAGTGGAGAGTGAAAACTCTCAATAACACAGCATGTAGAGCACCACAATGCATCAGAAACGCATCTGTCTTTTTCACTCTGTGTCTCTTATTGTCTCTCTCGCTCTCTCTCTCTCTCTCTCTCTCTCTCTCACACACACACACACACACACACACACACACACACACACACACAGACACAAACCAAGTGTCCCTGGGGAGAGGAACATGAGAGAGAAAAGCGTTCTTCTTCATGGGAGGTGTGAGTCAAGATTCACATTAACCATAAGCAGTGCAGTGCCCAAGTAAAATATCTTAATTATATGCTAAAATGTGCTACCAGTTTAACTTGATTATGGCTGAGAAAAAAAATATGAAAATATGAAAATATATATTTGTCATTCATGTTCCTTCTGAAAATCAGTAACAGGTCCTGCTCTTTAAAAAACAAACAGTCCCTAAACACATAGCGGAAAGCCTACATATCTAATATCTTTCTAAACGCAGAATAAAATATTGCAATAACATTTCTTTTTTCAAGTATACAATGGCTTTAGTCATTAGCCGTATGGTCAATCAAATTATTTCTAGTCAAGAACAACCCTCAGGCACTATCAAAACAAATTTTGAAAAATAAGTTCACTAAAACACAAAACGTTATATTTCTTTCCTCATGAGAGTGAACTAGTTTTCAAGGCACATACTTTGCAGGGACACCTTAATATAATATAATAGGCATATAAAGCAAACATATAGGAAAATGTTTTTTTCTACAATTTTAGCAGTAGAGTGTGAAATATTATCATATTAACCATATTACCCTAATAACGTCTAGTATTAGATATACATATTAAATCATAGGTGAAAATCCTAACGGAGCATCCAAAATAAATAGTAGTAATATTAATATAATTAAAAAAATCTAATTTTACATTGATTATAATGAATATAATTGTATATAATTATAATTAATATAATATAATATAATATAATTAATATAATATCATATAATTAATATAATATAATATAATATAATATAATATAATATAATATAATATAATATAATATAATATAATATAATATAATATAATATAAAAAAAATAAACCAGTGAATGTCACTGGATATCATGGCATTGGTGATATCATGTACAAAAGATTGTAATTTTTCAGTTGTATACATTTGGGTTGGAAAGGGTTGACAGATACTAGACAGAATGGCATGCTTAATCACACAGACTCTGGAAAAAAAAATCCAGCCCTGCAACACCAGTAAAACACCATAAAGATAAAACAGGAAAAAGCACCGCGCTCACCGCTGATGAATGAGGTTTCAGTGCCCTAAAGAATTTGTCATGGACTTTCATAGAGGCCAGGAATTATACAGTCCCATACGTCCTTGTTCCAAAACAAATGAGTGTCCCATATGGCACTACATGTGCTGAGAAAACTGATTGTCCAGAAAAGCAACTCAATCTTATAAAAATATATAAATAGATTTTAGATATAAAAGCATCATTAAGCACAACGCTGGATTATGTTGTACAGTTACCAACATAGATCATAAATTTAACACATTTGCTAAACATATTACTTTGTTCATTTACAATAGAAAACCCAACAGTAATAATTAATTACACTGCATTCCATGCTTAAGTGGTTGGCTAGACTTATGTGTTTACTTCTACAACACCCAGAGCTTAAATGTGACAGAAATGACACAGGATTACTGTCCTTTGGCAACTCATGGTGACTGACAAAGCAGCACAACCTATTTTAGTCAGTGTGTGAGGGCTGGTTTATATTGTCTCACTGGCCCTGTTCACACTTCATAGAAACATTCATCTCAGCACCCTGATCATGCAGACCACAGGTGGAGGTGGTCTGGGCTGTATGTGGCCACTGTCCATTTGTTAACAGACATGTATCCTGGTGTAACCCACTCAGCAATAAATGATGTCATGCTAATTTGTGTAAATTAAACTACACTGCTTTATTTATACATTCTGTGCGCTTATACATTGAAATCATGTTGCAATAATGGTCTTAATGTTGGTATTTACTGAAGGGATGAAGAGGAAGATGATGATTTGGGCGATGTATTTTCAGCTGTCAGAAGGCTTTGTTGGATTTTTAATATTAAAGCTTTTGTGAACAAAATCTGTGTAGGAGCTGACACATGATGGCTAAACATACTCACTATGAGCTTTTATTCATACTAGTATATCTGAACTAGGTCTTAAAGTACCTTTTTGTTGTTTCTGGCAGATTTGACAGCCTACCCACTAAGGAAATGTGATTATAAGTGGTCAGTGAAAACAGATTTAAGACACATGAATAGATATTTGCCTTGGCTATTTATGTATGATTGGATCACCTGAGAAGGACCTTTAACTCAAGTTTGAGCAAGGCAGTCTGAGTGCAATCAAGTCTTTTGGCTTATAACCAACACATTTTAGCAGAAATTGAAAGAGCATTTCCTTGGTTTTTATTTATAGGGATACCTCAGAACTTTTGGCCACCACAAATAGACCAAAATGACACTTTAATGCCAAACACTACAAACGCACATGGCTTTGATAAACAATTTAAATAGGAAACAGAAACGGAAAATCAAATTTACTGTAGTTGTAATTTGTCAGGTTGTAGTTGTAATTGAACCTTGGGGTTATATGGGTATCCAGTCATTATAGATTTTACCATATTCTCTTTCCAAATGAATTACAAAGCATAAAAAACATAACATTAGAATCTTAATTTCCAATCCAAGTGCAGCCTATTCTGAATTTACTGTGTTTAATCATGATATGAATGCAATGCTTATGTGATGCCCATATATATTATACACTGTATTGCCAAAAGTATTTGGTCGCCTGACCTTTCCTTCTATATGTGGTTCTTTTCCAAACTGTTACCACAAATTGTACTTAATTGTATAGGACGTCTTTGAATGCGCTTTTTGCGAATTTTGTATTCACTTGAACCAAACCTGTTTCAGCATTGCGATGCCCCTGTGCACAAAGTGTGTGCCATGAAGATGTGGTTTACATGCTTTAGAGAGGAAGATCTTGAGTGGCCTGCAAAGAGTTCTGATCTCATCCCTACTGAACACCTTTGGGATGAATTGGAACGCTGACTGCACCTGAGGCCTCCTCACCTACATCAGTATCTGCCTTTCGTAGTACCCTTGTGGCTGATGAACACAACTATCCATAGCACTTTCCAAAATTTCATGGAACATCTTACCAGAAGAGTGGATGGATTTATTAGAGCAAATTGGGACTAAATGTACTAAAATCACATTCCAAACTTATGACCAGGTGATTCAATACTTTTGCCAATATAGTGTATATCTGACTTAATTAAATATGAAAAACCTCAACAAAGTCAATCAGCTCTATAAAATAAAATCTAATGAAATTAGCTGCAGTCAATTTGGTGATTACTTTGTTGGTTTAGTGTAATGGGGTGAGTATTTAAAAACAGCAATCAAAATGTACAAAATTCAGATCATTAGCAAAGCCCATTCTCTTTTCTCAATGACTTCATTAATTGCTGTATCGATTTATCTAGTTTAGTGCAAATGGCCCAATGCGTTGTTTTAATGGACCTACTGATTCATCAGTGTTGAAAAGCATTATCTACAAAACACCCATGAAATTGTATAATAGGATTATCCCTTGTTCAGAATGCTAACTGAATTAATGTGCCAAGTAAAACAATTTGCCAAAAAGATAAAAGCCAGAATTAAAGGAAGAAGTTATTGGTGTTATCGCAATACAGGGTTTTCTTTTCTTTTTTACATTGAGAAATCTTTAACAGTAATTGCTATAACAACATTTTAACACCATTTAAAATAGAAATCAAACATCAGACATGTTTAGTTCTCTGAGTTTATAATGAGAATGAGAATATCAATGATTTTATGCTTGATCAGATAAGATTTTCATACAAACAGTCGTACTGTAGGCATATGATAATCGTATATATGTTATAACAATCAATGTAGACATGGTATCAATTCTATTTTTTAATGGCATACTTCATAAATATATAATGTTTCATATACTATATTTATACAGCAGTCCTTAACACAATACACAATCTAACTACAAATTCCACACTTAGGAACCTCCACAGGGTGTCCATTATTCCTGAACAAATAAAACTGCATAATTTGCTTATTTAAACAAATGTTATTTCAAGAATTTGAAGCGTATAAACTTACAAATGTATGTATGAATATGCATACACTTAAGCTTGTACCACAAATTATATATTAAAGGCCTACATAATACAAGGTCAAAATTGTAACAGACGCCACCATTGTTTCTGGCATCATTGATCATGCTTACTCAACTCTTTTTCTCTCTCTCTCTCGTCCTGCTCTCAAACACACACGCACACACACACATGGAAAGGGAGACTGGAAATGCATTTTCACAATTCTGTCTGTAATCGGCAGACAGTCTAGGAACCATGTTCTGAAGTCCTACAAAGCAGATATCAGTCACATATGGCCCTTTATACTCTCTTCCTCATAATTTCTCAGCTTTATGTTTCTTTTACTACTAACATTAGCCAAATTCTCATTCTAGACTGTATTTATATTGTCTGCCCACTTTAAAGTATAATGTTGTTATTTTAACTCTCTTCTTATCACTGTTTCATTCTTATCCCTCTCGCTCTTTCATTGCCTTTGGAAGTGCATCTGTTCCTCTCGGTGCCTTTCACAGTATCTATCCATTATATGATCTCCTCTGAGGTTCAATTTCCCACAAGGACTAATGCGACACGGACTCATGATTCAAAGTGAAAAGTGCAGTTCTCAAAATCCCATCATTCTACCTTCACGCTACCTTCGTGCAACAACCTAAAAATGTCTGGAAGAAGAATGGATTTCACCTTTAAACTCCTTGTCACTTGTTACTTTCCATCTCTATACAACAACCTTCCAGACGTCCTCCAAAAGACTCCTTTGTTCCAACAGACTTGTTTTTAATAAGCTTTTTTTGGAATAGGAGCGCTGCTGTGATTAGTTTAAACCTTAAATTACTTTAGAAAAAAAAAAACAAGCAATACATTCTCACACTTTTCTTCTCCGTACTGGAAAGTAAAAATTGCTCTTTAGAATGTCATCAGGCTTTTTATATTGTTCAGTGTCTAACTAATCATTACCTGACGGTGTTTTGGTTTTAATAGCTGGCTGTTGAGGATTTCTTAAAATCCAAGCCTGTGGTTTCTCATATGATCATGCATGAAATTTTGAGTGACAGTGTCTTATTCATTAAAAGTGAATTTCCTGAGTAACTATAGCCGAGCCTGTTTTAAAGAAAAAAAAACATAATCCTGTCATCTCCCTCTCTTTCTCTATCCCTCTCTCACTCTCTCTCTTTCTCTAGCTCTCTCTCTCTGTGTGCATAGAAACCTGACCTCAGATGTGCAGAGGCATTTTTGCAGCATTTTTATTTGGTTTATGTAAAGTTCATGAAAACTACCAGAAGGATGTCATTATCAGGTATAATGTTTGGACTTTATTATAAAGCACAGATGAAATTACCAGACACGCTCTGCGGCCAGAGATGTAGAAGGAAATGACAAGTGTGTGAGACTGAAAGGGAGAAAGAAGAGCTACAGTAGAACAATGAATGGATCTGAAGAGGTGCCAAACAAGACCACCTTGCGAATATCCAGGCACACGTCCGAAAATGAGGGTGACATCATCTTTACACAGAACAAGATGATGCCAGTGTAGGCCCTGGCCATTATAGAGGACACCCATGATTCTATCCTCGCCACTCACACACTCATACACACACTCCCACGTGGCTCACAAAGAATAAACATGGCATTCACACTTAGCTAAGAGTGTCCCTAGAGACCGGAGCTCAATCTGGCCTAACCGCAGGCCCTGCTTTTTCCCATAGAAAGACTGCCTGAGCTCTGGCCCACATGTGGCGCTCCACGCTAGCTCACGTTTCTCCTCACGCAGATGCGCAGCTGCTGAATTGAAGTGCACCATCTGGACAGCATCAGGGATTATTACCTGGGAGATGCACTGAAATGCATATAGACACATGCACATAATAACCCACACAGACGTCTCGTCATGTTTATGCCAGCACACACTCCATCACAATTACTTACACACATGCACACAGTCTTATGCACACATGTAGACAGGTGAAATAAAGGTACTCTCATATGCACTTTTATGTTCAAGATTGCCACTAGAATGTTCCAATTCATGGTTTTCAGCTATTTCTATTCTCTTTTTTGAGTATTTGTTATCTTTTAAATTCCATACTACATGTATGCTCATTAATGTTCACAGTCAAACAGCTTGCTGAGCTTCTCTCTTTCTCTCTAGCTCTCTTGTCCCTGTGAATCACTCCTCCCTTCTTTAGCATCAGAACTCTGATTAGAAGAGTCTGCCTCATCCGTCACTCAGCAATTGCAGATTATTGTGTGTTTCCAAGAGCCCCAGTTATTGCCTCCAATAGTCTTAACACCGTGCACTTCACCACTGTAATGATAACCTACACTCCATTAGTGCTTGCTCATTTCTGTCTCCCTGTTGTATAATTTTTCTCTTCATTATCTTCCCTACCACTTCCCCCCTGTCAAATAAATTCCACATAGTGGGATGGAACGGACAGATTTTTTTTTTCCTTTTACCATTATTTACCCCCTGTTGTTAGCTAGCACTTGGTTGTCTTCGTTTAGCTTGTGGATTGATCAACACCCCCTCTTTCTGCTGCATTTAATAATGTTTTTGGTCTACTGGCATGGATCATTGCCCATGCTGCTGCACTGCTACGGTAACAGCATCTAGTGTTGACTGACAGACGGTAATAAATGGTGGCAGCCAAAAACAACATACACAGAGAGGTGCCCTTGACCCCACCACCCCTCCCAGTCACAGGACCAAGGTCAAGCCCAGTCTGCTAACCTCCACAGTACGACTCCTCCAACCATGCAACAAATCAGGAGGCCCCCATGATGACAGATTATGTGTATAATTTGCTTGAAGTTTGCAGTAATACTTATAGCTGTCTTTTCACTGGCATCAATTTTGACTGGTGACTTACTTTGACTTACTACTGTAGGGAAATGTAATTATTAAACTGTTAAAAAGCATTTTTATACAACATACTCTGGAGTACATTATTTGGTTTTATAAGACATACTTGGAATTATAAATTAAAAGTTCAAGAATACAGACAGCTACTAAATGTTTGCTATATATCAACATATATACATATATCAACACTCACGCACATGCATACATATGTCATATTCCACTCTAGTTCACAGGTTCTTTATCTTTATTTCACACAAAAGTTTCCACACAAAGATCTTTGATAGCTTGGGCACAGTGTTTTAAGCCTGGGCTCCCTATGCGTCTGCTTTGTGCAAATGCCTTTTGTGAACCTGGCTTACAAAACAACCTGAATGTGGGTGAGTTTGATTGAATTGCAATGTGTTGGACCCCATTGCTCTCCTATTTTTATACTGAAAAAGAAAAGGCCACAATGGGGAAAGTCAAGACAATTTCACAATTGTTGACATAAAATTGAGGGGAGCTTTGAATGAAATGTTGAGTAAAAGCAGAATGGCCGCCTGGGAAACTTTATCTGACTGGTATTAAAAAAGCTGGGATGTGGAAAAAACATATGATCTTTAACTGTGGGAAATATTTCTCTAGTCTGACCAGCAATGGGATTAGAAACATGGATGGCTCAAGTCATTTGAACAGTCTAGCAAAAGTAGTGGAAAGTAGTTGAATGACAAATGCACATGGGTCTATGTTAATATTCTCTGCCACGGTACCATCCGGATACAAAATACTGTCATTATAACAGAGCCATCTTTCAACACACATGCATAGACAGACACACAAATCCACTCATATATATAGGGTTGTTTTTTTCATATACATGTGCTGTTTTTTTTATCTCAACCTGGAATTCTGACTGTTGTCTTATAACTTCATGTCTCCCTGCATTAATCACAGCTATACACAATGACAGAAAACATCTGGCTGTTACAGAGACTGCTCAAAATCTGCAATGTGGGAAAATGAGCAACTGTAAATAAATGTAGATAAATTATAGATTTTAGGAAGATTAAATAATATATAAAAAGTATAAAAAAAAACTATATGAATGGCAACATTTTGGTTAAAGTTTTTAAATCGATTGGTATGAATCTATCTAAATAGAATTTCCATCAAAAATATATGTATCTACCTATTGTCTATCTATATGACACAAGAGCATACATTTCCATCTGGCTGGCTGGCTGGCTGGCTGGCTGGCTGGCTGGCTCTCTGCCTATCTATGAAAACATTAGCGTAGAGTAAAGAATATATACTATTTTGCTGAGTTTGCTTCCTCTTTTTGCTCAAGTTCAAAACAAGACAAGATAGGATAAAATAAAGAATACAATAAAATAATGCCATTCATGTACTGAAGAACACAACACAAGTAAAACTTACAAGTCAGAGGTTTTAGGGTGAACAATGTAATTATCATTGAAAAAAAAAAAGTTGTTTATTGTTCCATGCCAAGACTTGATGGCTCTGATGGTGTGTTTTAGTTCTCCATATTTAATCTGATATGGCAATGCCAAAAAAATTATGATTAGTGTATAAAGTATAAAACAACTTAGAGATACAGTATAAGTATATAATGCAAACCGCGCTACTTGAGATAAAGCTTGATTAGATCTTGTAACCAAAAGTCTAGTCTACTTTAAATAGACCTGTCCAATAAGTAATAAAAAGAAAACTATATTAGGTGGCTAATGGTTATGGATGTCTAACAAGGAAACTGTCAAAGCAAATAAACCTTTTTGCTTCTAGAGAAAGGTATACAATAGATATATAATAAGCGGTTCTGAGTCAGCATATTGCAAAACCAATGCTGTCAGCACTCATTACATTTGGATTATTGGAAAATTTGTTTAATCTTGGCAGCAAAAATATCTTTCTTTTTGCACAATATTACAACCCTGGCATGTCCAAATATTCTGACATACAATATTTCCAATAGATTGCCACATCCTAATCTAAAACATTTTAAATCTTGGCATGCTATGTCTTCACATAAAGCAGACAAAGAGAACTCATTCAAAATGAGATTCAAAACTTGGTGGAAAGAAATCTGTATCTGTAGATAAAAGACCAGTCATTAGTGTTGTTATAAACCATCTGCCTCAGTTAAGTTCATCAGCACAAACTCCACACTGTCCGCACACAATGCATTGCGGTCGTGCCACAGACATTTCTCTTGACGCCAACCTCATTTTCTCCTTCATGAGGACCAAAAATGCACACTGAAGTAGTTCTTATTCCTATAGATCAAACATTCAGGCTCCAGGGTTTATGGGGGCCATGTTTGAAATGATAAATGTCTGCAAGCTTCTCAGTCTCTTTCTCAGTATCTTTTTTTAAGTGGTCCCCAAAACACATGCTTGGAATGACTCATCCCGGAAGCTTTGCCCTTACCCAAAATGAATGTCCATACGCCCCTCATGGGAATGTCCCCATGAATTCGTAGACATGTCACAAAGGATTGAGATAAATAGATGGGCATTAGGGGTTGGGACGTTAAAAAAATGAGGTGATTCAAATATTAAATGATCAGGATGATAAAAAAGGAAATTGAGCAGAGGGAAAAAACAAACACAGTAAGAGATTGACAGATCGAGGAAGAAAGAAAGAGAGAGAGACAGAAAGATATAGAAAGAGAGGGGGTGTGAGACAGTAGGGTCTCTATATATAGCTGTGCCGCTGTCACCTTCACTCTTCCTCCACAGTGCACACTCGCTGTGACAGCTCAGATTCAGTAAAGCAGCACAGGATCCCAGGATGCACCACCACTTTGAAACTCAAAAATGTTTGTTGCAGTAATACAATATCACACATGCTCCCAAGTTCACACAGACCTATAGATCTATATATATATAAAACAGAATGATACCATTCCAACCACAAAGTGTGATATTTCTCCACCAATAATAATTTTTTTCCTCCAAATTCAATTACATAGATAAAAAGGAGCTTTTTGCAAAGACTTAACTTCTGACTAAATAGCACCAAAAGAGAGAACTTAAAGCCACTTGTGCTGGTGTAGATCTGACAGAGCTGTGGGGATTCTTGCAGAGAGCTTGCAGAGTCTGGAAGGGTCAGCAGGCTAAGTTTATTATGCTGCCAAGAGCTCCATTAGAGTGTAGCCCATGGGACGACCCCAGAAAAATGTGCAGAGATGCCTCCCAACTCCCAGGGTTATTAATATCGCTCTGTCACATTTCTGTGGTTGCAGCTACAAAGCAAGAACCCGACTGGGCCTGTAAGTGGAGCCTAATGATGGGCCATCATGATGTCACTCGGGGGCAAATATGTTCAGTTCAAAAGGAAAAGGATTTCAAGACAGTGTAGGAAAAGATTTGGATATAATGGGATCTCATTCACACTGCCCAGACATTACACGAGACAAAGAGACAGACGGAGACATGGAGAGGCAGGCAGGTAGACTGATACACAAAGGCGGATGCAAAGACACGCACACAGACACACATACACACATACACACATAATCCCTCTCTTTCTGTAACACTTTTTCTCAAATGATTCATGTAAAAAGATCGCTAGCCAAGCTCTGGAGAGATAGGTACCTATTTTGTTGTCCTTATTTGTATTGTGCCATACAGAGATTCATGTTTCACAGAGAATCAAAGTGTGTGTGCATGTGTGCGTGTGTGTGTGTGTGTGTGTGTGTGTGTGTGTGTGTGTGTGTCTTTTCATCTAGTAGTCTCTCATATTCTCCAATGGCATTGTGTTATTTGCCTAGCCACAAACTACCTCTATTATTCACCTTGTCTCTCATTGTTTCTCTCTCTCTTATTACAGAAAGACAATTTTCTCACAATTCATGCTTTCAAAATACATTTCCCTGCATTTTTTACTTTCCTTTACTCTCTACCTTGTCCCATTAAGGCAAGCATGAATGCAACACTTTGGGGCAAATACATTTCCATTTATATCACCATTACAACAGGCCAATTAAGTGCACATGGAAATATTGCAAAACAACACGATTAATTCGAACATAGAACCCCCAAACTCTGTTTCTCCAGGCATGTGATTCGTTCTTGAAGGGCATACAGCTAAAGCAGAAGA
Organism: Silurus meridionalis; assembly: GCF_014805685.1. Classification (NCBI taxonomy): domain Eukaryota; kingdom Metazoa; phylum Chordata; class Actinopteri; order Siluriformes; family Siluridae; genus Silurus; species Silurus meridionalis. The sequence goes on along the minus strand of NC_060884.1, from coordinate 12,727,380 downwards.
GGGAATTTTGCCCCATGGCATTTTAATACATAGTGAATTAGGATAATTGAAGAGTCAAAGGTGTGAAGGACATAGCTATTGGTGCTGTCAACTGGCTGTTCAATGGCTTCCAGAGACCAGTGTAAACAGAATGAGATTTTATATCTAGCTGTTTTATGTGAACTTTAGAATTATGAATCAAATACAATCAAAAATAAAATTTAAATGTATTTAAATCAGAAAATTATTTCGTTTTCTCGAATCAAGAAGCAAAGCAGCAAAGAGAAAAGAGTACATGATTACACATAAATTGCAAGTGCTGAAGCTCGACCTACTGTTTCTAAGCATGAACATGGCCACATGGGGACTCTCATGCACTGTTTGGACTGACACAAAAACTTTTTTAAAGATTGCTTGAATAAATAAAAGCAACATCAAATATCATGTGACCCTGACCGGGATAAAAAGATGACTAAAGAAGAATGAATGAGTGAATATTCAATGTCTAGTCTATATTTTATGCTGCTGTTTTGGCAAATTTTCTTTCACACACAAGCAAAAACAGCCATGAGTTTTGGATATTACAATATTTCCTTCCTAGTCATGGCCAGAGATGAATGAAACACAGATATTCTTTTGTCATCCTGTGAGAAATGTGTGAATATTAAGCCAGCTAGAGAGATCAGCAATAACAAAAAAAAATTGATTCTTTTGGAGTTAATACTGCAGCTGTTGGGATGTGTGGTTCAATTTTTTTTTACTTTCAGACCACGGAAAAATTACGGTTCCAGGTGTTGCAATGACCACACAGGAAAAGGGTGGGGGAAATAAGTTAAGTGTTTTGAATTGAAATGACTTTGAACAAACAGAAAATGAGAGCAATTAACACTGAAACCCAGCCTCTGGCACACATAAATAGGTGGTCATTAGTGCTTGTTTGGGGATAGAAATGTCTATACCTCAAATTCAAACACACAGACATAATAGCCTGATAAGGTCACACATGTAAATTGTGAACCCAAATTTCACATACAGACACAGACACAGACACAGACACACACACACACACACACACACACACACACACACACACACACACACACACAGTGTCCTGATGGGGTCACAGATGTAAACCCTAGGTGGTGTATGCTGCTTAAGCCTATTAGAGCTTACTCTACTGCTGAGGGATAATAAATCATTTATCCTCTGTGCTGAGAGGCAGCTAAGTCCTGCTGTATAACCATAAGCAAGGAGCACAATACTATAACAACTATTTACACAACTTTATTTACAGTGCTCTCCAGAAGTCTTCAACCAGCAAGGCCATGTCTTTGTTTTTGCCATTTAATTAATACAAATTGGTTTAATATCAAAAGATTAATATATAGATATGAGATCAGTATTTTAGCATTTAGTATTTCCTCACATTTACCTCAAAATGTGTTTAGCAACTTAGAACAGGCCACCTTTTGTGTGCTCTCACCATTTTTCATGTCATCAGAAATATATGAACATGTATCTGACACATGTTTCTTGTTGCCCAGGTGCATCCTGTTTGATTGAATGTTTAAACAGTTAATAGGTCTAAATATCTATTCTTGGTTTAAGCCCTTTGTTTTACCTGTGAAAACTACAATATAACTAACATGAAAACCAGAGAGCTGTTTATTGAAGAAATACAATTGCAAGCTATTTTGACAATGAGACAATTGGGAAAATCATTCACAGTCAATGCACAAGCTCTGGTCAAAGCCAAAATGGAGTGTCCTGAAAAAGAAAGAAACCACTGGTATACTGACAACATTGGAAAAAATGTTGATGACAGGTACAATGTGAGAGCTGTGAAGAAAAACTCTAAACAACAGTCAATGACTGCAGAGAGTGAAGGTGTAAAAATTCACCATTCAAATAAGCCTTCAAGAGTTAAAACAGAAGCCAATCTACCGAGCAGCAATGAGAATTGGAAAGCCACACTGGAATTCATAAAAAGAAATAAAGAGATAAGTTGCAAAATTTTGGGGACAAAAATTACCTTTATCCAAAATGATGCAAAGCCAAAGTGAACAGACAATGGAAGGATCTGTTCATGATCCAAAACATATAAGCTCATCAGGGAAGCATGTTGGAGGTGCTGTTATGGCTTGGGCTTGCATGGATGCTTTCTAATGGGCTCGCTAATCTTTATTGATAAGAATTCACGATTGTAGAAAAATAATTAATTTAGTATTATAAAGAAACATTTAGACTTTCAACTATCAGAGAAATAAATCCAAACTAATTGGGAGGAACTTCATCTTGCAGCAAGTAAGAAAGTAAAAAGTTGAGGAAAAATAAGATATTTTATAGACTCACCATGTTAAACAGCAAACAGTTACCTTACTGAGCAGCATTTTACATCCTATAAGGGAGACTGAAGTGACCACCCCCCAAACAATATTTAAAACAAGCTACGGTACAAGCCTGGAAAAGCATCAGAAAAGAAGTAGGTATGATGTCTCCAAGACAAGGAACATTCAACCAAATAGAAATATTTACTGTTCTGATACCACAATCCTGAAGTCTGAATCCTAAGTCTTATTTACTTTAAGACTGCTCCTGCTCTATTGCTTGGCTGTAAAATGGGTGTTCAAACACCAAGGGAAAGGTTGTATTAAATCCATGTATGTCTGATATTCATATTTTAATCTCTAACCTGCATGTCAAAAATGAAATCACCTTTTCATTTCAATACTTCTGGAAGTGACTTAATAGAAAATGTGCAATTTTATGGCTTCGCAGTCACAGAGCCTTAGTATGCTACTACATGTAAGATAAACAAGTTTTAAATCTGTCCCAAGCAACCTTTAAGGCTGACCACTTATCTCAGATGACAACTTCTCAAAGGGCAAAAAGTTGAAGCAGCTTTTGGCAGAAATCTATAAATCTATTATCAGGCCTTATCTTGGCTTTAACACAGGTCTGTGGGTTATTTGGATCAGACCCACACACACACACACACACACACACACACACACACACACACACACACACACAGCTCAATGAAGCCCCTCTTATCTCCTTGACAATTGTGGTACTTACGCAATGTCTAAATTTATTCCGTATTCCCCATATAGTACACTAGTTTGTCTATCAGTGACTATCAGAAAAGATATTCCTTGAAAAGTGCACTTTATTATTACTCATAATGAACCATTAATCCACCCAGACACACTTAACACAATTAATTCAACTAAAAAAACAAACTTGTCATCGATAAATCTTAATGATAGATATTTAACAACTTTGACTGATACATACACGTGAAATATCTTTTTTAAAGAAATTTTCAAGTTGTATTGTGCAGGTTTTTTTTATGTAATAGCAGGTGACAAGCTGGTGTTTTCTGACAGCTTAGACAAGCAAATAGACTACATAGTCAATTCAGCCATACGGCAATCAGTTACTGCCACCCTATACAGTATAGCGAGTAGATATGGATCAGTCTATATAGCAAATATTGAACAAGGGAGTGAAAGAGCGATTTCAGACACAGCGCTAGTCTGTGTGGTCATTCTTTCAATTTCTCACGTATCCCATATCTCAGATGATAATACAGCGGCGGCTTCAACACTCCCACGCCTTTAAAAAAAAAAACAATAGGGACCTTCATATACGACACTGTGGTTCAGACAGTGCACTTAAGCAAGCTCAGGCTGCAGCGCACATTAAAAGCTTACACCAGAGAAGCCAGAAACACTTACACACTTAGACGAGCACTTAAGAAAGAAACTCTGCAGCAAGCGAGTCTTTCATTGTGATAATCTATGCATTGCTCTGGACATACTGCAAACATAAGAAAAATCTCAGCGCTGCCTTTTCAAGAATACACATCTAAAATAGACGTGTAAAGAGAGTCTACGGCCGCTTTACGATTCCGAGTGCTGGAATTCGAATTAAAACAACATGCACAAGCTTTGCTCGAAGCCACGCTTTCAATCACATGCAGAAGCAGAACCGTTTTTGCCAAACTGTTGAATGTGCCTTAGGTGTTTTCCTAACCATTAAACATGGATATAATATGCAGAAACATGTCCATAAATCCACCAGCGTGTCAAAACTGAGTGGTTACATGGACGCACACACTCTTAGGTCGCAGTGGGGCGCTGAAAGTCCTCTGGGCTATCTTTGAGCAAAATAGGGGATTCTGAAAACAAAAGGTAGAAGAAAATAGGAGGGGGGGAGAAGAAAGTGTGTCAGGGTGCAGAAAGAAAGAGAAAGCAAGAACGTGCATGAAATGAAAACCGCCATTAAAGCACACACCTAAACTTGAGCTGGCGGTGAGATGATAGAGGGATCGAAGCTCCTGTAAATAGGAGACCTAGACCATAAGCTTCAGACATGATTTATCTTGGCTTCCTAGGATGTACCGCTGGCCCAGACGGCATGTAATGTGAAAAGGGGCGATAAAGATGGTGGCATCTCTTCCTTCTCAACTTGCCGACACCACGGGAGCTGAAAACTGACTTGACCTGGCAGGGTTCCTCTTCATTCAGGTCGAGTCGTTTTTCAGCTCCACACACACACACATACGATGGTGTGGTCTAGACGTCTATATGAATGCTGATGGGAGTGTTAGCAAAGGATAATCCCCTAAAAGCTTCAGGATTTCTTTGTCAGCGTTGCCCTAATCAAAGTCAGTTTCTTGAGATTAACATTTCTTTTCAACCATAAATAAAACAGCTTTATAGCTTAATAGAGAACCTCTGAGATACACAGCAGTACTTGAGAAGATGATGGAACTACATTCCTAATGATCACTGATACAAATAAAAATGGCCAAGGTCTACATTATTTTTTGTTTGAAAGCGTGCAACGGTTGAAAATGATCAGCTGAAGCAGTAAGTGTATTTTAAAGGATGAAGTGTGTCAAACCAAACAACCCTAAAAGGCATGTATCATAAGGCACACTTTCATTATCTCATATCTTTAGCTTTAGTCATTTAAATCTGCCTCTTTTAGCAACAGAGCAGTCCAGTGAAAATTTCCAGACTCTTCTGTGAGAAATTCTTCATGCCTGCTGCCAAACTGAGTTGGCCCCCTTTAAGCATGAACTAGTATGTTCACTGATATATATTTTGGCACATGGTGCTATGTTTTGGCCAAATGGGCAAATGCTTTATGTTACCATGTCAGCTCAGAAAAAAAGCAGAACTGAACAAACGAGAACAAGACAAAGGAAACCTGCTAAAACAACAAGCAATAATAGAATGTTTTTAGTCATTATTTGATAAATCGCCACAGCAGAGGAGTACAATAGTAACATTTAACAATGCCTTATAAAGCGAATGCTTTATGTCGACTGCTTTTAACAACCTCTCAGCAGCAACTCTTGTATAAATCTTGCATTTTTATCTCATGACTTTGTTAAGCTTAGACAACAGGGCATTATTATAAAATAGCGCCTGATCATTTCAAACCCATATTTCTATCTGATAAATCTTAGTGGAGGAAAAAACTGCTTTTGATTTGACTGGCCGTTTCCCCTTAATAGTTAAAAGCTGAAACTGAATATCGTGTGAGAAAGTAAACGTGTCTACAAGAGGAAATTTTGAAATGCATTTGGAAGAACATTTAAAGAAAGTGCATTGCTGCATTTCAACCAAGCACAGAGTACAGAATCTCCCATCAAACCACAAGTAAAAAAAAATACAAAACAATTATAGAAATTCAATAACACAAAACTTAAAAGTAAACCAGCTGAGAAAATGCATTTGGAGCAGACTGATTAACGTGGAATTAGACGCATGAAAAAAAATATGAAGAGAGCTGCCATGCTCCGCACTTTACCCACAAACCCAAAGAAACCTAAACTTTATTACAGAAGAAGTCTCTGACCACAGAAATACAAGCTATGGAAATGGAGCGGAAACATAATGGGCAAGGAAATACACCCTTATGACACATGTGCGAGAAGTGTGTGGAGTGTGGCCTTGATTGTACTGCAGCCTGAAAACACAGCAAGTGCTAACTAATATTGCATGTTTCCCACACGATTTCGGTCCAAGCAGCCATGTCCCTTGCCAAGAAGCAGCCTACTATGCAGTTGCACAACCAATTGAAACAGGAAACCACTGAATATTGCAGCTTCCTCGAACGACATAACCGCACCAACAGCTTCCAGATTGGAAAGAGTCATAAATCAGAAACGTCCGAAGTGTGGCAAATCTGAACGTTTAACAAGGGGGATATATCAAGCCCAGTCTCAAGATTGCACACTCATACAAATCTGTACGGAAAGCTACGAGTAGTGGCTGGTGTTTATATTTCCTGTGACTTTATTGTATGAATGCAATATAAATGATTTCACTTAGTACATAGCCGAATTCCATCACATCAGGTTTGGTTTATCTTACCTTTGAAGGACAGGTAGATCCGCGGCGCTGACATAGGTGGCAGAGAGGCAAATGGGTTACCCTGGACTGATACAGCTGAGAACACAGAAATCAGAAGGGTCCATAGAAACAAATCCATTGTGCTCTGAGCAATCATTGTGTCCAAACACATGGAGAAACAGTCAACCCTGCATAGGACAAAGAGCGAGGGGAGATAGGGGGGAGAGATAATGCATAGACAGGTTACACTTCTGGAATGTAACGTGTTAAAATCTGAATTAGTACAATCTGAATTCAAGCATGGCAATTCCTTTTGCTTAAACAGATCCTTTGTATAAATACTTAATTACACCTTTTAGTAGATGCATTAGAGAAACATTTTTCAATCTCTAGTCCTGCAAAAGAATGTTTAAGGAAGTGTAAAGGAGTGTAGATTTCATCTTTTTTTTTTCTAAAAGTGGAAACACGGTCTAGGATACAGATTTCAAACTTTCGTCTAGGTTTCTACTCAACATTATTCAAACCATGTCCTAGTGCTCATAATGGACCAGACCCCCCCCAAAAAAACATAATCCGAGTTAACACCTACAGTATATTTCATTCTTTCTGGAGGCAAAAACAATGCTGACACTGTAGGTATTAATTCGCGTTTTGCCACGAACAGCAGGTGAACACTGGCGCCTCATACACACAGACACACACACCAGGAGACTTTAATGCACCTGTAACCAAATATAATAGTGGCATCCTGCACGCGCGTGCGCCTGGACACAGAAAATAAAGGAAGGTGTGTGTGTGTGTGTGTGTGTGTGTGCGTGCGTAACGCATCCTTATTTTCATGCACCGTTCCATTCAGCGGACACAATTGGATGCTTCTGATTTATCTATTCGTTAAGCTTCAAAATACAAGATATAAAAAAACACGTATAAATAAATCAGTAAACAAACAAATAAATAAAAGTAAAAAATAAATAAATTACAAACCACCAAACACCCACAAAAAAGCTGGTACTACCGTAATAAGGAAAATGCATGATTACCCGTGATCAGGATGTTTTAATTATTGTAAAACGACTATTAAATGGGGTGATCAGAACTATTCCTATATCATTAGAAATCCGCAAACACGCGTGAAAATGCGTGTTCTCTACGCGTCTGTGTAGATCCCAGACTTCAGCATTCACCTGTAATATTATCCCAAGTTTATCCCGGTATAAAACCCCATTCAGAATCCAGTGAGGAGAGGAAAGAGAATTCCCGCGATGCGCCCTGCTGCTCTTCTTCAGTCCAACACACATACACACACACCCGCTTACTGCTCACTGTCACAGGCTGAGCAGAGATACAGCGCGCGCGCGTGTGAGAGAGAGTGTGCGGGGTATTCCTCATGGACAGCGCTTATTCACTCCGCCAGAGCAAGACGTCTCTCTCTCTCTCTCTCTCTCTCTCCCTCACACACACTCGCACACACACACACACACACACACACACACACACTGGCAGGTGGACGCAGCGCCTCCTCCTGTGGGCGGAGCCTCACCTTTACTGAAGTAAAGCCCCGCCCACCCCAGCTTGCAAAACAGAAGCGCACTTAATCGCACATTTTTATCTGTTCTAAATTTACCTTAAATTAATAGCTTTCAAGTTTTTAATAATCTAATCAACATTGGGCATGGACATATATGCTTTATGCAAATGTATGTTTATTCTTGTTTATTATCATGAAACCATACTTAGCATAGTGCATGAAGATTTTTGTAAGTGTTTGAAAGTAATTATGTTTTCTAAATTGTAAATCATAAGGACGCAGGACATCAGCTTCCACACAGACTTTTAATTTAAATATATATATATATATATATATATATATATATATATATATATATATATATATAGAGAGAGAGAGAGAGAGAGAGAGAGAGAGAGAGAGAGAGATAGATAGATAGATATTATTTTATTATTTTATTATTTTATAGGAAAAGGTTGCTGCTTTTCCTTCACTCTCTGGGCCAACTCATCTCAAACTATCTCAGCTGGATTGGGTAATTGTGGGGGCCAGGTCATCTGATGTGGCACTCCATCACTCTCCATCTTGAATAAATAGCTCTTACATAGCCTAAAGGTCTGTTTGGGGTCATTGTCCTGTTAGAAAACAAATTATGGTCCCACTAAGTACAAACCAGATGTGATGACATATTGCTGCAAAATGCTGTGGTAGGCATGCTGGTTAAGTGTGCCCTCAATTTTGAGTAGTTACCAACAGTGTCACCAGCAAAGCACCCCCACACCATCACACCTCCTCCTCCATGCTTCACAGTGGGAATCACACATTCAAGAACTGTCCAGTCACCCTCTGTACATCTAAGAAAGGAGGTTAGAATCTTACATTTGCATTCATCAGAATACAAAAAGGTTTCTGATCTAATGTTTATTCCTTGTGTTTCTTAGCCCAAGCAAGTCCTTTCTGCTTGTTAATCTTCTAAAGCAATGGTTCCTTTGCCACAATTAAACCATGAAGGCCTAACTCACACACTCCCCTCTGAACAGAGGATGATGAAATATGTCTGCCACTTGAAGTCTGAAAGACATTTATGTAAATCGACAGTTTCTGAACTTGGTAATGTATTAATAATCTTATCTTCTGCAGCAGAGGTATCTCTTGGTCTTCCTTTCCTGGGATGGTCCTAATGAGAGCCTGTTTTATGATATGATTTGATGGTCTTGAGAACTAAACATGGGGATACTTTTAAAATTATTAAAATGTTCCTAATTTACTGACCATTATTTCTTGAAGTAATGATAGACTGTCTTTACTCTTTACTTAATAGATAGTTTCTTGCCATAATATGGATGTGTACAGTAGCTGTAGTAGCACTTATTAGGCTATTGACTCTGTACTCACCCTTTTCTCTGCACATAACAACCGATGGTCTAATGCACATTAAGATGGCAATAAATGTCACTATTAACGCTTGATAAGGCACGGCTAAATTAAATTAAAAACTATTCCTAGATACTACCTCATTAATCCGATGAGAAAATATGAGTTTGCCAAGCTGTCATCAAAGCTAAATGTTTACTGCATAATTACTACATAATAGTGTGTATATATATTCAGTAATAATGTAGAATGCTAAAAATAATATATATTTTATATATATACTGTATATACACACAGTATCTCACGAAAGTGAGTAGACCCCTCACATTTTAGCAACCATTTAAGTATATCCTCTCAAGGGACAGTACTATAGAAATGAAACTTGGAGATATTTTAGAGTGGTCAATGTGCAGCTTGTATAGCAGTATAAATTTATTGTCCGCTAAAAATAACTCAACATACAGCAATTATTGTTTGAATGGCTGGCAACACAAGTAAGTAAATCCTAAGTGATAACAGCTATATGTCATGCAACCATGCAAAGCCACATGTCCTATTCATCATGTTTTTGTCTGCTTGACGAGACCATACAATTTGTGTATCTTATATTAGATTAAAATTTGGTGCTTTGAGTACAATTTTGACTGACCACTGAATGTTCATCGTGGCACCTCATGGTAAAGAACTCTCTGAGGATTTGAGAATTAGAATTTTTGCTCTGCACAAAGATGGCCTAGTCTATAGGAATATCGGTAACACTACAATACAGTGGCCAGGGTCATACAGAGTTTTTCCAAGAAAGGTTCCACTCAAAACAGGCCTTGCAAGGGTCGATCAAAGAAGCTTTGCTTCAGGTTTAGAAGCTGGCTTGAAAAAAAAACGACGTATTAATGCTGCCAGTATTGCTTTAAAGGTTGCTAAAGCAGAAGGTCTGCTTGTCAGTGCTCAGACTATACGCAGCACACTGAAACAAGTTGGTATGCATGGCCATTTTCCCAGAAGGAAGTCTCTTCTGAAGCTGGCTCACAAGAAAGCCTGCTGAAGAAACCTGTCCAAGAGCATTCATTACTGGAATCATGTCCTGGGGTCTGAAGAGACTAAGATAAAGTTATTTGGCTCAGACGGTCACCGGCATGTGTGGCAAAACTCTAGTGAGGAGTACCAAGAAAATAATGTCACCTACAGTCAAGCATGGTGGTGGTAGCATAATGGTCTGGGGCTGCATGAGTGCTGCTTGTATGGGGGAGCTGCAGTTCATTGAGGGAAACATGGATTCCAACATGTGGTGTGACATTTTAAAGCAGAACTTTATGCCCTCTCTTTAGAAACTGGGCTTAACTCAAACATAGTAACGACCCCAAACACATTGCCAAGTTGACAGCTGCCTTAGTGAGGAAGCTAAAGGTGAAGTTGATGAAGTGGCTAAGTGTGTCTCCAGACCTGAACCCTATTGAGCACCTGTGGGGCATCCTCTAGCAGAAGCTAGACAAGCGCCATGAGTCTAACATCCAGCAGCTCCATGATGTCATTATGGAGGAGTGGAGGAGGATCCCAGCAACAACCTGTGCAGCTCTGGTGGATTCCATGCCCAGGAAGATTAAAGCAGTGCTAGATAACAATTGTGCTTACACAAAATATTGACACTCAGTTTTGACATGTTCACTTAGGGTGTACTCACTTTTGTTGCTATCTAGTTTGACAATAATGTGTGTGTGTGTGTGTGTGTGTGTGTGTGTGTGTGTGTGTGTGTGTGTGTGTGTGTGTCTGAGATGATATTGTAAATTTTTGATTTTTTTCAGTTAAAATTTCAGTTTAAAATAAATGTTTTAGATTTCTAAAATACTGAACAGAAAAATCTTCAGTGTGTTTAATATACTGAACATATACTATATCCTGCACTTTTTCTACCTCCCTTTATAAGTGTAAGTAAATTTGTTATACAGATCATGTTAACTCCTTTTCAAGAAAAGCCAGATTTTCCTCATGCCCAATCGCTTCAATTGAAGCATGCGTTCAAATGACATTCCAATGGATTTGACCTAAAATGCGTCATCAGGTTTTGCCCAAACTTGTGGAGTCCATGCCAGCTTGAGGGCACATTGTCAATAATGCAGGGATCTTTACTGGAGATAAAAATTCTACAAACCCATGTTTTTGTGATTTGAAATAATAGTCAGAAACATTTGTAAAACAAAACAAAACAAAACAAAAAATCATACAATAACCTAGTTTTATAAGTGTACACGCCCTTAAACGAGTACTTTGTTGGAGTTCCTTTTGAATTTATTACACCAACATTTTTTGGTAAGAGTCTATCCTGTCTTCACCTGGCAGTGTTTTTCCACAAACTTTCTTGATTTATAAACTATAAGGTAATTTTCTGTGCGATTTTCATTAAAAATCACTTATCTACTGTTGCTCTTCTTTTTGTTAAGACATTCTTTTGTCTATTTGGATGTATTATTTGAGTTATAGTTAGGATTCAAGTTTTTTATTGCCATATGTACAATTTGTACAAATTGAAATTCTGGCTCTGTGAAGCCTCCCTGCAGCCTATCACATAAATTACAAATTTACAAAAGAAAAATAGTGCAAATGCAAATATATATATACCAAAATCTAACAAAATGCACCAAAATCCGCAATGATGCACACTTTAAAATAACATAGCAAGAGTTATGTTTGTTGTCCTGATGATTTATGTAAATTAAAATGCCATAATTACTTTAAAACATTTATGAGAATATTTTGTCTTCATGCTCAATGTTGAGTATGGTTTTACTACAAATGTACAAACATGCATAGTATTAATTCAAGGTACATTTTTTAACAGAACAAAATGTGTAATTAAGTTGCGATTAATTGTGATTACATACATACACACGCACGCACACACAAACACACACGCACGCACACACAAACACACACACACACACACACACACACACACACACACACACACACACACACACACTCAAAATCACACAAAAATTCACACACAGTGTGTGTGTGTGTGTGTGTGTGTGTGTGTGTGTGTGTGTGTATATGTATTATGTCTACATGCATGTGCAAAGTATGTGGAGGTAGACTTATTAGTCTTTTTATGTTATTTGCATTTTAAAAGGTGAAATTCCTTTTCATCTTCAGGTTGCTAATAAATACCTGAACATTTTGCACTAAACTCAGCAGGTATTTGTAGTTATTCATGGGTATGTAGCTCTCCACCTATATACATGCCACAAGTTTGGCTAAAAAAAAAAAAAAGCACTGTACCCATGGTGCAACACAATGCTGCACCATGAGTACGATGTTCTTCAATGTCAGTATGGTGTTCTTTGTTTGTGATTTTGCTTATATGGTTTGAAATTGGTATCAAAACAACACATATTTACATTAACATTTACATTTACAGCATATATAAATATATTCAAGAAAAAACTTTTCCAGAATTGCTTACAACAGTGATTTGGGGTGATTGAAATGATCTTGGATGTTATTTTGTAAGCAAGTGCTTTTGTCTAGTTTCCCTGCCCTAAAGCTTGAGAATAAAAGAGATCATTGTCACATGCAGAGAGCAATCAATACTTGTCAGATATTTCTGAAGCTTAGCTTTTAATGTTTTTGTAGTTTTCTTGGCAACCTTCCTGGTATTATTTTGTCTGGTTCTTTGATACATTTTGAAGAGAATTTGTTTCTGATTGTTTTTTACTTTATTTGTGTACATGGTAAGAAAGAGTGGAAAAACTTCACACTGACAGTGGAAAAACTTTTCACTGTTTTACTTCACAAAAACCTGACATTTAATCAAGGGTGTGTAGACATTTGAACTCCATTGTACCAAATATTAAGAAACCAAGAATTCGAGGGTGTAATTTGTTTTATTTTTTTCAGCCAGCGCACTCCCACGGAATTTAGAACAGAATGAAAAATAGAAATTGTTACCAGACTTTTGGACACCACAGTATGATTAACTCACATTGGTTTCTCAAATGCATTCAATGAATTAGAGCAGATTTAAAGAATGGATTGCCATTTTTTATTTTTATTTTACTACATTATATTGTTTGCTATCCAAAAGTCACCTATGACGCACACACATGCCCTGTCTTTCTACGTTGTGATATAAGGTGCACTTAAATCTAGAACCCTAAAAAGATCATCAGTCCGGATGAGACTGTATTGAAAAACAAGCCTGGTGTCTTATGGGCTATGTTAAATAGCAGCCACTGCATTTCTACGTCTAGATCGAATGTCACTAATCATTCACAGCTGCTCCTTGTAACCTTGATTAGCACGTGTTTTTGAGTCTAACCTTGCACCACTTTCCTTGCCTCATGTGGTGTTTGTTGTTTTTCTCGGTCACCAGCATAGGGTATGTTTTCATGTTCATGTTTTGCTCTTGCTTGGTGGATTTGTTTTGTTTGTATTAGCAATTTTTTTTATGTTTGCACTTTAAATAAAAGGAACACTGGACGTGAGGTGGGAATACACCCTGAACAGGAAGCTGTATTTCACATTGAACAATCATATATCAACCCTACACCGGCTCACAGAGGAGTCTGGAGCCTATCCCTAGGGTGCTCAGAACATCCCAGGGCATAACTGCACACAAACTGGCATTCACACACTTTGAACAATTTGCAAATGGCAATCAGACTACAAAGCATGTCTGGACTGGGGGTGTACTTGAAGGAAAAACGAGGAGCACAGGAAGAATAGGAGAACTTTGTGCAGACAGGGTAGAGTAGGGATTCAAACTCCCAACCCTGTACAGTAACTAGTAAAAAATAAGCTTTATGTCTAAAAAATAGATCAAATACAAGACAATAATTTGTCTGAACCCCCCCCAGAAATTTTATGACGTAACTGCTACAGTCCACCAAATATTTCTACCCAAATGAGGAACAAAAAAGGGGGGATAACATCTGCTTGGACAGAAAAAAAATGAATTAGATGTTTTTATATGTCCAGTAAAAAGGCTGCTTGTTCACGCAAAGCACAAGGGATTATGTGAGACTTGCTGCATCTTTCAGAAGAAGGCTGTAAGGAGCTTCATTGCAATGCTGCCTTTTGAAGTTTTGATTTGAAGTTGATTTCAATACATTGTGTGCTTTCAAACAGCCAAGCCTGTGTGTGTGTGTGTGTGTGTGTGTGTGTGTGTGTGTGTGTGTGTGTGTGTGTGTGTGTGTGTGTGTGTGTGAGAGAGTGTGTGTGTGTCTGTGATGAGCTTTACCAGGTTTGTGCACACAACTCAAGTTTAACCAAAAGGGATGCCAGTCATGCATCAGTTGAGTGGATAAAGTAAAGTGGTGAATGGACACACACACACACACACACACACACACACACACACACACACACACACACACACACACATATTGTTTAGAGAAAAGTCTTGTGTCTAGAATAGAATTTAATTGAAAGCAGTCAGAAAAAGAGAGAGAGAGAGAGAATTTGGCCCAGATTCCCCTCTGACCTAATAAAGCAGCTTTGGAAGCAATCTGTCTGTTTAGTGCAACTTGCTGCACTAAAGTGTACTTTTCTTTTCACTACACCTCTCTTAACCTCTTAAACTGCTAGATTTATTGTTCAGTTATCATTTCTAAAGCATCCAAATATTAATGGTAAAAGTAATATAATATGATATGCAGCTCCAAAAGAAAAGAATGTATGACTGCAGCTGATGACAGGTTCTGGGATTCATTTATTCCATCCCTATTGGCATTGGATAGATTACTTAGGAAATGTAATCCAACACTGATTACAAATTACATCACAAAAAAAATATAATCAGCAATGCAATCTTTTAAATTCGGAGCAAATGTAATATTATTTGATTCCTTTTGGACTGCCTTTGGACTTCTGATCTCATTTGATTCATGTTGTTTTGTTTTTGTTTGGAATAATCTTGTATTGAAAGTACAGAAAGAAAGAGGAGCATATTTTACTTCACTGACTATATATATATATATATATATATATATGACCTAAAAGAGCTAAAAAAAATGAAATGTGCATTAATGAGTATTTAATTGAAAACCTATGTAAATGCATGTCCCTTCTGAGAACTGTTATATAATATATTAAGTTTTTAAGACATATTATTAAGATGCAATACAGCTAGGGCGTGGCAATATTTAGCTAATATGTCTCTTCCTGTATATTATGTAAAACACTGTAATTTGCTTAACAGTCAGGGGCATGGGATGACATTTTAAAACTGATATTCTTTCTAAATTTACAATCACAATATCATATATATATATATATATATATATATATATATATATATATATATATATATATATATATATATATGTTGATGGAGAAGTATAGAGAAGGTCAGAAGCATTGTGAATTTGAAAGTGTTTGTGGATTTAGAGAAAGCATATGACAGGGTGACAGGAGTTGCGGTTTTATGAGGAAGTCAGGTGTGACAGAGAATTATGTGAGGGTGGTGCAGGACAGTGTGACAGCAGTGAAGTGTACAGTAGGAACGACAGACTGGTTCAAGGTGGAGGCTTTATTGCATCAAGGATCAAGGATCCTGAGACCTTTCCTGTTTGCAGTGGTGATGGACAGGTTGACAGATGAGGTCAGACAGGAGTCTCCGTGGACTATGATGTTTTCGGATGATATGGTGAGAGTAATGAGCAGGTTGAGAAGAGCCTGGAGAGGTGGAGATATGTGCTGGAGAGAAGGGGAATGAAAGTCAGTAGGAGTAAGACAGAGTACATGTGTGTGAATAAAAGAAGTGCAAAGTAACAACAGCCTACGGAGAAGAGATTTGAATCCTGACAGCATGGTGTGCCACCAACAACCTGACCCTCAACGCCATGAAGTCTAAAGAGCTCATTGTGGATTTTCAGAAATCTAACAGCAGGAGACACTTCCCAAGCTACATTAATGGAACTGAGGTAGAGAGGGTCTCCAGCTTTAAATTCTTGGTAATTCACATCTCTGAGGATCTGTCCTGGCACCAGAACACTTTAGCTCTGGCTAAGAAGGCACAACAACTCCTGTACTTCTTGAGAAGTCTTAAAAAAATTCATCTGTTCCCAGGTATTCTAACAAGTTTTTACCGAAAGCATCCTGACCAACTCCATCACTGTATGGTAAGGAGGCTCCACTGTGTGTGAATGCAAAGCCTTTCAAAGGTTGATCAAAATCGTCCTACTGGCACCCAACTACAGAGCTTACAACATCATCAAGGACTCTTCACATTCCATTCACAAATTGTTTAACCTCCTTACATCAAGAAGGAGGTACAGGAACATACACACCAAAACCAGCAGGTTCAGGGCAAAGCTTTTTTCCATCCACCATTACACTACTGAACTCTACACTACACCTTTAAAAACATTGTTAAAACACTGTATATAACTTCTGTACAATTATAAATAAAATTTACATATTACATATTGTATATTTTATACCAGTCATTCCCTACACGTTGTGCCTTACATACATCCACACTACTATTTTATTTATGTGTATCTATATATACCTTACTGTACATCCTGCCTAATATTTCACATACACATGTATATATATTTAGTGTTCTTGTTTATTCAGCTTGCACATTTCTTTTCAATGCCATAGCCTTATAACATTTTACTTGTTGTACCTATACAACAGTGTCTGCACATATTTTTCACTGCCATAGACTTATAACTATTTACTTGTACTTTTCAGCAATGTATATTTATATTTACATGCTGAACATATACTTACATATTTATCTGCACGTGTCAATTTTCACAGTTGCTACTATTAGCACTTCTGGTAAATGCTCAACTGCATATTGTTTCTTTGTACCTTTACTAGGCAATTACAATAAAATTCTATCTATCTATCTATCTATCTATCTATCTATCTATCTATCTATCTATCTATCTATCTATCTATCTATCTATCTATCTATCTATCTATCTATCTGTCTATCTAGATAATTTTATACTTAGTAATATGTTACTTTTATTATAATTGTATAAATTTTTTACTTCATATTTTTATTTATTTTATTTATTAATTTTTATACTCTATCATATAAAGCCTTTCACAACATGCCATACTCTGTATGAATGTCTGTGTGACAAAAATAAATTGGTTTCGATTCAGCCATACGAGCATTAGTTAAATCAGGTACTGGTGCAGGGTGAGAGCTCAGCATTAAAATATGGGCTAAATACGAGTTATATAAGTTAATATACATATTACTATAAATAAAATGTAATAAAGCAATTTATAAAAAAGTGTCATTATGGTTGTGTTTTCAAAGGTAGTCGTAGACATTCATCTATTGTCATTCGGATTGTACAATGTCTCTCTAGCACACAGACAAAAATAAACTTGTGAGCGTATTTAAACAAACCTGACAGCCACTGTCAGTATTTCATAAGATGTACTGAAAAAAGTGTGAAATAAACACCATTACCTAACATGATGTGCCTATCTTATAACATTGACAGTAAATATCTTTACCCTGTCCCTTTCTAGATTTAATGTGGGTGCAAGTGTTTCTCATTCTTGTTCTCTCCCAGATAAGAGAACTGAAGAAAAGCCAAGATGAAGATAAGAAGGGGGGAGGGGATGTCTTTTCCTTCGACACCTGACTGTCTACTGCTGGTGTGTGTGTGTGTGTGTGTGTGTGTGTGTGTGTGTGTGTGTGTGTGTGTGTGTGTGTGAGAGAGTGTATTTGCATGTGAGTAAGAGATGCTAAGTGCTAGAGACAGAAATCTGACGTGTTGATAAGCAAAATGACTCACTGTGCTTGTGTTGCAAACATGCTAACAGTGACAAGCCATCAGATAAAAAAATATAAATTTCGGCATAAGAGCGAACTAAATTCTAGAGAAAACCCTGCCTTACTGTTTCCTATCAAGAAGAGAATTGTTTGAGCAGAAGAATGATTCCTGCAAGCACACACAACAGGTGTGAAACAGGATGACAGAGATACAGAGGCACGGAACGGCCTTGATCTTCACACACCAGCCGAGGCAATTACCACCCAGAGCACACTAAAGTAGCTCATTATCCCGGAACCACTTTTGATGAAGAAGAATGCAGGGCTGTGTGAAAGCTACCCATTTTTATTTTACTTGCACTTAACTACACATGACCTGAGTATATAAGAACATATTGAGATCATGCTGTACGTATAGTAATTCCATTTTCTTTGTCACATATCAGTGCCTAAAGGGCCGTAGTCTTTTTATTTTGCCTGTATATACTCTTCTACATACAGGTTACGTAGGATGCACAGTGGAGCCCTGTGCATTTTTCTTAAAACATAAACTACATTTCATGGCTCTCACATGACTCTACAGAATCCAATTTCCAATCTTGATCTGTTGGGATGATCGTGCCAGCTGTGCACTTTAGATTGAATGAAAATGGGGCTTAAGATAAGAGACATTTCTTTCCCCCCATGACTCGAGGAAATTAGATTTGTCAGTAAGTGCATGCTGTAAGCGAGGTTCTGCCTTTTCAGAACGATTGCTTAAGCGAGTGGGAAAGCGGACGGATCCAGTGGGGAAACAGTACTCCCATTAAACTGTCAAAGTGCATGTTCACTGGAAAAAAAAATCCCAGTCTCTTGTAAGTTCCATAAAGATTACATAACGGAACTGAAGTGTGTATAGTCAGAACACATGACGAGTGTGTCAAGGAGCAACAACAGATTTAAAGACTTAAACTGACTTAGTATGTTAAAAGTAATAGATGTGTAAACCTGCACATGGTTGTGCATAAATGTGTTGTGTGACATTGATATATGCAATAAATGAATTTCTAACAGATTATTAAGAATTAAAGCTGCCATGCATGGTTACTGGCAGATTTACCAGCTGTGTGTGCATGTTTCTAAAGAAAAATACATAGTTGGCCAATGCACTAGAAATAAGAAGAACTATACCTTCTGATATGATTTATTTATCACTAACTATTAAATATTGTTAAATAAAACATTTAACACTAGAATTACTGACTTTTTATTTGTTAGAAGGTGTACATTTTGAAATAGCTAAAAACAAATATATATACCATCAGTTTTAATGCAAATAAAAATGCATCTGAGGTTGCAGACAGATTTTCTCCTTGTAACTACATATATTTATATACATTATATACATACAGACCATTTCTTCAAAAACTTTTTTAGAGCTTATCTCTGAAACACTTAAGCATGAGGTAAGAGTATACCCTGGATGGGAACTGCATAAAAACATTATCAGAAGGTAAAATATTCAAATAGATAAGATAATTTAATCCTGATACATTTCAGATACAAAGATGGCCTGCAATGTCTTTTTCTTTACACACACACACAAGTCAGATGATCTTTAGTGGATTTAAATGCTAAAACATGAACTCGTTTATGGACCATGACACAGAAACCACTTACCATTCCCTGAAGATAAGGCTTTATAAAAATTTGCAGCCTAGAACCACTACTTTTAACACACTAGCTACACATACTAACCGAGCATTCATTAGCATTTAAATAGGAAAAAGATAATACAATGGTAAGCCTCCGTTGCTCCTCTCTGTACCCAAGCCAGCAGACTTCAGTGGGATTTTCTCCGAACTTCTCTGGTGAGAGTCCTATTTCAAACAGCTGTCTCACAGATGCCTGAGAACAGATCACTTTAGCCAGTGCTTAAAGGTTCCTATGATATAATCACACTTTTTTCATAGACTTAATGCCGATCATTATCTATCTTTTAAAACTTTTAGGAGTTGAGGAGTTTAGGAGTTTGTACAGGTATATTACAAAAATTATCTGGTGACCCAGAACCATGGTCTTGATTTAATTCTGCTGAATTAACATAGAAAGCAAACTATGTTTATCCAGAGAGAAGAAATTGTAAGAGAGAATTTGTATCTACATAGAATCCCTTTTGTACTTTTACATTAGAGTCAGTTATGGTAGAGATGTCAGTATTCAATATGTTCATATTCCAGAATAAAACAGTGTAACTAGTATATAATTTTTATGTTGTAAATTTACATTTATGTGTCAGAATATATGTTACTTTCACCCTGTAACCTTGTCGCTCTGATTATATAGGAGCTGTTCTCAGTCAGAATGGTGGTTTCCATTAAATATGAGCTTCACTGACCTCTGAACCACTCAAACTGTAACAATTATAGTTTACTGACCTTGACACTTGTATCTATAGCTCTGTAATTATGGCTTCTGATTGCAATGGATTCTGCTATTGAGATTTCCGAGATTTATGTCTATATTGCAAAAAGTGACATGTAGGTGTTTTGTGTATACTTTTCTTAATAAAAGATTGTACAACCCTGATTCCATAAACCCATATTTAACAGAGAATTCATATCAAATGTTTAAACTGTAGAAATGTAACTTTTTAAAAGAAAAATAAGGTCATTTAAAATTTGATGGCTGGATGATGTCTCAAAAAAAGTTGGGACAGTAAAACAAAAGTTTAAAGTGTTATTAAAACTAAACAGCTGGAAAATCATTTTGCAACTAATTAGGATCATTGACAAATGATTGAGGAATCTCTGTGCACAAGGGTGAAAATCCATGTTGGATGCCCATGATGTTTGGGCCCTCAGGTAGCACTGCATTTAAAACAATTATCATTCTGTGATGGAAATCATTACATGGGTTTATTGACACTTCAAAAGAACATTGTATGTGAACACAGTTTGCCATGTTATCCACAAATGCAGTTAATTTTTATCATGCAAAGAAGAAGGTATGTGTGAACATAATCCAGAAATCCCACCATCCTCTCTGGGCCAAAGCTTATTTAAAATGTATTGAGGCAAAGTAGAAAACCGTTCTGTGGTCAAACGAATCAAAATTTTAATTTAATTTTGGAAACCATAGACACCACGACCTCTGGACTAAAAAGGAGTGGGACCATCTGTTTTGTAATCAGCGCTCAGTTCAAAAAGCGGCATCTCTGATGTTGGGAGATTGCACATTCAGAAAGGCTCTATAAATGCTAAATGGTATATACAGATTTTAGAGCAACAAATAATTCTATCCAGAAAATGTCTTTTTCAGGGAAGGCCTTGCATATTTGAGCAAGACAATGCTAACTGCATACTACATCTATTACAATAGCATGACTTCATAGTAGAAGAGTCCTGGTGCTGAACTGGCCTGCCTGCAATCTGGACCTTTTACCATTTTAAAACATTTGGCACATCATAAAACAAAAAATAAAACAAAGGACACCCAGAACTGTTGAGCAACTTAAATCCTGTATCAGACACATATGGTACAACATTCCTTTTCCAAAACTTCAGCAAATGGTCTCCTGTTTCCAGATGTATATGGACAGAAAACATGATGCTACACAGTGACAAACATGGCCCTGTCCCAACTTTTTCTGAACGTTGCAGCTAACTAAATTAAAATGACTTTATTTTTTTTCCTTAAAATGATGTATATTCTCAGTTTAAACATATGATATTTGTTTAATTGTGAATAGAATATGAATTAATGAGATTTGCTAATCTACCCAGCACAGATTTACCGTGTTTCTTGTTGTTAGATTTGTATAAAATACAAGTGTTTTTCTTAACTTACAGGAGAATTACCTTGCAACAATGAGCACTTGCTTTTTCTGTATGAGTTCAAACAACAGATTTCAAAATAGATTTTTTTTTCAGCCTCAGTTTTAGATCCTCTCTGTTTTTCTGGAATTGGCTTGGGCTCCACAGTGATCCTGAGCAGGCTGAAGGGCTTACTGAAAATGTTATCACTGATGTATACATTTTATTTTTTATCAATTTCTTTAAAAAATAATGAATGTTTAGAAATGTATAGTTTTGTCTAAGTTGTTTTTATTTTTGAGGATTTTTTTATGCATGCTTTTAAGAGAAAGTATTATTATTATTATTCAAATATACTCTTTCAAGTTCAGAAAAAAGTGAAATTTAATATTAAATATGTTAGAAGCATTTGCTTTTTCCCTAGAAGAAGAATTTTCACTGTATAATATGATCACTTTAAGTAAATTACAAATACAGCTGTCTGGTCCACTAGGGTTCAGTTATTCATTGCATGGAAGAACTGTATTTGTTTCCCATCTGAAGAAAACCTGAATATACTACTGGACCATTAAAAATAAAGTGGTTCTGTGGGAACAGTACAAAAGAGTTGTGTCTGTTTTAACTTTGGCTTTGCTTGCTCTATAAAAGCCTTTGTGCATTATATGTATACTTATATACGACTATTACTGTATGTAGAAGATGCTTCAAGGACCTCTATTTTAGTTTCACATGAGAGTCATATATTATTACACTGGGAATTAAAATAGCAGTGAGATTCCCCGTATATGTACGGCTCCAATAGAATGAATGTGAATAAAGGGAACAATGCTTTTTCTCCGTACAAAGCCACCATCAGCGTTATTTCTGCGGACACATATGGATCTAATCATGGCACATTTGAACAGGGTGTCTCCCGAATGAAAACAATGGCCTAGTTTGCAAAATGCCCCACCATCCTGTTTGGGGAATTACTCTTCTCCCAACTGTGTTGTGTAATCCTCCTCCTGTCAAAGCACCCATCAGAATCCCCATGTGAACCCCCTGTCACGGCTCATTGTGCCCCCTGTAAATGACAGACAGACCTCCATTTGGAGCAGAAACCAGTGTGCTATGCAGGCACATGCTCTGAATATGGGCTGTAGACCTCATCTACAAAATTCCATGCTCTAATGACATGGGAAATGGACTGAAAGCAAGACAGACAGAGTTAACCATGAATTTCAGACCAGAAAATATGTTGAAATCATTTAGTTATATGGGAAAAAAGAGAGGAAGCACTATAGCAGGCTCCATTCACTTGAAATGAGATGAATAGAAAATGCTGATATGAGTTGAAATTTGTCAAAAACAATAAAAATAGAAAAACATGGCAGGAACAATGTCCAAATAAATTTAGATCATTTGTATAATAAAAGTTCAGCACGTAACTAATATTTTGTTCTGTTAGTTTTGGGTCCCACTGTATTTAAACAGGCTGACAATGATGAACAATCTACATTTTATACTTTAGCATAACATAATTATGTTGGTATTGGTAATGCAATAAGGTTATGGAAAACTTAAAGACACTGATTAATAAATATTTTGTTAAAATTTAATTGATTAATCCATAATCTTCAAAAACATTTACTCTGGACAGCCAGTAGTATATTATGTCCCACAACTTTATTTTAAATAGAGAATTTGCTTCAAATTGGCATTTATCTTTTGCCAGCCTGACTCTCTCTCTCTCTCTTTCTTTCTCTCTTACAGTATGACTGAATTCAATAACATTTGATAAATTATGTGTGTTTTACAGATGTAAACAAATATTAATACATTATTATAAATAAACAGATGCAATGACAATGTCCATTGTTAACAGCACTTTACAATCTGAATTGAATTCAATCATAGAGCAGTGAAAAAAAACTTTATTAACATGAGCACGTGGTACTGAATGATGCATTCACATTAGTACTTCTGCATTTACCATAGTTTATGCCTGGTGAAGCTTCTAGTGATTGAAATTATGCTAATAGTTTGTTTATATTTTAGAAAATATAGGAGCATGTCCTGCTTTTTTGTTTTCTTTGTACTTAATGGTATGGTTTGTTTTGAGCTACAAAACATTTCTTATTTTGTATAAGAACTTCAATTGAAGTCCAAACACAGATACAGATATTTGGAGTGCTAAACAGATGTGTCATTGTCATTGTGTTATATCCCTAATGTGTATGACAAACTGACATGGCTGCCTAAAACTTCCATTAGAATTCATGCCTCAGCAGCACACAGTATCATATTATCTGATCCAGATGTTGACTCTCAGCATGAGGTGCTTGCGTGCGTGTGTGTGTGTGCATGTGAATATGTGCGTGTGTGTGCATGTGAATATGTGCGTGTGTGTGTGTATATGAATATGTGTGTGAATTCATACTATGGCTAGGATTATCTACTTTATCCAAAATAATCAAATGACATATGGTACTGATGCTGCAATGATATCACCACTATTAATCCTTAAAGAATCACTTTGATTGGTCAGACTGTTCCATGAGAATATCAGGACATCAATCATCATTATGATGGCGTTTTTAAACTCCTTTAGAAACAAAAAAAAACAATCTTTCATTATGAAACTCAAGTCTCTACATACTGTGCAGTTAGTTTAATATGGGCCACAGCTTTACCCAAGAGATATTAATGACAATATGATTTACTCATTTGATAGATGAAAAAGACTCTTTCTTCCCACATGTCCACAGGTTTTGCTGAATAAGCCCTAAATAAGCTCCTAGATTTCATTATAGTGTATCAAGAAACCAATGTAGAAATTCCATGAATACATTGTTCAGCTGATTTATGATGGGCTTAAAATGGTACAGTGGTCTCAGAGAAAACTATTCCTTATGCTTCAAGTAGTCATGGGAACTAGTGTTTAATGGGAATACATCCCACTTAAAATACACCTATCACAGCAGAATGATGTATAAAGTACAAAGTTTGCTTCCTAGTTAGAAGGTTCTCAGGTGACATGGTGAGGATCAACATCTGCTTCAAACCATCTCTCCACTGATGTCCCACAAGGCTCAGTACTTAGTCCTCTCCTGTTCTCAATTTATACTCAATCTACTGTGAAAGTTATATCCTCACATGGGTTGTCATGCCATTGCTATGCAGATGACACTCAACTAATTCTCTCCTTTCGCCTACAGACTCTCCTGTTTATGCTCAGATCCCAGCATGTCTGGCAGATATCTTAAAGAGAAGGGCTGCTCGATCGTTAAAGCTTAATCCCAGCAAAACCAAACTGCTTTTTATCCAAGGTGATTCATCCCCACATCAAGGTCTTGTGATCTCTGTGGACAACTCACTTATCTCACCGTTGGTCACTGCTCACAACCTTAGGGTAACCATGGACAATCAGCTTTTATTTTCTTCTTACATTGCTAATCTAACATGTCAATTTAATTTCTCCTTTACAACATCAGAAAACTGAGCAATTTTTGTTCACACATGCCACTCAGGTGCTTGTTCAGTCCCTTGTCATCTCGACTGAACTACTGCAGCTTGCTTCAGGAAGGTCTACCTCTAAAAGTTATTTACTCTCTGCAACTGCATAAATGCAACTGAACAAATTCTTTTCAACCTTTCTAGGGTCTCCCGCACCATCCACTGCTATGCTCCCTCCACTGGCTTCCTATAGCTGCCTGCATCCGATTTAAATACTGATGCTTGTCTACAAAACCAAAAGAGGACCAGCACCCCCAGTCTTTAAATGACAGCCTCATTCAAACCTCTTCCAAAAGTTCTTTCAGGACTTCTTAGACTTTAAATAAAAAAATATATACTTTCTCCTATCAGAGGTTTAGATGGATGATATTCTATGTCCTATGAACTAGTATTTGTCAGTGTGCAGACCAACGCTGAGACAAAGAGAGTAACTCTATCATGTTATCATCATCACACCAGAGACAGATAGAGTTTACGAACCGTAAAGCGGCGTGAGTCCGGAAGATGGGTAAGATCGGTGCAGCGGGTATAATCCTTGGAATGGGGATAATCCACAGAAGGGGTATGATCCTCGGAAGGAGTATAATCCACAGAACGGGGTAATCTACAGAACGAAGATAATCCACGGAACGGGGATAAACCACGTGATGGAGATGATCCACGTGAAATAGATGATCCAAAGGGCGGAAGTAATTTGAGTTGGAACCAGCGGGGAATGCTGGTGGTCGAGGGTCCACGATAAAGGTTAGTCCGTAACAAGGATCAGGTGTTTGGGATCAAAGCCGGGAGCAGCAGAGATGACAGCCGCTGAGAGAGTGTGGCAGGTAGAACCCTAAAAATTACCCCCCACCCCCCTCAGAGGAGGGTCTCGCCATTCGTCCAGGGTCGAAGGAGGCCTGGTTAGCATTGCCGTGGAACAGGGGAAACCCGAGGCGAAGCGACGCCCTCTGCAGAGGTCCGGAGCGAAGCAACACCCTCTGCAAAGGTTTGGAGCAGAGCGATGACCCCTGCGAAGGTCTGGAGTGGAGTGACGTCCTCGACGGAGACCATAGGTTGAGTGACATCCTCGGCGGAAATCAGGGATGGAGCGACGTCCTTGGGGGAGGTCAGAGGCCGAGCGACGCCCTTGGCAGAGAAATGGCGTGAGTCCGTGAAGCGGCGTGAGTCTGGAAAATGTGTAAGATCCGTGCAGGGTATAATCCTTAGAATGGGGATAATCCACGGAACGGGTATGATCCTCGGAAGCAATATAATCCACGGAATTTGGGTAATCCATGGAACAGAGATAATCCACGGAACGTGGATGATCCAACGAACGGAGATGATTCAAGGGACGGCGATGATCCACTGGACGGAAGTAATCCAAGTTGGAACCAGCGGGGAATGCTGGCGGTCAAAGGGACACGAGATCGGTAGCATGACATTCAAGAACCGATAGCCTGTGACTCTGGAACAGGCGTTTATAAAGGTTAGTCAGTAATGAGGACCAGGTGTTTGTGATCAAAGCCGGGAGTGGCAGAGATAGTGGCAGCATGACAACCGCCGAGGGGGGCGTGACAGGTGGAACCCTGACAGTATTATAATGTATTAATTGATGAAAATTTTAAACCACTTTTAATTGCTCTAGAAAAGGATGTCTGCCAAATGTCATTACCGTAAATGTAATGAAGTCCTAAAGTTAGGACTCAGGAGCATAGAAGCACACAGAGCAGTGGGTAGTCCGGAATGATCTATGGTAGTAACCTGTAGATTGGGTGGTGAGTGAGGGGGAATCGGGACCTTATAAAGGTGATAGGTAAACGTGGAACAGGTGTAGGTGATTAGTGGGAGTAGGACAGCTGTATGTAATTAGTAGGAGGGAGAGTCTGAGCGAGAGTGTTGAGTGAAAAAGGGAGGCATGCTGGTGGTTCTCTGACAGAGGTTCTCTCACAATATTTATATTGGATTATGGTCAGTACTTTGAGTTGGCCAATCCAATTATTACCTTTAACTGTTCTTTGGTAACATTACTTGTATTCAGTGGCGGGTGGTCAGAAGCACTGACCTACATTTACAGCCTAAATTCTAATATTTGTTTCATGAAATTGTATTAATTAACAGTCTATTCTCTTTATTTTGTAGCGTTTCTCTTGGCTCTACTGCTTCTAGTATGTGTATGTAGATGTTAGTTTTTTTGTTCATTAAGATTTCAGCCTCTATGTGCTGCCATGTCAATTCAATCTGCCCAGGGCCTGCAAAGTCAATAGTGCTGGCTCTTTGACCACAAAGAATATTAGCAACGAGTCTGTTTCTTTAACCAATCAGATTTCATATTTGCCTCACAGGGCCAGTTGGCCCAGAATAGCATCAGCATTTTTACGTCCTCTGATTGGTTAGTCAGAGGGAAAATGTTACAGCCAAGTTTGACTGGCAAAACACGTCTGTAGCTCTGCACACATTAATACATCCGAGTAAGACTTTTGTATGTTTATGGAGTTAGAGAAATTGATTTGTTCTTAGACATACTTAAAAAAACATTTCCAGAAAAGCTAGACATCGTGAAGGGAGTTTGCCCAACCCCGAAGCTAGCTCGCTTGTCTCAACGCGGAAAAAGGTTTGTTCGCCGCTTCCAGACCAGTGAATACAAACGGTACCATTGGCTTACAGCCTCTGAGGAGCGCAAATTGTAAGTATGCATCTCTGGTGAGTAGGTTGTATTTTATTTACATTTTTATGTTTCTGTCATGTTATTAGACAAATATTGATTCTGAATTGCTCCAGATGATGTAGGTGCACAGTTGTGGTAGTGTAGAGGTTTGGAGTTGTCTTAACTGGGTTTTTTTGCTTTAGTAAAATGGTATTCACCCTCCAAATGTGAAATGCCTCTCTCTCTGTAATGCCACACGTTGTTATATTGCATTTTTGTACAGTATTGATGGTTTCAATAATCGCAACATGATATTGGTGGTATTAAGTCAGGTAAGTCCTCACTGAAGGCCCGGGTACCAAATGCACGGCCTGCCACTGCTTGTAGGGTTAGAACTTGATGGAAAAGTTTATGGAAAAATCTTGCTGAAATAATTCTAAATGTATTGCCTACAGCAAAACAATCATACAAACACCACCCATTGTGATAAGTTTTCATGCTGGATGTGTATCTTGCTCCAAATATAATTTTTCTCATTTACACCTAATTTCTCCAAATTATTTTGTTCTTTTCCATCCAAAACACATTTTTTTAATATATGTCTGGCTTGTTCAATTGATCTTTGGCAAACCGCACACAGCAGCAATGTTGTTTTTGCAGAGTAGTGGCTTTTGCCTTGCAATCCTCCCATGCACATCATTGTTGTTCAGTGGTCGGCCTACAAAATCCCTGTGCATGACCTAATGATGCTTTGGCTGCCACTAAGAACTTAGTTTGCCAGAACAAACAGGGGCTACGCTTCCCAACAACAGACTTTGTAACATTCACATTTACCCGAGTACTAATCACCCACAACGGAGAAACAACACACCTCACAAAATTTGACCTTTTCCTAGTTAAATAAATATCAATGAACTCCCACATTACTTAGCAAGCGATTTAATATGATTATAGATATCTCCCTGAATTATAATTGACTGTTTTTGATGTGTTTGTATGGTTTGCCCCTCAAACAAAGCTTGTCTGGATTACAACTTTGACTTCCGATTAGGAATTTTTAAATGTGTTGCTAAAAATGTAAGCTAGCACAGCTTATACATTAATACATTAATACAAAAATGCTTTCTTATAAAGTTTCTATTAAAGCCACATGGCAGAATATAAGAAAAACGCTGTTGAATATCGGATTTTGCTCATTTAAATAGTTTAACATGGTCATCAATATAATATCAGCATACTCTATAAGCCAAATTTATGTAGACACCATATGTGTTTGTAGAGCATTAGTAAAGTTCATCCCAAACGTTTTCAGTGCGGTTGAGGTTAGGGTTCTGTGCAGAGTGCTTAAGTTCTCACATCAAACTTAGCAAACCATATCTCATTAAACTCACTTTTTCATGCACAGGGACACTGTTGTGCTAGATAATGTTTATACCTCTTAGTTCTAGTCAAGGCAATTGTAGACAAACTCATTTAGGTCAATCGTGTGCTTTTCGCTTTATAGCTACTGTTTGGTGAAGGAACACGTGTTAACAACTGTTTGGCCATAGAATGTATTAGGGGTTTTGAAATTACACAGTTAAAAATGTTGATATTATACAGGAGGCATGACCATATATAGATCACCAGTCCACAACTTTTAATTCCTGATCAACTATCACATTAGTTTATGAAAAAAAAAATATATCTATATGCCCAAACAAGCATCCATGAGATAGTTTGTCATATAGCCCATTGAGAGTAAATGTAGACAATCTCTAAAATCAGATATTTACATTCTTATTACAGAAATATAGCCATTTGCTGTTAAAAATAGAGACATTTAACTTAATTTTCCCTTCGTTGATTACTTACCACCTGCTGTGCTGAACCCGCTCCGTGTGTGTGTGTGTGTGTGTGTCTGTGTGTCTGTGTGTGTGTGTGTGTGTGTGTGTCTGTGTGTTCTAATCAATCAGTTGCTCCCCAGTGAGCCAGCATTAGTGTTAGACGAAGATTCTCATTAGAATGGCAGAGCTTGCAGCTTGCATCTGTTAAAAAAAGAGGACCCTACATGATCTCTGTACCAATGACAGATATTCATAAGTCTTGTGCATTGCTAAAACCTTTCTTGTCACAAAACATATATATATATATATATATATATATATATATATATATATATATATATATATATATATATATATATATATATATAAACTTTTAATAAAAATTATAGCTAGGTACAATTTCAAGAACACAAGAATCATTTAAAATGGATTATTCATTTATCATTTAAGTATAATTACTTAAGTAGCATAGTGTTTACATTTTCAAGCAATCATGCATTATTCTGTACTTAAATGTTCTTCATTTTTCTATATTTTTTTGTTCCAACTTTCAGGAACTGTTGCTAAGTTCAAGCTTTCCCTTTACATTACATTTTCTACGTTTCTTTTACTGTTCATTATATAACAGACAAACAATCTAACCATCAAACAAGGTAAAGCTAGTGCCTGAAAGCTTGATAGAAAATTTGCTGTCTGGATTCAAATAGATCAAATTTAAAAAATGTATAATTTGTTTTTTATATATGTTCATTACCTGCTGCTGTACATTTCCTGTAAACTGCTTATACCTAAAACTCACCTTCCTGTTTCAAATCTTGCATGGTTACTGTTGACATTTATCATTTAAAAACTGCTGTTGTAAAGCAGTGGTCACACCAGAATTTCACTTGCAAGATTTCTTTCCCTGGGACAAGCATGTATGTATGTATGTATGTATGTATGTATGTAAAAAGTACAATTATAAACTGTTTTTTCTTTTCTGTGAGACTGTACCATGTGGCTTATGCATGTTGAGCCTTCTACTGTTTTCTCCACACTGCCAAGGTAAGTAGATTAATGAATTAAAAACTCAACTATAATAACTATTTAATATAGAAAAAGGGGCAGATACAAACTTAAAAGTAACATCCTATTCCAGGTACTGCAGGTTATCTATCAGGTGTTAAAGCAGCTTCATCATATTTATCCTTTGCTCATTCAAGGAGTTTGTTTACAGTAACATCATTTAGAACATCATTTAATATATATTTTTTTTTCTAGAACTTCTAAACTTGTATGTGGTAATGATTTATAATCCTACTGCCTGGGGTCACCCAAAAGAAGGTGATGTGGGTTATTATTCTGCTTTCAAAGTTTTTTTTGTTTTGATGTTTTTTTTTTGTTGTTGCCACAGTCAGCTCTGAATTGCCTATTAGGGATCCAAATCTACATCTGGATTTCTGTAAAGCTGCCTTGGTTCAATGTCTATGATTTAACTTATTTGAAAATAAATTGTAATTAAATTCAGTTGGACAGCAGTCAATGGGTTATAAATCCAAACTGTACCGAAGGAAAAATACACATTCTCATATTTATTAGAGTCTTAAAGGGAAACATAATAACCACTGTAAGTACCTTTCAATGGGCTCTTAAGAATATAAAGGTTTGCATGTTGGACCAAACAATCCGTATTAGATTTCACACTGCATTTTTCACAGCCAGAGTATGAAAGTTTTTGAATTTATCTGTTGCCACAATTTCAGTACATTTTGCCACATTCTGTCTAGAGCTCTGTTTGTTTTTGCCTGCCTATGGTTGTATCTAGTATCAAAATATGGTCAAAGGTTTGTAGACATATACATGTGTATGATTCTTGCCATAAAGTTGGATGCATACAACTGTTGTATAGGAGGATATTTTATAGTGTAGCATTAAAATGTCACTCAAATGAAACTATAAGGTGTTTGAGCATGACACTGCCCCTCATCAAAAAGTGAGCGGCATTATGACAGTTTTTGAACATTGGAAGGGGTAAACACCAATGGCCTGCACAAAGTCCTGACATCAATTTCACACCTTCAGGATCAACTGAAATGAGAGCTGCATCCCAGGCCTTCTTACCCAACATCAGTGGCTGACCTTATGAATTCTCTTGTGGCTGAAAGAACACAAATCTCTACAGTCACACTACAATATCTAGTAGGAAACATGTTTTGTTTAGTCAGACATCCACAAACTTTTGTTCATGTGAGGTGCATCCTAAAAGTATTCACAATGCTTCACTTTTTCCAGATTTTGTTATGTTACAGCCTTATTAAAAAATGCTTTAAATTAATTATTTTCCTCAAAATTCTACAAACAATACCCCATAATAACGATATGAAAAACGTTTGAAATGTTTGCAAATGTAATAAAAATAATAATAAAAAATACCCACAAATAAAATACCCACATGATTCAGGTAAGAGGTTAGACAGGGGCTCAGTGTTGGTAAAGCAGGAGTACAAGGAGATGCGGCAGCAGGTGAAGAAGGATGTGGTGAAAGCCAAGGTAAAGGCATATGCGGAGCTGTATGAGAAGTTGGACACTTAGGAAGTAGAAAAGGATTTATACTGATTGGCCAGGCAGAGGGACCGAGCTGGGAAGGATGTGCTGCAAGTTAGAGCAATAAAGGATGGAGATGGAAATGTATTGACTAGTGAGGAGAGTGTGTTGAGGGGTGGAGGGAGTATTTTGAGCAGCTGATGAATGAGGAAAATGAGAGAGAGAGAAGGTTGGATGGTGTGGAGATGGTGAAGCAGGAAGTGGATAGGATTAGTAAAGTGGAAGTGAGAGCAGTGATTAAACGAATGAAGAGTGGAAAGTCAGTTGGACCAGATGACATACCGGTAGAAGCATCGAGATGTTTAGAAGAGATCTCAGTGGAGTTTTTAACCAGATTGTTAAACAAGATTTTGGAAGGTGAGAGGATGCCTGAGGAATGGAGAAGGATTGTGCTGGTACCGATCTTCAAGAATAAGGGTGGTGTGCAGACCTGCAGTAACTACAGGGAAATTAAGTTGATTAGGCACACCATGAAGTTATGAAAAAGAGTAGTGAAAGGCAGGCTGAGAGAAGAGGTGAGCAACAGTATGGTTTCATGCTGAGGAAGAGCACCACAGACGCATTACTTGCTTTGAGAATGTTGATGGAGAAGTATAGAGAAGGATAGAAGGAGTTGCATTGTGTGTTTGTGGTTTTAGAGAAAGCGTACGACAGGGTGCCGAGAGAGGAGTTGTGGTATTGTATAAGGAAGTCAGGTGTGGCAGAGAAGTATGTGAGGGTGGTGCAGGACATCTATGAGGACAGTGTGACAGCAGTGAAGTGAGCAGTAGGAACGACAGACTGGTTCAAGGTGGAGGTTGAACTGCATCAAGGATTGACTCTGAGCCCTTTCCTGTTTGCAGTGGTGATGGACAGATTGACAGACGAGGTCAGACAGGACTCTCTGTGGACTATGATGTTTGCTGATAATATTGTGATTTGTGGTGAGAGTAGGGAGCAGGTTGAGAAGAGCTTGGAGAGGTGGAGATATGCACTGGAGAGAAGGGAAGTGAAAGTCAGTAGGAGTAAGACAGAGTACATGTGTGTGAATGAGTGGGAGGGCAGTGGGGTGGTGCGGTTGCAGGGAGAAGAGGTGGTGAAGGTGGAGGAGTTTAGGTACCTGGGGTCAACAGTGCAAAATAATGGAGAGTGTGTTAGAGAAGTGAAAAAAAATGCAGGCAGGGTGGAGTGGGTGGAGAAGAGTGGCAGGAGTGATTTGTGATAGAAGGGTATCTGCAAGAGTGAACGGTAAAGTTTAAAGGACTGTGGTAAAACCAGCGATGTTGTATGGTTTGGAGACAGTGGCATTGACTAAAAGACAGGAGGTGGAGCTGGAGATAGCAGAGCTGAAGATGGTGAGGTTTTCATTACGAGTGATGAAGATGGACAGGATTACAAACGAGTTTATTCAAGGGACAGCGAATGTAGGCCTATTGAAATGCTGGCAATTTCGTTTGACAGCATTTACGTTCTACTTTCCAAGTTGTCAAGTTTTTTTCTCCCTGATCATTTTGGTTTCAAGGTGAATTCAGTGTCTTATGTTACATCTAGATTAGACTACTGTAACACTTTACCATCTTGGTGTTCGAGTAAGTGCATAAAAAAGCTTCAGTTATTTCAGTATGCAGCAGCAATTGTCTTTAGCAGATCTAGAAAATATGACCACATCACCTCTCTTTTAATCCAGTTTCATCATTATAAAATACTTATACTGAAACATAAAGCACTTAATGGTCTTGCGTCGCAGTATCTGAGTGAACTTCTGTAGCATTATTGTCCCCCATGCCTACTTAGATCAAAAGGTGCAGGCTATTTGTTGGTACCTGTAACAAAAAATGTGGAATGTGAATACACACTAAGTGTATCAATTTAACATACCTGATATAGCATCAAGCTAATATAGTAATAATGTTTGTGAATGAACCAAACAGAAGAATCAGCAAGCAATAGAAAGGCTAATTGTACAATTGTTTAAAATAATTTTTGAGAAGTGGGGGGAAAACCATTGAACATGTATAAATAATACGAAGTGACACTAAACTGAGTTCAGGGTCAAACTAGGGACCCTTGAGCTGTAAGGCAGTAATGCTGCCTGAGAACATTTTCAATTTAAAGAAAAATCTGTGTTTTTAGTATAATCATTGAATGGGAATGCAACTGCATATAATTGGACTACTTGACAGTCTGAAAGCATTTTTAACATCTGTGTTTCTCTGTTTTTATTGGCAGAAGTATGATTGTCTGTACAAGCATGTCAGCTTCTGTTTTAGGAGAACTCAAATTGAATTTTTTCACTGAGTAATCACAAATGTCTCAATGAAATGGTATTATGTAAATACGTCAACATTAATGGTTCCAAACTAGTGGCTCTTAAGTTTTGTTTAAAAATGACACTGACTCTGGTCATTTGCCTAATTATTTCATTGCCAATTCCAAACCACTGGTTAGTTTTCCCATCTTTATTACATGGGAGCAATGCCAAAGGTGACTGAATGGAGTGAAATCATCATTCCCACCTTTTTTTTTTTTTGTTTTCTTTCTTACTTTTTACAGCTTTTGAATGCCCTATCTGTCATATTAATGTGATTGCCTCACAAAAATAGTGCTTTCTGCACTCTAAAAAGAATATCAATTGAAACAAAGGAAAATGAAAATATATTTTTCCATCACACTAACTGGCTGAACTCCTCTGCCCAGCTCCAATATATTAAGAGAAAATGTGCGCTGACTGTTTGTGTCCACATTGGAGATCAGGCAGCTCACAACTGTCATCTCCTGTTAACTGTATTCTGTCATCACTGCATACAAGCAGTCAATTAGCAACATAGATGAAAATATAATACATACTGTAAAGAAGACCATATAGATCTGTGAGTGATGTATATTATATGGTGACCAGGGGAGGGCTAAAAGGGGTAATACTAAAAGTCAGCACTGAAGTGCCTAATAAGTCTTGGCATTTTTATTAGTGCAGCCCTTGAACTAAACATCTTTACAACAAAAACCTGAAAGCAAGAGAGGAATGACAGTGACAGGAACACTAATGCATTTTAATTTTTACAAATGATTACTGACATCTTGCAAGGATTCAGATTACATCAATAAGATCAATTGGTCATATATTTATATTATACTATATATGTTACATAGTTTTTTTATTTTTGGCCAACTTATAAAATGACCCCATATTAAGTAAACCCATATTAACTTTATTAACATTGATTGGTAAAATAAGAGTTATTTTCATCTTTCAGCAATATCTCCAAATAGTATTTTATCTCTTATCTCTATATATGTCTTATAGTTGTCCAGAAAGAGCAAGTCTGCTTTAAAAAAAAAAGATGGTTATAGGATAAGGGATGATGTTTCAGAGATAAAAAAAAGTGTAAAAAAAAATTCTGTCAAAGCAAATTATCATCAATTCCTTCATCTGTGTGTGCAGTGAGCCAGAAATATTCCATTTCACTTCCTATTTTTTTTCCTCTTTTTACCTGAATTGACTTCTTCCCTTATTACTAAACAGTATGTGTTTTTCATAGTGATATGGCGTTAAGTTATTAATCAGAGAGAAAGAAGAAGAAAGTGTGAGAAAGAGAGCAACCATTATCTTTCATTAATAACTCATATTCATATGAATGAAACTGTCATTCATAGCTCGCACCCAGCCGTGTATTAATATCATTTTGTAACCTTAAAAAAGTATATTTGTAATGAAATTATTATGAGCTGACACTTCACTTCCTCACCAAATCGAAATCCTATTGTCTTGTATCATGATCAGTTAAATCCGGTTGCACCTTATACACACACTAATCTGCGTTATGTCAAATTTGACCTTAAGGGATATAAATTAACTTAATTGTCTGAAACAGGGGAGAAGAGCGCAATCATCACACAGACAAAAGGAAATGACTGGGTAAGAAAGCGTCTAAATTAGTTTGCTGAAAGATTTTATTTATAGCGATGATGAAAATAATAATAGTTGAAGCCTGTTTTGAAAAGGATGAGCCCTAGCATGTTGGTGAAGATATAATTTCCCTACATTACAGCAGTACAAAGGCGAAGTGTTGTTCTACCTATTAGATTATACCAAGTCCAATTTCAAACTCATTCCTATGGTCTCATGTACACACACACACACACACATGACACACAGTCACTCTTGGCATTTGCTGTGAATAGTGACTGGTATCAGGGGAGCAGCTGTGATGTAAACAGTGTCATGTGGCCCGATGTCTCCACTGATCCTGTAGGCATAACAAGGCGAGCCCAGGGGAACACGCCAACTACTCCAGGGCTTTTTCTCACACTAAGTGACAATAGAACAACAACATCATAAAACTGGGATTTTAACAAGAATGACAACCATTTAGTAATTGTTTTATACAAGTGTTCTGTTGTGTTTTATTTTTCAGCAGCTCATTAAAATTATGAGATAGAAGTAGAAAAAAAGAAGAAGAAGAAGAAGAAGAAGAAGAAGAAGAAGAAGAAGAAGAAGAAGAAGAAATGTTTTAATAACTTTTTTAATTAACTTTTATTGGGATTTGTTTTTCAACTCAGTCATATTACATTCACTTGTATATGCTTTTTCCAAAAGCAAAAATTCATTTCACTGAAAATTTCATAAACAGTTCAATCTTATTCACTTAATCTCTGAAAACTTCAGATTCAATGCTGCTGCCTTTTGTTGCCAAAGCCAGGGAGTAAACAGTGTGTGTCGATGGAAAGGGAGAAAAGCATATCTTACCTGCATGTGTTGAATTATTCAGTGTCAGGGCTGAGAAACATTGCTCAGGTCTATAGGTCACTGGTCACAAAACTTCATCATTAGCTCAATCTGTTGCATCAATACACCTAAAACATTTAAGCAAGACTACTATTAATATGCATTAAGAGTCCTTGCATATAGTACGTACAGATAAATGCACGCACAAAGCATCAGAAGTCTCAAAGCAGCTATGTGTGGATTGTGTTACCATAGAGACAGAGAGGTGAGCATTTCAATGAATAGAGGGTGAGGTTAGAAGAGTAAACACTGGTGACTGAGACTCATTCAAAGTCAAAGTCAAATCATACACTGCTGTGAATCTGTTGGTTGAAAGGTTGTCCTATATGCAGAGATACAAATTTTTAATTATTGCATATATATATATATATATATATATATATATATATATATATATATATATATATATATATATATATATATATAAAATTAACAAACAAATAATAATATATACTATGACAAGAAGGTCTTTTAAAACACTTGATAATCCAATGTATGTTCTGACATAGCCCTACCCAGAAGTCATTGGATGTTCAGAAGGATATTGGATATCCTCTAAAATAGGACCTATGACTCCAATAACTTCCATAACCTTGAGAGAGGCCTTGATCTGACTGCTATGTTGCCAAAAGAACAACCCTAAAAATATAAGCTCCATAGATCACTTCCAGATTAGTCAACGGTTCCAATCAGTGCTACTGGGTGTCTTGAAGGCTACAATTTCAGAGACCTGTCACAAAATTGTTAATTTTTTTTATTAATTTTATATATGTTGGCACAGTGGGTATCCTTGCTCTTTTATAGCTCAAGAGTCCCTGGTTTAATCTTGAGCTCAGGTTACTGCCTGAGCAGGGTTTCACTTGTTCTCTCCATGTTGTTCTGGGTTTCCTTTGGGTTCTCCAGTTTTCTCTTATATCTCAAAATCATAACATTAGGTGTACTGTATTGGCTGAATGTCAATGATTGTGTAGATGGTGCCCAACTCATGAAGTGATGTCCCATCCAGAATTTCAAGCACAGTGTTCCTATCGCACCATCAATCATAATTTTTGTAAATGTTTGCTAGAATAAAGAATATATTAATAATAATGCAGAACTACCTTTTATTCATAATGCAGAACTTCTGAAAATGTAATGCACATGCTGCAGACATTGCAAAATAATCTTCATAGATGTCCCTCTGTCTCTTAATTCATTTCAACACCTTTGATTTGTTGGTTAAGTGAAGAAATCTTCACCACATGGAGAATCCATTATTGTTCATTGTGGGAAAATCATTGTTGCCAGAGAAAGTTGTAATATTGAGAAAATGACAAAAAACTTGGCTGAAAGCTGGAGGTGGTAAAGGGAAGGCCTAGGGTGGCACAGACCCCATAGAAAATAAAATGGTCACCATCAGCACTCTGCTTCTGAAGCTGGCTGCTTGTATTCTGTCATGAAAGCGTGTCAACATTTTAATAAAATGTGTTAGTGTTTCAATTTAGAACATTCATGAACATTTCAGCTATTGTTTAATCAAATTTGGGCAGAAACAGAGCTGGACCAACCCACCAACTAAAAAGTGCCTTTTTTACCTGCACTTTTTATAACAACCATTATCAGATAAAAAGGACAGGAATTTTTTTTTAT
Source organism: Silurus meridionalis (assembly GCF_014805685.1). Lineage (NCBI taxonomy): Eukaryota > Metazoa > Chordata > Actinopteri > Siluriformes > Siluridae > Silurus > Silurus meridionalis. The sequence continues at coordinate 12,688,685 of NC_060884.1, read as the reverse complement.
ATATATTAACACCTTATAGCTTATATCCATGTCTATTTATCTGTTACCACATCACATAATTATTTTGTCCAATCACATAATTAATCAATCAATCAATTTCTTAAGATAACTGATTCCTCTGCTGGGCAAAGTTTTAAAAGCAGTGTCATTTGATTAAACCATGTGTGATGAAGTTACTCTGTTTAGGTTAGTGATATTCAATTTCAAATTCAAACAACTTAACAACTTGGCTGAAAATGTTATCGAAAGATATTTTAACTTACTCGTATATCTAATATTTTTATGTCAGCTTTGGGCCTCATCTCTCAAGTCAGTCTCGACACCCTGCTGACTGTTAAATAGATTAAGACTACAGATTCTGTTTTTGATAGCACTGCAGCATTGCATTTGAGCCAATATCAACAACAAAAAAATAGCATATGGGTTAAATTTTCATTAGCAGAAATACATTGAGATGTGGATATTTACTATTCATCCAACCTAGCCAAAAAGGAAGTTAGATGTCTGGCATTAGAAAGGCTGCATCTGATCTCTAGAAAGCAAACACAGGATGCGACTTTGTTATTAATAGTAATATCTCAAGTATGCAAACGCAGAATTCGCACCTGCCTTGCCTAAACCAGTATGACCATGTCAGGTTTCCTGTTTTACCCTGTCACTCTATCACCATCTTCTTTAGCTGCATCCTATGCTGACCTCAAGTTCCTCTGGACTGTTACTGCCAAAGGTTTCAGATAGTTTGGCTCAATGTTCTTGTCTTAAACCTGGTAACACTGTGCAGTAAATGTGTAATGATGCGATCGAATTGAAAAAACGTCCTTGAAAAGGGTGTGTCATTTAGTGTTATGGTGTGATTTTATTTTTAAAAAGTATGTATAAATGGATATTCCTGAATCAACATATACATTCAGATGTTAGTGGTGCATTGGTGCATTCACTGACTTCCAATGACCACAGAGGATGTACTCCTTGACCTTTGGCCCTGAACTGTTGAAAGCCGTCTGGTTCCTGTTTCCATGGTCGCTCGAGTAGACAGGCACTCCAGCCAGGATTAATGAAGGAATGGGGATTAAGTTTCAGGAGGACATGCTGGAAAGGGATAGCTCCCACTTTAAGACGTTGTTCAGTTCAATGGTGAAGTGCATTTTGTTGGTTTTGTTAGGGTGAAGCTGGGGTTGATGAGGACAAGGTAAGGCTGATTAGATGAGACAAGACAGCCAAGACACAAAAACGGGCGTTGAGTTACACTCAAAAGCTGTGTTGGAGAGCTTAAATCCTCTGCACATGTTTCATGGAAGATATGGTGGACCACAGTGTCAGGATCACTTAACGTCACTGACCACTTTTGTAACCTACACATTGGTACAAGCTCGAACAGATACATATCAGATTGACATGTGTCTTCTTTGGCACTCCTTCAAACGGTTTTTCCATTCAATCCAAAATGTTGATAATTGATAATAATTGTCGAATTACATGAAACATTTCTGTGTAAAAGAAGCTTTAATATCGAGAAGACTAAAAAAAACTGTATTTACTTATAAGGATCTATATTGATGGCTGTAATAATACATTTACTACCCGAAAAAGAGCAAAAAGCATGGCACTTTTGATAATTTGGACATATGGTTATGAACAATAGCAAAGTATATTACACTAGTTCTTACATATTTGCTTAATATTTCTCTGGTTAAAATAGATTCCAATGAAGCATCCATGAAATATAATGTGAGCAACGGATGAGTCAACATTTGAAACACCCATGCCTCTCATTTGCAGATTTGGATTTGAAAAAAACATTCACAGTACATTTGCTGTGATTTTCACAGTCATGTTGGACATTGGATGTAACAAATAACTTCAACCAAAAAAAAAAAGCCTCTTCATGTTCCCATCCTTTTGAAGGAGTATCCCTTCATACAATCCATCAGCGGATGTCAACACCCCTGTTCTGTCTGATTGCCTCTCCCCAGGGGAATGATGTATCCTGCTGCAGAATTCTTCACCTTGCCCCGAGTGTCAGTAACATCAGGCACAGATACCACTGCTTTTCTTTCACAATAATTTCTCTCCCATTTAAAACCTTATTTTCCATTTAATATGTTTCACATGTTCGAGTGTTTGACATTTCTTTATCTGTGGTTGGGATTGGTTTGACTTCCTTAGGGATGTTTATATAAAGGCTCAGGTTAAGGTCTGTTCACTGGCTCCTACTGAGTAAGCCAGCAGGGAGAGAGACACAATGAGACTCGTTTACACAGGGAATGGATTTCTTTTCTCATGAGGGGCCAAGTCGGACAAGCAATGTTCACAAGTTTTTACGACTGTGTGCTTTGGGGATGAAAACAAACTTGTAGTCAAATTTCAAAGAATCTGGTGCAACAGAACACATATTCTTAATGGAAAAATGCACAACTGCAAAATCCCGGCAAGCATAAATTACTAGGACAAAATTTTATGTCAACAAATGAAGCTCTGACTTGATTAGCAACAGACACTCGTAATCCTTCCATCACTGGTTGATTACTTTTGCAGGCAATTAGAAATGGATTACTACAGGCAATAAATTCTCATTTCATATGCATAAACAACATGCATTCAGCTGCACCTTACAGCTGCAGGAAAATGATGTGCAAACCTATAAATAATTATTGCGAAACATTATTATTGGTTCTTGCGATAATACCACACTACTGGCGCCACTCATTTTAGAAACTCCAAACCGAAGAGGCCAACAGCAGCAGCTTTAGTTTTATGGACCTTAAATCCGACCTCTGCTAATGATACAGAGGTCAAAGGAACTATGTTTTTAGTGCAAAACCATTTCCAAAAGGAAGTGATTAATTACAAGTTCCTCTTGCACAGCAAAATGGTGAGAGAAGGTGCACAGTATGGCTTCTGCAGACCCTAGAGTCAGGCGTCGCACCATTAAAATTGCTACAGGAACTAATGCTTTACTTGTGTACCCCCCAAGCCAATATTATATGTTCTGGATGAAAAACTGCACTCTAATGAATATTTTTTGAATACTGCCCTTACTCTGCTTATTCTGTGCCAAACATTATATACTTATTGTCTACAAAAAATCTTAGAAAAATGACAACCACAGAAATTAGATTAAATCTGTTTGACCAAATCAATGTCAGCATTAGCAACTAATCCATTTGCTTTTCTCTTCATTCAGCCTAGTTGTTGTTTATTGGGGATAATATAATATTTTACCGAATAGGACTGTGAAACCTAGAATATATATTTATTAAAAGCTTCAGAAATATAATACGATTTATTTAGTAGTTCCGATAATAAGATTACAATAAACTAAATATAAGATTATAAAACCAAGCATGAAATAGTCTTGTTGCAATGGCTGATCATTTTGCTCATTTAAGCTTTTATTTCTAAAAAGAAAACTACAAGCTTGAAATAGGAAATAATGTCAGTAAACATATTGATGATCTTATAATTACATTCATCTTATAATTAGTAATATTAGATACATTTGAATCTATTAAAAACATTTTGCTGGCACTTTTATTGCAGCATATGTACATTTGGTCAACATTATTCACCTGAAAGAATCATTGATTTTTCTAAAGCAGACAGCTTGTCTGTGATATATATTAGAGAATAAAACAGCTTTTGTATTTTTTTTTAACCTAAATAAAATACAAAATCTTTAAAGCTGTGTATATGTGAAGAAAAGTTTCAGTATGTGAAAAATACTAAAAAGCCCACAAAAGCTTCAATTTAGTAGTAGTAGTGTCTAAAGACACCTCAGTCACAGACAAAAGGAGACAACATTTTCCTTTCTGTTTGAGTGGCATGAGTGTCTACAATGTCTTTAAGGTTCACCACAGACAGGCTGAATTTGACCTTACTTGTCAAAGTGCCTCCTAGATTGTTGTTAAGTGTTGAATAATAAGCTTGGTTTGTGAGCTGAAGGGTGCCACAGGGGAAATTCAGTGATAATTACTAGAAGAAGCTCGGGTGGCACAGCTTTAATTTCATTTCTTCTCCAATAACAGGCCAGCGAAGCGTAGGTTTTGGGTGGGAGACGGTTGGAGACTCAGTTTGGTGCATGCCGGCCACTGGGACATGAGCATGGTGATTAGTGAAGAGTGAGTGGCGATGTCAGAGGTAAGAAACCCATCAACAGCTCATTGTGTTCTTACCATTTCTATCTCTTTTTAATCCCCACCCTCCCACCCTCAATCTCCGAAGAAGCTGGTGAAAATCATCTGGCTTTGTGCTGAACGTGAGAGGATTCCCTAGATGTTCACACACACACACACACACACACACACACACACACACACACACACACACACACACGCACACACACACACACACACACACACACACACACACACAAACACAAAACTAGAATAACAACACAATCCTATTATTATAATATGATTGCTTCATTCCAAAACTGCATGTTGCTAATAATTAAATCTAGTATGTTCAAATTAACACCGCACAATGAAAAACATGCTAATTAGTCCCTCAGTAGCACCAAGTAATTATTAGCTGTTGTCTATCTATTATAGTCTGCCTGGATTCTGGTATCAGCCAGCAAGTGCAATTATAAGACCTTTCAATTTGATGCACACATTCCAGCCCACTCTGCTGAAGGTACTTTTGTCTGTAGATCAGGTTATGTCATTCATTAATCTTCTTCCAGACTTATCTGAGTCATTTCAATGCTGACATGCATCAACAAACATACCAAAAGGATGTATAGTTTTGTCTCCAGGCCTCTAGCACTCCTATTGCACGGCATGCAGATTATCAGATGATGAAGCCTTTGTTCTTGGAGAAGGATGGGGGTATTTAAATTGATCTCTCTTGATAGTTCATGATCAAATGCAGTGCTAAAGAGTCAGGATTAGAGGACTATGGTCCTTGCCAGATAAATAACAATAAATACAATACATGTCACTTGGGGATATAAAATAAATGTCAACTAAATACATGTATGTCAACTAAAGCAAATTGGCTACACAATTCCGCCTATTTTTTATCCACTACCAACCTTTAACACACAACAGATAAACATCTAAATCACATGATCCTTATCTTCAGGTGAGTCGCGTGATTCAATGTGTTGTTGTTGCTCTCAACACAGCCAACAGGCAGCAGAGGATAACTGTGTTTTGATGATTTCAGGATGATATTGTTGCAAGCACCGGGAGGCTCAGGAGAGCAGTCACGCTATAGTCTATCATAACATCTCTGTCACACATAATTGGCCTCTGGCAGGTAGAATATAATATTCCCACCCTGGGAAACTCTTTTAGGGATCATGAAAGGGCACAAAATCTTTTTAAGTGTAACTGATTAGGAAAGAGATCAGTAGCTGGCTGAACTCTGTTGCAGTTGCTGTTCTTATAGCCAATCCCTGTATTTATTCTGTCATCTTCCTGTAGCAGCTGGCCATAACAATTTATAAAATTTAAATATATATTAAATGCTTGACCAAGTGGATATTTTTCCAATTAGTTTGATGCAGGATATATTGTGGGCAGCAAAACTCTATTAAAGTTTGGGTTAGAAATAAATGTTCTGAACATATCTTGTTTGTCAACTCCATTTTGAAGCTATTGTTTTCTGTATGCACTTTATTTTTGCATAGATTTGTATTTAAAAAGAGACCATGATTTCATGATTTATTCTGTTTTCAGGGCACAGAGTAACCATGGCTGTCTGATAGTTTAGATACATTGCAAATAAAAACAAATCAAAGGATATTGTTACTTGGTACTTGCTTTGGAACCTTTGTAATAACAACATCTCAGAGTTCCCGCCATCATTCCCTTTTACAGATCTATTGTTCTATTGTATTCTTGATGTAGTAGTTTATTTGTTTTGTGTTTTACCCCCATCCTTGGCCTCAATTTCTGGGGTACCAAGAGAAAATGCGAGACTGATAAGCTCTGGGTTTGGTAATCTCCCTGAGGTGCTCAAACTCTCTTTTGTTTTTGCAGTCCTGAGCAAACACAGGCTACTGGAAAATCACATGTACCCAACTTCTAAAATGTTTATATTACTTACTGAATTTCACAAATGTATGAGGTAACTGTTTTAATAGTTAGCCAAACATATAAATTAATACATTTTAAGAGTATTTGTACATAGTAAAAAATGAGAAAACACAATTCTATTTTTAGGCTACTTTATTATAACAGTGAAAAGAACACATCAAATTACACTTCAATTAACAGCTATACACAGACTGCAAATAAAATTTCTAGCTTTAATGCTTTTGTATGCTACATAGTCCAAAGACTAGAATAAATGATTTAAACAATATGTGCACAAATTAATACATTAGAGCATTGCATTAGAGTATTACATCTAATGTCTAAATACAGACAAAAAAAATATGTGAATAATAATTTAAGAAATTATATAGACGAAAATATTGGAACAGCTGAATTCTCCAGTTGAGTTCCATGAAGATATGGTTTACATGGTTTAGACTGGAAGATCTTGAGGCGCCGGGTTCAGAGCCCTGACTTAAATCTTATTGAACGCATTTGGGATGAATTGAGCACAAATCTCCACAACCAGTCTCCAAATTCTAGTGGAACAGCTTCCCAAAATCTAGTGGCAGCTATAATAACAACAAATGAGTACTATATGTGACATTTTTTGTTCGAAAGCACACATGAAGGCTATGGTCAGATGACCACAAACTTATATTTTGGCATATAATTTTGAAATAATTGAAATATGGTTTGGACATGTGCAGAGGAGGGCCATGGGGTATAATGGTAGGAGAATGCTGAGGATGGAGCCACCAGGAAGGAGGAAAAGAGGAAGGCCAAAGAGAAGGTTTATGTGGTGAGGGAAGACATGCAGGTGGTTGGGGTGAAAGAGGCAGATGTAGAGGACAGGGGGGTATGGAGACAGATGACCCGCTGTGGCGACCCCTAATGGGAGAAGCCGAAAGAAGAAGATGAAAATATATCGGCCAATAATCAAATAAGACAACTACAGAATTCGAGTAAAACAAAAATAATTAATTATTAAATACATTTTTTAAATAATCTAATAAACAAAATCTTTGTTGCATTTGCCTATATTCAATACAATACATTTATCAAGAATTGTTCATTTGGATATGTAACCTGCAAGCCCCAACAAAAATTCATGGTAAAGAACAAACATGAGGCTCTTGGCACAAATAAAATACATGCCGATTAAAATGGGAGCTTATTGAATGCTGTAAAGTGACATTCGGTGTGCCTAAAAAAAAGTCATTGCTAGCTGGTTTTCTTCTGACAATAAAGAGCTATTTAAATATATAATTCAGTCGAATACATTTGATAAAAAATAAGATTTGCTATAATTATTACAAATTGCCAGACACTGATGATGTTACAGGAAAGAGTATGGAACAAAAGAAAAAGAAAGAAAAGCAATGTGATATTCCTCTGCACTGAAATACAACATTACAGTCCAGAGATACACTTCCTAATTTAATCATGGGGTAAATTGAGAAATACTTCTCAATTTTCACTTCTGGGGGATCTGAGATGTGCATCCGCATTCAAGGATGATTCTCTCAGCTACATTCCTGATTAAGGTAGCACTGAGATCTGCTTTCAGCTTCAAACAGAAGTGTCAATGGGCCTGTCGTCAGCTGGCTCATCCATGGCGCCTCTGAAACCTGACCTTGGGGTAATAGATGGATATTCTGAGGGGTAAAAGACTGGGATGGATGAACATGACAAAACCTTTCAGCAAAGAAGAACAAGCAAGCAGAGCTGGGAATTGTGGTAAAGAGGTAGGGGTTGGTTGAGTAACTGTAGGAAGAAATAGTTACTCTGAAGACTCTGAAAAGAGACTAAATGAATATGATTTTAGAGCACCATATGGAGAAAAGAAAAGGGTAAAATTGGTAAAATTAGTCATTTCATGACTTATAACAGCACAAAGACTAGTGGCTAATAGCACAGAAACCTGTTCCTGCTTCTTGTTTAGAATCCTGATCAGGTTTGAAGAGAGAGGAGTAAATCGGCTCAGGCAAAGGGATTCAGGTTTCACCACTTGTTGCCTGGTACTAAATAAACTCTGGCATGCTGTGTGCATGCTGCGTGGATACTCTATCCTATACTGAAAGGAGTAGTGACATTGGATAGGATCTTATTGCTTACCGACCCTTGACCATCAAGTCCTTCAGGTCAGAAGGATCTCCTGCCCCTTTCCGACAAGGTCACCAATATCTACGCATGCCCCCATGCATACAAATGGGTACAACGTTGCAACCCACTGCTCTCCACAGCAGCTTGTCAGCCTGGTGATAACAAGACAACCAAGGGTGCTGCAGCTCATTTCAGGGGGCATATTGGGAGAACATTTAGACAGAAAGATAGACACCGGAGTCTGGCTCTCCAGAAGTGTGAAAGCCATATTGACTTGCACCTGCAAATCATCCTTGTCTTTGTCACTTTGGCTTAGATTTATCATAACTTAAGACAGCATATATAAAGTGTAAAGCAATTCTTTTTTTTTTGAGACACATCAAATATCTTCTCAACCTAGCATTTGCAGCCAAACATATAGACCATCATTAGATTTTTTAAATGCTAGATAATCCAAAGAGGCCAACCCTGATCAGAGACATTCTGAACTTTTTTTGGCTTAAATCTTAAGATGCAGTGATCCACAGCGGGCACTCTCATCAGAGAGAAGCAATCAATATTTCCAACTGCAACTGAAGCCAGCTCACCAAAGCATGAGGAGCAAGAACGATGGAAAAATCAATGGATCTCATATGCCCATGGACCAATAGTGCTAATGAAGCAACACAAGGACATAGAAACTTCTCACTGCTAACATATCAACACACCAATAAAGGGGAATGGAATCAATGGGGTGAAACTGAAATCTGATTGCTCATCGAATCTGATTGAATCCCCATTTTCTAGCCACATTGTCTAGCCACACCATTATCTCTGTCTTCAGAAGTGGCAATATAGGGAGAATGTGACCACATGACAAGCAATGACAGAAATGATTCAATGTGAAAACACATCCTAGAATTGCACTTATTCATTTATTACTGTTATTGCCAATAAATGATTAAAGAAATAATAACCAAGAACACACCAATTGTCAACTGCCAGTAGATATTTTAGTGGTTACTAGGAACATAACAAAAAAAATACACATCTATAAATTTCAGAGAGAATATCTTGTTCATCGTGGCATTATCAGTGACATCTTCAGTTAACATCTGGCTCCACACAAAGCATATATCACTTGTTCTTTGTCCTATCTAGTATCTGTCTTCAGCCTGTTCCTTAGGCAGATGGCCCTTGGCTCATGTCCTTTCTAGACCTTAACATCTCTAAGTTCTCCTGACAGCTGCTGAAATCAAAAGTATAGAGGAATAACAACAGCCGGGGGTTACTCATTCCATCAAGACTCACTTTCACTTAGCCATTTATCCATACTGAACATCTGTTTATTGTGTTTCACTCTTGGATTAAAGTACTATACATCCAACAACACCTATTTAACTTACTTTAAATCACTCAGTCTAAAAGAAAGTACAAACATACTTTTATATGTTTGATATTTGGATTTGTTAGCGGTATAATGCAATTAATAGTGTATAAGATCCATATAGTGTATCAGATCCATCTATCTAAGTTCATTTGCATCATAAATACATAAATGAATTAAAACTCATGTTTTGACTTCGATGACTATATCCATATTGCATCCAAATTCACTCTTGTTATCATTTCCTGTTCACAGTTCATAAGAAAACCAAGAGGTAATCTGGATTTATTCCCCATTTTTTATAGCTAAACTTAACCCCATGCCTGTTGACACATGAGCTAGGGAAACAAAACCTGTATGCGTCCCTCCTGCTGTCCTTCCTGGGCCTCTGGTGCCCCATAGAACCCCATGGTGGCATTCCATAGTAGGTCAAAGATGGACTCCTGTGGAGTGGAGCTTTGGGTTGCAAAAATGCCTCCCTCTTTATCAAGACTGAAAAGGAGAGGAAAATCTTGGCAATTTCTCACACAGTCAAGGGGAATACCAGAAAAAGAAGAGGAAAGATCTGCTCAGTTGGAGTTAAGCCTTTGGCTTTGTCTATGAGGCAGTGGGTGTTGTTGTTGTGAGGCTATTTTAACCCTCCAAAAACTCCCTCTTATGGACTCCCTAGAAACCAAAGCCTTTAGTCTGTATCATCTCCATTCATTTAGCATCCAGTCAAGTGGCTGAATTATTTATAAAGGCGCCAGAGCTTTTAATGGCTGCTTGGATTGAGTTTGTTTACACTTAATTGCTGGGGGAAGGAATAAAAACAGACAACAACCCACTGTTCGGTCATGAGTAGCCTGAGAAAGTCAACTATAAAAAGATTCACTGCTATATGTGAACAGGTATATTGGCAATTGAGGAAAGTCAATAGTTGTTTAAGGTGGATTTAAGTGAGTGAGTGAGTGGGTCAGTTCAGTGTTCAAGGTCCTAGCTCTGAGGAAAGTTTGAAGTAGGCAAAATATTGCAGGATTTCCAGGGCAACTATTTTTCAGAACAGGATTTCGAATAAATAGATGTCACTAAATTTGATGTATGAATTTGGTGTATGATTCAAATAAATTGTTAAAATAAACTTCTCACATAATATAATATACTAACCCTTACCCCTCCAAAAAAACAACAGTATTGCAATGTCTTTTTTTATTTAATTTGCACTGTCAACAGTTTCAATATTGATCAGATTACATACCTGCATCAAATCCAGATGCCACAAAACCAAAGTGAGATGAAACCAAGATTAAGGCATGAGCATAGTTTAAAAAAGGTTTTTTAAATTCGTGGCCAACAGCAGGTCAGTAATATGTAACAGATCTAATATGGAATATGAAACACCTGAAGGGCAAATAAATAAATAAAAAACCTAAGTAGCTATAATATCAGCAAAATCTTGAAAACTGAGGTACAAATCAGCAATAATGTATGAAAAAACTACTTAAGCATCTGCAACGACAGAATACATACTTTGAATTTTGAACTGATATTCTCTAATATTTGTTAGTTCAGAGGTGTCATAGGATATTTTTGTAAACCAGTGATATTTGGAAACACTGATAGAAGCATCCTGAATTAAGAAGTAAAGAGAACCCAGATGTTTCTGCTAGCATGATTACTTTTCCCAGTGTGAGGTACAATTGATAGTGTCAGCTTGAAATTGTAAAAAAAAAAAAAAAAAGTATTTTACCACAGATTCTGATGTTGTTACACAATATATATTGTGTTCATGTGATTGTTATACTCAACCTATTTGATTATTACTAATTTACAATGGAAACAACCAATAATAATATAAAAAAATAAACAAATAAATAATACTAATAACAATAATAATTATGAATTAATATGTTAAATGTTTTAACTATGGTATGTGCAGGGCTTTTCTGAACAGTGGCTGCAAGTGACCTTTTACGAGATAAGTATTTTATTTTCGCTAATGATGAGACTTTAAATGACCTTTTAATCTTATTTTCTGTGTTGTCATGGATTCTTATATGTATATTCATTCTTGGTGTAAAAAGATATTGAAATACTATACCTTAATAGCCTTGTGAGCAAAAACACTATAATTCAGATTACTGTGTTTGAAGTGACATTTACATCTAAACGTTGATAATTTCAAAAACATTAATTTCTTCAAATGTGGAAAAAAAAGAATGCTAAAACCACAGCTAAGACTACTAAAAAACATTAAGGAGGGTGATACATAGGGTGAAGTTGTGAACATTGTTTATTTATTTCCTTTTAGCAGATAATATGCTGCTGGTTATGGCTTCAGCTTGCTATAGTTTACTACACCCACCAACTTAGCCAAATTTGCATCTCTCCTGCATTCACAGAGCATACCAGCCATTACTCTTAGCCTGACATACAAAGGGAATCTTTTGCAGGTCCTCCATTCCCACAGAACCATCTGGAGAAAAATCTGAGGTGTTAAAAGGTGAAAGAGGTCGTGACAAAACCACATTGTTGTTTTTTAAACATTTTGACCCATGCCTGCTCTTCTCTCACATGTGACTGGTATTGTCTAGATGGAAGTGTTATCTCAGTATGGTCCAGAGATGAAAGTAATGTAGCTCAGATTTTCCATTTCGGTTGGGAGAATGGTGGGAAGGGTTATAATATGAACATTTTGTTAAATGTTAAATAAAGAGCTCTGATTTCTATAGACTTCTATATAATCATTATATCCTACTGATCCAATAACATGACCCAGTTGAAACATGACACAATACTTAATTCAAAGCCCATGCGATACATGTGGATGAAAAAGTGATAATAGAGAGTGTTGACCATTGGAAAATTAGTTAAACCACTACAATAAATTGTAATTATATTGTGCAAATGTACAAATGTGTTTGTGTTTGTACTATGATTGTCATCATCTTCTAAAACCTGTGTCCTACTGAAGGATGTGTGCAAGTGAGCAGAATGTGAACATGTCTATTTTGCAAAAGAATGATGCATTTTATTCCACATGACACACCATATCTGCAGATGTTGCAGAATTCATGCTGACACAAGCCTCCCACTGTACTGTAGGCAAAGTCTAACTAAAGAAAAAGCCTATAAACTGACAACTCAGCATACACTGCAATCAAATAACATCAATCTATCAACATCAAACTGTAAACGTCAAATAGATTGGCAATAATAATCATAGAAATTAGCCAAAGTTTTGAATGTTCCTTCATTTAGAATTTGCAGAAGGGGAGGGTTCTAACATGTTTAAACTGAATTTATGCAACAGCTATTCTCTTAATAAACAGTTACAAAACTCGACATCAATTATATGTAGAAAGACACTTCAACAAAGAAAACCTTGTGGAAAATTGTAGACTAAACAACATAATTAGGGGACGTGACTATCAATTCATGACTTAAATTTCAAGAGACTGTGAAGTCTGGTGACTCACACACTGAGATATATACTTATTAAAGCCAGTGAAATATTGTACAAAGCATATTATGTTAAGGAGCTTCTAGGTGACACTCTGAACTGGTAGTTGAATTTTCTGTCCAGAATAATGTACTTTGTCTTAAAAGAAAAGTGAATATAACATTATTTTATAACCTAATTTTAGTAATTTGATTATCAATATTAATTGCAATTAAAAAAATCCTACTTGACCTATAACCACAAAAAAACAATATTATTTGACAAACATAAAATGCACAAGCTTGCTTTCCAGATTTGGTTCTCATCAAATATTGTTTGCCAAGTTATACACAACCTCAACATGAGATGAACAATCATCAATGAACAATTATTAATTATTTATTATTAATTAATCATTAATTTTATATAAAGAATATTATTAAGCAAAATATATAGGTGAAATTTCTAAACATACTAAGCAATCACCTAGACTTATTAGATATTATAGTATCTTTATAAAACTTATAAACTTAAAACTTTTAAGACTTAAAGAAATCCTCAAAGATATAAACCTGAGCAGGAAGTCTGGCTTACCCTATGTCTAAAGTTCCATGATGCCATCTAACTCTAATTCTAGTAAAATGTTAAGCCATTTATAATTGAGTACATTTCACAAAACAGGAAGAATGTCACCTATGAGCTTTCTAATGATCACAAAAGATATGAGGCTTTTTTTTTTTTTTTTTTTACAAAAACCACAATATATGTTCATGTTAGATGAGTCCCTGTTATAGCAAGTAAACCAGAATTGTCCAGCTAAAGTCTGAATGGCCTTCCTGGTTTTTCTTCCTGGTGGCATGCCTGTTAAATTAGTTTCTAGGTGTGACCTTTCTAATAACCACTTACACTTATCACTATTAAATTCATTGTTAACCAGAATTTAGGCCACCAACATACATACTAGCCAGCAGAAAACAGTTTAAACCAGCAACAAGGTAATGCTGGTTTTCATTTTCTTATATTGTAGATTAAATGAGATGTAGCAAATCTGTAGCATGAAGTGAAGAAAGAAAGAAAGAAAGAAAGAAAGAAAGAAAGAAAGAAAGAAAGAAAGAAAGAAAGAAAGAAAGAAAGAAAGAAAGAAAGAAAGTATTAGCTTTCAAGAAATCAGTGTACTCTGGTGGGAAACATGATACATTAGAATTAGAAATCCAGAACAAATCCTATCATCAGAGGAACAAACAAACCTCCTTAATCCGGTTAAAACAGGTCACGGAAGTTAATCTTGGACCCATTCAAGTGAAAGATGTAATGAGTGCTGTATAACAGTGAATTAATTGTCTAAACATTCAAGGCACAATGAGATGCATTGTCATAAGCTTACTTCTTTGGCAATGGGACTAGGGTCTTGATTTCCATAACTGTTTAGATATACAGTTCTGTAAAAAAGTTGACAATTTTTTTGTTTTAGAAACGTTTTAATGACCATTTATATTTATTTTTTGTCTATTTATTAACATACAAACAGAAATTTCAGTATTTAATGTCATCTGTGTAATCTGTTTGTATTTTTCTGCATTCATGATCACATCAATTTGGACAATATCACCAAAATCACTGATAGAAAATGTATTTTGTATTATTGAAATGTATTTTCATGTATTATTGAAGGCCACATGAACTCATTCTTTTATCTCTCTCTCCAACTCTTCTTCTCATATACTGTCAATGATTGGACCCAAAAAATCAACCTTTGATTTCTCACTCCATAATAATCTTTACACTGATTTTTATTCCAATCTTTGTGGGATTTAGCATACTGTATCTTAGCCTTGTCTCCTATTCCCCTTTAGAAAAAGTGCTTTCTTTTCTTCTACCCTTCCAAACACCATTCCTTCTCAAGCTTCTTGGATTGTAGAAGGGTCCACTGGGCATCCCAAAGCTGCCAGATATTAAGCCAGGTTCTTGCAGGACTTTTTCTGGTCTTTCATAGAAGACACTTTAAAAAACTCTTGGCCTTGCAGTCCTTTTTTCATCCTTGACGTCTCCTGATTCTTCATTTTCTGTTTGTCAAGTCAAGTGGTTTTTAATGTCATTTCTACTATACACAGTAACCCTGGTGCTACACTAAACAACATAGAGCCACAACACACAACATAAAGCTACATAAAGTGCATCGAGTGCAACCTAGTGCAAACAGTGCAGACAAAAAAAAAACAGTACAAACAGACAGTACAGACAGACAGACAACACAAGACAGTGTGGGACAAATACACATAACACAAGATAGCGCCGACCAGTAAACCTACTGTATACCTCTGAAAGAGGACTATAAAAGACTATGAACAAGTGTATATGTAAACAAACACAATGCAGTGCAAAAAACAGCAGGAGGAGGGAGATGAGCTTTCCTTAGCCTTCTCAGGCAGTAGAGATGCTGCTGGGCTTTTTTGAGAGCTGGTGTTGAGTGAACAGGTGAGGTTATCCACCGGATGAACAACAAGGATTTTTGGTGTGGATCCAATGAGGATCCATTGGTGATCAGTAAAGAATGGCCACTCTGTGCTCTCCTGAAGTCCACAACCATCTCTTTGGTTTTGTCATTGTTCAGAGACAGGTTGTTGGCTCCACACCAGGCTGTTAACTGTTTGCTGATTTCACTTTAAGAGTGGCCTTGCTGATGCAAAATTATGATTTTATGTGTGTCAATTTTGTGATCTTTGGCATCTAAATGGATTAATGTGAACAAAGGTCTTATTAGCAAACCTTTAAATTAATTAAACATGCTCAAGCATGTCTTGCACAAACCTGGTGTAATAGACCTTTTTAATGGCAGTCATTTTGACATGAAATTGTAGGACAAATACAGGTGGTAGCATTGACATTTATCAGAGTTCATTACCTCTTTCAAACCATTTACCTGCATGTCTTCCCTCACCACATCCATAAACCTCATTTTTGGCCTTCCTATTTTCCTCCTTCCTGGTGGCTCCATCCTCAGCATTCTCCTACCGATATACCCCATGTCCCTCCTCTGCATATGTCCAAACCATCTCAATCTCGCCTCCCTCATTTTATCCCCAAAATGTCCTACATGTGCTGTCCCACTGATAAACTCGTTTCCAATCCTGTCCATCGTCATCACTCCCAACGAAAACCTCAACATCTTCAGCTCTGCTACCTCCAGCTCCACCTCCTGTCTTTTACTCAATGCCACCTTCTCTGAATCATACATCGCAGGTCTCACCACATTTCTAATAACTTTCCCTTTCACTCTTGCAGATACCCTTCTATCACAAATCACTCCTGCCACTTTTCTCCACCCACTCCACCCTGCCTGCACTCTTTTCTTCACTTCTCTAACATACTCTCCATTACTTTGCACTGTTGACCCCAGGTACCTAAACTCATCCACCTTCACCACCTCTTCTCCCTGCAGCTGCATCACTCTCCTACACTTCTTCTTTCCTGCTGTCTCTGTAGACGTATTCCTCCTCTCCTTCTCCTCCTTTGGCCAACAGTAGCCCAATTTCCACCGGTACCCTGTTGGCTAACAATACCTGTGGCGGTCGTTGGTAACCCGAGCCTCGACGGATCCGGTATGAATTCCCGATTTGTGATCCGCATATTTGATCTGGCACTCGTTTAAGTTGGAAGCCCTCTCTAACGAAACCCTTCCTATTTCTGGGCTTAGGACCAGCACTAAGAATGCACTGGCTTGTGCAACCCTAATGGCTGGGTCAAAAGTAGCCATTACTACTACCTGTTTTAATGTCACACTGGTAAATGGACCTCACATCATATTAATATATTAATACAAGAGAATTTCAAACTTTCTTATCTAATGAATGTATCCAGGCTGAACATCCATATAGAACACAAGCAGAGAAAAGATGATGATAATCAGGTGATCAGGAATGTTTACTTCGCTGACTTCCTCTGATTCATCTACATTAGCCCTTTAATTCTTGTTGCCTTCTGCTTTGCTCGTTGTTAGCTTCATAGACTAGCCTGCGTCTGTGGTGCATTATAGCCAGGTAATGATACACAAGTGATAGGTTGAAAAAGAAATGACAAGAAATAGGATGATTGGCTGAAAACACTGAGGAAAAAAACATTGATCATGTCACCAAATAGATTAAAACTAAAGTAACGAGCCTGGTTTAAAAATGTAAGCAGTAAAAAGTACAGATATTTGTGTAAAAAAAAAAAAAAAGTGAAAGTAAAATGTTGTCCAAAAAATAAATAGTGAAGTTAAGCACTGATACCAGAGAAATCTACTTAAGCACAGTAACAAAGTATTTGTACTTCAGTACTTTCTTTCTCTGGGCATAACATTATGACCTGCTTTAAATTGTGTTCGTTTCTCTTTTGCTGCCAAAACAGTCCTGACCTATCGATTATTAACAACATTATTTTCTTCAGCAATTCGAGCTACAGTAGCTTGTCTGTTGGATCAGACCACACTGCCAGCCTTTGCTCCACTGTTCCTTTCTTAGACCACTTTTAATAGATACTGACCACTACAGACCGTTGTCAAACTCGTTTAAAATCCTAATGCTTGCCCATTTTCTCTGCTTCTAACATATCAATTTTGAGGACAAAATGCTCAATTGCTATCTAATATATCCCACCCAATAACAGGTGCCACGATGAAGAGATAATCAGTGTAATTCACTTCACTGGTTATGCTTGGTTGGTGTATTTCCTATAAACTATGTAGGCCTAATCTGCCAATCAGAATTAACATAATGTGAATCATTCACTACATTAAGCTGCACTGTAGCACTTTACAAATGGAATCATTTTCACTGGTTGATGTTGTAAAAAACTTTTTTACACATCCATAATAAAACTCTAATGTCTGGATTGCAAGTCATTAACTATGAAGAGACAAGTTTCTGCCAGGTTGCCAGGCAAGACAAAGATGAAGCAACATTTATGTTTTCATGTTTATGTGTGGAAGGCAACAATGTAATAGTAAATTGAAGTGAGCAGTTTCAAACTTTTTTTCTTTGCCTGCAAAATCACAGACATGTGTCTGTGTGTACACAACAAAAAACATCATATAATCTTTAAGGAAATGAAAAAAAAAATGTAATCCCATCCAAATAGGGTCTAAGATGCTATATGTTGTGTCTTCTCGATCTCCTGGAAAGTTAGCCATGATGTATGAGAGGTCTTTGCCTTAGGCAAAAATCTCACAGACAAAACAATGATCCTGTCATGATGGTGATTTAAGGCACATAAGAAAAACACATCTGTAATGCACATGTAGACTCTGTGTTGGTGTTGTTTTTCCAATTAGCAACTTTAAGATGGAGATACTGACGGCTCTACGGGAAAGTATTGATTTGGTTGGGTTGATTTAACACACTAAGTGCCATGGCTTTAATTTGCTGATGATAATAATAATAACGATGATAATAATAATAATAATAATAATAACGATAATAATAATAATAACAATATTATTATTATTATCGTTATTATTATTATTATTATTATTATTAATAATATTAATAATAACTGCTACTTGTATAAAGTCTTTTTAAAAAGTATAATACAGTGTTTAAGTGAAAATGTGTCATATAAGCTGTGTGTGTGTGTGTGTGTGTGTGTGTGTGTGTGTGTGTGTGTGTGTGTGTGTGTGTGTGTGTGTGTGTGTGTGTGTGTGTGTGTGTGTCTGTGTGTGTGTGTGTGTGTGCAGTGGTCATTAGTGATGTTGTTATTGATGCAATTGGACCGTTAAAAGTGATCCACCTACTCTATCACTGCCCAAGGTAAACAATTAAGCACTGTGACTTGTCACACACACACACAAAGAGAGAGAGAGAGAGAGAGAGAGAGAGAGAGAGAGAGAGAGAGAGAGAGAGAGAGAGAGAAAGAGAGAGGGAGAGAGAGAAACGTGTACATGGGATTAATGTTTTATAGTTAAAGTGTTTTTTCACTTTACAATAAAAGTTGTTGTTTTAACAATGAACATTGTCTCAAAGCAGCTTTACACAGTTCATGCAGTAATAAAGAACAAATAAGAATGTTCTTCATAAGTGTAAGTTTGTCCCTACTGAGAAACAAAGGTTGGAAGTAACAAACTGCAAATACTTCGTTACTGTACTTAAGTAGATTTTCCTGACAATTATTTACTTTGACTTATTACATTTTGTACACAAATATCTGTACTTTCTACTTTTTACATTTCAAACCAGACTCATTACTTTAGTTTTAATCTGTTTGGTGAAAATTTTCCTTCTCACTGCAAGCAGTGCAATCAACCTATTATATATATATATACAGTGAGGAAAATAAGTATTTGAACACCCTGCAAGTTGCAAGTTCTCCCACTTAGAAATCATGGAGGGGTCTGAAATTATATATATATATATTCATCAGAAAAAAAATTTGCATTTGGTACCTGGGCCTTCAGTGGGTAGCTTTTCTTGAAAATGTATTTTTAAGTTTGTCTGAAACCAAATAAATGTATCTTCCTCTGTACGCATAAAAAAGTCTAACTCAGATTTATTGATGTGTACTAGTCGAACAGTTTTCCTCTGACTAACCAATCAGAAGATGGAAATATGCTGACACTGACGAATTTCAAATCTGATTGGTTAAAGTAACAGACCCATTGATAATATTCTCTAAGGTAAAAAGGCCAGCAGTACTGACTTTAAAGGCCCTGGGCAGATTAGATTGACATCGCAGCACATAGAGGCTGAAATCTGATTGGACAAAAAATCTAACATCCACATATATGTACTGGAAGCCTCGCAGCCAAGAGAAACACTACGAAATAAGGAGAATAAACTGTTGGGAATAAATTAATACAATTTCATGGAACAAATATTACAGTCCAGTAGTACAGTCCAAATCCATCATCTAAGATCCTGTTTTACTCCGTAATTTCATGGATCCCCAAGCCGTTGATGTGAAACCGTCTCCAGCTGCACAGAGTATTTTTGATAAGAAAAACTATTACATGAGATGTGTTTTTGTAAGTTCCCAGTGGTCCAGCCCTTGATGTGCTAAACTTTTTTGAGTTTTTGAGAAAAAGAAAATATTCCTAATGTGACCAATATGATCAATCAACAACATTTCTATAACAAAAAAACCTTTACATCCTAAAATAAATACATTGTCATCTTATAGGTCTGTACCTGAGTCTGTGCAGTCTTTAGTAAATGTGCACTGTCCCTGTAAAACACATCAGTATTCTACAAAAAAGCTGAATTCAGGCATATTCCTAAGTCAGCAAGGATGATGGCAATAATTAACGGCCTCTGCCGTGCCTGGCGCAATCTCAGACATCGACAGTTGACACCTAAATTGCTGCCAAGTGCAGAGCAATTTCAGGCACCCATGTCAGAACAGGCTTATTCATGCAGAAGCTGCCTGATGAGCTTTATACTCAAACAAAAGAGAACATAATAAAAGACTTTAGATGACAGTATAAATGTGGCAGCACAGCAAAGGATAGGTTGTGTAAATGAACCGATCTAATAGCTTGGAATACCTGCAGGATATGACCCTGCCCCTGGACAAAGCAGTAAAGGAAGCTTTTACTTTGAGATCTAGGGAAAGTTAAGGTGCAATAAAACCACAGCAAATGCAGTAGAAAAGCACTGTTAAACAATTTACTTTGGATATGTAGTACAGTTAAAACTTTAAAACTTGTACACTACAAATTTTTGTGCTTTCCACCCTTCTTAAAACATTATTTTTTCCCAATTCATGATGTGGTACATAGATCTTATATATCTTTTTTTGTAAATAATTTTCTCAGGCAACATAATAATAACACCAACCAGATTTGAAAATATGTTGCCGCTTTGAAAATCAGTGAATCTTTGCACTTTTTATAATGGATGTGTTTGAATCCCACAGTTATCAAAAATGTGAAAAGATCATGCTGTTTTGTAAGAAAATCAAATATGCAAAAGTTGCTGAAAAAACAGATAATGAGCAGTTCCTGGATAAACATCTTGGATTCCTGGATAAACAACAAATGTATTAAGAAATATGTGAATGTAAACTTTTGAACTCCAATATTAATTATGTATAATTGTGTCTTGTGGGCTAAATGTATACATCTGCTATGTGATATAGGTTCATCAAGTTAATTTTTATTATCCTTTCTATTTATTTATTATTGATATATTTACTTTATTTAACCATTAATTATTTAATATTTTCACATTTTATTGATTCTGCAACGCATATGTAAACTAGTGACCTCAACTGGAGCACATCAAGCCCTCAGTCAGTAAAAGGGGCATAATACAAAAATGTGCAGTGCATCTGCCTGAGAACCACAGCTTTATCCCAGATTATAACACATAATCTGCTGGAATTTATCACACTCTTCTTCTTTAATATCAGCAGAAGAGAAAACCACAGACTGAGGCATTTGTGGTGCTCTTGCTAATGCCTGATCTGGTTTCTACAGTTGATTTATATCAAGACAGCTGTAGACACGCTATGCACTTTTCACAACTTGTCGACAGAAGAACGCAGCGTAAGAGATGGCCTTGTAACTTGATTCTTGTGGTTAAGAGTGTCATATCATACTCAAAGCTCAGAAAATGGGTGATAATGGTCCATGAAGATGGTTGGGCCTTTACAAAGAGAATCTTAAACAATGCATGAAGTTTCTCTCAAACTTGGATTCAGATAAGTATAGTTAATGTGTTTCGCAAGTATAATTTCAGAACTGGTGATATAAGAGCTGTCTAACATAATTGTTGGAAACAATGTGTTGTATGCCTGAGAAAAAGAGGACCTGAAAAAGAAAAGAAAAGAAACAAAAAGAGTTCAGATTTAAACATTAGAAATTTTGCTGCTGTTTATGTAACTTCTGTCAGTCATTTGATAGACCTGCCCCAAAGCTAGGAAAGGCAAACATGTAGGAATTTCCTATAGACTTTTTTGTAGGCTGCAATTATCTGCTGCAAAGATGCACAATGGCAAACATTTCAAAGAGAAAACAAAATATCTTTCCAAAAATTGAGTAACTGGAGATGTTGAAGGACACTCAATTAGCTACATTTCCATTGGACAGGTAATGTGATTATTAATTTATAAACTGGTAAACTGATTGGGTCAGTGACTGCAGCATTAATTGACAAGGTAATTCTTTATTTATTGCTAACCTTGTCATAATCTATTAATGTCTTCTTCATAGGCAATCTGTATCATTGTTAAATTAAAAAAACACAAAGTTTATGGTGTAAGTATTGTGACGTTGTCATATTTGTCCAAATCACATGTGGCAATAAAAGGTTACGTAGCCTGTAGCTACTGAACTAATGTGAATTAACTCCAACACTGGCTAAAGTGTTAAATCCTCCTGAATGTATCCAAACCTACCTATAAAAATGTCTACATTGAACATAAAAATATAACATATAAGCCCTGATTAAATTTTTTTTTAAATAAAAACCTTCATATACTTTGTAATGGTTTTAATAGTTATAATAGAATTGTACAATCCCAATATCTTCAAAAGATTCAGAGAACTTAAAGGAATCTCTGTGTGCAATGGGCAAGGGTGAAAATTAATACTGGAAGCCCATAATCATTGTCTGTGAAAACAGTTTGCCATTCTATCCATTGATGCTCTATCATGAGAAGTCATATGTGAACATGATCCAGAAATACCACTATCTTCTCTAGGCCAAAGATCATTTAAAATGGAAATTTTTTTGGAAATCAAGGAAGCTACGTCCTCCGGACTAAAAAGGAGAGAGACAATCTAGTTTGGTATCTGCATCTTTCATGGTATGTATGTGCAGTAGTGCCTGTGAAAGGTGGCAGTGTGTGTAAATGCAAAAAGGAAAAAAGTAAATGTAAAAACAAGAACAACAAAAGTATTTAGCAGCATTTACATAATACAAGGTAGAAATCGTATGAGTTAAGATGTATCCTGGTGGTTATGAGGAATAGAAAACAAATTGGTGTTGCTGTAACACTGTTTGTAGGCTATATGGTTTGTAAAAGGAAAAACGTTTAAGTCGCTATAGAGAAATTATACAAGATGTGATGAGTTGATTCATTCTGATGTGGTGAGGCTTTTCAATTTTTTTGGGCAAAACAAAGGGAAGGAGTCTGGAAGGTTGTATACACACACACACACACACACACTCATTGTGGCAAAGATAGCACAACAGCTGAGTGATAAAAAATAAACTGTAATAACAACTTTATCCCAAATTGTTTTTCCCAATAGGCCTAAACACACCCACACTGATACACACACACAGCCCAGCTCTCTGTGTGGCAGAGCTGGCCTCTGGGGTCCACTTACTCTCACTGTGTAGCCCCAGTGCCCTGTTCAGATTACGCAGCGTGGGAGGTCAGGAGAAAGCAGGAAAAGTGGGACCATTATCCCCTTTTGACCCTGACGACACCTCCGGACTTCTGGCTGATCCATCAAACATATGCTCCCATTCCCACAGTACCTGTGCATGCTCACACACACTCTAAGAGAATGTTCAACCTGGTGTGATATTTTTCCATATAGAACCAACTTTGTTCAACTTTATTCCCATCAAAATCACATAACACAACTCAGCATATGGAAAACTAATTGTACTACTGTATTTTATGCCATTAAAGGATAAAGGAACAGTGATAGGAATTGAGAACAATGAGGGGGAAAATATTATAGCTTTTGAAAGGACCTAGGGTGCAGGGCTGAAATAATGGGATTCACTCACCTGCAGTAAGAGAAGATAATGAACCCTGCACTTTTGGAAATAGTGCAAGTCTTGGTGAAAGTAGTCTAATAAATGTTTCGGAATATCCCAGTTCAGCTCCACATTTTTGAGTTTTCCAACCTGGGATTTTTTCGTGCTAAGAAGCAAAAGTGATTACATGAATAAATTCCTGCCTCATTTGTACACTGTAGCAGCAGCTTGCAATAATCACGAGCTTATAATTAAGAGATGCAAGAATTAATTAGAATTCATTAGAATTCATTAAAACTTGTTCCCAATCTAGTTCTGTGACCTTTTAAACTGACACAAGCAATCATCCACCATAATTAATGACAAGAAAATGAGAAATATAGTGTACTTCCAGCTTGCTGTCAGCATATTGAACATAGTAAAGTCCTCATTTATTCAGGTTTGGGGATTATATGACGATAGGATAAATAAAAGCTAATGAATCATGTAATGAATGTTTATGTTTCTGCTACAGTACATGCATATGTAAATACCACCACACAATAAGAGAGTGGTTTGTATTTAATATAGGATGTGAGCTTTCAAGCAAATCCTTTTAAAATTGTATTGAAATGAAGAAAGGAAAAAAGCACACAAAACGCCTAGAGGCTGTTATGACAACAATCATTCTGCGAAATACCGAGCTGGTGTGGAAGTACTTTGAAAAAGATTGAGTTCAGGTAATTTCAAGCATTTGCAGTGAAGTTGGCGCAGGCTGCTGGTGTGACAGAAGTTAACTGCGCACAAAGATGGTCTTTGAGAAGTCGTCATTTTATGTGCATTTAATAGGTGTTATTATGGTCCATTTGCAATGACTAATAGTGCGATTTTCCCAACCTCTCTAAGTTGTTTGTTCAGTTCAGTATTGTGCAGCTACAGATGGCTCTAAATTACGAAAGAATTATGCCACTTCTAATGCAAACACATGGCAAAGACAGATTCACGATAAAATGTACACATCAGCACAAAAGAGCAGAATAAGACAAATGATTCAGCACATTTTGTAAATCTATACAAGTTACAAGCCCCCCATACAGAAGTAAACCTGGATCACTAAAGGTTACCAAGACATTCATAATAAACAGTGTTCTCTCTGTGTGATCTTTAAATAGGCTAAATAGGGGTTTGACTGACAGGGACTGACTTCAAATCCACACTGTTTCAAAGGGCTGACAACATGGGAAAAGAGAACTTGAGCTATTAAAATGCAAACACACACTGGCAGGTTAATAAGCAGCTAAAATATTCGGATGCACACAGTATTATGTCTGGTTGTGTTGTATTTTGGCTGTGTCGGATTTGGATTAAAGCTGCATTGTATTGGGGTCATTTATATCACTTCCATTGTTTAAGATGTATATGAAATAAAAAAAAATGATATTATTTCTTTCTAGTTATTAAAGATGACATTTGAGGGTCTGAATTAGACATAATGTTGTTCACACACTGACTTTAACAGCCATTTCCAGTAATACTAGGTACAGTGTGGTAGAATGTGCCATGGATGGCATACCAGATCATCTCAGGAAACTATTCACACAAATTCACACACTAAATTACACTTAGGGAGAATTGAGCATATCTTATCCACATACCAGCATGTATTGGACATTTGGAGGAAATTAGAGAATAAAGACAAAAACCAGGCATGGAGGCACATTTTTTTCATTAGTTTAAAACATTTTAAATACAATCATTTATTTATATGCAGACAAATGTATATGCCAGGATCACTTTTGTTCTATGTTCAGCAGGCTTAAATCTTACATTGTGCTCAAACACCTTTCAGACAAAGATTTTATGGTTTGTGTTCCTTCCACCACTAATGAATGATCTATTCTGCCCCATTTTACAGAATACATTATGAACAGTAAGAGTCTATTTTATTTGTCATATGTACATTCAACCCAGTCTCACGGCATTTCGTGATATAGTCAAAACCCTAATCTATAATATATAATCTATTGACTCTATTCCCTCTTTTTTTGTGTCATTCAGCACGACTTTCCATCGAATGTATTTCAATACGATGTATTTATCGTGCCTCCGCCACATTTTTATTTCTGCCACTGGGAGCCACAGACACTGTATGGTTTTGTTTTGTTTTTCTCATTTGTTACTTATATTTTAAATATTCTTCCAGCACCATTACTCAACATTTAATAAGGAGATTTTAATTTTGCCATCACTTTTTAATTTTGCTGTTACTATTTGGAGAAATACCATTTTTCGATTGGTTAGGTATGTGAAATCTAGCAGTAAATCCTACAGTACCTACTATGAGTCTTATCGACCATTGCTATGGTGAAGACACCAGCTAAAACTTAAGTGGACCCGCCACCGATTCTCTTTTAATAATATCGTCATATCTTCTCAACACAAAGACAAAATTTCAACAATACAACCATCTGTTGTTTTTTGTTCAGTTGTGGATTAATGGATGCAAATATATCAAGATAAAATAACTTTTAACTATAAAATTAAATTCTTTACTTTTTCGTAATTATAATAAACAATATCACATTTAATTTTTTTTTTTTTGGAAAGTGATTATGCAAAGGACTTTTGGAAAGAAATGTTTTGTATTGTTTTCTTTGTTTACAACCTAATGTTGTCTGCATCCCATGTGAATTATATATATTTTGTTATATATATTGTTATAAAACTGGAAAAAAGAAATTGTGAAATTAGACTTGCTAAACAGTGCTAGCTAACTTCATTATAAGCCATGTCTATTTTAAGCTTTATAAGATGAAGGGTAACTTAGTACTGCATTATTGTGTGGGTTAGGGGTCATTTGATGTGGTGTAGAATACCTGGGGGATTTGGGCGACATTTACATTTAACAATGTAAATTCCTGTGTTCACGTTTTCAAGGCCCAGTCTAAAAGGAGTAAAAGAAAATAAACCCTATCAATTATACCAATTTTCTTTTTAATTATTTTTACATTTGACACTTCTGTTTCTCTCACTTTTAAAATGATGGCTACACCCTTGAATGTGTCAGTAATAACAATACAACTTGGCCTAACATTACTACACATAACTACTTCTTCTTCTTCTTTCGGCTGCTCCCATTAGGGGATCATCCGTCTTCATACTACTCTGTCCTCTACAATCCACAAACACACAACGCAACTGCTTCTGACCTTCTCTATACTTCTCCATCAACTTTCTCAAAGCAAATAATGCGTCTCTCAGCCTGGCTTCCACTACTCTTTTCCATAACTTCATGGTGTGACTGATCAACTTAATTCCCCTGTAGTAACTGCAGGTCTGCACATCTCACTTATTCTTAAAGATCAGTACCAGCACACTCCTTCTCCATTCCTCAGGCATCCTCTCACCTTCCAAAATCTTATTAAACAATCTGGGTAAAAACTCCACTGCCATCTCTCCTAAACATCTACATGCTTCTACCGGTATGTATCTGGTCCAACTAACTTTCCACTCTTCATCCTCTTAATCGCTGCTCTCACTTCCTCCTTACTAATCCTATCCACTTCCTGCTTCACCATCTCCACACCATCCAACCTTCTCTCTCATTTTACTCATTCATCAGCTGCTCAAAATACTCCTCCATCCTCTCAACACACTCTCCTCACTAGTCAACACATTTCCATCTCCATCCTTTATTGCTCTAACTTGCAGCACATCCATCCCAGCTCGGTCCCTCTGCCTGGTGAATCGGTACAAATCCTTTTCTCCTTCTTTAGTGTCCAACTTCTCATACAGCTCCTGATATGTCTTTTCCTTGGCTTTTGCCACATCCCTCTTTACCTGCTGCTTTATCTTCTTGTACCCCTGCCTACTTTTCTCATCTCTCTGTCGATCCCAATTCTGTTTCTCCAACCTCTTTCTCCTAATGCTTTTCTGCACTTCCTCATTCGACCACCACATTTCTTTCCTTTGTTTCTTTTTTCTTTGTTTCTCTTTCCAGATGTTACACCAAGTACCTTTCTAGCTGTCTTCCTTATCACTTCTGCAGTAGTTGCCCAGTCATCCAGCACCTCTTCACCACCACCGAGCTCCTGTCTGACCTCTTCCCTGAATCTCATACTACAGTCTTCCTCCTTCAGTTTCCACTATCTTATTCTTCTTTCATGCCTCACTCTCCTTCTATTATTCTTCACCATCATCCGATGCTGTCTAGCTACACTGTCCCCTGCCAACACCTTACAGTCTCCAATCTCCTTCAGGTTGCATCTCCTACATAGAACATAGTCCAAATTTTACGCTATGATCCTCCTTTTTCCTAAAATAAGTGTTCACCACTGCCATTTCCATACTTTTAGCAAAGTATATCACTGCCTTTCCACATTCATCTCCTTAAGACCATACCTACCCATCACGTACTCATCACCTGTGTTTGCTTCACCAACATGTCAATTAAAGTCTGCCCCAAGCACCAATCATTCTTTATTGGTACACCTTCTACCACTTTATCTAACTCACTCCAGATTTTTTCCTTTTCCTCCATGATATTTATCATCACCCCTTCAACTTCCAGCTTCACGTTCATCACCCTATCAGAAACTCTCTTCACCTCCACTACACTCTTACTGTACTCTTCCTTCAGTATCACCTCTATACCATTTCTCTTTCCATCTACATAATGAAAGAACAGTTTAAACCCACCTCCAATGCTCCTGCCTTACTTACTTTCCACTTGGTCTCCTGAACACACAACATGTCTACCTTTCTCCTCTCCATCATATCAGCTACCTCTCTCCCTTTACCAGTCATAGTACCAACATTTAAAAAACCCACCCGAACCTCCACTCTCCTACACTTTTCCTTTCCCTGCCGTCTCTGTAGACGTCTTCCTTCTCTCCTTCTACTCCTTCAGCCAACAGTAGCCCAATTTCCACCGGTACCCTGTTGACTAACAATACCTGCAGATCCTGTCCAACAAGTCACCTGTCCAAATCCAACTACACCTGATTTATAGAACCCAAAGTGCCACCATATCTCTCTCTCTCTCTCTCTCTCTCTCTCTCTCTCTCTCTCTCTCTCTCTATCATTTTTTCTCTGTATAATTCAATGTAAAGAAGCTGAGATCAGCCATGATACAGCATCCCTAAAGCACAGAGGACTAAGGACCTTATTCAAGAGCCCAGGAGTGGCAGTTTGGCAATACTGGGGCTTGAACCCAAGACCTTCCGACCAGTAAGCCAGAGACTTAATCACTATACTACCACTATCTTATAAAAAACAAAATGCATTACAAATGCATGCCACTTTTTACCATCTTGCTATACTAGTTAAATATCTAAACAAATTACAAATCTCTTTAATCTGCAGCCAATTGATTTCAGTACAGGTTTATCATAATATCCATGTGTTTAATTTATAAGACTTTGGCAGGTCTCCTTCTTATTTCTGTCCCTTTCTACAACCAGGATTTGTTAGGTAATAAACTAGGCCCTCTATTCTATAAAAAAAAAAAAAAATGCATTTAAATCCAGTGCATATCCAGGCTCCTCTTCAACCTGGATAAATTAATTGCATTGTATTTAGGATTTTAGTATTGCATTTTTTTACTCTCTGTAAGCACTTTTATAAATGTTTAAATTTGTATATCTCTATTTTACTTTCTCTATTTTGATAGTACTTTTGCTTTTTATTTATGTCATATTTTTTCCCAATTCTTTAACACTTTGCCCTTCTATAATCTGCAAGAGGCTTTGCCACTTGCCAGACTACCATTAAATGTAATCATTCGAATAAATTAAAATGAGATCAAATTTAATTAATTTAAATAAAGAGAATTTATGATTCAGTCATAGACGTTAACAATTTATCCTTTATCGTGGGCCAAAGTAAAATGAGCACATTTAATAATCCTCTTACATAATGTTTTTCTCTAACATTGTAATTTATGACAAAAGTTAACCACTGAGAACGAACACACTGAAAGGTAATACTGGATTCACAAGGGTGGTCTTTTGTAGAGCTGCTGTTAACACCAGGGTTCATTTACAGCTGTCATTATGACTAGAAAGCAATGGTTACATTATACCAGTGTAATGGCATGTAAATGGGTGATGCCTGTTTTAGCATAGCATACAAGAATAGCATGACAGCATCTCAGATCCTGTAACAGGCTGTTAGCAACTTCTCACTATAATGAGAATAAAAAAGAGTGAATATGAGATCGAGGAATTTGTGGCTAGTCATGTTTGTCATTAGCTGAGCTTTTATATCTATGGTGATCTATATCACACACATTATAAGCTCAACCACACATACCACAACTCCACACTTAATCCATGTTACTTCATTTGAATGCCTGCGAGAGCAAAAAAAATTAAATGCAACCGAGTGAAGTTTCAAGAAATGAATTGTGCAAGCAGAAACATGCCATAGCGTTTTCATTTCAGAACTCCCCCTTCGTTAATGTTTGTTTTAAATTTTTTAGAAAGAATATTTCACCCTTGTTGCCAGAAGGCAAATAGTCCATAATTGGTTCTGCTCGCTGGAGGGGATGGGTGTTTTTTTTTCTCTCGCCTGTCAATCATGCACTTGCACATTGTGGGTGTCTGTAAACACATGTATACAGAATAGTATTAGTACTTTTCCTTAAGCACATTTTACGACATTGTATGTACAACAGTTTGAAAGATGTCAAACTAAGAGTACTATGCGTTATCTATCACACATCTGTCAGATTTGTAGCTGTCTTTTGATACAGATTGCAGGCTTGTAGGCTGTGACAATAACTAAATGGTGAAAAACTTGTTTTTAAATTCACTGCAGTTATTTAATAAATACTAATAATATAAAGATAGGTTTAGCAAACACTATACTATGGGGGGCAGATGACAACTGTGATGCATATGCACCAATCATGCATAACTTTATACCAATACTGAATTTATAATACCTTTATACCTACCTAATATTCCTCCTACAGCCACTCTTGTTTCCACTCAGATCTCAGCATGTCTGGTAGACAACTCATCATGGATGGCAGATTATAACTGCATCATAATCTCAGCTAATCTGAACTGCTGTTCATGCTAGTTGATCTCCAGATCAGGATCTTAATAGCTCTATGGACAACTCTCCTATCTCATCTTGGTCATTGCACTCAAACTTTGAGGTAGCCAGGGACAATAACCAATCTTTCACTACTCACACTGCATATTTTGTCTTTACAGCATCTGGAAAGTTTGTTAATTTCTGTCCACACAGGGAACTATGGTACTTGTTCAGTCCCTCATCATCCCAAGACAGGACTATTATAATTTTCTCCTGGCAGGTCTGCCTCTGAAAGACATTCAGCCTCTGCAACTGATTCAGAATACAGCTGCACATCTTGTTTTTAACTTATATAAGTTCTCCAACCACGCCCACTGCTACACTTCCTTTACTAGAGGATGTAGCTGCCCACATCAGATTTAAAACTGATGCTTGCCTACACAGCCAGCACCCCTCTACTATATCACTTATCTCACACCAAACTGCATCACGCTCCCAATGATCCTCAACAAATGCTTATGTACTTCACAAGACTCTAAAGCTGTGCTGTGGTAACCTTTAAGTCCTATAAAATGCAAGGTAGGCCCTATACAGATTGGACCTGTTTGTCTGCCACATCCCACAGATGTTTGATTGGACTGATAGCTGAGGAATTTGGAGGCTAAGTCAACTCCTTAAACCGTTCCTCAACAATGTGTGCAGTGGGGTAGGGTGCATTTTACTGTAGAAAGACGACCATGTAGGTGTATACTTGGTCTTCAACAATGTATAGGTAGGTTGTTTGTGTTAAAGTTTTACAAAAAGGACTCAATGTGTCACAGCAAAATACTGCCCAGAGCAACACGCAGCATCTGTTTGCTTGCCATTTTCCTATAATGCATTCTGGTGACATCTTTTTCCCCAGATAAGTGACATAGGATTAAATTGACATCTAAGGAATTTGGAGGCCAAGTCAACACCTTGTCAAGTTCCTTAAACTATTCCTGAACAGTGTTTGCAGGGGGGGTATGGTACATTATACTGTAGAAAGACGACCATTGAGGGGGTACTTGGTCTTCAACAATGTTTAGGTAGGTGGTATGTGTTAAAGTAAGATTCACATGAATGTCAGCAAAATTTTGCACAGAGCATTATGCAGCTTCTGCCCACTTGCAGTTTTCCTATAATGCATTCTGGTGCCATTCCGCTCCCCCCACCCACCGATAGTCACATTAATTCCTGACCATTCACATGATGTAAGTAAGGCCATCTTCTTTTATTGCCTGATGATTCAGTGCCCATTATAGGCACTTTACATATCCATAATTTGTGAAACACAGTGTTCTTATAAAACTTCCTATCAAGCCAGCATTAGCCTTTTCAGCAACAGTACAGTAGCTCTTTTGATGATGGATCAGACCAGACAGGTTAGCCTTCAGCCCCCGCCCCACCCCCACCACACACAGACACACCCAACCTGTCGTCCTGACCCAGTCATAAACTCATGACAATTTGGCCCTTGTCAAAGTTCCTCAAATTCTTACACTTGCCCATTTTTTGTGCTACCAACACATCAACTTTCAACTTGCTGCCAAATATATCCCATCCCTTTAAGAGGTGTCATTACAAAGTCCAAAAGGCAAACTACTGGCCCAATCATTCAGTACCTGTTTAAGTATCTGATGTAGTATTTGTATGCAACCAATGGGACTCTAAGGCATTTGTGAGACTTCCATAATACATAAAGTGTACAAACACACACACACACACACACACATATATATTTATATATATACACACAGCACTTTAACAATTAGTCAGTCAACACAAGACAGAATAGTTAAAGACTTCAGCAGCTGCTGTGGTCTATGAAACACATGCTAGCATTGGGAGCAAACTCCCAGAGCATTACCTTCATTTTCCTCTCAAATGTACATCTACAGTGTCAGGTCAAGTTCCTCCTTGTGTTTCGTCAATTCACGACAAGAACAAAAATCTAGTTGATAAAAAAATGACTTGAACATGTTCTATTTAATAGCTTTGTTTCTAACAGAGAGTTTCTAATCTTTTAAACACAGAAAAACATAAACTGCTCCAATTGCATGGGAGAGACAAACAAAGCACCTTAGAAACCTCAGTTTGTTTTAGTGACCCCATTTAACCAGAGCCTGTATCAGTATGGCATGATGACAGACAGCAAGCCTTCCCGTTCTCCTTCCCTCCCTTCATCCGTCTGTCTCCGTCGCTCATCTGGAGCCATTTTAGGGTGGGGAAAGGACCATCATTAATCTTCTGTCAGAAGAGATTATGCTACATTACAAAAGGCTAAACAGGGTAAAAAGACATCAGATTCTTCCCTGACACTGATGTTGGCAGGCAGGATTACTTTACTGTGGTAATACTTTATTTACCTTTAGAGGCATTAGTATTCTGAGCATTTAGAAACTTTAATCTTAGACTGATTTACAACATTTGTCTGTTTATACTGGGATGGGTTTTTGGCATCTATTTGGCATGCAACAAATCATTCGCCTGTTTTAGCCCACCCTGCTTTCTGCATCATGGTTCAGTAATTAAGAATCGCTTACATTCAAGTACCATCAGTTACTATTTCCAATGAATCCAAATCGCGCTTTTCTAAAAATTTCAAGACGTTTATCATAAATAGAAAGATTATAAAACATTGATAAAGTAAAGACAACTAAGTCCTGATGGATCTACTGTACGGTGTCCCAAAATAGTGCTCTGGAGATGTAGCTCCAATTCATGTATGTAAACATCACAGAAAAGCAAGAAAAAAAAATATTTAACTCAATAACATTGCTATGTTAAAAATGTTTGAAGCTTTATTCGTTTTTTTTTTGTGTTATTCATTACAAATTCACTGAGTCAGGCGATTCTAAAGCACACTCTAGTAAAAGAAGGAATCGTTGCAGGAAAACAGTTCAATACATCATGTTTTAATGGTTTCATCGAATAATCTTTTACACCAGGGTACACAAACCTGGTGAACATGCAAACAAAGCACAAATGCATTTATGCAAAATGCAGCACATAACTGAGCACACACATCACCCTCTCTGCTTGCTTTAATCATCTTTTCCTAGCCTCATTTGTCCAGTAAGTAACTATTACTACATATACACTCTATGTAAATAAAACTGTTTATTTCAGGATAAGAGTGACAGCATTATATAGAAAAGGGGTTGCTCAACGATTATGATGCTTGAGATTAAATTTGGATTAGAAAGTTGTGAGTTCAATTCCCAGCACCACCAAGCTGCCACTTCTGGTTTCTTGCACAATGCCTTAATCCCCAACCGTTCAGTTGAATAAACGAAGATTTATATTTATCTCATTAAATTTAAATATAGATAAATCACTGTGGATAAGGGTATCTGCCAAATGCCAGAAATTTAAACGTATATTGATACTTGTTCACTGGAGCGTGAACTATTTAACTCTACCTATCTAAATCTTTCTCAATTATCTATATGTACCTGAAAAGCCAATGAATTCCAACATTAACTAACATAGCTCAAATGTTTCATTGAATCACTGAGACCATTAAAGCATTTGCATTGGGTCAGTAAGGAGTCAGAGATATTCTAAGCTGGCTTCTGGCTATGTTTCTGGAAATTTCTAATCATTTCTCTGAAATTGGATGTCATGTACGGAAAATACAAAGGTCCATCGTAGGTTATATAAGCAATATTTTTTTCTTAAATAGTCTGTCATCTTTTAATGATTCTTACATTCTACAGTCCATATGGACAGTTCATTCTACAACAAAATTTATACAGCTTGTTTGAGCCATATTCCTCCTCCTGGAGAAACATTTTTACATTTCAAACACTGCTCATTTTGGAGACAGATGACTTGGGGACACATCGCTATCACTGTACACAAAGCGGTGTGGTATTGGGGGGTGGGGGGGGTCAACTGATCATAATTTAAATTTCAAATGCTGCTTTAGTGCATGTAATGAGCAGTCACTCCCCCATCCCCCTTTTTTGTGGGGACTATCTCAAGGCTGGACAGGGATCCTATCTATTTTAGATAAAATACACTTTGGTACAGGATAATGAGACCCCCTGTACAGCCTCCATACACCTCCTGCTGTGTCAGACCTGCATCTGCCATGGATACAATCTCCCCCCAAACACTCAATGCCCAATTTCTACCTCCATACACTCTTTCAAGATCTGCATTCATGCAAAGTACACTTTTTTTTAGTCTGTTTCCTAGTCTCCTATAAGATAATTAAGACAGTGATTGTGCCATTTGTCTCTAATGGAGGGGGGAGATTCAGAGGATAGAGGGATTAATGTGAAAAGATGGAAATGAGAATGCATAGCCTAGATAAAGGGCAAATGGTCCACCTTTTAATATCAGGGCTCTATTTGCTTCAATAAAAATGGACTCATTTTATGTACCAACAGATTAAATCCTTGCTGTGGTGCCCTTCAATATTTAAAGGATGTAAGATGAAAAGAATGCAAATTACAATAGAAAGGTGGTGTAGAAGATAGCAGAAGATATTATGGAATATTTAACCAATTGATGATGCAAAAAAATAAAAATCAAATCACTTTGGTTTTACACCATACATAGATGCCAGTGTCACTCGCACATCAAAACAAATAGAAAAGTCTTTTATTAGTAAGTTAAAATTCGAAATGTTACATACACAAGGGAAATTTGACATTGTTGCACCTTTGAATAGCAAAACTGAGCCATTCAACAAGCAAGGAAGGTTCTTTTGCTTACTTATCCTTTCTTTCTCCCCCCCCTTTGCTATGATCAATCATTTAAGCATGACTACTCAAAACAAATAATGCGAGAGTCCACATTCTTCTCATTCAACAAACGCAGAACGATGGATAGAGAACAAGCGTTTTCGTTTAATGAGGAAATGAGGAAATCACTCATTCATTGTATGATGGAGTATGGTAGGATGGGGTGGGGGTCAGCCTTAGCAGGTACAGCTGATTAATTACCTACTAAGCACCCTTGCTCCCTTGGCAATTGTTAAATTGCAGTTCCAGAATCCAAGTCGAGACAAAAACCTCGAAGAACTCCACGTTTGCCTTAATTTTAAAGCAATATCCAGAAACTGACATAGAAAACCCAAAACGGTTGTATAAAAACCCCTGACAGATCTGATTTAACTAACTAACTGCTGAATAAGGAAAACCCCAGACATGTATTTGAAACTCAAAGCCTCCTTGTAATAAGAGGTAGAGATGTGGTTTGTAAATGTGGAAAAACGCTTCTCAAAATATACATAATAGGTCAATTTTAAATATAAAGAACAGATTGTGATTTCTTGAATAACGACAAACTCAACACAGTAAACCGGTCAAGCTAAAGCTCTCTACTGCCACCCAGAGGTGAAAGATCGGTAAAGGTCCCTTGTAATCTGCAGGGACATTAAATGGTAGTCTAAACAAAAAACACAAAATAAACAAAAAAATTCCTTATTCAAGTACTAGAGGATTATAGTATTAAAAAAACGAAATAATTTCGTACTTACTCTGGCAAAAAGACATACCAAACTTTAAAGTTTTTAATGGTCTTAACAAATCATTGATAATGAAAATAAGATTAAGTACACTATTTGGGATTATTATTACACTTCTTCATAGGTTTAAGATTTTTTTTAGATTTTTGCTATAAACAGCTGATGTATAGTTACAACTAGACATTGTGTTGAATTGTACAAACATTTTAATTGTATCTATATGCATACAAGAAAACATTACATTTTCCTTGCTTTGTTTCTATATTTTCCCTCCCCCAAAAGTTCAATGCAGCTTCAGTGAATGAGCAAAATATGGCACCAGAGCTCGCAAGAGCGCATTTATTTGATTCTTACTCATTTTCTGGTGATTTGTTAAAGTCATGAACAGTGTAATATTCACCAAATCTGGCTTAGCCCATTTTGGTGTCCAGGAGTGAATTTGAAATATTATATTCCAAAGACTGTCATATTCTGTACAAAAACAATTATTTGCATACCCAGAGCTCCCACCAAAATGGCTTACAAACCAATTTACTGGGATGTTACAAAAGCATTACATACTACAGGGCACTTATTGTAATTATCTTAGAGAGAAAAAAAGTACAGATGGCCTGTCATTTAATAACAATAATAATCTCTGTAATGACATTAAAGATGACAATGCAGATTATGGCAGTCAGTTTATTGACTCACAGAATACTGATTTCTACAGTTACAATTACATTTACAGGAGTTGCAAAACTCACTTATTTCTCATTAAAAAACACACAATACAAAGTGAAGGAAAATAAAATAGTGTCAAAGCCCTGAACAGTTCAGCTACAAAAAAGAAAAAAAGAAAACAAAAAATAAATTGTAGCAGAACTGTGGACTGAGAAAAATGTATTTATAACCATTACAGGCACAATCAAGACACACAATGGAGATTGAGCAGAAAATCGGAGTTAGCTCACAGAAATGGCCTGAAGTGAGCTGCTGGCATAAACTGTGCATTTCAGTGATTCAGTTCTTTAACTCATCATTCAAGCTCCTTAAAGCGTGCAAACATGGCCTTCCGCACAGCCTGCTTATAGGTGGCAGCATTCCAGACAACCGCTTCCTTCTTGCTCCGCTGTTAACATGAGGGAGAGAAATGCACAAAGTTGCCAATAATCCATGACAACTGAAAGAACAATCAAGCAGCTTTGTTGTATTTCTCAGGCTGTGGCTCACCTCAGTGGTCTCCAGACCTAGTCCTGGTCTCTCATTGCCTTTGTGTGTGTCCCTGCAAGAACAGCAGCATAGTCAAACATCAGCCAGCAATCTAAGGAACAGGTGTGCAACACAACACTGCTATCAGTATTTGTTTAGCACATGAATTTTATGTTCTTGTCTTGCGTTTTGATTGTTTACACATTTTATGAAAAATTGCAATCAGCGGAGCATTGATAATTGAACTCTAAAGTAGATGTCCTATGGACCTTTCTGGCAAGCTTCCTATCCTCACTTTAACAAGACTAAGCACGCATAAAATCCATCTTTTACAACAACGTCTTTCAGAACTTGGAGAACTGCTGTTTGCTTACACCTGGTCGTAAGTATCCTATGTGCTGTTTGAGCATCGCATTCCATATTTAGTCCCATTTTCTTTATTTTCCTCAACTCTTCCGGGAAGATTTTTCCCGATTTTGGAGTGTGCTTGTGGAGATGTGTGTTCAACACCCCACAAGGGTGTTACTAAAGTCAGGCACTGATAGAGGGTGCAGAAGCCTGGGGTACAGTTAGTGTTCCAATTCAACCCAAAGGTGTTCAGTAGGGTTGAGATCAGATCTCTATAGCGCCATGTAAAGCATATCTTAAAGGAGCTCACTTTGTGCAAAAGGGGGTTGCCATATTGGTACAGGTTTGGGTTTCCTAGCTCAAGTGAACACAAAATTGTATTATACCCTATCTAAAGACAACCTGTACAATTGTGTGCCCCCAGCTTTGTGGTAAAAGTTTGGAGAACCACATATGGCACGAAAGATCAGGTGTCCCAATACTTTTGTCCAAATAGCGTAACAAAAAGTCATGAGCTCAAGTCCCAGGGACACCAAGCTTTACCCCTCAACTGTTCAGTGCATAAATAAAATTATTGCAAGTGTGGATAAGGGCATCTGCCAAAAGCTGTAAATGTAAGATGCACTTCACTACAATTCCAGTTACAGGTACATCTCAATAAATTAGAATATCATTAAAAAGTTGATTTAATTTGGTAATTCAATACAAAAAGTGAAACGTATATTATATAAATTCATCACACACAGACTGATATATCAAGTGTTTATTTCTTTTAATTTTGGCTCACATTTAACAAAAACCCACCAATTCACTATTAGCAAAATTTTGAATACTTTACAAGACCAATCAAAAAAACATTTTTAGTGAATTGCTGTCCTTCTGGAAAGTATGTTCATTTACTGTATATGTACTCAATACTTGGTAGGGGCTCCTTTTGCTTTAATTACTGCCTCAATTCAGCGTGGCATGGAGGTGATCAGTCTGTGGCACTGCTGTGGTGGTATGGAAGCCCAGATTTCTTTGACAGTGGCTTTCAGCTCATTTGCATTTTTGGTCTCTTGTTCCTAGTTTTCCTCTTGACAATAACCCACAGATTCTTTATGGGGTTCAGGTCTGGTAAGTTTGCTGGCCAGTCAAGCACACCAACACCATGGTCATTTAACCAACTTTTGGTGCTTTTGGCAGTGTGGGCAGGTGCCAAATCCTGCTGGAAAATTAAATCAGCATCTCCATATAGCTGGTCAGCAGAGGGAAGCATGAAGTGCTCTAAAACTTCCTGGTAGATGGCTGTGCTGACCTTGGACTTGATAAAACACAGTGGACCAACACCAGCAGAAGACATGACTCCCCAAACCACCACTGACTGTGGAAACTTCTGTGCCTCTCCTCTCTTCCTCCAGACTCTGGGACCTTGATTTCCAAATGAAATGCTAAATTGTCTTTCCTTTCATCTAAAAAAACAACTTCGGTCCATTGAGCAACACTCCAGTCCTTTTTGTCCTTTGCCCAGGTAAGACACCTCTGACGTCACTATTTCATTAGTAGCTTAACACAAGCAATGTGTCAGTTGTAGCCCATGGATGCGTCTGTGCGTGGTGGCTCTTAAAACACTGACTCCAGCTGCAGTCCACCATTTGTGAATCTCCCAAAAATTCTTGAATGGGCTTCATTTCACCTTTTTCTACCACATTATTTCCTTTCAATTAACTTTCCATTAAGGTACTTGGTTACAGCACTCTGTGAACAGCAGCTTCTTTAGCGATGACCTTTTGTGTCTTACCCTCCATGTGCAGGGTGTCAATGATCGTCTTCTGGACAACTGTCAAGTCAGCAGTCTTCCCCGTGATTGTGTAGCCTGA
Source organism: Silurus meridionalis (assembly GCF_014805685.1). Classification (NCBI taxonomy): domain Eukaryota; kingdom Metazoa; phylum Chordata; class Actinopteri; order Siluriformes; family Siluridae; genus Silurus; species Silurus meridionalis. Next base: position 12,649,139 of record NC_060884.1, on the reverse strand, counting down.
ACCAGACTGAGACACCATTTAAAGGAAAGCTTTGCAGGCATTTGGATTTAATTAGCTAATTAGAGTGCGACACCATGAGTCTCCAATATTGAACTTTTACACGATATTCTAATTTTCTGAGATACTGAATTTTGGGTTTTCATTAGCTGTAAGCCATAATCATCAAATTTTAAAGAAATAAACACTCGAAATATATCAGTGTGTGTGTGATGAATCTACATAGAATATACAAGTTTCACTTTTTGTTTTAAATTAATAAAATATATAAACTTTTTAATGATATTCTAATTCATTGAGATGCACCTGTATATTTTTTTTAAATAATGATACCTATTGATAACAGCAAAGGAAAGTTATACTGCCTTGTGCATAGCATGAACAATACAGAATGAAGGCTTTACAAATAAAAAAAAAACATTTATTTTGTTTGTAAAAAAAATATGGTTTTATATTATATGGCGTAAAAAAAAAAAAGCAGTGCTTTGGTCAGGGAGCACACCACCTTCTTGAAATGTGGGTTGTCAGAATCACAGGTTTTCAGATTACATTGGGCTTGCTTTGGAAGTACATTTTGTTGCATATTAATCAAAAATGAAAACCTGTAGTTTCTCTACAGTGTGCTTAAGCGTACCTCGAACTGCTGGGAAATGTGCTTTGTTTCCGCTTCTTTGCTTCAGGTGGACTGTGAGTTTCTTTCATATGCATCTAAGGCACAGGGTACAGGATCAGGAGACAGAACTAAAAATCAGCTAGCTAGATTATAACAAGCCAGTGCAGAATCATAATATTGTTCATGCGAGGAAATGCTAATTGCTCATCTATAAGACTGGCTGTTGAATGTGAAAAATCGAAGGGTCTGAATTATTACAACAAGAAAATCTATTAAAAAAAAAAAAAAAAAAAAAAAAAAAAAAAAAGTACCATGACCCAATTATCTACCAATATATAAAAATGAGAAACCTACCTCTTTTTCTTGGTTTTCCAATGCTTCTAGTTCCCTCTTTGACTTTTTAATCTTTAAGTGAATCTCCATATTTTGCTGGCAAAAAAAAAAAAAAGATCAAGTGTAAGTAAGTGTAAAAACCAAAATAGTGCTCATATTCTATCCTCTCATACTATTAAATACTACTTTGGGTGGTGGCTTGAGCAAGTTAGTAGTGTTGAAATACCTTATGTAGGTCTGAGAGCTGTTGATGGCGGATCAGGGCGTCTTTACTGGGAAACTGTCTCCTGCACAACAGACACGCCATTTTCTTCCAGTCTGTCAGTTTGTCTTCTTTCTCCTGGGGCTCTGGTTGGCTCTTTGCAGGTGGGGCAGGTGCTTCATGTTTCTCATGTTTTTCCTCTTCCTCTTCATCACTTCCAGCTGCATAGTCAGCAGCTAACATGCCCAGTGAACCCATGGGTTTCTAAATATGGGTTTTTACAAATGCACAACGTGTAAACCTTTTTTTTTTTTTTTTTTAGTTCAGTTAAATACTGCAGCTGAAATATGTAACCTTTGGCCATCGTTCTCAGAGCAGAGCTATTGCATGCTAAAGCTCACCTTGGATGTCTTCTCCTCTTTTCTTGGTGGAGCAAAAGGTTTTTTGAACAAGTCATCTCCACCAGCCTATGTAGGTAAGGAATATATGAAAGTAAACTATTTACCATGGCATATATGGATATTCCTAAACATACACAGAATACAGAAAAAAAAAAGGTTCCTGACCTTCCTTTCGAATACTGCGAACGCTGCATCAGCAGCTTTGGATGCCTTCTTGTCCTCTGCTCCACTCCTCAGGACAGGAGATGGAGCTCGGACACTGTCCTTCTGTCGATTCTGGATCTTGGCCCAGCGTTCCATGTCTTTCATGATCTGAACACATGAACCATTACAAATACAATATAAATATATTTTCTATTACAAATGATAGAATATGCCCTTTATACACACTATATATCTATGTCTGTATCTATCTATCTATCTATCTATAGATAGACAAATTGTCTAAATAGATAACGACAAAAGTAAGTGTACCCCAAGTCATAACAGCTCAATGTTGTGTAACAATTGTACTCTTTTAAATGCTCTAATATAATTTGTATATTATATATACACATACATACACACACACACACACACATATATATATATATATATATATACACATTAATAAAACCTGGTCATTCAGTATATTCAGGTAGTCATAGTCAGCTGACCTCATTAATCACATAACGTTGCTGAACCTAGACTTGACCAACTGCCCCTGCAGGCTTGTACGGTGGGCACTAGGCATGATGGGTGCTTCAGTTCATCCGCTTCTCTTCTTACACCCTGATTTGCCAATCACTCTGTAAATGTGGACTCATCAGACCGCAGGACCTTCTTCCATTGGTCCAATCTTTTGCTCCCAAGCCTCCACCCCCATTTTGATCATCACCGATAAGAAGTTTTCTTAAGGCTACACAGCTGTTTAGTCCCAATCCCTTGAGTTCCTTTCGCATTGTGTGTGTGGAAATGCTCTTACTTTCACTATTAAACATAGCCGTGAGTTCTACTATTGTTTTTTACGATTTTTTTTTATTAAACGTTTAAGTGATCGCCGATCGCGATCATTCAAGATTTTTTGTCCGACCGCATTTCTTCCTCGAAGCTGATGGTTTCCCACTATCCTTCCAGTTTTGATGGGATAATGCGTTAGACAGTTCTTAACTCAATTTTAGTAGTTTCAGCAATCTCCTTCGATGTTTTCTTTGCTTGATGCTTGCCAATAATTTGGCCCTTCTGAAAAAGATTAACATATTTTCCACGACAATAGGCTGTGTCTTCCGACATGGTTGTTTAAGAAATGAGAAGCTACTCCCTGCATCAGTTAGGGTTAAAGAACTTGTTGCCAGCTGTAACAATCATCCATGTAGTAATTATCCAATGGGAGGCTCTTAACTATCTTTTTGGACAGGCAGTGTATATTAGTATCACACAAAAGTGAGTACAGTTCAGAACATGGTGTAATAGTTGCATCTATGCACCTTAAACGCTGCCAGGCTCCTGGGTTTATCTTCCTTCTCTTTCTTCTCAGAGCGTGGCATAGTGTCGTCATCCTCCCTTCGCTCTGGTCCGCCTTCTGATGGCATTTTAAGTTCCTCAGCTGCCACAGTCTCAGCCACAGCCTCCACAGGAACATTTACTTTCTGAGCGTCTATACCCGAGCCTTCGCCTTCAACTGGTATATAGATCTTTGAGGCACTGTCCCAATACAAGTACTGCTGTGTCTGAGCATTGTAAAAATACTGCAAACAGACAAATCGGAATCAAGTGCAACATTAACACACTATACACGAATACCCATTCCACAAGTCTAAATACTAATCTTAATTTAAAATAGATGTTTAAATATCCAGCTTTATCATACAATTCCAGAATCTAATTATTCAATCTAGTATGAGAGAAAACATTTCAAGACATACCCTTGAATTGGGGTCATAGTACAAGGTAGTCTGTGGGTCATAGTAGAAGCCAGACGTAGCGTCAAACAGGAAGGCAGACAAATCTGGAGTGTCTGAAACTGAGTAACCGTAAGAATTAAAAACCCTCATATGCATAAACCTGTCCTCTGAAATTTCATCTTATTCTTAGAGATTATGCCTTACCAAAATAACAAAAAATATATGATCAGTGTTATGCAATATATCGCACAAAACAGTGACCCTCCACTAACATTGGCATGCTTGTTAAACATAAGCACAGAAGGCAGTTGGAGTTGTCTGTTTAACCTTATGATCATTTGCTCAAAAAAAAAAAAAAAAAAAAAAAAACATTTTATATTATTGGCACCCTTCATGAATTCATCTCGTAAAATATATTTCAAAGTATTTTCCCAATAATATTTTACTATCTTAGTACATCTGGTTGAGTAAGAACAGGAAATGATTCACTATGAATATACAGGGGTATAAATATAAGGTAGTATGTAGGCCAAACTGTGTCATTCAGACCAAGGAATGGAACAGTGATGTGGGGCTCCTGAGTGTCACAAAAAGGAAGCTTGCTTTAAGAAAATAGCTAATTTATTGAAAACTGATATTTCCACCACCAGATCAAAAATTTTCAGTGAAATGGAAATTTTATAGATCAACCCAGAAAAAGGACGTGTACTTTTATTGTCAATGTATTTTGAAGATAACGGTTTCAGTGGCCAAATAATTTCTAAGATCACAGCTAGAGAACTGCATTTGCAACTTGGGGTCAGTCAGAAAGTCTCCAAAACCTTTGTTTAAAAATAAATAAATAAATAAATAAAAATAAATAAATAAAACTAATCCAGAAAAGTCTTTGGTTAACTTCAGTTTACCAGACACTACTGGAACTTCAAATGGGATTGGGTTCTAAGATCAAATAAAACCAAAAGAAAGCTTTTTGGCAATAATCGCCATTGTTGGGTTTGGACAGAGAGGCAGACATATGGAAAAATATTTGGGGGCAGTTTTCCTGCCAGAGGACCTGGACATTTTATTAAGATCCATTACAACATGAACTATCAAATATCAAAAGATATTAAATGAATCATCTCTGCCAGTTGAGCTTAAAAAATTGGCTGTGGTTGGATCTTCTAAAAGAACAATGGTCCAAAACATACATCAAAATCTAAATTATTTTAATGACCACAAAATCAAGATCCTTCTTGGTACGAGATGTAGATGGACATGGACACTAAAGTGGCTATGAAATTTAAAAAGATCTGGAGAGAGTCTGTATGGTTTCATGAACAGTCTCAAACCACTTGTCATGTTACTCTCCAACCTCATTAGTCATTATAGAAAAACTCAGTGCTGTTATCTCGGCAAAAGGAGGTTTCACAAAATAAAAGTGTGCAAATAGGCACACACATTTAACAAATACGTGCTTTTTTTTTTTTTTTTTTAAACAATGTGGTGTTTACAATTGACCAAATTGACTCCATTTTTGAACAAAAGTACAAAATGTTAAAACAAGAGTTTTTCTTCCAGTTTTCTAAGGAAGTTTTCTAATTTCCTAAGGGTGCCAAATGCAACTAATGAACAGCAGCAATTCATTGTAAAGAAAGTTAAGCTGGCGGAGGATACAAAATATATATATATGTGGTGGTGGTGGAGGAAACCTCAAAAGGAGAATCCATCAACATCAGGAAGTTATCAAACTTAAGTTGCAAACTGTTTGAGGCAAACACAATGTTTTTTGTGTTCTTTGCCTACTTTACCATTATTGAATAACTTTTGAATGCCCTTACTGTAGCTATAGTCTTCAGAGCCACCAGCAGAGTCAGTGTAAGCAGTGTCAGTTGAAGATGTCTGTTGCTCCGTAGCTTCAACTGAAGCCTCTGCAAACACTGCACCCTAAGCAATGCCAGAAAGCAACTTGATATAAAACCCATTACATATGATATCAATATAAAGAGATAATAGTTTTTAAACAAGAACTCACTTGGTTCAAGCTTGATTCCTGTATTGAGGCTGAAGCAAGAGAGGAATCTGTATGCAAGGGATAAGCAGGCACACCCATACCTAAATACATGCAAAAACAGTATTTATACTATGTAGATTACTACAATCATGCAATTACAGTAATTAGTCATTAGCACTGGCCTACCTTGTGTGGTGCTTGAGATGGCTGTGTGAGTCGGATGGAAGTACTGTTGCTGCTGTAGAGGCAAACAAAAAAGCATTTAAAAGCATGTATTTAAGGTATTGTGTGTGTGTGTGTATATAAATATTTTAAAAAATCGCCAGAAAAACACCTCGATAACATCAGGTGGGAAACCTAGAAGAGAAGTGTTTGACTTGTCATAGTCCTTCTTGTAGCTGGAGGAGGAAAAAAGACTCGGTCAAATAAGCCCACCAAAGCTAAACAGTGGTCACTCTAAATACCTGGTTATGTTTTACAATGGAACTCACATCTGGTTCTTTAGAGGTTTTGCTACCTCTGCATATACCCGAACTCCATCGATCACAATTGGACGAGGTTTGGTGAGCAAGTCGACCAACCTTGTCACTTGCTGCAAGATGGCAAAAAAATAAATAAATGCAGTTTGTTGAGATCATAAAGATTCACTCACAAACCGAATCATAAAGCTTCGTCGTAAAGCTTACCTCGTGCGAGTCCATATCTACAAAGCAAAAGCATTTGGATCCAGGCGTTTTCCCTTTAACCAGACGGACGTTGCGTTCATCGAGGTAAGCAAAAGTATCTAGTGACCTCAAGATTGTCTCCACTGTAGTGGTGGGCAGTATGTTCTTAATGATCATTGCTAAAAGTGTAAAGGAAGTGAAAAGGAAATGTTACCACAGTTCACATACAAGTTTAACATAAACTCTGATCAATATAAAAGGTCTCACTCATTTAATCCTTAGATAGTTATACAGATTTCATTGATCATATAATTAATAAAAAAATGTATTATCAAATCATTAAAGTATAATTCTATGTGCATTGTTTCTGCAGGTTTTACCAATTCATATTTATGACTAAGACTATTAAGAAGGAAATTTAAGACCTATATCACGACATCAAATACACATGCGTGCGCACGCACGCACGCACGCATGCACAGTTAACAACTGGCCTAAAACAAACCCTAAATAATCTTTTTTCAAGTCAAGTATCAGCTTGTCGCCGTAGGTGAAAAATAAAACCCGCTTTACGTCTGTGGTACAATCCAAGAGTGATTTGGGTCAGTAACAAAGCTGATTGGCTGTTGCATGTTGGTCTCATTTGTAGTCATAATACAACAAATTAGATTTGGACTAGCGAAAGAACAAACAACAACACTAAGGAAACAAACAAACAAAAACAAAAACATTCTAAAGGGAACATTTCAATATGAATTAGAGGTACAGTTGTATTAAAGACCTAGAACACTAGAATTTAAGACTTTTTAAGGTCTAAAATTTAGATTTTTAGTTTTTAGACTCTTTAAGACCCCATGGAAACCCTATGTGTAGACAGCTTTGACTACCTAAAATACACTAACTAGCTTGGAGCCTGCACTCACTTTTGCTTTCCTTGAAAACTGGATCAGCCACCTGCTGGCTGAGCCGTGGACCTCTCTGCTGGGCCTGTTCCTCAGCCTGCTTCTCCATCTCCTGCTGCTTGTCGACCTGCTGCTGCCAGGCTTCAGGTGTCAAGTTGGAACTCCTTTGCCACCCGCTTTGAGAAACGGGCTCATTCATAGTCTTGGCACAACCTTCCTCATTCACATTTGGAAGAACTGGACATGGCAGCAGTCCGTCCTGCGTAGATGGGATGGCTTTATGGGGTTGGTCCTCATGCTGTAAAATGTATACATAATGTAAACATTAATGTACCCGTAAACAACAAATGGCAGTGCTTCTATTATGCAGGTAAACAATAAGGAGGAAACATACCGGTTCTTTTATACTTCTGTCAGATTGAATGTACTTCAGTAAGGCAATTTTACTACCAACTTTAACAGAACCCTGAAAAAAGAGAAAAATTATAAGTGACAATTGCCGATTCATTGACCAGTTTTCTCCTACAAATGCAACTGGACAAGGTTTCTTCCAGAAGGCATGACGCCAGACTCTTTAGAAGTAACTGGTAAGGATGTATGTGATAGAAACCCGGATATAAAAGGTATTCAGCTCCTATTTATAATAAAAATAAAATTCTTCGCAAGAAAATGAAATCTGTGCCTAGTATCTGCTAAAAGGCATAGCGCAGGAGTTTGATGGTTTGCACAGTGAGAACACTGCTGGCCAATATTTGAGTAAAAAAAAATATCCTTCGCAAACCATTATTAGGTGCATTATGTCTAAAGCGGGTAGCATGTAATATTCATTAATTACAGATTAGTAGCCAAGTGTAGCACAATAAAACAAAGTCATTAATAATTACCTTGTAATGGTTTCCCAAGAATAAATGAATAAATAAATAACAACCAAATATCTTTGTGTAAATGGAATAGAGAAAGTCGGATAATGTTTAAACTATTTCATCGTGAACTTTAGGAAAATGGCAGTTCCACTGTAAACATCTGGTGGAAAGAATTCCGTGATGAACTACAAACGTCATAGCAGAGCCCTTGATCATGATGGCAAATGGTTACCCATGGCAAATGATCGGACCCCAAACTTACCTCCGAGGTCAAGATGCGTAAACATTTTTCATATTACTGCATGCTCATTTATGACAAAGTGGATTCTAGCTCAGGTTTTTACACTTGCTTTTTTATCATGCCTTAGTAACACCTCAACGTGCTTTATTCCTTTTGACATTTAATGTATGCAATACAATAAAGTATCTTTTGTGCATTTGTTTTTCCAAATTATTGCATGTTTGGAGTTCAGCATGTGTTCCCAGGCTCCATTTTTCCCCCCTAATTTCCCCAAAACAAGCTCGATAGTGGACTGGCTATGCTCAGCTCCCCTAGATGTGAATGTGTGTGTATTATCCCGTCTGGTGGGCTAGCATTCCACCCAAGATGCACCTCACACCCAGTGATCCCAGAACTGGGTCCAGCTTTTCCATGACCAGATTCAAATCATTGCTGAAGCTGAAGGAATGGATCTTTTCACATTAACCACTTTTATAAATCAATTTCCCATGATCTTTAGTACTCAATCAACCTTCAATAGACCAGTTTAAACATCTGCAAACTGTCCAGACATATTTTTCCACCAACAGATACATTTTTCTTGATAGGCTGCATGCTATCCAAATAAAAAAAACAAAAACAAAAAAAAACCTGTTTGAGTGTTTTAAGACATTTGCATTTTTAACTACCATGAGGCAGGTAGCGATGGGGAATTCTAGAGATATCTGGCATGTTTAAACACAAGCAGAAAAAATGCTGACAGCTTTAGTAAACACTACTGGGCACAATGTAGCCCCAACAGGTTACTGTCCATCCACCAAATACACAATTTGCACGTCAATGCCAATGCTGGAATGGAAATCTAAAAGCAGAAAGAAGGATCCGACATGATGCAGTTGTTACGATCGTCTTTAACTTTCCATTCCAACATGCAAACTTTTGCTTTTGCTGCAGCAGATCGTTTAAACCAATGGGCCTGCAAATATAGTGATCACTGTAATAAAATGACAAGAATGCATTTCATTTTAGTCTGCACAATAATCACACTAGCAAACAACAAATAAGAGTCGTTGACATGATTTTCCAAAATAAAAGTCTCTGAAAGGATAAAGGAAAGTATGTTCAAAATCTAACCAGTAAAATCTTTAGTTCAAGCATTAATAACTCCTGCAACCAGAAACCAACCACTGAACCAACAATTTCATTTTTGCGTTCATGAAATCCCAACCTGACATCTCCCACGGTTAGCAAGGTCACCATCCCAAACAAGTCATGTTTCAAAAAGAACCAAGCCAGTTCAAAATTTCAACCCACCGAACATCCACGTCACGCTTTCCAGACCGAGATGTGAGTAAGGAATCAAACAAGGCAAGCAAGGAGGGACAGAATTGCACATGATAAAAGGCTAGGGCTGAAAATCCTTCAAAAGAAAAACAGCCCAGTGTGAGTGAGGATGGCAAATGCCAAGAACGAAAGGCTAATAAAGGCCAAGTGAGTATAGAACAACATCCGGATTGTGAAAAGTGTCATCATTGTTCTGGAAACCACTCAAGGGCTGATTGCTGAATAACAAGTAATGAACCAGGAAGAACATTCTGAAGTCAGTAAGAAGTTGTGAGGATGGTTGAAAAATGCCTGGTGCCACAGAGCAATAAAGAAACGAAAGCAGCGTATCGCTGAAAGCATGAAGTTGTTGGCCACAGCCAATGCAAAATTTGAAAAGAGAAAGTGAACGTGTGGACAGCGAACCACAAAAGACTATTATCAGGTAATGTATGGCAACTTCAACAAATGGATTAATTTTTTTTTCCAAATAAGACATTATTTTTACTGATGCAGATTAAAAACACTCAAAAAAAATTCTAAGATCATTTGAAGTTATCCTAATTTTTCTGCGCAATATATTGCCATTATAAACTTATATAAGCGCAACAAAAAAAAATGTTCAGTCCACGTTGGTCACGCAAGGCGATTAAACGAAAACCTTAATCCGTTTAATGGACACACAAATGAGCTGCTTTCTTTTAGACTGCTAATTTGTTCGTATGTGTAATAACTTATGGAGTGGTTGAAGGCGCTTTTCCCCATGTGCCCCTCCCACGTGCTGAACACCCATTCCCCCACCCCCCCTTGGCCCTGCCCCAGCCCAAGCCTTCTTTAACTGAAGACACAGCAGCTGTAGAGGGACAAGAATGGGCCACCTGGTTGGACTCCATGAAGTGGACAGCATCCTCGATGTTTAAAAACTCCACATAGGCCGTATCGGAGCTGTAACCTGGGGACAGCATTTGAAATACAAATGGGTCTGTGTTAGTTAATTCCATTAAATAGGTTTAACATAAAAAAAATTATAATAATCACGGTGAATATAACAGCGACCTATTCTCTTACAATCCATACATTTAGTAGTCTTAGTGATGACCGTTAAAACTACAAAAAAACTTTTTGCTTTCGTTAAGTGAAAAGCAACCACACAAACAATTGTTTGAGTTCCTTCCGCTCGCAACAGTTTAAATGCAAGCTTGATGTGGCTTTTGTAGTTGCTTGGATGATGTACAGAAATTCACAACTAAATATAGCTCACATATCTGATTACAAATTTGTATGATCATGTCAACAATTCAGGTGATTCGGAACGATCTGAACATATATTACTCCGTATGAGGTCTGCTCTTGAAGATAACAAAATTGGCCAAACCGTCATCGCAATGTGTAAAACAGGGTTTATACGTGTAGGATATTCCTCGGCGGTCCAATGTTACTACACAGTTTGAGCATTCTTACGACAGACAAGATCCAGTATGGATACATTTTCTTGTTTAAGACCCTTAAGAATATTTGACTCGTAATGAATTCAATAGTTGTACCTTCTTGGGAGCCTCAGTTTATCCAATGATCAAGCAAAAACATAGAACCATTTCACAGAATATTTTAGGATTTCACATATTTTAGGATTTGTTTTAAAAAAAAAAAAAAAAAAAAAAAAAAAAATCATTAATTGGCCTACAGCTCACAAGTCAACCAAAAAAAAAAAAAGAAGGAAAAAAAAAAAAAAGAGGCCACATGTGACAACCTCGTTTTTTTTTTACTGAGAAGTAGGTGGATTCAAGGGTAATCACCTGCTCCCAGTAGTGTATTTGAAAATCTGCTAAACCCACAAACCATTTTAAGATGGAAGGTGCTGAGAGAGAACTGCACAAGCTCCAGCACAAGATGAAAAAGGATGAGGGACAGGAATCCAATTGTTTAACAAGGTAAAAATGATGTTATATATATATATAAAAACTAAAGGTGTCTTAAGTGCAGTCAATGGTTACAAGGGAACCGAAATGAGCGCGAGATTCGAGGAGCGGAAAGCGAAGTGTTGCGAAACGTTACAGAAGATTTCAATTGGGAAATCTCACCTGGAACAACATCTCTTATCTTCATGCCTTGCATTGGGACTCCATCTCGAACTGCAAAGGCGTTCAGTATCTATAAAAAAAATTATAGTTTTGTAATCAGTACCTATGGCACTGTCTAAGATGACAAAAATGGAAAATAAATAAAGTTAAATAATTCACAAACTACCTGTTGCATAGTGGCAGTTTTTGGAATTCCAGAGATGGCAATGGTATTTGCGATCTTATCCTGAACACTGGCATTCCTGTAATCCTGATCCTGTAAGATTTAACACTTGTGTGTGTGGCTTTTTTTTTTTTTTTTTTTTAAAGTTGAATCTAAAACATCTCACTTCATATTGCCACATATTTTCTATTGAAAATTCTATTGAAAACTATGTAAAGTTCTAACATTTACTACAATAAATGGCAACACAATACTGATAAAAACACTGACCTTAGAACCAGAGGCACTTGTTCTTTCAGGTGGAACAGGTTTGGGTGCTTTGATGTCCTTTTCTGGCCCTTGGAAATCCTCAAGGATATAATCATATTTTTGCACAGAACTGGTCCTGTAATCAATGTCTCCATAGTCCTGGTCTCGCCTTCCCTCTCTGTTATTCTGTGGATCTCTTGGGCCTGGAATAAGATTCCCTTTCTTTTGACCTTCATCAAGAGGCATATCTTTTCCCTTGCAGTTTCCTTGAGCAACTGAAAATTGACTCTCTTTGACTGACAGACTCTTCTCTGGAAAGAACGGGTGTCTTCCCGCTGATGGTACAATGCTGTCAGGCTTTTCTTCTCTTGACCATTGTCCTTGACTTTCCTTAACTTTGCTTGGGATATTTAGACTGGGATTTAGTGGTAAAAGTGGTACCTTTTTAGTCACTAAGTGAGATGGATCTCTGACTGGGACACCAGTTGGAATACTGTCCCAGTTTTGGACTGTAGGAACCTCTCTTTCAGATCTGGAGAACTCTAAAGTTCCTCGATCCTTGGCTTTATTCTCCGCCAATTGCCGCTCTCTGTCATTGAACTGTGACAGTTCCCCCAAATCTCCTTGCTTATCAAGTCCAGGTGCAAATCTCTTCTTCGGGTCTCTGGGCGAATTGGAACCTCTATTTATTCTCCTACACCACTCATCTGAGAGGGATTTTTCATCATCTCCTCTAAACCCAGACCTGTTCTCAGTTTGTTCAGGAAATTCTCTGTCCCTCAGAGTTGGTTCACCTGCTCTCCCTGGACCTTGACGATCAAGAGGCAACTCAGGTCTTCCCTTTAGATTCATGGCGTCACCACCGTGAAACATCTGAGGAGAGCGATCCCTAAAATCACCTGATGGCCCAATTCGATTCCTAAAATCCGTATCAGATTCGAACCTTCCTCTAGAATTAAGGGGAGGGGGGCAACCTCGTCTATCAAAGTCCACTGACCTTTCACGGAGAGGCATATCCATACTAAATCCATCAATGTCATTCATACCCACCTGTGGCCGCTCTCTTACATTTTCTCTTACATGGTCATTTCTGTCCATAGATTCCATTGCAATCCTTCTCCTAATATCCATGGGTGACATGTTGAAACCAGGCATGTCCATTCGAAATCTGTCCCTCTCCCTCATGTCCATGAATTGATCTTCAGGTCCCCTCATGTTCCTAATTTGCATGTCCCTGCCACCCATATCTATCGGAGGCCGACCCTGCCCCATAAAACCAGGCGCGTTTTGCTCCATCTCAAAGCGTCTTCTAATATCGAGTTCATTTTGCGGCATGAAGCGGTCTCGAGGAGAATCTCTTCCTCTGTCAAAAAGACCCATGTTTCGCCCTACCATATCTGGCGGGTGGTCAAATCTCCTCATGTCCATGGGCGGTCGGTCCTGACAGCCCATATTGATTCCTTTTTGGCCTCTGAAACCAGGCATTGGTCCGTTTCTTCTTTCGAACATCTCCCCACGTGAGTCGCCACTGCAATGAAACCATGTGCTTTACAAGTGTCTAAAATACGTTTGCAATAGCCTCACCACATAGGCATATGTCAAACCTAAAATGTGCAGAGCAAGAATAAGTTATCCTGTAATTTAACACTTAATTAACGGCTGTCACTACGTATTTCTATACCTACAAAAGAAAAATTGAAAGGTGCTGGAATTGGAAAAAAAATGTTAAAATAGCATGTCTTACATAACCAGCATATCACTTCTTAATATTAGCTAAAGCATGCACTATAAAGTGTGGCAGTTGAACACCTCCATTAAAGCTTTTAATGAAATGCACAGCATGGTATAGTGGATTTGTGCTGTTTAACTTAACTGGCCACTCTCTGATCACACTTTGTGCACTATGTTTAAGATGTTTTTAATGGCTCGCTTGATATTAGCAGAGATACGGCCCCATTTTCTTACTGAGGCTAGAGATGAACATGGCATATATGCGCCTTGAGTCAATTTCAGATTATTGAGTTCTGTTGAGAGCTACAAGCTTCAGCACAGAGAGCACCCAGCTGCAGAACAAATGATACTTCTGGGTCACATCTGTCACCACATAACCCATAGACTTTATCCAATGTTCAAATCAAGTCGCTGTCGAGTCTATTTTGTAAATGTTTACACACATCCCAGCTTACCAAATAAATGAAATACCTAAACAAATAAAGGAAAAATCTGCAAACCTTAAAATGATACTCAGTATATTGCCTCTCATGTAATTCAAATGCAAATACTATATTCTGTTACTCAAATAGTATGACATCTGAAATATATTGTATTATTGATATGATTATACAAATACCCATATAAATATTTATCAGAGACATTAGGTGCACTAAAGATGCATTAGATAAAAAAATTATAATAAAAAGGTAGAGGTTGACTGATATGGGTTTGGCCAATGCTGATATTTAGAATGCATGCAGGGTTTTCTTGGCCGATACGTTTGGCCGATTTTCTTTTTTCCTCCCCTTCATCTCATAAAATCCAACACATAATTAATAAGATGTGATACAGAAAACTGCTTAAATTGAACATTTATTGAACAACACAAGCCTCTCCAATCAGTGCATTTCGTACCTGTGCCTACCTGTATCCTAAACTACAGCTCGTTGCACATTTATCCACAATACAGTTCCAAAAAGTTACTCGCATTCTCTCTTGAAAAGTGTCATATGAAATTTACATCCGGAAAGTATTCACAGCGCTTCACTTTTTACACATTTTATGTTGTTACAGCCTTATTTCAAACTGGGTTAAAGTCCATATTCTACAAAGTATGCCCCATAATGTCAACATAAAAGAGGTTTAAAACCTTTGCAAACTTATAAAAAAAATAATAATACTCACACGTATGCACAGCCTTTGCTCAGTTTTGAAGCACCAATTACAGCCTTAAGTATTTTTGAGTATCATGCTACAAGCTTGGCACACCTATTTTTGTGTAGATTTTCCCCATTCTTCTTCTTCTTCTTTTCCTCAGGCTGGATGGGGAGTGTCAGTGCAGGTTTAAGTCTGGGTTCTGGCTGGGCCAGTCACATAGTCCTCCCATAGCCACTCCTTTGTTATCTTAGGGTGCCCAGTCTGAGGTCCAGAACGTTCTGGAACAGGTTTTCATCAAGGATGTCTCTGTACATTGCTGCATTCATCTTTCCCTCAATCCTGACCAGTTTCCCAGGTCCTGCCGCTGAAAAATATCCTCACAAAATGATGCTACCACCGCCATGCTTCACTTCACTGTATTGGCCAAGTAATGAGAGGTGCCTGGTTACCTACAGACATGAAACTTGGCATTTAGGCCAAAGAACTCAACCTTTGTTTCTCATGGTCCGAGAGTCCTTCAGTTGCCCTTTGGCAAACTCCAGGTGGGCTGTCAAGTGCCTTTTACTGAGGCGTAGCTTCCATCTACAGGCCTGATTGGTAGAGTGATGCAGAGATTGTTGTTCTTTTAGAAGGCTTTCCTCTCTCCACAGAAAAATGCTGGAGCTCTTTCAGAGTGACCAGCAGGTTCATGGTCACTTTCCTGACTAAGGCCCTTCGCCCACTCTAGGAAGAGTCCTGGTGGTTCCAAACTTCTTCCATTTACAGATGATGGAGGCCACTGTGCTCATTGTGACCTTCAATGCTGCAGACATTTTTCAGTACCCTTCCCCAGATCTGTGCCTCGATACAATCCCGTCTCAGAGGTCTACAGACAATTCCTTGTACTTCATGGCTTGGTTTGTGCTCTGACATGCACTGTTAACTGAGGGACCTTCTATAGACAGGTGTGTGCCTTTCCAGATCATGTCCAATCAACTGAATTTACCACTGGTGGACTCCAATCAAGTTGTAGAAACATCTCAAAAATGATCAGTGGAAACAGGATGCACCTGAGCTCAATTTTGAGTGTCATGGGAAAAGCTGTGAATACTTATGTGAATTTTTATGTTTTTTATTTATTAATTAATAAAGATTCAAAAAAACTTTTCACGTTATCATTATGGGGTATCGTTTGTAGAATTTTGAGGAAAATAATGAATCTTTGGAATAAGGCTGTAACATAAAATATGAGAAAAAAAAAAGTAATAGCGCTGAGAATACTGTATACACCCCGGCCTGTGACATAGGTGGATACATTTTTTTTTTTAACTATTTTAATTTTTTATTACCAATACTATGAACATTTTTAAATATTACAAAAAAAGTCCCACTAAAACAAAAAATATTTTATTGCTCTCCCGGCTCAGGACAATTTGGAGCACAATCGCTGATGCTGATCAATTAAAAAGATCCCAGAAATTGGCCTGACTAATCTACTATACGGCCATATTACTGGGTACTAGTAGACTTAAAATTAAAATACAATTTTGCACATTTAACTCGAAATTGAGATGTAGGGCTAAAACTAATACTCAAGTAATTTAAGTAATTCGAATACAAAAAAAATACAAAATCATCGAGACATTGGAGCATTGTGTTTCCCCATGGACCAATATTACTGACCACACCCGCTAAACTCTGGAGCGCTCTGCACAGGAAACACAAAAGACACTGCAGAATGAAAATTGGAGGAACGAGAAGAAAACAGCGGTGGAAAGAGGAGAAGCCTGTTTCCACCACATTAAATAAAACGTTTGCATAATTCTGACTTGTTTTAGCCAATCAATAGAATTGCATGGTATAAAATTAAGCCTCTGCTCCCTGAAGAGCACTTTGTCTAACAATCAGCGCTGAAGGAGACGGAACAAGACAGATGAAACAGAGGCGGCCTCATTCAAACACCAACCAGCTTCAAACTTCAAGCTGACAACATAATTACTGGTGGATGCACCAGAAATGTGGGATGTTTACGAGAAATAAAGTCGCAATTAAAAAAATGTCTTTCCCTGATTCCTAGTGAGAATAAACATTTGATTGATCTTACCAAAAGGGCATCCCCCCTCGTTGTCCTGATCTGGAACCATTCCACATAATGGTTCAACTGCTCAGCTTGCACCAGCCTCTTCTGCACAAAAAGTTGGTCACCTGCAAACGTGCTTCCATTAGTACCTGAATCTGCGATTTATCATTAATAGATCGTCTACGTTTGGTTTTGTAACATGTAGAACAAATAATTAAAATAAGGCATAAAACAATACATAGAAACTCGAGGTTCACCTCTAGAACAATTCGATAAAAGAACAAATTAATCTGACATTACAAAGGGGTTTTGTTCTCCTTGTAAAGCCACAAACACATTCACGCTGATTCTGAGAACAAAACAAGAATGCTGTTTTATTGTATTTCTCCCCTGACTTCTTTGTTCATCTTTCTGAGTGTGTACACCCATACAAACTCCCAAATATAGTGAACTAATGATCCGGACATCCTTACACGACATTCTTGGCATATCTGGTTTGAGTGATCTTTCTTTTGAGCAATTTAAAGATTTCAAGCTGTTTAAAGGTACAGACACCCCAAAAGGGCTGGCATTATTGGATCTTTTCTTTCTCTCACTTTCTCATGATCTTAAAATAACAAAAGTTGTTTTTTTCCACAAGAAATGTTATGAGGAAATCCAGTACCTCATGAATGGTGTTACGTGCACATTGTTCTTGATCACCATTAATTAAACAACTGCAGATATTCACTTCATTTTAACATTCAATGCTGTATATTTATAACATCAGGGGGTCTAAAACATTTTACATTGAGGGACTCTATTAACTGTAAATGATCACAATTGTAGCTCACCTCAGCAAATCAGGCACCTGGTTTCAATGTGTAAAACAATATCTAAAATATTATCCAACTGCCATCTGATTTCAGCTGACATTATTTATTTAATAGTATTTGGATGCATTAACAGTGAATTGCCGACAGTAATGGGGGAGTTTTCAAAAACAGACAGACATGATGCCATTTCAGCTTTTCAACAGTTGTGCTTTTTATTATTATTATTATAAAACCTACATAGTTTTATGTCAAGTACAGGAAACAAAAAGCAATAATAATTACAATTTAAAAAAAAGGACACGATCTCTTTAAGCTTTCGTGAAAGAGTCCAGGAAAATTTGTGAATGTGACACTATGTCAATGACCTGCAGATATAGTACTAGACCACGCCATCGTTCAAAACTACATATACTTCTGATATCACCGTACCACAATACCCTTCACTTTACAGTATTAATGCTCACAGTGTGTTCAAAACAATTATTAACACCTCGCTTCTACCATAACATCAAATGTAAAATAAATAAATGAAAAAGAAAAGAAATAGAAATAAGTGCGTTATCAGACAGTAAAGAAATATACTTTTCTTTAAATTGCAATTTAATCCACTGAACACTGGACAACTGCATAATAATTTAACTATTCACAGTCAACCTTTTTCCAAACTTCACCTTCAAGGTTGATTAAACAAATCTTAATTAGATCAATAGTTGGATTTGAGAAAATGTTTACTTCCCTACATTCTGCATTACAATAAATTTCCCATTTCAAGGCTTTAATTTATGTAAACCTTACAGAATCCCATCCCATTCCCATCATATTCCCAAGGTTTATTGGAAGGCAGCAGTCTAATGCAGGGGTCCCAATACGTTTTTGCATCATGGAAAACAATGTGGGGGGGCCTGAATAGTGTCACACGCCATAACGTGCATGTTACATTACTATTATACATATTTATGATCTGCTTGATTTGGTCATTACATATATAATGAAACTGTAGTTCGGCCTAATACGGAATTAGTGCGAGCTTAATTTTATCGAAATAAGTGCAAAGAAATGGTCGTTTTTAACAAAAACAGATCACAATAGTCAATTTCATTAAACTGAAATAGAAATTATAGAAGTGTTTGATTTTTGATTCAATGAACAATGGCCCAGTGGTTGGAGCCTCTGATCTGTAGTCATCTAGCACTAGATTACATTCACTCCGGCTTGATGGGGGGGGAAACCGCGCTCGTTAAGGAGAACGAAAGCAGCCGACGTTAGCTTAGCAGCTAAACATCCACGGTGAAAGCCTGTTCATGTGAGCGGATAGTGCTAATTCAGTTCACCGTATCAAACTGCTTCCTGTATATTTGTGTATAGTGCGAAATAATAAGACGTTAAATGAACGGACAAACGGCTAAAAAGCTGGCTAGCTACATTTATCACTAGCATGGCCGCAGGTACTGGACTAGCAGCACAGTTCGACTAAAACCAAATTCCCCCAAAACAACCAACAAACGTGTATTCACGGCTTTCTTAAAGTATTCATTAAAAAATTGTTTATAAAGAAACAAGGCAGTTGTGGCACTAACCTTTGCTGCGCTGTTAACGGAAACTGTTCTCAACGCAACCGGAAATGATCAAACATGAACATCGCGTCACTTCCGTTAGAGGAGGGGCTTTATTAGTCATCAGCCATTTTACTCACCCACATAATAATCCTCAACAAGTTTATTAACTGGATGTATTGGCTTTGCAGTTACATAAAATATCATTTTTGTAAAGTAAAACTGCTATATAGGTGCCCTTTGTAGGTATAAAAATTACTAACATCCTCTCAGTGGTGGGCTGCATTTTACACCTAAGCCTAAGCTTTTTGCACTAAAGCAAAAACAAACTAAAAAAGTAAACACAATTCAACAAGTCTCCTTTTACTGCAGCCACAGCTGCACTGCATACATCATCTCTAGCAGAAGCACAAAATGTGTGTAAAGTGTGTGTTTTTTTTGCAAGATCTATGGAAACGAAAATGCAAAAGTATAAATAGTTAATGAAAATGTTTTTAAAACTTTTGGCTGAGCTTTTCCTTATGATGTCCAGCTTTTCTTGAAATGTCCGTCTTGAAAATGGTATACCCTTAACCAAACAAATTTCTTTCCCTCTGTCAGCCATTGTGGATTAATAAAAAAGCTATTACATTCACTCTAGAGTGCTCTCTGACCAGCCAATAATCAAAAATGCAACAACAAAATAATTTAAATGTAAAGGTAAGGCCATGCTAGCCCTACTTTGTCGAGCTAATTTGTAGATTTACAATTTAGAGACTATTCAACACTATAACCCAGAAGATTTGTGTGCATATCCATCAGTGTTGCTATCATAATTGATTTAATTAATGTGCACACTTTGTCACCACTTTTGGATAGGTGCATTTAAACACTATCTGTTTTTTCACTGTCGAGCTACATGTATATGTCTGTGATATATTTGCATGATCCCGACACACATCTACTGTTTCGCCCACCCTCCAGACATGCCATATGTATCCTGATGCTTCACTTCTGTTTCAAGCTTCTGGAATTGTGACTCACTCTCTGTTGCTTTGGTTGGGGTACTCTAAAGATATCAACTGTACTGCAACGTCCACCTAGCCTCACCTGTTATAATATGGTTACAATTTTAAAATCATAGAATCTTGCTAAGGCCATGTTTGTAGGTTCATGCCTAAGTCACCATATAGTTGTGCCCTATATATATATATATATATATATATATATATATATATATATATATATATATATATATATATATATATATACAGTACAGACCAAAAGTTTGGACACACCTTCTCATTCAAAAAGTTTTCTTTATTTTCATGACTATGAAAATTGTAGAGTCACACTGAAGGCATCAAGGGCTATTTGACCAAGAAGGAGAGTGATGGGGTGCTGCGCCAGATGACCTGGCCTCCACAGTCACCGGACCTGAACCCAATCGAGATGGTTTAGGGGTGAGCTGGACCGCAGAGTGAAGGCAAAAGGGCCAACAAGTGCCAAGCATCTCTCGGGGAACTCCTTCAAGACTGTTGGAAGGCCATTTCAGGTGACTACCTCTTGAAGCTCATCAAGAGAATGCCAAGAGTGTGCAAAGCAGTAATCAAAGCAAAAGGTGGCTACTTTGAAGAACCTAGAATATGACATTTTTCAGTTGTTTCACACTTTTTTGTTATGTATATAATTCCATATATAATTCCACGTGTTAATTCATAGTTTTGATGCCTTCAGTGTGAATCTACAATTTTCATAGTCATGAAAATAAAGAAAACTCTTTGAATGAGAAGGTGTGTCCAAACTTTTGGTCTGTACTGTATATATATATATATATATATATATATATATATATATATATATATATATATATATATATATATTTCTTTTTTCTTTTAACTGCCCAGTGAAGACATAATGAACAAGATTAATCTGCATCCTTATCGTTTTGCCCAAAGCATTTCGCAAAACTAGATGCTACATAGCCAAATTTAAAATGAGCTTTATAGGAAAAGATTTCCCCTACTTAATTTTTTAATTATTTTTGCCCTGATTGAACTCTGGAGTAAAGGAGTAAAGTCCCATCTTTTATTTTGATAGATCCACATAATTTCACATTGGACTAGTACTATTATATAACAGGTACCTGGCTTGGGCTATCATGACACCACTGTTGGGTCCTTGAGAAAGACCCTGACCACCTTAAAGGTTCAGCTGTACCATCTCGATTGTGATTAGCGGATTTAGCTAACATAATGTGCATAAATTATGAAGAAATCTAAAAATTCTAGTGGTTCAACCGAAACCACTGTACCATACATAGGAACTGTTTCCATTTTCCCAATGCTGCATTTGACTGCTCCCCATTTCACTTTCTCTCAAGGTAAAAAATGAACAAAACTAAGTGCTTAGCCTAAGCAATGTCTTTATTAGAGATGCAATTTAACACAAACATTATACTTAAGGGCAAATCTGCTGTTGAAAGTGTGTTATTCACTGCATTGATACATTACCAGAGCATAGACTAAAATATGTTTAAACAGATAAACAAATAAAAAAACTGTCAAATAAAATTAGTTCAAAACTAGTTCAAATGGCCACAACAGTGTGATCAATTTTATGTGACTTAAAAATAAATTAAAGTTTTATTAAATAAATAAAACAAACTCACTGTGGAGTACAACAGCGTTCTAAAACAATGATGTAAATTGCTCAATAATCTGCATGAAAGATGGCATGTGCCCCCCCCACATCACCAGTATGGCAGTTTCACAGTATCACAGCAATAGAAATATTGCTCAGTTTGTACTGCACATTTAACAGAATCCATGAACAACCCCACTCATGGGCTTTTTTTTTTCTTTTTTTTTTTTTTTTAACTAACTACACAATGACTACTGTATTCACCATAATATGCATTTCTTTGGGAAATGCTGTACATATATCTACCACATCAATACAACAAACATACAATTTACATACAACATACAACTGATTCAAATTCAATCAAACCAAGTGAAAACACCAATTATGTAAAAGATGATGTAAGTTGGTTAGTCAGTATTAAAATATTTTCATAGTTAGCAAATAGTCTGCTAAAATGTCCAATTTACCCATTTAGTAAAATGTATTTTTATTTGAACAATAAATAGTATAGGCTTGATTGAATTTGGCATTTCAATCTCATTAAGAAAATATAAAATACATGTCAGGACAACAGTTTATGTGTACAGAATAGATTAATTACAAAACACCAAGATCAATAAGGACACATGCACATTTTTTTAAATAAAGCAATCATCTCTTCCGAGAGACAACTAACTAACTTGAAAGCTTTAACTTTGACATACATTAACATGAAATGGACATAATTTATTAAATGTTTGATAAATGTGTGCTTAAATAATTCTGGACAGATTTAAGTTTTAATAATGCTAAATCAACCAATGACCAAGTATGTTTCTAGCACAGCTGATTTACATTTAGGGACTTTCATTAAACTCAATCAAAAGCAAAGCTCAAAGAGCTGTAAAACCAAAATGCTGACCAAATATCAAATTTCCTAAAGGTGGTGTGTGATAAATATATTCCACAAATGCAGCTTAGCCACTGCAGTGTTATGCCTACAATCTTTTTTTTATTATTTAAATTCAGACAACAATTTTATTTGCCTTTACTTTTGTTTTGTTTTTTGTTTCAGATCACTTTCTTACTTGTTATAAATATTAATATGAAACTGCTGAGTTAATATGAAACTGCCGAGTCACGCTGAGTTTAATGAAAATCTTCATTAAAAATTCGTTATGCAATTGAGATAAAATGATGATTAAATCTTGAGCATGTACTTCATATAAACCATTTCTGCAAGGAGCTTTTGCAGAATATGAACTAAGTGGATTTTCATGAATAACACATTTCTTGTGTAAGTGCTCTTGTGAATGATTTATAACTAAATACATTCGCATTCAGTCTGAAAAATGAGGCCCAGTGAGTGTAAACCACAAAGTCTGAGAACGACATAAACATGAGGTGAACAGAGGAAAATGCATTTGTACAGCAAGAAATAACCCAAAATACTGGAACCTAATTGTGCAGGATTAAGGATTTTTTTTTGTTTACACATGAAAAACATCAAGTCATTAAATGAAAGACATTAACACGTCACTGTTACTCCTGTTATTATTTCTATAGTAGATTTGATTTTGACATAAGGAAAAATACTAAATGTTTGTGTTTTGAGTAAAAGACAGTACCAGGTAATTTATTCTCAAACATAGGCAGGAAAGATATACACCAAGAAGTGCTTACTTTTAGTGAAAAAATAAAACCAAAGGTCAGACAAAATTCTTACATTTATTTAATAGAATTTTTGTTTCTTTATCTATATACTCACTTAATAAAAGGTCATTTATATTATATTTGTCATGTCATGTATGTCATGTCATGCATTTTCTTTGTATTATTTATTCGTTTTTCAATGAATAATTATTAGGCTGCCCTCCCTATTTTACATTCATCTAAATGTGAACAGGAACAAAATGTAATTTAGCTTGTTCTTGTATTTTAATCTACACTGTAGTCTAAGAGTTACACATGAATTAATGTGAACTCATGCTTCATTTGAAATAATATACGTTTGTGGTTTTATGTTACTCTAAACAGCTTGCAGGTACATTTGAACAAGTCAAAAACACACAAACTGAGATGGATATGCAAATGGATTAAGTATGAGTAAATGGCTCTCAACAAGTAATTTCACTTGCCCAGTGATTTTCAATATGTCTTCCTTTCCAAAATAAGTGTGTTTGCCTTGGCGACATGTTAGCCATTCTGCTCTTCTCTGGTCTCGACACTAAGCTGCAAAGGAACAGGGATCTCTCCATTACACCGTGCTGGAGCCTCAACTGCTCTTATTTCCTGGAGCTCAAGGGTGCTGCACTGAGGTTCGGGAGTTGCAGCCATGGCAACCGGTGTGCTGCTCGAAGTCACTGATCCTGCAGATGCTCCGAAAGCTGGACTTGAGGCCCCAGAGTCACTCTGATCTGGAGCACGGAGCCTCTTCATTAAGGTTGTCACACGGACTGCTTTCTGCATTATAGAAGAGAAGACATGCTAAATTGTGAGTGAAATATGAAAAGAATGAGAGCAATCTAAACAAAAACGACTGTTTTACCTTCCATTTTGCTTTAGCAAAGTTCTTTTCAATCTGAGCACAGACACCATCTTTAATATTCTTGTCAGAAGCGGCATTTCCAGATATCCTGAATAATACATTTCCAGAAAGACAAATACATTTCCTCATAAGCATAGAAGATTTCCAAATGACCATAATGCATCAGATATCTAAGGAGGGTTCTCACCACTCATGGCTGATTGCTTCCTGTGCAGTCAGTCTTTGGTCTTGATCCACTTCCATTAAAGATGCAACTAGACTTTTAGCTAGAATGTGGAAACATATTTATTGTATTTATTACTAGCTTAGTTGATTTTTACTATATGACACTTGACTAATGAGCCATGCTGTGCATGTGCAGCCCATGTCTAATTGCCCTGGTTATGTGTCTACTGTGTCTACTATTAGCTGTCCTCAGTGCTAACATCTAACTCGCAGCTGACATATTTACAGCATAAGATGACCCAAGTACTGCAAATTATATAACTTATATTCATACTCATATACATATATGCCAAACAATCACTGATAATTAAGGTAAGAAGCCAAGAAATTATCGAATACCTTCTCTAGGCCTGTAGATGAGATGGTAGACATGTCTGACTAAAATATTTAAGACTAGAACTGAAGCTGCATGTAGGAGCTCTTGCCTTTTAACACTGTCCTCTTTATGGCCAAAAAGCTAATTCTCCTTCCTAATATCCAGTGTAACAGTGAGCCAATAGTTGAATGGAAATGGTAGCTCTGGCTTCAACAGCATCCAATAATGAATGTGAATTGGCCTCTTCCAGCCTGTACCATTGGAAAGCTTCAAACACTCTGGGACAGCCAGAAATGTACATTAACATGACACTGGTATGCAGTTAATAACAAAGAATGCTTCCTTTCACAGAAAGATTTTATTCTGTGCCACAATAGTTTTTTTTATTATAGGAGTACTAGCAGGACAAGGCAAACCCTTTATGCAGGACCAGGCAAAAACCTAGTTTATATTTTTTAGCCTTTCAACTCCAAAATCCATGTTGTTTCCCCTTACCAGAATCTGAGATATCATCCCAGTAGGGTGAGTCAAACTCATAGTCTCCTGTCAGAATTTTCCGAAACATGTTCTTGTCATGACTGTCGTCATCGTCATCCTCCGCCTCGTCATAAAAAGGAGGGTTTCCTGACAGTCTGGTTAACAAAAACATTCTCAATACATTGAATTTAGCACATTTTTATTTATAGTGCCTCGATAAAAAAAAAAAATATTTGGGCAGACTGATAAAACCGATTGGATAAATATACACTTAAGCCTGTCATATGCTTATTTTTGCTCTGCTAGCAGAAATAGTTTCCAAAGACGC
Organism: Silurus meridionalis; assembly: GCF_014805685.1. NCBI lineage: Eukaryota > Metazoa > Chordata > Actinopteri > Siluriformes > Siluridae > Silurus > Silurus meridionalis. Next base: position 12,623,455 of record NC_060884.1, on the reverse strand, counting down.
CATACTTCTAAAACTGGTGTCCTTTCTTTCTTTTTATCTTCATTTTTTGTAATAAATGTTATACTCCTGAAAAGAATCATTTGTCATGTCTGCTGATAATGTCACTAATACTATTATAAGTAACCGACAGCAAGTAAACACACACATTTAAAGAAATACAGTCCCTCTTGAAACGCTGCTCAACCAATTAAATGACTGTTAATGACTGATAAACTGTTGTATAAAACTCCAATAGATTAGAACAAAAGAATACACAATAGAAAAAAGACTCAACAAAGATGAAAGAGAACATATAAGAGATGTAATAACAAATACTCACAACACATCTTCACAGCGAACTCCTTATATGATGAACAGTGACCGAACAAACAACATGCTCTGAGAACTTCCACTGAGTGTTGTGAATGTCTTCAGAAAACTTGTGATCTCAAAACAGATCTCGTTATATCTTATGAGAATGATTTAGTAACATAAACATGAAATTTAGGAAGTCCTGTACAATCTTCACTTTAGAAAATGTCCAGTTATTAACAGAATTTGGTTGTTACTTATTTTTAAAGCAGTAACAGGACAATGTCGCCAGGTTACGTATGTAACCATGGTTCCTAGAGGCAACAAGATGCTGCGTCAACAACGCTTTGGGAACGCTTCCATGTTGGTCCTGCTCTGAATCACGTGTGTAATCAGTCCAATGGAAAGCGCGGCATCACCAGCGGGGTGACGTCACGAACCAAGAAGCTATAAAAGTACATGGAGTGAAACCGGCACCAGTTTCTGAAAGGGAAGAAAGTGCTGCAGGGATGCTGGCAGTGTGGAATGGAGACGCAGCATCAACAACGCTTTGGGAATGTGAGTCCAATAACGCCAGACTGACCAGTCCCTGCCTAGTGTGGATGGGCACAGCAAGGTCGAAAGTACAGAGGGGCCAAGAGTGGCACTAAGGTCAATGCTATAAAACCTGACAAAGGTCAGTGGGGTGGACCAGCCCGCATCGTTGCAGATGTCATGGAGAGAAAATCTGAGAACAAAGCCTTAGAGGCTGCCACACTCTGAACTCTGACCCCGAAAGGAGTGGGGAGAACAGAGGACTTTCCGTTGGACTGATTACACACATGATTTAGAGCATGGACAACGTGAAAGCATTGTTGATGCACCTCGAGTTCCAGAAGGGAAACTTTGTTGTCATAGATATTCTTTATCCACAATACCTAAGGAAGTGTTTTCCTAGCCCAGAAAAACAATAATTATTGAGCTTATCACACACACGACACAGAGAATTACAAACACAAACAATGGCAGAATGAGCTTATGCACAAAGACCCTTTATATATAAAAAAAAGAACATGTGGGTATTGTTCAGAAACACACAGAGAAAGCGATTCTCACTGACAGGATGTACATGACCACTCCAATGGCCCAGCAGTCCACTGGTCTGCCATATCGCTGTCTGCCAACAACCTCTGGAGCTGAGCAAAACATAAACACATAAGACTTTGATTAGCACCAGTTTCTAGTATTTATGTCTGATAACACAAATTATGTTGTACATAATGTACAATGTGCAGTTAAATTATTATAAAAAATGTTTAAAAACTTGAGATTTTACAGTTTTGTGCAAATTTGTCTAGTAGTCTTCTTGACAGTTTTTACCCAGGTATTCGGGAGTTCCACAGGGCTCTTTAATTAGTCCGTTCTCCAGTTTGGCCAGATGAAAATCGCTTATCACAATTTTCGAGTGCTTCAGACGATTGTAATAGACAAGGTTTTCCAACTAAAAGTAAAAAAGCACAGAAGATTAAGAAGGAGTCATATATTGTTAGGAGAAGAAGAAAAGAAGTCAGAGAACATTAGCAAGAATGTGCACAGCATTTTTTTTAAATCTGCATAGTCCCTGCACATGATGAAAGTATCCAAAACACAAAAGTGAAGTGTCAGGTAGATCCTTATATGTGCTTAAATAATATAGCAGGAACAATACGGAGTTAAATTTAGTGCACTACACCGTACATTCATCCATTTTTCAATCTATCTGAACACCTATCTTGCTGGAGTAATTCCACTTTTAGCCACTTGATGGGAGTAAGGCAGCATGTTACCTTCAGGTTCCTGTGCACAATGCGGAGAGAGTGAAGATAAGCCACAGCCTCAAGCACTTGTCTGATAACATTGCTAGTGTCACGTTCCGAGTAGTAGCCCTGGTCTAAGATCCAGTCAAACACCTCTCTGCCTGTGGCTCTAAAGCAGATAAAGGGAAATTGCAACTTTACAATCATGTTCATACCTCTTTTTTTGTGTCTGCTAGCAAAAAAGTATAAATAAGTCTTCAAAACTTAGCAAAATGGCACTTGTTTAGTATGTTTAGTTTTTTTTTTTTTTTTTTTTGCATAACTATAAAAGGTATGTTCAAACAAGTGCTCCAACAAAGCATTACTTTCATTAAAATAGTGACAAACATTGAAAAAAAATTTTTTTCATTGAACCCTTGACTGGTAAAAAGTTATATTTCACCAGACCTAACCAACAGTGCCAGACAGTATCAGCTGGCTACCTTTCTTGTTTGTGTACACATGCATGCCGAGACACATGATGTAATATTTTATATAAATACTATTGTCATCCGGCTATCATTTTCATTTCTGCTTCTTGCCTCATGCACCTGTCGGAATTCATGTGTATCTTGGTGCTACCTGTGACTATAAGTTTGTTACTATGGTTAGAGCTAAAGGTAACCTTTCATCTCCTTTCATCATCATGGCTGTGGTGAGGGTATTTCATACTTTTTGGAGCAATTCAAAACTCAATGACTTCTAGCTCAAGTTTGGTTACCCTTATTACCCTGCTAATCTAGGCTAAATGTCGATTATTCCTGTGCTGTTTAAAAGTTAGCTATCTATTCTTCAGGTGCACACAATGGGAATCATAATTCCTTAATGGGATCATCTTTAGGCACTTTTCTTTTTAGGCACAATTTTCACATCGCCTGTGGGCTGTTGAACTTTTAGCCAGTGAATATGTAGCACTAGCATTGCTGAGTGGTCCACATTTACCACATGGTGCTTTCCACCACTCAACTTGAAAAAACCAAGCAAACTCGTCTAGATTCCACTAAATGCCACTTTGAGTCTGATTGACTAATGAGCCAATCTGCGCTCATGCAGCCAGTGTCTAATTTCTCTGGAAGGCGAGTTATATGTCCACTATCTTGGCATTGACAAATATAGACAAGCAGTTTCTGTTTTGGCTGTCCTCATGCCAAAATCACACACTTTGCTGTCATATTTTTATCCTGATTCAGAGAACAAGATAACCCTATTGCTGGTTCTGTGCTGCTTGTCATAAACACTCATGTCCAACAATCATTGATATAGGTTTAGGGTAAGAAAACAAGAAAATAGTCTGAATTCCTATCTAGAATTGTAGACAACATGGATTTAGACATGAAATCTTTGCTCCTATACCTGAAACTGCATGCAGCAGAATCTTGGGCTTTTAGCATGGTCTTCATTATAGACAGGAAGCTAATTCCTTCCCTAATTTACACTGTGACAGTGAGTCAACAGTTGAATGGAAGTGTTTAGCTTTGGCTTCAGCAGCATCCAGTAATGAATGTGAACTGGCCTCTTCTAGCCTGCAACCCTTGGCAGGCTTCAAACTCTCTGAGACTAAGATTTAACAGAATGCTGGTGTGCAGCTCATAGCATAGAATGCACATGACACCAGTTAGAAAGATTTTATTCCGTGCCATGGTGTAAAGACTAGAAGAGGTTTAAGGGATTTGAGCTCTGATATACCGTGCACAGGTTGTGTCCCATGTACCTTAGCTAACATGATGGATTGGTCTAGGACACATGCTTGCATCATTTGCATAACTTGCATTGCATCACTGGTGGCTTCACTGGAGAAAGTACTATATTCAGACATCCACTGTCCAAACACAGAATACAGAGACAGTGATGATATCCTGGAAAGGTTTTACAACTTTGGTACATGTAGTAAGTTAGTTAGCCATTGCACTGGAATAATTTCAATCTGCAGCAAATGTTAAAAGTAGAGTTTAGACTGATGCCAAAGTTACTTATTGGCACTTATGGTTCTTCTTGGCAGAGCTTGACCGTACACTGGATCAGGAGAAGTGGCCTAAGAGTTTACTGTACACAATTCCATCTTTACCACTGATTCTGCAGCACAAATTCATGCTTTTGGCCCCAAAGTGTATTGTATGACCTTGGTTTTAACTGCAGCTCCTACTAGTGCTGTAAAAATTTTGGCAGTTTCCTCCCAGAATACACCCATTGTCCCTAATTGACAGAAACATTTGGCATTCTTGGGTAGACCAGTCTCACAGGACCTGGCCATTGTACAACAATTAATTGCAACAATAAAGATGTTGAAACTGTGCTTTGTATGATGCCATGTAAAGATGAATGAGTGACATATTTGCACTAACGCAAGCATTATATATCCTCAACTTTACAACAAAGATGCACAGAAGACTTGGTCTTACAAAATCACTCTAAATAACATATCATGAATATATAGTATATGAAAAACAAATACAAATATTGGATATTGTGCCTACTTATGCAAATTATTCAGCCATACAAACCAGTTGATCATCATGGAAAAGAATATGTAATATTCTAGGGAGCAAAGATTGAACTCTGGAGCAATGGAAGAAGGTCATGTGGTGTGATAAGTCCGGATTTACCCTGTTCCAGAGTAATGGGCACATCTGGGTAAGAAAAGAAGTGGATGAACTGATGCACACATCTTGCCTAGTTCCTACCGTACAAGCCTATTGGGCAGTGCTATGATCTGGAATTGCTGCAGTTGGTCAGGTCTAGGTTCAGCAATATTATGTGCCCAAAGAAAGAGGTCAGCTGAACAGGTTATTCCATCAATGGATTTTTTCTTCCCTGATGGTACAGGCATATTTCAAGATGACAATGCCAGGATTTATCGGGCTCAAATTGTGAAAGAGTGGTTCAGGGAGAATAAGACATATTTTTTTAATATGTCTTAGCCACCACAGAGTCCAGCCCTTAAACCCATTGAGAATCTTTGGGATGTTCTGGGATGACTTTCATTCAGTCATCAATACAAGATCTCAGTGAAAAATTACTACAACTCTGGACGGGAATGAATGTTGTGACATCACAGATGCTTATTGAAACGATGTCATGGCGAATGCGTGCTGTAATCAAAGCTAATGGCAGTCCAACAAAATATTAGTGTGTGAATTTTCTTTTCGACAGGTAATATATCAACAAATCTTTAAAGTGAGTAAATGTACTATTTTAAGAAAAAAATTAGGTAATTTTAAATTTGCTAGCAGCAACATTCATTCATGTCAGATACAGGATTTTAGCTGCTCAACAACCCTTTATCTTCTTTGTCATATTTTTTCAGCAAATGCTGCTTTAAAGCCTGTATATATATTTCAGCATTGATGGTTCCTGTCCAGAAGAGCAAGCTGCCCATTCCACAGGCACTAATGCACCTCCATACCATCAGAGATGCAGGCTTTTGAACTGAGCACTGAAATCAAGCCAGATGGTCCTCCTCCTCTTCAGTCCGGAGGACACGTCCTCCATGATTTCCTTAAAGTTTTTTACATTTCAATTTGTCTGACCACAGAACAGTTTTTCACTTTGCCTCAGTACATTTTAAATGAGCTTTGTCCCAGAGATGATGGCAGCATTTTTGGATCATGTTCACGCATGCCTTCTTCTTTGCATGATAGAGATTTGACCTGCATTTGTGGATGGCACAGTGAACTGTGTTCACAGACACTGATTCCTTGAAGTATTTCTGAGCTCATGCAGTGGTTTCCATTACAGAATCATGCCTGTTTTAAATGCAGTGCCACCTGAGGGCCTGAAAAGCACAAGGGTTCCAATATAGATTTTTACCCATGTTCCTTGAACAGATTTATCCAGATTCTGAGAAGTTTTTTATTAAATTGTGAACTGTAGTTGATGAGATTTTCAGTCTTTTTATTAAGTCTTTGCAATTGTTTGGTAGACAGTTTTTTTTGCAGATTGTTTAACCTCTGCCTATCTTTACTTTTTTACTTTGCCTCTCTAAGATAATATTTTTTCCTAGTCATATTACTGATCTGTCGCCAATTAACCTGCAAAATGTTCCTCCAGCTGTTTCTTTTCAGTAACACTAAAAAGCCAGGCTTTAAATTACCTTATTTTTTCTTCAGATTAACCTTCAGTGTAAACATTTGATGTGTTCTATATTCTGCTGTAAATAAAATGTTTATGGAATTTGCAAATCATTGCATTCTGTTTTTATTTACATTTTATACAGCATCATGATGGGAATTGGGATTGTATGCTAAAGGTATTTATATCAAATATTTCCTCAAATGGTCACATTATAATTTTGTTGAAGGTCTCAGCACACACAACAGCAAACCCTGGCGAGTTTCACAAACAGGTACATACATTACTAAACATAATGACATCCATTGAACATTAACCTACCTTAGATAATACAGAGCTTTTGTTAATAAAATAATAGCAGAACAATACATTAGAAATAAATCAAATTATTATATAACACACACACACACACACACACACACACACACACACACACACACTTCAACGGTACTCACAGTTCCAAGAACAGGAAGTACTCTTTTCTTGTCTCAAAGACATCGACCAGCTGGAGAATGTTATGATGCTTCACCCTGAGAGGATAAGAGAGGACTAGACAGTTTGTGACTGTAAACCAGGAAGCAGAAGAAAAGTTCTACAAATGGCTCAGTATGGCTATTTAAAAAAATAAAGCTGCTCCCAATATAATAAGAACTCTGAAACACTGAACATTAACAGCTTACATTTTCAAGATGAGTATCTCATTCTTCGCAGCCTTTCGCACTTTCCTCCCGTCTTTCTTAAGGAATTTCTTGCAGGTGTACATTTTCTGTGTATTCTTCTCTTTGGCCCGGAAAATCTCACAAAACTCCTCGCTGTTGTTTTAAAAAAAAGCAAAAACCCATATGAAGCATGGTAATATGGTAAGAGATGAAAGAACAAAATATACGAATGAAAACGTATGAATTATGCTTACGATCTGACCATCTGCCCCAGGTCATATTTGTCAGTGACCTCACCAGGACTGTTATAATCCTTCTTCTCTCCAAAAATTAAACAGCCAAATGGCATGGCTGCGTCGAGTTTCCCAGACAGAAGACAAAAAGTAGGTTATATATTTCCTACAAAAACAAATAGCAAAGTTTAGTATGATTTGTCATAGAATCACATCAGTCATGCACTCAATGTGTCCAAATACCAATGAGATAAAGGCTAGACATAGAAAAGCTCATTATGTTACAGTTAATTATATCTGAATTTTAAACAGGACAACATGTTAGGCACAATTATGGTTAAGGCAAAAGGTCAGGATTATCAGATTCTCAAACATCTTTTCCGAAACACTCTACAGCATTACAGTATAGCTCTGTTAAATCATGTCAATAATTTACAAAAGCAAACCCCAACATGCCTTTTCACAACACCTAAAAAAACAAAAGATGCACAAATGAATAGAAATGATCTTTTCTACAGTGTTTCTCTCATTTCCGATGTAACTGCTAATTGGAAAAGCAATCTACAAAATATCCAAAAATCCCATTAAAATTTACATGCTTTCCAGTTTTTTTTTTATGAAGTGAGTCAGCTATCTGACACTTTTTGTTCCCTGTGCAAGAACAATTTATGTGTCCAATTTATGTTCAATAATTAAAACAGTCTAATATGTTAATGTTAATTATGTTAAGACACCAAATATACAGTATACACAGAATATTTTACACCAAAACATTGCTTAAAAGTCTCAATTTGTATGATACCAAATCATAAGAAAAGGTATCAGCTCTGATACCTCAACACAATGCATGCATTTTGCATCAATTGATGGCAAATTCTTCTTCATCTTCTTTTCCTTGTTCTTCTGGTCACCACAGCGGATCATCCGTCTCCATACCCCCCTGTCCTCTACATCTGCCTTTTTAAAACTAACTACCTGCATGTCTTCCCTCACCACATCCATGAACCCCTCTTTGGCCTCTTTCTGGTGGCTTCATCCTCAGCACATGTCCAACCATCTCATTCGTTCCTCCCTCACCTTGTCTAGAAAACGTCCTACATGTGCTGTACCTCTAATAAACGTTTTTCTAATCCTGTCCATCCTCATCACTCCCAATGAAAATCAGCGTCTTTAGCTCTGCTACCTTCAGCTTCGCCTCCTGTCTTTTACTCAATGTCTCTAAACATCGCAGGTCTCACCACAGTCCTATAAACTTTCCCTTTCACTCTTGCAGATACTCTTCTATCACAAAATACTCCTGCCACTCTTCTCCACCCACTCCACCCTGCCTGCACTCTTTTCGTCACTTCTCTAACACACTCTCCATTACTTTGCACTGTTGACCCCAGGTACCTAAACTCCTCCACCTTCTCCACCTCTTCTCCCTGCAACCGCACCACTTCACTGCCCTCCCTCTCATTCACACACATGTACTCTGTCTTACTCCTACTGACTTTCATTTCCCTTCTCTCCAGCTGCTCACTACTCTCACCACAAATCACAATATCATCCGCAAACATATTAGTCTATGGAGACTCCTGTCTGTTCTCGTCCATCAACCTGTCCATCACCACTGCAATCAGGAAAGGGCTCAGAACCGATTCTTAATGCAGTCCATATTCCAACTTGAACCAGTCTGTCATCCTACTGCACACTTCACTGCTGTTACACTGTCCTCATACATGTCCTGCACCACCCTCACATACTTCTCTGCCACACCTGACTTCGTCATACAATACCACAACTCCTCTCTCGGCACCCCGTACGCTTTCTCCAAATCCACAAACACACAATGCAACTCCTTCTGACCTTCTCTATACTTCTCCATAAACATTCCTAAAGCATATATTGCATCTGTGGTGCTCTTCCTCGGCATGAAACCATGCTGTTGCTCACAGACCTCTTCTCTCAGCCTTGCTTCCACCACTCCAATATCTTCATGGTGTGACTGATCAACTTTATTCCTCTGCAGGACTGTACATCTCACTTATGATTAACGAACGGTACCAGCTCACTCCTGCTCCATTCCTCAGACATCCTCTCACCTTCCAAAATCTTGTTAAACAATCTGGTCAAAAACTCCACTGCCATCTCTCCTAAACATCTCCATGCTTCTACCGGTATGTCATCTGGTCCATCCAACTTTCCACTCTTCATCCTCTTAATAGCTGCTCTCACTTTCTCTTTATTTCACATCATCCACCCTTTTCTCTTTTTTTCAGGCCTTGGTGGTCACAGGTGGGAAACAGAATGATTCTGATGCTGCTTTCATTTCTTTGTAACTTTTAGAATATTTATGTCAAGTTCCACTTCAGGTAAAACATTTTTTTTCCTCCAAGGTTGCTAAGATCTTTGTACACATATTGCATGTGCAAACTGCTACAAAAGACAGATTTATTGATACCACAAAAATGCAAAACTCACAATTCAATCCAATGTAACTGATTGTAGTAGCTGGCATCCATCATTGTTTATTCCATATTTAATCAAAATCTGACTTTGCTTTTGATTTTTGATTCAACAGAATATGGTACATAATAAAACTAATTTAAATAGCATAGACAAAAATACTGAGACTCTCAACCTAATATTTTGTTGAGCAACATTCTGAGGCAATCACTGCAAACAAATGATTTCTGTAACTCTCAAAAATATCGCTTCATCAGTCAACAAGGATTGTTTTGAAAAGTGCCTATGTTAGACTGCATCTTTCAACTCTTTCTGTGGATTCTAGACAGGATTCAGATCAGGGCTCATAGAAGGACACTTTAGAATAGTCCCGTTTTTATTTTTGTTTTGGGTCATTATTCTGTTGGAAGACACACAAGCTGTGACTGAGATAGAGTTTTTTAATGCTGGGCAAAGTATTTCAATCCAGGATGGCATAGTAGTTTTGAGATTTCATTCCACCCTTCACAGATTGTCACAGATTTGTCTCATCTGTCCAAAAGATATTCTTCCAGTAGAATTGCGACTTGTCAATGTTTATTTCAACAAATGTTACCATACATAAATTGTTTGAAAGATCACTATAATGAAATTCGTTATATTTCTTTTCTAGGGGTGCCAACAAATTTGTCAATGTCTAAATGTTGAACAAAAGCATACATTTGTTCCACTGATCCCCTTTCCCTTTTTCTCAACAGCAAATTAACATTGCTACTGTCTCAAGGCTTTATCAACGAACTGATATCTACAAAGAATAAATAATACACTTTCAACCTGCAATATGATACCTTGTTATTTCTGTAAAGCTGCTTTGAGACAATGCCTGTTGTAAAAGCGCTATACAAATAAACTTGACTTGACTTGACTTGTTATGTAAAGAGAAGGATGGGGTGAAAAACAAAAGACTGCTAAAAGTTCATCCTATCAAACTGTCAATCAGCCAATACCTATGCTGAGCCATGCTGCATTTAAAAGACTTCTTCTTCATACTTTATTAATTTGGCAAAAAACTGAGTGTCATGCACCCTATCACAGCCATGACACTCAAGATGTCTGGAAAGGCTCTGGATATCTGGAATGCATCATGAGTCTCATTGTGCCAGCTAGCCTAGCACACATATTGATTCTGTTTGTGAAACTTTAATATCTACTCGACCAAAGGAAATTTACCTTGGAATGAACATTGATTCACACACACAGAAGCTAGTTAACACTTAATAAAGCTTAGATTTTATGGGTGTGGTATATTTTAATCGTTGTTTGTGTTTGGTGCTGCCTTTAAATAATTATAAGTTTATAAGTCGGCTGCTTCCATTATGGGTCACCACAGCAGATCATACATCAACATTCTCAAAGCAAATATCGCGTCCGTAGTGCTCTTCCTCTGCATGACACCACTGTTGCTCACAGATGGTCACTTCTTCTCTCTGCCTGGCCAATAAGTACAAATCCTTTACTCCTTCCTTATACAGCTCCTCATATGCCTTTTCCTTTGCATTCGCCACATCCCTCTTTACCTACTGCCGCATCTCCTTGTACTCCTGCCGCATCTTCTTGTACTCCTACTTTTCTCATCTGCTGATCCCAATTCTGTTTTGCCAACCACTTTCTCCTTATGCTCTCCTGCAATTCCTCATTCCACCAACATGTCTCTTTGTCTTCCTTTCTATTTCCAGATGTCACACCAAGTATCTTTCTAGCTGTCTCCCACATCACTCCTGCAGTAGTCTACCAATTATCCAGCATCTCTTCACCACCACCGAGCCCCTGTCTGACCTCTTACCTGAACCTTACACTACAGTGTTCCTCCTTTATTTCCCTCCATTTTATTCTTTTTTTAGTCCTCACTCTCCTCCACTTCTTCTTCACCTCTAAAGCCATCCTACAGACCACCATCCGATGCTGTCTAGCTACACTGTCCCCTGCCAACACCTTACAGTCTCCAATCTCTTTCAGGTTGCATCTAGTGCAAAGAATGTAGTACACCTGTGTGCAACTTCCTCCACTCTTATATGTCACCCTATGCTCCTCCTTCTTTTTAAAATATGTATTAATGTATTTATACTTGAATATTGATCAGTTATACATTGTTATAAAATGAAACTTTTCAAGATAAGAAGACATTATTTTAAACTTATGTTAACATGGTAGCTACTGGTTACTAACAGGGTACCACTGCACATTTGATCAGGGGTATGTATGTATGGCACCCCGACAAAAAACATGGGATAAATACAAGAATAAATATGGTGCCCCCATGTGTGGCACCCCTATGCACTGCATATAGTGCATACTTTATTTTTGTGCCACTGTTAACTAACAAAAATAGTGAGGCTAGCGAGTTGCCTTGCCAATGAAAGCACTGCTTGATAAATAATTAATAATAAAACATTTCTGATATGTAAAGAGCAGTTTTGTAAAGAGCAGTATTTGCTCAGCAGTACAAACTTCAACAACAGAAGCACACATTTAGAATAGTATGATATCCAAGTGTGTGTGTGTGTGTGTGTGTGTGTGTGTGTGTGTGTGTGTGCGTGTGCGTGTGTGTGCATGACCATAGATGAGTCAGTCATGACAGTATCCGCTGTAAACAACACTACCGATCCCTGATAAAGCGCAAGTTGCTTCACAACAGAGATTTGATCATTGTTAGTAAGATGAAATCCAAAGCATCTGTCAGTTCTGTCGTATACTGATTAATGATATTAACTTAATTTACATTTTTTTAATATAATTATTGTTGTTCTTGGAAATGCAATTGGGACATTCCTAGGAAAAAAAGATTCCATGCGTAATAAGTCTTTATTAATGCTTTCAGGTTTTTAGTACACCATTGTTCACCAAATGAGGAGCTCAGAGAAGGTAACCAACGATCTGACTCTACATACAGTACTTCCTTTTTTTACTAAATATGCAGTTTTTTTTAAATACTGCATACTTTTAACCTATTTAGTCTACTTACCTCAACACAGTAGAATACATAATATACCATGTATTATTTACACTATACACTAGGAGACCCAAACCTCTTTCAGCCTCACAATACCCCTGTGCACAACACAAGCTCCAAGATATGGTTTGCATGTGTTGAAGTGGAAAATCTTGAGAGGCCTTCTATAGAGCACTGAACGCATGTTTGGGATGAACTAGAACACTGACTTTACCCCAGGGCTCCTCACCCTACATCAGTACCTGACATTACAAACACTCTTGTGGCTGAATGAGTGCAAATCTACACAACCACATGCCAAACTGTAGTGAAATTCCAAAATCTAGACGAGTGCAAGTTGTTATAACAGCAAATGGGGAATGGATGTTTAAAAAGCAAAAGATTTGATGGTTTTGTGTATAAAAAAAAAAGTATAAGGTTTTGATAATGCCAAATTTAGTCTATAAAGTAGAAACCATTATTCGCTATTCCTCCAAACAGGAAAAGAAAATGCATTTCATGTTTAATTAATAAGGATTCCACATAGGTACGGTATAATACTGTATAACACTATACCTATATAGCTGAAATAATCATATCTACATACATATATGCACAAGTATTTCCAAACTCTTTTTTATAATAATAAAATTCCTTTTGTGTAAAAAAAAAATGGTAATTTTGTCTTTTAATTTTAAGCTTTTATTTGCATGATCTAATTACCATTTCTGTAACCCATTAGAGGTCTGCTTATTAAGCTGCTGGCCAATCAGAAGTGTCAGCCTGCTCACACATACAGATGTAGGCAGTCGGTATTTATCTCAGAAGATGTAGAAGGTGCCTTTACATGTCTCACAAATGTATGAGTTTTTTTTTTTCACACTTCCAGATTGAATACTGCAGCATGAGTGAGGAGACTGACACAACAAATGGAAACAGACAGCAGCTTGGGAGATAATGTAAAAAAATTATAATTAAATAAAAAAAATATCCAACAACAAAACACAAAAATCTATCTAATGAAATAATTATAACAACCCAAACTTTGAGTTAAATGTAGACTAATATTTGAAACTGAATTAATAATTTATTATTTTATGATTAAAATCAGACATTTTTTATAATAATATTTAGACACCTGTTTATATGTGTAATACCTTTAATTTATATACATAATGTAATTTTGTACTGATTTGAGAGTTATCAAACACCACAAATTTGCAACATTAATATTTGTTGTCAATTTGTTGCTGTTATTCTGACTGTATGTATGGGTGTATGTATTTCTTGTTGAAACATCCATGTTCTTCTGAGATTCAATTTCTTGGATAATGAGATTAAATTCTCCTGTAATAAGTCCCAGTACATTGCTTAATGGTTCAATTGATTACCTGTAATGCCTCCAATACTGTAGAGAATCAGCCCTATATCATGACTTCCCACCTCCATTCTTCATTATGGTTATGGTGTTACTGGGATCATATGCACAATCTTCTTTCTCCAGGTATGACAAGCTGTACACTGTAAGTGCCAAAAAGTACATTGTGTTTCATTTTATCAAAGGTGGATTGAATTAGACAAAGATAAGTGAACTGTATTACTTTTAGTATAGTTGTTTTTCCACTGCTTTTAGGTCATCCTGCAACTCTTTTCAAGTAACTGCTTGTTTCTCTCTTACCTTTTTTTCATTAGCCTGAGAGTGTGTTTTGAAATCTTGCATGGCACACCCTTTGAAGGAAAACTTATTTCACCTTCAGTCAAGATTGAATGTTTATTGATGGGGAACTAAATCTCGTGAAGCTCTTAAGGGACAAAAATTGTTTAAGTGGATCTTTGTCTAGCAACACAAGAAGAGAAGGCGACTATGACATGCTTTGAATGCTTCAATGTTCCTTCTTCAATGCTTTTTCAATGTTCCTCATTCCTTTAATCAGGATGAGAAAACACTAAAGAAAAACCATGTGATAGTAGGTCTTTTACCTCAGAGGCATATTTTACTGCCAGTACAGATTCAAAAAACAACACAATTCAACTATTTTACACAATTGGTATAATTCAGGTATAATTCAATGTGCTTAGGCAATGGCTTTTCATTTTTGGTTTTATTAGAACAAACCATTGCTGTCATTTTAGCTAAGGTCAAATTAGCTACTGTACAGGAAGAACATGGACAAAGATTTCATTAACGCCAAAGAACTACTCAGTAATGATTGAAATGCTTTGTGCTTTTTTTGTGCTTGCTGTTACTGTAATCTGTAATCCTTTGACACTTTGATTACTGTTGCTGTAATGTGTTTTGTCCTTTGACATTCTCTGTGATTTTACAGTACATGTAAAATGTTAAAAAAAAAAACATTGAAAAGTGAATGCAAGAAAAAATCAAAACCATTGTAGGTTATTATTTTGAACTTGTCTAAGGTTGGACATGGACATATTATTTCCTTAATCTGTGATGAATCATGTGTTTTCCAGACACCCTAAGATCAGGAAAGCAGGACAGGGTTGTTGTTCTAACTGAATATGCATCATTTGTCACTTCTCCAATGCTGAGTGTCTAACACTGTTCAAATAAGGCAATGTTTTGTAAGAATCTTGTCTCATTTTGTTGTATAATATAATCTCCACAGCTATCTGTGAATCCCAGGGAACACAGCATTAAATATTCAAAATGCTTGTATCATCCTTATATCCAATATGATGTTAAATATTGTATAAGTTTAAATAAAAAAAGTGAAATGTGATAAAACAGTACTGAAATAGAAAAAGAAAAGCTCAACTGACTAATCTAAGCTGACCAAACTGATCCGTTTTTTATTGAGCACAAATTGATTGTCATCTCAGCAATGCACAACTAAACATTGATCAGAATATTGGCAAGAATAAAAATTCTCTACTGAGAGTTTCCATGCCACCATTTGCTGATTTACATTTTCCACAGTGTTTGGGGAAAATCTAGAAACAGGGAAATTCCTTTATATAGACTAGTGCACATAAATTAAAATTCTTGGTATAAAATAAAAGTGCCTGCATTCACAACTGCACACCAACTGTTTAAAGCATCTCTTTTGAATTCTTTCTGTAAAAGCCATTTAATTTAAACGTTTAAAGAATTCAATAGGATGGGCTCTATTGTATTGTTACAGCATTTATTTGTGTATTTCCTGTTTATTCCTGGCCCATGATTTGTTGTCAATATCATTAAAAGATTATATATTTTGCTGTTATGGCCTTGGTCTAAATTATTATTATTATTTTTCCCAAGACTGTATGTAGGTTTACATTTAGATTAAATGTAGGTTGAATGGTGAAAGGGATACTAAACCAAAATGGCTTACATTCCATAATTCAACACCAAGCAATTCGATCTGGACTACGGTTAATTGGAACCAACTTCACCATGCAACAAGAAAATGACTTGAATCATACATCCAAGCTTTGTAAGTATTATTTTGAGAGCAAATAGTCAACTGGAGTCTTATATTTCATTTTATGGCCTGACTAGTCTGTGAACCTAAATCCTATGCTCTGGGATGAAATGAATCTAAAGTAAAAAATGTTAAATAAACTTGAGAAGAGCACCTTTGGCAATCTTTACAAGAGGCATGACAAAGTATTTCAGCTGAATGTTTGGAGAAACGAACTATCTGGAAGTCAAGAGTGTGAAAAGATGTTCTTCATGCTAATGGATGGTTTTTCTATGAAATAAAGTTTAACTGTTATGTTTTTGTACCAACATACAACCTACAGTTATTTGTGTTTGGTTAAAGTAAATCTTCAAACCATTAAATTACCTACTGTAATTTGTTGCGTATAAACTAAAAGAACATGCATGTGTTTATCAATAATGATACATGACTAGGTGTTTCCAAGCTTAGGACAGGCTTTTTATCGTCTATATATACTTGTTTATACACAATTCTTTCTTTATGTTATGTTATGTAAATGCCTTCAAAAATCTCAGAGCTGTCAGTGTTGAAGAAAGAAGCAGAAACTACAGACTAGTTCTTGGGTGGAAAAGACATTCCAGACTATTTCTTACAGTTGACCCACTAACAATTGAGCAGTTGTTTAGAATTGTTTCAAACTGTGAAAACCTCCCTAAACACCCACATGCTTCCACCTTCTAGGGTTTATATATGACAACATTATTGCATTGTCTTTTCTTGATGACTGTGTCCTTTCAGGTCAAGGAGTGCAGAAGGAAGAACCAGAAGAACTTACAGATATGATTAATAGTTGGTGTGGTACAAGCACGAGCTGGGAGAAGGTTTTTGAAAATATCTCAGAAAGGCTGTATGCAATCAATCACATAATGAATTGATATACTACAGGTTTTGAAATATTATCCTCTTCTACACTGTTATGTGTCAAGAAACTTGACATAATGTCACAAGCAACAGGATCTTCAATGTGCTTCGATTTTCTACTCTGGGCAGTATTAACATCTATGCTTAGTAACTGAATTTGTTTAAATTCCAAAATATGAGCAGAATCATTATCTCTGACCTGCTTGGAGTGTATTGTGTGCAACTGTAAGCAGCTTTGAATAATAATGCATGACAAATGATAGATGTAAAAGTACTTGGTGCTCTGCTTACTTAAAAAATAAACTCTTCACACAGAAATTTTGTAAATATGTTTATGTATTATCTAAGTTACATCTACCTTCGGGCTCAAGTCATTCTGGAAGAGTACCAGAAAAGCAGGAATAAAAGAATAGGCTATCATTACAACTCCATAACTTAGTGCTTTTTATGCATAAAAATCACCATTGCTGATATCTCCTAAAAAGGAGGTGAGTCATTACATAAATAGCTAGCTCAAAGGCAGGGGCGTCTCACTGCTCATCAACAGAGTTCCAGGGTCTTTAATTAATCACCCTTCTGGCCACCCACAACCCTGCTAGACCCACAGATGCATTCCAACATGCAAAAAAGCACAAATAGTGGCACAATTAAAAAACATGTACAATGGGTCTCTTTTTGTCATATTTCCAATGCTTGTAATGTTTAGCACTATCAAATAAGGCAGTGTTCTTTAAGAATCGTTTCCTATGTTTGTCATCTGACATAAAGGTAACAGGGACCACAGAATAAAATATTTAAAATATTTGTATGATCCCCAAATTCGAACTTATATTAAATGTTACAATGAATAGTAAGCTGAACTTACTGATCAAATCAAGCTGGATCTGTTTTGTTGAGCACAAATTATTGCTATCTTAGCAAAAAGCATTTTTAAACTTAAATACAAACAAAACCTAAATTCATCAATGGTATTTTACTGTTACACATGTCAAAACCTTGTCCCACTCGAAACAGTCTGTATATTATTCTTAGCATTTAAATTCTTAAATATCTCCTCACCCTTAGAGTTCCCCTGTGGTTAACAAATTAGCAATGACCCCCAAATAATATGAAGGATGTAACAGCAAACAAGTGTGCATTAAAATCTGCATAAACTGTAGTGTCCTTCAAGATTGCTTTACTTGTGAAAGGTCTGAAGAACAACCTGGACATAGATAAGCGGGGGAGCCTTATATCACGTCACTTATCACTGTGTGGTTACAACACGTGATAAACCTTTTTTTTTTTGTTCAATACTGTTACAACCTAAAGTTAAATGTCATTAATCTACACGAATGATGAAAGAGGGTAAAAATCACTACATGTTAAAAATTTATGTTTAAACTTTTTTTTTTTTTGCTTGTGTACATTTTTAGCACCAGCAATGTGAAACCCCTAAATTAGGTTGGGTGCAACCAGGTGCTATCAGAATTCACATAACTAGTGCAGCTACTCGTAACCTACGAAACGGAAGTGTTCCTGTATCACCGGTGCCGGAATCAATGCTAAATTCCCACTGCCAGACCACAACAAAATTGACTATAGCACACAGCCATCATGGACATGCTAATGTTAACATTCACCCACCAATTTATTGAAGTCACCTGGAAGGAATCCAAACTGTCATGCTGTGAAGAATACACTCCGTCCCTTTGGTCCTTGATATTCTAATAGCCATTTTTGTTCTTAATATTAGTACTGGTTTAGTGAACTTGCTCTTTCATGCTCTAGTCAGTGGCATTTGTCTACTGCCTTATCATTGCATTCACATTCTGCATTTGTCTCGTCTATATTTTGACTGTTGCATTACACAAAGTCTTGTATACCTAAACTTACATACATACCTGACAGTTTCACTACATTTATTTATAGTGCCCCAGAGTTTTCTAGAAAATACAACAAAGTAAACATCATTATAAAAGAGACAAGAAATTAAAGAAGATCCAGGACTAAGTTCTGTAAATGTATAAGTCAGATTAATAAATAATATCCCCTAATCTGAAGAACCTGCAGAGCACCATTAGCAACGAAAAAGCCAAGGGTAATTTTAAAGAAGCTGTAGAGATAGACAGCTCAGCTCAGCTCAGCTCAGCCAAGCTTAGGCTTGTCCTTTGAATAACTTTTCGCTTGTCCTTTGAATAACTTTTCCAGGCTGAGCAGATACTTTACAAATGTGGACATTTGGATGAGTGGAAGAAGAGGAGAAAAAGCCACACAAGTTTGCCAACAGACAAAATATGTAAAAACTGTTTTGTCAGGTCTGATCAGACCAACATCTTGGCATCTAAACCTCTTAGAAGCCAAGGAAAGACTCATGTTCGCAGCCTTTTGAGGTTTCCCTTCCAAGGACTGGCTTTCCAATTTAAAGTCACATAACTTTAGCCTCTCTCTACCTATATGAGTGTTCTCAAGATGAAGCCGCGTTGCCTCTAATGGCCAGGGGCGTAAGCATGACTGGCTCCTATGCAGCCTTCACCAAAGAGCATGCCATCAGGGACACATCCACTCTGCATGTATTACAACACTCAGTCTCACAGTGAACTCAGAAAAGAGTTCCCTAGTATCGAAGCAACCACATAATACACCAGCTAGCAAGCTACAACAGATTTATTTTATTACTTATTTAATAATAGTATGAGATCAAATAAAACACTGTTCACTAATTGGTAAAAGACCAAAGGAGCTATTAAAGAGTAAATTATTTTTTCTTTTCTTTTTTTTTTATCTATGTCTTTCTTTGTTGTACCAAGACAAACGTCTGTAATGCAAAGCCCAACATATTGACAGAAGATTTCTATAAAGCATTTTCAATGTCCACAGTAGGCCTGGCGGACAGCCGGGAACCTTGGAAAGCTTCAAAGGGCGAACAAACTCAAGCTGTGGTGAGATTGCAGATGGTTCAAGACAGAGCCAAAGCCCAAAAACCTTGTGCTTCTTGATCAGAACTTGATGTTTTTTGATTGTTGCTTTCTATTTTCATAAGAGGTCACTAGAGATGGTATGGATTTAAACCATAAACATTACCTCTGCATCAGCTCAGCTCTATAACATAATAGGCAAGCATTATGAGAAGCAAATCTTAATGGTATTCTTGACCGACATACTATAGGTTAAAATAAACAACATGCAGCACACCCCCTGAAATAATGAAGACTAAATGCCTTTTAAAAAGATGGCATTCCTACAGAGTTAAACAAATGAACTTGCCCTGCAATGTAATATGGTCCATTTTTTTTTCAATATGTGAAACTGTTCACAAAGTGTTCAACCTAATGTCATATTTTTGGATTATACAATTAATATACTATACACTTGTCATATGATTGCACCCCCAATATGAACAAATACATTCTTGATCTGTATCAAAACACAAAAGTCCTATGACAGATGTGTTGAAATACCAAAAAAACAAAACAAAAAAAAAACAGCTTCATTTAAGTTTCATTCATCCATGTTCCTTCTCTGATTAGACATGCCCTCCATCCATGACATACACACAACACTGATGCAGCTCAGGCACTTAATACTTAGCTGCAGAGAGAATACAAGGGGTTATTTTATAGTAATAAGTTATATTTACAATTGATTATTATTTATTTCTTTCTTTTATTATTATCATTTTTTAACAAACAAGTGCACATTGTGGATACACTTCATAAACTCTATATTCTGCAATATGGAACATGGCACATATTAGTCCTTTTGTAAATATCTTACCTTCCAATTTACTTCTATGCTAATTTTTAAGATCCCAAGACATCCAAAATGCCTTACAAGCCTTCTGCCCAGAATGTCGTAATTGGTGTGTGTGTGTGTGTGTGTGTGTGTGTGTGTGTGTGTGTGTATGCTCACTTTAGTGTATTAGCAGTCTTTACTTCTCTTCACGCCCAGCTGACTAGCCTGATCATTCTGTTTCAAATGTTGTTTGTTGCCTTGGTTACCAAGCCCTACATAAGCATAGCTATATACTACAGTGCTTAAAGCCACCAGCCAGTGTGTGTGTGTGTGTGGTTGGAGTGGGGGTTATCTCATTATAGAGAATAAACAACCCCCCCACACACACACACACACACACACACACACACACACTCCCAAATTATGCCCTTAAAACAAAATGCTAGAGGAAGTTTTTTCCAAAAACATTCCACAAAATCCTGTGTGCATGTGTGTGTCTTTGTTGTGCATAAACGTCACACTGCAGAGCCCAAGGAAGTAGACGAATGATACATAATGATACAGCTCATCCCCATTCCTCCCTATGTGCAACAAAAAATCAAATTTTTATCTTATTTGGATGTCTCCTGGGAATCTGCCGTTTCTATGAATGAACCAGGAATTGCACTATTAATAGCTACAGCAAATCAGATGCCTTCTTAGACGCAGATAAAGAACTGCAGAAGTGAAGTCACTTCCACTTGTATCCATCTGTTCGTTTTTTTTGTTTTTTGTTTTGCTTGCTTCTCTGTCCATGCCTTTATGAATAATTCCTCATCTAACTCAGCCAATTTGTAGACTTTTTTACACTTTCATACTCCAAATCTCATCCCTCCATTCCAAATGCCACACCACAAGGAGGCACTGAAGATGGTTTAGCGTTTAGAAGGAGGAGGAGGTGGAGTGCTGGTCAATGTACTTGATCAGTTTCTTATTGGAAATGTTTCTATCTTAAAAGGAAGTGGGGATAAAAGAGAAAAAGACGAGAAGGGTTGCTAAAAGACAAGCACCCGCCTCATAATAACATGTTTCCCAGGCAACAAAGGGGGTGGGAAAGGAAGAGTATGTCTACATTCCAAATGAGTAAAAGCAGATTTTTTTTTTCCACAGGAGCTCTCATCCAAATTAGCATGATACAGGTAAATAAAACATGGTTTCTCTTGCGTCCAAAGATTAAGAACTGTTTAGACAAATGTATGCGAACATTATTGGACATGTTCAGAATTTATTCAATATACAGCTTCTGACACACCTCAGGAAAGCAGGGTATATACCATTCCGATATGTGCCTGTGTGAGCTGTATAACACAGAACTATGTTTCCCATCAGCCACCGCTTCTCCTAATTTCATGTCACATGATTGTTTTGCACTTGTTTTACAGTTATGACTACTTATGTACATGTATTTAGTCTCACCACCAATGCACTCATTGTCTTTTTTTATGATCACTGTTGTGTTTCGTTCAGGTTGTAGTCCTTGTTTTGTGTTCAGGTCGAGTGTTTTTTCTTTGTATTTGTTTTTAAATAAAAACAAATTTACGCTAATATCATAATAGCTAATATCAATATTAAGTGACATGGAGTCCAAAGTATACAAAAAAAACTTCTATGGACAAACGTTTGTGAACACACGACTATAAAATTTGTATGTGCTTTTTGATCATCCCATTCCATACTTAGTCCCATTTGCTGTTATAATGACTTCCATTCTTCTGGGAAGATGTTTCCATGTAAACCATATGCATGAGTATTCTTTGGATTATACTCAAAATGTTCCTATGCTAGATTTCTGGTCCACCAATCGGATTGGTCATATGGTATATCATTATGTGTGCCACCACACTTCACCACACTTCTCTATAAGTGCACAATTCGACAAAACAGTTACTACCGTATTGTTAGTGACATCACTAGTGAACATGACAATCATGATTTTTTAGAATTTAGAAAGCTCACCAAAAAAATACAGGGTGCTGATTTCATCCAAACAATTAGAATAATAAGAATAACCTGGAGGCACAAAATAATGCAACGAACTAGCTGCAAGATAACTAGCTAGCTGACATAATGTTAAATAGGTATTGCTTCGTTGCATTTATTTCACCTACTGGAGCAAAAATTATAAAACATTTAATCATATTGTGCCTATAAAGTCACTTAATCATTAAAAAAATACCATTTTGTGGTTATCGTTCATATTGGCATAGCTGTGATAAGCTAAGGTGAAATCATAGCTGTGTATTTACTGTAACTGCAGTGTCTTGTAGTGTTTCCCAAAAGCCTTTGTAGTCAGAAATTGTGAAAATTATAAGCACGTGCAGTCAGGAGTAAAGTTAAACTGATACATTTTTGTGCAGACCTTGTATGTAAGTTAAGAGCTCTAATCAATATAAAAAAAATATGTAATATCTCACCAGTGCTGAAATTTTCATTCGAAATGTGTAGATGCAGCCTGAGCAGCACGGCCATCAAGTGGTGGTTATAAAGAGGAATATGAAATGGAGATGTTAATAAGTATTTCACCCGCCTTCTCTGCTCATGCTGCTACAAAATCAACATTTCCAACTCCATCTGGTGATGCGTCATGTCATGCAAGTCTACCCGAAGCCAGACTAATGAGCATGGTCAGTACATCGCCTGAGGTGGCGACAATATTTCTGCAGAACTTTGAGTGCTCATGAAGTTTGATGGAGGAATAGGAAGTAGTCTATGAGACAGTCTCTTGAAAACTTTATTATATGGTCTGCATCTAGATTTATTTTTTTGCCATATTTATATAAGAAACCATCTGAATTAGTGAAAAGATTATTTGTTTAATGTCAGGAAGTTGGAGACTTTGCATGCAGATAGACTTTGTGAAGGTTTTTCAGTTATTGTCATTGGAAGAGGAATAAAGGTGAAAGCTATAAGGCTGAATTCGAAACGAAAACAGGCAAAATGAGGCGATCCGCCAGTAAAACAAAACCCAGAGGGACATGAAATCAAGTTCAACACTGCAAGTACGGAGAAGTAAACCTTTGCAAAACACAAGGAAAAAATACTGAAGTGTATGAATTGTTTAACACAGAGAATAAGTTAATTATTTTCAAATGTGTGACCTGACAAAGAAAACCACTCAAAAAAGACTAAACAAGAACTCAAAGCAATAAGAACTGGTGTGGGTTTCCTTAAAGTGATGAATCTTAATGAATAACAAACAACTTAAAGAAGGGAGCCTGTTCCATCGAATTGTTCGTTTTCAGAGATTTGCTATTTGTTAACTCCACCCAGCCCATATCAGGAGTGAAGCCGCACTAGTCGCACAATCAGTGACTCAAACAACAAAAACACACATACATAAACAGCAATTATGAACAACCGATGATACAGGCAAGTTTTGAAATGCCTTTGCTTTCCTGGTGTTCTTTTGTACTTAATTAAAAAGACATCATTGAAGGTCACTGGAACAGTTCAAAGCTTTATTACAGATTGTGTTTAAAGACCTATTCAAAAGCAACATCCCTAATTCAGGCTACATAAAAAACCAGTAGTTCATTCTAAAATGCACTATGTGTCCTGTTTTCAGTGTATATAACCGTTACCAATGGGAGTACAAAACCTCCACCAAAAACTTAAGTAAGGAGTTCTACATAAGGCTGTTGGGGAAATGTAAATGCACTGCCGATTTTCAATGCTGAAGTTTTCAAAAATGCGGCAGAGATCAACTTTCACACAATCCTTTAACAAAAGCTCTTTATTTAACACTATAAGCATTAGCACAAAATCTGAAAAAGGAACGAAGCAACCATTTTAAAGAGCATTTCTTGCTGACAGGACAATGATTAATAAGAAGCAAATGGTTCTTTTTTCAGCTGCTCTATTCAACAGTAGGCACTTCTTGGCAATTTAACAAAATGGTGAATCATCATCCTGTTAATGACTGGAATTAAGTAAATGGCACTACCTCTGCCACAAACAAACTGTTCTGTAAGGGACATGATGTCACCAGCAATGGGCATGAAGCACAAACAAATCCTATTAATATGTGTGTTGGAGATGGGAGGATTAAAAACTGCAAACATCTCATTGTTCTGGCTATTAATGACAAACAAATAGCTATATTATTATTATTTTTTATTATTATTATTATATTTACAGACTAGTAGAGAAGCCTTGATTAAATTTTTTTGAATATTGCAAATGCTTTAGAAGCAGCAAATGCCTTAGCTGGGATTTGTCCTCGAGCTTGACTGTACACTGCAGGTATTACTTAATACTGCAGCATTCATACATTAATTTATGGAAAATATTACCATTTCAACTATTATC
This sequence comes from Silurus meridionalis, assembly GCF_014805685.1. NCBI lineage: Eukaryota > Metazoa > Chordata > Actinopteri > Siluriformes > Siluridae > Silurus > Silurus meridionalis. The sequence goes on along the minus strand of NC_060884.1, from coordinate 12,598,606 downwards.
TAAATCAGGATTGTAACAGATCATAAGCCTATTCCAGAAATCCTGTGAGCAAAGCTGGACTACATCCTGGACATAACACCAGTTTATTACAGGGTATCACACACACAGTACCCAATACATTTACGGGTATCAGCATGGGAATTGTTATCCATTATGAAGTTTATAAACATTATGAACAGCATTCTATTTTGTATTTTTAATGTCTAGACCACACAAGACTGAACTCTGTATGACTGACTCTTCACAGACTTGGATACTGTTGCTATGTCCGGCATGGTTTTTAATCATGTCCGTTGTAGAGTTTTCAATGAGAATTACTTTTTTTTTGTAAGATATTTGTGTACTGATGAAATCTATAGCAATTTGTTTCGAATTTAATATCCACATTTTACAGAGCAGTAAACTCTTTAATATGCTTTCAACAACTAAATCCACAGCATGACAAACTCTAGGCATTGTAATAATGACAAAAAGGATGAAGATGCCTACACAATATATGGCCAAGTACTAAGACACCTGACTTTTCCAGCCACTTGTTCCCCAAACTGTTACCACAAAGTGGCACAAAATTCCATACCATGTCTTTGTACATGGTCGCATTAAAAACTTTTCCTTCACTTACACTCGGGAGACCCAAAGCTGTTCTAGTAATGACAGTTCTCCTTTACACAAAATGAGTTCCATGAAGTTATGGTTTACATGGGTTGGAGTGAAAGATCGTAAATGGCCTGCTAAACAGCTCTGACCTCCACCTCTTATAACATTCTTACAGTCAGCTGTTCACAAACTCTTGTCCATATAGTGTATGCATGCAGGTATTTTTTATAATACTAGTTCAAATTTTCCTACTTACATCCTCACCCACAAACACAAAGCTCCGCCCCCCAGAACCTATTCAACTAGCGTTAGCTTGATAACTAGAAATAGTGTTAACAAGTATTGTCATGAAATCCCTTTCAAGCTCACGTATCCATTTTACGTTTTCGAAAGCCAAGTTACTGTAGATGTAATAGCATGTCACTATGGTTGCTTTTAAATTGTATAATCAATTAAGAAATGTTTTTAAAATATTTATTAATTATATGGTAATATTCAAAGTTGTCTATACAAAAAATAGCAGTCCACACAACTAGCAAAAAATATTGTTTCCTCTCTAGCAGTTACTCATGACCATAGATCACGACATTAATAAGGAGCTATCACAGTCAATTTAACCTGCAGATTACTACCTAGTAATCTTTAACAATAATCCCCCAAGAGATGACATCATACAGTCATCTGGCTACAGTCTAGCAGCACATTTTGAGTTGTTTTAGACGTAACATAGTTCAACTCTGTGCGAGACAGAGAAGCCAAGAGTCTGCCTGGTTGCAGGAGAATTTCCAACTCAAATATATCTCAAAAAGATCACTGAAACCACAGCATCCCACAAAAATTTCAGGAAGACATTTTTGTTCTTTTTCTTAGCCTTTGCATGGAAACAAGTTGACCATATTGCACATGCAGTTCTGATGAATAGATACTATCCTCTCATTTTTCCTCTCCAAATCTTTGCAGTAAACATTATTTATTTCTTCTCCTAACAGACTTTATACAATTTAATAAGATACATTTTTAGTTATATACCCATTTTTCTGCTTCCATGTCACCATAAGACATTTTACATTTACTACCCATGATCCAGGTGAAAAAAATGGCTTTCTGTTTACTTTCTCTTCCTCTAAACCATATACCACAGATATAAAATAATAGATCTGTAGAATAGAATATTTTGTGGTTCAGTCACATAAATGATTAGTACCTGCTGCTTTTGTTTTATATTATCATTATCGCATCAAGCTGCATTCAATTATTTTTCTTTCACAAAAGGTTAACCATGGGATGTATTTGGGCTTTTACTGTTATTAAAACCAACTCGCACTGTCTCAACCTCAATAGTTACTGTGTGAGGGAGACGTGTGGCAGCCATACCCATTATAACTTTAAATGAGATTTACCGGGTCTCCATTCAAATAATAAATACACAAAAAATAAAATAACAATAAAATTAAATAAAAATTTGTTTTGAAAGAGCAAAGTCTGAAGAAATAAAGCACCACTCAGAATTCTTTTATTAGCTATTCGGAATGACTGCAAAAATACTGCAAAGACTGCAAAGATGTTCAATCCCTCAACATTCATTAATGTGTTTTTTTCTTTTCTGAAAAGTCAATAAGCAAAAGACGTATCGTTTTGCAATACATTATTTTTAGTGTGACGTTTTAAATGCAGCATCGTCGCACAGTGGTGCCGAAGGTTGTGTTTTTTTACCTCAAAGCTCCGGAAACCCTATTTCAATTCGGAGCTAGAGTTACTGTCTATGTGAAGTTTCTGTGTTTCTGGTTTCTTTCCAACTCTCAAAAAAACATGCCAGTAGGTGGATTTGCGACATTAAATTGTGTAAATGTGTGTGCATGGTGTCCTGCGATCGACTGGCATCCCATCCCTTCGGATGGACTCCGAAACCATATGCAGAAACTAAATGATGAATGAGTTAATGCTGCATCAGCACTTTTTTGTTTGTTTTGACCAGATTTGCAAGTTTTACACATTCTATCTAGCTGGGTGAACTATTAGAACTACTTAAAAGCATAGAATATACATTTAACAAAAAACAAGAAGGTTGAGGACGACAACAGATTAGGCACGACTACATCTGAATACTGTCACTATGGTTACAGCCAAAATTCAAGGCCATCATGGGGAGGGAACCATCTCTGGGCGCCTGGTAACATCAACAAAGTGAAGACCTTATTGTGCACAAGTCTTTTAGCAGGCAGGATAAAAAAAAATACAGCATTTTGTATAGAGTGTCAGTTTTTCTGTCCATACTAGCAGTGTCCATGCCAGTCCTTTCTGCTAAAATGTAAGATAATAAAACAATTTAAAAGAAAGAAAAAAATAATATGTAAGTACAGATATTAAAACTACTGTAGCATTAGTCTTTCTGTTTTAAATCTATAGTGTGTAGCTTTTTCTACAACGTTGTACACACACAAACACACACGCATACATATATGTATATAAAACATCACAAATGTGCAAATAACATAATATAATAGGACAAGGGCTTAAAACTAGTTTTATAAATATATAAATGGATGCATAAACAGGTTTTTTTTCCTTTTAGGCAGGTCATTACTTTTTCCGAAAATCTCAAACTGAAAAAACAAACAAACACACAAAACCTCCACAAACAACAGATTCCAGTGTCCAATACAAACTGGTACATAATATAGGCCTATTTTTTGGTCTAGAATTTATTATAAACTCTAGAGAGAACTTAGTTTTCTTGGATTACAGGAGGGCTATAAAACTGTGTATGCATATAATATTTTACATATGAAAAGCTAGATGTATGTATATCGATTTTGGGCTGAGTATATACGAGTATGCCACAGTTCCCAGGTAATCGAACCGAACCGAACCGAACCGAACCCACTGTTGTCATTAGTTATCAATCTTCGTATGTGTTACTGAGTTAATATAGTGTGCAACGTTTGCTTGGGGAAAAAAATGACATGGCATAAAGAAGAAGTTCCGATTATTCGCCATAACTTTAGCGCATTGAAGTGAAAAGATGAAAGCGAAATTGTGGGCTATGGTGCGTCACTGTTACACAGACACAGGCTGAAGCGCGCGTGGATATTTAACTATGGTTATTGCCTAAGAAAAAAAAATATTCAGCTGTAAACAGAAAGATCTCATTCACACCACTTACCGATTTCTATGGAAGCCTGTGTGTGTTATGCCGCTGTCTTCGATTAGGCGAGCGCGTCTGTTCCTTGCAGTGGCTTAATGAAGGGAAAATGTATAAAATATTCCCAACTAGATTCGAGTTCAACTTCAACTGAAAGCTGTGCGCAGGAGCGAGTCTCTCTCTCTCTCTCTCTCTCTCTCTCTCTCTCTATCCGTGTGTGTGTGTGTGTGTGTGTGTGTGTGTGTGTGTGTGTGTGTGTGTGTGTGAAATAATGTCTATATAATTCTGACTGATATATATATATATATATATATATATATATATATATATATATATATATATATATATATATATATGAGTACCTGTAGGGTTTCTGTAGTAAAATGGCCCTAAGTCTTCAAATCATAATTTTTCATCACACCATAATTATCATGTGATTTACAGTGATATGGATTTCAGCATTCATCCGCATCTGCCCAATGTTTAAAATACATTTTCGAAGAAAATTTACGACTGAAAGACTCCTTCATATTACTGTGTCTAAATTCATGACTAAAACCAAAGCAAAAATTGCTAAGAACAGAGATTTCTTTTTTTAAAACAAAACTCACGTTATCATTAATAAATAAATGTCTAAATGATTCCAAAGAATAAAACATTATGAAAAGCTCAACATTTGGCTGTTTTCATTTTCTTGGGCAATGCATAATACTTTTTATCTGGTATAACATAATTGTCCAATCATACAACCTATAAAGCATGTCAGTCATTGTGATGAAGAACTTTCAGTCAGTGTGCACTCTATATGATTCTGTAACTCAGTGGGTTGGACAGGGGAACATCTGGTGTTCAAACATTTCAATGGTATCAGATAATTAATAGACCACTGATATCCAGTATGTGACTCCCACATTCCCATGCACATCGTTACACCCCTACATGAATGTTACACTTAATTTACATGATTATGTTTTTTCTTTAAATAATTCTACCAAACTCTCAGAAATGTTTTGTTTGTTTGTTTTTTTGTTTTTTTTTGCTGAAGCTACATGAGGGGGTAGTACATTCTCTCATGTTAAAGGATGGCTGTGTTTCTTTTTTTTTTCTAATTTACTATTAGAATAGTTGGCATCTCTGTACCACAACCAGTCCACCTTATAAAGGACTAGTATATTAAGTCTGTAATTAGAATTTTTGCAGTTGCGCTAAATCCACCACATTCACTATAAGCCATTGATAGTTTTTCTCTGCCATGTTACAGATCTGCTGTAATTATTGCAAACAATAAAGGATGGACTACCATTCCTTCAAACAAATATGGCAACCAAGCATAAACATTTTTTTTGCGGGTTCATGGTTTCAAAGGGTTTACAAGACGAAAAGGAAATGCAACAGCATCTTAACATGACCAGTAACTGCTCATTTATTTGGATTTAATGTGAGTCAAATGTAATTCCACGAAAACAATGCCAGCGCAAACTGTTGCCACAATATTGAAAGCGCACACAAAGGAGGTCTATTAAGACAAGTCATGCCAAGGTTGCTAAGCTCACTGAACACTAACTAGAAAGCAGACTGCATCTCATGCTTCCTAATATCAGTGCCTGACCTCACTGATGTCCTTGTGTCTCAGTGAGCACAAATACCTACAGCCATGCTCCAAAATCGATTAAAAATTGGGCATAATGAGCAGGTATCCACAAAAATCTTAGCCATATAGAATATATCATATACAATCATAATTAAAACATAACAAAAAAGGTTTGGTTATCCACTGTCACTGACATTGTTAAGAAGTCAAATTTTAACCAAAGGCATAAGATGAGGTTAATATTATTAGAGACAGCAGGTAAAAATAGGACCATGTGAATCCAATCTAAGGAGAGTATCATGTGAATCCTATCACAAGGAGAGTAAATTGGGATTAAAGAGAGTTTGAGAATTATCCCACTATATAATGGTTTCAAAGCCATCTGTCAGACATTTTATTAGGTTTCTAAGAAGGTAGTTAAAATGAGAATTATAAGCAAACAAGCTGTCTTAGCCAGCAAGAGAATGGTAGCCTGCTACAAACTAGACTTTCTGAAACCATTCTTTCTGAAGGTTCTATTTCTTTGACACCAAATCAGTTAATAATGGTCAAAATCACATAGCATAAACAATCACAGTTACTTGTGGGCTAAAATACTGATACTAATTTTTTCACTATCTCTTCTTTCTGAAAACTTGTGCAAACCCATACAGTTGCTTTAATATATATTTTTTTATGTGACAAGAAATATACTGTATGTAATATATCACGGTTGTCTTTTTTTCTTTAAGAGTTTATATTTTTTTATGTGGGTCTAGTAACACCTCCATGGCTTGTATCGAATGCTCAACTCAGGTGTGTTTGTGAAAATTAAGTCAGATAAGATAAAAATCATGAAATCACATGTTTTAACTAACCCATTAGTAGCCTAGTAAAAAAAAAAAAAACCCTTGAGAATGATAGAACAACTGCAGCATGAGACAACAAATAAAAGTAAAAGAGTGTAGGGAACAGTGAGTTATTTATTTAGTACAAGTGCAAATGATCATGAAACGCTAATCAGGTGCAAAAATTATCATGTGACTTGGTGCAGTGGCTTGTGGAAAATGTAGTGAAAATGCATAGCGTTCTGTTTTTGAGAAAACAACTATCTCTAAATGGTTGTTTTAGTCAGTACACTAAAGTTCAAAGTTTGAATGTAATATTTCCCTTTTATCATTTTTCCTTAGATTCGACTGGTTTTCAAAGTCACTCATGAGATGTATATTATGATGACATTTACACATCTTGTATCAATTTACTGTAGATTACCTTGCAGAGACACACTATGAAATATAATACACCAATGAAATAAATAGAGATCACCTGCATATGCTGTATTTATTGCTGAGTTTGGATATGGTAAATTAACCTTTTTTTTTAAACACTATCAGCTCATATGAACACATTTTAGGACCAGTGAGGATCTCATAATGTAGATAGGTTACAGAAATATTTATAACCCTGAGGTCTGTATAATTGATGATATAGTGTGCTTGTATGTGTCTGTGTATGTGTGACTCAGATAGTTGTGTGAGTCTGATAGGGACCGGCCACCTGTGCAGGATAGGAACACTGTGGGTGGATTTTGATGATGCGCACCAAACTTGTTTCACTATCGACACCATCCCCACAGACAGCCATGTGGAGGGATTTGTGTTCATGTGTTTTTGTGTGAGTGTGTGTGTGTGTGTGTGTGTGTGTGTGTGTGTGTGTCTGTGTCTGTGTCTGTGTTTGTGACAGATGTAGCAGAATGAAAGAATAGAAAGAAAGAATTTGAGAAAGGAGAGAATGAGATTTCAATAGAAAGTTACAGTAATAGCAGTAATAACGATACACTTGAAGACAACAGAATATTGAATTGCGTTTGAATGGAATTTTATTAGACCAATACTAAATTACATTTTGCACACTTTTTTAAAACACTAATAACTTAAATAAGCAAATACACTTAAGCAGTACAGGGAATTCTGCTGTAAACCTTCCCTCCCCTAACCCTTTGCCACCTGCAGACAAAAAGAGGACCACAATTAGTCCTATGACCATTATAGATCAGGACATTAAGCTGATTAATACTTATAGATATCTTGGCATCAGTCTGGGCAAAACCTGGTCTGGATAGCCAACTCATGTGCTGTGCATAGATAAGGGATGAGCAGACCCTTCATTCTATAATATTTGCAGCAAGGTGTTAGAGGTCTTCGACCAGTCATCAGACACCCTTATCAGAATTTACAAGATTTACAAAGGTGCTTTGAAGCCCTCTATTCCGAGACTGGTTCAAAAAAAGTCACAGACTTAGAATTCCATCAGTCTAAAAACCTATATATAGTGTTTTTTTTAAGAGAAGGACTAATTTCAGTACTTCTGGAAGAGATAGGTCTTTAGACGTTGTTTGAAGACTGATAGTAACTCAGCTTTTTGGATATCAAGGGGATGTTCATTCTACCAGCTACAGTAGCTGCCAGAACAGAAAAATATCTAGAATTTTCGGATCTTGTAATGCAAAAAAAGCTAAACATACTGAAGACTGGTTTGGTCTTAGGCTGCTCACTGGGCAGTTTTGTGGTGGTGGTGGTGGTGGTGGTGGTTATTGTTTTGGTGGTGAAACAGAAAATACAGTATACTTTCAGCCATTCTGGAAAATAAGCTGCATCCCCTTCAGTACCTATTGATGAAGCCACGAACACAGAACATGGACAGCTCATCACTTTGCTGGGACAATACTTTACAACAGCAGAACTTGAGTAGTTAAACCATTACCATCCACTATTTATATCCCTATGCACTACCACTTTCCCTATGCACTACTTGCATTTTTTTTATTTTTACACTGCAAAATGTTTGATAATGCATTGCACTGCCACTTTTATTCAAGCTTGATCCCAATGTTCACAACCCCATTGAACTACCCCAACATTTGCTTATATTTTATTTATTTTGAACTACAGCAAGATAATTGAAAATGAGATGCAATATTCCATTGGCCACATTTTACAAATTAATGAGATATCTATTCCTCAAACTTCACTTTATTGTTGGCCGAATAATTGTGGGGAAAAAAACAACCAAAAAAGCAAAATCTGGTGTAATCTGGTTAAAAGAAATAATTTTGGCATATATGATCACCTGTGCCTTAAATGCTGCCACACAACATTATGCTCCACATGTATGATCACAGGACACTTTTACCATCTGTACTTGCCAAGGGCTTTATTTGTTTAATCATTTATAATTCCCCAATATGGGTCAAAGATTTCTGTGTTGAAGGGACTGTACTAAACCATAGAATCCAGACAGGCGTAGCCAATAATGCCACTTTGGAACCATCTTCTACAGAGGGACAATAGAGAGATTCCTAGCAAGGGGTACTTTAGAGAGAGGTATCTGGTTTGCGAACTGTAATCTCAGACTGCCCTACAGTAGATTTTTGGAACCACTTTGGAAGTGTCTATAACATAATAATGGTCACCTGTGAAAGGGGGGTAATAATGAGCCCTGCTCAATACACAATTGGCCCTGCTGTTTGATGTGAAAGTAGAGGAACTCTCCTGTTATAATAAAGCATGCTATGTGCAATGCCTAGTCAGCCTACTGGTTTTCTTTTTCTAATTGTAGCACTTGCCCCATAGTACTTCAGTTCTTGTATCTTTCTGCACCTGCCTGAAGTTACACTTGTGTTTCCCTAGTGAAAAAAGAAGGAGTAAAGGTTAATGTTGTTATTACACTCCCCCCTCCACTCCTGCATTAGTGCGGTCCTCCTGCTGGACCATATATGCAAGTCTGGCCTAGACTGGATTCTGCTATTTTCCTGTGGGTGTTTTGGGAAAAGAGCTCTCGTCACAGTGTAGGAGGTGAGGGTTTCTGTCACCAGTCTCTGCAATTGGAAAACAGAAAAAACACAGCACACTTTTAGGGTGAGGGTGAAGTCCCAATGCAGTCATTGCTCTCTTCTTCTTTTCTGCCTCTAGGCCATGTGAAAACCCGCCCTCCACTTGGTGAGTTGAAGAGGTGCTGAAGAGGTACTGTCCGTTCAGCACCCAACTAGCAGTGTGCAAAAAATATGCAGCCAGCTGGTAGTGTGCAAGGAATGTGCTGTGTTTTGTGCGCATTTATTAGAGGCCTGCTATTACCTTTTAATGTTGTTGTCACAAAGCATTATATTACATTCCTTAAAGAAACAACTAAAATATATAATGTAGTTACTGAATAAAACTGTATTGCATAATTACTCAACACAGTGATGTTTGCAATTGTATTTATTCAATCAGTAAGACAGATGGCACTGGAGTTTCACAAGTTTTTTGTGTGCTTATACAGAATGAGCATTTTATTTTCAAGGCTACTGTCATGTGGATGATCTCAGATGAAAGTATGTCTTTCCACAACCTGTACTGTACACACTCTCATCCACTAGCTTGCTTAATAACCCAGCAATATGCAAAGGCAGAGGTTATATAATCTCTCTGTCTTTTTCTTTCCTTCTTCTCTCATAATATTAATCAAGACTTCTTTGTAATTCAATCAGCAGAGCTGTCATTTACTTTATTGGAGCAGTACAGATGGGTACATCAGCCTGGAGAGAAGACATGTTCCATCAGTGTTACATTAACACTCACCATCTTCAGTCCTCCTCTCCAGTCACACCAAAAGAGATGTTTAACACCAAATGCTCTGAATCAGTGGCTTCAATCCAAAGACAGTTAGGCAGAAAATCACAGAGAATTTTTGTGTGTGTGTGTGTGTGTGTGTGTGTGTGTGTGTGTGTGTGTGTGTGTGTGTGTGAATGCCAACTATATTAATAATGATAACCAGTATGTATATACACAGTCACAGTATACAATAAGTATGTATACATATGCGCATATTAACAAATATGAACAAATACATGTAGTGTTAGCAGACATTTAATGTAAAAGGTATTTTGTACCTGATATGGCAAAACATAATAATGTAGTGCTAAGGTTTTAATTTGCTGTTAAAGCAAAGAATAAGAATTATAAATTTTTTTACCAAGTGTGGTTCGGAAAGGCCTCCTATAAATCACAACATAATTGACTTGAAGCGATTGAGGTGACTGCCATTATGGGCTCTGCTTGGTTTCCTTGACAACGATTGTCTAGTCCTTTGCCAGCATCATAACAGCATAGAGCTGAGAGAGGACAAAAAGCTTTTAATAACTAGCAAATCAACGCTCAGTGAACAAACTGTCTCTTTTTCACATTGGTTTTATGAATCAATTTAATAGAATTGAGAGAAATAAAGGAAGTTCTCATGGCAAAATGAGTAGTACAATATGACTGGGTGTACTTGTTTTTTAACCATTACATTTAACACAAGTGCAGTCTGTTGCAACAAAGTGGTTCACAGATTTTATTCGCCTGTAAAACTAAAGTGCAATCTGCTTAAATCTGAGGGACCTTGTAGACATTTTAGTAAACCTATAGTTATTATGGCATTTTTATAAAAAACCCCTGCATTGTAACCCATATGCACACATAAAGGTTTTGATCTAGGACTTCTCCAGAATTCTCCAGTCTCCCTCTGTGAGAACATCAAGGGTTCTTTGCAGAAATGTACTTGTCTTTCCCTTTCAGAGAAGTGTTGGAAAAAGACAGATAGAAACAAGTGCATGTTGCCTGGTTTTTATTTTAACCAAATTAGCAAACAAAAAGGTTCAGAGCAAATTGAGAAATGTGAAGTAGGCAAATGGTCAGATGATTGGCAAAGAGCATCATCTGTGTAACTGTAAATCAGGACTTGACTTTGCAAATTGACACTGTTAAAATGAAATGTAATTGGGGGCTTGTATTTGTTAAGTACCATTTGTCAGTTTGTAGTCAGCTGAGGACTCAAGCTCCCAGCAACCAACACAAGCTCACAATATGGCACAAACAGCAAACAGTGAACACACACACTTCCCCACTTTGCATCTCCCTCTACTAATTGAGCACAGGTGTTCCAGATTACACACACACACACACACACACACTAAATATAAGAGACTCACTATAAACATCTTGTTGGGAAGCAGTGCTCTCAGTGAATTGTTCCTGGACATACTGAGACATTTGTGTCACATTTTAGATTTTCTGTTACCGTACTATTTGCTCTATTTTTTTTTCTTCTGCTATTGCTTCTCAGGGCTCTATGTACATCGCCTGACATTTGCTCATTTCAGACAATCATTTTGGCGCACATTTGGATTTGTCTATTATCATATTAAAGAATGTTTTATCTGCATTTGCATTTACATCTGCAAATCTTTACCATGCAAGCATGAGGCCCATATAATCAATGTAGGGTCGAAGTCTTATTTCATAGAGTCTGTCATAGGGTCTGTGGTAGGGAAACCACTTACCTTAAAATAAAAAAAATATATACTTAAAGATGTTTGTACTCTGGTGGAAGTGTGATCGTGCTGGTATTCACTTGGCTTTTAACAGTTGTGGTTGCTAGGCTGATAAATGATGTTTGAAAAAGTGTTTATGGCAATGTTTGGACCACTGGATAATTTGTTGGTTGGACAATCAGATGATAGGGTCATCTAGCTCTAACCATGGAAGGCTACGATTGATGCATTGCTTGGGAGAGACTGTAACCATGAACGTGATCAACTTGTTCAGTCTCTGTTGTTTTAGCAAGCTATTTATGTCATGGGTTCTCCCGTTTTGTGATCTTGTATCCTGTATATTATCGTTTGCACATAATCTGACCACTGCCTGTTCATGTTTTAACCTAAGCCTCTCTAGGGTGGTCCAACTTGTCTGATTAGCCAGCTATTCCTTTCCCACTTTTTCATGAGGAAAGCAGAGTCAATGTGAGTCAGATGCTGTTTGCAGCAGATACAGCTAAACTAAACTGCTGGTCATCCCAGGTGATTCATCTTCAGGCCAGGATCTCAGAATAACTCTTCACAACTCTCTACTCTCCTCTTCACCCACAGCTCACAACCTTGTGGTAACCATGGACAAAAAACTGTCCTTTTCCTCACATGCTGCTAATGTGACTCACTCTTGCTGGTTTCTTCTCTACAACATCCGAAGGATTCAACCATTTCTATGCACACAGGCTGCTCAGGTGCCTGTTAGGTCTCTTGAAATTTTGAGACTGGACTATTGCAACTCTCTGCAGGAAAGCTATTCGTCCACTGCAAATAATCCAAAACATAGCTGCGTTCAACCTGCCCAAGTTCTCCCACAACACCCTGCTACTACGTGCCCTCCAATGGTTTCCGGTTGCTGCAGGCATCAGATTTAAGACACTGATGCTTGCCTACAAAGACAAAAATGGACCAGCACCTTAGAGACCTCATCGTTCCTGGCACAGCACCACGCTGCCTGAGATCCTCCAGCTGTGCTCGAGTAGTCTTACCTTCTCTCAGGTAAGAGGTAAGTATACTTTAAGGCTGTTCTCTTTTCTGGCACCAAGGTGGTGGAATGAACTTCCTTGCATCATGCAGCTTGCATCTTCAAGCAACGGGTGAAGATGTACCTCTTCCTGAAACATTTAGCCAACCGTGCAAAGCGCTAGTTTATGTCATTGTTTTAAAAAAACTGTCAACAGAGTTGCAAATCTTACGTTTTTTAAGATTTAACGAACCAGTGTTGATTTTTTAATTGATAGAGATTCAAAGCACTTTTTTTTTTTACGTCACTCTGGATAAAGAGCATCTGCTAAATGCCGTGAATGTAAATGCTTTATGACCATCCAATCAAAGGGTGTGAAAATGCAAACATTAATGACTCCAACTTGAAATCTGATTGGTTAAACAACAGCTTCATGCAACGTAATTTACGAAAAAGGCACACACACTGCTGTGATGACTGAAATCTGACTGGATAGAAACTTAAACAGAAACTTACACTACAAGAAGCAGCACAAGCGAGAGAGATGCTATGAAATGGAGAGCATATGCTTTAGGGAATAATTGAATAGATTCTTGCTGGCCCTGACAGCCCGCCACTGCAACCTGGTAACCTTTCAATAGTATGTTTTATGTCATAATCCTGTTAATGAATACGTTCCATCCAGTGACAATGAGGTATATATTTAAATATAATCAGTTATTATATTTTGGGGAAAACCTCAATATTCATATTCCCAGCAATTTACTAATAGCAATTATTTAATTTAACAAAATGACTTACCCCCTTAGCATGTGGCAGCTTGATATAGCGCATCCTCATGTTCAGGGACTGAGGCCCATTTTCTGTCTATCAATCATTTCTGTCATTTTGTCTGTGCACCAATCCGTGACTCTCGTTCATGTAATATGTCAAGAATGAGTGGGTGAATCATCTTTGTAAGTAGCAGATGTACTAATTAGAATTTAACTCTGATCCAACTGGGTTATTGTCACAGCAATGCCAAAGGTCTAAAATATGTATTTTTTTTATTGCTTTTCAACTAGCAACATGTAGAGCAAGGCTTTTTGGATGCAGAGGCATCGCTAGCAAAACTGGTGGTATTGAGTAATATTTGCTTTATATTTTTCTCAGACACCTAATTGTGCACATCACTTACTGTTGCCACATAGCACTAAATCAAGGTCATGATATCACAGTTTGTTTGTGGGATTTTATCATGCTTTTAATTTACTACTTGAAACTTGATATTGATGCAATCAAATAAATCTATTGTTTTGCACTCTTCGATAAAGAAAATGTTGCACAAGTTTAAAGAATAAGATGACCAGCAATTTCATTTGCTATACTTATGGCTCTTTACAGCTTACGGAAATAAGTGTAGTTCTTATTCATAAAAATGTATTTATTGTCTCCAATCAAGACACTGTTCCCTCCAAAGTCAATAACAATACATATACTGTATAAACTCACATACGTGAGAGAGTATGTCATCACACCCACCCAGAGAGCTTGGCTAATTTCCTTCTTTGGCTCTCGGCCACAAATTCATCAAGGCCACTCTTGCATTAAACTTGTGATCTCAGGACAATACAGTGAATGCTTTTCTTCTCCACTGCTTGTGAGCCTTATTATATATTTGATATATTATTATTATTATTATTATTATTATTATTATTATTATTTCACAATCCATTTAAGAATTAATGTAGTGTACACAGGATCACAACATAATCTTTTTGCTTTTCATTTGTGTGTGTGTTTGTGTGTGTGTGTTGGATGTCACACAGACATTGAGTACATAATACCCTTAACACTTATCTACTGTGGGTGACAAACGCGTGTTGCCATGGTTACCGCAACACAGATGCCCCAGTTATGTCCAGCGCAATGAACATTGGCACATTATCTGTTATATGCCGAACAACACAATTAAAAACCTTAATAAAGTGACTTTTATATCAGAGTTTGTTGTTTTTCTTTTAGTCCCCATTTTCCTGTATTGGGTTTGAGCAACTCTGTGGGTGCAAGATGAACCAAAATGAGTTAAAATAACATGTAAAACACTGCAAAAGCCTTATGTATCTAAAATTTTGTTACTTGTGTTAAAGTTTCATTAAGACTTAACAAACGTTAAGCATGATTTACTCTCACCATTCAAAATATCCCAGATTGCTAGAAAGTGCAAATACAGCTGTCTAAAATGTGTTTGCATATTCTAATTTAAAATTTTAATTTCACTAGAACAAATGGACCCAAACATGTTTTAGCATAACAATGCTTCTATGCACAAAAGCAAGCTCCATAAAAATGTGGTTTGCAAAATTTGAAGATGAGTCCTCAAGCAATGTATATTACACTCACATTAAACCCCCTGAATACAATTTGGATGAACTAAAACACTGAAATTAGGTATCCTCACTCCCTTGCCCTCATTAATGCTCTTGTGGCTGAAACTAGCATGAAGATTTTCCAGAAGACTAACGATTATTGTAACAGCAAAAAACACTAAATCTCTAATGGGATGTTTAAACATCATATATGGGTGTGATGACCAGATACACTTGACCAAAATGTGTAAATTGCATCTAACAACAAAATAAAAATGCATCTGTTTATTTCACAAACTGAAACAAGCTACTGCATTTGTACATTTCCGGAAATTCGCAAAAAAATACTCTTCATATAGAGTTCACAAACAAAAAGATTTTTATATTTGCCAAACACCCTCATCCAGAGCAACTTTCAACTGATCTAATTTATACAACTGAGCAGCTATAGGGTTAAAGACTTTGGTGGGGCTGGGATTTGAACTCATGACCTTCAGATCCAGAGTGCAATGCTTTTAACCCCTTTAAAAGGTTTTATTATTAATACACATCAAAATACAGCAGTTTTTACCTAATGTATCATTTAGTAATTTAGTGTTAATACGCTCACTAATGAACAGAATGTCTTTCAGCCTGAATGACATAGTAGCTGACAAATGAATACTTTATTACTAAAAACTTAACTTGTGCAGTAAGTGCATGTTCAATTTACATCATCGCACAAGGTTTTGTCACATGTTTACTGAATTTTCAATCACAAAATTCATGCATTACATGTGAAAGATGTAGCTGCCCTCCCCGTGGGCTATAAATATTTCATGTTTTCTGCTATAGATCCACCTCAATGCCACACAAAATATATTCTCAGCTCTAGGATCTATACTTCTCCAGGTGAAACACAGAAAGCTAAAAACAAGCTATGGTTACAGTTCAAAACTTGGCACTACAAATAACAAACACTGCATAAAAAAAAGCCATTACAGTGAACAGTTCATTTCAACAGAGTATTATAATGAAAACGGTTTTTAATGTGTTAGTTTAACTCATATTATTGGATTTGATTTCCTAAAAACTTGTACTGTGTTCTAGTCTTTCAGATAAAAAAGTTCCTCATATATTTCAGGGGAAAAAAAAAAAAGCCATATGACTGTAAAGCTTTGCTTCTACCTTCCTACATATTCAGAGTCAAAGCAAGGTTGCCATAGCAATGAGCTTCGAAGCCAAAACAGGGTCCTTGGATGACAAGTGTGCATGTGTAGTTGTGTGTGTGTGAGTTTATATGAGTGTGTGTGTGTGTGTGTGTGAGTGTGTGTGTGTGTGAGTGTGTGTGTGTGTGTGTGTGTGTGAGGTAGATGAGTAGACCAGGATTAAGGGAAATAGAATTAAGATCCAGCTGGACCCCCTACCTCCCTAAGCACTTGAGGTCTTTCAGGTCAAATAATGACTCATATCTGAAAGTTTGCTCAATTCACTTTATTTGTGAGCAGCTTTGATGCATAAGGGACATATTAGTTTTCTAGCTACCATCAGTTTTATCGGTGAGTGTTCTTTTTTTTTTGCTGTTGACCTGCTTTCACTCCTGACCAGTTCTATTCACCTGGCAATATTAAATAATGTATTTAGACAGTACTAAGAAAATATCTTAGGAGCATTTTATTAAAGGCCTTAAAACATATATTTTGCTACACACCAGCACTAGAAACTTGCTTTACTTCTTACCTAGGAGCCTTATATCACTATGCAATTAAATTGTATACAAAGTGAATTATTTTATTATGACATCACGATTATTGAGTGCGATATGTATCATTTACAAACACACATTAAGCACTATAATATTGCAAAGGGAGAGAGTCTTTAATATTCTTTCCTGCATGAGTACTCCATATTCCAAATATTGAATATACCCATATAATTCAGCATTATGCCCACATGGCTGTTGTGGATAGAAGTTGATTTATTTAATTGTTCTTTTCTTTTCTCCAAAAAAAAAAAAAAGAATTCGAGGTATGCAGATTAGTCATTTGAAGCCCAAAGCCCAAAGGGAACTGTCAGCTCCTGATTGGCTAAAATTAAATCTGTAGCCACACTGACCCCCTGTGGATAAACTTGAAGAACATATTTAAAAATAAATAATTTAAATATATGACTTTAAGGCTTTCATAAATATACTTTGGATATGTGGTGGAATGTATGTGCAGTGCCTCTTGAAATTGGAGCAGGTCATTAACAATGGCTTGCAATGCGAAAATACATTTTAAAAATATGTATTACAAATTCATTCTGGCATAGGTCATGCTCTACGAAGACTGGAACATGAGAATAGCGAGACGTGTTTAATAAAGATATGCGCTGTGAAAAATGTGTTTCTTAGTCACTGTTTGATTATGACTATGACTCATCATTTGCTTGTCTCCCTGAGAGAAATAAAGAGCTTAGATAAGCCTTTAGATAAGATAATCAAGTCCCACAGTGCCCAATGCTTTTAAAGATACATTAACAAATTAAAGGTCATATTAAACATATTATGTGCACAATTTAATCAACAAAATCAACACTTCTCTAAGAATAGCACATCCACAATTGACTACCTCTGTGTGCCAACCTCTTGCTAGTTGGAAATATATAATACAGCTGTCTTCTCCAGGTGGTGTATCTCTAGCGGATTGCACAGAGGTCTGAAATATAACAACTTCAAAAAAGGAATCCTGAGCCAATAAATATACCAACATCTTTTCCACTATGTCACTACTATGTATTGTAGTTTTCCAGAAAAACGAGACAGCAGAAGAAGAATCTGTGAAACAAGGTTGTGGAAATGGGAATATTTTAAAATGTCAGTAAGGTAGGGAATGTAATTGAGACACAGCAGGAGAAACAAATCAATTGGATCAAATCTTAAGACAAAAATGAGAATTCTTCATACTTGATAATACTCTAAATATAATTTTGTTGTGTTATATTTGTTTCTGCAAACAAAGCTTTTTTATTCAGCATCCCCTTTTCATTAGAATGAGATTTCAGACTAAGATTTCTCCTATAACCCCAATTCCAAAAAAGTTGGAATCTCACAAACCCATATTTTATTCATAATAGAAAATAGAACATATACTAAATGTTTAAACTGAGGTAATGTACCATATTAAGGAAAAATAAGATACATTTGAATTTCGTGGCCACAACACATCTGCAAAAAGTTGGGACGGGGCAACAAAAGGCTGGAAGTATTAATAAATAGAAACAGCTGCAGGAACATTTTGCAACTACTTAGGTTAATTGGCAAAAAGGCGGTATAGTGAAACCTCGATACTTGTGACCTTGACACTCGTGACCTCAAGAGTTTGTACTAATAAATGACAGAAACTCTTTTATTATTGTATTATTCATATAAAGTAGTAAATAAACATTTATGTACAAGTAATACACAATTTTTGTTCAGTTTACAGAAAAAGGAACTATCGAAATGTGAGAGTCAAAACCTTGCCATTTTTTGGTTACTCGCGAAGGGTAGAATGTAGCGAGTATCGAGGTTGCACTGTACTACAATTGGTTATAAATATAGCGTCTTAGAAAGGTCTCTCAGAGTTAAAGATGGACAGAGGTTTTACACCAATTTGTGAAAATGTTGTAAATTGTGGGAAATTCCTCAAAATCAACTTCTTAAGTCTTTGAATATCTCATCATCCACATAGTATAATATCATTCAAAGATTCAAGGAGTCTGAAAATCTCTCTGTACTCAAGAGAATGGAGTATAAATCAATATTGGATGCCTGTAATCTTCAGCCCCTCAGACGACACTGCATTAAAACAGGCATGATTTTGTAATGAAAATCATTACATTGGCTCATAAAAACCTCCAGGAAACATTGTGTTAACACAGTTTGCCATGCAATCCACAAATGCAGGTTAAAGCTCTATCATGCGAAGAAGCTATTGATCATTTAAAATTTACTGAAGCAAAGTGAAAAATTGCTCTGTGGTTAGACAAATCAAAATTGTTTGTGTAGACCATCTAGAGGGGGAGAGGGACCATCTAACTTTTTATCAGCACTCACTTTAAAATACTGCATCTCTAATGGTATAGAGCTGCTTTATTGCCTATGAAATGGACAGCTTGCACATCAGGCAACAAACCATCAATGATAAAAAAGGTCACATTTTAGAGTAATATATGCTTCCATCTAGATGTTGTCTATTTCAGGGAAGGCCTGGACTATTTTAACAAGACATTACTCATCTCCATGGTGCCAGGTGTTGAACTGGCCTACCTGCAATCCAGACCTTTCACCGATTGAAAACATTTGTCACATCAAGAAACAGAAAATACAACAAGAGATACAAAAAATTACAAAAGTGTTGACAACATAAGTGGGTCAACGTTGCTCTCCCAAAACTCCAGGTCTCCTCAGCTTCCGGAAGTATATGAACCAGTGGTGGGCGGTCAGGGCCAGCAAAGCATGGACCTACATTTACAACCTAAATTCTAATATTTGTTTCATAAAATTGTATTCATTTATTCCCAACAGTTTATTCTCTTCATTTCATAATGTTTCTTTTGGCTGCACTGCTTCCAGTACATATATGTGGATGTTAGATTTTTTTGTCCAATCCGATTTCAGCCTCTATGTGCTGCCATGTCAATCTAATCTGCCCAGGGCCTTCAAAGTCAGTACTGCTGGCCTTTTTGCCTTTTACCTAGTCACTATTAGAAATAAGTCTGTTTTTTTAACCAATCAGATTTCAAATTTGCCTCACAGCTAGCTGGCCCAGAATAACATCAGCATTTTTCCATCGTCTGATTGGTTGGTCAGAGAGAGACTGTTACCGCCAAGTTCACCTCGTAAAACACATCTGTAGCTCTGCACACAATAATACATCTGAGTAAGACTTTTTTATGCTTATGGAGGAAGAGAAATTGATTTGGTTTTAGACATTCATAAAAATAAATTTTCAAGAAAAGCTAGACTTCGTTAGGAGAGGTCGGCCCGGGAAACGGTTTGTTTGCCACTTCCAGACCAGTGAATACAAGCGGTACTACTGGATTACAGCCTCTGAGGAGCGGTGCAAATTATGAGTCTGCATCTGTGGTGAGTAGGTTGTATTTTAGTAACATTTGTATGTTTTTTTCATGTTATTAGACAAATATTGATTCTGAACTGCTCCAGATAATGTAGGTGGCACAGTTGTGGTTGTAGTGTAGAGGTTTGGAGCTTGCTTAAGTAAAAATAGCATTCACCCTCCATATGCGAAATTCCTCTCATCCATAATGGCACGTGTTGTTATATTGCGTTTTTTGTATAGTATTGATCGTTTCTATAATTGCGACATAATGGTGGTATTAAGAGGTGGATTAGGTCGGGTTAGTCCCCACTGAAGGCCCAGGTACCAAATGCACGGCCCGCCACTGATATGGACTGTTGTTAAATGAAGAGGGGTTGTGCACTGTGGTAAAGATTGGCAATCCCAATTTTTTTTAAAAGCAAGCTGCACAAGCTCAAGTATATTCGTGTTGATTTAAAAGCTGTTTTTTTCCCCCACAATGGCCAACAGAGATTAATTTCATTTGGTCGCAGATATACAAGGACATTTTCAAAATGGAAGTTTTAGGAAAAACTGCACATCATGAGGAAAGGTCAGCCAAAACAGATCAAAACAGTTGTTTTGAAGAGCCAAAAGTTTTTTTCAAGAGCCATTTATACTTTTGCATTTTCTTTCCTGTAGAATTTGCACAAAAACAAATAATTAGCCAATCCCCAGGAAAACCATAATGCAGGGAAAATATGAACAAAAATGCATGTAAAACCTGGGGTCATTTTATGAGATAATATTTATGCTTCTGCTAGAGATGATATATGCGGGAGGCACAGCTGTGGCTGCAGTTAAGAAGACTTGTTAAATCGCTGTTCTCAAGTGAGTTGTGCACTAAATATTGGTATAATACATTGCTGCTAATACCACAAGCATGTCTGACATCACTCATCTGTGTCTGTTTCTAAAACTTACTGAACACAGGAAGCACAACAAGTATTACACTGCATTCAGGCAGACAACCCAGCCAAAGAAATCACAGCAGCTTATATTTAGTAGTGAAAAACAGTAAAAAAAAAAAAAGTGCATCTAGAGCTACAGAGAGTTTTATGACTCAAACAGAGCAAAAATCTAACAGCAGATAGAGGTAAGCCGGATGCACCTTATTTACATTTATGGCATTTGGCAGACGCCCTTATGCAGAGCTTTTGAAATTTAAGGGCCTTGAGTAAGGGCCCAGCAGTAGCAGCAGCAGCTAACAATTCAATCAATGCCTTAACTACTGCATCACCACCTACATCATCACTGATGGACTTCACAAATGGCACAAATCCCTATGCTCTATAATCCTGTAGAAAGGCCTCCCATAAGTGTGGAGGTTATTTTAACAGTAATGGAGGTCTAAATCTGGAAATCGGATGTTTTAAAAAAAAACACATAAAGAATGGGTGTGATGGTCACATTTCCACAAACTTTTGATTAAATATAATTGTGCTTTTCAAACAACAATCATACCAACAACAAGGAGATCTAATTATGATCAAATTTTTTCTTGGTTAATAAAACAAAACTAAACCTGCAACCCATGTATGAGCATACACAATATTCAACTAACAAGGTTTTCTGAACCATCTCACAGCCTCAGGTGCTCTTTACTTATATTAAAAAAATGCCTTAGGGAACAAAACAAAAGAAAAATTGTATTATGTGAAGTAAAAAGTTTTCAAATGAGATTTGAAAGACTCAATGGATATGCAGTCATAGTGAGACAACAGGAAAAGGCTTGTCTAATATAAGTGCCTAATGGTGCAAAACTCATTTGAGGACTATGAAGATCAGAAAGATAAGACCATACTAGGCTGTAATATAAATAATAAATAGCGAACAGTGAAACAGATACAGTACCTGACAGGAGACCAAGTGGAGTAAGACCAGAAACATTGGAGGGAGGTTAAAACTGTTCCATCATGGTGTGGATAGAAAGAGAAATTGTGTAAGGGTGATACTGAAGGAAGAGTACAGTAATAGTGATAGAGTGTAGTAGAGGTAAAGAGAGTTTCTGAACATGAAGCTGGAAGTTGAAGGGGTGATGATAAATGTCATCAGTTCTTATTCTCCACAACTGGATTGTGAAATGGAAGAGAAGGAAGTGAGTTAGATGAAGTGGTGGAGAGTGTACCTAGGAATGAAATATTGATGATGTGTCCTATTTCAATCGTCAGTTTGGTGAAGGAAACAAAGGTAGGGTGTGGAGGAATGTGAAGGGGCAGATGGTAGTAGATTTTGCTAAAAGAATGAAAATGGCAGTGGTTAATACTTATTTTAAAAAGAAGGAGGAGCATAGGGTGATGTATACGAGATATGAAGAAGATTGGAGACTGTAAGATGTTGGCAGAGGACAGCATCGGATGGTGGTCTGCAGGATGGCTTTGGAGGTGAAAAAGAAGAGGAGAACAGTGAGGACTGAAAAAGAATAAGATGGAGGAAACTGCAGGAGGAAGACCATAGTGTGAGGTTTAGGGAAGAGGTCAGACAGGGGCTTGGTGGTGGTGAAGAGGTGCTGGATGATTTGGCAACTACTGCAGAAGTGATAAGGGAGGCAGCTAGAAAAGTACTTGGTGTGACATCTAGAATGTGAAAGGAAGACAAAGAGACGTGGTGGTGAAATGAGGAAGTGCAGGACAGCATAAGAAGAGAGGGGTTGCAAAACAGAATTGGGATCGACAGAGTGATGAGAAAGGTAAGCATAAGTCATATGAGAAGTTGGACACTTAAGAAGGAGAAACGTATTTGTATTGATTGGCCAGGCAGAGGGACCGAGCTGAAAAGGATGTGCTGCAAGTTAGAGCAATAAATAATGCACATGGAAATGTGTTGACTAGTGAGGAGAGTGTGTTGAGAAAGTTGAGGGAGTATTTTGGGCAGCTGATGAATGAGGAAAATGAGAGAGAGAGAGAAGGTTGGATGGTGTGGAGATGGTAAAGCAGGAAGTAGATAGGATTAGTAAAGAGGAAGTGAGAGCAGCTTTTAAGAGGATGAAGTGTGGAAAGTTGGTTGGCCCAGATGACATACCAGTAGAAGTGTGGAGATGTTTAGGAGAGATGGCAGTGAAGTTTTTAACCAGATTGTTTAACAAGATTTTGGAAGGTGAGAGGATGCCTGAGGAATAGAGAAGGAGTGTGCTGATACTGTTTTTTAAGAATATGGGAGATGTGCAGACCTGCAGTAACTACAGGGGAATAAAGTTGATCAGTCACACCATGAAGTTATGGGAAAGAGTAGTGGAAGCCAGGCTGAGAGAAGAGGTGACCATCTGTGAGCAACAGTATGGTTTCATGCCGGAGAAGAGCACCACAGATGCATTATTTGCTTTGAGAATGTTGATGTAGAAGTATAGAGAAGGTCAGAAGGAGTTGCATTGTGTGTTTGTGGATCTAGAGGAAGCGTACGACAGGGTGCCGAGACAGGAGTTATGGTATTGTATGAGGAAGTCAGGTGTGTCAGAGAAGTATGTGAGGGTGGTGCAGGATATGCATGAGGACAATGTGACAGGAACGACAGACTGGTTTAAGGTGGAGATGGGACTGCATATAATCTGAGCCTTTTTCTGTTTGCAGTGGTTATGGACATGTTGACTGACGAGGTCGGACAGGAGTCTCCATAGGACTATGATGTTGTGGATGATACTGTGATTTGTGGTGAGAGTAGGGAGCAGAGTGAGAGATGCTTGATTGAGATAGTTTGGACATGTGCGCAGGAGGGACATTGGGCATATTGGTAGAAGAATGCTGAGGATGGAGACGGATGATCCACTCTGGTGACCCCTAAAAGAAGCACCCGAAAGAAGAATATATATATAGGGTGTAACAGTGCACAAAATTCACGGTATGGTACGTACCTCAGTTTTTAAGTTCAATTTTGGAAATCTGAGGAAACTTGCTGGTGTAATTTTCCTGACTATCACGCACTACACACATACGCTAGCCTATGAATCTAACAAGAAGTATTGGATAAATTCATTAGGAATCAAAATTAAAAATTATTTTATATTAATATATTAATATGTTGTGAGGTGCAGTTACCAGCATGACACCAAAACAGGTAGTAGTAATGGCTACTTTTTACTTGAGTGAAAAAGTGTAGTCATTACTTTAACTTTTACCAGTCTAATAAACATGAGTATCTGTACTTCCACTTGAGTAAAGGATGTAATTTCTGGGCTGTACTCACTTTTGTTGACAGCTATTTTGACAATAATGGCTGTATGTTGGGTTATTTTCAGAGGACAGTAAATCTATACTGCTATACAAGCTGCACATTGACTACTCTAACATATATCCAAGTTTTAATTCTAAAGTATTGTCCCTTAATAAAATGGTTGCTGAAATGTGAGGGGTGTACTCACTTTTGAGATATTGTATATATTACGGCTGTCAATCTATTTAAATATTTATTCGCAATTAATCACACGATTGTCATGAGTTTAACTCATGATTAATCACAACTATAAGACTTCTCAACGTACCTTAAATTAATACTTTTTAAGTTTTTATACTCTAAACAACATGGGCATTGACAAATATTGATGCTTTATGCAAATGTATGTTTATTAATGGTGAAACCACACTCAACATTGAGCATGAAGACAAAATATTCTTGTAAATGTTTTAAAGTAATGTGTTTTAAATTATGTATCCACACGGGCTGTTTTAGTTGGCTGGTGTGTAAATCATGGCGGATTTTGGTGCTCGATTTGAAAAAAAAAAACCTTTATTATAATTTTTTTTATATCTGAGTACAGAAAGAACATTATAAATAAATGTGTGTTGCTTTGAAGGTTTTAATTTAGCCTTTAATATTTTTTTCTATATTTAATAAAAATAAACTTTCTTTCAGCTTCTCGCATCAGGGGTCAATTTGGCACGTTTTTATGCTGGATGCCCTTCCTAACGCAACCCTCCCCATTTATCCAGGCTTGGGACCGGCACTAAGAGTGCACTGGCTTGTGCACCCTAATGGCTGGGGTAGCGCTCATATATTCACACAAGGTATAACGCATACACCATATAACTCATATTTTCACTGAACACTGAAAGCTGAGAACATGACTACAGTTAATTTGACAGTATGACAGTATGGATTTGAATAAAAAGAGTGGAACTGAAAACTAAGACTTGGGGCACACCATGGGCGACATAAGCAGTGCCTTTCTGGACAAAATCAGTTGACAAAAGTCATGCCATATCGAACTGTCTATGTTTAAACCTCTTAAATGAGAGTATGTAAAATCCCTGCACAATAAGAAAGCAGTTCTTTGCATCTGCATGCAATAAATTTGAATGCCCATGGCATGACTATCAGGGGCTAAAGCTGTTTGTAAACTCCAAAACAAAAAACAAATTAAATGTAAAAAAATAAATAAATCCAAAAACATTGCTTAATCTTCCTAGGACACTCGGTACTGTTACGGTGCAGAGTAATCTTTTAAAAAGAGCGATTTGATTTCATTATATTGCAGTGTTGCCAGGGTGGTTTTGCCATGGCCTACTTTTCTCAATGTTTTTAATACTGGTTCATTAAAGTCTATTGAAAGATGTTCCTTTTAGTGCATTTTAAAACATTAACCATACTGTGTGTAGGGAACAGTTTGTGCATATTTGGAGAATAGGATTCATTTTGCGTTTTTTTGGGTTTTTAAGTCGAAGAAGGAGTTGGCAAACATGCTCGTTACATAGCTTCAACACACACACACACACACACACACACACACACACACACACGCACACACACGCACACACACAAAAACAGACCTGGAAATCAAACTGTCACTTTATGCAGTGACAAGCAACCATTTTATATTTAGACCACCCGCAGGCAGGGGAGGTCTCACAACGACACATTCAATAGTATGTTCTGTCTTTTACCACAGTGTCCCCTTGATAAGTCCTTCTTATAAGCCTAGCAAAAGTCTCTCTAGTGATTGACAAACAAATCATGAATAAGAGAACTGTCACTCCAAGGGAGATTCACATGCACCTCCACACAATCATCAATTGTATTATATCTCCATTGTTGACAGCAACATCCAAACAGTTTTCTACACCCACAGTTCCTCCAAGTTATGAATAGGAACCTATTCTTCTCTCCATGTAACCAAAAATATTTTTTTAACTTGAGCTTCTTCTCAGAAACAACGTTTGTGTGTCTCAACTGAGATTTATTTTATTTATTTTTTTAATATTTCAAGTCACATCATACATCTGACAATATTGAGAATTCAGCCAGTCAGATTAAATTGTATTTAATTCCTTTTGATTCACAAGTTTGCACATAAAAAAAAATGGAATTTTGGAATGGAGAGAAGCTGTTAGTTAAACAAGGTCAAGTTCTTTCTATTGCTTGCTCAATCTTATTCAAGATTACTGATGTGAAACATGAGCGTACATACATGCAAATTGTACCTTTAAAAAAGTCTCAGTTGATGCTATTCTATAGACATATATGCTTAATAGAAAAGGGTAATATGCACAACTATCAGCAAGTAATAACTTGTACTCTTGAACAACCAGTCATCTTTTCGTCTCTGTAGGCAGAAACAATAGTAGCCATTCTCATTAATACTCCCAGTGCTTCATTCTGTATTCTTGAGATCCTGATGCAAGACTTGACTCTGATCATTAGAGTCTTGTATATGCTGCATGTTTACTAGCATAGTGACATTTACTACTGTGTTTCTGTGTCAGCTGGGCACCACTAATGCTTTATTCTACAGCATCACTGTGCATAAGCCAAAGGGCTTGTCTGTCTTTCAGTCATTAGCTGTGGTTTTATTCACATGCAATAAAATTACTTCATCTGCACTAGAAAATAAGCAATTTTAATTCTTAGGGTTTGACTCCCATCTCATAGAGAAATACTGCACAGAGGACATACAAGCAAATATTGTAGTAAATAAATAAATAAATAAATAAATAAATAAATAAATAAATAAATAAAAGCAGTTTTATACATTTTAGCAGCATAATGTTTGGTACACCAGGACATGGAATAGTTCTACACTATTATTTTCTCCAAGGGGAAGTAAATTAACCTTTTTCAGCACAGTCAGTGAGCTTCCTATCTGTAATCTTCCTACCTGCTTGCTCATGCCTGCATGAAAGTAAAAGGCTTTCATTTGCTCAACCTTTTTTTTTCCCTTCTTAGGACTAGTAAAAATCCCTAGTTTTAGCAGCATGCCCTGTGAACTTTTCTGGCAAGCTTTCAAATAGTAAACAGTACACCTATTTACGTATATCTGTTTAGAATTGTTTTATTGTCTCTGTCTGCACATTAACTACTGCAGCTGATGGAACAATTGTGTAATTGTGTTGCTCCCTAAAGATATTGAATGCTAACTTAATGGTATATGACTAATGTGCTTTTGTTGATCAGTAAAATTAGTATGTGAGCTGGAATGGATAAGAATTGAGGAATTGAAACTGACTGAAACATATGGCATGCATCTTACTATAAGGTATTCATGAGGATTTCTCATAGTCAGTAAGTTATTCCTAAAGCCAGTCGCCATCAACATTTAATTCAAGTTAGATCTAAACATTTTCTAACACTGTCAGAATATTTAGGCAAGTGTTTGTCATTCCCATTCCTCACCGGGCCACTAGCATTGCGGGCTTTGAATTTTTTTATCCTAAATTTCCCAAAACTAGCTTTCAGAACCTCGGCCAGCATTTTGTTTTGATAGCTAAGTTGGAGAAAATTCAGCACAGGTGGCCTAAAAGAACAAATGGGGTAGAAATTAACAAATTAGTGTGCAGAGATTTCCTTATTTAGAAAAACACATGTGCTTGTAAACAGTGTACTTTCATGGGGGAAAATATACAGTATAAAGCATTTGACAGACAAGCTAAGATAAGCTCTGGCATATAACTGTCCTTTTCACTGTAGACTTCCTCTATACTCTAGAGAGCCCACACTGGCATGCATGGCCTTGAAACTTTCAAAAGC
This sequence comes from Silurus meridionalis, assembly GCF_014805685.1. Classification (NCBI taxonomy): domain Eukaryota; kingdom Metazoa; phylum Chordata; class Actinopteri; order Siluriformes; family Siluridae; genus Silurus; species Silurus meridionalis. The sequence goes on along the minus strand of NC_060884.1, from coordinate 12,570,566 downwards.
TCTTTTTGATGGTGCAGCAAGCATTTTTCAATTAACTCACTTTTACAGAGACATTCAACTCTCTGAATATGTCAATACTAGCCTTGGCTTTCTTTGACCTTTGGGAGAGTTTTTTTACATTTTTTTTTACTTTTTTCATCATAACCTTCACTATTGTGTGCTAATACTGCAAATATGTGGAGGAGGTTTAAAAAAATAAATAAAAAAAACACAGTTCTACTCCAGCTGCTATTCGCTAGGTGCACACCAGCTCAAGGCTAAAGCAATGGAATCTGAAAAGAAAAGGTGGAGGTAGCGCAAGTGTACACACGAGGATGCGGTAGAGTTAAGCGGATTCATGTGCAGAGCTTAGAGGTTAACAAAATCTGCAGCAGCCAAAAAAAAAAACACCAGAATCAGAAGCTGTTCAAGTTCAAACCAAATAGCAGGGGAAATGAAGGCACATAGAGTAATATAAAGCCAATTATTAGAAAAACAATTTAGGGTCAAAAGTACAGAAAATAAATATATCAGTGACTAAAGAACCATTAGCTTAGCCTAACTGTTGAACCTGCAACACTTTGCAGCAATAACTCTGACAAATGGCTTTTAGATAGAACAGGAGTAGCAGGTGTAAAAGCAGTCATTACACAAAGAATGAGTGCTGGACTCCAGTGAAATACTGAGGCATCTGGTATTCGGGTTTGCAGATCATTTTAAGAGATTATTTTCCCTATTTTTCTTATAACACAGTTCCTGCTGACACAAGTTTTAGAAAAAGACACTAATTTGGACTGTAATGTGTATTCTCAGCTTGCGTTATGGGTTCTGTGCAAGGTACCATGCCATTAAACAGGCTCAAGTCTTTGTTTTAATTCTCTGAGTGAATCTGAAACCAGTGCTCACAGTCAGCCCTCTCACCAACCACATTACCATTGACTGTTTACCCAATTACTCAGTCAAAACGAGTCCAATAGTGGAATTTCACAAAGAAAAGTCAACATTTACATACTAGCAAAAACACATGTTAAGCTGTAAAACACTAATAATTTATAATTGCCACACAAAACATGGGGAACCATTTTATTCGTATGTAAGACATTTTGCATTACATATTATTAGGGGCTTCATAAAATTAGCATTATTGTATGAAACAGAAAATATTTGCCCAAATTATGTCTCCGGAAATAAGTACGTTCATGAACATTTCTTTTAAAAAAAAAAAACAGTGTGGTATCCGCACAATGTCGCTAGAGGGTCAAAACCGGTACATTGATTGCTCAGGAAGAGGGTTCGGGACCACACGCCAGCCCATTTAGCTCAAGAAACGGTAAAACTTGCGGATGACTCTAGACTCTGGAGGTGAGTCGCCTTAGGTGGAGGATATGTTAAGAACGACTAAGCTCACGACCAAAGTTTTTCATTACATTCGTATTTCTGCGCAATAATAATTTTATGAACGCCCCTCATTCTCAGTGTAGCCTTTTTATACCAGCTGCATAAACCAGCTGCATAAACCACCTGTAAACTCAACCTGCCACAGAAGGAAAGGTTTGTCTTAAGATATTGGAATATGTAAAATAGAAAGATCATTTTGGTTTTGGGTAGTGAGTTAAAAGTTCTAGACTATAGATCAGAAGGTTAAGAGTTCCAAACCAGCAAGCTATTAATGTTAGAATATTAAGAAAGCCTGTGCTGATGTATCATTGCCATGTTCTATTCCAATAATCTTAGTTTTGCTAAGAAATTACAAGATTTGGGTTTTTCTTATTTTAAAAAAGCAACACATCCTCTATCTTGGTGGCTCGTGCATTTTTGCAAAACTTACTGGCCTTTATGCAGACATGGACTCGCCGGTTGTGCAACCAAAAAAATTGTTTGCTCTGTTAATGAGATATCACAAGTTCCACTTCTAACAATGTCACATACATTTGTAATTGGGAGTCAAGAGATCAAAATTGGTCATGCCCTCTGGGTGGTAGGGGTTCCAGCGACACTAAGCAATTGTGGCTGATGGATGCAGATGAAGGCCAATAACACTATCTGTTAAATGTGTTACACTGAACAGAATCACAGCATGAACTGTACCTCAAAAAACACATGGGGTGTTTGTACCAACCTGTCGTGTTGTTAGTTGTCTTGGTGGAAATTGACAAAATCATATTAAGAGAAAAAATGGGGGAATTTCTTCTTACAGAAAACATTACCATATCCACAGTGTTGCATTTTCCATAGTGAAATAACATCGATTAAGATCCATTAATTAATGTATTAGCAACCAAAATATGTTACTATAGAAACAAAAACATATTTGAACAACCATATTAATATAATCTATTCTTTTTCACCAATACCTTAACCGTTGTATAATAATCAACACCTTCTGGCCAGATTTTTTAATAAATCTTTCTATTTTATTCCTTCCCTTAATCATCATTATCATCATCATCAATCTGTAAGTTGATATTTGTGCAGTAGGTTCCAAGTTTCTCCTATGTGACACTTGTGTGGCATGCTCGCTGTATCCCAGTGTTTGCTGCTAGCCCTGCATGTTTCATTATGTCTGGTGCAAACCGCATTAAACTGGCATGAAATCAAATTAGAATTATATGACATTCCATTGCTGTTTAACACTGTACAGTAAACACTACTGTGCATCATAGATATTTGTGTGCACCGTTCACTGGGATATGCTATAATCTCTAAAATATTCTGGCATATTAATACAAAAAATCAATTCTACAAATATCAAGTAATTAACACAGCCAATAATGTAACCTTTAAATTATATACTAGCGCATGGGTCTTTAATCGGGGGTCTGGGTCCCTGTTAGATTTGCAGAATTTCCTTTTACTATCAGGTGATTCTGCAGTCAAAATAATACAACTTAACAATTTATTAAATTGCAATATATAATATAACTAGTAATATGATTGGTTTCTATTAATATCAGTGGCTATGTTTGACGCATTTTGAATCAGGGGGTCCCTGCCTCATGTCTCTATTGCCTAAGGGGTCCTTGACCTGAAAAACCTTGAAGACCCCTGTACTACTGCATTGGATACTGTGTAAGTAGGATGTGGGGGCATTTACTACAGAGAAGACAGATCAATCCTTCTTCTGATTTAATCTACGTTTGTCAGCTGTGTTCAATATAAAATATGTTTCAATTGTATGTATAGTGTACATTCGAAATGAATATACCATCAATAAATGCAAATTAATGTCTGACATTTCAAACTGTAGTTGAGCAGATAGACCAATTACCTACTCTTGTAGTTTTGCACTCATATCCGATTTTCTCAGACACTCACACACACACACACACACACACACACACACACACACACACACACACACACACACACCAGTCTCAAAAGCAAAAGAACACAGTATCCTATAGATGACAGGTACCTGCAGTGCCATCTCTGTGCTTAGAGAACTAAGTGCACCTGAAACTAAAATACACTATGTTTTGTTGCTCGTTCCCTGGAGTTGCAATTCCATTAGTTTTTAAATGTTCAGGCCAATGAAGTCAGACTTTGATTTTTCTTTTGCCAAAATGTCAAGCTACAAACATTAAATATAAATATAAACTCACTTTTCACTTTATAAGGAAAAGCAAAGTGATACTTGGTAGGACCTTTGCTCAACAGCCTCATTTCTTCTTGGCAAATATTCCACATTTCCGTTAAGATTCTGGTCCATATTGACAGAATTACATTGCATAATTGCTACAGACTTGTCTGTAAATTAATGCTGTCAATCTCGTATTCTACCACATTACCCCCAGGCTCTATTCGATTTAGGTATAGTATATCGGTTAGGTCAATGAAGTACACTGAAGTCAGTGTCATGTTCAGGGAACCACTTGTACTTTGTGACATGGTGCACTATCATAGTGGATAATGCTGTTATGAGCTGGAAATTGTGAAATTGTGCCCATAACAGGATGCACATAGTCACCAGTGTCAATGTGCTGTGGCATTCAAGCAGTGTATTATCAAGAAAAGACTCCCCACACTAAAGCACATCCACCAGCCTAAACTGTTAACACAAACCAGGTTAGGTCCATGGATTAATGCTATTGATGCCTACATATACATTTCAAAAAATTTGAATATCTTTAAAAAATTAATTTATTTTATTAATTTAATACAAAAGGTGAAACTCATATATTATGTAGATTCATCACACACAGACTGATATAATTCAAGTGTTTATTTCTTTTAAATTTGATGATTATGGCTTACAGCTAATGAAAACCCAAAATTCAGTATCTCAGAAAATTAGAAAATGTGTAAAAGTTCAATATTGGAGACTCGTGGTGTCGCACTCTAATCAGCTAATTAAATCCAAACACCTGCAAAGGTTTCCTGAGCCTTTAAATGGTGTCTTAGTCTGGTTCAGGCTACACAATCACGGGGAAAGACTGCTGACTTGACAGTTGTACAGAAGACAATCGTTTTCACCCTGCACATGGAGGGTAAGACACAAAAGGTCATCGCTAAAGAAGCTGCTGTTCACAGAGGGTATCTAAGCATATTAATGGAAAATTAATTGAAAGGAAATAATGTGGTAGAAAAAGGTGAAATGAAGCCCATTCAAGAATTTGGGGAAGATGTACAAATAGTGGACTGCAGCTGGAGTCAGTGCTTCAAGAGCCACCACGCACAGACGTATCCATGGGCTACAATTGACGCGTTCCTTGTGTCAAGCCACTCCTGAACCAGAGACAACGTCAGAGGTGTCTTACCTGGGTAAAGGACAAAAAGGACTGAACTGTTGCTCAGTGGACCAAAGTCGTCTTTTTAGATGAAAGGAAATACAATTTAGCATTTCATTTGGAAATCAAGGTCCCAGAGTCTGGAAGAAGAGAGGAGAGGCACAGAAATTTGCACAGTTAGTGGTGGTTTGGGGAGTCATGTCTTCTGCTGGTGTTGGTCCACTGTGTTTTATCAAGTCCAAGGTCAGCACAGCAATCTACCAGGATGTTTTAGAGCACTTCATGCTTCCCTCTGATGACCAGCTATACGGAGATGCTAATTTCATTTTCCAGCAGGATTTGGCACCTACCCACACTGCCAAAAGCACCAAAAGTTGATTAAATGACCATGGTGTTGGTGTGCTTGACTGGCCAGCAAACTATTGTCAAGAGGAAAATAAAAAACAAGAGACCAAAAAAATGCAAATGAGCTGAAAGCCACTGTCAAAGAAACCTGGGCTTCCATACCACCTCAGCAGTGCCATAGACAGATCACCTCCATGCCACGCCGTATTAAGGCAGTAATTAAAGCAAAAGGAGCCCCCATCCAAGTATTGAGTACAAATACAGTAAATGAACATACTTTCCAGAAGGCCAACAATTCACAAAAACATTTTTTTATTGGTCTTACGAAGTATTGAAATTTTTTGTGAACTGGTGGGTTTTTCTTAAATGTGAGCCAAAATCATAAAAATAAAAATAAATAAACACTTAAAATATATATGTCTATGTGATGATGAATCTATATATTATACAAGTTTCACTTCTTGTATTGAATTACTAAAATTGATCAACTTTTGAATGATATTCGGTGCACCTGTACATTTATTCATCTTTTATTCCCACTTTATCTTGGTTAGGGTTGCAGGCAAAATAAAATTGGGTTCATAAACAAGTACAAGTATACAATAGTTTGCCAATTAAGCACATTTAAAAGTAAAATGAACACCAAAATCAAAACAACTGAATTGAACCCAGCTTCCTAGAACTATGAGGTGACACCTGTTTGTGCTCATGCTACCATGGGAGTATGGTGCTAATCACCACTAGAGCCATAAAAAGGAACATTTGTGCTAGCGTTAGCTTTAGAAAACTACCTGCATTACTGACCAGTTAGATGCAGGCAAGCATGTCTAGAAACATCTAGAAATTCAAAATTTAAAAGAAAAAAAAGATGCTACTAAACATCAAGATTAAGGTCAGAATATTGATTTAGATATCTAATAAGCAAGTCATAAATGTGGAGCTGTGTTTTTCCAATTTTCAGCCGTTTTTTTGCTTAACCCAAAGATAACACTATGGATATGTAATGGTTTAACAACCCATATAACCACAACATGTAAAAAACAAAACAAAAACAGACATGCAGTTCTGCAGTTCACCAACATCTTCAGAGCAGGCCAAATAATAAAGATATTACTCTATAAATTGAGCAAAAGTGTACACTGGAGAGCTGCTGTCAGCAGTATCCTTGCTTGAGTCTCAAAAGTTCACCACATTACACAAAACAACCACAAAGCAATTCCTGGCAAATGCCTTAGTTGTCAGCAAAAGGAGTTAATAGTCAACAACAGACTGCTCTTTCTAGTCAGTTGACCAATTTATGACAAAAATAATTATAAAATTCAAATACAGTGCGTTCAAAAAGTCAATCCGCAGTGGTCGCGTACAGTAGGCTGTGGGAAACTATTTGTTTTTTTGAAACTCATAATTATTCTCACTCATATATTTATTTATTAAATCTCGCACAGAATCACAATGTGGTTTTCTTGTCTCCGGAAAAGCCACTTGAAATTTTCCACACACTAAATCCATGTATTTATCTATTTATTTGCAGAGTCTTCTGTGTTACAGCATTGGATGTTGGTCTGTTGGATGGCTTTGGGGGTGAAGAAGAAGAGGAAGCGAGTGAGTACTAAAAAAAAAATAAGATGGTGGAAACTAAAGAAGGGAGACTGTAGTGTGAGATTCAGGGAAGAGGTCAGACTGGGGATCGGTGGTGGTGAAGAGGTGCTGGATGATTGGGCAACTACTGCAGAAGTGATAAGGGAGACAGCTAGAAAGGTACTTGGTGTAACATATGGAAAAAGAAAGGAAGACGAAGAGAGACGTGGTGGTGAAATGAGGAAGTGCAAGAAAGCATAAGGAGAAAGAGCTTGATGAAACAGAATTGGGATCGGCAGAGAGATGAGAAAAGTAGGCAGGAGTACAAGGAGATGCGGCAGCAGGTGAAGAGGGATGTGGCAAAAGCCAAGGAAAAGGCATATGAGGAGCTGTATGTGAAGTTGTACACTAAGGAAGGGGAAAAGTATTTGTACCGATGGGCCAGACAGAGGGACCAAGCTGGAAGGATGTGCTGCAAGTTAGAGCAATAAAGGATGGAGATGAAAATGTGTTGACTAGTGAGGAGAGTGTGTTGAGAAGATGAAAATGAGAGCGAGAGATGGGTGGATGATGTGTAGATGGTGAAGCAGGAAGAGGATAGGATTAGTGAGGAGAAAGTGAGAGCAGCAATTAAGAGGATGAAGAGTGGAAAGTCAGTTTGACCAGATGACATACCAGTAGAAGCATGTAAATGTTTAGGAAAGATGACAGTGGAGTTTTTAACAAGATTGTTTAACAAGATTTTGGAAGGTGAGAAGATGAATGAGGAATGGCGAAGGAGTGTGCTGCTACCCGTTTTTAAGAATAAGGAAGATGTGCAGACCTGCAGTAACTACAGGGGAATAAAGTTGATCAGTCACACCATGAAGTTATGGGAAAGAGTAGTGGAAGCCAGGTTGAGGAAAGAGGTGACCATCTGTGAGCAACACAGGCTTCATGCCGAGGAAGAGCACTGTGTATGCAATATTTGCTTTAAGAATGTTGATGGAGAATGTCTCTAGATTATGTATTTAACCCTTGTTCCCTGAGGGAACGAAACACATATGGAGTAAGGCAACGGCAGCTTCTGTAAAGGAGAAGGAGGCGCTGCAGGGACAACGGAGGTGTGGCATAAAGACGCAGCATCTCGTTCCCTCAGGGAACTTGGGTTACATACGTAACCTAGAGACGTTCAACAAGTGTCCAATCACGCCAGACTGACCAGTCCCTGCCTAGTGTGTGTCTGTTCAAACATGGCTAGCATAGGACAGGGGGGCCGGGAGTGGCACTGCGGTCCAGGTTATAGTATTGCACAAAGGTCAGCGGGGAAGACCAACCCGCAGCCTTACATATGTCTTGGAGGGGTACTCCAGAGGACCAAGCTTTTGAGCAGCCACACTCCAGGTGGAGTGAGCTCTGACCACAAAATGAGGCAGGAAGACCAGAGGATTTATAAAATGTGATGGCATTAACAATCCACCTGCTCAGAGTCTGCTTATTAGCAGGGTTGGCATTTCCTGGGAGGGAGAGGCTGACAGTGAGAGGCTGCCCTTCTCTGACCTTCCTGAAGGCCGTAAGGATGGCCACAACGTGGGCAGGGGAAAGCTGTGCACACAAAGTAGTCGAATCCCATATGGCATCAAGATAGCTGGTTATCTGTAATGGAGAAAAGAACACTCTTCCTGCCATTCAGCCGAAACCCCAACACCTTCATCTTGTTCTAGCACATTATCTGTGTAAAGCTGCTTTGAGACCATGTTTATTGTTAAAAGCGCTATACAAATAAAAATTTATTGAATTTAATTTAATTCATGTTGGCGAGAACGACATCTCGATGCCGGACAAACCAACTGCTCTGATTGAGATCAACCAATCGTCTATGTAGTTGTTTAATGCATTTTGTGAAGGTACGGGGCGAGAGGGCAAAGCCAAACCAAAAAAAGAAACCGATATTGGTAAGCTTCGACCCTGAAAGCAAACCTCAAGAACTTGAGGATCCTCGGATCCGATTTGAATCATGACCTGCTTGAAGATCAGCTACTTGAACCTGAGTCTCATGAGAGAGCGGTTCCGCTGACATAGATCTAAGATAGGACGCAACCCCTCCGTCCTTATTGTGAACTATGAAGTACCGGCTGTTGAACCTGGAATTTCGTTCTGATGGAGGGACCACCTCAAATGCCTCCTCCAACAGAAGAGTAGTTACTTCTTGTTTTATGACCAAAGCCTGCTGGCTTCACACCAGGGTGGGAAGGATCCTGTGAAAATTGGGCGGAAAAGACTGTAACTGAATCGAGTAGCCTCACTCTACAGTGTGCAGGACCCACTGAGACATGTCTGGAAGAGCTTTCCAAACTGCCAGAAAGTGCCTTAAGGGTATCAGACTCTCATGACTGACCTCTTGTGTGCCTACACCGAGACAGTGCCCTAAAACAACTCTAGGGGCCTCGAAGGAGGCGGCGAGATCTCCTGAAGGCTGAGGCCTGTTTCTTATTCTCCTGAAACCTCTTGACCAAGCTGTGCTTTACTTTTTTTTGAGACAAATGATTGATAGACAACACAACACACAGAGCACTCCGTGAATAAACAGAAGCTGGCGCTGCCTTACTCAATATGCGTGTTATACTTTCTGGATGGCCTGCGTCCAATTTTTATTTTTTTGACTGAATTTTGACGCAGCTCGAGTTCCTGAAAGAGAAGTATAGAGAAGGTCAGAAAGAATTATTGCATGTTTGTGGATTTAGAGAAAGCGTAAGACAAGGTGCCAAGAGAGGGGTTGTGGTATTGTATGAGAAAGAACTATTTGAGGGTGGTGCAGGACATGTATGAGGACAGTGTGACAGCAGTAAAGTGTGCAGTAGGAATGACAGACTGGTTTAAGGTGGAGGATGGACTGCATCAATGATCGGCTCTAAACCCTTTTTTGTTTGCAGTGGTGGTGGACAGGTTGACGGATGAGGTCAGAGAGTAGTCTCCGTGGACTATGTTATTTGCTGATTATATTGTGATTTGTGATGAGAGTAGGGAGCAGGTTAAGAAGAGCCTGGAGAGGTGGAGGAACGTGCTGGAGAGAAGAGGAAGGAAAGTCAGTAGGAGTAAGACAGGGTACATTTGTGTGAATGAGAGGGAGGGCAGTGGAGTGGTGCGGTTGCAGGGATAAGAGGTGGTGAAGGTAAAGGAGTTTAAGTACCTGGGGTCAACAGTGCAAAGTAATGGAGAGTGTGTTAAAGAAGGGAAAAAAGTGCAGGCAGGGTGGAGAAGAGTGGCAGGAGTAATGTGTGATAGAAGGGTATCTGCATTAATAAAGGGGAAAGTTTGTAGAATTGAGGTGAGACCTGCTATGTTGTACGGTTCAGAGATAGTGGCATTGAGTAAAATACAGAAGGTGGAGCTGGAGGTGGCAGAGCTGAAGATGTTGAGGTGTTCAATGAAAGTGGATGGATCGAGGATGGACAGTAGAAATTAGCTTATAAGTGGGGCAGCACATGTAGGACATTTTGGGGACAAAGTGAGGGAAGCGAGATTGAGATGGTTTGGACATGTGCAGAGGAGGGACATATGCGACCCCTAATGGGAGCAGTGGCAAAAGAAGAAGAGTCTTCTGTGTTACCTATCCAGAGCGCTCCAGAGTTTATTTTATTAAATAATAATAATATTATTATTTATTAAAATAAATAATAATAACAATTTTAATAATAATTCTATTGTGTTAAAACTGTAATAATTCCTTTTAATCTCTTCTGGTTCTTTGTGACTTTCTATTGGTAGCATGTTGTATATAGATACCATTAAGGACCAATAGTTAGATCACATGCTGGTGTCTACTGGACACTGTTAGGGACCATTTGGACGTCATTAAGCATCCAGATTCCAATAAAATTCAACAGTGGATTCTTCAGTTTGATAATAATGAACTAATGACTGTGTATATCATTAGTTCATCAATATCAAACTGAAGAATCCACTGTAATAGATACCAACATGTGATCTAACTCTTGGTCCCTAATGGTATAAATACTATACCTAAATGTATTTATATTTTATAAATATATAATATACATTTAGTAATAGTATTTATAGCAGAATAAATTAGATCGTCTGTGACAGTATCTTTTATCAGCAAGGTAGATTTAGTCTTATGCTGATGCATGTTACAAACACATCAGCTCCGACCAAGAAAAATCTAAAACTAATAACTAAAATCTCTCAGCCTGACTAAACTACAATGGTTCTAATTCGCTGTTTGATACATTACGTGCATATAAATATAGTACAACACTTATATTGTTTAGTCTTTACTGACCTCTGTTGGCGCATTAGAGATGGGTACAACGAGAATTCCTCAACATGCCAAATACATAAGGGTCTTTAAAACGTATTTATATATATATATATATATATATATATATATATATATATATATATATATATATATATATATACTCTATATGTATATATATATATATATATATATATATATATATATATATATATATATATATATATATATAAAATATTTTTATTTATTTTATTTTTCAACACTGTCTATATTAATTATCAAACTTTAAAGAAAAAAAATATATATATATATATATATATATATATATATATATATATATATATATATATATATATATATACATACATACAAACATACACATGAACACATACATACAAAACACATTTAGTAAAAAACAATGGCACATTAATATCCAAAATTAATATGTTTATCCAAGTTACCTGGAAAATAGATTCGAATCGGCTTCCTTCAAAAAACCTATAAACGGATTTCATATTCTGAAAAACTTTTCAAGTTTTCCCTAACAATATATATGAGTTTTTTCAAAGCCAAACAATGAGACAGTTTTTGTAACCATTGTTTAAAATGAGGGCTTTCTGTATTTTTCCGAAGATGAGCTAATACAAGTTTTGCTTGAAATAAACAGAATATCAACATTTTCTTATCCGAGCTAATAAAGGTGCACGTTGCAGGATACATATTTAGTATGCAGAGTTAAGGACACTTGGAAACGTTTTGTTTTAACATAAGGGATAAAAAAAAAATCTAAAAACTTTCCCCCAAAAACATTCAACTTGAGGGCATTTCCATATAACGTTCCTTTCTCTAGATTACATTTTATACATTGATCGAGAATGTGGGGATTAAATTTGTGTATTAATTCAGGAGGGATGTATACTTTTATAATCCATTTATATTGCAGAAGCTTGAATCTTATTTTCCTTGCAGTTAGTGTAGTAGATTAGTCTATAAAGTATAGAAATTTGCCTACCCCCATTGAAGTGGTTTAAAGTATCGATCTGGCAATAAAGAGAAATGATGTTGTATCTTGTTAATAAAATTCCTAATCTGGAGATATTTAAAAAAATAAATTGTTTTAGGTAGATCAAACTTTTGTTTTGATTCCTGGAAACTGAGCATATTTTCATTACAAAATAAATCTCCCTCCTTACACAAACCTTTTGCTGCCAAAATTCTGATTCCAGCATCGTGTGTCCCAGGTGTAAATTATTATTACCCCAAATAGGGGTAAATTGTGATAATTGAGGAACCTCTTCTTTGTTTTAAAACTTCATACCATACCACAATAGTATTTTTAACAAAGGGATTGGAAGTAGCGGTTTTCAATTTTGGTAGGGGTGCCGAGTACAAATACAGATTCAGGGGCAGTTGTCCGGAAAGACAGGCCTCAATCCGTAGCAAAGACTTTTTATCCGTGAACCAGAACATTGCTGCTCTTAGTTGAGCTGCCCAGTAATACCATTTAAGATTAGGCAGCTGCAACCCTCCACGTTCATATGGTAAATACAAGAGTCTCTTTCTGGGACGCCATTTTACCCAAATGAAATCGGAAAAAAGGTTTTCCAAGCAAGAGTTTGGGGAGTACATTCATTTTAAGTATATTAATTTGTCCAATTTCAGAAATTGGTAGAAGTGACCATTTATTAGTTGACTCAGTGAATAATTTAGTTATGTAATTATAATTACTGGGGGCCAAATTATATATGTCTGGGTTAATTTTTATGCCAAGATACAGAAAACATTCATGAGCATTCATAAATGGGGTTTGATTTGGGGGGTGTAAGACATTCCGATTCTTTAAGAAATAAAATCATAGATTTGGACTCATTTATTTTATAGCCTGAGAAAGTTCCAAATATTTTAATTTGACACAATAAACATGGTATGGATGTAAATAAGTTGGATAGAAATAATATAATATCATTAGCATATAAAGCTAATTTAATTTCAAGATTATAATTGTAATCCTATATATCTTTATTTCTTCATATTGCACTAGCCAAAGGTTTAATAGCCAATGTAAAAAGGAGCGGTGAGATCTCTGGCATGTGCCTTGTGAGAGCTGTAGAAAGGATATTACTCATAATCTTACAATCCAGGGTTAATGTGTCATGAATAGACCACGCGTCAGAAACCAGGAGTAAAGTAGAAGGGGGAGGGGGGGGGGGTGTAAAGGGGAATGTAAATGGGGAACAGGTGTTGGTGATTAGTAGGAGGGAGAGGCTGAGCGAGAGTGTTGAGTGCAGGATGGAGGCGTGGCTGGTGGTTCTCTGACATCATGTTAGTTCTCACACTCCAGTGTTCTGTATTGTTTTAAAGACTATAATCACACCCTGGATATCACCCAAATGAGGATGGGTTCCCCTTTTGAGTCTGGTTCCTCTCAAGGTTTCTTCCTCATAACATCTAAGGGAGTTTTTCCTTGCCACAGTCGCCACGGCTGCTCATCATAGATAAATACACATCATTCACCTTACTGTAAAGCTGCTTTGAGACAATGTCTGTTGTAAAAATAAACTTGACATGACTTGATCCAATGCAATTGAGTCTTCCTCAGACAGAGAGATTAACTGAGTCCAAGAATGTTTATAGAGAGGTGTTTTCCTTGGGGAAAATGATAACAGCTTTCCAGCTTTTTCTCCCTAGTCATAATATGTTTGTTTGAGTTTAGTCATATTAGCTAGAGCCTTATTAGTAGAGATGTCCTTCAATTGTGCTTTAAGCATCAAAAGTTCCTGTTGAAGTTCAGGAGTATCTTTTTTTTTGAGAATTTCTTCTTCTAAATTCTTAATACTTTACTCTAATTCTATCATTTTATGAGTGGCTCTATTGGTTTTGGAACTAGTTAAGCTGATCATTTGCCCCCTAATAGGCCTTAATTGCCACGCATCTTATTAAAGGTCTGAATTGTATTACACTCAAAAAAATAAGTACATTTGATTTTTTTTTTAAATCAAGAAATTCAGGTTTATGTAACCATTTTATATTTAGATGCCATCAAACTGTGTCTGTAAGAGTATATTTTAGAGATAAAGGTGCATGATCTGATAAAATACTACTACTGTATTTACAATTAGATATATATTCAATCAGGTCCTTTGAAATAAGAAAATAGTCTATTCTGGAGTAAGTATTAAAAGATTTGGAGTAGCAAGAACATTCTTTCCTTGCTGGATTTTAAAACCTCCAGATATGCATTAAATTAAGGTCCTTTATGTATTGATTTAGTATATTCCTACTCTTTGAATGTGAAGCATCAGTACCAGTAGAACGGTCCAAATTAGGATTTAAGGTGCAATTTATATCGCCACCAACTATTAAATTATCCTGAAGAAAGGACAGAATTAAGAAGAGATTATGAAAAAATGTTGTTTTATCTCTGTTTGGACCGTAAACAAGACTTCACAAGATTACAATACAGTGGAACCTCGGAGCTCGTGAGGGTTAGGGACCAAGACCGGTCGCGAGTTCCGAATTTTCGCGACCTTTTGATACGCCCCTTCCAACCCAGTAAAAACCCAAAGAACACTATACGAAATCGATTTAAATGAGTAAATAACACTATTTCACTCCATACATAATAAAAATAGTTTTAAAGCATTTTTTAGACAATTTTAATGAGATAAACCTTGATTAGAAATGTTAAAACTAGCGTTTTGAGCAGCTCGCGGTTGCTCACGAGCCGATCTGAATGAGAGTCGCCGGTCGGAATGAAAGTCGCGAGCATGCGAGGTCGCGAGCGCTGATGCCGCGAGCTCCGAGGTTCCACTGTATTCATAAAGCATCCTACCTGCAATAATTATCTTTTAGGTGGATTACGAATAGTTTTTAATACCTGTAACGGTACTGATTAATGTATCAACACAGCTACCCCTCTTGAACGTGAGCTATAGGATGCAGCTAAAACATGGCCCGGCCATTTTTTACGTAATTTAATAACTTCATCTGGCAATAAGTGTGTTTCCTGTAGAAACAATATTTTAGAAATGAGATATTTAACTCTATTCATCACTTGCTTTAATTTGATTAGATTACAGAGCCAACATTCCATGATGTCAGTGTGAAACTAAAAGCCATTGACATTTACAGCAAAATGTAATAATATACTGTATTTTTCGGACTATAAGCCGCTACTTTTTACCCACATTTTGAACCCCGCGGCTTAAACAACGAATCGACTTATTTACAAATTTTTCCTGGGTTTTTCCCGGTTTCACAAACTCCAAGCCAAAAAAACTGAGCGACATAACATTAGACCAATGACATTTCCGAACGGAAACGAAAAAACGCACCTCATCTGTGTTCTGAGCTGCACGGCATCGGGAGAAAAAACGTTTTTTTTTTTTTAAACGCACAACGATGCCAAAAGATAAACTCCTGAGAAAAATAGTTGTGAAAGGAAGGTGGAAGACAGTGAACAATGACTTACTTGGTAGGCTACTGTTTAGATACAAGTTGTTGTAACGCGTTGAGTCTGGGTTAAGGGAGAGCTCGCTAACTCCAGTTGCAACAGAAATCATATAAGCACAGACAGGTTTCCAAAACTCGTGCTTTTTTATTTTTCATGGCAACAGCGTTACGGGTTAGTCAAAGAAACTTAGAAATGAGCATCAGAAAATAATAAGGACATATTCCTCGGTCTTGCACACATGCAGTAATAGCGGAAAAATGTGGCAGCAGGCTATTCCCAAAATGCCGCTCTGCTCTTAAAGGAGCCACAACATATTTCGCCTGTGTAAGAGACACTGTCTCTCGTTAAAGCCTGCGTAAAGTTCATTAGTTTCAGTGCGGCTTATACACAGGTGCAGCTTATTTATGTTCAAAATAAAAATCTTTGTCAAATTCAGAGGTGCGGCTTATATATGGGTGCGCTTAATAGTACGGAAATTACGGTACACATTTTGAGTGTAATTATTATAATGATCTGAACCACTGTGCACCCTGTTCGTTTGGATCGAACAAAAATGTAGCGGACAATTGAAGTGTGTAAGTATACATGCATACATAGTAAGGCAAGAGAGAGGGAAAAAGGGGAAAGGAAGAGAATATAAGGGGGAAGAAATAATAAAAAAGAAAAAGCACATCCGAACTATACAACAAAATAACTTCCCAGCACATTTACATCAAGCCTTACATCATGAAATCCAAAATTACCAACCTTACTAGCTTACATTGTAGTGAGATTAAACACATGGAAAACGTAAAGAGCAGATAAAAAACCTTCAGCGTGTACAAACAACTGCTCCGCTCCTTCAGCATCCTTTTGCAGGCCAGCGATGAATTTGTTGTGTTGAAGAAGCGACGACGGTGTTCGTAGTTGGCTAGAAGTTTGGCGGGGAAAAACAAACCAAACTTAATCTTCCTTTTTTGAAGATCTCGCTTTACGTCGTCACTTCAACACCTCGGGTGATAAACCAGGAAAAAACATAATGCGATGGTTCTGGAACATTACCGTATCCTTTTCCCAAACTGCTCTCAATACTTTGTCGGCATAGTTGAGAAATTTTTAGTATAATTGCTTTTAGCCTTGTTGGTGTATTTCCAGTTTGATTACCACTGGGTAACCTGTGTGCCCGTTTAATGATCACTGGTGCCGGGAAAAAGTCCGCACCCAGAACCTGAGGGAGCCAGTTTTTTAAAAACGAGGATTATTTCCCTCAATTCTATTTGAAAGTCCCAGAATGCGAATATTAGAGTTCCAGCTTTTACATTCGGCCTAGTCAAGAGCAGAAGCAAGATCCGATACAGTTTTCTCGTGTTTGGAAACCCCGCCTTGAAGATCGTCAATGTCGGCTTCGGTTTGACCGACCCGGTTCTCTGTCTCGGTAAGTCTAAAGGTAGAGAAAGCCTCTATGGCTTCTTTCACGGTTGCCAATACCTCCTTGTACTGGGATAAAAATTTTCTCTTCAGACCGTTTATAGCCGAGAGAATTTCGCTGTTATCAGGTTGAGTTTCAGACTCAGAGTTAGCAATGGCTCCAGCTTGTATAACATCTGATTCAAAAGTGGATCCTAGATCATCCACAGCCGAATCCATGATAACTTTTTTATCTCTCATCCTCTGCGGTCACGAGGATATGCTCAATGTTTTGCAGAGCACAAGTCAAAAAGAAAAACAAGTACTTTGGTCATCAGGCTTGGCAATTATGGGAATCCACAGAGTGTTGAAAAGCACAACCTAACCGTAAGTCCTGTATTCATATTTTCTGCAGATTTTTCATTCCTGATGTTAAACAAATATACATTAGATAATGCAAAATACCTTTTAAAAGACTCTTGTTTGAATCTATATATTGGGAATTTATATCCCAGCGTATCCAACTGCATTGCATCTGCCTGTCCAATATACGACACATTTTGCATTTTCTTTGCTATTTATCTCAACAGAGAAAAATAAAGTACAGAGGAAACGAGTCATGAGTACTGTGGTGTGGAAAGCACAAACTTTTGAAATGCAATCATATATCAATAATACAGGCCTATTTTAAATTTGTCCATAGTTCTTTGGTAAAATGGACAAGACCACATTTAATTACTCTGAATGTATTGGAACCATTAAGTTTAAAAAATTAAGCCAATTTTTTTATTTTTTTTTATTTTTGCTATACAGTGAAGATATTTGGGTTTGATCCAAAAAGACAGGAACAATACATACAGTGAGGAAAATAAGTATTTGAACACCCTGCTATTTTGCAAGTTCTCCCACTTAGAAATCATGGAGGGGTCTGAAATTGTCATCGTAGGTGCATGTCCACTGTGAGAGACATAATAAAAAAAAAATTCAGAAAAAAAAAAATTCAGAAATCACAATATATGATTTTTTAAACTATTTATTTGTATGATACAGCTGCAAAAAAGTATTTGAACACCTGAGAAAGTCAATGTTAATATTTGGTACAGTAGCCTTTGTTTGCAATTACAGAGATCAAACGTTTCCTGTAGTTTTTCACCAGGTTTGCACACACTGAAGGAGGGATTTTGGCCTCCTCCACACAGATCTTCTCTAGATCAGTCAGGTTTCTGGCCTGTCGCTGAGAAACACGGAGTTTGAGCTCCTTCCAAAGATTCTTTATTGGGTTTAGGTCTGGAGACTGGCTAGGCCTAGCCAGAACCTTGATATGCTTCTTACAGAGCCACTCCTTGGTTATCCTGGCTGTGTGCTTCGGGTCATTGTCATGTTGGAAGACCCAGCCTCGACCCATCTTCAATGCTCTAACTGAGGGAAGGAGGTTGTTTCCCAAAATCTTGCAATACATGGCCCCGGTCATCCTCTCCTTAATACAGTGCAGTCGCCCTGTCCCATGTGCAAAAAAACACCCCTAAAGCATGATGCTACCACCCCCATGCGTCACAGTAGGGATGGTGTTCTTGGGATGGTACTCATCATTCTTCTTCCTCCAAATACGTTTAGTGGAATTATGACCCAAAAGTTCTATTTTGGTCTTATCTGACCACATGACTTTCTCCCATGACTCCTCTGGATCATCCAAATGGTCATTGGCAAACTTAAGACATGCCTGGACATGTGCTTGTTTAAGTAGGGGAACCTTCCGTGCCATGCATGATTTCAAACCATGACGTCTTAGTGTATTACCAACAGTAACCTTGGAAACGGTGGTCCCAGCTCTTTTCAGGTCATTGACCAGCTCCTCCCGTGTAGTTCTGGGCTGATTTCTCACCTTCCTTAGGATCATTGAGACCCCACGAGGTGAGATCTTGCATGGAGCCCCAGTCCGAGGGAGATTAACAGTCATGTTTAGCTTCTTCCATTTTTTTTTCACCAAGCTGCTTGGCAATTTCCCCGTAGCCCTTTCCAGCCTTGTGGAGGTGTACAATTTTGTCTCTAGTGTCTTTGGACAGCTCTTTGGTCTTGGCCATGTTAGTAGTTGGATTCTTACTGATTGTATGGGGTGGACAGGTGTCTTTATGCAGCTAACGACCTCAAACAGGTGCATCTAATTTAGGATAATAAATGTAGTGGAGGTGGACATTTTAAAGGCAGACTAACAGGTCTTTGAGGGTCAGAATTCTAGCTGATAGACAGGTGTTCAAATACTTATTTGCAGCTGTATCATACAAATAAATAGTTAAAAAATCATATATTGTGATTTCTGGATTTTTTTTTTTTAGATTATGTCTCTCACAGTGGACAAGCAACTACGATGACAATTTCAGACCCCTCCATGATTTCTAAGTGGGAGAACTTGCAAAATAGCAGGGTGTTCAAATAATTATTTTCCTCACTGTATCTCATACCTGGTGCTTCCAATTTCATTACCAGTTGTTGTCTTGGGGTTCAACTATTTGGACCAAGGTTTGTTGTTGAACACCATGGGTGTTCATTTGTTTGATGTGTAAACAGGTGTGAGTTCGAGTCTGAATGATGCAGTGTCAGATTTGTATATTTGCATACAAATGTTTGTACTGATGCTCATGGTAACTTCAACTGTTTGAAAATTGCTCCTAATGAAAAAAACAGATTTTTAAAGGTGCACACTTCTTTTTCTGTTCTGAATTGCTTGGTATTTCCCATTAAATCAAGGGCAAAAATGCCCTCACTCTAAAGGCAGGCTGTTGTTAGCCAATAGCATACCCTTAATTAACTCATTATCATGTGATCTGTCAAATTTAAACATCTAAAAGTAATGACTTCAAGTTCTGGAATCTCAAACTATCAAGAGGCAGTCAATGTGGTGTAATATAGTAAGTTAAATCTGTCTTTAATCACTTGTATTAAAATGACCTTGTACGTGAACAGATCATATGCCCTAATTGATGTCACAAAAAATTTACAATAACATGAAATGTGTAAAGTTGTAAAAACCTGAGATTAAATATCTTTAGCTTAGATGTATGCAAACCTTTGACCACAACTGTGGCTCTTTCAGGGAATCCAAGTTTAGGAACAACCTCAAATAATCATATATAATTTGTCAAGTTTATTTTAATTTGATCATGCTTTTCATTCATTCTTTGGAACTAATTTGTATTTAATGTTAATCGACAGGATCAAATAATTTGCCCAAGTGAGAATTGAATGCAAAAGACACATAGATGCCACTTTGTCTAAATAGAACAGAACAGTAGTCTCATCCTGTTATGGTAAACATCAGGATTATGTTTGAAATTTCTATATATTTCTACATTCAATAAAAATAAAATCTCTTTACATTCTGTCACGTGTGTGATAATGCAAAGCATGGAAAGAGACGTGTAAGCCATTTGTTCCAATTCAGTCAGAAAACACGCAACAATACAATTCAAAGTAACAATATATATATATATATATATATATATATATATATATATATATATATATATATATATATATAAAATTACTAACTGTTCAGTGCAAAACAAGATTACAGCTATATTCTGAATACAGTAAACATCTAGTCCACACTGACTAGAGTAAAGCCGAGAACACATTTGGTACCATATTCCAGTTTCATAATCAGTGGGACGGCTCACGCACACATTGTTACTATAACCTGCTATAGTGGAGTTTATCATCTTACAAAAGTGGAAGTTGTTTGGAAGTTGCAGTCAGAAACTAACAGCAAATTAAAAAGATCAAAATCTTGAAAATTCAACAAGAACAAAAAAAAAAAATCAGACTTACATAAGAAAATGATTAGCTCCCTAAGTATTGTTATTCTAATTCCTGTATTTGTGTTTTTTTTTCCTCTTGAACCTCTTCTGTACGTACAAACTCATAATTTGCTTACAACTATTGCCACATTTTGCCCATCATGTCTATGAGCAAGGCACCATAAAAGTCTAATGATCAGTTAGAACTCGTAGTGACAAGTTCTATAAACCTTGGCCACACCCACTAAAGAGACTGTGGCATTTCACCCAACATGACGAATGTTATTTAACACTATTGGCACAATAGCATACTGTAAACTGACACACTTTGGTGCTCCAAACTCTGTCCAAATGACATTTCATTTTATACATTCAGCAATTGTCTTTAAATAAACCTCTCAGTGATGATGGCTGAAGATTAAGTTTCTCCACTATTCTCCAGCCGGTCCAGTGTTTCGGTGCTGTGGCTCTCGGGTAGTGATGGGGAAGCCCAAGCAATAGAGGGGTAGGGACGCCCTTGCTCCAGGTTCACGTAAGTCACCTGCAGGTTAACATAGTGTTCTCCTTCCAGCATAGAGTGAATCTCTTGCAAACTTTTCACCAGCGTAGAGAAGGTTGGCCTGAAATCAGGCTCAGGGTTCCAGCACTGCAATAGGATACACCACCTGTAGGGATTCAAGAAATCACACTTTACACATAGTCAGTAAACCCCCCTTTATGTCAACACCCTTGAGTTATGCACAGACACATGGCAATGAGTGCTCACAACAACTGATTTTTAATCCTGCTATGAACTGAACTTCTGACTAAAAAGTTTTCTTTATTAATGTAACTATAAAAAGTAACAAATGAAGAAAACAAACATCTCTCAATTATAATAAATGGCAGTCCATGCAAATATTTTGACCTATGAAAATGATTAATAGTCCATATAAGCAACATTCAACAGTTATATTTTTATTCTATGATCATAGCAGATTTCCACGTTCTCTTACAGAGAGTCGAGGCAGTACTGAGGCTGTGCTAGTCGCCGTCCCTGTAACAGATACGATGTTATATCATAAGGGTCAACATCAGGATATGGACTCGCTCCTCTGGTCAGCATCTCCCACATTAGTACACCAAATGACCACTAGAAAACAGACCAGAGACAATGTGTCAGAGTTACGAGCTAAGATAATATTGTTTTAGAATAACATGATCACTATAAAGAAATAAAAGCACCAGTATATTGCTAACAATTGCAAAAAACATTTACAATAACTTACCACATCAGATTTGGTGGTAAATTTTTGAGTCTGTAAACTCTCGATGGCCATCCATTTGATAGGTAGCTTGGCTCGTTTGTGGTCTTGAATACTGTAATACTCTTTATCTAAGATGTCCCGTGCCATGCCAAAGTCAGCCACCTTGACGGTAAATGTTTCATCCAGCCTGGAACCACAATTGCACAAGACTTCAAATATGCAGTGCAATATCCTGCTTTGCTGGTGCTACTCTGTGATTTAATTTCAGTCTAGGCTGAACATGTCAGTGCTTTTCTTCATCTTCCTCGGAGAAAAATACAACTAGATTAACAATTTACTGTTTTCTTTTTTGCACCAAACTCCAAACTCTGCGGTCATCTGATTTAATAACTATCCATCAAACTACACAGTTCCATCACTTTCTATGCAGATGATACATTGCATTGGAAAAAAAAGTAATAATTTTTTAATATTATACTGCATATAAATATTTGGCTGCTGCTATTTGCTGTGTTCATTTTTTCTGCGTGCTTATCAACGACTGTTCCCCAAACACTTCCCGAATTGGAAAATAATGAAAATAGAAGCTTTAGAAAAGGCACTTCATCATCTGGGTCATAAATCCTCAACTATACACAGTGCCTGGGAAAGCATTTAAATGAATAAAGGATTAAAGAAGCCAGTATAAAGGCAGGTAAAGGTTGAAAACATTACCTTACAGTATACCGTATTTTCCGGACTATGAGCCGCTACTTTTTCCCACGCTTTGAACCCTGTGGCTTAAACAACGAAGCGGCTAATTTATGGATTTTTCCTTGGTTTTTCCCAGTTGACCAAGCTTCAAGCCAAAAAACTGAGCCCCATAACATTAGACCAATGAAATTGCCGACCGGGTTCAGGTGAACCAATGAAATACTTTATATTAAATCAGATGCGCTCCCACTGAATCGGGCCGCACCACATCATAAATATGGATGAGGTGCCTCTGACATTTGACCTGCCGCTCACTCGGACTGGCAACAGGAAATGCGAATCATTCGTCACGCTGAAAACAACCGGGCATGAAAAAACGCACCTGTGTTCTGAGCTGCACGGCATCGAGAGAAAAGATTCACCGATGGTGATTTTTAAACGCACGACAAAGCCAAAAGAGAAATTGTTGTGAAAGGAAGGAGGAAGACAGTGAACAATGACTTTCTTGGTAGGTTACTGTTTAAATACAAGCTGTGTAACAGACACTGTCTTTCGTTAAAGTCTGTGTAAAGTTCATTAGTTTTAGTGTAGACATATACAGGTGCGGCTTATTTATGTTCAAAATAAAAATCTTTGTCAAATTCAGTGGGTGCGGCTTATATTTGGGTGCGCTTAATAGTCCGGAAATTACGGTATTCACATATGCCTGGTATTTAAACCTTTTGGTTTTCTATAGATAATGAGTATTTATATCATTGCAAATAAATATATATGACACTACTAAGAGCAGCCAGAACATCACCTCATTTATACCAGTAACTCCTTAACAAACAATCCTTCCGGTTACCACACTGTGAACCTGAATAATCACTCACATGCAGTTGCGTGCTGCCAGGTCTCTGTGCACAAACTTCTTTTGTGCTAAATATTCCATTCCCTTAGCAACCTGAAGCCCAAAACCAATCAGGTCCTTTACAGTAGGATTCTGAAAAAAAGAAAAAGAAAAAAAAAAACATGAAAGTTATGTGGCTATATTTCCAGTATCAACCAGTAAAGCAAAACCTCCTATGTTCCATTTTTCTACATAGCAATGAGTGTCTATTTAAGTCTGGTCACCTCTTTGGCTTTATAGCAATACAGTTATAATTGGCTGCCCACGACCCTGTCACCAGTTCCTTCCTTGGACCATTTTGATAGATACTGATCACTGCAGACTGGGAACAGCCCGTGAGAGCTGCAGTTTTGGAGATGCTCTAACACTTTGGATGTTTTCCTCAATTTTCCATGACAGACCTGGTGTAACTCCTATTTGCCCAGACATGCGTCTTCAGTACAGTCCACCTATGTTTTATGCAAGATGCCATCTCCCATTTACAACAAAACATGACTCTGCCACCCCCATGCTTCACAGTTGAAATGGTGTTCTACAGATTACAAGCCTCAGACTTTTTCCTCCTTTTTTTCCACCTGGTCAAAAAACACTCCCCCGAAATAAAGATGCAATCTTCATTCTGACTTTTAATGCTGGCCTCAGAATAGGGGCTTTATTGCACAACAGCCTCTCTGGTCATGATGATGAATACAACAGATTTTCTTTGCTGTTGTTTTAGAGAACAGTTGAACCTACTGGTCTTTCCAACATACATTTTATAAAGATGCTAGTGGTATCTTCAGTCATTTTCAATTTTCTCAATAGGAAAATAACTTGTGGAGTCTTTGCCTATGTATAAAAGGCACTAGCTTTTCAGCAAGAGGTGGACTAAAGATGAACCCTTGGTTTTGACAATTGGTCAGTCAACTTGGTGTATCAATGCTAAAATTGTGACCCACTAGAATTGTGTTACGGCTGTTAACAAAGAAGACGACTTAAGTTACCCGGCATTAGAAATGCATGGTCAAATAAAATATGTGGATTTATAATATTCATGTCAATTCTAAATTTGGAATACTTAAGCCTTAACTGTATATAAAATCGTGGAAGAAACACACATCAATTCAATACACATAACACAAATCCTTATATATATTTGAATGAAGGCAGGAATGTCCAATAAGAGATGGAGGTCATGTATCAGGAGCTAAAAAAAAGTTTCACAGGTTTAAAAATCAGTCATTTGAATAGTTGCTTCAAGCTATAAGTGCCTGTGATTGCTGTTCATTTGTATTCTAGTATTACAGATGAGCTGAAGAAGTCAATTATGGAAAATACAACAACAACATCTAGCCATCCTTACCCTTTCTTTAGAGCGGATAAAGTGCCGGAGATCTCCATGTTTCATGTATGGCAGAACCACAAGAGGAAGGCCTTCAGCAGGTAACAGGATTCCCAGCAGTGACAGCACATGAGGGTGGTGAAAGGCTTTCATCAGGATGCCCTCTTTTAAGAAGAGCTCCACCTCTTCCACATCTGTAATTCCTGTAAATACACAGCCTTCATATCAAACTATAATCGCTTTCAGTTAAACTCTACAAATATAATTAATTTGTAATACAGTGGAACCCGTTTATGTCGATGTCCTAGGGGGTCGCCAAAAAGCATCGAGGTAACCGATGATCGAGATAAACGAAAATCAAAATGGCGGCAATATATTAACGTGCTTGAAATTTCTTTATGTACATGATGTGCGTTAATAAATGAGAATGTGCATGCACGTGTTTTTGAAGGTTTTTTTTACACAACAGCATTGCCGCGATTTGTTGGATGAAGGCATGCTATAAAAATACATACAGTACGTTTATCTGTCAGGAATCCACCTGCCACGCCCCCTTCGGCCCCCTTCAGTGTGTCAGGTGCTTTCTCGGCCGCTTTCTCTGAAGCTCTCGGCTTCAATCGCGCACATATGGTGCTCGTTTAGCATCATCACCAGCTCCTATTTAAACTTCCACACTCTCACTGTCCGTTATTGTTGGTATATGTTGGTTCATGGCGGTCGTTGTTATCGCTCATGCGTATCCCGGTACGTGTCTTCCCACCCGCACTCTCGCAACGGCTGCTCTTTTCTTCCCAAAGCCGCACCGGGCCCCTACTAACACTACGAACACATCGACATAACCGATAAAAAATGCTTAGAAAAAGCGAGAATTTGGCGGTTCCACTTCAAAAACGTCGACTTAATAGGGTTGTCGAGGTAACCGAGGGCGAGATAAGCGGATTCCACTGTAGTTTATTATAAAAAACAATAATTGATTAATTTATTTTAAATTGTACATTATCATTGTTACATAATTGAGTACATTGTTAATATTGAAAACTTTCTTCAAGAAATATTAGACACGTATTTGTTAATCTAATATTATAAATATAATATAATAATATTAATAATCTGAATTCACTCACTGTTTAATGACTTCACTGCACAGTGAATTTCATGATTCTCACAGTCTTTAAGGTAGCCGTGATAAACTGTTCCAAAATGACCTGCAGAGATCGGAGACATAACGAGATGGAAGGGGATGTCAGATGAAAGTGGGGTTTATATGACAGTGAATGAAAGATAATGACAGAATTAAAACGTGAATGAGAGAGAATGACAACTCAATACAACTAGATAATCTAGAGCGATAAGCATTAAAATGTTAAATACAGATATGCTGACATGTACCTTTGCCAATAATGTCGTCCCGCTGGGTACTGAGCTGCTCAGGAGGAATCAGCACATCCTTTACCTCCTCCAGCAGTTCAGGCCGCAAGGCCGACAAGCAAATGGTCTGTGGTGACACAAGAGGAAGAGCGGCAGGATCTACACCACTGGCGTACATCAATCCGGAGAATGCCATGCCCGATCCACGAGAGTTATTAATGGACAAATCTAATTTATAGAAAAATTGGTTATGGCTGTAGACTTTACACAGGGATAATTGTAGTGCTGTGTATGTTTAATCAAAATGTAATGTAGTGTTTAATTTGTTTTTTTTTATTTGTTTTCAATCAAATGTTTGACAATTTTCTGCAACCTTACTCATGCCTGTGATCCTAACATACTCTCTAATGGTTTAAAAGCTTTTTACTAGTGTGTCAGAATCATGTTCATTTTACTATGAATTCACTATTTACTATGAAGTAAAATCTAGTAAGGAGATTTGAGTGACCATTATAATAGCATCTACTTTACCTCGTCTGTAGTCTCCCATAGGTGACACTTCCCCATTGCGGGTGGAAAACATCGACAAGCGTAGCTCTGCCTCAACAACTGTAAAATGATTGCTAATATTAACATCATTTATTTGTATATGCCTATTATTTTAATTCCTGCCAGGCAAACTTTTTCACCTAACTTAAATAACAATCAATCCAGCTGGCTGATTTCGTTTAAATGATACAGTATGTTATGTCAGCGATTAGCCTTTAATGCGTATGTGGCATCACATCTATATTTAAATAGCGTTTTACTTAAAATTACATTTTTAACAACTGGATTTAGAACATAGGTTCATAACAATAGGTAGCAGAGTCCTTTATCTAATGCTGTAAGTAACAAGTATCCTGCAGATCCTTAGAATGAACCTAAAATCTTTAGCAGTTACCAAATATAAAGCCTTACCTTTTTTCCTTTTGCGCAGATGGGTCATTACTGCGAATGCTAAAGCAGCCCCTACTGCTATTGCTGCAAAAATCCCTAACACAATGGCAACAGGGAGGATGTCTTGGGAATATGCCACTCGGCCAACATCAAATATCTCCCCGTTCAGTGACACCTATAATGTTTGAGAAGAACTATTTTAAAATGAAATATTTGTCTTTTGCTCTAGGTTAAATTCAACTTAATAAATATGAACAAGAACAAATCTTTATGTTCTATACAGAATGGAGAAGTTGATGCAAATTCAGTTTCTACTTACTTGACCTTTTACCTTACCAACACGATATCTCGTAATACTCAAAAATAATGATTTCAAAATGGTTGGTTCTCTCACCATGACTGGTGCCCCCTCTTTGGGGATCACAACACTTTTAGGGATTCTGCAGAAGATTTCATTTTCCCGGACCTGAGCGTTGCAGTTCACACCATTTATAGTCATGATGATGTCCATGCAATGGCTCACCAAGCTCAGTCTCTCATGCTGAGGTCGAAAACAACAATCACATTCAGTAATAAGCACTTTTAACAAATAATGAACATATCATTTGCCTAATTTGATAAACATTCTTAAAAAGAAGATAGTTTTAAATGCAGACACACATGAAGTGAGACTCTGTCCATTCCTGGTTCGAGCAGAAGCATGTGGTCATCATGTTCAAAGGGAATTGGCTTGCCATTGGGGTAGCATTGAAAAGGCAATGAGATAATATTTTTAGCTCCATCCATGTCCACTGAGAGGACACCATCTGAATCCTCACATGCTGGTGTCACACATTCCATCTGCGTTGGACTCACAGAACCCCCGCACACCTGAGGAATTTCAGCTGAGTTCATATTGGTGGCACAGTACAAATAAGTTATGTAAAAAACAGCCAATGTCTTAAAATGCTTACACTTTGGACAGGATTCGAGTTCTTGGGATTGTAATGAATTGTAGTCTGGGACACGGTGTCCAGATTTTCCCCCAGTATGATGATTCTGGAACCTCTGTATACAAAGTCAGCCAAACCAAAGCATATTTTAGGACCTAGAATTCGCTGCATTTAAGAGGTCTACTTGATACACTATTCAGGCAAATGTGTGTGGATATCTGACCATCAAATCAAAGTCTGTTCTTTACCAAAATGTTGGCACAATGTTGGAAGCACACAGTTGTGTAGAATGACTTGTAGAAAACGCTGTAGCATTACAAATTCCCACACCATACCCCAAAGTGCCAAAACACATTCCAGCATAACAATGCTCTGTGAACAATGCAAGGTTTATGACACAAAGGTGAGAGGAAAAACTCGAATTGCCTGTGGACCCTGACCTCAAGCCCACTGAACACATATGAGATAAATCTGGATGTTAAATGCAAGCTAGGACTACTCATCTGACAACAAAGCCTGACACTAATGATCTTGTATTTGAGTGAGCACCCCAAAGCCATCCTTCAAACTATAGTGGAGAATAATGGGGGTCATTAGAACAACAAGGTGCGACTAAATCCAAAATGAGATTTTAAAGCCATATACAGCTGTGAGAAGGAGGTGGCCACATACTTTTTCCCATATCACCTATATGAGTGAAAATTGTTTTTGTAAGTTCATATTACCAATGTTATGCCTTTGTTGTGGATCCATGGCAACAAGCACTTTAGTTTGCTTAAGTTTGTTTCGGTTTCTTTTTCAGTCTTGTTTTCACCCCATCTTGTCATGAGTGTATTAATCTGTTTTAATTTGCATTAATTTTAAGTAAACCTATGTCTTAAAAAAAAATAATACTGTGCATCCTTTTTCCTAGGCTTGAATTTACATAAAGTACATGCAAATACACAGTATAAAAAGTTCTTAATGTGTAGATTATAAGTAGTATTAGTATGACATCTTATATATAAAAATATACATACATACATACATACATACACACATACACACATACATACATACATACATACATAAATACATACATACATACATACATACCCAATGTAATCCTGGGACTCACCTGCTAAAGCTGCAGTTAGGCTTCAGCTCTTTCACTGTAGGATTCTCTCTGTAGCTGAATTGTTTAGATTCAGATATAACTGATTTGTCAATTAGAAGTGTCACATTCACCTCTGTCAGATTATCCACCCCCTCGGACATGCAGACTACAGAGGACCAGGTCCCATTGTTAGAAGTGCTATTAAAAAAAAATGCTTCAGTTCATGACAGAAGGCCAAGGATAAAGTATATTGCATAATCAGAAACATAATATATTGCTGAAAACCTTTCAACAGGGCAGTTCTTATCTCCTATTCGAACTGTTCTTGTCTGTCCAGCATCCAGGTGTTTCCCTGACAGTGTAATCCTTGTGCCTCCAATCTTGGGCCCGAAGTTGGGACTGATATCCATGAGAACTGGTTTCTAAATAGAAGAAGAATAAAAAAAATACTTTTTTTAAATTACATCAGGGTCATTACTGCAGACTTTGTACAGGCTCACAGCCAAATCAAACACAACACAGTGAATATCAATACAGCTACATTTGTTTAGATTCTGTTGCATTTTTTTGTCTGATTTGGGTCGAAAGGGATTAAAAAATAACCTTTTCTTACCACAAAGCTGAAACCTTGCAAGCGTGCTTGTCCAGAAATGGAGAAACCACGCGCTGTTCTCTCCTCATTCACATTAACGGTAATCTCTGCGGCTTGCGTCACATCGGGAGACTGAGCAAGCATCTGGCATACAAGCCTGAAAAAAGTAAACAGGATATGAGTTTGTTGTTGTGTGCGTGTACTGTATGTATATGTATATGTTAAGGTGTGTGCACTACTCACTCTGTGCTTTTACTTTTGCTTGGTATTATGGAGCAGCTGGTCTGTCCCACACTGACTTGGTGAGTAGATGCAGTGATGGCAGGCTTCATGGGAGATTGTAAATCCCAGCCACACAGTGTAATCTCTGTTTCACCATCAGGTGGTGCAGTGTTTGGAAAAACCTAAACAAAGATTTTGGAAAAACACTGAATAACAGATTTCAGAATTAATCCCTAAACAAAAGATAATAATAAAAAAACAAACAAAAGTTAAATGACCATTACTGTGCCATCCTCTGAATAAAGAAATCAATAGATTTAACTTTAAAATTTAAACTTTAAACTTTTCTTGTACCATTTTATATTATATATATAATATTTGGCCCTGGTATACAGGAACCATGCAGACATATCCAAATGATGATTCAATCTCGCCTGACAAAAGCATGATTCTTTGCAATGTAATGACAAAATGGTTCCCTCCCTCTCAATAAAAGCAGGATTCTCTACCACCAAGTCAAAACTTGATTCCCTTCCACTCGCTGAGAACATAATTCCCTTCCCCCAGTGACATCATGATTCCCTCACACTCAATGAGAAAAATTTTTCCTTCTCTCAATAAGAAGGTGGCCACTACCCAAAAAAAGCATAATTCCCTCCTAACCAATGAGTATGATTCCAAGTGATTTTGTTTCCAGGCAATGGGACTATAATACACACATTAGTGTGTATTAAACTGGTCCTTCATTTAATCTCAATAATACCATAGTTACCAATGTACAATGTATTAACACCACAATTCTTTATGTATGATTTATTCAGTAATAAATGAACATTCAGGATAATTTATATGAGTGTGTAACATGCTCCTGAAAGAGAACTGAATATGTTATATGAACATGTCTAAATCAACAACCTAGTTGTTTTGACAAGCCTCCTACATGTTTTCCCAAATCCAAACAGATGTTGAATTTACCAAACAGTTGTTAAATTTAAGACAACAGTCATTAGTTATTCCTGCAACATCAGAAGGTCTATCCAATTTATTACTGATGATTTTGAACTGCTTAAGAACAAACTCACATCATTCCATCTTGCAAAACATAAAACAAAGTATTTTCATAGAATTGGCAATCACCTCGGTGATAACTGGAGGACAAGTGTTGTCAGTCCACTGGCCCTGGCACTCAGAAAATCTTAAACACCTTCCATCACACCATCCACAGTCCATAAAGCGAGGGGCCTGCATACACTCTGTACAAGTTAACAGATGTTTGCAGCCTGGTCCTTTAGGAGACACAGTCACCATCTATACACACAAACAGACACAAAGACAATGGTACAAATACTTACTTTCATCCTGTACAAAAGACACCACATAACAAGCAAAAATTCATAGAGGACTAAGGATAGAAACCGGGGAAACTGCTTTTCCACTAGACTGGCATTTTAGTGAAAAAAAATGCAATATAATTCTTGTCTGAAGGTCCACTGAACATGTCTAGTGATTTCCCAATTACTACAACGCACAACAAACTTATATATGTGGCCACTGCGCAGACACTGCCACTTTACATGTACTGCTTACTATATGACCACAACTGCTCATTGTTACAGTTTATAACCTGAAAAGTTGTAATATGTTTTGTACAGTTAGGCTTAGTGTATCCTGGTTTATATCAACCTTTTAAATCCTTTCATAAAGGGATATATTGAGATTTTGGTGCGCACTGTTCGTTAAGTCTCCTTATTCCTCTTGCATTGTGGCAAATTGTGCCTCAGGGATTAATAAAGTTCCCCTCTAAACAGGACAACAGAAAGACATTTAAGAGAGGCTTACGGATAAAGCAGACTAGATAATATGGCATCCTGACCTTTACAGATATAGTTAGTCACATAGATATTGCGAATATTTATTTGTAAATATTTAAAGCTTAGTCATTTCGCTCTGATACTTGAATGCAAGTTAGTCAAATTACTTACAAATCGGTCAGCATCCACAAGAATGAGTATGCAAAACAGAGTGAGAAAGAGATAAAGAGACAAAGAGAGTGAAACACAGCATGACCTTAGTATTATTTGGTTCTACCTGAAGGATAGGGAGAGAGATCAAAACAGAGAAACGGTACCTTGTTTCCAACCGCGAAGAGCAAAGACTCATTAGACTGCACAGCAGCAATTCGGGACACTTTTCTTCCTCTTCAACAAGAGAGTAGTTGGCAAACACGATAGGGTTTGACTTAGTTAGAATGACCTGTGTAAAAAAATGAACACACTTAACCACAAATTCATTCAATCAGAAGACGGTTCATTTTGGGCAATTATAAGGTGATCACCTGCAGCAGTCTACCGCGATCAGTCCCAATGTGCGCTATAGTGTCAGAACCAATAGTGGTAATCAAAATGGATGTGAGTAATTCTGTCATCTGCCCACTGAAGAAGTCTGTTCTAGAGTGAGGAGTTGCCACCATGGTGGGCATGGCTTCACATTGCTGTCTGCTCTCTCCCTGATGGGGAACAAGGAAACACATAACAAACAAAATAAAAAAAAACTGTTTTAATACTTATTCAGAACATATTAAGGATTATTTTGTCACCTTAGACTTATCCTCAGTGCATAAACAATACTTGCACGACCTCGCAAAATGGCATTTCTTCACAAATTCATTCATTGAAATAAGAAACGGCCTAACTACAATTTGCTGAGATTAAGACAAATAAGGATGAGACATTTTACATGCCAGTGAACAGAGTTTGCAATGTTTTGTAATGGATACATTCCACATTCAAGCCTGGATAGTGGCCACTTAAACAGGAAGAAGCAACTACATATCAGGAAGTCTTTGGATGCCAGCTGGCCACTTTTCAACACTGGAGTCATAAACCTAGTAAGGTGGGGACAGAGTGTGTCTAACCAATGACAAATGTCATTTATTGTAGATGTTGCAGTATATGCAGAATTTCGTTAAAAAACATCCATGCCTATGCACTATTGACTTGTGGCATTACTATACCTTGCTGTGAACTTGGCTTTGGAAATACAAATCTAATTAAATGATTGTATCTAATTAAATGCTGATGCTTTCTTTCCTGATGTTAAAAAGACGGAAAAGCAGCTTTGTGTCCTGACCCAGTGTGTTTGCAGTAGCAGTCACAGGAAGTGCACACTGTCACTAGAACTGCTTACTGAGCAGAAAACAAGCTGTTCTGCCTACTTGTTAAACAACAGCAGCTGGACACAATAACGTGTTAAATACGCACAACAGGTATTGATAACACAATATATGACGTGTTAGATTTTCAGTATGCACATTTTTTTTAATGCCATAGAGAATTGCATAACCAATACAATATTATAACCTAATACAAGTCATCTTATGAATAAATCTAATTTAAAAAAGCAACCCGATTTCAGTACCTTGGGAAAACTTTAGTTGATATATATATATATATATATATATATATATATATATATATATATATATATATATATATATATATCAATAAAATCTTGAGTAGGGCTG
Organism: Silurus meridionalis; assembly: GCF_014805685.1. NCBI lineage: Eukaryota > Metazoa > Chordata > Actinopteri > Siluriformes > Siluridae > Silurus > Silurus meridionalis. The sequence goes on along the minus strand of NC_060884.1, from coordinate 12,537,221 downwards.
TAGCAAATAATTTTTTTATCGCATATGTCTATTATTTTATTACTTGATTATTAATATTATTGACAGCTTATATATAAGGTATCTATAATGTAATTACAATGGCCAATGTAAATTACAAATAAAATCTTACTAATGACTTAATTGTAATTAATGAATACAAAATTTGTTTGTGTTTTTCATCAGTTTCTTTGTCTTTTTCATCTTTATGATACTACATTGGCACTATACATATAGCTTGCACATGAACACAGACATACAAATAAAATAAATACAATTAAATAACATAAAATAAATGACCAGACTATTGTGACCAAACCGTATAAACAATTTCTGTATCAAACTTTAATGAAAGATGAACGTGGGAAAACATGTAGAAGTAAAAAACTTAACCTTACTACCATTATACCATGTTGTAATGGTTTTAGTACTGGTTAATTAAACCACCCATCGAATCGATGTTGAGTTAACAAAACTCTTCTTTTCAAATAAATTCCATCCGTTTCAAAAAGAAAATAAACCCTCTATCTGTGCACTTTTTTCAACCGCTCATTATTATATTTGGTTTCTGTGTGTTGGACTTCATGACCTCCAGATTACAGAAAGCTATTGTTATCAGTCACAGCAGATACACTGCTCTTGACACACACACACTCAAATACTAACAGGTTTGCCAGTACATTTATAATTCAAACCCGTGTTTGCTGTCTGTGTGTGTGAACAATGCTCTAAAAGAACGTGACTGCATTCGTTTTATATTTAAGATTTTTAAAGATTAAAAGTTTCCAACTTGTATCCACAAGTGGGTGAAGGTTTGGCATTGTTATGCAATCAGTATGTACATTACGTTTTTATAAACAATATAAATGAGTCACTTCCTGGTTCTAGCCACAATTCAATCTCCTCAATTTATGCCACAGGCAATATTACTTTAATTTAAAAAAATGAATGATTGACTAAGGTCCGGCACTACCTAACAAAATGACAACCTATATAGAAATCTGTTTACCTCATGAGGACAGCTAGTACTCGGCTGGAAGTGATCCAAACCCCGGGAAAGTTGTCCAGATCTACTGCTGCAGCATGCATCCATACCTTGTGTGATTAATGTGTTGACATTCACTATGGGAAATGCGCAAAGAGCAGACTTTCTAGTAGGATTTCCATTTTTATCGGTAATAGCAAATACGATGTACAAGACGCCATTCTCGTTCTCATCCGTCATGCCTAGTTCATTGGCCAGGTCCTTCTCTGCTATGCTGAAATGAGCTGCTTGCGCTGCATTGTACACAATGTTCTCAGTACTCCTCCGCTTCCGTTTAGGCCTGAAGTGGCACTCTAAGTTGACTTCGCGATACATCCACGCCTCGCTATCCCTATTTGGCAGCTGCCCCAGATGAGTCTGCAAATCAGAGTTTTTGGCGTAGGGGTTCTCCCTCTGGACAGACAAAAAATAGGTATAGTGCTGAGTGGTGAAGGTATAAATGTAGTCGATAGGATAGGAATCCTGGAACATAGGAAGTACTGTCAGGCCCTTGACGTCGGCATGGAATCCATCTTCTGTTGCAAGCAGACGTCGCATTGAGATAGAACGTCTGCCATAATCTCCTGCAATCGTGCTGTTGATGGTGGCAGCCACAAAGAAGAAAGACGTCTGGCCTTCTTCTACAATGCTGACTTTCGTGCCTAGAGGACTAGCAATGCAATCAGGACAAAGTGTGTCTGAGTTCTCTTTTTTATTGAAAAGGCATATGGCTGTAGATGGTTTGGCACTTTTTTCAAGTTCAACAAAGGCACAGCTCCCATACTGGTTGCTCCCGCAAATGTACAGGAACAGCAAAAAAGGTTTCGAGTCCAAAAGTAGAACTTGATTATCTGTGTTCAATGACGCGTTCGGATCATCCCCAATACCACAATGGCAGGTCTGACACTCGGGATTGCCAACAGGGCCGGTGCGTAACTCCCAGATCTTCTTGAGACTGTTGTCCAGAGCCTCGATCACATTCTGTGAGGCTATATATACCTCGGAGAATTCTTGGTACACTGCTATGTTCTGGATGGGTTTTGACGTTTCGAAATAACGTGACGAATATGAAACGGTAAAATCAACAGCCTTTCTTTCGTCTACAGGACAGGTTTCAGCATTCGTGGTCACATGAATCTGTAGCCAGACACATGCTAAGAATGTCCAAGCCCCAAATAGCATCTCTGTGTCTGCTGTCCCTTTGTGCAGCCTAAGGAAACAACAGTCACTGTTCCTCAAATTATCTTGATCATCACCAGGGATCTATAAATAAAATAGGATGACAAAGTCAAGGGAAGGAAATTACAAGTCAAGCTCAAGGAATAATGCTTTTTTGAGATCAAATATCAAATATATGCATACATTTTTTTTTCTACACACATTTACATCACAAAAATGCAAACAATTTGTTTATTTGTCCAGTGTACTACATTTGATATTTGTAATATTTTGTGATATTTATAAATATGAACAATCCTCGAGAGCTAGTTATTAAGGCTTATTAAGGCTTAGAGCTAATTGTTAAGGCTTTTTATGTCATAGGAAATTGAGCAAATGTAATTTTTTAAAGGAAATCAGCAGCCGTAAAGTGAATGATGGCAACGCATATTTACACCTTACAACAACATATTTGTGAATATGCCTTTTAGCATTTCCCATTTTGGAGAAATCTTATCTGCCTTTTTCAGAATGAGCTACAATATTCTGATTATAACAAGGTCTTATATTGTTTATTTCTCTGTTTTCAAAGATAATTCGCAGAGAAATAAAAAACGTTTTCATTGTTTATTTAAAAAAAAACACTATTTTATAATAATAAAATTACATTGCGATTACTAACCTTTAAATAAAGGACAAATAACTTTATATATTTTTATCATTAAATATAATCTAACTAATAATAATAATAATAATAATAATAATAATAATAATAATAATAATAAACAATAATAATTGAAAGAATCTTTAATCAAGCACAAATTAACAATAACTGAAAGGAACACAATTATAGTCATAACACAATCTATAGTATTTGTTGATCATTAAAGTGAGACTTGCAACTAAACATAAATAATATTTTTTTGGATAACAAATTAAAATCCGGTTCAGCAGTGACTGTTTTTTCTTTAAGAAATGTCATAATCTCTTTAGGAATCATACAGACACAGTTATGTACAGATGGAATTTGGTCAAAACTGCTCTGGCGGCCAGAAAACATCTCCAGTATTTCTTTGTTTGAAAAGATTTTTTTCTAGCCTAAGTTGATTTAGACCACTAACACTGTCTAAACTAGATATAATAACAGTATTTAATATGGATTAATTAAGCATTAGCTGGTTACGACACTGATTTGTTATCTGTTATGAAATCTTAAATGAGGGGAACCATGGCAGCTTTAAGTGTAATATATTGCTGTATTGTATAATGCAATTTAATCTTCAGCCCTTCAATGGAAAATGTTAGGATACCTCTGTTCTAGATGCATTTTCCACATTAAGCCTGACGAGGACACCTTAAGAAGCAGTCTGGGATAAAGTAAAAAATATTGCTCAATGGAAATTTGGCAGACTTGGATAGAGGGAAAAGAGCCTTATCAGTGTAATCCAATATAAGCATTTAACGCAATATATCTGCAATGCTCCACATTCCATAGGTCTGATCATGCATGAATCTGTTTTTGTTTTTCATTTAAAGAGTAGATGTATTGGGTGCTCTCTTACATATTAGCTGTTTTTGTTAAGTCTCATGTTTCTTACCATTATACAGTATGTATTGTTTCATTGTGTCTAATTTGTTTTCTGACATCATATTATACAGTATTTTCCTCCTTATTACCTGCAATTACAAGTACATGTTTCTATTTTATTATTTTAGCAATGATTTACTGTATTATTAGAAGTCTTTTTGATTTTCGATTTTAAAATGCTTTTATTCAACCCATCTAGAAAACATGTTCTTTTCTTGCTGATGTTGTTATGCTGACTTACTATTATCAAACAGGGTACTGTTTTAATATCTATCATAATAATTGATAGAAAGACAATTGGAAAACGTTTTATAAAAATGACAAACATTTTTCTAAATGGTTCATTTACATTTTTCTACTGGTGTAAGGACGGAAAGAAGAATATAAAAACGAAATATGTATTAATTCGTTTAAAATGTTCTTCTACGTACAGGAACGGCAAAAATTTTTTAAATAAAAATAAGTTTTTTTATGCTTTTAAATTTACACGCCAATTTTTCCATATGGTACACTGCATACTGTAATTTACTACTTTTTTAGTAGGACAATATAAAGTAAATAAACTACTGTCTAAGGACAATATGAAGTATATACAAATTGAGGAGGGTTATTTTTTTCTTGTATTCTTATGATTTTTCTGACTTACTTTAGCACTGCATACGTGTAATAAGTAGAATATAAAGTCATAAGAATGTATTATGATTTACCAATTGGCAGGAATGTATACACGTGTCATTTTGGTGTAATTGTAACCTGTCATCCGTAGATGTATAGCATTAAAAAATATTGAAAACGTATTTTTCACAGTAAGATGAATGATATATGATGAAATTGTAGATTTGGTAGATTTTGAGTAACCAGCCTATACCGGTTATTGCCCCCCGAATGTGGATGTGGCCTACCTGTAACCTACATACAGTGTTGATTGGAATTCCTACCGATTCAAGTCGACTCCCAAACGAGTCAAATCGACTACAAATCGACTCCCATTTAATTCTGACTCATTAATCTCGACTCCTGTTTAATCTCGAACTGCACAAAGTTTGCACGTTTTCCCTCCTCATTAATAATGACGGAGAAACAACTCACATCTCATATTTTCAGATAGACAGACAGATACTGACGAAAAACAAACATTAATCGTGTTTGTTGATTGAATTGGCTACAAAACCAAACGACACCGCGACGTCAAAGTAAAGATGAATGAATTGCACTGATAAATAGTTCAGGTGTTATAAAAAGGTGAAAACATTTAACTACAGTAAAAGAAACACACAAAAAAAAGAGAATAATTTTTGCGAGGGGAAAAAAATGCTAATATACAGTATGCGATTCGGTGAGTCGACTCAGATTGGTAACTCAGACTGTATACCTATTCTTAAAGTAAAAAAAAAGGGCAAGTGTAGGATTCCCCTGCGGTGGATTTAATTTGTAGTGTTAGGGTTAAACACGGGGAAAATTGTATATACATAGTTAAAAAAAGAGTGTGAATAGATAAATAGTTTGAAAGCTGAGTAACTTACCTGAAGAGCACCTAGGAGAACCCGTGAGACAAAATCTGTACGTATGGACTTGGTCTTGGATGTACGAGTTTCAGTAATAGCCCATATAAAATGTAATATCAGCCTGTTTCTCGCCCGGTAACGTTAAGAACAAAAAAATCTCTATTTGGGACAATCTGATCTGTACGAGATTGTTCAGCTGTCCTCGTTTTTCGAAAACACTCATTTGACTAGTCCACGCCTTGCCCGAGCTTCATAAGGAAGTAATACCGAGATTGCATAATCTTCAGATCCAGTCACTATTCCCTGTGTGAGCGCGACAGTGAGATTTAAAACATGTCCCATACTGCAGTTTATTCTGCAAGAAAACAAAAATTCCCAGATTTATTGTCTACAGGATGCCCCCCGGCTGCTGCTTTCAGTGCAATAAACTTCCTCCCAGAAGCATGAATGGAATGTGGTTTGGAAAAGTGGAAAAAGAGACAGAAAGGGAGTTGCGTGTGTGTGTTAGGTGTCCCCCCACGCACACACGCACGCACGCACGCACACACACCAGCCACTTTAAAAGAAAGAGCCTATTTAAAAGACCTGTTCATTCATACAGTCGTTTAATCAGCTAATTATGCAAAAAGACAATGTAGAAAAGCAGGCAGAAACAAGTCCGAGGCTTTAGTTAATGTTCAAACTGAAATATTAATATAAAGGAGACAAAAAAATAATGCAATGATGTTACAGAGGTTGTTGGAGCAGACAGGCCTGTTTGAGTTTTTTCCTACATTGTTGATCTCTTTAAATTTCCACACACAACAGTCTGTAGATTAAAAAGATTCTGCAGTTCTGTGCGCAAAAACTGTGGACTTCTTGATGGCTACGGTGGGCAGAGGATCACAGAATTAAAGGTGAAAAAAAGATTGAATCTTTAACACAGCTCAAATAAGTCCAGACATTTTCTTCTGTCTGTCTAAAATGACTAACTGCAGGAATGTCCAGGTGAATAGGTTTTCTTATCAATGTGACCAGTGAGTGTGTGATAACTAAAAGGAACACCAGTTTATTGCAGGGCACAATCCTAATACACATATGTGAATCAGGAATCATGATATTATATGATGCCTGTAAGTATATATTTATACATATAAACACTGATTCCTTAACAGTATGCATTTATGTTTGTTGATGCATTGGGCTTTTTCTCTTCGGAGACAAATGAGCCTGAAACACATCTGTTATAAAAATGCCTAGAGTAGAAGACAGATGGACGAGGGTCTCCACCTGCTGGTACTAGCTCTTAATTCTTGGAACCCAGAGCAAGCCAGAGTGCAAACACACATACTGAACAAAATTATTACTTCTCCTTTGCCGAGATAATCCATTCACCTCACAGGTGTGGCATATCAAGATGCTGATTAGACAACATGATTATTGCACAGGTGTGCTCTACGCTGGCCACAATAAAAAGCCTATCTAAATTGTGTAATTTTACTGTATTGGGGGTCTGGGGGGTCCGAAAACCAGTCAGTATCTGGTGTGACCATCATTTGCCTCACGCAACACTTCTCCAAAGTGCCAGATGCCATCGAATGAGTATTTGCCCACTCAAGTCGGTTACAACGAAGAACTGCAGTCAGGTCGAGACCCTGATGAGGACGACGAGCATGCAGATAAGCTTCCCTGAGATGGTTTCTGAGAGTTTGAGCAGAAATTCTTTGGTTATCAATGTGGAGGTCCTGGGCTGGTGTGGTACACGTGGTCTGCGGTTGTGAGGCCATTTGCATGTACTGCCAAATTTTCTGAAACGCCTTTGGAGACCGCTTATGGTGGAGAAATTTAATTCACGGGCAACAGCTCTGGTGGATATTCCCGCAGTCAGCATACCTACTGCACGCTCCCTCAAAACTTGTGAAATCTGTGGCATTGTGCTGTGATAAAACTGCGCATTTTAGAGTGGCCTTTAATTGTGGCCAGACTACGGCACACCTGTGCAATAACCATGCTGTCTAATCAACATCTTGATATGCCAGTAGGCCCTATGCAATTGGAAATGTGAAAATTTAATTGTCACAAAATCAGAAACTGCAACTTAGGGATATACAGTGCAGTACATGTAGAATTTGGAAAACCATTTCAAGAATTGTGAAGCTTTTGCTTACAACATAGTGCAAATGAAGGAAAAATATAAAAGTATAAAAATAGTTGACACACACAAGGATTTTGCTTTCAGCTGTTAGTGACTCTCAAAGTACAGACATAAAAAACACTATACATTCAGCTTGGACTATACAAGACAAAACAGACAAGGCAAAAACAGACAATACATGACAATACAGACAATGTGAGACAATATAGACAGTACGAGTACAAGATCATTGACAAGTTGAATTAATGCAGATTCTGACAGGAGTTTTAGTCATTGAAGGAAAGGAAAAGTCCATAAACAAGATCATTTAACAAGTAAAGTGCAGATTTGGTTTATCAGATAAGTTTGGAGGTTTTCATTGTCACAGATCGAGTCAATTAAACCAGTTAGTTAGTTCCTTTCAAGGATATGAACGATAATAAATGTAAAACATATATCTGCAGAGAGTAGTTCAAATGTGTATGTGGGAGTGGCTGAACATTACTGTAAAATCAATGAACTTATCTGCTGTCTCATTCTTCAAATATCCACCCTCTCAGACACACACACACACACACACACACGAACGCAATCACATTATTTTGTGATTTAGGTCAGTCTTTTAAATGAAAAATTAATTGCATTATAAATAATTTTATTATTTGTTAAAGTTTCTGATAATCTGTTTCTGATGCACTTGTTTGCAACTTTAATGGTATAGCAGACCTTTATAATACCCCTTTATTTAATTTTGATAATGCTAATATTGGGTAATGGTAAATGTAAATGATAAAAATGAAAAAAAGAAAATAATAAATATATATATATAATATATATATATATATATAATATAATATATATATATATATATATATATATATATATATATATATATATATATATATATATATATTCTACATATATATATACTCTACAGTTTGCAGTATGTATAGGCATACAGTTACTCTGTGCCTATCCTCAATCTGCCTCAATGTGCCTGACAAGATAGTATTCAGATTAGCACCTTTTGCTGACACACCATATTCTACCTAAATCTCAGGTGACCTGTTACCAATCCCCCACCCACTGTGTCTCTGTCCTTGTTCCTCATTGGTCATCCAGCCCCAGGTGGTCAACCACATCTCCAAAATCCAAAATCCCTCTAAGACTCGAAACAACTGGTCAACTCAGCACAGAGAGGGAGCCAGTGTAGGTGAGAACTGCATAGTTGACCACACTTGGTGGGCAACTTAGTAGTTCTACATTCACACTAACTTTATAGTGAACATGGGGGCTGGGGCAAGCGCTGAGGAAAAGCATTCCCGTGAGCTAGAGAAGAAGCTAAAGGAAGATGCTGACAAGGATGCCAGGACTGTCAAACTACTGTTACTAGGTAAAGATCACTGAGCCTATATGTATGGGTATAGAACAGCAACTTATGAACACGCTGATGGCAGTAAATTGATAGACATAATTATTTAACATACAGACCTGTTGTATGATATGACAACATTACATAAACTATCCTGAAGTTTTCACTTGTTATTGTTAACAGTGAGGTTGTATCTTCTTGTTTAGGCAGGCTTTATTGAAGAAATAATCTTAAAAAGAAATGACTCAAGACAAATATTTGCCCTGTTTATTAAATTGTATTAATTTCTTTTTCCAGAACATTGAGTTTGACTTTGTGTTGGATCTGGGTCAGGGATAAGTTTGCTATGAGCTCTTGTACACATCAGCTTTGAGAGGCTTAGTACTAAATGAATGATCCTCAAGCCTCTTATTCTAGTCCTGTGGAGATATAGATGAGAGGGAAGGAGAGGGACGTTTCCAAAATGGAAAAAATCCAAATGTAGTGTCAGTTATCTTTTGATATCATAAAAGCAATAATAAATGAAAAAGCCCTGCTCTCTTCCTAGTTCATTTAACAGAATGATCAAACCTAATTATTTGCAGGTTTATTAATAAATTATCACTGACTATGGGGTACTTAATCAAATCAACCAGCAAATTCAACCATAAATTCAAGCTTCAGAACAAAAACAATATAGTCGCCCTTTAACATGTAATACACTAAAACATGAATATTATATGTGGTGTTTTGGGGTCATTCTTTATATTTGGACAAATGACCTTGTTTTGTGTACATCAGACATTCCAGGCCTTGACTTGCAGTGTTTAAACAAACTGTAGCCCAAAATCAACAATGCTACCTTCTGCACAGCTGCATTTAGTTCAATTGTAGATGCCAGTTCAAAACTGGTGATTTAACTAATCTAGTTTTGAAGTATTTATTGAATTGATTAATAATCATATCTCATTATCAATGACTGTTTCGGAATCAAGACCCTTTTCACAATATTTTTGTTTTATATACACTATATATTGTATTTTGTACTCCAATATTTCACATTTATCATTTGTGCTTCTCTTTCTTTCTCTCATTTTCTCTCTAACTCTCTAACGCCGATACATTACATAAAACTGGGGTCAAATTCATGTGTTTCAGTGAACCTTTCACTAAATGCATTCAATCACAAATACCTTCATTGCTTTTGCTTTTTACAGGTGCTGGTGAGTCAGGGAAGAGCACAATTGTCAAACAGATGAAGTACGTGTTTAGTAAATATGAGTAAACATTTCCATATGAACTATGAAACATTTTTTCATCTAAGTGTACCTGTTTCCACTACAGAATTATCCACAAAGATGGTTACTCCCTGGAAGAGTGCCTGGAGTTCATTACTATCATCTACAGCAACACTTTGCAATCAATCATGGCTATTGTAAAGGCTATGAACACACTCAACATCAGCTATGGAGATGCTGCCCAGCAGGTATTGGCTGGAGGTGTCTGCAATTTTTCCTCATTATGATTGCATTACACATAAATATTGATTATACATAGAGTACGTAGAATGTTGACTATCCATACTATTGTCTGCTTCATTACCAGCTATGTGTGTATGTATGTTATTTTACAGGACAATGCCAGGAAGCTGATGCACTTAGCTGACACTATTGAAGAGGGCACCATGCCCAAGGAGATGTCAGATATTATTCTGCAGTTGTGGAAAGACACTGGCATCCAAGCATGCTTTGACAGAGCCTCGGAATACCAGCTTAACGACTCAGCTGGATAGTATGTTCCAAAGTCATGTCTAACTTATAAAAAAATAAATGTAAAACATCTTACAGTGACCCAACCATTTACTACATGGCCAAAGGTTTGTGGACACCCAATCTTCAGATCCAAATATGATCTTTGAATATCTCATTCAATAATTATTTCCCACTGTTTGCTTTTATAATAACCTACACTCTTCTGGAAAGGCCTTTCACTAGATATTGAAGAATGCTAATTTAGCCAGAGGAGCAGTAGTGAGGTTAGACACTAATGTCAGGTGAGGAGGCTTGGCGAACAGTCAGGATTCCACTGTATCACAAAGGCATTTGGTGAGCTCTTCTGCTCCAACCTTTGTTAACTACGTCGTCATGGAGCTTGATTGCAAACAGGGGGATTGTCATGCTGGAACATGTTTGGGCCCTTAGTACCAGTTCCAGTTGTTTTCTTTCAGTCTTTTGGGAAGAGTTTAAGGAATGCCAAAATTTAGGTGTGATGTTCAGTTATCTGCAAACGTTTGGTCAAATAGTTAATTAAATGGCAGTAATAGTTTCCAAACATCTTCAGAAATTATAGTTATAAATGATATGAAACCAATAAAACCCTTCTCTGTCTTTTAGCTATTTAAATGATTTGGAAAGGTTGATCCAGCCTGGCTATGTCCCCACTGAGCAGGATGTACTAAGATCTCGAGTTAAGACAACTGGTATCATTGAGACTCAGTTTTCCTTCAAGGACCTCAACTTCAGGTACAAGCTAACTAAATAATCAAAGTATCACATTTGCTTCTAACCATGCTAGCTATAAAAAAAAAAAAAAAAAGATAGTGAGAAGTTGTTAGCATGGTCTTGTTAGCATAATGTTTTTGCACAATATTAGCAATGATAGCATGGGACATAGGTGAATACCTTAAAAAGACTATGGAATTGAGAGGACGTCACTGACTGGAGCATCTGCAGAAGAATCACATCATATTCCCATTATGTGTAGGATGTTTGATGTAGGAGGTCAGCGCTCGGAGCGAAAGAAATGGATCCACTGCTTTGAGGGTGTCACCTGCATTATCTTCATCGCTGCTCTGAGTGCTTATGACATGGTACTGGTGGAGGATGATGAAGTGGTAAGATCTTGTGTCCTGACATGCTAAATATGCTTCATTCAAATGCTATTTTGATGTGTTTAACCTTCAGCTGAAACCTAGTACAATAATGGTGCTTGGGGAAAATCATTCCACTCTCTTCATTTGTCATTTGTAGAACCGAATGCACGAGAGTCTGCACTTGTTCAACAGTATCTGCAACCACCGCTACTTCGCCACAACTTCCATTGTACTCTTCCTAAACAAGAAAGATGTCTTCCTTGAGAAGATCAAGAAGGCCCATTTAAGCATGTGCTTCCCTGAATATGATGGTAATTTCAGAAAACGGCATTTCTCAACCCAACCCTTTTAGAATGATGCATCTTTTAACCCTGCTTTCAGAACCTTCACGTACAGTACAGGATTCAGTGTTTACAACAAGCATCATTAAGTTGTATTGGAAACAGTTATAACAGTTGCACAACAAAATGGAGAACTATTTGACAAGACAATTAAAGTCATTTCAACACAATTGCCATTGCTTCTCTCATAATGTAGCATCTTTTAATTATTACTTAATTTATTAATAGGCTTTAAACTCAATCACCTATTGTATTTCTCTTTTTTTGTTTGTTTTAGGACCAAACACATATGAAGACGCTGGTAACTACATAAAGCTGCAGTTCTTGGACCTGAATATGCGGCGAGATATCAAAGAAATCTACTCGCACATGACTTGTGCCACAGACACAGAGAACGTGAAGTTTGTGTTCGATGCCGTGACAGACATTATCATCAAAGAAAACCTCAAGGACTGTGGACTCTTTTAAACTCCTGAGAAAAGGTAATAGATAATAATATAATATAATAAAAATATAACAATGAGGATACAGGGCAAAAGGAAAGGACACACAATAAAATTGTTAATGCTTTGATATAAATTATAAAATATCATTTTGCTTATGATGTCACAAAGAAAATGACTCCTCCCATTTTTTTTTTAAACATTGCAAATGTAAAAATCATTTTTTTAGACATGAGCCATGAAACATGACTTAAAAATATTCAATTATTTATTCATCTTGTATATTATTTCATATCCTGCTAGAAATAAATTCTTTGTTGTGTTGCTCAGATAATATTTGATCATTTAGATGATGATTTAGTTATACGTGCTCTAGAAACTCTACAAGTCTAAATATCTTCTTTTTTCCTAGGCATGGAGAGCGCCTGTATTTTCTCTTTCTCCAAGATGACAAGGCATTATACATGTCAAAGAAACTAGAATCTAGAGAGGAAGTGATAAATACTTTATTGCTGCTAATGTCTTTTCTCATTCCAAAAGAATAACATAGAAAGATGCTGCACAGTCACATGGTCCCAATAGTGTCTTACAGCAAAGGAATAATAATTATAGCAGAATTTTATAAGCTGCACTCAATGAGGCAGAAACGCTCTTTTTTAAAGATTCAGCTGTTATCGGTTCATGCGGTGTACTTTATCATAGTCTCTTATTTTGGTGCATGGTATCTTCTCAAAACACCTGCATATGCACTTCAGAAAAAGTAATTACATGGAAAACTTAGCTACTTATGTTGCATTGCAAGCAGAGTAGGTCATACATATTTCCCAATTTTTGATTATGTACTTGAAGGCATCAAAAAGATGAGTTACAGATAAAAATGTATTTGTTCTAATGACGCTTCGCTCTTGAAGAACAGTTGAATCATATTTCAGTGTAGATTGAGGTGAGATGTTCGGATGGACTTCACGGCTTTGGCTTTGGAATAAAAAGAAATATGGAGACAATATGGAGGAGAGCATAAGGATGTATGGACGAACAATAAAGCTTCAGTAGACACAAATCTTGCAATATAATTTTTCTTCGAGTGTTATTTTGCACACATCTAGTCGCATTTAATAATTACAATTTTATTCGGATAGTGCTTTTAATAAAGGATTTTTGCCACATGTACCTTTACAGAAATATATTAAGAATATATATATTAAGAATAATATATTTTATATTCATAAATTAGTCTCGAAGTTTTATTCCTAATGAGCAAGCCAGTGGTGACCACGCTGAGAAAAACAAACCTCCCTGAGATGATATAAGAAGGAACTTCAAGAGGAACCAGGCTCTGGAAGACAATAAATATATATTTATTATAGTCTTATCATTGTTGAGGTTCAGGGTTCAGTGCTTAAATCCTTATTAAAATAAGATTATTTAAAGGTAATTCAATCCTGGTCAACACAAAAAAGACTAAACTTGACTTCGTTTAAATGATCAATTATACATGCATCTGTACACCTGCTCATTTACGAAGCCCATCATGTGGTTTTAAATAATAATAATAATCATAAACATAATTAACAATCAAATTAGTGATTGTTCACATCAAAAATTTTAATAAAAAAAAACACAATCTTAAACGTAATATGGATGTTGGTAGCAGATAGAATTCTCTCAACAACAAAACCTGCAGACCCTGAACACAAGGATGTTTTCAATTTTTTTGTACCAATCTTATTCTTATAAATCAAACCAGCCCATTTGGCAACACCCCCCATAGCTAAAGTCATAAACACGAGCATTGCTCTTCAATTTGATGTTTGATGTGAACAACAAAACGTTTGACCGGTATTTCCTAAGTGTTCCTATTAAAATGTACAGAAATGTTAGAACAGATTGCCACAAATATCTACTTATATCAATTTAAAAAGAAGAAATCTGAAGCATGCAAAACATACTGGAATGATATGTTTATTTTCAACACCTGCAACAATTCCTTTATAATCAGCCATCGCTAAAAGATTTCCCTGAGTCTTGTCAATAACATGAGATAAAACAAAGCAAGATTTTATTATTTCTTTCAAAATGTAACCCAAAACACAAAAATTGTGGTCATGACAAACAACTGTGCATTCAAATTAAACCGTATTCAAACCGTTAATGAATATTTTATGAAATCATTCCCTTCCCAGCAAAATTCCTGCTTTTTAAAAAGTACCGTCAGCTGACATATTTAAGGCAAAACCAAGATAAAAGCGGTTAGTAAGGTGTTGGCCTACCATCGCAAGTGTGTCTAATAAAGTCCCTGGAACTGTACTGGAGGCATGAACTCGATTCGTCCTAAAGCTATTTCCTTAGCAGTTACAATTCAGTCCACAATCTGCCATCAGTGTTCAATGGCTTGACATCTGGTGACTGTGAAACCTGTAGTATGAGAGTTATTTGCATTACTCAGTAAACCATTCAGTTAGTCCTTGTGCCCTGTGAATGGGGACATTTTTATTGTGGAAGAGACCCCGCACTTTAGGATGGAGATGTTGAAGTGTAATATGATTAGCCAGAATACCTTCAGATTAAATTGCAGAGACAAAACAAACAAACAAAATAAACAAACAAAAAAAAAACCAAAAAAAAAAACAAAGACAGTATATAATACCCAACATAATAATTGTTTGGTATTTAGTTTTTAAGAAATGAATAAAACTCAGTGTCAAGCCAGTTTCAGGAACTCCTAAAGCCCTTTAAACGTCTCATTGCACATTGAATCGATGTACATTTTTTTTCACATATGCAATCCATTACACCACTCAGTGATGTTCATGGAATGATTATACTTAAATCAACATTGAATGAATTCAATTAAAATCAATCAAGATCTTAAAAAAAAAGTTAAATTCTCTGAGCAAGTGTTGATCGATAGCCCCTTAAGAAAAGCCCCAAAATCCTGTTTTATGGCTTTGTTCTAAAAATCGTACACCAGTCCAATCCATGCATTCGATATCAATACGATCTAGTTATCGCACAGTTTCTGTTATTTATCTTTCGCATCACATTCACGTCAGTCCTTGAAACCGAATATAATTGAATGAATACATACTGGAAAGAAGAAGCAAGAAAAAAAAAAGAATAAGTTGATCCTGAGGACTAGCCAGTGATTCTGGGTTATATAAGGCACAAATGAGTGAGACTTTGGAGAAAGACATGAATACAACGTCAGCAACAGTGCAAAACTAAAAATAACATGGGGTAAGCTTAAAAGCTCACTTTTTTCGGTGCTGTGGCACTGCAAAGCAACGCAAACTAAAATGAACAGCAAGAGTACAGAATAAGCGAATGAGTGAATGAAGGTCTTGTAAACAGTTTCACTCAATGCGTTTTTTTTTTTTTGGAAGGCACAAATGTCAGAACATCTGACCAGGAAGCTACTCCGAGGATGCAAAACAACAAGCTCAACAAAAACGTAACAAAAGTGTCCAGGGTCCGTTGCAGTAATCAGAATTTGGCACAGAAATACTGGTTATAAATGGAATAAGAACACTGCTACTTCTGGCACCAGCCAGCCCTGAAGAAAAGATTTATTTATTCATTTATTTCTCAGGATCGAATGTTGGAAGCAATCCCACAGAGCTACAATGCTACAAATAATGTTCTTAATCACGCTCTGTAAGAGACCCCCTGACAAGTTAAAAGTGTGTAACCTATCATCATATGATGAGCTTCAGGCTGGGTGAATATTAGGATTACACTGATTTTAAAT
This sequence comes from Silurus meridionalis, assembly GCF_014805685.1. Lineage (NCBI taxonomy): Eukaryota > Metazoa > Chordata > Actinopteri > Siluriformes > Siluridae > Silurus > Silurus meridionalis. The sequence continues at coordinate 12,521,081 of NC_060884.1, read as the reverse complement.
GATGATCCCTCAGACTTCCATCACACTTCACTGGAAATAGGAAGCATGTGAACCAAAATTAACGAAAGTGTGTTATAAATAGGAATGCAACCTAATTTGTAAAACCGACTGGTTAAAAGTAATGACTGTTCACTATTATCGACGATAAAAATAGTGAGGAAATGCACCGATTCATGTCACATCCCCGTAAGTGTCTCCTTGTCAAAGAATCCTGCACTGAACGCAGCAACGCCAACACAGACTCAGAATAACCAAAAAAGAACCACCGAGCTCTTAAATGCCTCATTTGAGGTTCTTGTGCAAACAAACCATAATACCAAAAAAAAATAATAATAAAATTCTCAGTTTGGACAGCCGCACTGCTAAAACTCATCCGAAGGATGTGATTTTATACTAAACTCCAGCTGATGATGTCATAATGAGGTCATGAAAGGCCAACCATGTGGTCAATCTGTCTCATGTACACACTCTTCAGAGGAAGATTGTAGCGTCGCTCCTCAGGTATCCTTTCGCACTGCAAGAGACACATTTAGACATATTAGACTTAATATCCAATTTTAAAGGAGCAGACAAGACTTCACAAAATTAACCTTTACATTCTGTTCGGGGTTGAAGATCAAAAATTATATTTTAAATAAATATTTATGTGCTTGGATTAAAGTTTTCTTATTAATATTAAGAAACGGAATTAAAAGTGACATATGATCACTTCTCACCCCTGAAATCTGGATGGTGCCCAACACTGTGAATGTGCTGTTTGTGCTTATATGATTTCTGTTGCAACTGGAGTTAGCGAGCTCTCCCTTCACCCAGACTCAACGCGTTACAACGGCTTGTATCTAAACAGTAGCCTACCAAGTAAGTCATTGTTCACTGTCTTCCTCCTTCCTTTCACAACTATTTCTCTCGGGAGTTTATCTTTTGGCATCGTCGTGCGTTTAAGAAAAACGTTTTTTCTCCGATGCCGTGCAGCTCAGAACACAGGTGAGGTGCGTTTTCTCGTTTCCGTTCGGAAATTTCATTGGTCTAATGATATGGGGCTCAGTTTTTTGGCATGAAGTTTGTGAAACCGGGACAAACCCGGGAAAAATTCATAAATAAGTCGCTTCGTTGTTTAAGCCACGGGGTTTAAAACATGGGGAAAAAAGTAGTGGCTTATAGGCCGAGAAATACGGTATATGATAATAATAATAATAAATATATATATTTTTTTAATTAATAAATGTTTGATTATTTTTTATTTATTAAGATAATATACGAGCTTGATTTCTACCAATCAAACATTCTTGTAATAACAAAGAAAAATGATAAACCATGAACCCCAAGGCCCTGCTTCATTCAACTTTAAAACAACTATTCTAGAACAAACACTAACAAGATTCCAGCATTTAATAGTAGTGTAATCTTATCAAAATGTTGCAAACTTGTGAACAAAAGAGATCACAGCACTACATAAACATTTAATCCGCTGGACTCTTACATTGCTGGTGTTGGCTGGAAGTTCCTTGGTGAACTCCTTACATGAGACCGGTTCTTCCCAGGTTTTCTGCCTAAAGCGTGGATCTATGGGCACTACGTGACCTTCAGTTGTGAAAAGGTATTTGCTCCCAGACTTGTGCAGAGGGTTGTCTTCATCAAAGAGCTACAGAAAATCAACATACATCAATGAGTAGCTGTAGACATGCAGGTTGCATAGCAGATTTAAACCTATATACTTAGTCATTTTATGGTTTATACCTGCCTCATTCTCAGAATCAGGGAAAAATTACAAATGTGCTGTTAGTATAGTTTGGAATCACTTTAAGCTCAGCATTATGTGAAAGGTTATAGAAAGGAAAACACATCAAGGTGTTCTAGACATTGGATATGGGAGGCATTAATAAAAATGCTTAAACAAAACTACAGGTTTATTTTCTGCAGTTGGTTTTTAGCCCAATATGAACACATGAATGCAATTTGCAGATTTTGTTATTAAATACCTGTGTGTTACTATAAACCATATGCTGAAACTACAGCAGGTGAAATCCCACATTTTTAAAATAGATAAGATCGCAAACTAATTATGATGTACAACATCTAAATAATTTTTCACTTTAAAATTGAGATTAAGAAATTACATATTTTAGGTTTTCCATAGCGCTACATATAAACTACAAACTACATTTCTACAATGTTTGATATTTGGGTTAGATTATGTATTTGACTCTCATTGATTGATTCTCATTGGTGGATTAAAAGGCGGTCACAATCTCACTGTTGCCAATCTGGGATCCAATATTGAGAGAGACGACTTTGTATGATTACAAAAAAACGTTGAGCGTGTTTTGTAAATAAATCTACATATCGCTAAGAAATATTTTCTTTTTTTCCCCTATGTATGGAGATTTTTAAAACACCTTGTAGAAGAGGCACATACCAGATACAGGTATTTGCAAGTCTCACTGAGAAAGAAACTCTCCATGCGGTCCTCCTTCGACTTGTCTACGACATGATGGAGTGTGGCATAGCCGCATCTGCACACAGCAGTAAGATATAAACATACTGTATATCCAGATATGGATAGCTTAAAAAACAACAACAAAAAAACCCCAACATGAGTGGTCATTTGACTTACTTGACTTTGGTAGTCTTTTCAAGGCTTTGAAGTATGTCCATGCCCACATGTAAATAAAAAGGATTCTTGGTGGCCTGTAAGGAGAAAAAGATAAAATAATAATTAAAAAAAAAATCTTAATCTGTACAATTTATCTCGGAAATTGTGACTGCAGTATCACATTGCACTAATTTAATCATTCTATTTTACACTGACTACGATTCAGAGAGTTTGTCAAAAATTTCCATTTTGTATTTTCTTAAACCTACAATACAATACAAGCCACCTACAAACATACAAATGCTCCACAGTGCTCAAAAGTGATGTTGCATATTTAACATACCGGTAGTTTATATTAATAGTTCTGTTTCATTGTGATAGATATTTTCATTAGATTAAAGTGAGCAATGTTTGAAATTAGGCAAAATATAGATGCATACAACTCTTATTTTTTTGTTTACTTTCATTTAATTTGCTGTATGAACAATAGTTTACTGTTTATATGTAGATGCCTATACATGCACCCTCGGCCTCTGCTACTGTTCTATTTTTTGCCTTTTTGTACTTTGTAAATATATTTCATAAATAGACATTGAATCATTTAATGTCATAAAATGTCATAGGGTGCTCTCAAAGCTGCTGCAGTTTTACTGGTGTTAGGCTTAATGCTTTAAATCTTATGAAACAATCTATATCTGTGGTGAAAAGGGGTGTGCCATATTCATATAATATGCAAATAAAAGACTGATTATTTCCACAGGGCCAAACAGACTCCCAATCTGTGGTCAGATCACTGCTTAGTGTAACATCAACATGACTGTGTTAATATAATACATTGTTCCGAGTGATGGAATCACTGCATCATTTCATAAATAAAGGTCACTGAGAGCTATACAGAGAACTTAGCAAAAAAGAGGAAATGAAAGCAAGTGTTTCTACCTGATAAAGCAGGTATGTAGACTCAACTAGCTCAGGTCTTAAAGGGTAAAAGAGAACATCTGGAGCCTGCAGCTGCCAGTTGTACCTTTCCGGCAAGGCCCCGAAACGCCTCCAGATTGCATAGTAGAAGGCATGGAGACAAATAGCATTTTCCACATCTCCATTTAAAACCTGAAAATAATTTGAAATTAACAGGTTAAAGGTGCACAGAGAATGCCCGTGAGAACCCTTCTAGACTCTTAAATGTGTTCAGAGACAATCTTTTACTACAATTCTCCTGGGTACATGCAAATGAAAAGTCCAAAAGCAAAAGAAAAGATAAACAATTCGCCAGCCTACAAGATATCCAAGGTTGCCAGATTGAACTTTAAATCATGAAGGCCAATTGACTGGAAACCAGCACCAATAAAAAACATGAAAACCAGCGAGCTCGAGGTGATTTGTTGTACTCAGGGAACTAAAATATAGGATTACTGTTGGGCTTAATTTGTGAACTTTGTTGAATACAATTTGAATGTAGATGAGAACAGAATCAAGTAAATCAGCTTTAACCAAAAGCACCAATGCCAATTCTTAATGAAATTATAATTTATATGCTTCTGTATTTTTTATTATTATTTTTTAAATGAAATGTCTGAATTTAAGAATTGCATTTTTTCAATGAAATTTTAGTGCATTTAAAGTATGCTATAAATAAAACACAGTCACATTAACACACCTGCAGTCCAGGAAAAAATGCCTGAAGAGAGTCGATCCAGGTGTTCATGATCTGTCCGTTAAACATGTTCACATTTACATAAAGAGGAGGGTCACCTTCACCTTCATTACAAGCCTCTCTCCTGTACAAAACAAAAACAAACAAACACAGTTCTACACAATTTTTTTTTTCTTATACTTGGCAACTACAATCAGCAGATCCTGAATCACAGAGCTCCTAGGGGCTGTTATGATATAAATGTACAAGGTGTATTTCATCTAAATGTTAATAAATACAAATTAGGCAAATATTTGGAGTAGGAGGGGTCCAAGTATGACAAACAATATCTCAAGATGATGACTAGCCGACCAGATAGAATAGTAACTGGTTTAACTAGTTAGCTTCCTGGTTACCTTCTTAATGAATACATGCACTATTTTTTTTTTTAGTCCTTTCTTTATCACATATTGTTTTTATAAATATTTATCACAGTTTCCATTTATTTTTTGCTTGTGAAAAATATTCAAGTGCTTTACGAGCAGGTGAACAAAAAACACGCACGACATACACACCCTCTCCTCAGGTGACTCTGAATGCTCGCATAAGCAGCCATAAACATCTTGTGGTCTTCTTTTTCTCCAAAGAGTATGTATGACTTGAGCAGGTATTCATAGAACGAATCCATTCCTGCACCCAAGCCACTTTGCTTTCCAACCCACTGACCCGTCTGGATGTTCACCACATTCCCTGAAATGAAGGAAAGAATAAAGTGATACACAGAAATGAAACACATTCTTCCGAGCAGTGCTAATTATAAACATGCTCTCTGTGGCTGCTACCACACACTTTTATTAGGCAAAAACCTACCACTACAAGTGCATGGAAGATACCAGTTATAGACTACAGCCCTGGCTTTTGTTTTGGAGCGTGCACATCACTCCTCCTCTTGTCTATTATATCAATGAAAAGGAAATAGCCCTAGGTGAAGGTACTATTCCCCCGACTCCGGCATTAGAGCCCTCGCAGCGGGGCGAATGGGTGACGACTCGGCGGCATACTCGCAAAGCCAAAGCTAACGCTAAGGCCCGCCCACGGGAGCACCATTCCTCTCCGCTTGAGAAACCTGAAAGAGCTCTGGTTTTAGGAGACTCCATTCTGAGGCACGTGAAATTAGCTAGACCTTTAGGGGCACCAGCAGCACAGGTTATGTGTATACCGGGAGCCAGGGCGCCGGACATAGCAGGTCAGCTTAGATTCTTAGGAAAGCACAGGTTCTCTAAGATAGTTTTTCACACAGGAGCTAATGATATATGCCTTCGACAGTCAGAGGTTACTAAGAGTAATATTATAGAGGTGTGTAAATTAGCGAAGGCAATGTCCGATGCTGTAGTATGCTCTGGCCCCATCCCAATGTGACGTGGTAATGTAGCCTACAGCAGGTTATGGTCGCTGAACTGCTGGATGTCCGAGTGGTGCTCCAAAAACAATGTGGGCTTCATTAATAATTGGAGCATTTTTGAGGGCCAGGCTGGCCTGTTAGGGCGGGACGGTGTCCATCCCACCCGGGAAGGTGCTGCTCTCATTTCTTGTAGTATAGGTCATAGTCTCAGAACAGCACTAGTTAACAAGTGACTGTCTAGAGCCAAGGCCAGGAGCAGACAGACAGGCTAAACCGACCGTCTGCTAGCTGCACAGAGTCGCCACTCAGGATCCACCATATTGAGACTGTGTCTGTCCCCCGAGCAAAACCAAAATATAGGAATTATCAGAAAGTCTGTTTAAGTAACCTGATTAACATTAAATTAAATAGGACTGAACGCACAGCCAGCACCTCTGATCTAAAAATAGGATTGTTGAATATTAGATCTCTCACGCCAAAAGCGCTTACTATAAACGAAATTATTACCGACCAGGAGTTTAATATAATGTGTTTGACAGAAACGTGGATTAAATCGAATGAATATGTAGCATTAAATGAGGCGAGTCCTCCTGGGTATAGTTACATACACCAACCCCGTCTAAATGGCAGAGGAGGCGGAGTAGCAGCTATTTATAATAATAATCTAAACGTCACAAAAGACTAAACACAAATGTAAAACATTTGAAGTTCTTTACACCAACATAAAATATTCAGTGTCTGAAAGCAGGTCAAGTCAGTTAATTCCACTAATTATTATTTATAGACCCCAGGGCCCTACTCTGATTTTCTGATAGAATTTGCAGATTTCATTACAAATCTAGCTACTTCTTTAGACAAAGCATTAATTGTTGGAGACTTTAATATTCATTTTGATAATCAGGAAGACTCCTTAAGAGCAGCAGTTGTGTCCATTCTAGATTCAGTCGGAATTAATCAGAATGTTATAGGACCCACTCATAGTGGTGGACACACTCGATTTGTTGTTAACATTTGGATTAAAAATAAAAAACTTAGTCATAATTCCACAGTCTGAAGCTATTTCAGACCATTATCTCATCTCGTTTAAAATTTGCCTTAGTCATTGCATTTCTACGTCACCACGTTACCGTGTTAAGCGTACATTCACGTCAGCTACAGCAGCGCGTTTATTAATAATCTTCCGATATTACGATATTAGATAGATCTCCGTCAGACCCGCAGAGCTCGACTGGGCCACTGAACATCTAGAAACAACGTTACGTTACACTCTAGATGATGTAGCTCCCTTAAGACCAAAATGATCAGGGAGAAAAATTAGCACAGTGGTATAATGATCATCGCGCACCTTAAAACAGAACACTCGAAAACTAGAACGTAAATGGCGTCAAACAAAATTAACAGTATTTCAAATAGCATGGAAGGAGAGCCTCTAAATTATAGAAAATCTCTTAGTGCTGCCAGATCAGCATATTTCTCCACCCTCATAGAAAATAACAAGCATAATCCTAGATTTTTATTCAGCACGGTAGCAAAATTAACAGGGAATAAAAGCACTACACTAACATGCACACCACCAATAGGTAGTAATGATTTCATGAACTTTTTTAATAATAAAATTGAAAACATCAGGCAAGAAATCCAGACGGTTAATATAAATCCAAATTATTTTACAAGTAACCCTGTAGACAGCAGTGTCATTATAGCAGACAATCAATTACAAAGCTTCACTCCTATTCATGAGAGTGACTTAATTTCATTAATCTCCTCATCAAAATCATCAACCTGTATTCTCGATCCCTTGCCTACTAGTTTCTTTAAACAGATAGCTCCAGAGGTAATCAAACCTGTTTTAAAAATAATTAACTCTTCCATTAGCACTGGTTATGTACCTAAATCCTTCAAACTGGCAGTTATCCACCCCCTTATTAAGAAACCTGACCTTGACCCATGTCAGTTGTCCAACTACAGACCGATATCAAATCTCCCCTTTATATCCAAAATTTTAGAAAAGGTTGTAGCACAGCAGTTATGCTCACATCTGCTTATGAATAACATTTTGAAATGTATCAGTCAGGATTTCGGCCTCATCATAGCACAGAGACGGCGCTAGTTAAGGTGGTAAATGACCTGTTATTGGCCTCTGATCAGGGTTTTGTCTCCTTACTTGTTTTGCTCGACCTTAGTGCAGCTTTTGACACCATTGATCACACTATACTGCTTGCTAGACTTGAGAACGTTGTAGGAATAAAGGAACAGCTCTCTCTTGGCTCAGGTCTTATTTGACTGATCGCTATCAGTTTGTGGATGTAAATGGTGAGTTCTCCACACTCTATGAGGTAAAGTTTGGTGTTCCTCAAGGATCTGTCTTGGGCCCACTGCTTTTCTCTTTATATATGCTGCCTCTTGGTGAAATCATTCATAAACATGGGATTCGCTTCCATTGCTATGCTGATGACACACAGCTGTATATTTCAGCAAAGCCAGATGAGAGATCAGCTTAACAATGTTGAGAAGTGTGTAAAGGACATTAGACAGTGGATGCTTAATAACTTTCTTCTGCTCAACTCAGATAAGACGGAAGTACTTTTACTAGGACCACATGCAGCTAGAAATAAACTTTCCGATTACGTAGCATCTCTGGATGGTGTTTCTGTTTCAGCATGTACGGCTGTCAAAGACCTTGGTGTGATTATTGACCCGAGTCTTTCCTTTGAGTCTCACGTGAATAATATCACCAGAATCGCCTTCTTTCACCTTAGAAATATTGCTAAGATTAGAAATATGATGTCGTTACAGGATGCAGAAAAACTAGTTCATGCTTTTGTTACTTCTAGATTAGACTACTGTAACGCTTTACTGTCTGGGTGTGCGGTAAGTGCATAAATAAGCTTCAGTTAGTCCAGAATGCAGCAGCAAGGGTCCTCACTAGATCTAGGAAATATGACCACATCACCCCTGTTTTAATCAGTCTACACTGGCTCCCAATCAAATCTCGCATTGATTATAAAATATTACTACTGACGTATAAAGCACTTAACAGTCTCGCACCGCAGTATCTGAGTGAACTTCTGTACCAGTATGATCCTCCACGCCTACTTAGATCAAAAGGTGCTGGCTATCTGTTGGTTCCTCAAATAATGAAGACTACAGCAGGGGGCAGATCTTTCTCTTATAAAGCCCCACAGTTATGGAACAGCCTTCCAATCAGTGTTCGGGACTCGGACACAGTCTCAGTGTTCAAGTCGAGGTTGAAAACTTATTTATTTAGTCAAGCCTTTTATCAGTAGATTTTCTTAGGTAAAGGCACAGATCTGGAGGAACATGGATATAGAGTGTTTGGTGAACTGGTATATTTGTATGCTGTCGTCCCTCACATTCACACGCTCACTCAGGTTTGTTGAACGGTGGTGTGGTGGGTCGCCTCTTATCCCAGAGATCCCTCATGTCTGTGTTACCTTCTGGTTCTCCCTTTTAGTTATGCTGCCATAGCGAGTCTTGCCGGAGTCCAAACTGCACAGTGACATTAACTTTCATACACCAATAGTTACACTTAATAATCCATATCCTTCTCTTCCCGTCACCCTCTCTCTCTCTCTCTCTCTCTCTCTCTCTCTTTCGGTCGAGTTAAACATGCTCCTGAGGCTCCAGTGACCACTGTTCCTGCCCCTCTCCCTCCATGGATCTTCACACTTCTGTGCAGCTCGGACGGTCTCTCATCAACACCTTGGGTGGTTCCATATAATTCCGGAGTAGAACCGGTGCTTTTGAGGACGGATTGGACTGTAGTTGGTGTCAGCGGTCTGCTGCACTGACTCGGGAGTGCAGTTTGCTTCTGATCATCATCACTGTACCCCGCAACTTTGCATATATGCTTCAAATGGACATTTGGTGCAACCCAGATGAGGATGGGTTCCCTCTTGAGTCTGGTTCCTCTCAAGGTTTCTTCCTTTGCCATCTCGGGGAGTTTTTCCTTGCCACAGTTGCTCATCGAGGACAAACATACTTACAAAGAACATATTTACATTTAATCACCACATTATCTGTGTAAAGCTGCTTTGAGACAATGTTCATTGTTAAAAGCGCTATACAAATAAAAATGAATTGAATTGAAATGCCATGGGACCACTAATGTTATCAGCAGAGCTACAGTGTGCACCTCCTGTAGTGTTTAGCTATAAGATGTAAGAGATTTAAAAAAATAAATATGTTGTATAACACCATGATCAGTAAAAATATACAATGCTTGAGGGGCCCTGAGTAGAGAAACTAGTTAGGAGATTCTGATGCGACATCTGATGCCAATATTTCCAAATATATTTTTAGACGAATGGAATAACTTTACTCTTTCACCCCTCCCAATCACAATACCACTAGGTATGAGGGCAGATACTGCTTTCCTCCAATTTGTCTCTGCTTGATGTGGGACAAATAAATACTCACACAACTAAAAGGCAATTAGCCTAAATTTGATCACAGTGCTTAGAAACATGATAGCTTAATTGTTAAGGCTCTAATCAGAAAGTTAGGAGTTCCAAGCTGCCACTGCTGGGCCCTAACGCAAGGCCCTTAACCCTCTCTACACCAGGGGTGCTCTATCATGGATGACCCTGCCCTCTGAAGCCGGTCTCCTAATGAGCTTGGATATGCAAAGAACGAATTTCACTCCACTGTAATATATGTGACATTTTTTTCCCTCTTTCTCTTTTCTACTTGTCTGAAAACTTGTTCACTCCATCTTGTCCATATATCCTGCACTGGGTCTTACCCAGCAGTCCTGTTTGGTTGCTCCTCAGGTTCCAGAGAGCTCGCACGGCCCTCCTCGCCACCCACTCAAACGTAGAGTCGCCAAGCAAACGGCTTAGAATGCCAAACTCGACCAGAAGAGAGCCTGCGCCTGCTGTGCACGTCTCGTTTATGCTGTCTGGGGGCACGCCGCTTTTCAGGTTCACCTGCAATTGATTTACAAGTATTTTGCATTAATACCGCATTCGCAAAATTTCCCACAATAGTAATATCAGGAGGAAAAATGGGACACCGGAACAACCAAAGTTCACGTAAGTAGCATTAAATTACTCAATGTTAACTGTCTGCAAAATACTACGTATAATAATGAAGCAATGACAAGAGGAATGAGAACAAAAACAAAAAAGACCATCAAACTAAACATGTAAATAGCTTTAAAGCACACTCACATAACTCATGTTAATGATACAGACAATAATCTGAGAGAAATTAGATTTTTTGAATGAAAACAGAGGTCTGACCCTAGGGTAGGGGATGCCAGTGCTGGTGTTCTCAAATGCAGGTAGCAGCCTAACAGCCAGGTCATGGGCCAGATGCAGCAGCTCATTATCGTAATCTTTCAGCCCCACGTCTCCAAACGGGTGTCGCGGATCAGTCAGAAGGATGTGGGCAGAGATCAGACTGCCCAGGATTCTGCGAGAGAAATTGAACACCTTCACAATTGAACCATATAATAAAAGCACTGATTTGTCGATATATACACGTATCCGGTGTTACAAAAAGCTGGAACACTGTAAAACTCTTAGTACTTTAAATACATTATCATGCTCATCAGATATCCCTTTTAGACTGGCTTTGTTCCATACCTGCTATGGTGTACTGCAAAAAAAAAAAAAACCAACATCTGTAGGCCGAACAAAACCGTCCTCCCTGCCACCCACTCAAACATGAATAAGAGCTCACACCTAGTAAAGCTATGCATTGCTGTTTAGACTCTACTAAACAGTGTTCAGGAGAAAAGGAATGGAAAACCTCAGTGCCTGGGTAGAGTGACTTAGAAGACAGATGGAAACACAAACCATAGCTCCAGATTATCACTTACTTATCAAATAAATTGGTGCAGCTGTAAGCACCTATAACGTTGCAAATAACGTTGGCGTGTTTGCAGTGAAATGATAAATCCCACAAATGAGTGAAATCCTTTGAAACCTTTTCATCATGTTCGAAAAATATTTGAGTATAAAAACCATAGTGTGTAATGGTTCCTTTTCATCATTGGAGTCATCCTTACGATATGCAGATATGCACATATATTCAGAGACACAATAAACTAAAGAGTTTTTCCTCAATTCTATGAATATTTAATACAGTGGAACCTCGGAGCTCGCGGCCTCAGCGCTCGCGACCTCGCATGCTCGCGACTTTCATTCCGACCGGCGACTCTCATTCAGATCGGCTCGTGAGCAACCGCGAGCTGCTCAAAACGCTACATTTCTAATCAAGGTTTATCTCATTAAAACACACTTCAGCATACTATATAAAGTGAGTACCCATTACTGTATTTTCTGTACTGTATTGTACTGTATTTTCTGTACTTCTCTACTGCATACTTTACTGTACCTGTACTTTATTTTTTTTAATTAAGCATTGTAATTGCTGTTAATTTACATAAAGTATTGTTAAAATAGTCTAATAATTAAGTGTTATGGAGTGAAATACTGTTATTTACTCATTTAAATCGATTTCGTATAGTGTTCTTTGGGTTTTTACTGGGTTGGAAGGGGCATATCAAAAGGTCATGAAAATTCAGAACTCGTGACCGGTCTTGGTCCCTAACCCTCGCGAGCTCCGAGGTTCCACTGTATTTTAGAGTAGACTTTTATGACTCAGTTTATAAAGAGAGGTTTCCTCTTGCCTTTCAGGCATAACCACAAACTCATCCCGGATGCATTGCACAAATGCTGTTGTACAGGCCTGTCATGACTGTTCATTCAAGCCACAATGCACTGCATGTTCTACACACGTTGTTGGCATCGCTCAGGCTTTATTGTCTATTCAGGAAAACGAATGGCAAAACGTATAACTGCGTCAATAATACCGGGTTACAGATCAAATTGGGCCAGCTATAATAATAATTTTTTAAAAACCACTAAAAACATGGTGAGACAGCGAAATAATCATTGCATAAAAGTTATTATATTTATGGCATTTGGCAGATGTCCTTATCCCCAAGTTACATACATTTATCTTGTTACAGTTTGTCCAGAATGCAGCAGTCAGAGTTCTCACAAGGTTGAGAAAATATGACCATATAACCCCAATCTTATCATCCCTACACTGGCTACCTGTTAAATTTCAAATCGACTACAAACTACTGCTACTTACTTACAAAATACTAGATGGTTCAGCTCCCATGTATCTATCCAGTCTTCTAACACGCTACAATCCGTCACGCTCCCTGAGATCTCAAAACTCTGGACTTCTAGTAGTTCCTAGAATAGCAAAGTCCACTAAAGGCGGTAGAGCATTCTCACATTTAGCTCCTAAACTTTGGAATAGTCTTCCTGACAGTGTTCGGGGCTCAGACACACTCTCCCAGTTTGAGTGCAGATTAAAAACTTATCTTTTTAGCGAGTCCTACATATAACATACATCACACATCATAACCTTGTGCTCCAGTACATCTGATCAAATGCACATTATCAACTTGTGCTGTTAATATCATGAACAACAATGTCAATATCCTCTCCACTGCTTCTCTTTCTTTACCTATCCCGAGGCATCCTAAAGCTGCTCCAGCCCCAGTCACATCCAACCTCATGAAGATTGTGGACCTTTACATCAGATGCTGACCGGCAAACATCCCGAACCATCTAGAGACGTACCAGTGCCAACTGGAACCCACTTCATGTGGGATTTTGACATTGGACCTCTTTGAGTGTTTAAAGGCTCTGGCATGGAGAAGCTGGTGTTGGATCTGTGATGATCGCAAATGTTGAGCTATTTTGCTCAGTAGCTATTAGTTTTATAACCACAATGACTGTAAAAGACTGTAGAAAGATCATTACCTATAACCTTACACTCCAGTGCTCATGTTAGTTCTCACTCTCCAGTGTTCTGTATTGTTTAAAGATTCATGTTCAGACTCTTGATGTCACCCAAATGAGGATGGGTTCCCCTTTTGAGTTTGGTTCCTCTAAAGGTTTCTTCCTCATAACATCTAAGGGAGTTTTTCCTTGCCACAGTTGTCACGGCTGCTCATCAGGGATAAATACACATCATTCACCTTAACTCTTAAAATTCTGTAAAGCTGCTTTTAGACAATGTCTGTTGTGAAAAGTGCTATAGAAATAAACAACTGAGCATTTAAGGGTTATGGGCTGTGACCAGGGTCTTTCCCATCAGTGACAGTTTGGTAGTTCTGGGATTTGATTCTGATCTTCAATGCGCCTCTGAGAAAGCTGATGGATTGAAGCACTTGTTCCTTCTAAGTCTGAGCAGTGCATCGTTCCGTTTAAGCACGTTTGCTCTTGAGCAGATTGCACTGAGAAAATAAAAGCAAAACGCTCACCTGATGTTGGCCTCAAACACTTGCACTGTGGAATCCTTGTCAAAGCTGACCGTGTCAATGACCAGCTTAACAGCGCGATGAAACTCGGACACATTCCCGAGCACCTGGAGGAACAGCATATTTGCCATTATGTCATTCACTGCAAAAATCCTTAAATAAATATATATATATTTTTTTAAATAACACTTTAAATATATCATCAAAACATATCCTGCTTCCCTTAATACTACTGATAAAAAGACAATACGGGGTAAGACTTTCTTGGGTAAGAAGTACAGGTAATCATCAGAAAAAGGTTAGTTATAAAAAAAATGTATGAGGATATGAGTAATTTACATGAAAACCCCATAAACTATGGGCTTAATAACAAATGTCACTTTGTTTCATAACCTGCACTTACCAACAGAGTATCAAGGGTGTCGATTAGTGTCAAGGAGTAGTTGCCAAGCACGTCATTGATGTTGATATTCGATCTAAAATGAAAATAAATAAAAAATTGAGTCCACATTATGAATCATGTGACTGAATGGCTCATGAATATTTTACTAGATCAGGTTCTTATATGACAGAAAAAAAAAAAAAGAGATTCTGCAGTCAATTCCACATTATAGCATTCAAGAAAAGAAAAAAAAAAAAGATTATAACCAGCAATTTGCAAATGATAAGTTAACATGCCTGTTTAAAAAAAAAAAAAAGTGGTCTACAAATTTGTGAGAACTTCTCACCCAACCTTTAGAATTCACACAGAACCAGAGACGGTTAGTAGTAAGTCGTGAGGGTGGATAAATGTTCATGTCAACCTTTGGAATGGGGGGGGGGGAAGTGTGAGTTCAATCATTTGGACCATGGTATGATGGAACTAACTGCATTTACTCAGGTTGATACAATAAGAGGGGAAAAAAAAAAACATGCAGTCAATGAAAGATCTGTGAAGAGCAATGCTGTATTGTTCCTAATATGTAAAGTGTATAAACACTTATGACATCTCTGGCCTACAGAGTTTATCTGAGTGGTCGAGAACTTTTGAGTCGTTGGTGTTGGCTGCTAAAAGAATATACAGTAATCCACGGAATCGAATATTTTGCAATTAACGAAAAAAAACACAACTAACGGACGCCACCTCAAAAATGCTATTTTATGTATACTGTACTGTATTAAAATTTTACTTTATTTTATAATTATTAATGATCTTTTTTATTAATAAACGCCATTATTTAAACATAAAACTCCATAAAAACAGTCCGCTATACGTTTTTTGGTCTATCGTGCTATCCGTGAGAGACCGGGAAAATCGGCGCAACAAATTAGTTACGCGGCAAACGCAATTTCGCTGTTAACCCGGGGGCGCGAGAGTCAAACCGCGGTAAAGCGGCGGATTACTGTATCGACATGGTTGAAAATCCTCAGATATACTGTTAGAGAAATAATGTTTAAATAAAACGCATAAAAATAAAATACAATAAAATAAAGGTAGCAACTGGAGTTACAACGTTTGCAAATTTACAAACAGATGCAACCTTTATCTCAAAAAGCTATTTGGAAGATGTGCCGGAAGAAAAGCTGCAGCTTTCACAAACTCTTCTAACCACAAACTCAAGCACCTGGAGTTCGCTACAATCTAATCAATCTAGAAGAGAAGGATATTGTGATAACGTGGGGACCTTTTTCTACTTCGTATCATAAAGTAATAGGGGTCTTTGTTGTACCTCTAGAAAGGCCACATGATACAAAAATGATATAATATATAACATGTCTAAATCAGCATAAAAGGGTTCTCCATTAGAAAAGGTGTGGAGTGAGCTGAAGAGGGATCTCATGTAGGACCCAGTGATCTGTAGAAGGAAGTGGTGTCTTGCTCTATATTTTCATATATTAGCATTATAAGAAAAAGAGTGGCCTGTAAGAGTTTTCTTTAAAGGATTGAATTCACTCCCAGCTTTGGTATATTAACAAGACATTTTTCCCCATAACAAAGTCTCATGAGATTACTCAAGAATGTGAAGCTGGGTCCAAATTTCCAAAAATTGATACTTGAAATAGCTCTACTTACAAGTTTAAGGCCAAGAGTCTTTTGGTTGAACCACTATCGAGGCCAATGTTGCAGAAACATATGGCTGATCAGCATTAAAATGGTTTTCCGTTATAAAGGTGTGGGATGAGCTGATGAGGGACCTACTGTAGGACCGTGTCTTGTTCTGTATTCGCAGTTCTTATTAAGCATTATAGAAGAATGTTTGGCCATGAATGAGTTTGGTTTTATTGGTAGAAAATGACTTTCTTTACAGGAAAGAACTCACTCCTGATTTCTTTAAAGCCTTGATTGCACTCCCAATTTTAGTAGATTAACCAAACATAAAAAGGCTCACGAGATTACACAGGAATGTAAAGCTGTGTTCCGAATTTCCAAAACATATGTTTGAAATACCTCAACCTAAAACCTTAAAGGCCAAGAGTTTGAATTTTAAAAGGATTTTTTTTTTTTATAAAAAAGCTGATTATGAATTATAAAGGTGTGGGATGAGCTGATGAGGAATGAACTGTTAGACCTCAGTGATGTGTAGAATGGAGTGGTGTCTTGCTCTGTATTCTCCGTTCTCTGTGCATTATAGAAGAAATGGTGGCATATAAAGTGCACAGTGCCTTTAACTTTCATACAACAATAAAGACACATAATAATCCATATCCTTCTCTTCCTGTCACCCCTCTTTCTCTCTCTCTCTCTCTGTCGAGTTAAACATACTCCTGAGGTTCCAGCGACCACTGTTCCTGCCCCGCTCCCCTCCCCGAATCTGCTCGCTTCATCCTTGCCTGCCTCTGGATGGTTTTCTCTTCGACTGGAGGCCACTCCGAGGACGGTTTCTCATCAACGCTCTGGGGTTCCATGAAATTACAGGCGAAAGAGCAGGAGCTTTGAGGATGGATTTGGACTGTAGTTCATGTCAACGGTCTGCTACGCTGACTCAGGACTATAGTTTGCTTCTGATCACCATCATTGCACATCGTTTCGCTGTAAAAACGGATATTTGGTGAAACCCAGATGAGGATGGGTTCCCTCTTGAGTCTGGTTCCTCTCAAGGTTTCTTCCTTATGCCATCTCGGGGAGTTTTTCCTCTCCACAGTCGCCACCGGCTTCCTCATCAGGGGCAAACTTACACTTATAAAGAACATCATTCATTTTTTATCACCACATTATCTGTGTAAAGCTGCTTTGAGACAATGTTC
Organism: Silurus meridionalis; assembly: GCF_014805685.1. Taxonomy (NCBI): domain Eukaryota; kingdom Metazoa; phylum Chordata; class Actinopteri; order Siluriformes; family Siluridae; genus Silurus; species Silurus meridionalis. Next base: position 12,503,917 of record NC_060884.1, on the reverse strand, counting down.
ATTGTCAGGGTTTTGTTGTATTGGTATTGAATTACTTTCTTTAATGGATATTCATCACTCCCACGTTTCTCTAAAGGATTGATTTCACTCTGACGTATTACATTTTTGTTTGTTTGTTTGTTTTATAACCAAAGCACACTGTTAAAGATCACTTGGCTGTAAATGAAGGATGTGTGCAGTTCTGAAAGGCAGAACCTTATACATGTAACTTACGGGTTTAATACATCTGGTCCTCTGCCCCGACAGTCGATGGGGTTAAGCTCGTCTTCAGGAAAAGCGTATTTCATGTAGTTGTCATAGCCGAAGTAGAACATGTCCCTGGCCATCCCCTTCATTTTAATCTTGAGGGCGTCAGGAAAAGAGCCATACTTCCGATCGTACTCGTCCCTGCTGGCCTTGAAGAAGCTGAGGTAAGACTTTTTTGGCGTGTTTTCGCTGATCTTTGAGCAGGTTCCTACCGGAGGTTGGTTGTTCTCGTACACACGCTGCGACCAGCCATTGGTCCCATCTATCGGAGTCTCGGTGTGTCTGTGCAGGTTGAAGCTGAACTGGAGCGGGAAGTGAAAGCCCCAGCTGGGTCCGAGTCCGAACGCGAGCCACAGGATGCAGTTCAGGGCCACCCGCAGCACAAGAAGACCCACTACTATTGACCTCCATTGCATCTTTGCTCGACGGCGGCCGTCAGAGTCATAATTCACGTCGACGGGTCAATTTTTGATAAACGTTTCGAAGCGCAAGCTGGCCGACAGTAACCTCCTTTCCCAGTACTCTTTTCAAACGCACAGTCACAGTTCCTGTCAACAAAACGAGCCCTCGTCGACTGTAGGAGCTGACTGGCGCGCCGCCTTAGTCATCACAGTGGATGGCGATGATTGGCCGGCGTGAGTGTCAATCAAGCGAGAAAACACGCCGCTGGTGTCGTGGCGTTGCTAAGTTCGGGTCACAGAACTGGCTCGAGCTGCTCAAAGTCTCGCGAGATTACACGAGAACGTCGCGCTCAATCCGTATTTCCAAAACGTGAACTTAAAATACACAACCTTTCACACTCAATAGTGTTAGCTTAAAAGAAGCACACACACACACACACACACACACACACACACACACACACACACATATATATATTATATATATATATATATATATATATATTTTTATATGAGGAAAATAAGTATTTGAACACCCTGCTATTTTGCAAGTTCTCCCACTTAGAAATCATGGAGGGGTCTGAAATTGTCATCGTCGGTGCATGTTTACTGTGAGAGACATAATCTAAAAAAAAAATCCAGAAATCACAATGTATGATTTTTTAACTATTTGTTTGTATGATACAGCTGCAAATAAGTATTTGAACACCTGAGAAAGTCAATGTTAATATTTGGTACAGTAGCCTTTGTTTGCAATTACAGAGGTCAAACGTTTCCTGTAGTTTTTCACCAGGTTTGCACACACTGCAGGAGGGATTTTGGCCCACACAGATCTTCACAGATTTTCTCTAGATCAGTCAGGTTTCTGGCCTGTCGCTGAGAAACACGGAGTTTGAGCTCCCTCCAAAGATTCTCTATTGGGTTTAGGTTTGGAGACTGGCTAGGCCACGCCAGGTCCTTGATATGCTTCTTACAGAGCCACTCCTTGGTTATCCTGGCTGTGTGCTTCGGGTCATTGTCATGTTGGAAGACCCAGCCTCGACCCATCTTCAATGCTCTAACTGAGGGAAGGAGGTTGTTCCCCAAAATCTCACAATACATGGCCCCGGTCATCCTCTCCTTAATACAGAGCAGTTGCCCTGTCCCATGTGCAGAAAAACACCCCCAAAGCCTGATGCTACCACCCCCATGCTTCACAGTAGGGATGGTGTTCTTGGGATAGTACTCATCATTCTTCTTCCTCCAAACACGTTTAGTGGAATTATGACCCAAAAGTTCTATTTTGGTCTCATCTGACCACATGACTTTCTCCCATGACTCCTCTGGACAATCCAAATAGTAATTGGCAAACTTAAGACATGCCTGGACATGTGCTGGTTTAAGCAGGGGAACCTTCCGTGCCATGCATGATTTCAAACCATGACGTCTTAGTGTATTACCAACAGTAACCTTGAAAACGGTGGTCCCAGCTCTTTTCAGGTCATTGACCAGCTCCTCCCGTGTAGTTCTTGGCTGATTTCTCACCTTCCTTAGGATCATTGAGACCCCACGAGGTAAAATCTTGCATGGAGCCCCAGTCCGAGGGAGATTGACAGTCATGTTTAGCTTCTTCCATTTTCTAATGATTGCTCCAACAGTGGACCTTTTTTCACCAAGCTGCTTGGCAATTTCCCCGTAGCCCTTTCCAGCCTTGTGGAGGTGTACAATTTTGTCTCTAGTGTCTTTGGACAGCTCTTTGGTCTTGGCCATGTTAGTAGTTGGATTCTTACTGATTGTATGGGGTGGACAGGTGTCTTTATGCAGCTAACGACCTCAAACAGGTGCATCTAATTTAGGATAATAAATGTAGTGGAGGTGGACATTTTAAAGGCAGAATAACAGGTCTTTGAGGGTCAGAATTCTAGCTGATAGACAGGTGTTCAAATACTTATTTGCAGCTGTATAGTTAAAAAATCATATATCGTGATTTCTGGATTTTTTTTTTTTTAGATTATGTCTCTCACAGTGGACATGCACCTACGATGACAATTTCAGACCCCTCCATGATTTCTAAGTGGGAGAACTTGCAAAATAGCAGGGTGTTCAAATAATTATTTTCTTCACTGTATATATATATATATATATATATATATATATATATATATATATATATATATATATATATATATATATATATTTTTTTTTTTAATGGAAAAAAGAGAAAATCCAAAAAATTCTACATATCGATGGAGTGAATAAATGAAGGATGGAAGGAATTAAGACATTTGTTAAATATGCTAAAAATAAATAGAACAGTTTAATTAAATCAATTTTATTTAAGGCAATATAAATAATTACTTAATTTAATCAATATAAAAAAAGTGTATTGCATTAATTTGATCTATATACCTACATGCATACATACTTACATACATGAACATTTTTAACTAGTCACATTGTATGGCTACTGCAAGTCAATCTTTTGGTTTGGTTCAGCTACCAAATCAGACATCAAGAGGCTACAGCGGATGGTCAGGACTGCTGAGAGGATTATTGATGCCCCACTGCCCAATCTTCAAGATCTTTACTTATCCAGAGTGAAGAAAAGGGGCAAAAAAATCTCTCTTCGCCCACTTTCTCTTCGAACTGTTGCCTTCTGGTCGTCGCTACAGAGCACCGTCCACCGCCAGGCACAAAAACAGTTTTTTCCCTCAGGCTATACTCACCATGAACAAATAAAATATCTATAACTACACATTGCCCATCATAACTGACACATTTGTACATAGTATCCAATGGTCCATTTGTAAACTGCACACTTGTAAATAACATCTGTACATTCATTTAACAATATTTTTACTCTGTATTTATTGCATTATTTAACTGTCTGGTTTACTATTCTGTTACATTTAGTCTGTACTTCTCCTGCACTGGAAGTTCCTGATGACAAGTCAAATTCCTTGTGTGTGTAAGCATACTTGGTAATAAAGCTATATCTGATTTCTGATTCTGATTTCTTCTTCTTCTTTCGGCTGCTCCCATTAGGGGTCACCACAGCGGATCATGCGTCTCCATACCCCTGCTCTACATCTGCCTCTTTCAAACCAACTACCTGCATGTCTTCCCTCACCACATCCATAAATTTCCTTCTTTGACTTCCTCTTTTCCTCCTTCCTGGCAGCTCCATCTTCAGCATTCTTCTACTGAAATACCCCATGTCCCTCCTCTGCACACGTCCAAACCATCTCAATCTCGCCTCCCTCACTTTGTCTCCAAATACATACATGCGCTGTCCCGCAAATAAACTCAAGAGTCAAGTCAAGTCAAGTCAAGAGGCTTTTATTGTAATTTCTACTATACACAGTGGTACACAGTACACAGTAAAAATGAGACAACGTTTCTCCAGAACCCTGGTGCTACACTAAACAACAAACAACAAAACAACATTAAGCTAAAACACAAGTTACATAAAGTGCATCGAGTGCAACCTGGTGCAAACAGTGCAGACAGACAGTGCAGACAGACGACACAAGACAAGACACAAAACCTTATATAGCGCCGACCAGTAAACCTACTGTATACTAGATTATACAGTACTGTACAAGAAAACTGTAAAAACTATACAAAAATATAAACTATATCCCAGAAGTGAGTGTAAACAGTGTAGTGCAAAAGAAATACAGGAGCAGTCGAAGGTGCAAAAACAGCATGTAAACAGCATGTAAACTCGTTTCTAATCATGTCCATTCTCGTCACTCCCAACGAAAACGTTAGCATCTTCAGCTCAACATCGCAGGTCTCACCACAGTCCTATAAACTTTCCCTTTCACTCTTGCAGAAACCCTTCTATCACAAATCACTCCTGCCACTCTTTTCTTCACATCTTTAACACACTCTCCATTACTTTGCACTGTTGACCCCAGTTACTTAAACTCATCCACCTTCACCACCTCTTTTTCCTGCAACCGCACCACTCCACTGCCCTACCTCTCATTCACACACATGTACTCTGTCTTAGTCCTACTGACTTTCATTCCCCTTCTATCCATCGTATATCTCCACCTCTCCAGGCTCTTCTCAACCTGCTCCCTACTCTCACCACAAATCACAATATCATCCGCAAACATCATAGTCCACGGAGACTCCTGTCTGACCTCGTCCGTCAACCTGTCCATCATCACTGCAAACAGGAAAGGGCTTAGAGACGATCCTTGATGCAGTCCAACCTCCACCGTGAACCAGTCTGTCGTTCCTACTGCACAATTCACTGTTGTCACACTGTCCTCATACATGTCCTGCACCACGCTCACATACTTCTCTGACACACCTGACTTCCTCATACAATACCACAACTCCTCTCTCGGCACCCTGTTGTACACTTCCTCTAAATTCACAAACACACAATGCAACTCCTTCTGACCTTCTCTATACTTCTCCATCAACATTGTTAAAGCAAATAATGCATCTGTGGTGCTCTTCTTTGGCATGAAACCATACTGTTGCTCACAGATGGTCACCTCTTCTCTCAGCCTGGCTTCTACTACTCAATTAATTAAATTAAAAGAATAGAAAAAATGTAATTAAATAGTTCACATTTGTTACACCCCACCCAGATGTGTATGTAAGTGTGTGTTTAATTTAATATGAAGTTTTCTAAAGCTATGATCTACTTTACTGTTCTACTTATTTCAGCATACTTTAACAAATGTCTTCATTACTTCCATCCTTCATTCATTCACTCCCTCAATATGTGGATTTGTCAAGATTTTCTCCTTGTAAGAGAAATTCTTGAAGCTTGACACAGGAATTGGCTAGCGGCTAACGCTAGTGCTATGGATTCAAGATTTTTATATGCAGGATACAACTTGCAATGAAATAAAAAAGTAAAGTAAAAAAAAAGAAAAATCTTGAATCACTAGAGTTAGCTAATAGCCACTTTCTGGTTAGTGGCTAACGCTAGCGATATTGATTCTTAACCATTTTAATGCGTGCGCAAAATAAATCTTATTTCCGGGACAGAGTGACACTGCGTTAACCTCGAATTTATTTTTATATACCCCTGGTATTCTTGTGTATGTTTTAAAGTTTCAAAATAGTTTTAAATATGTGCTCAAAATGCGAGGCAGAGACTAAACAAAGTGGTGGTCCGCCACTTTATACATCTGTGAAGGATTTTTATAGGTCTGTGAGTATATTAAAACAGATTACAAATTCATATCGTGCCACTAATTTATTACTGGAAAGTCACAAACAGTTACTTTTGTTAGATGTATTTAAAACCTCGTAATTGGTTTATTGCGGAATTGCATTCGCCACATAACTGATTTATTTGGCTGATTTTCCCGATCTCTTGCGGATAGCGGAAACTTTTATATTGAAATAATGAAATTTATTAATAAAAATATTATTAATTATAAAATGAAGTAAAATGTTGATACAGTACAGTACTGTATACAGAAAATAGCATTTTTGGGGTGGCGTCCATTTATCGTGGTTTTCCGTGTATCGTTCGGTGATAAACGGGGGATTACTGTACTATAATTCAGTTCAAATTTCTTTATTTGGTGCTTTTTTACAATGGACATTGTCACAAAGCAGCATAACAGAAATACATACATGAATTTAGATTTGGATTCGTAGGTGATGAAGTCAAGGAAAAACTCCCTGAGATAACGAGAGGAACCAGACAATAAGATTACAAGTCCTTTCTCATTTACAAAAAATACTTACTATTGTGCTGAACATTACTTTCATTTTATTTTTTATCATTTTAACGCATCCTGTTGAAGTTTTCCACTGAACAATGAAAGGAACATGAGCGCAAACTTTTGTCAGTGGGTGCAATCTTCAGGCAATCCACAGCAGCTTCAAATGATCTGCAGGTAAAAGAAGCTTCGTGCAGAGGCAGAAAATCAAGATGGATCAAGCAAGTCTGGCAAGCAGATATAGTTTGGATTACTAGCATCTCATCAAAATGTTATTTATGCAGGTCAATATTAAAGTGGTTGCCAAGAAATGTCAGGTGGTTGCGAGAATACGCTCATGACTTTGCCGCTCAGACCAGGTCGAACTTCTTAATTTAGTTTGCTGATGAGACAAAGCAACAAAGATGATGAAACTGTCTTCAAGCAGGAAGGAGTCCTCCATACCACACGATGTGCTGAAATTATATTGTTGATTTTACATGAATAAGAAGAAAGCATAGTGTATGCTTATAGGTCATCAAAGTGGAACAAGTTTTTATATTCCTGGAAGTAAATTTCGCAGAACAGCCCACACTTTACCTCATATCTCATAGTAAAACCACCATTTTCTTAGGAGACAAAACAGCTGACCCGTTTCCTCTACAGATGCGCAATGCATACTGGTATGTCATGTTATAGTGTACCTGGCAGGGAGTAGTTTATAACCAGAGCTATTCTGCCTCCAAGACTTTTACAGCAAAAATTGTCCCAGCAACAGCCTAATAAGTGATTCCGTAGCACGTGTTCCAGGTCCAGAAGACTAAAAAAAATAGATTAATACCATAGGCAGTCAAGCTTCTTAAACCATACACATTAAACAACATCCCCCTGCTACTTGTCCCCCTTAGCAAAGTCACCTCTACATTGTAAATTCCTACCCTCCAACTTGAATTGGCTCAATAAAGCAAAACTCTTGCATTGTAATGTGCAGTGCTATACATCTATCTACTTTGCTTACATTTGCCCCAGCAACTATTTAATTAGAATGCATCTATAATGTACGATCATCATGTATAAACATCTAACACATCTTACATACAGCAACATAGAAACAAAAACAAATGTTAACTAATGCAGCACAAAAAGTCTGGTTTTACTGGTATCTGTCATTCACAGCATTTTTGTTGTTGTTGTTGCTTAGTTACTTTTTGTAAGAGGTATTAGAGCTTTTACACCTGAGGATAGTTAAGATACATTTCATTATACTGTATACTTCTGGGATATAGCCCCACCCTCTACAAAAGTATTGGAAGAGCAAGCCAATCCTTGTTTTTATTTATTTATTTTTCTATACACTGGAGACACTTATATAGGAGATCAAAAAATTAACGTTTCATCAAAAATTATTATTTCCAGACAATTACATCTAGACATGTTAACCACCCCTTGAAACATGACACATTTTGTGGCTGCATTTTTAGGTGGGCAAAAATAAAGGAATCTTTAGTGTTAAATAATTTTCTTCATTCTCGGATTGATGAAGTTCTCCCTTATGCATGACTTTGCACTGATGCCAAATGTCTGGCTGCTAAACTATATTTATAGTATATATACACTGATTAGCTATTACATTCAATCCACTGTGCATAGAGCAGACTGCCGAAACCCAAAATGCTACCAGGGAAACCTTTTTTGAACCTGGTCTGCTACCCACCTTATTAAAAATGCATCTACATTAAATCATAACAGAAATATATTATATGCATACTCTTCTTTCCACTGGAAACACAGTGCCACCTTCTGGTAAAATGAAGTGTGTCCAATATTCTGTCTCTCTCTTGGTGCTCTGGTATAGGTAACATATAAAGACTATATTAATCAATTGCCCTCACAGTTTACCTGTGCTAGTGTCCACTGAAGCTTCTTATTCTTCAAAAGTCCTTCTGTAGGTTTACACAGACGGAAACAGCAATTTAATGATTCTATTTATTTCATTTTAAGTTACTATTGTAATTGCTTTAGGCTTGATTTGTTCATCCTCATGATCAAAGCAAATCAAAACATTTTCTATTCACTTTCTTTGTGCCCTTATATTGTACCTCGGGCAAAGCATAAAAAGACGTTTGAATTCAGCCATAGAAAACGCGTGACTGCTTGTGTGTGTTATCCTTGGCGAATGTGTTATTGGACACCATGCGTTCGTGCAACCAACTATTGCATTTTTCACCCCTGACCAGAGTAAAGCGGTAACTGAAGGTAAATGATTAAATGGTTTATGTATTAATGCACATGGGTGAGTGGGTTGACTAAAACCGGACAGCCATCAAATCACAATACGACAGACAATCGGTGATTCGACACGAAATGAGATGCCTGGTTTCATTTCAAAATTGTTTATTGGAATTTTATGTAGTTCTTTACTACTTGTACCATCAAGTCACCACCTTATAACCTCCACAGCAAATCATACTTTTACAAGCAGATTTATGCAATGAGAAAGCAACACACTAGGCCAGGAAATCGACAGACCTGGGCTCACGTATGTTGCTGAGCCTTGGCAAGCCGTGCTGTTTGGTGAAGAAGCACTGGAAACGGTATGAAAAAAGTACAATCCGACTCAAGTGACTTAAAAAAAACAAAAAAACAAACAAAAAAAAAAAAAGAAAAATCCATTACCATTTGGAATTCAATGTTTAGAGTTATGTCAGAAACTTCATCAACATGTCTCAGACTATTAAAATGTAACATTTTAAACAATCTTCAAGAAACGCATCTGAATTTTGGTCTGTTAGTAGAGAGACGTCCTCCCGTCAAATTCGTTTAAAAATAATATGCGTTTCTTTCAGATGTCAAGATCGATTTATTGGTTCATATTTACAAAAGTGCATCGATAGTGAGGCCTTCATATAGTCTCAAAGATAATGTTCATCATGGCGACGGTACAATAATCTACCATAAAAGCATGCCGAGCTGATTTATTTCGAATTTGTTAATAGGTGAACGGGTTCTGGCGCAATTGTTCCGCTTTAGAGAGAAGTCTGCTGCACAAGGCACTTTGAACTTCGCCGGACTCTCTCTCCCAACTTACCAACAGCAAGACATCACTGAGTTGAAGGTAAAGACTAGACCTAACCCTTCCATACATTCACTTAAATAGATTTATGCTCAATATAGTAAAAATATTTCGGTGAGCATTATTTGTACATACTTGTCAAGACATTTTGCTGACTCTTCGAAGTACTCCTCATTTAAATATCACCACCTGCTTTCTCAGGAGAAACATTTTGGCCAAAAGAAGAGTAAAGCACGATAAAGAGAGGCAACAGAGAGGCTACATAATTACATTCTCACATGAGCAAGGCCTGGTATACTTTAGCAGAGCAAAAAAAACAACCCAGAAATGTCTTCCCATGATTCGAAAGTAGAATTGATTGGAGGTTAAGAGCAAGTGAAGCTAGTTTGTTGAGGAGAAATAGCCGAGCTTGTGTTTTAGCGCGTGAGGAGATTACTGAACCTATCGCTTACATCATTAAGCGATAGGTTCAAAAGACTGGCTCTTGGTTGAGATGTGTGTGACGGGGGACATCTGCGACCGACTGGAAATACAGGTGGAAATAGTGTGCTGGGACGACTGTACAGTTTCACAGAGTAAGCAGGATGGGGTGTGAGAGGAACGTGTCAGCACGCGAATCTGAAACGTGGCTTTCAACTTCTCCGCGTTTTCGAATGCTGGATGAGCCACTGCAGTGTGATGTCTAGGAGGAACGAGAGAAGGAACGACAGACCAAACAGTGTCAGACACATACAGGCTTAGAAGTCAACATAATGAACAGGCAGAACAAGCTGCTACATGTTCTAATACACAACGCGAACGATAATTGCATCTTAAATCGGTCAATTTATGCCAACATGTCAGTACGATCACACAATGAGTGTGTTGGTGGAACAAAAGCATCAACATGCCATCCACTTTGCTGTTAAAATGTACTTGACTTTGACGACTTTCCATTGTGGGGATTTATGCTCATTTATCCACAAGAGCATTACTGAGACCAGGCAGTAATTTTTTTCGATTGCGAGTCCATTTTGCCACAAATATGATAATATGCATCGTTTGACCACAATCTATGATTCTACTTCAGGAATGATCATTCTCAGGATCTGCATATTGTCAATTTGTAGCTACTAATATTCCTGGCTGCTACAGAGAACTAATTACCGATTTTACTCATTATTTAAACTAGTGTTTATATTTTTCTCTGCTCTAACTCGCCCAATTCAAGCTCTCAGGCCTGTTATTTTACTTATGAACACCAAAGTGTGCCGAGACCTTTATTTGTTTTCAATCAATGGCTCCGTATTGCACCTAATGGTACTACTAGGATGACAATTTGCTTACATTTATTTTCAATAATCTTTGTGATCCTCCCACACCCACCTTCCATGGTCAAGCTACATGTAGTAAAAAAATAAATAAATTGTTCAACTTTGTAGTCAAACTTAATCTACCCCTGTGTTTAGGTTGTACTGAAAGAAATAGACCTTAGCAGGTGTTTGAAATTTCCTGTAATTCCAACTTTTGGCACCGCTGACACACAGTTTATGGTCACAGTCAGGGTGACATTTTTCCTTATCAAAATCATATACACTGTGGCTTAAAAGATAATGGTTACTGACAAAAACTAACATTTTCTCTACTTCCCTGTAGTCATTCAAATAAAATAAAAAGGATATTTTTAATTACGAAAACTGGAGTTGACTGAATAACCCAAAAACAGGGGAACCATCTTACCAATATTGTCTTTCTCTTTGCATGAAATGGAGTAGCAGCATATCTCCCGGTCTTGAATAGCAGCCAAGTTCCTAGTGGAAGAAAAGAAAGAAATAAAAAAAAAGCGAAAAAAGAAAAAAAGGAGGTAAATAAATTAGTACATAAACAAAAATTGTGATCATCGATCCAGTATTCCACAGTTAATACATTTTGAATGAATTTGGCTAAAAAATATCAGGCTAAATATTCTTTGCAGGGGAAAAGTTTGTCCAGGTCCAAATGGTGACGTGGATGTTTTGTGCAGAAAATCCGGAGCAAAATATCAGATGGTACAGGAATAAGTTGCTGGAATTTCTTTAGCATGCTTATTAATGAGATAAAATAGTCAGATAGGTCTAAATCAAAGTCATTTATTACCAAAAACACACATATATATTGTGCGTGTGTTATCCTAAAATATTATATCAAATATTGCTCGTGACCTTTCGACCTTTTCCAACCAAAAGTTAAACCCCAATGACCTTATAGAATTACATGCATTCCACAAATTTTTCTTAGACACTGAAATGTGTACAACAACCTAAACCTAACATACAGCCCAAACTTGCAGAATCTAATCTGAATTCTTCCCTAAAAATCCTGTCCAATTATAACTTAGGAAAGCTTTAAGCAAATGAAGGAAAATACTGCAAGCAGCCTATAGATGGCAGTAATTCCTATGAAAATACAAGACTGAGCTATAAAATACATAGACGGTGACTGAGAGTCACCTCCGTCTGCATCTTGGTGCCACGATCTGATTCACTATTCTCACTGTTATTTAATTGTGTCTTTGCAAAGGAAAACTTGGGAAACCTTTGATGCTTACATATCTTTCTTTCTTTATTTTTTTAATTAAATCCAGATCCGAGTACCCTAATAAGCATAAATGCAGCACACACACACAATATTATAAATAATGCAGTTTATAAGAAACATGAGAAATGGCAGAGAATTTAAAAAGAAACTGTTACAAAAACACACATCAATATTCAGTTTGTGGATACTGTTATTAGACACGCCTATATTCATTGACAACCATTTAAGATAATTAATGACTGTAGCTCCTGACTAGAGAGCAGTTTTCCAAAGATACCATATTTATTTATTTATTTATTTATTATTCTTTTTTAAATGTACACATTGTGCCAGTTGATTCACAACCCTTCACTGATGTCTAGATGTCTAGATATTTTCGGCAGGTGTACAATTTCTCATCCAAGCAGTGACACTGAAATATTTTAGTAGCCCTGTCATCACTGTGGTAACTGAAAAGACTTTCCCCTAGGGGTGCATCTGTCATCATTGGCTGAGGTGTCTTTCTCACCACACACACACAGGCGCACGCACACGCACGCACGCTCGCACACGCACGCACGCGCGCACACACACATACACATGCCCACACACACACAGATTCAGTTACTTCCTTGCTATACATTCACCGACTCCTGGCTTGTATTTCTGTAGGTTATCAAGATATTTCAGGGCATAGGACCAAATAAAAAAAAAGTTTTGCTCTAAAAGGAACAGGTAAATATTAAAATGGTAAACACCAAATAGTTTCTTTTATTATCCGCTGTGTGTATTTGTGATGTGATGTGTATCAAAACATCTACAATAAAATCTACAATAAAAGCTGAAATTATTAGTGAGTGCTGTCTTCTCTTTTAATTGTACATTTGCAACAACCGGATAATTCGTATTTATAAACACCTACCCCATCAGTGCCCCCCTTTTTTTTTTTTTTTTTTTTAAAGATTGGGCCACTGCCAAGCAAAATCTCTATTGCACTCTCTTGCTTTGTTAAATCCTCCCTGTCTGATCGTTACCATTTTGTAGATTTAAATGGAGAACTATCCAGGTTAATGCAAGTAAATAATAGGGGTGCCACAAGGTTCAGTTCTAGGACCCCTGCTTTTCACAATGTACATGGCTTCCATGTATGGGAATATTATCAGAAGGCAAGGAATTAGCTTCCACTGTTATGCTAATGACCTCTAGAGACGTACCAGTGCCAGCTGGTGTTGGATCGATGATGATCTCAAATGTTGAGCTATTTTATGAGTTGCTCAGTGGCTCCTGGTTCCATAACATCAACTGATTGTATAAGACTGTAGAAAGGACATTACTCACAATCTTACATTCTGGTTTAGGGTTATTTATTTATTTATTTATTTATAGTCACACACTTGAGATCACCCAAATGAGGATGGGTTCCCCTTTTGAGTCTGGTTCCTCTCGAGGTTTCTTCCTCATGACATCTAGGGGAGTTTTCTTGAATTCTGTAAAGCTGTTTTGAGACAGTGTCCATTGTGAAAAGCACTATAGAAATAAACTTGATGCGACTTGATTTACTTATTTATTTAATTGATCTATACATAAATGAATTAATTCCTTCCATACTTCATTCATTCATTTACTCCCTCGATATGCGGAAGCTCTACATATAACGCAAAAGAATCCATAACGCTAAATTCCAACCTGCTCCCTCCAGTTCTTACAGCAGACCTTCATCCAAATATCTCAGCTTCCTGAGATTTCCTCACACCTTCCAGCAGTAGAGTAGGCCTACAAATTCACGCTGTTGCTTGATTAACATATTCAGAACTCCATGTTGACAGGAATAAAAGGTTGTAATCAGGATCAGGACACCATATCGGATTAGAGACCGTCTCATATAAACAGTCCACTAAATGGTTTAATCGGAATGACAAAAAAAACAACAAAAAAAAAACAAACAAAAAAAAAACACGTGTACATGTAAACGTGGCTTATGTTTCGCACACAAAACAAGGAATGCTTTTAGATTCGAAGCAGTTTGGTACGCATACATGTACAATTACACGAATATAATACAACCTTCCATAACAACAGTGAACATAAACCCAATAAAGTGTCCACTGATTGTGCACATGAACCCAAAAGTCGGTTCAGAAGGATACGAAAAGAAAATGAAACGCTACTTACATTTTTTCAATAAGCTGTTTCTCATCCAGTGCATTAGGTAAATCCCTCTTGTTACCAAGTACCAATATCTGCAATACAACATTTTAAAAATTTATGTTGTGGCATGTGGCTATATGTAGAAAGGCATTTTAATTGTGTGACAGGTCGAATAAGACTTACAGGGATCCCTTGTAACTGCGGTTTGTCTAACAGGTTATGCAGTTCGTTCCTGGAAGCTTCTACTTTGTCTCTATCTGCTGCATCCACCATATACCTTTTGTAAAAACAAAAAACAATGAATAGCGTTGTCTGAATAGCAAATGTTTAATATACATTTGCACGACTTCTGTCAATGTCTTGAAGTGCAAACCCATGACTTCTCGATATGCTTTTTTTCAGCAAATAAAAAAAAAATAAAAATAAAATAAAATGCTGCTCATATAGGCATTTGAGCTCTAGATGAAAGATACAATCTGAATAAGGATACAATTGACTTATAACCGGCCTTTACTCGTGAAACATTAAAACTTACGCATTTTCCAAACAAAACCCATCACTGTTGATATGTCATTGGAGTCTGGAAGTCTGAAGTAAAGAATTAAAAATGACTTAGAAGCCTTCTAAAGAAATTAGGGATGAGGTAATAGAATTTCTTAGGAACTTGGCAATTGGGTGTAAAATTATATCTAATAGGTTGCACATCCCAGAAAGCACTACTAGATCAATAGAAAGTAGAAGCTGCCTTCGATCATCTAACACTGCCTGGACATGGCTGTTTCTCAGAATTTGGCACAACAAGAAAACAAGAGACTGGTGAGGGAAACCATAACAAGGTCTCTGAAAAGAGTAGAGTTTCTGAGATTTGGACAAAAGTGCCACATGCATGAGATTCAAGTGCTCTGAATAATTCAGGACTGTAGTGAAGGGTGGATAGAAAGAAAGTGCTGAAAATACAAAAAAACGAAATAAATGGAGCAAAAGAACCTGCTTCGGCCGATGAACCTAGAGCCGATGAACCTAGAGCAAATCTGCCACTACGAATTTGACAAAAATCACTTCTAAACAGTATGCAAAGCTAGTGGGAACTAGGGTTAGAACAGTGTCATTGCAACAAATTGTGGTTCTACCAACCATGAATCAAGCATGAGTCAAATATAAGTCAGAAAGGAGTTTGAATACTTCGATCTGCTGACAAATAATGCATTGAGATTTTGAAAATTTTGACTCATTCATTTGAGATCAATATAATGCACCAAGTGCTGCATCAATGCCAGTCACATATCAGGAACTAATGAGCATTTTTCTTACGGGGCCTTTTCTATAAACATCTCATCTTCTGGAATGGAAAAATGCAACTCTTCTTAGAAGTGTTTTATTCATTTCCCAGTAATACCACAAAAAAAAATCATTTTTTAAAGAACTATTTAATATTTACCACATTTCAACCATGTGCACAGCCATTATGGAGAAACATCACTCACACTATGGCGTTTACTCCTCGACAGTACCGCTCCCACATGCTCCTAAACCTGGGTTGTCCCCCTATATCCCAGATCTGGAGAAAAAAAGATTCAGATTAGCCCTGTACATACATTAAAATAGAAATTTTCCACAGGAGACAGGACATTAGGGAGTAATCATACCTTAATTGTGACGTTTCCTTTTGTGACCTTCCGCATGTTGAATCCAACTGTTGGAATCATGTCTTCACTGAATTGTCCAGACTGAAAATTAAAAAAGGGGAAAAAAATACAATGAATAAATTCTAAAATTACAGTGTTTCTGATTGCAGATTCTGTGAAAGTCTCGACATTGTTATATTTCTCTGCAGACCTTTTTACATGATTGCATGTCTGTTTACATGTATCCTGTGATGAACATACCCTCAACTACCAAAAGGAAAAGTACATTTTCTCACTTTTACCTCGAATAGAAATGAAGCCTGGCTTCCTTTCATTCTCGTTCTAAAGCTGAATGACTATAATCATAGCTGAATCCAGTTAGTAGCAGTGAGTTGCATTTGTTTAAATAGTGCAAAGTTAAAGGAAATCAGCAATAATCAAAATCTTAAGACATTTAAATATAGTACTGTAAAAGGTAGGTCTTTGGGTAATTATTCTAACACTACTACAGTGCTGTAATTGTGTTAATAGCAGGTACTACATTTTTTTTTTTTTTTACTAATAAACTATTTTCATAAATGAGTTTTAATCCTGATGTCCATGTTTGAGAATATACAGTATTTTCATGTAAATTTTTTAGAGTTGCATAGTACACAAACACTGTACGTGGACACCTCGCTATTATTTCCGATATGCTCTTGGTGAACAGTACACTCCAAAAAATCAAAAACATAAACACAGAATTGGTCACTTCTTTGCTGCTTTAACAACCTACATTCTTCCAGAAAGGCTTCCTCAGTCAATTTTGGAACGTAGGCTGTGGGGAATTCTGTCAATTCAACCAGAATTCAGTACAGGCCACTTGAATTCTTCAACACCAACCTTATTGAGCTGTTTTTATTGCACTTTGTTCATGCTCTTGACTTCCAGCGAATGAGAAATCTATATGCTATAGCATACAAATACATTCTAGAAATTGTTTTGCATCAACCTTTGTTGCAACAGTTCAGAGATGAAACTTTTGGGATGAACTGGAACACTGACTTATGATATTAAGTTAGTAATGGCACATATGGGTGTGAGTTGAGACAGAGTTTGATTTTGACTGTTTTCCATGCAACTGCTATCATAGTGTGATGAATCACCAAAAACTAAAAACTGACCATGCATGAAATGATGTGTTAATCACTGAGTGACTCAGCAATTATTTCAGTACTGTTAATAAAAGCCAACAGCCAACACTATAAACACCATAGTGACTTTTACTGCTCAGGTGGGAAGACTCAAAAGACCAACGTAGATGTTGCTGATGATTAGTGTGGTTACATCCTTCCAATCGCAACCATATAATCAAAGACTTGGTGTCTTTCCAAAAAACTAAAATAGTTCAATCTAACTGCTTCCATTTTCACTTTGGGTTGAGGGTTAAGCAGACTTTAAAATGCTGGAATATATTACTACTGGTTTTTTACACTAGTGGTCATACATACAGCTCATTATTCATTCAAATCTAAACACACTACTCCTATGATTAACTATCGCCATGGTGATATATAACAGACCCGTATCCCAATAAATGTGCGTTACAGTTAAAGCGCACAATAAATATCCACATGTAACTTGAAATATCTTCATTGAACTTCAGAGTTCGTGAAAGGTGAACACGAGCATCAAACATGACGGTAAATATGCCTGGTATGCATGTTAGATTACACAGAAATCTGTCTTTTTAATCACATAAACATGACACAGTGGTTTCTTTGCAAGTGTTCATATCTCTGAAAGATGGCAAACTGCAAGAAAAAAAAAAAAAAAAAAAAATGTGGGTTTTAGTTAGAAAAAGGTTGAATTTTTTTTTTCCCTCGTTACGAGCACAACAGAGGAATAGCACTGAGTGTATTTTCAGGAAGAGATATCTCAGGACACACAATATGTAGATATTCCTTTTAAACTTGAAATAAAAGGGGTTTCATTTGTACAATTTTTGACCACATCAATATTTTTGGTTCTTTTCAAAAGATTTTTTTTTTTTTTTTACTTCAACAAGCTCTAACTGGTCAATTCTAAAAATCTAAAAATAAATAAATAAATAAAAAATTATAAATAAATAAATAAAAATACTACTAAAGAGTTACATTAATTAATTCAATAATAACAAAAATTATTAAATATATTTTTTCCCAAACAGTTCCAAAAATGTGCTTTTATTGCATTTTATTTAAAGAGCAAGTACCATACCTTTCAACATTAAAATAATATAAAACTAAACATAAGTAAAAGTCTTATAAGACAGTGAAGCAGGCAACTCAAGAGAATCATGTGTGGTAAAGACTTATCGATCGAACTCATCTGGGTTAGTGGTAATTACTGTTAATTCATCATATAGTCTGCATATAGTTGCACAATGAATGATAGTTTGGAAATCTGGTACATTTCAGAAGTACAAAAGATTGTGGTTATGGCTTAGCCACATGACATGCATTTGCTACACCGGGGAGAAATGGGTGAGTCTTATGACTAACAGGAACCTCCACCTTGCCTAAACGTAAACTCTCACAACAAGGTGTAATTGAAACAAAACTTACCGAGCCCTGACGTGAAAGCAAATACGGACCTCCATTATTTCAGCTGAACATTGACTTTATTTACTTTTTGTACAAAATAATGTCAAGTTTTGGTTTTTATTCGCATTAGTAAACCGCTAGATAGCCTAGTAGTAGTCTTTTTTTTTTTTTTATTATTTGACTAAATAATCCTTAGTTCAGACTTTATATTCACCTTGTCATGTTTTCTGCAACACTTTATTCATGCTCAGGATCAGTAAAGTTTATATATTGTGCAATTACCTTCCGGAATATAACATAAAATTGACTTCATGACAGGACTTTTTTTGTTCTAGCGTCGAGCACTGATATAAGCTTCTGCACTATTGGAATACGAGATCGCAAACATCAATGGTCAACGGATGCTTCTGTGGTAAAACAAATTCACGTCATCTTTCCTCTTAAAAAGCAGAAGCTTAGAGGGGCCAGAGGGTATGTGAGAGAAGAGAGTTGCTCTAAAATCACCTACACTTGCTTCTACACATGACACACAGTGACAGGAACAACTGATATTCACTTTCAAGCAAATCCCTCATACACCTAGTCTTCAGACATGACACAGTCCCCCCACACACACACACACACACTCCCACCCACAATGTTATGCTACCACCATAATTTGTCATAAAGTTCTTAGAATAATGTGTCTAATCTACCAAATGTAATGCTTTGTACCAAGTTTTGGTCTCATCATACTGACCATTTATGGCTTTTTGCAAAAGGATTTTAAACATGCGATAATACCTGAATACTCATCGCATTTCTATAAAGCCCAGATTTAAAGAGTGTCAGTTGTCCTGTGAGCAGTTTCTCCTATCAAACCTATAGATCTCTGTGGATCCCAATTAAATCCGTTTTCATTTTAATATTTTGTTCTAGCGTTGAGCACTGATATAAGCTACTGCAATTTTTGGAAAACGGGATCGCGAACATCTCGGGTGCTTTTGTGGTGAGAAATTTCACGTTATCTTCCCTCTGAAAAAGCAGAAGCTTAGAGGGGCCAGAGGGAATGTGAGAGAACAGAACTGCTCTAAAATCACCTACACTTGCTTCTACACAGGACACACGAGAACAGGAACAACTGATATTCACTTTCAGGCAAATGTCTTCATAGAATTCATTTCACCTTCTGGGTTGGGACGATGCACTGTGCTTCAGCAGATTTAAAAACATCAACAAGCGAGGTTTAGGTATGATTTTCTATTCTTGTTGCTAAAGATGGGCAACAAACACATTCAGCAAAACCAGTATATGAATGATGTGTACGTCTCTGCGAATACAGGCTACATGAGGGTGCCGGAAATTCATCAAGAATTCTGGAGAACCAAAAAAACCCCCAATGTGCTGCTCTTTATCATTTCATGTGTAGAATACAGTCAGGAAAAAAAGGCTTGTACATCAGCCAGCAATGCAATTCAGGACAAACTGCTTTTACCTGGCCAGTGGTTTGAGTCCCAAATTTGGTAATGTTTTGAAATAATAGGATCAAACATGTTTGTTAGAAAACAGCATGGGCAGGTTAAAAACGACAAAGATAATAAATAAAAAAAAAACAACAGCAGCAACAATCAATAAATATGATTGTGCAGTATTGTAGTTTCCCGGCCCACCACTTTAACAGAGGCATGTGATTAATGCACTTTCCTGTGACTCATAAAGCTTGTGACAATGAATTCGCTTCCTTTTTACGCTGCTGAATCTTGAAGGACTAGTTAACATGAGGAAGTGACGCTGTTATGCAGTACATGCATGCAGCAAATGGTGTCTCCCTCTCACTTTAACTATAAAACAGCTCTATATAGTTATTTTTCTGCAAGAGGTGTTTTTTTTTTTTTATACATATTAACACTCGGACACAAGCAGCTCGCCTTGTAAGTCCCGACTGCCCAGAAATACTTTAAGAGATTAAAATAATCCAAAATTTACAGAATTTCTATGATTCATTTACCTTTTGTTGCTTTTTTCTTTTTATTAAAAGGGCAAAAATATAATAGTTTTCAGTTTCAGTATCTCTGCTCTTCTAATAATAATCCATCAAACAAACAGTATCGGGTCAGCGGTTATCTTGTGGTGGCCCCTTTCCACTGTTGAACTGAGTAGCGGGGGTAGAACTGATAACAAATCTGGGTTACAGTCTACTGAATCAAGTGCTCAAACTAAAGCTTGCAAACCTCAGAATTTCCAAACTCTGAATAGAAAAAGAAAAAAAAAAATCACCCTGAAACATCTCTTCCACCCCAGCTGATGTTGAATGTCAAATTAACCAGTCTGCTCATATCATGACTAGCAAAAAAAAAAAAAAACAACACACAAAAAGTACTTTTGCTGTGTATACTAGTATTCAACGCAGCTCTATCAGCACGTGTTATCTGGTGAAATCAATTACACTGTTTTCAGGAAATGAATATACATCACACTTAATATTGGCTGGCTAGTTTCTGGGCATACTCCCCCCCAAAAGCTCAAATTCACAGATGCCAAGAATACCAGCATTTCGATATCGTAAAAAGAACACCGTAGACAGCCTCGAAAGCAGACTGCGAGTTTATTAATCGAGTGATGTATGATTGGGATCATACATCACTTCTGTGAAGCCTATTTTTTCAAACATAGTAGTCTGCACTGTATCAGTGTTCTCTTCGATTAACGGTTTATCAATATCCCGCTCCTCCTTATTTAAAAACACTAAAGATGTTTTGCCAATATGAGTCTTAAATCCTCTGCCGAATCAAAATATACCTCTGACTTACCCAGGACACATGATCTACTAGATACGGATTAGTAGTATTTTATAACGCTCTTTTAACACACACCGTTGTTTGATAACTTCATGAGGCAATGTTTGTCTCCCACCTTGTGCAGACTTTGCATCGTAGTCTAAAACTGTTTAGAAGTCTAGTTGGTCTCCATATACAAGTCTTGCAGAACTGACAGGACATGATGAAGGTGTGTTCTGGACTGACTGGCAAAGCAGCCAGACCCAAAACAAACAAAACAAGCCTGGGAGAATGAAATCATAAACTGAATGATCACTTCAGAGGCTCTTGGAATAACAAGATCTCCAATCACCCATGCCTTTATTATTATTATTTTTACAGTTTTCCATGAAATCACAAGAATTAGCAATCCACTTCATTTGCAGTAATGGCGCTATATCCAATAGTCCAGTATAATCCCAGCTAGGATTAGCTAACAGGCTGCATGACACTGCCTGTTCAAAGCTAACTAGCCAGCTAACCTACTACCTCGACACTATCTAAATAATAATAAGTAATAAAATAATAATAATAATGATGATGATGATGATGATGATGAGTTAAGCAGTAGGATAGCATTCCATACACAACGTTACATATACACCCATTAACGCTATAGACATATGACAGCTAGGCCACAGTTAGCTAAGTTAGCTCACTAGCTAACCCGAGTAATTTAGCTTGCTGCTTAGCTAGAAGTGTTACTAGAAGCGCTTTACTGACAAGCAGTTATAACGTATAAACACGCTATGTATATGCATAATGAAAATGTCGATATGGACGTCCATAAAATCTTGAATGGCATTCGTACACGTTACAAAACAACAGTTAGCTAAAACTAGCTATGTTATGCTAAGCTAAGATAAGCTAATGTGAATAGAGAGAGGGGGGGGTGTAGGGGGTGACAACACTTACAGCTATCACATTGACAAACGTAGTTTTGCCCGAATACTGAAGTCCGACCAGCGTTAACTCCATCTCCTCCTTCCAGAACAGGGACTTAACCCAGTCTAGGAAACGGTTAATCAGCGCCAACATTTCCACCAGTTTGTTTTTGTCTCAGCTTTGTCTTGGGATGTGTGTGTGTGTGTGTGTGTGTGTGTGGAACGTTATGTTTGGGAGGAACTGCGCTTGTCATATGACCCTGATGCGTTTACTATTACTGCTGCTCCTCCGCACTGTCACACACACCGCCATGTCTACTGACCCCCGACACTCTCTCACACACACGCGCGCGCGCGAGCCATTTGGAAAGCTGTGACACCAAATATTTTGCGCCATACACAATGTTAATGTTATAAATGATTCGTATGTAAAGTGTAACTTTAAACACATACTGTACATGGATTTTTTTAACTGGATCAGGATACAGGTTAGGTCTATTCTGTATTTGAACAAATTAATACACAAGTCCTAGGTGCATCATGGTACCACGAATCTTTATTTTATTTTTTTGCACATTTAAGTTTAAGAAATAGCAAGATATATTATACCTACATTGCTCAATGGCCCAACAGTTTTGGTATTTGAACCTTTAAACTTCTGAGCAGTAAACCTGCACCTTTCAGCCACCAAGCTATAAATGCCTTTAAAAACTAAACTAAAAACATGTAGTCCCTGACTACTAGAAATAATGCAGTAGAAATTGAAATTCTGTCAAATCATCAAACATATCATAAGATTGTATGATGCTTCCAAAGTTGATTTTTTTTTGCCATTTAAAGCAAAACACTATGCAAAGTTAAAACCTCGACAATGTGAGAACATTGTCCCCACAGTGCACAATGGTGTTAAAATCATGTTGTAGCGAGCTTTGCATGATTGTATCATACAGACTGGAACAAACTGTTTTTTGGGTTGAACATGTACATACATCTAGCCTTCAGACATGACACAGTACACACACACACACACACACACACACACACACACACACACTCCCATCCACAATGTTATGCTACCACGATCATTTATCATAAAGCTCTTAATGTGTTTAGTCCACCAAATGTAATGCTTTGTGCCATGTTTGGGTCTCATCATACTGACCATTTGGCTTTTTTGCAAAAGGATTTTAAACATTCAATAATACCTAAATACTCATCGCTTTTCTATAAAGCTCAGATTGGAAGCTCAGATTTTGTCCTGTGAGTAGTTTCTCCTATCAAAGCTATGGATCTCTGTGGATCCCAATTGAATCCATTTTGGTTTTAGTTTATGTATAAAAATAAAAATAAATAAAAAATAAATACAATGTAGGTACAAAAACCAGCATCAAAACAATCATTTAAATAATAATAATAAAAAATAATAATAACATTGAAGTATTGAAAGTGCCAGTAACACAAAAGGTAACACAAATGTTTATTAGAAAATAATTATATTTTATAATAACCAACACAGTGGCTGATATCAAAGGAATAAATGACAATGAGTGGGGTAAAAGTAGTAATTAGTCCTTTTTCCTTTGTGGGTGTCATGTATTTCCAATATATAGTAATTCTCAAGTGTTGCTAATAGCCTTTAACATTTTAGTTTATTGCAAATATTTTGGGTCATAACACTAAAGCATATAAAACAGACGAGGATGGGTTTTTCCTTGCCACTCTCATCTCTTTATCTTTGCAAAGCTTCTTTGGGACAAAATATCCATTGTTAACAGCGCTTTACAAATAAAACTGAATTGAACTGAATACAATTAATTGTCCAATTAACCAAAGGTGAAATAAATTAATGTTTAATAAAATTTTCTGATTAACTTAATTAATTGTATGGGTGTAATAAATTATTTTTTTTATCTGCGTTTTCTTCTTTTTGTTATTATTATTTATTATTTACAGTAACATTTTTATTGATCATTTATACATGATGTAATATAATCCAATTAGTTGCACAGTGGTCCATTCGAACAAATTAGACACAACCCAAAACATGTTCAGGACAGCTCTAAGAAGAGAACTCAGTAACTTAGTTGGTTAGTAATGGTTAGTAATCCATAGTAATACTTATAAGTGCTAGTATGCAAGAATGCTGCAAACATTTATCACAGAAAGCTTTTTCAATGATATACCACCATCTACTAATGAATGGTACACTTCAAAGTAAACTGGTGATGAGTTATTGCATAAGCGTTCATGTGCTGTCAGAGAAGCTTTTGTGCAAAGTTCTTTTCCCCATTGAAGATCCAAGAGTGAGATCAAAAGTTTAAAGACTGGTACAGTGGAACCACTGGCTGCTTACTGTCATTCCACAGTTTCATCCTGAAGCTTCAGAAATGTTGGTTCACCATGTATCTGTTTCAGGGATTGTGTAGCTGAAACCCTTAAGGTTCCATTTCTCCTATTTCTTCTTTAGACAGCTTGTAGCAACATTCATCAGATGGAACTTTAAGGAAACTTGAGGTTGAATGATATTCTGCCAAATGAAGTCAGACATTCCGTTTCACAGTTATTGTTGAACACGTTTGCCTCTTATACAAACAGACATAGTATTTCCCTAGTGGTATGACATTTTGTGGTATAGTTATCACACATCCAGCTAAATGTGTTTCCACTAATCTTAAAAGCTTTATAGGAGCACCGTATTTATGCCAGCCTTCACAAAAAGCAACAATCTGACTAAGACAGTAAAAGATGTCCAACCACAGACCTTTTCCGTTAGTTTGTCAACAAACACCATAACTAATTGCTTTAAACTGATTTAAAAAAAAAAATTCTAACCCATTTTTAGTCTAATAATTACTTGATCCATTAAGCTTGTTGCTAATTTATAAAATGTTGCAAATAATTTATATTTTACAAAGTTTTTATTTCTTTTTTTCCCATCTAAAAACTATGACATGGATGTTCCAATATCCCGAAGGCAATGGCCAAAACCTAAAGCTGAGATTACTTTCCACTGTAAATATGTTGAGAGAAATCTTTTCAGAGAAAGAGCTACAAAGATTTTCTTTTTTACATAGAATACTTTAAGAAAGCAACCTGCAGGAAAGCTTAGCCTTTTTATCTCACAATAGAAAATATATATATATATATATCAAACTTTGAAATCTGAAAAAATTAAAATCTGAAATTCTAAAACACAATGTGACCCAGAACTAAAAACATTTCAAAAATTGCACTTACTAACGATTTACTATGATATTCAAGAAATGCCACTAGGATACAGAATAATGTATAACTTAAAGAAGATAAATAGACATATACATTTTGAATGTCACTTACTTTCTTTTGTTCTTTGTACTCGAGCCCTTATGCAGAGATAAATAAACATTGCCAGGGAAAAAAAGCCAATGATGGCTACACCTACCACCATTCCATTAAAAGTCTCCTGATTAATTACTGTCAACAAATAAATATGAGTTAAATATGATTTACATAGAACAAAATTAGTAAAAAATACAATATTTTGTAGCAGCAATATAGAACTCTTTTCAAATTGGTTAGGCATTTACAACATTTACAAGAACAATAGCCATTGAATTATTTAAAACTTTTAGACTACCCTGGAACTCATCATTTATTTGCTTTTGGCAATTTATATTAAAAATGATTATATATCTGTCCAGTTGAGAGTTTAAGGCATTAAGGGTTAAAAGCCCAGTTATAGCTCTGTGTCAGACTTTTTGATGTAATAAAAAAGAAACACCACACAGTTGAACAGAACATTAGTTCCTGTGAGATCATTTCCAAGTTGAAGTAAAGTGTTGAGTCTGTAGTTTATAAATATACAGTGTGAATAGATATACATAGCATCATATAGTAGTTTAAGGAAAAACAAATGTATTTAATGTTGGAATTGTACAAATATTCAGGTTTTATCTTACCTACAGGGTTTTAACCCATCATCTTTATTTACCATAATAGTTGATGAATAGTTAATAGTTAATATGAATAGTAAAATAGTAAATGCGACAAAACCCCTATTAAATCTGTTCATTGTAACTTTCACAAAGTAAATAAAGTAAATGCTGGAGATGCTCCATATCCTACTAACATCCACCTCTTTCCCTGACGACCCTGGTGACCCTATCATATTACATTTACATTTACATTTACATTTGTGGCATTTAGCAGACGCTCTTATCCAGAGCGACGTACAAAAGTGCTTTGAGTCTCTAGTAATGAATAAAGCTACACTGGTACGCAAGATTACAAACTTAATATAAATATATATATATAATATTACCATTTATTACCAATGGTGTTCTGCAAAGTTATACTATAAAAAGCAACACTGGAACAGTACATTGACAACTAAGTAAGATCTGATAACTGACATTAATCATGAATAGTTTGATTCATAATAATATTGAAAGCATAGATTGACCTTCACAGACACTGTTTGCTGGTACTAGACAACTGTATTGCATAGTAAACTGGGTAAATATGTGCAGATATCTTGTTAGCCACCTAATTAAGTGCTGGTAAACTTTAATTTGTAACAGGCTAACATAAGTGAAATTGGAAGATTACAAACTTATATTCTATATTATTTATTTTTCATATAATAACAGACAAAAAATAAAACAATTACCATATTGGTTAGCTCAAAAATGCATTTTTACATTGGATTTTCCTGAGCCTATTTATCTTATGTATTATCAATCCTATGTAATCCTATAATAAGCATATCCTAGCATATTGCACCAAAAAAATCTGGTAACACATTTCATCATACATTATATATTATTTTGTCAGAACACACAATGAACAAAACAGAGTGTTGTTTATTTTAATTAAACTGGAAAAACTATTGCCTACTCAAACACTGGACAGCTTATACCTATAATATATTTCTGCAAGAACATTTATTGATAATGAAACTAATCAAGATATATCTAAGGGATGTATATCTATACAGGAAATTGTAATTGCTCCAGACTTTGCCTGTTTAACTGATAAAAGACACTGACCTTGGCAACCACATTTTGCATCTTGAGTCGTGTTTTCAGGAAATATTTTAGGCAAGCCAAAGTTTCTGCAGCAGATTTTAACAACACAGCATCAATGATAGGAATATAAGACATCTCTAAGCAAGGGTAGTGTAATTCAGTATTTAGTTTAAACATTGACTTACTCCATTGTAGGTTTGCAGATATTTCTCTCTTCATCATTGTATGTTTGTGATGGACACGGTTCACAAATATATCTAAATTTAAATAAACCTGTTAAAAGCATAGACATGATTAAGATTTATAATACACATTCAGTTATTTGTAATTGCTTAATCAATTCTGAAAGCGTAAAATATTTTTGCCTTGTTTTTCAGAACTTTACTTCGAATTATACTCCTCTTCATATACCTCAAGTTTGCTATGACTCATTAAAAAAGTTTCCATTTTAACCACCAAATTATAGCCTGATTACGGTAAAAAAGTTAAGAAAGTCTGCTCTTACCTGTTCTTATGAGCTTTTCTCCTGGTGTACATTTTTTAGTGGGAGAACATTTAGAACATGTATCATCTTCACACAAATTATTATTACAGAAGCAGTGGTCATTCATGTTTGTGCAGTTTTTACATACACTCTCACTGCTATTAGTACAGTGTTGTATGGGAAATGTACCTGTAACAACCCAACATAAAATGACAAAGAAAGATTTACTTGAAAAAGGTTATTAAAGATAAATGATAATAATTCATAATCAATCAATCGATCAATCAATCAACCAATCAATCGAACAACAGAAACAGTAAGTGTGACTAGTGGCATTTAAGGTTTTAGTTGAATGCTTTAGGTTAGTATAATGGAAACATTAATCACTAATAAAAATAACTATAAAAGTCTATTGGTCTTACCTAAAGGGCAGATCTGACAACATTTCCCCTTGTACTCATACTGTCTTTTCCAGTTACATTCTAAAGCCATGCAAATGGACAAGACATAGCCTGTGGCAAATAGCAACATATAGAGTCTTACAATGTCCATTTCGACAACATAATGAAAGTATGGTTGTGTGCTGCTTATATACTGTAGACCTACGTCTGCTTATATACTGTGGACCTAGGGCTGCGTCACCGGTATCTACAACCCACAAGGCTAGACCAAAAGTTAACATCGTGGGGGTGGAGGTTGTGGCAGAAGCTTATGATTTCATGACAACTAAAAGGTGAGGGTTTACTTGAGATTTGGAAATTTACTTAAACAAATGTGTGTTAATAGCTACAGCAGCTGACAATATGTTGTTCTATGAAAATGAACAGTTGTAACAGGAGCTGACATTTTGAAAAGAAAGTACACTAGATTTTACACAACCTGGAAATCACATTGGATCTCCCAAAGAAAAGAGGTGGTATTGGATTACAAAAAACAAACCCCAATACTATATTGAGTCATGTAAAAAAAAAAAAGTACACCCTATTTGAATTCTATGGTTTTATCTATTAGGAACTAATAAAATCACCTTGTCCTTTTCAGGTCTTAGAATTAGGTAAATGAAACCACAGATGAACAACATTACATGACATATTACACTGGAAGTTCAGGTCGTAGGATATAGTAGGATCAATAGCAAGTAGAACCACCTTTAGCATCAATAACTTGAAGTAATCCTGTTCTGTAAGACAGTCGGTCTTTCACATTATTGTGAATGATGTTTGGCTCACTCTTCTTTAAATTGCTTCTTCAGTTCTTTGAACTTTGCAGGCATTTGTTTATGCACAGTTTTTTTAAGGTCCCGCCACAGTATTTCAATCAGGTTGAGGACCCTTCCAGGATTGATATGCAGCAGTAATTGGTTCTCTAGGATCATTGCTGATGTCTTGGTATTGTGTTAACACACACCCAAATGCTCCAGACCAGAAAACTGATAGAATTTGGGCTTTTATAGCATGCTTAACACCCCTCCTAAATAATTGTTCATGGAAACATATTTTGCCTTTATTATGGCATTGTCAGGACACGGACCACGAGCCGAAAGCGGAAGTAATTTAATCATGTTTATTGTAAATAGAGCACAACACAGAGTCAGAGAGAGAGTTACGAACCGCTGTCAAGACAGATTACCACACGAGTATAATCCACACAGAATGGAGAGTATAATCCAAGAAAGGAAAGTAATCCACCGAACAAAAGTACCGTATTTTTCGGACTATAAGCCGCTACTTTTTTCCTACGTTTTGAACCCCGCGTCTTAAACAACGAAGCAGCAAATTTATGAATTTTACCTGGGTTTTTCCCGGTTTCACAAAATTCAAGGCAAAAAACTGAACCCCATAACATTAGACCAATGAAATTTCCGAACGGAAACGAAAAAACGCACCTTACCTGTGTTCTGAGCTGCACGGCTTCGGAAGAAAAAACCTTTTTTTAAAACGCACGACGATGCCAAAAGATAAACTCCCGAGAGAAATAATTGTGAAAGGACGGAGAAAGACAGTGTACAATGACTTACTTGGTCGGCAACTGTTTAGATACAAGCCGTTGTAGCGCGTTGAGTCTGGGTCATGGGATAGCGCGCTAACTCCAGTTGCAACAAAAATCATGTAAGCACAGACAGGTTTCCAAAACTCTTGCTTTTTTATTTTTCTTGGCAACAGCGTTAAGGGTTAGTCAAAGAAACTTAGAAATCAGCATCAGAAAATAATAAGGACATAATCCTTGTCTTGAACAGATGCAGTAATACTGGAAAAATGCAGTGGCATGCTATTCCCAAAATACCGCTATGCTCCTAAAAGAAGCACAACATATTTTACCCGTTATACCATGTGTAACATGTCTTTCGTTAAAGCCTGTGTAAAGTACATTAGTGTAGACACCTGCGGCTTATAGACAGTTGCGGCTTATTTATGTTAAAAATAAAAATATTTGTAAAATTCAGTGGGTGCGGCTTATACAGTGCCTTGCAAAAGTATTGACCCCCTTGGCGTTTTTCCTATATTGTTGCCTTACAACTTGGAATTAAAATTGATTTTTATTTGGATTTCATGTAATGGACATACACAAAATAATCCAAATTGGTGAAGTGAAATGAAAAAAATAACTTGTTTCAAAAAATTCTAAAAAATAAATCACGGAAAAGTGGTGCGTGCATATGTATTCACCCCCTTTGCTACTAAGCCTCTAAATAAGATCTGGTGCAACCAATTACCTTCAGAAGTCACGTAATTACTTAAATAAAGTCCACCTGTGTGCAATCTAAGTGTCACATGATCTCAGTATATGTATACACCTGTTCTGAAAGGCCCCAGAGTCTGCAACACCACTAAGCAAGGGGCACCACCAAGCAAGCGGCACCATGAAGACCAAGGAGCTCACCAAACAGGTCAGGGACAAAGTTGTGGAGAAGTACAGATCAGGGTTAGGTTATAAAAAAATATCCAAAACTTTGAACATCCCACGGAGCACCATTAAAGCCATTATTAAAATATGGAAAGAATATGGCACCACAACAAACCTGGCAAGAGAGGGCTGCCCACCAAAACTCACGGACCAGGCAAGGAGGGTATTAATCAGAGAGGCAACAAAGAGACCAAAGATAACCCTGAAGGAGCTGCAAAGCTCCACAGCGGAGATTGGAGTATCTGTCCATAGGACCACTTTAAGCCGTACACTCCACAGAGCTGGACTTTACGGAAGAAAAAAGCCATTGCTTAAAGAAAAAAAAATAAGCAAACACGTTTGGTGTTCACCAAAAGGCATGTGGGAGACTCCCCAAACATATGGAAGAAGGTACTCTGGTCAGATGAGACTAAAATTGAGCTTTTTGCCCATCAAGGAAAACGCTATGTCTGGTGCAAACCCAACACCTCTCATCACCCGAGAATACCATCCCGACAGTGAAGCATGGTGGTGGCAGCATCATGCTGTGGGGATGTTTTTCATCAGCAGGGACTGGGAAACTGGTCAGAATTGAAGGAATGATGGATAGTGCTAAATACAGGGAAATTCTTGAGTGAAACCTGTTTCAGTCTTCCAGAAATTTGAGACTGGGATGGAGGTTCACCTTCCAGCAGGACAATGACCCTAAGCATACTGCTAAAGCAACACTCGAGTGGTTTAAGGGAAAACATTTAAATGTCTTGGAATGGCCTAGTCAAAGCCCAGACCTCAATCCAATTGAGAATCTGTGGTATGACTTAAAGATTGCTGTACACCAGCGGAACCCATCCAACTTGAATCAGCTGGAGCAGTTTTGCCTTGAAGAATGGGCAAAAATCCCAGTGGCTAGATGTGCCAAGCTTATAGATACATACCCCAAGAGACTTGCAGCTGTAATTGCTGCAAAAGGTGGCTCTACAAAGTATTGACTTTGGGGGGGTGAATATTTATGCACGCTCAAGTTTTCTGTTTTTTTGTCTTATTTCTTGTTTGTTTCACAATAAAAAATATTTTGCATCTTCAAAGTGGTAGGCATGTTGTGTAAATCAAATGATACAAACCCCCAAAAGATCCATTTTAATTCCAGGTTGTAAGACAACAAAATAGGAAAAACGCCAAGGGGGGTCAATACTTTTGCAAGGCACTGTATATGTTTGGGCTTTATAGTCCGGAAATTACGGTAATCCACATAACACAGGTAATCCACAGAACAGAAGGTAATCCTTGGAACCAGCGGGAAAGGCTGGCAGCCTCGAGCAAAGTCGGTGTCCGTAGCCATATAGTAGGTCCAACATGAGTGAGATGGGAACGAGTGCTTATATAGCAAAAACGGTAATGTCGGGAGCAGCAGAGCGAGGCAGCGTGACAGCTACCAAGGGGGGCATGGCAGGTGGATCCCTGACATTACCCCCCTCCAGGGGTGGAAGCTGATGCCCCAAAGCCACCCACACCAGGTGGGCCAGGGCACTCAGAGGAAGGCCCCGCCAACCGTCCACGGTCGAAGGAGGAGGCCTGGAACGCACCGCCAAGAAACGAGCAACATCCCTAGTGGAAATCTGAGGCGGAGCAATGCAGAGACCTCGAACGGAGGGACGTCTACTATGGAGACTTCGAACAGAGCGACGTCCACTATGGAGATCTGGAACTGAGCGACGACACCTGCGGAGACCTGGGGTGGAGTGACGTCCACCACGGAGGTCCAGAATGGAGCAACGCCCTCGGTGAAGACCGGAGGCTAAGCGATGTCCTCGGCAAAGATCAGAGGTGGAGCGACACCCTCGGCGGAGATCAGGGGTGGAGTGACATCCTCAGCGGAGATCAGGGGCGGAGCCATGTCCTTGGCAGAGCTTGCAGGCTGGAACGACCCCCTTGGAGGAGATCGGATGCGGAGAGATGCCCTCGGCGGAGATTGGGGCGAAGGGACGTCCTCAGCGGAGACCAGGGACTGAGCGACGATCTCGGCAGAGTTCAGAGGCCAAGCAACGCCCACTGCGCAGTTCAGAGGCCGTGCGACGCCCACGGCGGGGTCCAGATGCTGAGTCACGCCTTCTGAGGGAGTTTAGAGCAGAAACGGGGGTCCAACAGTGCGCTCTGCAGAAGTTTGGGGTGCTTTGTGACATGACGGTGCTTCCGGAGTGGTCCTGAAGTGCAATGTCCTTTTGGGTGGAGTTTAGGACCTCGCCGTCACCTTCAGAGAAACTTGGGACTGTGGAGTCACCCTTAGGGGAACTTTGGACCGCGACCTCACACTCAGAGGAAATCGAAGGCGTGACGTCGCCTTGTGAGGGACTCTGAGGCGTGACGTCGCCATCAGAGGAGCTCGGGAGCGAGATGCGCCTGGAGAGGAACTCGGGGGAGTGACGTCGTCTGGAGAGGAAATCGGAGGCGTGACGTCTCCTTTAAAGAGGTCTTGTTCGATGTCGTCACCCTCGGAGAGGCTTGGAGGCAAGCCGTTGCCCTGTGGGCAACTTGGGGGCAAGATGTCGCCTTCAGGGAAACTTGGGGGCAAGACGTCGCCTTTAGGGAAACTTGGGGGCGAATCCTTGCCTTCAGGGAAGCTTGGGGGCGCTAGTACGATGCCCCCCTTGCAGCCAGGCGGCGGTACAATGACCTCTTCGTGGCCAGGCGGCGGTGTGACAGCACCCGCGGCAGAGCACTGGAGCGGAGTGGCACCCTCGGGGGGACACAGGAGCGGAGCGGCACCCTCGGCGGGACACTGGAGCGGAGCGGCACGCTCGTGGAAACTCTGTGACGGAGCCGGGCTCTCGTGGAAACTATGTGACGGAGCCGCGCGCTCATGGAAACTCTGTGACAGAGCTGGGCTCTCGTGGAAACTCTGTGACAGAGCCGAGCGCTCGTGGAAACTCTGTGACGGAGCCGTGCTCTCGTGGAAACTTTGTGATGGAGCTGTGTGCTTGTGTAAACTCTGTGATGGACCTACGCGCTCTAAGGATCTCTGGAATGGAGCGGAGCTTTTAGAGGAACCAACGGTGCAGACGCGGAGATCCGCCGTTGTCATCCCGAACATCCCCAGGAGTTGCCTGATAGAGCTTGCTGGCTCTAGAGAGCACATCTCCAGACAGCAGCGCAGCCGCACTCACGTGCGAGCTTGATCCGCGAGAAACCGAAGCTGATCATTCACGGAAGGACGATTCCTTCTGTTTCGGTTTCATTTTCAGTTTTGGTCGGACCTTCTGTCAGGACACGGACCACTTGCCGAAAGCCGAAGTAACTCAATCAACACAGAGTCAGAGAGAGAGTTACGAACTGCTGTCAAGACAGATTACCACACAAGTATAAGCCACACGGAATGGAGAGTATAATCCAAGAAAGGAAAGTAATCCACCGAACAAAGGTAATCCACATAACACAGGTAATCCACAGAACAGAAGATAATCTGTTGAAATTTCAGCCCACTCTTATTTGCAAAAAAATAAGCCCCTGGCCCAGCTAAAGAGAATCAATCACACAGCATGATGCTTCCCCCACCATGTTTAACTGTCAGTATGTTAATCCGCCGATGATGCTCTTTATTGGCTTTGCGCTGGCATACCATTTAATATTTGGGTCAAAATGTTCAATCTTTGTGTTATTAGATTGTGGCAGAAGCTAATGATCTAATGACAACTAAAAGGTGAGGGTTTACTTGAGATTTTTTAATTTTAGAACCCCAATATTTCATGTAATGTAATGTAAAAGAAAGTACACTGTATTTGAATTCTACGGTTTTATAGATAGATACAACTTTGTTGTCATTGCATTGTACAGGTACACAGACACGAAATGCAGTTTGGCATCTACCAAAAGACATCTGCTGTGGTGAAGGTGTTCAGTGGCAGGTAGTTGGGTGCCAGTGATGCGTTGGGTGATTTTGACCACCCTTTTTCAGGGCTTTGCGTTTACACACAGTGGAGCCTTCATACCATACAATGATAAAGTTGGATGCTCTCGATGATGCAGCGGTAGAAACTATTTAAAATCCCTGGGGACAGATGAGCTTTCTTTAGACTTTTCACGATGTACAGGTGTTGTTGTTTTGCTTTCTTAACCAGAGCTGGTGTTCTGGTGCCAGGACAGATCCTCAGAGATGTGAACTCCCAGGAACCTAAAGCTGGAGACTCATTCTACCTCAATTCCATTGATGTTGACTGGGAGATGTCTCCTGCTGTTGGATTCCCGAAAGTCCACGATAAACTCTTTAGTCTTCGAGGCGTTGAGGGTCAGGTTGTTGGGGCACACCATGCTGTCAGGCTGTATAATATGCCATGTGCTTTTTATCTGAGGTTAGCTAATTTGAAGACCTGATGAGGACCAGATGATGCTTGACGCCCCTCCCAAATAATAGTTTGTGGAAACATCTCTTGCCTTTATTATGGTATTTTTTATATACAGGTACATCTAAATGAATTAGAATATCATTAAAAAGTTGATTTACTTTAGTAATTCAATACGAAAGGTGAAACTTGTATATTCAATAGATTCATCACACACAGACTGAAATATTTCAAGTGTTTATTTCTTTTCATGTTGATGATTATGGCTTACAGCTAATGAAAACCCAAAATTCAGTATCTCAGAAAATTTGAATATTGTGAAAAAGTTGAAAATTGGAGACTCATGGTGTCACACTTTAAACAGCTAATTAAATCCAAACACCTGCAAAGGTTTACTGAGCCTTTAAATAGTGTCTGTCTGGTTCAGGCTACACAATCATGGGGAAGACTGCTGACTTGACAGTTGTCCAGAAGACGATCATTGACACCCTGCGCATGGAGGGTAAAACTTAAAAGGTCATCGCTAAAGAAGCTGCTGTTCACAGAGTGCTGTAAAAAAGGTGGTAGAAAAAGGTGAAATAAAGCCCATTCATCAATTTGGTGAAGATTCACAAAAAGTGGACTGCAGCTGGAGTCAGTGATTCAAGAGCCACCACGCACAGACGTATTCATGTGCTACAACTGACCCATTGCTTGTGTCAAGCCACTCCTGAACCAGAGACAACGTCAGAGGTGTCTTACCTGGGCAAAGGACAAAAAGGACTGGACTGTTGCTCAGTGGGCTAAAGACATATTTTCAGATTTTTTAAATTTCATTTGGAAATCAATGTACCAGAGTCTGGTAGAAGAGAAGAGAGGGACAGAATCCAAGTTGCTTAAAGTCCAGTGCAAAGTTTGCACAGTCAGTGGTGGTTTGGGGAGTCATGTCATCTGCTGTTGTTGGTCCACTGTGTTTTATAAAGTCCAAAGTCAGCACAGCTGTTTACCAGGAAGTTTTAGAGCACTTCATACTTCCCTCTGCTGACCAGCTTTATGGAGATGCTGATTTAATTTTCCAGCAGTATTTGGCACCTGCCCACACTGCCATGGTGTTGGTGTGCTTGACTGGCCAACAAACTCACTAGACCTGAACCCCATAGAGAATCTGTGTGTATTGAGTATTGTCAAGAGGAAAATGAGAAACAAGAGACAATAAAATGCAAATGAGCTTAGGGTCACTGTCAAAGAAACCTGGGCTTCCATACCACCTCAGCAGTGCCACAGACTGACCACCTCCATGCCATACCAAATTGAGGCAGTAATTAAAGCAAAAGGAGCCCCTACCAAGTATTGAGTACATATACAGTAAATTAACATACTTTCCAGAAGGACAACAATTCACTAAAAAATGTTTTTTTGATTGGTCTTATGAAGTATTCACATTTTTTGAGATAGTGAATTGGTGGGATTTTAATAAATGTGAGCTAAAATAAGAAATAAGCACTTGAAATATATCAGTCTGTGTGTGATGAATCTATATAATGTATGAGTTTCACTTTTTGTATTGTATTACTAAAATAAATCAACTTTTTAAAATAATATTCAACCTGCTTGTCACCGTATGTTAAATAACAGAACAGTAAATTATGTATGTTGTAACATACTTTAATATTGGATGAGGTCCGTGCTGATTCGACACATTGTAGTGGAATTCTCTGTTGCAGCTTTTAGCCTAGGTGTAAGTTGACAGTACTATCTAAGTGCATGCACAAATGCACAAAATCATACCTGGTTTTGCAATTTATTTCCAGGAACAGGCTACAAGAAACGTGCAAAAAAATACACCAACACACCACAAGTGTACATGACTAACAATGGAAATTCAAAAGTGCTGTAGAAGCACTACTCTCATTCTGCCAAGTGACAAGGGATGCAGATGTCGATCTTTCTGACTTGATATTGTTATGTATTTAGACTGTTTTTTAATTGTGTTTTGGATGAAACATTGGAATAATCCTACGGAAAATACCTACCTAAGTTACATGTGTAAATGTACGTGTTCGCTGTACATTTTGGCTTGTGTTTTGACTTACCTATGACATTTCCTTTAAAGGCCTCTCGTATCACATATCTCAAAAAAACCACAAGCCTAACAATTTACCTAAGTATGTGCCTAACACATACCTAAGTTGGGTATTCCCTGCTTGTCTTTTTAGAGAGAATCAGGGAATACCCAAATGTTACAATGTAGTAGCACTGCAGCATTTTTACTTCAAGTATTATTCTGGTGTCTAAGTTTTAAGTGGTAGTTATACTGTAAGATAATTTTTTTTTGCATATACATGACTCGTCTGTCAGCTTGAGGTTGACGCAGAGCTTTTTACCACCACAGGCAATAAACATTTCAGTGTGTGTGTGTGTGTGTGTGTGTGTGTGTGTGTGTGTGTGTGTGTGTGTATGGTGCAACACTACTCACAGGTCGTGTTCCTTCCTTACACACAATTTTAACCTAAAAATAAAAAAATATCCAATTTGCCAAAACAAAAGATTAACAAGAAGACAGATAACAGGAATTATTTTTTTAAATCCTCGTAATTAATAATACTCATGTTATCATAACACAAACATTTGGATATTTGGAGCTCCTGAGGTCACAAAGAGGTCACAAAAAATACTTAACATTTAGTGCAATAGATTTCCATGTGCAACCCAGCCATTAGGGTTGCACAAGCCAGCGCACTCTTAGTGCCGGTCCCAAGCCCGGATAAATCGGGAGGGTTGCATTAGGAAGGGCATCCAGAGTAAAACGTGCCAAGTAAAATATGCGGATCACAAAAGAGAAATTCATACCGGATTGGTCGAGGCCCGGATTACCAATGCCACAGGTATCGTTAGACAACAGGGTACCGGTGGAAATTGGGCTACTGTTAGCTGAAGGAGG
Organism: Silurus meridionalis; assembly: GCF_014805685.1. NCBI lineage: Eukaryota > Metazoa > Chordata > Actinopteri > Siluriformes > Siluridae > Silurus > Silurus meridionalis. Next base: position 12,466,356 of record NC_060884.1, on the reverse strand, counting down.
AGAAAGAGAGGGGGAAGATGTCTACAGAGACAGCAGGGAAAAAAGAAGTGTAGGAGAGTGGAGGTTAGAGTAGGTCCTTTAAATGCTGGTACTATGACTGGTAAAGGAAGAGAGATATCTGATATGATGGAGAGGAGAAAGGTAGATAAGTTGTGTGTTCAGGAGACCAAGTGGAAAGTGAGTAAGACCAGGAACATTGGAGGTGGGTGTAAACTGTTCTTTTATGGTGTAAATGGAAAGAGAAATGGTGAAGGGGTGATAAATGTTATCAGTGCCTTTGCTCCACAAGTTGGTTGTGAGATGAAGGAGAAGGATCAATTCTGGAGTGAGTTAGATGAAGTGGTAGAAGGTGTACCTAGGAATGAAAGATTGGTGATTGGGTCAGAAAAAGTTGCATTGTGTGTTTGTGGATTTGGAAAAAGCGAATGACAGGGTGCTGAGAGAGGAGTTGTGGTATTTTATGAGGAAGTCTGGCTTGTCAGAGAAGTATGTGAGGGTGGTGCAGGACATGTATGAGGACAGTGTGACAGCAGTAAAGTGTACAGTAGGAACGACGGTTAAAGGTAAAGGTTCGACTGCATCAAGAATCATCTCTAAACCTTTTCCTGTTTGCAGTGGTGATGGACAGGTTGACGGACGAGGTCAGACAGGAGTCTCCATAAACTATGATGTTTGCGGATGATATTGTTATTTGTGGTGAAAGTAGGAAACAGGTTGAGAAGAGCCTGGAGAGGTGGAGATATGTGCTGGAGAGAAGGGAAATAAAAGTCAGTAGGAGTAAGACAGAGTACATGTGTGTGAATGAGAGGAAGGGCAGTGGATTGGTGAGGTTGCAGGGAGAAGAGGAGAAGGTGGAGGAGTTCAGGGTAATGTAATGGAGAGTGTGTTAAAGAAGTGAAGAAAAGAGTGCAGGCAGGGTGGAGTGGGTGAAGAAGAGTGGCAGGAGTGAGTTGTGATAGAAGGGTATCTGCAAGAGTGAAAGGGAAAGTTTATAGGACTGTGGTGAGACCTGCAATGTTGTATGGTGTAGAGACAGTGGCATTGAGTAAAAGTAAAAGAGGAGGTGGATCTGGAGGTAGCAGAGCTGAAGATGTTGAGGTGATGATGATGGACAGGATTAGAAACGAGTTTATTAGAGGGACAGCACATGTAGGACATTATTTTGATGTGATTCTTTTATGTAAATAATATAAATAACCTAATTGAAATAATGACAAGAGTATGATAACTATATAGCCTCAAGCAGCATTTAAGGTAACAAAACACGTTTTATCCCTATCCCTTGGTGACCAAAGAACAATCAGATTAAGCAGTTCTAAATGTGTTTACTAATTTATGAATTAAAGCAAAGCCTAGGGAGTCTAAAGTGATTAACTATTTAATAAAAATGGTCAAAATGCATCTCATGCATGCTCCCTTAGATCCTGTTTGGTGAATTTACTGTCATTTTCATTTACTCATCATTGACTATCCATCCATCATATGAAACAACTACAAACAATTTTCGAATATATGAAGTATAGCACCACCTAGAGAACGACATGAGCACCTGAATAACAATATCCAGCCCCAAGTCAGGCCCCTCACCCCAGAGGCCATTAACATGCCCTCCAACTTGCCCACACAATGCATAAAACATGAAACATTTCCTTTTTACGAACGCTTTGGTTTAGGATAAACTATTAAAAAAATTTATGTGTGGGAGATAGGAATGTAGGAATGACCATGAGTTGTCTGCAGGTTGAAAAAAAGGTATAACGTATATATATATATATATATATATATATATATATATATATATATATATATATATATATATATATAAATTATAAATTCAACCTGCAGACAACTCATGGTTATTCCTACACTGACAGTTTACAATAACTGGATATGAAATAATTTGAAAAATAGGCACTGTATATAAATTTGTTATTTTCCTAACAGAAAATGATTTCTTCTATATGTAATGTTTTTATATAACAGTAATCTTACCAGTAGAGTTTTTGAACTGATAATGCTCTTAGTCACTGACCTAGTATGAGTATATATTTTAATATTTGTATGAATTATATAATGTTATATATTTAATAATTATAATTATATATTTGTACATATAATTATAAGTATATATTCATATATAACATTTTCAAAGCACTTGTGAAAGTGAAAAGACATTTCTTAGACTGTGTTAACCTCAAGTCAACCACAGCACACTCCTGTCGACCACCCTATCAGACTCCTTTTCTCTTCCCCACCTGCCCATTTTTTGAAGTTGATCCAGTTTCTACGCAATAGACCAAACCACAAACAGTAAGTGGTTGTGACTAGAAAGAGCAATGTTTTGACGTACTTATTGTAGCTGTCTCCCTTTCACTTGCTTTCATTAGAGTGGGCGAACACAGCTTGGCTGTTTTCCCCACCAAAGCTATGTTGTCATTCACTGGGGACATACCCAAGTCAACATACATAACATGACTATCCAAACTTATATATTTACCACAATTCTAACAAACAGTGGATACATGCTCACAATTATTTTTCAGGTATTTTCCAGTTGTAGTATATGATTTACTGCATGCTTTATTTTAACAAGTACACACACACACACACACACACACACACACACACACACACACACACACACACATATATATATATATATATATATATATATATATATATATATATATATATATATATATGACAGCCCTACAAAAGAAACCAACACATCTAACCTGAACACCTAAGACGGATTCTTTGTATCAGCAGACAAAATCATGAATTGCTCCGAAACAGAAGGAAACAATGACACCACGGTAAAGTGCTGACTGTGCTTGATAATATTCTACGTGATGTTTGAATGTTGAATGTCTTCATAGTGTTTTTGCTACCATAAACAATTTGAGTGCTGTTTTTGTGGTCTAATGTGGGATTAGATATAAAACTCTAGATACTATAAAAAAGATAATTGTATATTGTTGTATTAGGTATTATTATTTATTGACACATGATATGTATTTATATATATATATATTTCTTTATGGAAAGCTTTCAACAAAAAATTAAATAAAAAAAAAACATCTCCGTTTCCTGCACAATCGGCCTACTATTGATTTAATAGTTTATGACTAATATGAAGAAGAAGTTTCCTGTATTTTTCTAAATGGCTACTGGTTTATATAGTCTTACGCCAGTAATATACTTATGTTGAGTTTTATTAGAATTATTACTAACTACATCAACATCATTATGTAATGGGGTTTGGGGATCTTGGTCACTTCACAACTGAAGTAAACACCCATTCATATTTTAACATGCAAACGTGACGGCACACGTCTGGAAAATTACGAGCAAAAGATCTAAAACCGTGATCATTTTCTTTTCTGGGGTTTTAAAAGGAGGAGGTTATTAACTCGAAAAAGATCTTGCTGTAGGAGGGGATAATACCTGAAGTGAAAACTGAGCCTCCCACTATTGCTTAGATCTTTTTCTGCATGGAATTGGACTTCGATATATAGTTGTGTAGTTTAGAGTTATATGTTTAAAATGGTAGCATGGCCTTCCTCTCAATCTAAAACCCCTATTATGTGGTCTCTTTTGCTTTCAGAGCCTGGTGCCTTCATTGACATAAAATGTCGTGTCATAAGAATTTTTCCAAATATCAAAACATTTTGATTTAATAACTCAATGATCACACCTCCAATAACCTGTAAATATATCCTTTTTAGTAACTGGCTACCCCAGTTATTTATGAGAACATTATATTGTTATTATATTAATATATTAGATCCAGTTTTTAAGCTGATAACAGTTTTAGGAACCAAACCTGTGCTACTCAGATATTGATCAATATCTAACATGTTCCCAACTATTCTAATCTTATATAGCAATTATACAAAAAAAGAAATATTTAATTTAGTAATTATTTTTTCTCAAAAGAACAGTAAGTACATTTTTGCCAATGTTGTACGTTTCTTTGACACCACAGACTCTTAACAAGGCCCCTTTTTACAGCAAACTCAAATAGTTATTACCTGCTTGGCCCAATAAGGCTAATAAGAATAACTAATGTAGTAAATGTAAACACACTCACACACAGAATGTAATAGACAGGTCATGTTAACAGGCTTATAAAATATAACTTAGTTTGGTATGAACACTGAAATAATGTATAACTGACATCAACTGTAATGAAACAACATATGACATAAAACTGCCTATTTGTATTCTTAAGAATTTGTATATATATTTACATTGCCCATTCAAAAAAAAGTCACACACTAATATTTTGTTGGACTGCCACGGCAAAATATAAAGGCCCCCAGATCATAGCACTGCCCCAAAGGCTTGCTCGGTAGGCACTAGGCATGATGGGTGCATCAGTTCATCCGCCTCTCTTCCTACCCTGATGCACCCCTCACTCTGGAAAAGGGTCAATCTGGACCCATTAGACCACATGACCTCTTTCTATTGCTCCAATCTTTATGCTCTCTAGCAAATTGAAACCTTTTTTTTTTGTTTCGATTAGCCTTACTGATAAGTGGTTTTCTTAAGGCCACACAGCTGTTTAGTTCCAATTCCTTGAGCTCCCTTTGCATTGTGCATGTAGAAATGCTCTTACTTTCACTATTAAACACAATTATGAGTTCTACTATAATTTTTTTACGATTTGATTTCACTGAACGTTTAAGTGATCGCTGATCACGATCATTCGAGATTTTTTCCGACAGCATTTCTTCCTCGAAGATGATGGTTCCCCACTCTACTTTCAGTTTTAAATAATGCGTTGGACAGTTCTTAACCCAATTTTAGTAGTTTCAGCAATCTCCTTAGATGTTTTCCTCGCTTAATGCTTGCCGATATTTTGACCCTTCTGAAAAAGATTAACATTTTACATGACCACAAGCTGTTTCTTCTGACATGGTTGTTTAAGAAATTACAAGAACCTCACCGCATCAGTTAGGGTTAAATAACTTGTATCAAATAACATAATCAAAAGCTCTTCTCTGTTCTGGCACCGAGGTGGTGGAATGAACTTCATATAGATGTCCGTACAGCGGAGACCCTAGCTATCTTTAAGCGATGGTTGAAGTCCTACCTCTTCCTAAAACACTTAAATTAGCACTTTCCAAGTTTGCTTTGTAGAATTCAAGAGTTATATTTATATTAAGTTTGTAATCTAGCGTACCAGTGTAGATTTATTCATTGCTAGAGACCCAAAGCACTTTTGCACGTCGCTCTGGATAAGGGCGTCTGCTAAATGCCGCAAATGTAAAGCAGTTATCCAATCGGAGATGCTTAAATATTTGCTAAGTTAAATGAGAGTGATGACTTTTTTTTGGATGGGTCATGTGAAAAGACACACACACACACACACACACACACACACACACACACACACACACACACGTCATGTTTAAACAGGCTTATAAAATTGAATCTTAACACTGTGAAATAATGTATAAATGATAACAATTGCAAGCAAACAACATATGACATATACCTACCAATACAAATGTGTATTCTTAAGCATTAATAAATGTCTATTGTGTGTGTATATATACGTATATATACACACACAAACATACATATAGATACACACACACACACACACACGTGTATCTATATGTGTGTTTGTGTGTGTGTGTAAAAGCATTCTCAGTTTGTCCTAAGCCCACACATTATCCAGGTTTAGTATCTTAGGAGCTTATGAATCATCACAGGGCATTAACCCGTTTCTGTGGTAAAGTAAATCAGAAAAAAAAGAGGGCATTTTGGAAAAACCAACAAAAGGTTATGGGTTCACAGTGATGTTTTTTAGTAGCTACACAATAGTTACAAAGCTGGCTTTAATAGCCAACATCTTTCTATAAACCAAAAATCTATGCTTTTCTAGTTATTCTGTACACATAAAAATAAAAATGAACAAATAACTTCCTTTCATGAAAGAAAACTAACTATACAAAATAATGATCCAAGTGCTAATGCATGATTCAAAATCATTCCATTGAGCACTATATATCATAACTTCAGAATATGACATTGACATTCCTATAAAAGAATTACATGTTTTGATAATGTTTCAGTCCCAATACAAAGTTCAGGACAGACATTTAAATGAAGTGGGTTGAGGGTGAATAAACACCTCTGTGACAGTTCACTTTCCTTATACGGGAAATCTGCTAATCATATCACTCAGTTTCAGTTTCTTTCAGTCACGGAACATACTCACTGAACCAGGGCTATAGCAATGTAAAGTGCAGTTAAAAACACTGTGGGTTTCACTGGTATATAATACCTACTGCTAATTCTCAGTCATAGCAAATGTTACGATTAATGATAGAGGTGCATATGGCATGTGGGTGAGGACTACACAGGAGGAAGGAATTTCTCGCCAGATTCCTCGACCGGCTTTCCACATGCACTGCCTAAAGAAACAGACCAATGGCAAGATAGTTGGAAACTGTGTCTAATACATATATGCACAAATTCATACAATCTTCAATCTTCAACAATTCACCAGAACAGTGTTTCCCTACCTTGGCGTATTATCTTTGTCTTTTTCCTACAACACCTGCTTAACTTTAGTATGAGGATGAAAAGCAGAAAAGCTGTGACAGAGGCCAGACCTGGAATTGAGAAATTTCAACATTCACTACTGAACAACTCAACACATAAGCATATTTCAAGGTTAGTGCAAATTAAACATTAATGTTACAGAGAGCATGGTTCTTGTTGTCTTGGAGTTTAGGATTGGAGATGGTGGGGGTAGAGATTGAGTTTCTGCTTGAATTCATGGTTGGGGTGCTGTTGGATGTGATAGGCAAAGGAAAGGGGGAGGAAGGAGCCACTACTGTTTTTGCTTTAGTTCCGTAATTGACGTCAGAGGTAGTACTTCCTGGAATTTTCTCACCGTACCTAAAAAGGAAACCGCAAAGATACAAATGAACACGTAGTTTACCAGACCTTTTTGTTCATAATTTTGTCATGCAAATAGTAGGTAAAAATGTTTTGTTTGCCACCTTTTGGCTTGAACAATGTTAAATAAATGACTTACTCTGGCAATGGTTGACATTTAGAGTTAGTTTGATTACTGAAGGTCTTAGGTGGACATTTCTCACAGATTTCTTTCCGTTTCCTTAAAAGAAAACAAAAAACATTAGCAAAAACAACACAACCAACCAGAAAAAAAGTCACCATATTTCTTGCATTGTAAATCAAATTGAAAAATTATATATTGGTGTGTAATGACAAGAAAATAATTACCTAGATTCTTTATCCCTGATCCTTTTGGGCAAATGCACCTTTTTTGTGTTTTATCCAACCCTTTAAAGCCTTCATTGCAACGACATTCAGTATTTTGTTTCGGTCTGCATGGCGTAACTTCAAAACTATTTAATTCTAAAACAGAATCACACGTCATCAAAGCATTAATGAAGAGAGAACGGAAGAGAGAGAAAATATATTAAAGAATCAAAATTTCCTATTTTTTCCATATTATTGCTACTCACTACAGCACTGTCTTACACAGACAAAAGATTCTTAGTGTTTCTAAAACGAACTGATATGAGATCTTTGCAGTTATTGCATGTTTAAAAGCAGATTTATATAAATAAATAAAATCCCGGATAATTAAAAAAGATGACCTACCACAAGGATCGCAGTTTCGACACTCTCTAATTTGACTGTGTTTATTGTTGTATTGTCCATCTGGGCAGGGTATACATCCGTCCCTTGACTTTGTGGCCTTTTCACCTGTACAGCACATGCACACACATCCAATCAGTTAAAATAATGAGTAACAATATTAATGGTAATAACGAATCATGATGATCTAAATAATAACATGTTTACCTGGTTGGCAAGTGATTTCAGATAAAACATGATTTCGATCGAGTGTTAAAAAGCATAAGATGCTACAAACTAAGCAAGAGCTTTTCCAAACCATGGCAGTGCTGGTTAAGTGGCCCGCTTTGTGTAGTCACAGGTGTGCTGCCTCTTTTAAACAGAAACTGTTAAGCCTGTAGATGATGCATGACAGCAAAGCACGTCCCCATTTTCACAACCCACACTACTCATGAAATAATTACATTTAATTTAATGTAAAATTTAATACGTGTTTCTTTATTTTAAAAAATCATTCCTTACAAATTTTATTCTAATGGTACTTAATTACCATTATTTTAAAACTTAAACAATCTTTAGATGAAATTAACCACAGGATTGAGGTAACATATAAAGGTGACTGAACCAGATACGAGGTACAGATGTCTTATAAACATATTTCACAATTTCAGTCACTTTATTGAGCCTCTGTTGCATTAGATGGAACTTCTAAGAAAATAGTGCCATTGACCTTGTTTGAACTAAGAGTAAATCTGCCTTTACTATTCTATTTTTTCATTCTGTGACTTTTTAATTTATTTAATTTTATAAATGGCTTAATTTTTTATTCTTATTAGGCTCTGATGGCTAATGTACTGCTATCAAGCCTGTACAATAATCAGACTATGTGGCAGAAACCTCAATAAACAATAATTTCTTAAGAACATACACAATTATAAACATAAAGGTCTAAAAAAGTCTACAGATTATTTTTGGATTGCAAAATATAATGAATCATGGATAGAAAACTTTGTGAAAGGGAATTTCACACTTTTTTTCACAACCAATAAGCTAGTATTTAATCTTTAAATTAGTCATTTATTCAGTATGATCTGCTGGTGTTGATGGAGTATAGTAAAATATTAGATGTAGGAATTATTAGAATAAAGTTCAAGAGTATTCTATATCTGAAATCTGAATATATTTCACTAAAGCAAATCAACAGAGAATTAATTTTTAGCATGCAGAGGACAATTTATCCTTACAGGAAAACAAACTAAAACTTAAACTGTACAATCATCACTTATTTATTTATTTATTACTTGTAATGTTAAAGATGTGGGTATTTAAAGGTAAAACTTTTTTTCCATTGTATCCTTAATAATAAAAATATATATTTTGAAGGTTCCCCATTTCCCTGTAACAAGTCACCTACAGAGTACTGGAAAAACATGCCTTCTTACTCAAAACAGCATGACAATCTGAAAGCTGCACTCTTGCAGAGCATCCGTCTTGGTACGTGGTTAGACTTGACAAAAAAATAAGGACAGGTTTTTTGCTTGTTTTTCACAGGTTAAAATTGTTTGGCACAGGAATATATTTCAGAAGTTTATTTTTAATTATTGCACTAATGTATGATGGCCCTGCTAATTTGTAGGCTTTTTATGGTGGAAAACATATGTTAGTTATCAGAAATGGAAAACAGTAGTTATATTTGAAGGGGAAAACCATTTTGATGGTTTTGATGGATTCTTACATCCTCATCATTGTAGATTTTATCTGAAGAGTTGTTTTATGTTCCACTGCTAAATGTTGAGATGAAGCACATTCGTAAACATATATAAAAAATATAAACCAACAAACCAAAAAAACAATACTAATAAAATTAGAATGTAATACTATAATTTTTGTAACATATAATACATTTTGTTTCATGCTTAATCCTGAAGTTGCAGATGCCTGCAATACCAGTTTGTTACAGTCTCCAACAATAAATACTGTACACTTTCATGCAACCAATCATGTTGTAGCGAATTTAGCTCGCAAAGAAAAGGATGTATTTATAAGTAATTATAACGGGTTATAGTTACTCCTAAATATTTAAATTAAGTTAAATTGACGGTACTGGAATTAACGTTACACTTATTTGGTCTGTTCGTCTTTTATTAATTCGATAAAAGAGGTATCTCCCCAGCCAAGAAAGACGTGACCCCCGTTTACTTTATACCGTACAATCAATAGAGCATGTAGTTCAGATCGAATGTTGTAGGACCCTTGAAATGTAAGTGGCACTCAGAGACAATCACTTATGAAAAATACGGCGTTTAATGAGACAAAACACAACATAGAACTAACTACACAAAAATACAAAAGAAATAAAGAAAATAAAAAAAATAAAAAAAAACTTTTATTAAAATTACTATAAAAAATGACTTAAATTTTGAATGCAAATAACCTTATGTGTACTCAGATATGGGTTAGACAAAGGTAACTAGATTCCTTATTCAGATTACACCAATTTACTGGTGGTTTATACAGTTTCCCAGTGCAAGGAGGTGTTAAAAATTATTAATATAACACTCTTGTAACAAATTTGAACATTCCCAGCTCTAGCAACACCTCTGTGTTCCAGAGTTCCTGTAAAAAGCTTTGAATCAGCTCTAACATTGTTAACCTCAACAGTTACACACCTAATATAACACTTTGCCAGAATGTAAGTACCATTTTAAAAACATGATGAATCATATTTTAAGCACATCATTGTGCCTTGGAACAATTAACCATCATTAACACCATAGAACATTATTCTAATAAAGAAATATCAAAATAAAAAAATACATAATGAACCACAATCTGAAGGCAGTACCTTCAGGTAACTATACATGTTTAACATTAAAATACAATTAATGAATCCATTAAGCACCATACATTCTATTAAACTACCATTACAGACTAAGAGAAATGCACTCAAATCTTTTAGGACTCAAAATAAATCTCTGAAGTTTTTGTTTTTCACGACAGGACAATTTGTTTTTATGCTAATTTTCCTACTCTGACCTTCTAACACAGGAAACGCTCAGTCACTGCAGAGCCATAAAGACAGTTGTTTTTAACCTATTTTATTATATCAAATTCAATAATAAATAATCACGGTGCCAATATATATACACCTTTCTTATGCTGTGTGTGTGACTTTAATTCTTATGTGGTGTGATGTTGAATTTAATTTTGAGCAATTAAAAAATTTCAATATTTTATAGTCATAATGCCACTAACATTGTAGTCACAGTGCCCTTATTCTCCTCCATAGTGATATTATTTCTATTTGCTTTGCTGTGCTATTGACATTTAACGACCCTGAGAAAAAAAAAAAAAAGAAAAAATAATAAGAAGAATGGATTCCACTAAAAATAACACCAGCTGTTGGTAACCAAACAGTTTTCAATATGTAGCATGCTGGTGTACATCATTTAATCATATTGTTAAACCGGAAAAAATAAAAATAAATCAACCCCAACAACAACAACAAAATCCCTGGATGTTCTAGAGAAACACTGGAATCTGGTTGTTAATGATGTCCTAATTGGTGTATAATAGATACTAAAATGTGATCTACAGTACAACCACTACTAATAGTATGACAGTTTCTATTGTTTTTTTTCAGCAGGCATGCAATATCATGAAGTATAGTTGACGACTAAAGTCAAAATGTTAGTTCAAGGTAATTTTTACAGTAAGTTATTCAAATTAATTTAATTTTAAACAAAATAATCAATTGATTTTATAGCTTTTTAATAATGGACATTGTCCCAAAACAGGATTATAGAAATAAGTAGGTTATAACATTTGAATTGATATGCCTATTATATTATCCCTAACTTAACACAGCCATTAGGGTTGCACAAGCCAGTGCACTCTTAGTGCCGGTCCCAAGCCCGGATAAATAGGGAGGGTTGCGTTAGGAAAGGCATCCAGCGTAAAACATGCCAAATCAAATATGCGGATTAGGAATCAGAATTTCATACCTGATCGGCAGAGGCCTGGGATACCAAAGATCACCACAATATTGTTAGCCAACAGGGTACCAGTGGAAATTGGGCTACAGTTGGCCGAAGGAGGAGAAGGATAGGAGAAAGACTTCAGAGACAGCATAAAATGGAGAAGTGTAGGAGAGTGGAGGTTAGGGTGGGTACTTTAAATCTTGGTACTATGACTAGTAAAGGGAGAGAGTGAGCTGATATGATGGAGAAGAGAAAGATTGATATGTTGTGTGTTCAGGAGATCATGTGGAAAGAGAGTATGGCCAGGAGCATTGGAGGTGGTTTTAAACTGTTCCATCATGGTGTGGATGGAAAGAGAAATGGTGTAGGGGTGATTCTGAAGGAAGAGGACAGTAAGTGTGTAGTGGAGCTGGAAGTTGAAGGAGTGATGATAAATGTCATCACTGCTTATGCTCCACAAGTGGGTTGTGAGATAGAGGAGAAAGAAAAATTCTGGAGTGAGTTAGATGGAGTGGTAGAAGGTGTACCTAGGAATGAACGATTGGTGATTTGGGCAAACTTTAATGGGCATGTAGGTGAAGAGAACAGTGATGAGGAGGTGATGGGTAGGTATGGCCTTAAGGACAAGAATGTGGAAGGGCAGATGGTGGTAGATTTTGCTAAAAGGATGGAAATGGCAGAGGTGAATACTTATTTTAAAAAGAAGGAGCAGAATAGGGTGACGTATAAGAGTGGAGGAAGGTGCACACAGGTGGACTATGTTCTATGGCAGGAGATGCAACCTGAAAGAGATTGGAGACTGTAAGGTGTTGGCAGGGGACATTGTAGCTAGACAGCATTGGATGGTGGTCTGTAGGATGGTTTTGGAAGTGAAGAAGAAGAGGAGGAGAGTGGGCTCAGTGGTGGTAAAGAGGTGCTGGATGATTGGGCAACTACTGCAGCAGCGATAAGGGAGACAGCTAGAAAGGTACTTGATGTGACATATGGGAATAGAAAAGAAGACAAAGAGACGTGGTGGTGGAATAAGGAAGTGCAGGAGAGCATAAGGAGAAAGAGGCTGGCAAAACAGAATTGGGATCGACAGAGAGATGAGAAAAGTAGGCAGGAGTACAAGGAGATGTGGCAGCAGGTAAAGAGGGATGTGGCGAAAGCCAAGGAAAAGGCATATGAGGAGCTCTATGAGAAGTTCGACACTTAGGAAGGAGAAAAGAATTTGTACCGTTGGCCAGGCAAAGGGACCGAGCTGGGATGGATGTGCTGCAAGTTAGAGCAATAAAGAATGGAGATGGAAATGTGTTGACTAGTGAGGAGAGTGTGTTGAGAAGATGGAGGGAATATTTTGAGCAGCTGTTGAATGAGGAAAATGAGAAAGAGTGAAGGTTGGATGTATGGAGATTGTAAAGCAGGAAGTGGATTAGTAAGGAGGAAGTGAGAGCAGCTATTAGGAGGATGAAGACTGGACAGTCGGTAGGACCTGATGACATACCGGTAGAAGCATGGAGATGTTTAGGAGAGATGGCAGTGAAGTTTTTAACAAGATTGTTAGACAGGATTTTAGAAGGTGAGAGGATACCTAAGGAATAGAGAAGGAGTGTTCTGGTACCGATCTTTGAAAATAAGGGAGATGTGCAGACCTGCAGTAACTATAGGGGAATTAAGTTGATCAGTCACACCATTAACTTATGGGAAAGAGTAGTGGAAGCCAGGCTGAGAGAAGAGGTGACCATCTGTGAGCAGCAGTAAGGTTTCATGCCGAGGAAGCGTATGACAGGGTGCAGAGAGAGGAGTTGTGGTATTGTATGAGGAAGTCAGGTGTGTCAGAGAAGTATGTGAGTGTGGTGCAGGACATGTATAAGGACAGTGTGACAGCAGTGAAGTGTGCAGTAGGAATGACAGACTGGTTTAAGGTGGAGGTTGGATTGCATCAAGGATCGGCTCTGAGCCCTTTCCTGTTTGCAGTGCTGATGTACAGGTTGACGGACGAGGTCAGACAGGAGTCCATTGAAGGACCATGATGTTTGCGGATGATATTTTTATTTATGGTGAGAGTAGGGAGCAGATTAAGAAGAGCCTGAAGAGGTGGAGATATGCGCTGGAGAGAAGGGGAATAAAAGTCAGTAGGAGTGAGACAGAGTACATGTGTGTGAATAAGAGGGAGGGCAGTGGAGTGGTGCGGTTGCTGGAAGAAAAGGTGGCGAAGGTGGAGGAGTTCAGGTACCTGGGGGTCAACAGTGCAAAGTAATGGAGAGTGTGTTAGAGAAGTGAAGAAAAGAGTGCAGTCAGTGGAGTGGGTGAAGAAGAGTGGCATGAGTGATTTGTGATAGAAGGGTATCTGCAAGAGTGGAAGGGAAAGTTTATAGGACTGTGGTGAGACCTGCAATGTATGGTTTAGAGACAGTGTCACTGAGTAAAAGACAGGAGGTGGAGCTGGAGGTAGCAGAGCTGAAGATGTTGAGGTTTTCATTGGAAGTGATGAGGATGGACAGGATTAGAAACAAGTTTATTAGAGGGACAGCGCATGTAGGATGTTTTAGAGACAAGGTGAGGGAGGCTTGATTGAAATGGTTTGGACATGTGCAGAGGAGGGACATGTTGTATATCGGTAGGAGAATGTTATCCCTAATTTGTGATCCAATGGAAGTTGCAGCAGTAAGGAAAATTCCCTGAGATGGTATGAGAAAGAAACCAGACTCAAAAAGGAATTCATTCTAATAAGGATCTCATAAGTTGTGCATGTTCAGATACTGTTACAGTGGGTTTTCTGGCGTGCCGTTCACACCTCTTTTCACACCTTTTTTTATTTGTAGAAGATGTTCAATAGACAGCTGCCTTTTAACAAATAGAACCCCCTTAAACACCTTCAGTGCAAAAGTGTTGTGAACTGTATAAAAATATACTGCTTTATTAATATTAAATAAACAATAAATGTACAGTTTATTATATATATTTAAGTCTGGCTTTCATGTGTGCTGCAGTGTTTTGTTGAAAACCAACCATAGCTTCCTGTTAGCAGAAATAGCACTGCAAAATGGCGGATGATCCTGCATCACACATCCCCAATCCAAAGGCCTACAAGACACCCTTTTTAACCCTCGGTTACATATAGGGGGCGCTCCATCGTGAGATGAGCTCTATTTTTTGCTCGCAGAAGAAGAGTTCAGGCTGATTTCCTTGTGTAACAAATTCTCGAAAGAAAAACAGACGTTATGCTTATGTTGTACTCGGTTTATTAATACTTTTGTTTAAACAAAATTAACAGTCTTCCTTCATCCTTTTTCTTTTCTGAATTGTGGTTATGGTGCACTAGCGCACATGGTTTTGGGGACCAGCTTTAGGTCGCAGCAGTGACATGGAGGAACAGTGGGATTTCGAGTTCCTCTCTCGCGTTGTTGACAGTTTCGTGTCCTTTCTGGCCGAGTTTGTGGACGACTGGCTGGCTAACGACATGAGAGTCGTCGTGTTCAAAATACTGTTCAGCTGGCTCGTCCTCAGCTTGATTGCAATCCATTTCGCTTGGAAAGTTTACGGTAACACGGTGAACGACATGTACTACAGACAAGGTGAGACTCTGGCACTTGTCACTGGGAAACAAACATGTAGATTGCAATATACGTTATCATTTTTTTTTCTTTCACGTAGCTTAAAATAGTGGCCACTTAATCCTGACACAAAAAGATACAAATAATAACTCATGGATAGAACTTTGTCATTGTATAGTACAGATACAAAGTAACGCAATACAGTTTAGCATCTAACAGAAGTGCAAATATCCGCATTGTACAAAGAAATATGAAAATATAAGTGCAACAAATATAAACGTATATACATTTCTACAAACAAACAAACACACACCGATCATGATCATTATGACCACTGACTGGTGAAGGGAATAACACACTCTTCATCGTAGCACCTGTTATTGGGTGGGATATATAGATATATTAGTAAACATTTTGCCCTCAATGTTGATGTGTTGGAAACAGAAAAAGTGTGCGAGATTGACAAAGGCCAAATTTGATGCATGTGGGAGTAAAGGCTGATCCGTGGGGTCCGATCCAACAGTCGACCTACTGTAGCTCAAATTGCTGAAGAATGCTGATTCTGATAGAAAGGTGTCAGTATACACAATGCATCACAGTTTGTTTTCCCAACAATGGTTTCAATCCAATCCAATCGAGCATCTGTGGGATATGCCGGACAAACAAGTCGGATCTATGGATCTATATCTATGCGGATATTTTGCAGGGTGTGTAAAAGTGAGGCAGTGCAAATGACACTGTTGTCCTCGTTGATTGCCTTAATGTAATGCATAAAAGACAGTGTGGGGTTTACATTAATGTAATGTTAGTGTAACGTAGGGAAGTGTGGGTTATGTAAAGTACGAGATGACAATTGTGTGTATAAAAGTTATATAGTTTATATACAGATGATCTTGCGATATGCAAACAAAGAATCAAGGATCTGCTATGAATTACAACTATATATAGTTATGATTATACAAAGATGATGCATGATTGTTACTGGCAGTATGATAAAGCATCAGTAAGCCTAGCAGGGTAGAGTTCAGTAGGTTGATTGTAGTCGGGGGAACTGGCCCTGAATCTGCTGGGTCTATGTGCCTGTATCTCCTTCTGGATAAAATGAGGTTAAACAGACTGGGATGTGGATGGTCCTTGATGATGATATGAGCTATGCGCAGGCATCTGCTGTGGTGAAGGTGCTCAATGGCAGGTAGTTGGGTAACAATGATGTGCTGGGTCGATTTGACCACCGTTTGCTTGAATTTTCATTCACACACAGTATGACTGCCACTGCCATAACACACTGATGAGAGTGATGCATAATGTTTATATGCATTAGCTCATTGTGCAGTGACTGGCCAGCTCTTTTATAGTAAGCATCTGTTTTCTGGACCAAATGCTGGTTGAAGGAAAAGTACACAGAATGTTATGAAGATGCATGGTTGGGTGGATTTTATTTTTCTAGCCCAGACTGCAGATTCATAAAGCTTATGTGTGAAATTTGTATCAAGTGATTTCACAGAGTAAACTACCTCTAGGATCTGCTCTCCACCCTTGGGCTAACATGCTTTAGAATAGATGTCATAAGGAGTGATTTGAGAAAGTGTCACAAGTGTAAGGAACGTGCAATGACCGAGGTGGATTATTTACCTAATCACCATCTCAAGTCAAGTCCCTCCATCCACCAGTTTTTTTTTTTGTTTCTCCCGCACCATTAAGCGCATTGCCAAGGGCCCGATGGCTTACTTGCTGTTTCCGTAACAGTTTTGTTACGGTTCGGGTTGCTAGACAAACACCCCAATCAACCATTTGGAGATAAGAAGACAGACTAAGCACACACTGACCAATTAAAATAAGTGTAACAAATGTGATTGACTTGTGTTTATATTTAGAGGAAATGTGATATGAACTTGGTAAAACTTAATACAATTGAAGCACTTAAACAGAAATCACAATCTGCTTTTAAGTGACATTCGATGACAGTTCATTTATTGCTCAACCCTAATAGTCTCATTCCTAGTTTTTAGCCATCTCACCTCATACACTATATTGCTAAAAGTATTGGGTCACCAGATATTTCCTGCTGTATGTGGTTCTTTTACAAACTGTTACCACAAAGCTGGAGGCACTCAATTGTAAAGGACATCTTAAGATTTGCTATAATAAAGTTTTGCGTTCACTTAAACCGGGAAACCCAAACCTTATTCAGCATGGCAATGCCCCTGTGCACAAAGTGTTGAAGATCTGGTTTTCATGCTTTGGAGAGGACGATCTTGAGTGGCCTGCTATAGAGCTCTGATCTCATCCGTACTGAACACCTTCGGGATGAATTGGAACACTGACTGCACCCCAGACCTCCTCACCTACATCAGTACCTGCCCTTCATAATACCCTTGTGGCTAATGAACACAAATATCCATAAGCAGTGTGAGTGGAGGGAATTATAAGAGTAAATTTGGACTAAATGTGGAATGCAATACTCAAAAATCACATACCAAACTTATGACCAGGTGACCCAATACTTTTGGCAATATAGTGTATGTTTGTCATTAATTAACTGTCAGTTGCTATTCTCTTCACTGTAATTTAAATATCATAAATAAACATTATTGTGGACTATACAGATGGACAATCATTTTTGAATTATTTTGCAAACATCCATGAAACATCTTTTTTTTTTTTTATTAATCAGGAACTGGTGGACAGAATGGTGGCACACCGGATACAGCACCTCACCTGAGTGGATGGTAGGTGTCCAGACAGCTTTGCTTCCAGGTACACATATGCACAGGATAACTATTTGTGATTATTAATTTAGCTTTGATGCATTAAATGGCAGACCAACAATTACATTTCAGTTTTATTCACTAATAGCAGTTTATTTATCTTAATTAACAGGGAATAGCAACATTTCTTCACATAGGGAGAAAAAATTAAATAAATAAACCTAGAATAAACTATAACACCTACATCTAGTATTGTTCTCTTAATACTGTCTGACATTAAATCATTATTTTTGTCTGTTCAGGGACAATGCTGCAAGAGAAATCTTAAAGTCACACCACGAGTGATCAAACACCAGCGGTGTTCACATTTTGCCTGAAGATTGAGGACATTCCAGAGATGCTCATGCAATATGAAGGTCTTGAGAAGTATTTGTGCATTCTGGCACAAGATAATCAAGGGATTATTAAAGGAACCAGGTCTGTGGCTTGGTGAAGAGGAATCATGGACCATGACTGACTTTTAAGACATATAGCAGACTTGCTGAAAACACTGTTTGTAATGTAAAGCGAATGGAGAAAAGTAGTCACTCTGCTGTTTGGTGATCACTGTGTACACCACACTGAACATGGGCTAAGGAAAACAAAGGAGAGAGCTGTCTGAGGAGGCGAGAAAGAAAATACTAGACAAGCACGTTATGGATAAATGCTTAAGAGCAGGGGTCACCAACTTTTTTGAAACTCAGAGCTACTTCTTCGGTACCGATTAATGTGAAGGGCTACCAGTTTGATACACACTTCTAAAATAACAAATTTGTTCAATTTACCTTTAATTATATGTTAGTTAATAATTAATGATATTCATCTATGTGAAGACACTGATCATGTTAATGATTTCTCACAATAGTTAACAATGATTTAATGAGGTAGGAAACATAAATATCAATATGCAAAACTTTATATAACTTCTACAAATATATATAACTTTATACCAATGCATGTGTGATTTGAAAAAGAATAGCAACAAAGAAATTCAGATGCAGCTCACTGGTATGTGGTGCTATGGTGAGCTATTTTTAGAAAAGGCCTGCGGGAGACTCATGTGGTCCTTGCAGGTGACCTGGTGCCTGCGGACCCCCATGTTTGTGACCCCTGCTTTAGACCATCTCTGCTTTATGTTCCTCTAAGTACAGTTGCAAATATCAGGAAGGATTTTAAGGTCCACTGGACTGTAACCAAACCTCCCTGAATGTGTCAACTCCAAGGTCAAGGTGCATTCGTGTCTGATCACGTTGCTTTTTGAACAGTGGGTTCCATGTAAAACAAAAACAAACGAAAAAAAAAAAAGCCAGACTGAAATTTGTTGAAATTAATATTATTGTTATTAAGAAATGATAATTATTATTTAAATATTAACAAGCTTAAATGCTTATAGGAGAATGTCCTGTGGACAGATGAGACAAAACTAAAGCTTTTTAGCTGTTTAAAGATGAAAAGGAATTTTCCACAATATGAGGTGTAACAGTACACGTATTCGTACCGAACCTTTTTAGTACAGGGCGTATGGTTCGGTATGCACGTGTACCAAAAGCAATCTTTTTCATGTGCAGAACAGGAATGTATTAAGTGTATTCTTCTCCTCACACTTTAAATGCAGTGTCCTTTTTTTTTTTTTTTATATTATTATTAAACATGAAAAATTCAACAATGCCAGTGGTATAGAAAGAAACTAGATTTAGCGCAGTGTCAGTTGCTTCTCACTTCATGCGATTTGTAGTGCGTTGTAATACTCTGACCACTGACAATTCTGCATATCGAGGGAGTGAATGGATGTAAGGAATGAAGACATTTGTTAAAGTATGCTGAAATGAAGTTATGTAGAACATGCCTTTAGAAAATTATTAAATGTAAAACACATACACATTACCAAATTCAAATGAATACAATTTTTCCATTTATTTAATGTTATTTAATCAGTTTAATTTATGCCAATTGAACCGATTACTGAATTTAATGTAAATAATAAAAAAGTGTATTGCATTAATTTGATTTATTCAATTTTAGTTGTATATATTTCATTTTGTATTAAATATTATTTTACATATTATTTAATTCAAGCAGGAATTTTATTTAAAATTGTTTGAAAAATGTAAACTTGTTCTCAAATGTCAATAATAATAAACAGCATTAATAATAATGACAAGCAATTTTGTTTTGCATTTCTTCTCCCTAACCGTACTGAAATTGAACCGAACCGTGACTTAAAAACTGAGGTACGTATTAAACCGTGAATTTTGTGTACCGTTACATCCCTACCACAGTACAGTGCATCTGGGAAAGTATTTCCCACATTTTATGTAACAGCCTTATTCCAAAATGGATTAAATTAATTATTTTGCTCAAAATTCTACAAACGATACCGCATAATGACAATGTGAAAGAAGTTTGTTTAAAGTCTTCATATTTATAAAAAAAAAAAAATCACATGTACAAATATATTCACAGCCTTTGCTCAATACTTTGTTGAAGCACCTTTGATGGCAGTGGGGAGCGTCAGTGCACAGCCATTTTTAGATCTCTCCAGAGATGTTCAATCGGGTTCAAGTCTTGGCTCTGGCTGGGCCACTCAAGGACATTCACAGAGTCGTCCTGTAGCCACTCCTTTGTTATCTTGGCTGTGTGCTCAGGGTCATTGTCCTGTTGGAAGATGAACCATTGCCCCAGTCTGAGGTCCAGTTCACTCTGAAGCTGTCATGTGTCTTTTACTGAGGAGTGACTTCTGTCTGGCCACTCTAACATACAGGCCTGATTGGTGGAGTGCTGCAGAGAAGGTTGTTCTTCTGACAGGTTCTTCTCTCTCTACAGAGAAACGCTGTCTTTTAAAGTGACCATCAGGTTTTTGGTCACCTCCTTGGCTTGGTTTGGCTCTGACATGCACTGGTAACTGTGGGACCTTCTATAGACAGGTGTTTGCCTTTCCAAATCATATCTATAAGGTGGAGAAACATCTCAAGGATGATCAGTGGAAACAGGATGCGCTGGAGCTTAATTTTGAGTGTCATGGCAAAGGCTGTGAATACTTATATAAGTGATGTTTTTTCGTTTTATATTGAATACATTTGCAAAGATTTCACACACTTCTTTCTTGTTGTCATTATGGGGTATTGTTTGTAGAATTTTGAGGAAGATAATGAACACTTTCCGGATGCACTGTACATACTCTAAAACTTAGAGGAGGCTTGATTAGATTTGGGGCTGCATGTGGTACGGGGAGTCTTGATCTGTACTGGGCACAATAAAATCTCAAAATTATTCCATTCTCCATTTCATTCAAAGCTGATGGGTCTTTCAAAAGGGTCTTCTTCTTTCGGCTTCTCCCATTAGGGGTCACCACAGTGGTTCATCAGTCTCCATACCCCCCTGTTCTCTACATCTGCCTCTTTTAAACCAACTACCTGCATGTCTTCCCTCACCACATCCATAAACCTCCCCCTTGGACCTCTTTTCCTCCTACCTGGCGGCTCCATCCTCAGTATTCTCCTACAGATATACTTCATGTCCCTCTGCACATGTCCAAACCATTTCAATCTCACCTCCCTCACCTTGTCTCCAAAATGTCCTACATGCACTGTCCCTCTAATAAACTCATTTCTAATACTGTCCATCGTCGTCACTCCCAACAAAAACCTCAACATCTTCAGCTTTGCTACCTCCAGCTCCACCTCCTGTCTTTTACTCAATGCCACTGTCTCTAAACCATACAAACATCTATACTCCCTGTTGACAGGTACAGAGGTCTCACTAAGATCTACAGAAATTCCTTGTTTGCAAGCATTGCCTCTAAATGACATATTAGGTCCTATTATTATTGTCCATGACATTTTTATTTGTTATTTAGAATATTCTTTTGAATGAATTTTTATCAACTACATAAAATATCAAGATATTTATAAATATCTTAATATAAATATCTTGATATTTTATGTAGTTGATAAAAATTCATTCAAAAGAATATTCTAAATAACAAATAAAAACAACCTATCAAAACCTACCAGACTGAACTGTATAACGGATAAAGTTTGCTATAAGTACACCACCACGCAACTACTTTGTATTCAACAGATGACCCAGAAAAACAGAACCATGCAGCATTGTTTTGCAATTCTTACTGAAAATACTGGGGCTTCACCCTAATTTCTAGCATTTTTTTTTACTCTATACTTGACTGAATATAAATAACAAGCAGGGTGATTTGCAGGTGCAA
The DNA here is from genome assembly GCF_014805685.1 of Silurus meridionalis. Classification (NCBI taxonomy): domain Eukaryota; kingdom Metazoa; phylum Chordata; class Actinopteri; order Siluriformes; family Siluridae; genus Silurus; species Silurus meridionalis. Next base: position 12,444,242 of record NC_060884.1, on the reverse strand, counting down.
AAAAACTGAAACATTTCTTTGTCCACTAACCAGTTTTTTTTCTTTTTGTGGAAAACAGACACATCAAACATATGCCTATGCATTTTGAATAAAATCCAAAACAACAACAGGTCAATCTTACAGATGAGATAATTAAAGTGAATTTATTGGTCACTAGAGCTGCAACAACTAATATATCTTCTTCTTCCTCCGGATTCTCCCATTAGGGGTCACCACAGTGGATCATCCGTCACCATACCCCCGTCCTCTACATCTGCCTCTTTCAAACCAACTACCTGCATGTCTTCCCTCATTGATAATATTCGATAATGAAATTTGCTGTCAAAGAATGTCATTATTGATTAGTTGGGCTGATCAAGTGTGATGGCAAGATAACACAGCCACTTGCGAAAATGGCGGACAGTACAGGGTCAACCGGCAGCATGAAAAGTGTCATCAAAGGCATGGGAGCATTTTATATTAAATGCAACAAAGAAAACTGTACCTGCAAGTTATTGCAAAGCAGAGCTTGTGTGGCATGGAAGTACCACAGTGATACACAAGCACACAAAAATAAAACACAGTGGTAGAGTTTAATGAAGTGCTATTTTGTAAAGTGTTAGCTAACTTCAGGACAATCGCAACGGATCTGTTCCGTCGGGAGCATTAGGTTGAGCAATCAGCTTGCTTGCGACATAGTGATGGATTAAACTGGTGCAAACAAACACTTAATATAAAAGCAGTAAATGAGCAAATAACAGCAGCAGTAAATGATTACATATTTAGTCACTGATGTGGTATATATATATATATATATATATATATATATATATATATATATATATATATATATATATATATATACAGTACAGACCAAAAGTTTGGACACACCTTCTCATTCAAAGAGTTTTCTTTATTTTCATGACTTCAGAGTCACACTGAAGGCATCAAAACTATGAATTAACACATGTGGAATTATATATGGAATTATATACATAACAAAAAAGTGTGAAACAACTGAAAATATGTCATATTGTAGGTTCTTCAAAGTAGCCACCTTTTGCTTAGATTACTGCTTTGCACACTCTTGGCATTCTCTTGATGCCTACTTTGAAGAACCTACAATATGACAGATTTTCAGTTCACTTTTTTGTTATGTATATAATTCCACATGTGTTAATTCATAGTTTTGATGCCTTCAGTGTGACTCTACAATTTTCATAGTCATGAAAATAAAGAAAACTCTGTGAATGAGCAGGTGTGTCCAAACTTTTGGTCTGTACTGTATATATATATATATATATAAACTTTTGGTCTGTACTGTATATATAATATATATAAACTTTTGGTCTGTACTGTATATATAATATATATAAACTTTTGGTCTGTACTGTATATATAATATATATACAGTACAGACCAAAAGTTTGGACACAATTTTTTTTAATCATGCTTGTTAGTTTGCTGCATTTCTCCGTTTCATTCTCTTTTTATAGCATTTGTCTACAACAACAGTTAACTTATCTGTTTTTAAATGTAATTTACTGCGGCTTTACTATGTTCAAATGCTTGTTTTTAATGTTTGTATGTTTCATTTATGTATATATAATTAAATTATTATACAAGACTCATTTAGGAATTCGTTCAAAGAAAACCCCCATGCACTCTTCAACAAGCAGCCACTATAAGCTTTAACATGTTTAAATAAAAGTAAGTTAAACTCACTATGTGACTTTTGCATTTTTTAAGTATACTTTTATACATGAATACCGTGAATTAGGTTTTTATAATAAGCAAAACATATAAGTTACAAAAATAAAAAATCATCCGACTAATCGATTATCAAAATAATCATTAGTTGCAGCCCTATTGGTAACTATTAGAGTATAATTTTGTGCATTTACAATTTGTCTTAGCGCAATTATACAGAATATATACACTTAAAATGTGTAATATGTGTTGAATTTTCTACAATATACAATAACATCTCATCACAATGGAACTCTTAGTCCTAATAGACACATCTATTTTTTTTATGCTTTATCTGTTTTCCCAATACATTTTTTTTGGATAAGTTACTTTGGTGGTGGTCGTGGTGGAGGCAGGATCATTATGTGAACATCCATTACATTGGTACCTGTGAGTCCTGGCAGGAGCAACTTTTGCCCCTTAAAAAGAGATGAAAAAAATGTAAATGAATCATTGTTGCGAAGAAATCTGTCAATGTCCAGTCCCTGACTTTTGGCCTCTGCTTCTATGTTTCCATCACAAACTGCACCAGCTGCTTCAGTAGGGCCATCCTGGCCATCGGTTCCACCGCTGAGGAATACAGTTTTGGTTCCATCTGCTGCCCTGCTGAGCTCAAGCCCCACCCTCAGGGCTAGCTCTTGATTCCTTCCACCTCTGCCTTTCCCCAGTAGCTGGACAGTGGGTTCACCTCCAGCCAGCAGGCATGTGGCATGCCACCTTTCCTGTTGAGCCTCTTTCAAATGTTTCATTGTGCAACTAAGTTCCAAGCTCCCCACCCCAACCTCTGGCCCCAGTTTGAGAATCTGATCTCTGAGCTCTGAAGACTCTGTCTTTGGAGAACAAGCAAAGCGAGACAGCAAGCCATAGAGTTTGGCAACATCTTGGACATTACCACACACCCCTGGAGATAGAATAAGTGGTCGAAGGCCTAACTCCTTTGCTTTATGGCTGGCACACTGCAGGGCAATAGCATTGGAGCCAATCACAGTGTTGAGAATTTTGACTTGGTGTGGATGATCCTTTAGCTTGCCTCTGTGCTGGATTTCATTCAGAACCTCTTTCACAGATGACGGAAGAGCAGCAGAAAGCTCATAGCGGTTCAGGATGGCCCAAACTTCATCCAGTGATGTCTCCCCCTGTACTGTTGGTCCGCTGGCTATGAGATCTACTGGATCTCCAATGATGTCAGATAGAATCAGCCCCACTACCTAAAAGTAGTGGACAAAAATGTATTTAGTAATACCAGAGAAAGACTAAATTCTTTGTGAATAAGTACAGCTTTCCTTTTAATAAAAAAATAAAAAAATAAAAATATTTATTGGGATCTAAAGAACAGTTGTGTGGTTCTCACCAACATACATACAAACAAATAACATTAGGTGGCTATTTTTCCCAAATAAGTAAACTAACATTCAGAGATCCGATGGGGAAAAAATAACTTCATCCTATAGGATGAACAGTTCAGTAACATGAAGCACTAACCTTTTACAACAAGCAAATCAAATATACTCTGTAACTGATTAGGGTCTCCTCATTTTGGAGGAATTTTGGCCCTGTTTTCTTTGCAAGACTGCTTCATTTCATTGATATTTGAGGCCATTTGTTTACGTCCAGCTCTATTAAGATCCTACCACAACATTTCAATTGATTTGAGATCTGAACTTTAATTTGGCCTTTCCAACCCCTTTGTCTTCTTAAGCTCTTCAGTCAATTTGCTGGCATGCTTATGATCCTTGTCCTGTTGCATGACACAGTTTTAGCCCAGCTTAAGCTGCTGGTCAAATTTCTTTTTTGTCTTAACAACAGTTGGCATGAGAGGTTTTTTTGACTGATACTGTGGTTTTTGCCAAATATGGCACTGTAAATGATGACCGAACATTTCATCAGTCCAAAGGTTTTGTGGATTGTTAAGATATTCTACTTGGAGAAAAGGTGCTTTTCCTAGACATCCTTTCCTGAAATACATATTTCCTTAATCCTCTGACTGTGCTGTCATGAATATATTGTGAATATGAATAAATTGTGGAGGACCTCAGCCTTCCCAACAATGGAATCTTTTTTCTGTTGTGTTCAGGGAAGCGCTTTCGCTCCTTAAAAGCATACACAGAGAGAATAAGAAGAAGCTTCTTCCCACAGGCCATTCGTAGTTTAAACCAGGAAACACCCAGGATCTAGTACTGGACCTCTCTCTCTCTCTCTCTCTCTCTCTCTCTCTCCCACTGTCACTTTATTCTTTCACTGCACAATTATTTCTGCACAACTGTTTTGCACTATTATATGACACCTTTTCTCTGGACTGTCATTTTAACTGAACTTGTCACTTTATACCACACCATAGTGCACATGGACACTTTTAGGACAATCACACTAAATGTTATGTTTGCTAATACTTTAATTTGTACTCTGTCTATATCTGCCACACTCATCCATCCCCTCTAGAATTTATGTATATACATATATTTTTCTATACTTTATACTTTTTAAAAATGTATTATATTCTAGATTCTCACATTCGATTTATTTTTTCCTGTTTAAATGTCGGACAGTCGTATAAACCATTTCACTGCATGTCATACTCTGTGTGTATGTGACAAATACATTTTTTATTTGAATTTGAAATATAACTAATGTGCTTACAGAGGTCAGTAAGTCACATAATATAGCTCTTGTCACCATGGATCAGTGAGTCATATCTCAAAAATTATGAGCAGATCTTTGCCCAGAATTGACATGCATTTACACATTCCTGAAATCAACAGTGGAACATACATGACTCAAATGCATCATAAACAACAAGTCACAAGTTGATGAAAAACATGCAGATGAATTTGCACTAGATTTCTTTACTGATAAGAGAACCATGTATACTCGATGTATCTGATATGGAACAAAAAAAATGCGTAATATGAAGGCAGCCTCTGTTTAATGGCTTTGTATCAAGTGGAAAGTTAAATAGTCATACCTGGGCAGGGAATGCACAAAGTGCCAGGCCTCCACCTTTCAAAAGTGACAGGGCTCGCCTCACTATGTTTAACTCCTGAATTGTGGCCCCTGCAGCAGCTAGGCGACGTGTCAATTCCTGTTTTTCCTGTAGGGTTACTGGTGGAACTGGAGCAGGTAGTAATGCAGAGCCACCACCTACAAAATAAAAATTAATGCCATCTAATTAAAATATTTAAATGGTCATTCAAATTTATGTTAAACTCTGGTGAATGTTTGAATACTCACAATATAATTAATATTGTACCTGAGATAAGGACAAGCAGCAGATCGCTCTCAGTGAGTTTGCTGGCGAGTTCACGGATGCTTTCGGCTGATCTTTGGGCATCTGTGTCTGGTAGGTTATGTTTAGCTCCTTCCATCACTTTGATTTTACTGTTGCGGTCTAGCAACATATTCCTGAAATTACAGAACAGATCAATTAAATATCATTTAAACACATGAAAAAGTGTAATTAAAATGTATCTTTTGGTCTATAAGGATACCTACAGCTTCCTATGACATTGCAGCGTTTCCTGAATTCCATGAGGCACGCTAACTAGCCCTTGAACCAGGTGATCTCCCACAATCCTCTCTGCCTCTGCAGCCATCCCCAGCACAGCCTTTCCAAATCCTACCAGATGAAGGTTATGACAGAGCTTGAATCTGTGCTCAGCCACCACCAGTTCATCACCCTGTCGCTTTAATGCTCTGCGCACCACACTGTCTGGCTGCACTCCCTCCAAAGCGGCAGCAAAGACGACACGAGCTCGCTCTTCTAATGAACACATGCTTCTGACCCATCGAGGTCTCCAGTAGAGAACACAGTGAGAGAGTGTTAGGAGTTGGGCCATGGACCAATCAATTCATCCACACTCCCCAGGAACTGAATCCTCCTGATATTTTAAACAATAAAGATAAAATTGAAAATCTGAAAGATGTATTATTGCACAGCACTTACACTGATTGTTGATTTATGTGTGGAAATGAGTACATTGTTATACAGAGTAAATCACTTACATGACACAGAAAGACTAGTTTACTAACTCAAGGAGAATATGTACTGATTATGGACTGTAAAATATAACTTTCAATCGCTCTATTTGCATTACAACAGCATTATAAAAACACTCTGCATGAAACGATACCAGGTTTCATGTTGATTTTAAAGCTCGCAAATCAACACCAGCTCACTTTCATAGAAGTTGAAATTAAATCTATTTGAATTATGTAAAACCTTTAACAACAGATACTTATCCAATGTAGAAAATCAAATGCAAATCTAAATCCCTAATGAGCAAGTCAGAGATGACATGAAAAAGAAGTCCTTTACTGTCTGAGCAATAATAAACTATGGGATTATAAAACACAACAGTACCATTCATAGATAAATATAATATATAAAGGCATACAGCACATTGACCTAGATAGTATAAACAACATTCATCAAATAAAAGTTAGTTCTTCATTCAGGCCCTTACCAGCACTTCCTGGAGTAAAGAATATTGACGCTTACTCTGAACTCAAACAGTTCAATGTATCATGCTGGGTCTGACTGCACTAAACCTGTTTACTGTGTGAATAATGATTGACTGATGAATTTTGTACCTATAATCATTGGCTCATCTTTTGTGCTAGTGCAATCATCTATACAGTATATATGCTCTAACATTTGCAACAAAAGGCCCTGAATTGCATTTTTAAACATTTCTAGCTCCATATTGAAAATGTAAAAGGTACATTTAGTGGAGGAAATTATGTAAGGTGATAAACATAACAAATTATAGAGCAGATACAGTGTGAGTGTGTGGAGATATGTGATGTCTATCGCTATGTATGATTATGAAGTAATTAAAGTAAATGATATGTCCTGCTTATATTATTAATAACTATGATCTGGGCTTGTACAGAAAACAGTAGCATTCTTCACAGGGAGCTTGATGAAGTGATATGCATGAGTTTCTTGTTCATGAGCTCCTTGCTATTGCTACTAGTGCATTTGTAGCTTTCACATAGTCATATAGATATGGTGGATTTTTCTCAGTATTGTGAGTAGTAAGTCATTCTGATAGGAAGCTATTCTTATGTTATGCATAGCAGCACCCATGAATTACAATCCACACATCATCATCAGGGATTTCTCAACCTCCTCCTATCCAGGAGGAGATCCAGGACTGCTTGCACCAAAACCAGAAGATTTAGAGTCAGTTTTTCTGTATAACCATCATCACTAAACTACACTAAATCACACTAAACTACACTAAACTACACGGGCACTGATGTCTCACTTATGCTTTGCTGCCTGTAACCATCATGCAGTTCTGCTCCACCCTGTGTCTATCCTGTATTATCTCTATATAAATACAACTGTATATAATAATAAATGAATAGCATATCCTAGTTTCTATTCATCTTTCTGTAAATACAGTCATCTGAATATGAATGTATACCCTCTATGAATTCTATGGTTTTAAATATCAGGACATCTGGTACATTTTTCAGATCATCTGGTCCTTATCTGGTCTTAAAATGAGGTAAACAACCTCAGATGAAGTGCACATGACATGTTACACTGTTAAATAGCAAAGTCATGTGTGAAATATTAAGTACACCTTATGAGTCAATAGCTTAAAGTAAAATAAATAAATAAATAAATAAATAAATATATAAACAGATTTCAAAGAGGCATACTTTCTTTTTCACAAGATTGTACCCTGTCTATTGTTTTGCGTACTTTTGTACATAAAACTTTTACATAGATCTTGGACATGTGCAGAAAGTTAAGCGCTCTAAAGCCTGACCTGGGGAATTGCTTTCGTTCATCTTTTTGCACTGTCGAGTTTTTTTTCTTCCTTTCTTTTTTCTTTTTTATTTATTTCTTTATTTTTAATACACGTCACTTCCTGAGCAACACTGTCAAAATTAAAGTACCATTTCGCAAGGCTAAATAACAGATTTATCCGTGTTGTGCATCGTATTTGGTGACAAAAATTTCGTTAAACATTAAATATGAAAAAAGTTTAAACACAAGAATATGCCGGTTTTTAAGAAAAAGTAATAGATATTAAAAGCAGTAAATTATCTAGGCCACGAGGTGGCACTCTTACAACACTCAGTTATCTAGAAATTTCTGTTTAGAACTAAAAGCAATTTCTCACTGCTTTGAACAAAATGCGAATGCTTTGGTACATTCGTTTATTTGATTGTTTACAATTGTTTGCTGTTTCCTACATCATCACAAAATATATTATCTTGTTTCTTACCTGAAAACCAAAACATCTAGGCATCAGCTCAATGCATAAGTCATTGAAAGCAAAATGGTTAAACCGGCTGTCATAATATGTCAAGCTTGTTTTCTTCAAATTTTTATGTATTTTTATGTAAATGTGTCTTGAATTGATGAATTGTGCAGATAAATCTTTGACTAATGAAGGGGCGTGTACAGCATTAGATCAACCAATGATTAGCTAGTTCTCTAAAACAGATTAAATGTCAATCTAGAGAACCTTCAACTGGGCAGCATATGAGAGAGCATAACACAGAATTACAATTTCTGAAAATGGATGAACAACCAGAAAACAGACAAACACTATTACAGTACAGTAAAAGTGGAAATCCTGTCCGGTCTCTTGCAATCAATATCTCACATACAGTAATGTGTAAATTTGTGCTGTTGAAATTCATATATAACATACAGCAAAAAATTCATGCATTTCTAATCATTGTAATCCAAACCGTAGTTTACATTGGTAATTTCAATACAGAAATGATTTTGCTCATTGACACAAAAATGAACTAAGGATTTGGAGAAAAGTACATGCTTTTGCAAGTAATCCATTATGTGGTGCTGTTTGTACAAATTGTTTTCAGAAATACATTTACTGTTTTATCTAGCGCTGCCTTAATCCTCCTGGGTATGGGATTCACCAGAGCTGCACAGGTTGTTGTTGGGATCCTCTTCCACTCTTCCATAATGACATCACGGAGCTGCTGGATGTTTGACACATTATGCTTTTCCACATTCCGCTTGAGGATGCCCCACAGATGTTCAACAGGGTTCAGGTCTGGAGACATGCTTGGCCACTCCATTGCCTTCACCTTCAGCAGGGCATTTTCATGTTGGAAAACTGCCATTCGGACCAGTTCTGCTTCAGAATGTCACAGTACATGTTGGAATTCATATTTCCCTCAATGAACTGCAGCTCCCAAGTACCAGCAGCACTCAATCAGCCCCAGACCATAATGCTATCACCACCATGCTTGACTGTAAGCAAGACACAATTTTCTTGGTACTTCTCACTTCTCACTTCTGCCACACATGCTGGACACCATATGAGTCAAACAAGGTTATCTTAGTCTCATCAGACCAAAGAACATGGTTCCAGTAATTCATGCTCTCGGACAGGTCTTCTTCAAGGTGAAGACTTTTCCAGAAAAGTAAGTAACTGGACCCTTTTATAATTATGAGATTCCTACAAAGGTCATATCTTTCAAAGGTCGTACCTGGCCCTTTTCAGCACTACTGAGAGAATAAATTTGCTGACTTTTACACAATCCACTTAGGGTAAATAGAGTGGATTTCTCTGTTCTCACTTATCAACTTAGTAATGAAACAGTAACAAATAACACTTAACAAATAACACTTTTTTTTTATTCAACAGGATGACCCTGAGGCTGCTTTTCTTTTAAAGGAAATCTTCTACATAAAAGACAAATGTGAAATGTTAAATACCATTAAATACCATAAAGGTTTAACAATGTTTCAACCATTAAAGATGGTCCACACATTCATTGACCATTAAAACAGCCACTGAAAGACCCTAAATGATCTTTTATTACTCCTTATGCATCATCACAGGAGTTTTTTATTGTCTCTGCTGTCCCTGTTAACAAAAAGCAATAAAAACCCTTTTAGAATTTGTAAGGGTTTTAATGGATGTAATAGGAATTGTATTGGCTTTAATGGAGATTTTAATGGTTCCTTTGTCTCTACTGGTGATGTGCTATGTCTAGTGGTTACCATCTAGAGAACACCTTTGGCAATTTCTAATATCTACTGGGCACAAAGAAGGACCATTGGGACATCATTAAGCAACTAGATACTACAGTTTTTGCAGTGGTTACTTTGTTCTAATGAAAAAAAATAATATGTTCACAAACACACACAATACATAATGGAAACCATTTGGTAATGGGTTTAAACAGTTAATAGGTTAACAAGATAAAGGGTTGTAATGGTTTTCACAGTGGAAAATATTACAATTTTTGTGATAGTTGCTATTGATTTTTTTCAGCAAAGGAAAGGATGCAGATTATCTTTTCAAGCACTTTCCCAGGTAGCAAACTGACACTGGCTCACCATCTATTTTGGCTGGCTATGCTGGCCTTCCCTTTACATTGTTGGCCCAGTGTCAATTTTCTACCTTAACAATGACAGATTTCACATGGAGTCCCTGCTTATTTTGTGCAGTACTGTGCAAAAATACATGAGGTGGAATGCAATAAAGCAAGATACCCCTTAAAATTATAGAAAAATGAGTTAAAAAGCTGTAAACAGAAATAAATTGACAAAACCAGTAGTCATATGCACAATATGTCTTGTTTTAGGCTGGTATGTTTTGCTTAAGCTTTTGCACAGTTCTTTACATACTCTGTCCAACTACCATAGGACACAATCACACATAATAATCTGTTTTTAAACCCCATCTTTTTCTCACACACTTCTTCCTCTCTTAGCTTCCTTCATCTGAGAATCACTCGCTGCTATTGAGGATGTCCCCACATTGATAGCTTTAAAATTGATGTGAACAGTACCACATGGATTCTCTAAAGACTGCTGTGGATTGGTTCACTTGAACAGCCTAAAGACTGCACTTACTGAAGGCAGTGTATGCCCAACTCTCATACATTATTCATTAGACAGCTTCACTTGGATACTATAGATTTAAAGCTAAAACTCTAAACAAATTTAAATAAAAAGCTTTCGTTTTTTTGGTAATGGAGATCCATTCGATACACTTAGTTTGACTTTATAGCATGCAGTTGAGGAAGCGTAATAAATTAGAACTGTGTCACCCATATGAGCATGGATTCCTTTTTGAGTCTGATTCCTCTCAAGGGTTTTTCATCATGTTAATTTTCCTTGTCACCAGGCTCTAAATCTGTAAAGCTCCTTGTGACAATGTTCATTGTTGCTACATAAATAAAACCAAATTGAATTGAATCGATGATCACAACTCTGCACAGATTGTTGTTCTAAGTGGAGTAATGAAATAAGGCAACGTAGCAAAAAAGAACTCATCTATAAACTCAAACTTACGAACCCTAAGGTAAGATGATAATGTTTCGGACAATCAAAACATTTAAAATATCCACTGGTGTCAACAAATTGAAATTAATAGCTGTCACATCTTTCACAAGTTAACAAATTAGCCAAATACATACTGTATACATCAATTGCTTAATAAATGCCAGGATTTGTGAATAACCAAAGTAGAATTCATAATACAGACTATATGTTATAATACATTGCCAGGGCAGCAGAATGATGTAGATGGCAGCATTGCAGCCTTAAATTTCCTCTGGGTATGAACATGTATGCAAATGTGTGAGAGCATAGTGCCCTGTGATGGATTGGTGTCCCATTCCCTCCTTACTCTCATTTCCGGGGATAGGTTCTGAGTCCATTGAAACACTAATCAATAGTATATTATACATTAAAAATACATTAAAACAATACATTTTGGTGCAGTGTGATTTAGTATTTCTTAGGTGAGAGTCAGTTATAACCTTCATAAACCTAATATTGCTTGGGAAAAAGCAGGCCTGCTAAAGTTCATGTACATTCTGATTCTGGGTTTAAGGCCATTCTCCTTGTTATGCTATGTTTCTTAGTAGGTGGTAGACAGTTAGAAATTATTATTTTTTTGTTATTGTACTTAAAATATTGTAAGTATCTGTATTTTATCAGATCATATTTATTTTGGGAAACTTTGACTTTTAATGCTTAATACTTTACTTTTAACTAAGTAAATATATAGACTGTATTTAATAATTACCTGCCACATAACCAAAAGCATAACCCCATAATTCTCATGGAAGTTTATGTGGAGTATGTGTGCTCTCACTGTGTGCCTGTAACAATTGAAAACACTTTCCTTACAAACATTATAATGTGAGGATAGAACATTGAATTGCATTCATTATTAAAATATAGTTCTCATAATTTAGTACTTTTACTTTTGATAATCATAACATTCAAAAGCAAGTTTTCTTCCTTCCTTCCTTCTTTCTTTTCTTCTTTCCTCCTTTCTTTCTTTCTTTCTTTCTTTCTTTCTTTCTTTCTTTCTTTCTTTCTTTCTTTCTTTCTTTCTTTCTTTCTTTCTTTCTTTCTTTCTTTCTTTCTTTCTTTCTTTCTTTCTTTCTTTCTTTCTTTCGGCTTCTCCCGTTAGTCCCCACAGCGGATTATCCGCATGTTTGATTTGGCACATGTTTTTACGCTGGATGCCCTTCATAACACAATCCTCCCCATTTATCCGGGCTTGTTGACCGGCACTAAGGCTTGTGCAACCCTAATGGCTGGGGTTGTTTCCCTGACCGGGGATCGATTCAAAAGCAAGTTAAAATGGCTAAAAGAGGAACTTTTTCTTTTACTGGAATAATATCTATGGTCTAGTTTATTCACCATCAGTATTAGTCATAGATAAAATATGTATGATGGTGGATTCTTTAATATACAGATTATCCAGGGGTTGTTACATCACTAAACTCTCATATTCTCACATGTTCCAACTTGTTAGGAATGTTTTGGTCCTAGCGGCAGTGACCAGGGTCATAACTTCACTGTTTTTTATCATGTGTAATCATTTATATTTACAGTTACATCTCAGACGGATGGCTAAAAAGATATCAGTTTCTAACTCTCCTTGTATTGTATGTGTACACAATGTTCACAAAGCTTACAATGTATTATTATTTCCATTTGTTTAGAGCACATCCCTAATTTTTGCACTGCCATTTGTCTGTAGCCAATGTTTATAATTAGCTGTAGAACAGTCTGAGAACAAGTGTGCAACTGTTTTACAAGAATTTCACTGTATATATTTGCTTCAAGTTCCTTTAATGCACAAGACGAACGTGAAACCTGCTTATATTTTATGACTTAAGATCAGTTAGGTGATAAAATGAAGTAAACTCTTTTGGTTACTTCATTGCCTGTAATCTGAGTAATGCATTGACTCTGCAGTGATTGTGGAGTGCAGGTACAGAAATGACAAGGAGCCAACTGATTTTCAGCTTATGTTGACAGAGATGAAGCTTTGAGCCATGAACACTCAGAAAAAGAGGCCCCAAATCAAAAAGGGGTTATACTTGGCTCTCCGTCTGTAAAGGCTTAGTGCTTGTTCTCCATAAATGACAAAGATGTATCACTTTCCTGCGTTCAATTAGATCTCCTCTCTTTTTCATTAGAACAGCTATGGAGAATAATGGTAACTGGAAAGGCTGAAAACAGAATTAGCCACTGCTAGCACTTTGTCATGCTCAGGTTAAGATTCATCTTCATGTTTTTTTTCTCTATAGAACCAGTTTGCTCTTGTTATTCCATTAGCCTACAGCAAAACAGAGGAATTGTACAAGCTCGTAATACCCTCCTCTAGTGCCGATATTGGCTGTGTTTGGACTGTTCCAATGCTTCTAGGTTTGCGTTATTTTATAAAAAATATTGCACAGTATATAAATCATGTATGAAGATTTTTTTAATGGCTCATATTGACATCTGTTCAAAAGTTTGCTGTTTACATTTATCTGCAATGTGTTGCTTTTTACAAGAAAATGAGTAAAAAAAAAAAAAAAAAAAAAGGTAACCACTCTAAAGAAAACAGCCAGTGTTGAGAGGATTTTGGAACCTCAGGGTGTCATTATTTAGAAAATCCAGTGTTCTTTATATTACAAGTAGGCAACTAAAAAAAAACTTGTTTATATCTATAGTGGTAAACCTATTATACAAATTCAAGACCAGCAACAACCAGTTTTGCGCCAGCATTCAGTCTAATCTAAGACTGTCAGAATTCTACTAACTATCCAGTCAGTCTAATAAATATTTCATTCACAATTAAATATTCACAACATTATTCACAGGAAGAGAGGATTAACTTCATGAGACTGTTCCTGATTAATGCAGCTGATTACAGAGCCCAGGACAGCCAGAGAGACATCTTGTTCCATCTCCTTTACTGATAACTATCAAGATGTAAACAGATTTTTTCAGCTACTGTATAAGGAAGATTACATTTTTTGAAAATTGAATGAGTGTGACATTGTTTCTTGCCATAGTTTCAGAAGATACAATGGCATTTTTTTGTGATGTAACTCTGTAAAAAGAATTTGAGATATTTCTTTACTTTTCATGAAACCTATCGAAATCGATTCAGATATTTTTCAACTTTTCATGTGCTATAGCGAAGGGACAAAACTTGTACAACACTTTTGCTTGTAGAACAGCACTCAGACTTCTGGAGAAATGTTTACCAATGTAGCATTTGGTAATTTTATTTCTACTCTACCTACAAAGTGCAGCAGATCTATCAAATTGCAAGGTTCTCCTCAGCCCACCTCGAGTCTTTTTACAGGGTTCTGGCAGGAGTTAGACCATTCATACATGTTGACCTTTCTCTTCTGAAGCTATTCCTTACTTGGATTTGGACTTGTGATTTATTGTGCTAGAAGGTTAAGTACATCTTCAGCTGTATCTTCTGCTATTTCTAGATCTTCTCTTAGTAGCCTGTATTTTTGTGCCAAAACATGTTGGTTTTGGAGCTATCTAATATTCTGTCTATTTACTTTACGGAGCCAGCCAAAGGTTAGACGTGGTTCCATATCGTGTCATCATGTTGCCATTTTTGCATCCAAAAATATTTAAGAATGATATTAACTCTACTTTGGTCTCCTCAGACCATAACAAATTTTGTCAAACGATTTGGGGTCATATAGGTGGACTTTAATTTTTTAAATGTAAAAATGTATGAGAATATAAGAAAATAAAATAAATTTCTGTAGCTCTCATGACAGTCGCCTTCATGGTACTTCATGGTATAGCTAATGTTGTAGAAATCTATTGTGTTTTTTACACCCCTCTTGTGAACAATACCATTTTACAGTGTATATCCTTTGTAAGATTTTCGAGCACAATGGCTTAAGCAGACAGAAACTATAAAAAAAGGATGTCAAGAAAATCCTTCAAAAGCAGTTGATTGTTATTTGGCTTTAATCAAAATTACTTTATTGATGACAGATGTATGATAATTACATTTGCACACGAGTTTCCATGTTTCCAATAAAGGGAATGGACACCTTATGCAACCAGGGTATTGTAAGGTTTTACATTTCCCTCTATTTGTTTTGACCTTAACTTTTTTTTTATTGCTGTATCAAATTCAAGGTAGAAAAAATAGATATAATTAATCTCTGTTTATTTGTTTATTTATTTATTTAGTTGTTTATTAACCTCACAAAAACCTACAATTTTAGTAAATGACTTTTTATATCCACTTTTTATAAATGACATTTTTATTGTGCTATTACAATACACACAAGATAGATCTTTTAAAATCAACGTGAAATATCATTTAAATACTAAAGAAAGATGAATAGTTTTAACTCCGTAGACAGATATCAACGTCTGGTAGTATCCAGGAACAAGCATCACCCTCCCATGCTGATTGATTTAACCACAAATTACTGGAAGCACTGCCTCTATAAAAAAATCTCTACAAACAAAATCCTTTTCCAGTGATCTTAGAGCCATTGGAGAAGAAACAGGGTTTCAAAGCCTCTCTTGTCTGTCCTCATTAGCTTGAGAAGCTGATTACATTGGTTATCCCTTTGCCAATTGCTCTAGCTTTTCTTAGTAGCCTCCTGTGGAGCTTCTCCTTCAAGTACTTCACAGATCCTGGATCCACTGCTGGTGATCCACAGGGAGTATCAGCTCAGAATTATTGCTGCTGAAGGCTGAAAAAGATGTCAATAATAGAGAGATGGGCAGGTATAAAGAAGCTCAAATTAAAGAAAAGAAAACATCACAATGACATACAGGTGCATAAATGAAAATGATTTGTACATTCAAATAACACAAAAAAACAAACAGACAGAAAGTCTAATAAACACTGATACAATGCAATAAAATGAAAACAAGTATACATAACACATTAGTATAAGAACATATGTAAAGATGTATCTAGAATTCTAGATATCTAGAAAAAAGTTATATTATCATCCTGAAAAAAGGTACGATGAGTTTGTGACACAATTGTTGTACAAATTGCCTATTGCTCCATATTGAGTAGCAGCAACACTGAGATGGTAAAAGGCCTTATAACATATGTGTCAAACTCAAGGCCCGCGAGCCACATCCTGCCCGACGGACAATTATATCCGACCCGCGAGATGATTTTATAAAGAGCTATTATTATTGTTCTTAATGGCCCGGCGATATGAAGCGGTGATAACACACAAACTACAGATCCCACAATGCAGCGCTTCAGCTGCCTTACCGAACACTAGGCTACCTGGGAACATTCCCGCGTCAATCAAGTAAAGCTTCTGTTGATGTATTGAACCCTATTTTAAAGTTATTGTGAAGCCCCTCACAATGGAGAAGAAAAAAGTCGATTCTGAAAACAGAGCCTTTCAAAACCAATGGGATTCTGAGTATATGTTTACTGACACTGCCGGTAAACTCGTGTGTCTTATTTGTGGAGCGAATGTGACTGTAATTAAGGAATTAAATCTAAGATGGCTAAGACTACGGAAGAAAACATCAGGAGAAACTGAAAAACCTGAATGCAGAGCAGAAGATACAAAAAGTAGAAGAGTTAAAGAAGAATCTGACATTTCAGCGGACGTTTTTCACCAGAGCAAAATTTTCACTTTTGCTGAAAAGCATAAATTGTATTTATTTTTAATGGGGTTTTTTTTGCAGCATGTTCATATTTTGAATTTGTGTAATTTTGACAGGATATAATTTTATGGAGAGCAAAATGTTTTGTTATTTCAAGTTTAAATGTATTTTTTTTTAAAAATGGCATAGGAGCAAAAAAATCTGATTGTTTTGATTTGTTGTTATTTTAACGTTTACATAAAAGCACAATTTTTATTTATTTTTTCAGGGTTTTTTTTGCGGCATGTTCATATTTCTAACAAAAATATTTGAAGTTATTTAAAGTTTAAGTTGATTTATTCTGGAATAATATTCCTGTCTGTTTTTATTCATATTTATGTAAGAAAAAAAAACATTTAGTTTTAGTGTGATCACTAAATGTTTTTCCTGTTTGGCCCGTGACCTAAAGTGTGCTTTGAGTTTTGGCCCCCTGTGAAATTAAGTTTGACACCCCTGTCTTATAAGAACAGTACTAGGTAGGGACGTCTTGTAGCATGTATAATCCTGTCAAATATTTTTGGTGACCAGTTCAATTAATTTAAATAGATTTTCTTTGTATAGTGCTTTTTAAACATCGAAGATTATCACAACAAAGCCTTACAGAAAGTAATAGAATAAAAACACTACTACTACTAATACAATTTACATTCAGATGTCAATCCCTATATGTTTATCTGTAATTAACAAGCTAGAGATGATAATATCAGGGAACAAACCTCTCTGAGACTTCTAACCTTCTCTCCTTTAAAGAGAAATAGGTGGAATAGGTGGTAGGCCATCAAAGTTCTTGTTAATGTAGCTAAGTCTCGACTGATCTCAACACGTAGGTACTTTATAGATGCCACTTGCTCCCCATCATGTAGGAAAAAAGGGCTGTTTTGTGTTTTTCCAAAGCTGCTCATAATGTATTTTGTTACATGAGCAAGCAAATGTAAATATAGTAGCAGTAAAAAAATACCAGAAACAATCAGTGAAAAAATAAAGGAAGTGGAAAAGCTAGATAGCTAGGATGTAAGGTAGATAAGTAGATGAGTAGATTGATTTACAGAGCAGGAACATGAAAGAGAAATGAACGTAACACATTATAAATTGCACCATTGCTTTAAATGTGCTAACAGGAGATGACCAAGGCTGATATCTGCCTGGGTGGTTGCCTCTGGTGGTCTGCTGCTAAGCAACTAACGCATCATTTCTCACATGACATCATTTTAAGACAGTGCAAATGGGACAAGTTGGACATCCAACGATGTTTTTCATAACAAGATCCATCAACTCTGCTAATGCTGAAAAAGAAATGGTTTAGAAAAGCAAATGTGGTAAATGATTTGATGGAGATATATGAAGTAATTACCTGATGAATTGAAATAAAAAGTTATAGAGACTGCTGCCTTGATACTTTGTCATGTATTTACTTGAATTTGGATAAAAGAATTTGAAATCATTCATAATAATTGTTACATTTAAGTACTTAAATATTAATTATAACCAACAAACATTCAATCTTTAATTTAGGGTTTTTTACTGTTACATTAAAAAAGCACAGAAAGCATCAAGAACATATATCAAGAGCATATTCTCCAGAGTATACTATTATGCTCATGTTATTTAGAGAGCAATATATGTCTTTTGTGCTAAAGAAATGAAAGCTTGTATAAAAAGATATGTATCTGTTATCTATAGCTCCTTCATTTAATTATTTTTAGAAATTTGTGAAAGGTATAGCAATTTTGGTTTTTGTTTGTTTTTCCACCCTCAGAGATTTCTGAATTTTTCCTGGCCAAAGCAGTTAATAGGCCATGCACTTAATGGTTAAATGGAATAGAGGTAAAGCTTATATATATATATATATATATATATATATATATATATATATATATATATATATATATATATATATATAAAAATTTAACCAAAAACAAATTGTTGCTTCTGCAAGGTGCAGTGCAATGGTCTGTTAAACATTGTAGCTTATTAAGCTAGTTTTAAAGTGCACACAAACCACAAAATTTGCAGCTCAACATGTGGAAGTTCCGCTCTCTCGTTCCTATATGTTTTTTTTACCGGTCATGGTGCTAGAACTTTCCGTGTGCATATCGTAAGTTGTTTACTTGGCTGAGAAGACACGGCAGTTAGTATGCGATCCACACACCCACGCATTCCTGATCAGGCAGAACAGGGGGTTTTGTAAAATGTAGCTAAAACCGTATTGCATGAAGGGTTATATGTTTTTTTTTTATTATTTTTTTTTATTTCTTGCAGTGTATTTACATGTGCTGATATATTTTTTTTTAATTACCATAACTTTTTTTATTGATTTTTTTATTTTACATTTGACATTGCCAGAGGCTTTACTCATTTTGTCTGCTGTGTGAGTGTGGAGACAGAGCCTCAGGACATCACAGTTCTGAACACAAATCTATTTACCTATTGTCTGTTATCATGAACACAGCTATAGAAACATCAGCTTGGGTGGTTTAAAAAACAAAAATCTTTTTTAAATCTTTTTTAATCCGCTATTTTATAAATCATGATTAGCAATAGGTACCAAGAACCGGCATTTTTTGAACAGGTACATAATTGGGTCAATACCTGACTACCTATAGGACAAATGATACCGTTATCGGTACTTGTGTTGTTTTATCTCTAAATAATTCTGAGTTAATGGCGAATTAGAAGATGCCGTCTTGTTATTATTCATCCCTAAATAATGTCATCGCATGGCCGGCGTTTGCTCGATGTACGTGTGGGTGCGTGTTTGTGTGCAATCAGTTTATGGTGTCAAGGTTCAAAAGTGTGGTCTCATGTTACAAAACTAAGCAGACACCAGTGTCAGATGAAATATATGCAGTAGTGTAATAGTGAACAATGGGAGTACACTACACTAGAAATAGTGTACTATAACATGTAATATAATGAAACAATCACAAACAAAACGTGCCATCCACCTCAAGAAATGTGCTGACTTTACTATGTCTCTGTCAACTTTACAGCCTCCAATGTATGCAACATTATAAAATAAGTCTTTAGTCAGTATTTGAGGTGAACAAAATCTATAGTTTTTTGTGAGACTACATGCTGCCTGGAGAGCGCATGGTGCCCAGACAGCTCTATATTATATTTATATATTTTATTATAAAACTATCTGCAATTACCATCTAACCTACCTTTCGGTATAGTAAAGTCCACTATTGGTTGACCTCTAGTTAGTAGTAGTTTTTAGGGGAACCACATCGGTTTTAAAATGTAAATTGAAATAATAATAACCCCACAAGAAACACTAGGGTAGAAAGGGTTTCACCATCAGTGAGAAATGAGAAAAAAAACTCAGATAGTCTCAGACACCCAGGAGCAGCCCATTCACCATAGTGGTGTGTTTTACTACAACAGAGTCAAGTAGGTTAAGGTAAAGTAGGCAATAGATAAGTTTAATTCCTCAGATAAGGCTAATTGCTAGATGCCAGAATTCTCTTTTACGTTCTGTTGTGCTCCTATGTGCATGCTGTTCAAATACTGTATGCTGTGCTGTGGTATGCTGAGGAAATCTCTCTCTCTTCCTTTTTTTTTGAAGAGCCTTTTTATTTTAAAAAATGTGCTTTATGTACTGTTTTTATGTTTGCTTAGAGCATTTGTAACTGCAGTACTTTTTTCAACATCTTTTCACATCTTGTTTTTTTGCATCAAATTATAGATTAGTATTGATAATAGTATCAATGCCTACCGGTATCGATAAGCAGTATCGGTATCAGTACCAGTATTGATAAAATGTAAACAATACCCATCCCTAGTCATGAGTAATGGAGGATTTTATTTTTTATTTTATTGTTATTCCTCTACCCACATAGCAAAATTCGTTTGGCATAGTGATTGGCTACACAAACTACTTCCATTTGGCCAAAATACAGCAATGAATTTCGATACATACCTGGACCAGGTCTGGTTGCCAGAACTCAGGCCACATGTGGCCCATGGCGTAGCCATATCTCAGCCAAATGTATGACGCTAGCTGGACCCATTCTGGTCCTATGTAGGACCAAACAAGTTGGTTCCACATGTCAGCCTCAACATAAACTTAATCTAGTCACTTTATATACATGCTTGACCCAGATGAAATACAACTGAACGACTGTATTCTAAAATAAATATTTATTGTTTTACATTTAAACACAACATTTAACACTTTAACAAACAAAAAAAAACAATATTTGAATGTCAATGCAATGTATGAAAAAGCTCTTGAAAATTTCATGAACAAGTGGCATTGGGCACATAATTCAACATCCAAACAAGTCACAAATACGTATAAATATTCAATTATCACTTACCAAACTTCTCGTGCTTTGCTCCAGAGTTGAGAAGTTCACAACGGTTAGTAAAGTGCAGCCTCAAGAGTGCATTAGTGAACACTCACTTCTTCAGCAGCGCTGGTTTGAGCAGTTTTCTCATTAGATTTATGTCTTTTTTAAAATCTTGGTTAAAGCATTCTAAACCAAATTTTCTGATTTATAAAATGTATATATTTTATTTATTTATTGCCATAATATTATAAGAGAGAACTATGAAAAATGGCCTTGTCTTGAAAAGAAAAAAATATTAAAAGTTTAATGTTTTTATACACTATAAAGTGTTTTATAATTAAATTACTATAAAATGTATCAATAAATTACCATTATTCATAATTAAAATGATAAAAAGTTTGATAAAATCTTGTTGATAGAGAGCAAAAAACCTATACTGCAAACAGAAATAGGGGAAACAGCTGTGTGTATGAAAATACCTTACTATCTAAAATATCTGAAATTAAATTTTAACTGTGGGATAAGACTGGCCACACATATGTGGCCCACAATTGCATATTTTACACCAGGGCTAAAAAATACATGTAACAACTGACCCATATCTTGTTTGCCACCTTAAAAAGGGTTCCATCTCCACCATAACCAGGCCATGTTTGGTTCAGGGTCTGTATGCCAGTGCCGACTGAATGCCGGCTGTGCCGGCTTCATGCCAATTAAGGGCCAGAAGTCTTACCTGCTACTTGGGTATAAAGCTAGTATACATCAGAATTAAATGTTGTTTCACTGGAACCAGTATAATAGTTTATTTCAAAAGATTACATAAAGTGCAGATAGACAACAGTGTGAGACGAGAGTGAGACAATAAATATACAGGACAAAACACACAGTATAGCGAATACACAATATACAGTACAGTACAGTGACAGCACTACAGTTTTGTTTAGGAAAGCTAGTGCAATGGAGTAGAAAAAATGTAGCAGCAATATAAGCAGTTAAAAAACCTCTCATATAAATATAAATGTTCTGATGCAGCACTACAAAGCGCAGGTGTGTAGGGGTATTGAGTCATACTGGGCTACAGCTTTGACTAGCCCACATGAGCATTTGGGAGGCAGCAGGGTACTGAGTAATCTGACCACCTCAGAGAGGACACTGTTTTGGAGTCTGTTGGTGTTGGCACTGATGCTGTGATACCTTTTGCCACAGTGTGAGGATTGCATGTGAGTGGTGGGAGGGATCATCCACAATGCTGGTGCAGATGTAGTGTTTATAGATACAAGGTGACTATGGTTAGTGGGTTGGTTCTCACAATCTGCTGCAAGAAGTGCTGGCATACTGTTTAGTTCCTGAGCCAAACAGGTTGTGAATATGGAAGGAGCAAGGCTGGTGTTTTCAACCACTTCAACCTCCCTGAAAGTGATACTTCTTGGCCAGGCAAGTGATTTTGAGTCCAAATGATGTCCTCTGTCATGTGCACAACAAAAAAGCTTTTATTGTGTTTGAATTTCTAATTACATGCAGTGGGGAGTGGTTGTGTTCTCCCGAATCTCTTTTCCCTTACCATGATTGCGAGATAGATTGGAGTCTTGCATCTTTTTGCAAGCTGGTTCACACCTCCCTGTATGCTGACTCATCATTGTTTCTTAACAGGCCCACAATCATGTCATCTTCATTAAAGGGAAGATGGTGGTTGTCTTGAAAAACACAGAGACAACTGCTTCGATAAAGCTGTCTCAATGGACATCTATAAACTGGGCAGCACATTTCTTGTACCACTTTTTGGGACCAGCTTTAAAATCTGTATATATTTTTCAGCATTGATGGTGTCTTTCCAAATGTGCAAGCTGCCCATTCCTTTGGGAGATACAGGCTTTTGAACTGAGTGCTAAAAAACAAGTCAAATGATCCCTCTTCTCTTTAGTCCAAAGCACACAGAGCCCATGGTTTTCAAGAATAATTTATAATTTCGATTCATCTGACCACAAAACTTTTTATTTATTTATATAAAAATTTATAAGATTTTTTTATTTACATGTTTTATTTATTTAAATAAACAGTTGTATTTGCTACTTATTAATTAGTTAATTATTTTATCTATTATTTATCTATAAATTATTTATTAAGCTCACAACATAAAAAAGGCTCTAAGTAAGTTCAGCAGGCAGCAGCAAGTTTACTTACTGTAGAAGTCTTGAAATTGTCCTTTAAAGCACCTTTAATGATTAAAGAAGCTTGCTCACAGTCTAAAGCAATCACAACCCAGTCATTGCACTCAGAGCAGCTCTGAAGCAGCAAGGACATACATGGCAAGGGCTCTGTAAATGTAACAAATTGCTCAAATTGATCTAAGGTTTCTAAAGGGTAAAATACACCATGCCAGGCCAAAATGATACCAAGGATCACTTTATTGTATTTTATGCCAGTGAATAGCGTTGAGTCCTCTAAAGAGATTTATTGTCAGCAGCTGGAGTACAGTATATTTTCTTGTCTGTAAATAGTGGTTAGAAAAATCAGCAATTTGTGAAACTCATAGTAGCATATAAAAAACTAGCTCAGTGACAGCTTTTACAATTGTGTTAAAATGGTTCAATAAAGATTCTAAAACACTTTAAAACATTTTAAAATTAATATATCATATGAATAAATGTTAAATTAATAAGTGACATGCTTTTAAATCATTTCAGCATAAAAGAGTAGGGTTTTTAGACACACACACACACACACACACACACACACACACACACACACACACACACACACACACACACAGTGTCCACTTGACAAGAATGTGTAGTTCTTTTTTGTTTTCTCTTTATTCTCATAAATCTTCATATACAATGAACTGAAGGCATTGCAGCTTTGAAGAGGTAGGACTGGGAAGCAAAATAAATTAAATAATTTTAGTCAATAAGATTTACTTACAGGCATATTGAAATTGTTGCAGCATAATGACATCATAAAATGAGTTGTAAACGGTTTTTATAGCTGCTACAACTAACACAAATGAATGCCAAACATTTGAGAACATAAAAATTTGAGAAGTATGACTAATGTTTATGCTGGGCAGCACTGGGCCTGTTAGATCCAGTGTCAGCAATACGATAAACAATCAGTTATAACAAAGCCTTAGCAGTTATCTAACAGCTAAGAATGTTCACAGTAACACAAGTGCACAGTCATTTGCACAGATTCAAATATTTAGAGGGTATAAGGGAGCAAACCAGAGAACCCTAAATGAAAGCAAGAAGAACATGTGAAAACCTTTAGCAAATTACATTTATGTCCACTATTACGGGTTAAATGGCTACACAGAGCTTTTATGAAGCATATACTGTATAAAGTCATGGTGTATTTTTGGTGTATTTGGTGTATCGCTGACATTAAGCACTAAAAGTTTTTTGCTCAAGCAAGTGTGAATTCCCCAAGGTTAGTATGTAAATGATCATGACGATGTCAGCAAAAACAACAGGACAAAGCTGCAAGGTTTGAGGGCATTGCAGGCCTGTTTCACATTATTTTCTATTTCTCAAAATGCAGTAGCACTAAATATCCTTTGAGTTACTGTTAATGTGGTTAATGTTCCTTCATTTAATATGAATAGTTTGTTAACACACTGAAAATACTAAAAGAATGCACCATCATTTTTCATTCTTATCTCCGTCATCTGGGTTGTGTGAACAACTTCTTCTTTCAGCTGCTCCCATTAGGGGTCGCCACAGCGGATCATTCATCTCCATACTATTCTGTCCTTTACATCTGCCTCTTCCACACCAACTACCTGCATGTCTTTATTCACCATGTCCCTCCTCTGCACATGTTCAAACCATCTCAATCGGGCCTGTTTCACTTTGTCCCCAAAACGTCCTACATGCGCTCTAATCCCTTCCATCCTCATCACTCCTAATAAAAATCCCATCTTCAGCTCTGATTCATCCAGCTCCACCTTCCACCTATACATACACCTATACAACATCACAGGTCTCACCAAAGTCCTATAAACTTTCCCTTTCACTCTTGCAGATACCCTTCTATCACAAATCACTCCTGCCACTCTTCTCCACCCACTCCGACTTTCCTGCACTCTTTTCTTCACTTCTCTAACACACTCTCAATTACTTTGCACTGTTGAACCCAGGTACCTAAACTCCTCCACCTTCAACACCTCTTTTCCCTGCAACCGCACCACCCCACTGCCCTCCCTCTCATTCACACACATGTACTCTGTCTTACTCCCACTGACTTTTATTCCCCTTCTCTCCGGCGTGTACCTCCACTTTTCCAAACTCTTTTCCACCCACTTCCTACTCTAATTGCAAATCACAATATCATCCGCAAACATCATAGTCCATGGAGACTCCTGTCTGACCTCGTCCATCAACCGTCCATCAACTGTCCATCACCACTGCAAAGAGGAAAGGGCTCAGAGCCGATTCTTGATGCAATCTAACCCCCACCTTAAACCAGTCTGTCGTTCCTACTGCACACTTCACTGCTGTCACACTGTCCTCATACATGTCCTGCACCACCCTCACATACTTCTCTGACACACCTGACTTTCTCTTTCTCTTTCTCTTTCTCATACAATACCAGGTTGTGTAAACAAGTACCACAACTAATTGCTTTTTTTATTTGGTATTTGTCCATATAGTATAATACTGATAAAGTTGATCGACAGTGGATTGATAAACCTTGGAGTATGTGTGGCATGGCAGTGAAACATGAAGCTTTGCCACCTCATATCTCCATGTTTTCCAGGTTTTGCTAGTGACTCTAAATTGCCCAGAGAGATTTACACCAAAGAGTGTGTAAATCTATGTATCATTGTGCTCTGTCATGCCTTTTGTGCCATTCAGGGTGGATTTCTGTCTCATGGACAGTTAATGGTACCCACTTAAATCCATTGTGACTGTGACTAGGGTGAAGTGTTTCTTGAAGATGAATGAACAAATGCATGAACACTGGTGTTTTCAATCCAGTATGCCACTCTATAGTTGGTATAATCTAATCTAATGTTGAGCAATTTCTCATCCAGCAAGCTTCTTATTGAATGTTAATTAAAGACAATGAGAAATATTTTGTCCTCTATAAATGCTTTTCAGATTTGCGAATCTCTGAAACAATGTCTTCAGCAAAGTCAAAGTATTTGAAAATATTTTAGATGTTTCAAATGCTGTAGGAAGGAAAATGTATCAAACGCAATGGTAGAACAAGAACATTTAGGCAAGTAGAACAAGCTTTTCTGCAACATAAAAAAATTGTCTTTGTGCATATGATGCATGTGGAGCATGATTTCATCCATTTTTGTATATCTGACATGATGACTTATAAGAAGCTAGTCGGGCTTGGTAGTGCCTGGATATCCTGTGGCTATCTATAAATGAGCCCAGGTGATTGATGTGTCACCATGTGTTAATTGGCATATATAAAGCATGTGGTTGTCAGAACAATAAGAAAGAGTGATGGGATATTTCTCTAGTATGGGAAGTTATGACTTAAAAACATCATTCATTGATCAAAATCTGTCTGTTGGAAGAATTGGAAGTATAAGGTCTGTCTAACTTGCCTCAAATTTAGTAGTATAGAAAGTTTACTAGAGAAGAATGTAACTGGATACAGATTTGAATAGTCAGTGGAAAAGTACAGTGGGGCAAAAAAGTATTTAGTCAGCCACCAATTGTGCAAGTTCTCCCACTTAAAAATATGAAAAAGGCCTGTAATTTTCATCATAGGTACACTTCAATTATGAGAGACAAAATGAGAAAAAAAAAATCCCGAAAATCACATTGTCTGATTTTTAAAGAATTTATTTGCAAATTATGGTGGAAAATAAGTATTTGGTCACCTACAATAAAGCAAGATTTTTGGCTCTCACAGACCTGTAACAACTTCTTTAAGGGGCTCCTTTGTCTTCCACTTGTAACCTGTATTAATGGGACCTGTTTGAACTCGTTATCAGTATAAAAGACACCTGTCCACAACCTCAAACAGTCAGACTTCAAACTCCACTATGGCCAAGACCAAAGAGCTGTCAAAGAACACCAGAAACAAAATTGTAGACCTGCACCAGGCTGGGAATACTGAATCTGCAATAGGTAAGCAGCTTGGTGTGAAGAAATCAACTGTGGGAGCAATTATTAGAAAATGGAAGACATACAAGACCACTGATAATTTTCCTAGATCTGGGGATCCACGCAAGATCTCACCCCATGAGGTCAAAATGTTTACAAGAACGGTGAGCAAAAATTCCAGAACCACACGGGGGGACCTAGTGAATGACCTGCAAAGAGCTGGGACCAAAGTAACAAAGGCTACCAGACGTGTCCCCCTGCTTAAGCCAGTACATGTCCGGGCTATCTGAAGTTTGCTAGAGAGCATTTGGGTGATCCAGAAGAGGATTGCGAGAATGTCATATGGTTCGATAAAACCAAAATATAATTTTTTGGTAAAGACTCAACTTGTTGTGTTTGGAGGAAAAAGAATGCTGAGTTGCATCCAAAGAACACCATACCTACTGTGAAGCATGGGGGTGGAAACATCATGCTTTGGGGCTGTTTTTATGCAAAGGGACCAGTGTACATCCGTGTAAAGGAAAGAATGAATGGGGCCATGTATCTTGAGATTTTGAGTGAAAACCTACTTCCATCAGCAAGGGCATTGTTAAAACATCTTTCATCATGACAATGATCCCAAACACACCACCCGGGCAACGAAGGAGTGGCTTCGTAAGAATCATTTCAAGGTCCTGGAGTGGCCTAGCCAGTCTCCAGATCTCAACCCAATAAAAAATCTTTGGAGGGAGTTGAAAATCCGTGTTGCCCAGTGACAGCCCCAAAACATCACTGCTCTAGAAGAGATCTGCATGGAGGAATAAGCCAAACTACCCGCAACAGTGTGTAAAAACCTTGTGGAGACTTACAGAAAATGTTTGATCTCGGTCATTGCCAACAAAGGGTATATAACAAAGTATTGAGATGAACTTTTGTTATTGACCAAATACTTATTTTCCACCATAATTTGCAAAAAAAATATTTAAAAATCAGACAATGTGATTTTCTGGATTTTTTTTTCCTCATTTTGTCTCTAATAGTTGAAGTGTACCCATGATGAAAATTACAGGCCTCTCTCATCTTTTTAAGTGGGAGAACTTGTACAATTATTGGCTGACTAAATACTTTTTTGCCCCACTGTATGTAGATGTCTGGGCCTTCACTGGATTGTTTACTACAGAATGGAGGTCAGGATGCTTCAAGTCACAGTGGTAGTAAGGGATTTTAATGCCTTAAAATGCTAGCCAATATACTGGTTTACAAACTCATTTCTGTGTTTCACCGCAAAGTGAGTGGCATTGCGATTATTTTAAAACTGATGATGAACCACTTTTATGAAATTTAAATTTATAAAGCTCAAGAATGTTTACAAATTGTAATTTTACAAATTTTTTTTGTTTATGATAGCATGCACTTTGGCTGTGCTAGATGGCCTTCCAATCATCCCGCTACCTAATAAGAGTTATAAACATTTACATTTTCCTCTGAAATTATTATTATTAGGGCCCGAGCACCGAGGAGCAGGCCAGAATGGCCTGCACCAGAGGTGCGAAGCCCTATTGGTTTCCTTAGAATTTATTATTATTATTATTTATTTTTTTTTTTTTTTTTTTTTACACACATTGGTCATTAGAGGTCCCTTACCATACTCGAAAACTCTTGAAATTTGGCACACACGTCAGTGTCCTTTGTCACTAGGGCCTTAGAAAGGCTGGTATACAGGCGTGGCAGGGGGGCTCTGTGGCGCCCCCTGTAATTAAAAAACAAACATTCGTGCACAGATCGGGCAATTATGTACGCACATGTACGAGAGTTGGTACGCATATAGACCTCATCGAGCCGAACAACTTTCGCCCTCTAAACTATGAGCTACGCCCAACAGGAAGTCAGCCATTTTGGTTTGTTTTATAAGTGCATGCGGTGAACTTTTAAATACTCCTCCTAGAATTCATGCGATTGACATCAAACGTGGCGAACATGATGCCGAGACATTGGACTTGCTAAATTGCGAAGGGATTTTTGATATCTTGAACGCTGCTGCCATGGCGAGGCGACAAATTTATGCCGAATTTGGAGAACAGGAAGTGTTTAATATCTAGAGCAAAAAATGTGTTATTCGGACGACAAGCGGTGTGTATGTTCGGCCAAGGATTCCGATCGCATCGATGTGCCTATTGTGAATCTCGGACATAGCGCCACCAACAGGCGCCAGGAAGTGTGTCAGTCACAAAAGGTGGATTTTTTGACAGTTGCATGTGGTGAACTTTTAAATACTCCTTCCAGGATATTTATGCGATTGACACCAAACGTGGTCAACATGAAGATGATAAATTGCGAAGGGATTTTTGATATCTTGAACACCGTTCCCATGGCAACGCCTCAAACTTTACTTTTATTTCAGGCATATTTAAGCATTTGGCATGCACTTTGTGTGTCTTAACATGCTCGAAAACACCGGAGATTTGGCACAGACGTCAAAATCGTCTGCCATTAGGACCGGTCGAAGGCTGGAACATAGGCGTGGCAATAGGGCTCTGTAGCGCCCCCTGTAATGCAAAAACAAATATCGGTGCACAGATGGGGCAAACATGTACACACATGTAAGAGAGTTGGTATGCATATAGATCTCATCGACCCGAACAACTTTCACAATTAAACCTATTAGCTCCGCCCAACAGGAAGTCGGCCATGTTGGGTTGTTTTATAAGTGCATTTGGTGAACTTTTAAATACTCCTCCTAGGGAATTCATGCAATTGACATCAAACATGGAGAACATGATGCCGAGACATTGCCCTTGCTAAATTGATATTTTGAACGGTGCTGCCGTGGCGAGGCAACAAATTTATGGCGAATTCAGTGAAAAAGTTAGTGTCTAATATCTAAAGCAAAAAATGTCTTATTTGGATGACATGCTGTGTATATGTTCGGACAAGGATTCCGATCGCATCAATGTGCCTATTGTGAATCTCGGGCATAGCGCCACCAACAGGCGCCAGGAAGTGTTTCAGTCACAAAAGGTGGATTTTTTGACAGTTGCATGTGGTGAACTTTTAAATACTCCTCCCAGGATATTTATGCGATTGACACCAAAAGTGGTCAACATGATGCTGAGACATTGTAGATGATAAATTGAGGAGGAATTTTTGATATATCAAACGCTGTTCCCATAGCAACGCGTCAAACTTTACTTTCATTTTCAGGCGTAATTAAGCACTTGGCATGCACTTTGAGTGCCTTAACATGCTCAAAAACACCGGAGATTAGGCACAGACGTGGCAATAGGGCTCTGTAGCGCCCCCTGTAATGCAAAAAAAATGATCGGTGCACAAATTGGGCAAACATGTACGCACATGTACAAGAGTTGGTATGCATATAGATCTCATAGACCCGAACAACTTTCACAATCAAACCTATTAGCTCCGCCCAACAGGAAGTCGGCCATGTTGGGTTGTTTTATAAGTGCATGCGGTGAACTTTTAAATACTCCTCCTAGAATATTCATGCGATTGACACCAAACTTAAGCAACATGATGCCGAGACATTGTAGATGATAAACTGCAATGTGATTTTTGATATCTCGAACGCTGTTCTCATGGCAACGCGTCAAACTTAACTTTAATTTGAGGCATATTTAAGGCTTTTGGCATGCTAAGATTAACTTGAAATTTGACACATACATCACATTTGTCGGCTGTTAGGTGTGGACAAAAAGGTCGGACAAGTGTGTGTCTCTTAAGTGTCTCACTAGCGCCCCCGTTTGTTTTAAATGTGGGGTTTCTTTTACCCACAGTCCCCAAATAGGCCAGTAACAACATACAATAGTCCACTGATATTTACCCACTTGATGCACTTGCCCACCGTGCATTGTTTTCTGGGAGGCACCGTATAGCGATACACAAATGTGCGAGGGCCCGCCATCGCTGCTTGCAGCTATATTTATTATTTTTTTTTTTTACAGTTTGAATTCCATTCTAGGGCAAATGGCATGGGAATGGGATATAGTTTTTTGGTTTAGACCTTAATAAATGACCAAAGATCTTCTAACCCCGGGTGGATTGTGTGACCAGTGAAATCCTAGGATGATATGATTAACTGGAAGGAAATTATTACATTTGTTTCCAGAACAGTTGGTAGAGAGCTGTAATTGATGACTCCATTTCCTATGGGTCAACAAACAAGGACTTAAATGTTTCCAGTAGTTGCAGCTCAATACAAAATTGTTGATCCAGGTTGTGATCTATAAATGTTGCAATACCTCATTAAGCAAAAATTATCTTGCAGGTAAAGACTAAAACTGCCCCATTATATAAGCAGGTGGTTTGAGCACAAAGCACAGTCAAAACTGTAAAAACAAGAACACATTGCTGGGTATTGTAGATGCTTAAACAGAATAAGTTGAGTATGACTAATGTTCGTGGGTTTAGTGAGTCTGATTCTCTCCTTGGAGGGAGAAGCATTGAGTAATGGCACTTTGTCTTCTCTCTATTAACAGTTAATCAAGACAAATGGCCAGGTCAATGAAAGAGTCCAGTGACAAATGGCTCTGCAAGCTTATTCAATAATGATATCTTTCCAAACCTGGTTTATTCCATCCACATCTTATGGTATTCAGAACTCCAAGGTATCCTTTCTTAGTATACCTTTTGATTGTTTTGAAGGTTAGTTGTTCCTCAACAGGTTCTATGCCCTCACAAGAATGATCAAGCTCACTGCAGAACAGCATAACACCCTGTCTGAGAGAAGCTGAATCTGTTAAACAATCCTGATATCAGACATGAAATCTTGCTATAAGAAATGTAATGTGCACTGAAAAAGAAAAAAAAAACTGGCCACTTCACTTAACATGATTATGCGACTTGAAATGGATGCTATAATGGACATTGTGGTCAGCACTTGCAGATGACTAGACAATTAATCTTCTGTGGAATGGATGATGCAGCTGCCTGCCTATTCACTGTAAACACCTGCATTCACTGTTAAGCAAAGGTTTTGGCTTTGGAATGCAAGTGCAGAGTTCATTAAGCAAAACTAGGGCATACAAGCCACTCCATGGACTCTTTCAAAGTTACACCCTGGCCTATATATGCTATTAAAGACACACAAATACTACACATACAGAGGCTAAAAACAGGCATTTAGAAACTGAGAGAAAAAAGGAGAAATAAGAAAGAAAAATCAACTTGATCAAATCATCAAGACATCTTTTCCCATCTCCCTCATAGGTGACATAAATGTTTTCTGTTTTCCCTTTGGAATTGGGGATTTAAAAATGTAATGTAATGGAGCCACCTCTCATTCAGCCTCCTAGCCATAAATACTGCAGTGCAGAAAGGAAAACAGGTATGAGTGACAGTTCCACACGAAGGTGGGAGGTGAGGATTGATGAATCGCCCCTGCATTTTTCGGCAGTTTCATCATTAAGGTAGACCTGTGAGGAAAAAAAAAAACAGTTTTCCAACTTACTTAACCTATCCAATAATCAAGCTCCACAATTTGCATTCTGTCATGTAAGAATTTATAATATTTCTGAAAATAATAGCTCAACTAAAAATCATTTAAACTGTCTGCATAATTCTTTAATAAAAATGGTATCAAATAAACTACTGTGGATGCATTACTCTTTCCAAAATAGTCTCATCTCACCTTTGTTTCTCTCCAAATATGAAAACACCTCTGCTCACTTCTGTTGTGACCCTTCTTGTTCAGTCTAATCTCCAATTATGATAATAATTTATCCCTTCAAAAATGCTTTGTTGTAAAGGAGATATTAAGCAGCCAATCAACTGATTGTACAGCTAGTAATATTTCTGCATTACTGTTTCTGTGGAATTTCATGTTTTTTTCATGTTCCCCCCTGGGTTTTCCAGTTTTTTTCTACATCCCAGAACTATTTGGCAACTTCCTGCCTTTGACACAGCGTTTGTGTCTGAGACCAGGTTTCTGCTTTTTGTCATGATGACTTGTATGAAGTTTTTCGTTGTTATAAAGGTCAAACTTCATGGACAAATAAGATTTAATTTCCTTTTTTGCTCAGAAATGGTGTGAAAGATTTATTTAAATATGCATGGTTTCATCTGTATTATTTTATCTTAATCTTGTACAACTCCTGCTCCTGAGGGAAGTGGTAGCTCAGTGGTTAAGATGTCGGACTTCTGCTTTGAACTGAAATGTTATTCTGTTACTAAGCAGAGAAGTGTTAAACATTCAATTATATATTTACACTTACATGCATGCATTATTATGCTGTTTATTTTCACATAAAAACACATTCAAATATTGTTCATACTGTGCCCAATAATAATATTTTATGTAAGTTTCAGACCACAGAATGTAATGTTCTTGTACAATGTTGTTGTACGATGTATTCAAAATCAGTTAATGTTCTATCAAATATGTCCGGTTTTATGATTCATTAATTCTAGCAAGATGCACAATTGTTTATCATATAAGCAGCTTTCTTATACAGTTTATAATATCAGTTTGATCTAACAGCCAACAGTAAACAAGATTTCACCATTCAGCAGAGTAAACTTTGTTTCGCATGCATATTTATGCTATGAAGTGTGAAAGTATGAAATGAGCATGCCACTAAACACTAAATCTTTTTTTATGTTGGAGGATAAAGTTTTTCACATTGGATGGGAATACATTAGGCACATTATCTTACCACAGGCTGCATATGAATGCTTGATTAGTCTAAGTGTATTTCTAGGGAGAGGAAAAACACACAGTAACTTTTTAATTAGACCCCTGGAGAGACTACCTCAAAAGCACAATCACAATAATGATTCCTAAAACATAATTTATCATCTTAGGCCATGTAAAATTTAAACATTTACATTTTTAAAGAAAACTATCAACTTTTTTGTTTTATTTAAAATTCATTTAAATTTGTATAAAATGTGTTGACTGTGTCATTACTATACATTTTATTCTTATTAACAGTTTAAAATACCAGGTAAGCTTGGATTTTATATGAATGTAAATTTTTACAAGTTACAAGTTTACAAATGACAAGTTATTTGCATAAATTCAACACAGTTTCACTACACAGCAGGAGTATAGTATATTTAAATGGTGACATTCATTGAACATCAAACTATGTTTATTGTCGTTAAACAAAACAAAATGTATTAATAGTTTATTCCATATTTTAAAAAAATTCAACTTCACTTTTGATTTTTAAGTAAAACAATATATATTTTTTCAATAATAAAACAAATAAAAATGCCATGTAAAAATGTGTTTGTTTTCCTCTCCTTTTCTTTATTATAGATGAGAATTGTGACTCAAAGTCCTGGT
This sequence comes from Silurus meridionalis, assembly GCF_014805685.1. Classification (NCBI taxonomy): domain Eukaryota; kingdom Metazoa; phylum Chordata; class Actinopteri; order Siluriformes; family Siluridae; genus Silurus; species Silurus meridionalis. The sequence goes on along the minus strand of NC_060884.1, from coordinate 12,409,955 downwards.
ATTCTACTCTTTTAAATAGGAGAAACACTAAAACTCACTACAAAGTAATGAAGCAACATTCAGTCTACAAAATCTGAAGATCTGCCTTTTACTGCTGTATAGGAAGCCACAGTACACATAAAATTTAATTGCACTGTGCTCACAATTGCATCCCCTTACTTTACCCAACGGGCTAACCTGTCTTTAGAACAGCTGGTTTTTGCACCTCACTTCTATGTTACATTATTTGTGGACTCTTTCTGAACTGAAGAATCTAGAATGATATATTACCGTGCTATGGTGCCAGGAAGGCAAGGCCACAGTATGAAATGGCTGAACTATGGTCTTCAACTCAGGCAGTGTGTGCTGTTAGATAAGGCATGGCTATACACAGACTTATCTGGCCATAGAGATAGCTAAGAAGAAAGCTGTCAACACTTTAGACCTCATAGCGGCCTCTGCTGATCACTTTGCACTTTGTTACATTACACTTTTTCTTTGAGTTTTTCTTAGTTGCTTTGGAGCATTTTACAGTGCAATCTCAAAGCAATTTGTACAAACAGCACAACACATTGGATTTCTTGCAAAAGCCTGTATTTTTTTCAAAACCCTTAATTCATCTCTCACAAGTAAGTATTTGTGTCAGTGAACATCTCATAATCTCAAATTATAAAGTCCTTTTATCATTGTTCACAAACCACTTAATCAAAATGTCATGTTGTCAGTATGACAGTGCATAGTTTCAGTATTTCCTGTTATAAATTATGGTTTGGATTACAATCATCTATGGATTTCAACAGCACAAATTTATTTACAGTTTTTCTCAGTTGCATTGGAGCATTTTCTCAGATCAAAAAAAATTAAATTCTCAAAACTACTTGTTCAACATCCACATCATTTAGTCACTTGTGCACATCATAAAAGCATTTCTCGTGCTTTGATCAAATTGCACATACTGGTTCATTTCTCCAAAGCAACTTAGAAAAACTTTATTTGATTTATATTGATCGCAAGAGAGCAGAGAGGATTTACACTTTTACTGTACTGTTATAGTTTTTGTCTGTTTTCTGGTTGTTCATCCATTTTCAGAAATTGTAATTCTTTTTGCTCTGTCTGTCATATGCTCGCTAAGTGAAGGTTCACAAGATTCACCTTTGACCTGTTTTACAGAACTAGTTGACCATTGGTTAATCTGATGCCATACACTCTCCTTTATTAGTGACATTCAAGATTCATCTGCACAATTCAACAAGTTAGTTCATCTCTTAAAAGTAAGTATTTGTGTCAATGAACATCTCATTGCCATCAGAATGAAAAGTCCCTTTGTCATTGTTCATGAACAAAATTGTCAAATGTTTAGTCATGTTGTCTGTATGATGGTGCACAGTTTCAGTATTTCTTGCTATAAATTACAGTTTGGATTACAATGATTGACAATGTTCAAAGCTGAATTTCTTGTTTGGCGTTTATGAATTCCAACAGCAAAAATGTATTTATTTGATTGCATATTTAATTTATATTGATTGCAAGATAGGATTTATTTTTTTACTGAACTGTAATAGTGTCTGTTCATTTCCTGGTTGTTCATATATTTTCAGAAATTCTGTGTTTTGCTAATGAAGGCTCACAAGATTCACCTTTGACCTATTTTACAGGACTAGTTGATCTGATGCCATACATACTGCCCAGTTAATCAATTCAAATCACATTTGCAATAAAAACACATGACATGATGACAACAGGTTTAACCATTTTGCATGCAATGAACTGATGCCGAGATGTTTTTGGGGTTAAGACTATTCAGGTGAAATCAGTATAATATGTTTTTATGACAAACAGTGATAATGTAGAAAATAGCAGACAATTGTACACAATCAATTAAATGAATGTACCAAAGCATTTGCAATTTGATCAAAGCAACAAGGAATGTTTTTATGATGTGCACAAGTGACTTAATGATGTGGAGGTTGAATAGGTAGTTTTGAGAATTTCATTTTTGATCTAAGAAACCCTCAAAAGCAACTGAGAAAAATTGTAATCTTATAATAAAGTGTTATTACGCTCCCCATGTCCTAGAAAAGTCTCTTTTATCAAGCTGCACCATTATATTATATGCACCAGACAATTACAATTTCATAGAAGCATTACCAAGAAAAGTACGGACACTTTTACAGTACAGTAAACGTGTAAATCCTGTACAATTTCTTGCAAATATTCTATATCAAATATGCAATCAAATTAATACATTTGTGCTTTTGAAATCCATAGATGCCTTACAGAACAAAAATCTGCCTTGTGCTTTCTCAATCATTGTAATACAAATCATAGTTTACATCAGGAAATACTGAAATTGTGCACCGTCATACTGACACCATGATTGAACATTTTGAAGATCTTGTTTGTGAACAATGATAAAAGGACTTGACATTCTTGACACTTACTTTTGAGAGATGAACTAAGGATTTTGAGAAAAGTAAAGGCTTTTGCAAGAAGTCCAATGTGTTGTGCTGTTTGTACAAATTGTGTTGAGAAATGCATTTACTGGTTTGCAAATATAAAGTATGATTCATAGAAGTGGTGTTTGTCTTTATGCATTAATGGGTTTGCACTGTATGTGCATATAAAACTATTTATAGATGATAGGTGTATATACTCTGGTATTTAATGCAGTATGTTGTTCAGCTACTGCAGTGCCCCAGTTCACAAAGAGAATTATTAAAATACTGTATCTTTTGCATTCATATAATGATTCAGTCGCTCCTTCTTACAAAACTGAGACAGACCATATCTTCCCCTCTCTCTGTCTCTCTCTCTCTTTCATGTGCATAAGTATGGTGATCTAATGAAGAGTGTCATGTGGATTGGAGTCTTGCCCCCCACCCACACACACTGTGGAGAGAGATTAAATTTTGATTAATTTTTGACATCTTGAGCCATTGGCTCCAGCCTAGTTTCTGAAATGAGATAGCATGGCTGTAATCCGGAGAGTAGCCAGGAGGTCAACTAAACCATGTAACGTCTACAGTATTTATATATAAAGTATGAGGGAAAACTTTTTCTATTCACACTTTTGCCTAATAAATATGATCAATGATATTCCACCCATATAGTGTATTCTTCCTTAAAATGTTGAAATGTTTTCCTAATTTATTACAGTAATTAAATGTTCCATTATGCTACGGAGACTGCCTGGTTATATCAGTTACAAAGGCTGTGAGAGCTTCTAAGTGTATGTACCTAATTCCATCCATGGTGCATATTTCAACTTTTTCTGTTCTAACACACCTGCCATCCCCATGAAATCCCGGTTGTACCATATACCACATTCCCCCTGGAATTTCTTTTTACTGTTCATAGAGCCATGACATGTGCTAGAATGTCTAATTAGTCTTTTTGTTTTGCCATTCAGGCTGTCTCTTCTGTGAATGTGTGGTTTTTTTTCACAGTTTTGAAAGACTACATGGTGTTTTTCACAACTCCTTACCTGGCTCAAGTTGACCTTGTCAGTGATATTTCTGTCTGTGCACTTAGGGGCATCTTGCAGACATTGCTCCCAGTTCTAGCAAGTGGAGACATGAAGGGTTGCCTAGGAAACAGGGCCTCCAGAAAAGGGAAATGCAGCAAATTCTTAGAATTACAGAACAGCTTCAATCATTTTCAAAAGGTAAACAAAAATTGCTGGTATGACCATGGGACCATGAAAAATGTTTCTTTTACTGGAATTAATTAAAATTACCACTGCTACACTACTCACATGTATATAACTAGTATATATGTTCTGAATTTTCCAGCCATACTGTATGTGGTTCTTCCCCAAACAAAGTAGAAGGCACACAATTGTATTGAATGTCTTTGGATGTTGTAGCATAACATTTTCCCTTTACTTTTATTAGGAGACTCAAACCTGTTCCAGTATGACAATTCCCCTGTGCACAAAGCCAGCTCCATGAAGATATGGTTTACACGGGTTGAATTGCAAGATCTTGAATTGACATCTACAGAGCAGTGGCCTCAATCCTATTGAACATTTTTGGGATGAATTGGAATGCTGACTGCCCCCCAGGAGTCCTCAGCCGACATTAGCACAATACCTGACTTTACTAATACGCTTGTGGCTGAATGATCACAAATGATCAAACACACTAGTAGATCTCCCCTCAAAATCTAGTGGAACATCTTCCCAGAAAAATGGAGGTTAAGTGGATGTTCGGGGGACTAAATGTGGAATGGAATGTTTAAAACGAGCATATGAATCTTATGATTGGTTTCCAGAATAATTTATAATTTGTCTATTTATACAGATAGATAGATAGATAGATAGATAGATAGATAGATAGATAGATAGATAGATAGATAGATAGATAGATAGATAGATAGATAGATAGATAGATAGATAGATAGATAGATATTCATACACCATTCTGTATTAAGGACAGACAAGCCTTTTGTGCACAGTACGAAAGTCCTTTGTCAGCTTTTCGTTTTCTCCCAGCTGGATTTGTGATATTTTCTGACATTTAAAAATATCATGGTGTCAGGAGAATATCCATAGCAACACTATCAAAATACATAGTGATCATTAAAAAGCTGAAATTATAAAGTACTTTACTAAGTACAAGCTATAATTTGTTTCTTATTCCAGACACATTAGGCAATAAATAGTTGAAGTAGCATATTTAAAGTGGTCTCAGTGAAGAGATGCAATTGCTGCCTATGTATACATACATCATGTCATTTGTATGTGTACAAGTAAGTTTCTAAGATTCTACATATATATTTTTTTCTTTATCCAGAACCCCAGCTACCTATTTCTCCCACATCTATCACATATATCAAAGATATGGCCATGACCTGAACCTATTTGCATGACAATGATGTTGAATCAGGACCATAATGGGCCATAAAAGATCACAGTTATAATCACTATATCATTACCATGACCCCTATGCCTGCTATAAAATCACTTCAATATGTGTGTGTGTGTGTGTGTGTGTGTGTGTGTGTGTGTGTGTGTGTGTGTGTGTGTGTGTTCATTTTTATCTGGACATTTTGAAAGCAAGAAAATGGTTATCTAAGCACCTGAAAATATCTTAAATATAATAAGTAGTTCTTGATGCAACAAAATACAAAAGTAAGCAGTGTGTTTTTAGATGCTGTTTCTCATTTTACTTCTTTCAAAAAATAAATGCATGGAATTAGGGAACAAAAAATTATACCACGAATGAGTAAAATGTGCCTAGAATATATTGATCATCTTATATTTGGTTCACTTTATTCACAATATTTTCACTTGCTTAGATGTTAGTTTTTACAGTGTATGGCCATACAGATTTTTTTATTTTTTATTATGTATTTGTATGTATCAACATCGGCATAAAGTGGAGGCTAGTTCAGCAAAAAATCAAGAATCTGAGGTCACAACCTACATATCCAGCTGTATTAAGAACTCATTTACCTTTTCTTTTGGCAGCTCTACAAAACAACAGTCTGCATAACCTGTCAATTAGTGAAGCTCTCCGGCCCAGCCAGGTGTTAGGTCAAATGCTAACAAAGCCCGTGGGCAAATGTAGCATTTCAAACCTTTCACTGGTCTGACACTAAAACGTGATGCGAAAAGGCACAAATGCACCAGCGCAGAAGCAGAACAAATACTAATGCCTTGCTATTGAAACAAAGGGGAAAATTATTTTAGAACTCCTTCTTATTACTATATATACACAGGTATAATGTTTTGGTCACAGACTATGTTTAAGATATGAATGTAAAATAAGTGGTCAATGTAATTATTTCCATTCTGTGAGTTCATAGTCTCCATCTGCTACATTAAGTGGGTTATAAGTAATTGTAGTTTAAAAATTATCCAGGGCTCAATTATGCATTTCACAAAAGCATCCAGCTTTCGAAAAAAACAAGAAGAGAGCATCCTGTTCCTGTCCAGCATTTCCCAAATGATTCCCCTTACTTCAAATAAATATGCTGCATTGCAGGTATCTGAAGACATCAATGCTATATGAAAGCCCTCTTGTTCTTGGAAAAAAAGTAAAGGTTATTGTTTCTATCTGAAACAACAGCTCAAAGAGATGCCACTGCTGAGTTGAGATGTTTCTGATTAATCAAAGATTAAATCCTGTTGTTTTAATTTTTTTATTACTGGGGGAGTTCTTTAAGTATGGTCACTGATGATTGCACAAATTGAAGTACATTACCCATAGATGTATTCCATTCTTTCTCATATTAGATTTAAATGCTTAAACAGACTATTAATGGTGGGCAGGACTTTGAGATGTGCACAATTGATTTGAATTCAGGAGCATCTAACTGACTGATTATAAGCACTCTCTGGGCAATTATTGCTTTGTTTTACTATTTAATATTATGACCATTATGGGTACCATTCCTGCATCATTATTTAATTTCATCTAGTTTTTCAGTTCAATAATTAAACCAAGCAGACACAAGACTGTGTTCACGACAGGCCATGCAGCTTTAAAGGAAATGGTTAAGAAATGTTGTAGATGCCATTTTCAAATTTCTGTTTGTATAAGAACAGAACAAAACAGGTGTCATTAAGGATTAATGGCACCTTAAGGATTCAACTAAATATCTGCAGCCAATGCTTATTCTCAAGATATAACCATGTAAATTAAATGACACCTTCAGTGTATTCCTTTTTATAAGTTTCAGCAGATGGTATAAATCTCTATTTCATGGTTCATCTACTACTAGTCACTAATCTGGTGAGAGGTATGGTGACTGCAGGACTATTTTCTCTCTACATTAATGATGTTGAAATCTCAATAAATAATATGATGCAAAGCAAAAGAAAACTGACACTTCAATTGAAAAATGTTCGGTATGGAAATATCAAAAGAAAACAGTGTTTTATTTCCGTTTGGACCTTAACATGCAAGCATGTTAATGTAAGCAATTAATCTTTCCCAATGTGTTCAGGGTAGTTCTTTCAGGTACTCTATTTCTTTCTGTCTGTATGTAGTTACTTAAATGCATAAACTGACAATATTATTACAGAAATATAGGTTTTATTCAACAGGTACAGTGCACTAAGTAATAAGTAATAAGTAATGTGTGGTGACAGAGGTGGCAATATTGCATAGCAGGCAAATAGTCAAAAATTCTAACACAAAAACCTTGGCGCATGTTTGTGGACAAAGTAAGTCCATGCTAACAGCTCATAAAACATAGGTTATTAAACTAATATTTAGAATGCACGGATTAACAAGCAAACAGCCGAATAGGAGCTGACTTTATTATAACAAAATTAACAGAATTTGATTCATGTCAGATAATCCACAATAATACACTGTCTACAAGTGAAATTAAACAGTTTTACTTTTTTTTCGTAGACATTTGTAGATCTGAGCATAAGATACAGTATAAAAATTGCTATTTACACTTTTACAACTGATATGAAAGGAAATATCAAACCTGCCTGCCCAAATTGGAAAAGTATAATTTTTTTTTACAACTGACTCTTTTTTCCGTAGTTGTGTTCCATGCGACCGTAATAGCACATGTCCATGTGCATCTCCACTATGCCATTCATTACAATGGACAATTTTGTCCGATTTGTGTGGTACAAATGGTTACATTGCAGAGAATCCTGGCGGAATGTGTGGCGGAGAAATTCCATTAAAGCTGCATTGCTGCTTTTAGCCAAAGGGTCAAGAGCATTATGAAGCACAACACTTCTATTTTTTTTCTAGACCATGTCAATGTTATAGAATCGACATCAGAGAGAAAGAGAGATCTGCATCAAGAATGTTGCCATAAGCCTGCAATTGGGTACTTAAATAAAAGAAAATAAAAAAGACAAATGTCCGGTATGACCGCTACCTATTAGTTAGCAAAGCACAAAAAGAAACATCCTGTGTCCATTTCAGTGAAGCTTATACAAAAATTGAAAACATAATTTTTAAGCTTCTGCCATGTTATAAATGCATTTACAACAACTGTAGGTGTTTATACCTCTACAGTATGTAACTATGACAGCTTTTAAGTAATGCCAGCATAACCTCTACTGTTAAACTTTGCATAAAAATTGCTTGTAAAATATGAATTGTTCTTTGCTTATCTACAAACTAAACTTCTAACTACACTTGTGATTGAAACTAAGCTAAAAAAAAAAAATGTGTTTTTATAAGTGGATTTTACATGTAGACCACCAGGGTGGCTTTCTTTCAAAAATTGTAGTGCTTTTTATGCTTGTGTTCTTAGGTGAGTTCTAATAGCAACATGATTTAATAAAATCACTTCTTAATTACAACTATGACCACAATTGTGCAGCCTATAAATGGCCCCTGCTATGTCATGCAAATCCCAAGGCAATAGAGGATGTTTGCTGAATAGGCAGCACCTTATCCAAGGCCTGTGAGGCATGCTTATTGTATTGCAATTAGCATACTTCTGCAATTAGGGCAAATGTTTGTTGAATATGCTTGTTTATTGTTTGTTCCTATCAGATCAAGAAATTTGAAAATATAAACAAATTTACAATTCAAATTGAATTTCAAACTACTTCTGAATTTTAAAACCTATATTAATCAATTCAGATTAACTCCAAGCTGCTGCATGTTAGCACAAACAACCCACGCGACTGCTTTCTGAGTCAGTGATGAATAAAAATGAATGAATACTTACCATGATGTGACTGTGATGTACCTCGACAATTTATTGGCTACGTCTGTGAAGTTATGGTCACAAGGTGACAGTTTTGCTTTTAGTATTCTTGATAAAGCTTCTTGACTTGACTTGACTTGAGTATTCTAGGAAATAAGCATCCTTGTTTCAGCAAGAAAGCACCCTGGTGGCAATAGAACTAGACCCTGACAATCAAACTACATACATAAAAGTAAAAAATGCTACTAATAAATTTTTTATTAATCATTGAATATGAATAGGTAATAAAAAAAATAATATATAGAAGAACTATTCCTTTAAGTTCTAACGCAAATTTTAATGTTGATAAAAAAAGTTAAAATTATAGTTGATACAACATTACAGAACAATTGCTAACATCATTTAATAGACAATAGATCTCAAGTCTAAAATCATTTTGTCAGCTTACACTGTAGTCCATGGACAGAGTTCTTCAAATATTTCGGTGCACAACAGATAAACTGTTTTACAAAAGAGAGAAAGAAAATGTACATTCTATGTGAATACTGTCAAAGACATTTGTACAGTCCTGGATCAAACTGTTATAGCATCAACTGACCCAAAAATAATCTTTGACAATATCTATGCTGTGCTGGTTAAATATATGGAACATAAAAAGCACAGCTACTAACATTTCTCAGAAACTAAACAAAGCTGCAATACTGAGCTAAGGGGAAAAAAAAGATGCTCTACCAAAATATGTGAATCATTAGTCTATTTACACTGCCAAGCAAAAGTTTCTGAATCTCAAATTGAAAACATTTGGTTGAACATAAAAAAAAAATGGTTCAAGGTAAATATTTTAGAATTAGCATTAAGTAAGAAAATCTAAATAAAAATAGGTATAAATGAACTAAAAAAGATTTCTAACATTTTCTTTTATTGGGGTAAACTTGGATCTAACTGAAAGAAAAAGGCTGGAAAACCTTATTAGGCACTTGTAGTAGAAATGGTTGGGGGATTTTGTTGTTGTTGTATTTATTTTAACCACTTTCATAAACTCCTAAAGAAATTATTATTAATTATTACCTGCAGACACTTGTGACTAATTCTGGCTGCTCCTGCAGACCACATGATTTATTTCTCAAAATATGTACAAATTAGTTACTTAAACCAACATCACCGTAAATTAGAACAGTTACCGAACATTAATAAATCAACACTGTGCAATGTGAGCACTTGCTACACTTCCATGTAAATGTGGTCTTGTTATTTCTTCCACATGAACGTAAAAAACACTTGCTCCCACTGCCTTTTTTTGTGGCTTGGAACCAATTCACACTAAACTATAAGCTTGAGGTGACCGGTTCACCAAACAAGTGCTTTTGCCTTTAATAAAGCATTATAATCATATCACTTGTTTAATTATGTAACTGTAAAAAAAAACTCAGTGCTCAAAAACTTTTGACTGGCAGTGTAGTTGTTACCAGTAAGCAATGCAGAGAATAAATTCACTTTCATTTTTCGCACAGATAATAAAATGTGTCTTTGTGCTCCAAAACAAGTTTTTGATGGACTTCACCACATGTAGTAGCTTCTTGTTGTGTCAACCTGGCTTGGCTTTGGCTCCAGGGAGCCATCTTTGTCCTTTTCAGTGTCTACATCCCACAGATTGATGAGGGGAGGGTATAGCTCGTTAAGGGGAATAGAAGAGGTTTTCTGCATGTATTTTTTGAGAGAGTGGTGATAGTTCTTCCTTTTCCATCTCTTGGCAATGTAGACAGAGATGAACACCAGGCTGATGATAGCGAGGATTGTACCCATGACAGCAGCAAGAGCTGTGTTGGTGCCCTGGTCAGATATTTCCACAGCAAATGTTGAATGTTTAGTTGTGACATTTACACAAGACTTTTGAGTCTGTTGGTGAATATTGGACACTGAGAGACAGACCTCATATTCAGTAGCTGGCTGAAGGTGGGTCAGATTGTACTCATGGACATCTACAGGGACCCTGGCTGTGTAGGTGATATGAGGGTTGTCGATCTTCATGGTGGCTGAAGACCACTTGAGATTAGAAGTCATTACATTGGAGTTTACCTTCCAGGAGACGAGTATTGAGTGGGACTCGGTCTGTTTCACATACATTTTCATAAGCTGTGTGTTGTCCAGGAGAGTACCATTGACTCGGATCGCAGTCACCCTAGTGTCAGCACCTTCTGTATTCTGAGCAACACATGTGTAGCGACCAGAATCATCAGCCTGAATGTTTGATATATGCAGTGTTCCAGCACTGTTCAGACGGTACTTATCAGACACAGTATCCATCATGACCTTGTTGCCTAATGGTGTTACCCAGTATATCTCTGGTTCAGGCTCTGCCATTGCACGACAATCAAGGTCTACGGCCATGCCAATATCCAGGTTAAGATGATTAGGGAACGTATCGTGGGATATCATTGGCAAACATTGTTCAGCAGATTCATGTGAAAGTGCCTCTCTTATTCGCTGGCCTCTGACCTCAGGTGGCATTGCACAGTACATTGATAGAGGTTCCATAAATCTTATGGTTGTCTTATTTGAACTCATCCACTGAATAACACAATCACACCGCAGTGGGTTGCTGTGAATGCTGATCTCCCGCAGGTTTGGTAAAGATTCTACTGTTGCCAAGTAAACTGAGTTTAGAGCGTTGTTGTTGAGCATTAGACTCTCAAGAGATGGAACATCACGGAATGCTAATCGGCTAATGTATGAGAGCTTGGGGTTATTGGTGGCTTCAAGTTTGGTCAGTTCTGGCAGATTGTCCAGTGCAAAACGGTCAATGGATACAAGCTCCCCCATATTATTAATGCCAAGTTCTTTAAGCCTTAGCATGTTTTTAAAGTCCCCCTCCTGGATTTTGTGTACAGGGTTTTTGTTCAAATCCAAAAACTTCAGGTTTGGTAGTTTCTGGAGTGCATTTTGAGGAACATTCACAAGTCTGTTATCATAGAAAGAGAGGCTCTCAAGATTGTCAAGTCCTACAAAAGCATTGCCAGGTATATCAGTAAGTTCCATCCCTGCTAATACTAAACTTCTAAGGTTAACAAGAGGTTTAAAATTCAAATCCAGAATACCAACTACAGGATTTTCTCCAATCATAAGGATCTCCAGGTTAGGTGTTGAATCAAACCAGCGGCTATTAATAGCTTTGAGTTTGTTTGAGTTCAGGTGTAGCCTTAGCAAGCTGCTCAACCCAGCAAATGCATTAGGTGCAATGGAACTAATTTGATTGTGGTTTATATAAAGCTCCTGAAGGTTTGTAAGGTCCTGAAGGCAGAAATCAGGCATCTCAACAATTTGGTTTTCCTCCAGATGGAGTGTGGTGAGCTGGGACATGTTGGTCAAGCCTATATCACGAATGTTGGTAAAGTTGTTCTGGGAGAGATCCAGTTCAGTCAAGTTTAGCAACTGCTCCAGTTCCTCAGTGGTCCTTGCAATATAGTTACTCTGCAACAACAACACCTGTGTGTCACTTGACAGATTTCCAGGGATACGTGTAAGACGTAGGTCATTGCAGTCTACAGTGATCGCTTCCCTGTAGGTAGACTGGGGTGTGAACCATGGCCGGATTTCACATACGCATAGCTGAGGACACTCTGTAGATTCAACAGCAGAGAATGTAAGTACTGCCAACAGCAAAATAAAGCAAGGCTGAGCAACACAGAATGCAGTCCCTATAGCCATTTTACCCACTCTGATCAAAAATGGTCTGAATTCCCAAAGAAGCAAAAAAGATATGGACTGTACGGTGAGACTTTCATCAAGTGTTCAGAACTGCATCATCCTTTTTTACTGTAAAAACTTGAGCAACAGTGGCACAGAAATTCAAACGGTAGTTTCCCACTATAATCCCTGTAGACACCAACAGGGTTGTTTCTGATCCACAGTCTGATTTTAGGATGACACAACTGGGTCTGGAAACAAAAGAAAAGGTTCTGTCAAAATACAGGATAAAACAGCCCACATGACATTATATAACATTATATGACAGATTATATAAAATGAAAACTTCTGTATATATCAAAACTAAATATGAATATGTACATGTATGTAATATAAAATAAAAATAACCTGTAGCCACAAAGATGGAAGCACACAAGTGTCTAGAATGTATTTGAGTACTGTAGCATTACAGTTTACTAAATTATAGGACCCAACTATGTTCCAGCATGACAATGCACTTGTGCACAAAGTGAGATTGATTAGGACATGGTTTGCCAAAGATGACATTAATTAAAAAAGAAAATGAAATAAACCCCCTGAATACTTTGTATAACTGCGATTAACACCAGGCCTCATTAATGTGGTTATGGTTTAAGTTAAAGGTTGTCATTTCATAATACTCATCCCAATATCACATCCACGTGGTGTTGAATGTAACGATTAAACATCACCACCTTAAATTTGAATCATCTTTCATTGCCTACATTTTGTGCATTAGCTGCACAATCAGAGTAAACTGTTAATATAACACGAGCATCAATATCATAGCAAAAACAATAGGTTTGGTCCCGTGTTCAGTAAAATACAATTATGTTTATTCATCTCACAAATAACATTTGGCATTCAGTACTGCCTCCAAGACTCCTGCTTTAATACTCTTGCTGCTAAAATGATTGACTCAGCATCAGCGCCATATGGTAGAGCAAATGTCCATTCTCACCAGCCAGGTGCTTGCTCTGTCTAACACATAATAACACCCAGACTGTTTTTAGCTTACAAATTTGAATGTAGATTATTTCTCCACAGATGCTTTCATGTGCAAGACCAAAACAGCCCAAGAGAGTTTGTTTAAAATTGCCTACACTGAATTGCACATAATATCCAAACACAATTTCCTAGTTAGTGATGAATCAGATTTTACCTAGAGGGAGATTTTCTTTCAAACCTAGCGGAGCAAGAATTATTTTATTACAGCTGCATATTAAGTAGAGAACAATAATATACGGAAAATGCAGGCAAAAATGTAACCAAAAGATTCTATTTAAAAATTATTTTATAACAACTTTTTGTGGATAAGATATTCTCTAAAGAAGTCTGTGTCCAATTTAAACAAATTTTATACCCAATCAGACAAACTGGATTATCCATTGCATAATTTAGTTAAATTCTGTAAATTGTTGATGTTCTTAAAACTTATTTGAACAAAAGACACATTTATAATAATATATTAAGTGTATTTACATTTGCCATTCAGGTAAAACATTTATTTTTGCACCATTTAATAGTTTACCATATTGTGAACCACTGAAATGTAATCCTGTTTATAATATACTGTTCACATATCTGAACATGTTATGAAATGCTGTAATGTATAGATATCTGTAAAAATACTAAAATTACATATTTCTACAAAACATGGGACTGCATCAAGGATCGGCTTTGAGCCCTTTCCTGTTTGCAGTGCTGATGAACAGGTTGACGGACGAGGTCAGACAGGAGTCTCTATTGACTATGATTTTTGGATTTGTGGTGAGAGTAGGGAGGGAGCAGGTTGAGATGAGCCTGGAAACGTTAAGGTACATGTTGGAGAGAAGGGGAATGAAAGACCATAGGAGTAAGACAGAGTACATGTGTGTGAAAAAGAGGGAGGGCAGTGGAGTGGTGTGGTTGCAGGGAGAAGAGGGTTGAATGTGGAGGAGTTCAGGTAGCTGGGGTCAACAGTAAAAAGTAATGAAGAGCGTGTTAAAAAAGTGAAGAAAAGAGTGCAGGCAGGGTGGAGTGGGTGAAGAAGAGTGGCAGGAGTGATTTGTGATAGAAGGGTATCTGTAATAGTGAAAGAGAAAGTTTATAGGACTGTGGTGAGACTTGAGATGTTGTATGTTTTAGAGACAGTGGCATTGAGTAAAAGACAGGAGGTTGAGCTGGAGGTAGCAGAACTGAAGTCGCTGATTTTTATTTGGATTGATGATTGATGTTGCTTTACTAATATTCTTTTTTCTGTAATGCATTTTTTAAAACAAATGTTTGAAAATATAAAAATAATTTTTTCATTGATATATTGTACATACAACAAAAAATTATTTTTTTTCCAATAGCTATTATTTAAAAAATACTCTAAAAATGAGAAAAATATAAGATGCATATCAAAAGCAACAATTAATTCATTTCTATTGACACAGAAAAGTGAAATGCTTAAGTTTTTTTCTGCCTAACCCAAAACTAGTATTTGCAAATTCTAAGTATACTAAATGTCTATGGTTACACAAAGTGAAGGCAACCACAAATGCATAATTCCATGTTCCATGTCTTTTGCCAATGCAGTGTATTGAACTTTCCACTGTGCTAACTGTGTCCACATCAAGTCTAACCTTTGCTTTAGCTGAATCTGCAGAAAAAGATTTTTTTGCCAAAGCAAGGGTAAATAAATAAAATAAATAAATAAATACATTCTATGGCAATATGGCAAAATTGTATGTACTGGTTTTAAGAGTTGAAATATAATTAGATCAACTATTTAGAAATCAAGCAAATCAAGAGCAAGGAATGAATGTGCCATGTAAAAGCACATGAAAGAATCTGTCACTCTTTAATTGTGACCATGTGTGCTGTGTGACTTGTCTAAAAATCCTGATATTGGAAATGCATTATTTGTCTAAAGGTCCTATTTGCTTCATATCTGGCCATGTGTTCTGTTTCCTAAATCAAATCTTATTAATTTTCCTGAAGGATTCTGGCTACATTGTACTACGGTGCCTTAGTGTCCAGATGCACTGTAGGAAAAATCAACAGAGCCCTGTAAACAATAAATGACAACAGACAATCAATCAAGACATGGATGCCTATCAAGATCATGATGCCTATTAATTCAGAAAGCTTGCCTTTTTCGTTAGCATAAGGCGTTGTAGTCTCATGCAGTTTTTTGTGTAATGTTATTAAATGGGGATAGACATTAAAATAAATATTGCATTTGTTTGTATTTTGAATCATAATCACTAGAGGATAAACTAAAGCTTACCAGTTTCAGTATGCCCAGTCTGAAACAAGAGTTATGCATGCCATTATGTTCAGCATCATCTATAGGAATAATTTTGTTTTAATATGTCTAGTATTAATATTTCACTGCCTGTTAATCTTCATAATATCTTCATAGTGAGGTTAATCTCAGATTCAGCACTTTGGCTCAGGTACTTAACACAAAAAGGAATAAAACACTCGGAAGGATGAAAAACGATACAGCGAAGCATCCCACACAATTTCGGTTGGAAATGGGTCCAGCATTTTAGCTCAAAGCTTAGTATTGCAGAATATTCTGACCAAAAAGATTGAATGAAAGAAATATTGTTTATACATTTGATTAGTAAAAAATAGGAATAGTAATAATTAACGGTTTATTAGTTAATAAGACTCTTCTTGCGTCCGAGTCAGTTAAACAGAAACAGCTAACAGCGGAGTTGTTCAGTGTTGCCAGAATTCCAATGAACAGATAAAAAATGAATGAATGTATTTAATGCAATGGTACATTAAAGCAAATTAATTCTTTTCTGATCCAGTGCGTTCTGAAGTTTTGCCAAACAGTATGATAAAACCTATAGTTAAAATCTGTAGTTAGATATATAGTGTAAACCTTGAGGCTGGACTTGTCTGGCAGCAGCCCAGAAAAAAAAAATAAAAAGGCTTTTAGTGCTTTGTTGGAAAGAGCTATTGATTTGTTTGAACTTGTTCCAAACCTGTTAGTAGACAACGTGAACATTGATTTTTGGTGATGTGAAGTAGTTAAAGCCTCAAGTACCAAGACACATTTGTAAAATATATACTACACCAACAGCTCACTGTTCTATCCAAGCAAATCTAAATAATATATACTGTATAACACTGTATATTTCTGTATTGCTGCTCACCTCTTAAATACACCTAAAACACTGTAAATCAATCATCCATTCAATAGTTGAATGCTAGAAGTTGGCATCCTTTAATTGAGAAAAATAGAAGTAAATGATTGTTTATACTACTCAAGCTTTATTAGGCTGGTCTTTTACACAATGACTTCTTACTATAATTGTCCATTTTCCAATGCATCTTTCTGCTTTAAATCATAATTGACAGCCATAAAAAATCTGCTGACACCATCTGCCATTTGATTGTTCCCCTCTGTCCCCCTCAGGATTGCGGGGGGGGGCATCACATTGTGTCTGTCAAACTAAAAACAGAGTCAGAGCATTCACTCTTTCTCTCTTACACCCTATACTGACCTTTCTTTGATCTCTCTTGCTAATAACTTTCAAAAATGTGTATTAAAATGTTAAATCTGTACAAGTGCCTGTGTTCTAATAAAGCGCATGACAAATGCATTTATGTCAAGCTAAAGTTATAATCCATTCCAAAACAGATCCTTTTATCTGGTACCAAAATGATCTGTGTTTATCAACTGCAACACACCAGTAAAACAACTTGTGCAAAAAGAACTGTAATGAAAACACACTTCAAGCTCATTTTTAGTAAGTCACTTGTGAATAGAGTGCAGCCTGAGCTGTAAAATACACTGCTATTATGGGCAGAAAGATGCTGAGGAACCATTGTCCCCTATCCTCTACTCGGGTCCAAAAATAACCTTGAACATGTTTCACCTTTCTCAGGAAGGAGTATTTATCCATGCTTGTCTAAACACTAATCCATGTAGGCAAAAATGTGTTGGAAATGAAGCAATGATACACTGCCTAAGCAAGCAGAAAAAAAGAGGGAGAGAATGAAATCCAAGGGAGATCTACAGCACAGTCTGAACGAAAAAAAAGGAGTCGTGGTTGAAGCTGATACCATTACAGAGAAGTGAAGTTTGTGAAATGAATGATAATGGAATTCTGTTCAGCACCCCAGAGGCATCTCAATAGGGGAACAGAGATGATAGCGTATTTACGCGTGATTCTCATTGATTAACACTTTATAGTATTAAATACTAGAAATATCTTTGGTCAAATGGTACATTTGTTGATCAAGAGTATTGGAATTTGCTATTCATTGATTACAGATGACAGCAGACCAATGGAATTAAAGGGTAAAGTGGAAAACAGGCAAGCCTCAAGGGTCTCTAAACGCCCAAATCTAATTTCTTTTTCACAATATTGCTTTAGCTATTTTTGTCCTTTAAAAAAATCATCTTATTATCCCTAGGGTCTTTTTCTAGCACTTTATACATTATAAGCTACTGAAAACGTAACTGAAACAAGGAGTCGGGATTCTTTGTGCTGTATGAAGCCTGTATTGTCATTTGAAGAAATCTGAGAACTTAAAGTATCTTAACTGGCATCTGTCAATATAGTAAAAAAATAGCATGTAAAATATACATCAAATATATCGAGATGTTGAATCACCTTTGAATCGCATTTCTCAGCAACATTAAGAAACTGGGGTCAGAGCGCAAAAACATCATTAATACAGCACCCCTGGGGCATAGAGACTTACGGGCCTTGCTCAAGAGCCCAAAAGTGTGAGCATGGTGATGTGGTGATGCTGGGGATTGAAACCCCGACTTTCTAATTAGTAACCCAGAGCCTTAACCACTGGGCTATTATTCCCCTCAAAAGGTATATTATATATATATATATATATATATATATATATATATATATATATATATATATATATATATATATATATATATATATATTAAGTACAATTCTGGTAACAATGGGGGAAAGAATTAATCTTGGGAACCTTTGACAGGATTTGCAAGGATGAATGTAATGTCTAAATCAAGACTTGTCCTTAAATGAATCTTATAATAAGATTATGTGCCCAAACACACGTTTAGATTATCCACAAGTAGTCGAAGGACCAACAACAAGGATTTTTTGGATGATTATCTCAGTCTTAAGATTTATATAAACAATCATATAAAGCAATGTTAAATGTTTTCATGGAGGAGGGTCTTACAGGAAGTACATTACAGGAAGAACATTGATTCAAGCGAACACTTTACCAAATACATACTGTAAGGGTACTGGCGATATAAACTCAAGAGTCTCAAGGAGTTTTTACAACTCCAAAGAGAAACACTCTGTTATAGTGTAAACAGAGTATCTCACAAACATGCTGCTAATAAAACTAAAAATACAATACCAAGATATGATTATTTTTATATGTAAATATATTGACAATAAATCTATAAATGGTGAAATAATTTGTGGGGTGCACTGATTGCAAGAACCATTGTGGGTTTTTTTTTATGTACACTAAACAAAAAGATTTCTCAACCACATCATGATGGCTTGAATTAGTCAATCTGCTGCCTGGTCTATTCTACTCCCTGTCTCTGCAACAAACACACACTTCTTAGGGAAATAATACAGAAGAATACAGCCTGGATTGTTCCCCTACACACTATCTTTACTATTTGATGTGATTATTCTGTTTTTTTGTTTTACATTCTTTATGCTTAAAGGTTTTTGTCACCCAGATATCTCTTACATCATGGAAGAAGGATTGTTCTTCCCTAGCAGATAAAAGGGGAGAGAAAATGAGAACATAAGAAGATACTTTTTTAGTCTGGAAGTTTGTTGCCTGTTTTTTTTTTTGTACTCTTAGGATTTAAAATCTTGAGTTTTCTTTATGAGGTACTCATTTTCTCAAAAGGGATATAAAAAATCATACATAAAAATGCAAAAATAATATAATTTTCAGTGCAGTAGTGCTCATAAAAAAAGCTCATCTATGTCAGTAGGCAGTACGCCTGTACATTATAGTGTAAAATGACACACGCCTCTATTTTTGGGTAGAATGTAATACAATACTCAAGCATTTGGGTGCAGTCGTGGCTCTGCTTCGGTTTCTTTTTTTTTCTGTGTAGCACTAGGTTTTTATGAGCACTTCCATCAGCATAAAAAATTTAGGTTTATCAGAGTAAAAAGAATATCACACACATTGTATGTGCAATTTGAGTGAAGTGAGTAGTCATAGATGCCAATGCAGAAAATGTAAAAAAAATAAAATAATAATAATTAAATTGTTTTACTCAAAAAGTCTAATGGAACGTAAAGCAGAAATGGATTGCACAGTACCATGTTGACAATGCATAGTCTTTTTAAAGGAATGCATCAAAACCCTTCTGCTTTGTAAGTGAATAGAGTAGCACAACGTCATGTTCATACTAATATTTCATTAAAGCTGCTTGATATATTTTCAAAGGTAATATGTAATAATTTGTATTTAATTGGGCATACTAACTATTGTCTCTCCCAAATTTAGATTTCACATATTATGTCACATAAATTACCATGCACAGTACAGCATGCAGTAAAATGCTTTTTACAGCTGCTCCATTACATAAAATATAAAAATTAAAGAGTACTAGAAAAGTAAAGTTAAAAGGTAGAATTAAAAATTAAATTTGCAATATAATTACATAGACTAGAACCAAATAAAATAGAAATGCAAATCTTTTTAGATAAATGGTAAGCATTGTAAAGCTAATGCCTATGTGTAGGGATCTGGATTTATAGATCCTTTCAAATCTTCAAAAATCCAAGTATTTTGTCAAATTCTATTTTGGATAAAGATGTGTTATTGTAATTTGCACACTGTTTACAAAAGCAATAGACTTATAACAAAAACAACAACATTTGTTGCAGTCAAGCATGAACATAACCTCATAAATCCTCAAAAATAGCTCATGAAAGAAAAAGCATTAATGCTCTCCTATATATGCATCTTCTCACTTCTCTTAGTCTTTCACAGCAGCTTCCATGTTTAATAAAACCCCGGCACTGTTTATATAAGCCCAGCTGCCTCAGGACGCCAGTTTCATTAATATGCTCGTCACCGCCTCCCAGAAGTTCTGCAAGCTCTGCAGACGCAACAGCTGCAGCTAGGCGGAGGCGTCCCTCAAGGACAATATGAACAACTCACAATCCTTTCCTTATTATTATGCATCCCTGCCATGCACTTAAACACGCCTTTCCACGTTTAACATGGTCCGGGGTTCCTGCTCTTTTCTTCCAAAGTTCTTGCGTCTCCTTGAATTTCGAACAAGGGAGCCGTCGAGACATCTGCCTGTGCCATCATATTTGGGATGCAAATCACATTACGAGTGCAGATCAAAGGCAACTACAGAATGAATGCAAGGCTGTGTGGACTTGCGTGGGGACAACCAATTCCTCAGATGGATATACAATCAATATACTTGTAAATACACACATGAACCTTAATTGTAAAAGATGATAGTTTAATATGATAATGCACGATGTACTGCACCACGCATAATTCCTACTGCAACAAACCAAATCTCCAAGAGGTACTGTTTTTTCTGTACGAATACATTCTACAGTATGTGGATTCTTGTGCATTTTTTGTTTATTATTTTGCATTAAAAGTAAAACATTATATGTGCACAAAGAAATCTGGAAAACATATATTACCTTTTTTGGCGTGCACGTTTCAGTTACACCGGCCTCCTCCCTCAGTGCATGCAATGTCCTTACAGACCGAAACGTCAACAAACAAGGGGACAAATCCAGAAGGCGATATGAGCCTGTGTGTGTTTGTGATCGCGTTGCTCCCTAGTTTTACACCACGAGACGCCTTCAAGCCATATGTTTTATTCGGGCACCCGTTTCGTTATGTCCACGCGGATTCCCCCTGATAGAAAAGAGCATGGTCCGGTTAGAGAGAGGAGCAGCGGTACGCCACCGGTGGTCTCTGCACACTGGAGCAGCACGCGCTTCGCAGACAGAATAGCGGAGCTCGCGCACCTGGCGCTGTCCGCGCGAGTCAGCTGATTATGGCGCGCGCGATTGGCCGAGGGGAGCGCGAGCGGGACGCCATCTGTTTCGCGAGAGCTGCTGGGATTCGAACAAAGACGCGCTGAGGGGAGAAAGCCCGAATGAGGGCAATACACCGAGAGCGTCCTCCAAGCCTTCTGTCCCTGTCCCCCCCTCATTTCCCTTTTTTTCCTTGTCGTTGTGATGGAAGACATGTGCGTGCTCTTCCAGTCCCCATGAGACAGCATCTCTTTGTTTAGCGACTGAAAGCACTTTTTTTTTTTTTTTTTTTTTTTACAGAAAGGTGTCCTCTAACCCTGACCCTGTTATTGATCACATTTGTTTGTTTGTTTGTGCAAAATATAATTTAAAGAGTAAACAGTTTAAGGGGCCAATTGCTATATTTATTGTATAAACAGGAATGGACAGGAACGAATTTTTATTATTTTTTTACTGAAGTATTTGATTGTGCTTCTGCTGTTCGTTTTATTAAGTAGCTGTACTTATTATCATGTTGGGAAATGTTTACTTTCACTACATTTTAATCATTATTCCCATTTTCATGATGGTTTTGAGCTTTTTCACTCCACTACATTTCAGAAGAGCATACATACATACATACATACATACATACATACATACATACATTGAGATAAAGGATAAACCATAAAATCACCACCACCACAACCCCACAGCTTTTCTCAAGGTTCTCTCATTGAGTTCCTTGAATGATAATTCAATGCATGCAAGAGAAGCACTGAATTTCATACATTAATGACAAATATTGCTTATAGAGCAGAATTTTTAATACTTAACTACATAAATAGCAATTTATACTTTTGGAGTATTATCACATTCACTGAAACAATATTTAAACAGGATATTTGTACTGCACCCATCACTGGCATTAATGTTATTATTTAGGTAAAAATAAACTCACTTTGTCACTTATATTTGTAATATTTACCATATTGAGTCTTCAGAGTCTTAAAGTCTTACAGCTTATTAAATCCTTTCTGCATGTGTGAACTCTTTGTGGTATGACAGAGTTTATGCCAATTTTAAAATTGGCATCTTGTGTAAACCATTATGCAATTGAATTCATTTATTCAGAAGTGCAAGGGGCACTAAGGCCAATTGCATATAGAGGTCGATTAGAATTGTCAATATACTGTGCCTGTCAAAAAAGAAAATAAATGTTAAAAACACCTACTCATTTACTGTTTTTGAGACATATGCTTGTTACTTTAGTATATCATTTTTTCTTTATAAAATCATATACATGTTTCAGCAAACAATGACCTGAAGCATATGTCAAAGCTCTGCAAGCGTCTGATGGAGTGTTATCTATCATAGAATGGCCTGCCCAGTCACTGGACCTAAATCCTATTGAACTGCTCTGGGAGAACCTGGGTCAGAAGGTCTGGAAGAAATATCCAACTACTGAAGAACACCTCTGACAAATTTTACAAAAGGCATGGCAAAGTATTATAGATGAATGTTTGGAGAAACAAACTGTCAGGATGCCAAGAGTGTGTAAAGCTATTATTTATCCTGAGGGAGGATTTTAAAAAAGAAATAAAGTTTAGCATCTATACATTTATATACAGTATTTGCTTGGTTCAGTAAATCTTTATACAGTTAAATTACATAATTTGTTGAATATAAAGAAAAGGAACAAAACATATTTCTCAAAAACTATGAATGGAACTTTTGGGAACCTAAATATGTGAGGCACTAAAGTAACCTGCTGCACCACAGACCAGTTTCAGGAACCTTAGCTTTAATGTTAGCTAGCTAGTCAACATCAGTTGGAATAACTTCCATGTATTTATAAAGGATACACACACACACACACACACACACACACACACACACACACACACACACACACACACACACACACAAATCTGATTTATTAAGACATGTACATGTACACAAACTGTGTATTGACTGCATACATGTATAATAGCATATAGAATAATACTGGTACAAAAATCCAAATACCACAATTTGAATCCAGGTTAAAAAGTCAGTGCATTATTGGTAACCTCTTAAATGCATACAATTGTCAGAAGTGAACTGGGGTTGTTTTTGAGACAGGCCAGTCAATAAAAGCTAATGTTGCATTTATATTAGTGTTAGGTGACTTATAAAACCCTGTTCATACGGTATGTACTAAATTGTTTTAGATTAATATTCCTGTCTGTTAGATGCTTGTCAAATTGAGTGTCAGTTAAAACCACACGACATAAAACCACAGAGAATTATTTAAAATGATTCCTATTATTTGACATTTGTTCAGCATAAATTCCAGCAAAGACCAATCACAATGATATAATTCGGGGTGTTTCAGTAAATCTCTTGTGCAATGAAGATAAAAATAGACAGAACTTTTTTGTCACCTCTGAACTGTAGAGACATATATACATTTTTTTTTTTTACAGTACATTCTAGCATTCTAGCAGTACGTACAGCATTTAATGTTTATGCACAATGATTATACATCAGTATTTGCTGATGATTTCATATTAAGTATATACGGTGTGATGAGATTAAACACCCATTTTTACTGTTACTGTAAAACAACCTTTTAATTCTATTTGCCAGCTTGTGCATTCTGTATCATTGTTCCATCGAGCAACTCATGCGACTCCACCATCTGTTTCTCTGAAAACTGTTTACAGGCTGTTCAAAATTCTCAATAAATTCTCAAGCAAGCCCTTATGCTACTCCTCCTTTTGGATTATTTCACAGCACAACATTCACTTCTCTTGTGAGATCAACCTGTCAGTCAAGCTAACAAACTTAAGCATGGAGCTGTTGCCTCAGTGATGCTTCAGCCAATGACATGTTCAGTTCATTGCCTAATTAATATTTATGAACTTCCCTGATAGCGTAGAAGACAAAAATTCCCCAAAACATCACCCCCTGCCACCAAACTCCCCCTTTTCAGCAAGACATTTCTGAAAGCTGACAACTAACTAACACAGAAAGCTTTATATCTGTATCAACCCATCCCCATATCCCCAATCTTTCCCTATAAAATGACACCAGTATACAGCTATCTAAGCAAACAAACACAAAAATGTGCAGAAAATTTAGCATATACGTCTTTTTTTAAATGTATTCATCTAAAAGTGTCCCTAATAAACAAACAAGAAGCAACTATGTAAAGGAAAAACCTTAAAGAAACCAGACTTTAAATGGAATCATTCTTGATCTGGATGACACTGGATGGTGCCATTATAAATAAATTATCTTCTATAGTCTATGATGAATTGTTTACTCAACAATTTCATTCTAGTTATAAAATCTAGGCATGTTTTTAGCCGAGTAATATAAACATATACACTGTTTTTAAGTATCTACTGCATAACATGTGAGAGCTAAGTACTGTTCTATGGCACACTGTATATTAAATCTGCAGGAAGGCAGAATAACAGCTAGAGCCTGTGCCAATATTAGCAATTTAGTGGTGGAGTGTGAAGAATGTTTGAGCATATGGTGTGAATAATCCTAGAAGATTAAACTGCCTTTGTTGTTCTGGTATATGCACAAGGAAGAGGACAGGCCACACTCGAGATCCTTATATTAGCTAGTTTATGAGTGTATAAACATGAGCAGTTCATGAGAATGATGAGAAAGAATCTGAGAGAGATGAAATGAAAAAGGGATACAAAATACTGGACTTTTCCTCAAGCAACATCGGAACCCAATAAATACCTGAATCTCATCTCCTCATGTCAGTGATATTGCAAGGATAAACAATGGGACAGATGATTGGCCTGTCAGATGTTGTCATGAATGTGGGTGTCTGCATAACCTGAAAGCTTTAATGTGCAGGTGCTGCTGTGGAAATGCCTTCAGCAGCCATCTCCCCTCACACATCCTTACACAAAGCTAAAAAACATATACTATAAATGCTATACTATACATAATATAAAACGCATATACTACACACAACTATGCCACCTGTAGCTAACTGAATTAGCAGAGATGGGCTGTTCTGGAAGCCTGCCCAGCATAAATGCCCATGACATTACACTTATGCATATTGATAGGAGATATTGATTAGTGGCAATAAGATGAGGACTAGACAGTGCTGTTTATCAAGCTCTTTCTCATCTGCAGAGAAAGTCTCTTTGTGAATGCTAATCTGCACCTCCATCAGTCCACAGGGATCTCGCAAAGCCTTGCTTTGTGGTTTAATTTCTTTCTAACCATGACTAGACAAAAAAAGGCCTCAGTAGTGTTCAATACAGTTTGAGCCACTGGGGTTTGGAAGTCATAGTCAAATAATGGAAAGTAATCAGTCAACCAAATTCATTCCCCTGCCAAATCAGAAGTGTTCATGATAGGTTTGATTTACACAGCAATAAGTGCTCTTTTATATATAAAAAAAAAAAAATAAAAAAAAAAAAGAATTAAGAGGAAGCACGAAATTGTGTTGAAAAGAGCACTGAAGAGTGATTCAAAGAGTGTTGTGTTATTCAAGCCTGCCTTCTGTCTCGTCATTGCCCCCATGAGCCAAGTAACAGTTACAGTTATATTTAGCTATTTTGTAGCACTTGAATATATTGAGAATTCCCAGCAACATTGATACTTCAATAAACAGATAAAAAAATGCTAGCTAAACTGAGTAATAGCATGCAGTATAATGGGTTTGTGGTACCAGCTGCACTTTTTTACCAGACAGCTTGTTTTGGAAAATACAATCCCTCATTTTGTTTCTACTCTAGGGTTATGTTATAGTTTTTCAATAATTATGTGGTAGGTTGCATTGCAATTTAAACACATTTTTTGCGTCTCATACACAATAGTTTAAACAGACACAAAGCTATGACACACACATTTTAAAACCAGATAGCATTTACCTGGTTTCATTTAATTTATAACATTTTACACTTTATATATATTTTAGTGTTTTTGTAACGAGTATTTTACTTATTAGACCTTCCATTCTCACCTCTGGTAAAAAATATTTTACATTGATTTGAATTTGTAAAGACAAGTGAAATAAAAAAACTAAATCTAGAAGAAAAAGTATGGTAAATAATGTAAAAATTGTCTTATACCTGGACTAATGAGCTGTTTAATTGCTAGACAAACATCATACCACATCATGATATCTCCATGATATCTCATCCTGTTGCAGCATCATTTCCAAAATGCCAAAACACACACAAACACACACACACACAGAGAGAGAGAGAGAGAGAGAGAGAGAGAGAGAGAGAGAGAGAGAGAGAGAGAGACTTTTTTGTTCTCTGTTGCTATTCTCTCTGCGACATGTGGCACAGATATACCAAACAGCGGAAAATGCAGTCACAGATCTCTCATTCCTAGCTGTCCATCACAGGCTGTAATGAAGATAGATTAAAGGGTGTGGGAATCTGTGCCCTCCACTCAAGGTTGATAGAGAAAAAAATTAAATATGACTGGGTCAGGATTGATTTAGTGCTTATTTATACGCATATTCCCTTTGGTGGAACTAAAGGTTACTAAACGAGAGCTACAATAGTCCTGGATTGTATTTCTGCAGAATACTTGACCATTATTTAAAAAAATAACAGCTGTACCTGCATGGTGGATCTGACATTTAGAACACACCAAAAGCAGAGCAACCAAAGAGGAGATTAAGATAGACTTTTTTTTGCTGTAGTGCTTTGGATTTTTTTGTATGTTTTGTTTTCATTAAAACAGGGTTAACATTATTATAACCTTCAAAACCTGCTGTGCATAAATTTTGTGCTTCTGTATGCCAGCTGAAGGTAGTGAAAAAAAAACACATTACTGCAACTTTATTTTAACACTCTCAGAAAAAAACCTTTGGTACTCTCTAATTAGAAAAACAGCCTTATTTTCAGGGAAGATTTTAATGATAAATTGCACAGTATATCTCTATTGAAGCAACATAGTGTCAGTTCTGCTCCTGAATCAAGTTCTCTAACTCTACTGTAATCTAATCTCTTAATATTCTGCACATTTCCACCACAAGAAGTGGTGGTCAGGGATTTTGGAGATTCTGGCTTGAGGGTTACAATTGCCATTAAAACAATAAGACCAACCTGTCTTTTGCATGAACAACATTACACAAAAAATAACAAGTATTGTTGCTGTTGTTTAAACAACCACCAGTGCAAAAGCAAGCTCATTTCAACACATCAAGTACAGAGACGAAAATTTATATAAAAAGGTTTTCTGCTCCCATAAAAAACATGACCACATGGGTGGGGTGACAAATGACTCCTGTGAAACAAGCTTTCCTCTTGCCTATCAAACTTCATCTTCAGATTGTATGTCTGAGCACTCTATTACAAATTATGAAGAAAAATTTCATAGGAACCACATTTAAAAGAGAAACTGTTTGCATCTGGACAATAACAGATTATATATGTTTGATTGGCATTCATGACTGTTAAAATGATATTGTAGCATTACCTGGTTTTTCTGCCACCACTTTACCACACCATGTCTAAAACCTGGGCATGAAACGATGAAGCAGCCCTGTCAGTGTTCCAGATGGTACTATGGTAATATAATGTCTGGTGTAAATATGGTAAGTCTCAACTGAACAACATGCAACTGTTCAAATCCCAGACTATGTTTAAAATACAACCTGCAAATACTTCAAATAAAGCTGTTACTCCTATACAATAGGGGTGCTTGAATAGCATTAATAATAGTCACATAAAAAAGCAAGGTTTAAAAAAAATGCAAGTGGCTGCATAATATCTATTTTAAATTAACATACCTGAGCCCACTTAAATGTATAAATGATTAATCCTAGGGCCATTAGCAGCCATAATGCATTCTACATTTAAGTCCAGTGATTAGGCTTGTTGCACTTGTTATGTATTCTATGTGGTATGAGGAAGGCTAGTAAGAAAAAGAGTTCTGAAAGGTGCCCAATTGTTCTAGTCAGCTGTATGTGAGTGTTTATTCAGACTCCACCCAAAAAGATGCAGATAGAAATGGAGGGGGCAAGGACAATGTCTCTTGTGTTGGGGTCAAAAGAGAATGCTGACCTTTTCTATAGAAGATAGGGCAGGGTGGTGACACAGGGTTAAATAGGAGCTAGGGGAAATGCTTTTAGACACAGCAATTCTCACACACAGCATTCATAGTCACACACAAGGCACTGCATTCTAACAATCTGTTGCCACAAAATTAGCTAGCTTGATTTAGGTTGAAAAGTGGGTTCTTTTCCAGGCAGGAAAAATGTTTGGATTTCTTAATTATTGTATAATTTAACATTTTCTACATATCTCTTTTCAACTTTCTGTGTTTCTGTTTTATCATATGCAATTACAGCATGGGGTGACATGCTTCATCAGGCTAAGCTAATCATGTATATGTATATGTATATGTATATGTATATGCACATATGTATGCAATATGTACAGAGCAGCCATGCATGTTTGTTATACTCATCAGACTGGATGACTATAAATGCTCCATTAATGATGTTTGAATGAAGCAAACAAACAAAAAAAAAAAAACATTTTAACAAAAAGTTGCATATATGAGTCATAGATTTACCATCAATTAAATTTCAGAAGACACCATTTCTCAACTAATGGTATAAATCTAAATAGTTTTTGGTATCCACCAGATTTAAACTAGTACCCCTATAGTTTTACAATGCACCACTTTAGTCAGATGAGTCTGACTAAATGCCTGTGAATGCCTGTCTGAAAATGTTTTTGGAAAAAAAATATATTTGACACTATTAGAATGTCAATTCTTGTTGTATTTTTACAAATATATTATATATGTTTAATCATTTGAAAAAAAAAAATGTGTATATATATATATATATATATATATATATATATATATATATATATATATATATATATATATATATAAAATATTAATTATATATCTGAAAATGTATTTAAAATTTAACAAAAGAGGCTAACGAAGTAGGCTAAATGCATAATATAGTAGTGGTTCACAGCAATGTAACTAAGGATAACTGATCTGTTTGTGCACTGGAGCTTTTCAATGTGCATAAAGAATCATCTGCTCTCCTGAGAAATGACTTCTTTTGTTGGATCACTGATGGTTCCTTGTATACAAGCCCAGGCATGTAGTTTAAATATTCAGTAGATCTTCCATATGTGCACTCAGTTTATTTTATCCACTGCAACGCTCACATGTTTCACTTTAAAAAGAGTGTAGAGAAAAGACAGACAGGGAGAGAGAGAGCGAGAGGGAGAGAGAGAGCGAGAGGGAGAGCGAGAGAGAGAGAGAGAGAGAGAGAGAGAGAGAGAGAGAGAGAGAGAGAGAGAGAGAGAGAATTTTAACTGCTATTCTGTTTACACTATTGTTTGTTCACTGAACTGTCTTGATTTTCTTTTCGTTGTGCCTCATTGGACACAGCACAATGCAGAACACAACAACATTAGGACATTAAGTGGTTTGCAACTGTGTTTTCTGCTATACTGTATTACTCATATTTTTACAGTATGGTTTTTATTTTACTATATTTACTATAGCTTTCAAATCCACATTTCTTAGTTTTTTTTTTAAGGTTGTTATCTTTATGTAAATAAACTTACAGGTATACATTTTAGCAGCAAAATGTCAGTACAAAGACAAATCAAAAGATTTTTTTACAACTTTATAGGGCAGTATCCATGTAGAAATCAGTTTATAAGATTAGTTATTATTAGAACAATGACATTATGACAAAACAAGAACAAGATTGGAGTATGTAACACTGTTAAAACAAAGCAGATCGGGATTCCTTGCATAATGTGCACATATAGCGTGTGTTTGCTTTGTGCTCTTCTTTTGCAAGGCTGGGAAAGTTGTGATCCTCACTCCAGCATATTCAATAAGGGTCACTTTGCTAGAGTGTGGCTTCCCTCTCCCAGCCAAAAAGTTGGTTTTTACATGCACTGCAGGCAGCAGATGGACCAATGCATCCATATTCATTAGCCTCGGTCTGCCACCTTGACCCTGACGCCAGCTCCCCGTCCGTGTTCTCTTCATGGACTCAATAGAAGTAACTTGGGGCTACTACAAGACCCCTAGAACATGTTTATTATCCCAAAGGGTGGGAAACAAGAAGGACCTTCTCCCCAACAATCCCCCCACCATCCCAACTCCAAATCTGCATTACGACACTCACATTCTCAAGCAAGTGCCACAAGAATGGAACATCTGCCTCACTAATAGGGCTTTCTTAAAGTCGTGGGGATGATAAATGAAGGAAGTCTACGGAGACAATGGTGGGAGAGTAGTCTGAAGCAAAATCACAAAGCTGATCAATCAGGGAAGAAGGGAATGAAGGATTACTGGTGAGGAACAGCTATTCTTGTCAATGGACAATTGAAGATAGCCTGCACTGGCTAGAATGTCAAAATTTTAACAACGACTAAAAAATTTTTGTCCACTACCGAGCAATAGTAAAACCCTCTACATAGTTAAAAGTGAGACGAAAGAAGGCTAAGAGAGTCACATACTGATGTTAGATTCAATATATTGGTTTAACAAATTACTACAAACTGGTTTAGGCACTGAAATAATATCCAAAATGGAAATATAGCCCATTGGAAGATTCAGCAATGGATCATAAAGAAAGTCATAATTCATACAGATTACATACAAAGAGCAACAATGGTGAACATCTAGGGGGCTGTGTGGGTCACACAAGTCATTAATTAAGCAGAAGCAATAACAACCTAAGGTTTATGCTACTATTGTATATCCATTTCAGTTTTTTAGATAACAAATACATAGTAAATTAAAATTTAGTTTAGTATTAGAGCATATGATTCCATTTTCCTTTAAAACTTTCAAATGCATGTCAGTTTAGGAATTTGGTAATGAATGATTTCTTTACACATACATGCAGTAGTCTATTGCAAACTTGAATGTTAAAGAGTAGATATTTGATGTCATTTTTATACGCACAACACATCAAACAAAACTAACTACTGGACAGTCAAGGTTAGACTGGAAGTGCATAAATGTCACCAAAGTCGAGGAGCAGTGGGAGAGGTATTGGGAAATGCTTGAAAACACTATTTACAATTTATGCAAAGAAAATACAGTATACTTATAGTATAATTGCTGTTATTGGCATTGTAGTTAATGCAATGGATACATTCTAAGAGCTACTACTTCTACTTAGCGCAGGTGGCATTAATGTGAATTTAGATAACTAATGAGCCGATCGTTTATACCAGTAGTTGTCAAATAGAATCCACATGCAATTGTTTGTTTTCCATTAGTTTAAAAATTGTCAGCAGCAGTCCACAAGGCAGGAAATGAGCCGACTTAGCTTGTCGTATCAAATAAGCCTTGATCACGGTGGCAAGTTAAAAGTTCAAATGCCATTTTAGGCAGTATGTGCAAAAATATATGATTTAGAAATGTGACTGGATGAATTAAACTGTAGTTTGTAGTTTTAAATGTAGATTATTTCAATATTAACAACTATAAAAAGAGTTTACTCACTGAAAGATACAAATAGCAGGTCTACTAGCACAATGTGGAAATGTACTACTATTTCAATACATTGTTTATTAATAGGGAGAGAAAATTTTTTATCCGAGACATTGGCTTCAGGCAATCATGCAATATTTTAAGATATCCCTCACAAAATAATTATTGGTCAGTTATGTTGTTCTTTGTAAAATCCTTACATTTTAGGCATAACTACCAGCTTCAAAGAAAAAGAGAACATCCATTATAGCAAACAAATGTGTGCTCACTTTGCTTTGTGGTCAAATCCTATATATAATCTGCTTTTTTCAATGAACTTAAAATTTTTTGTTACATTTTTAATGGAAAAGTGTTTAGTGGATTTCCAGGAATAATGATTTCCACGCTACATAAACTGCTACATGTACAGTTCTGTCTCCCATCCAGGTCTTATCCAGCTTTTCAGCTGTGTAAGGCTCGAACACAGCATGAGTAACAGCCTTCATTATCACAGACCATGTTTCCCTTGGCATGCTGCCACTGATGCACACCTTCAGGAATATGTATGAGCTATTTTTTTGTTTAGCCACACACCTTAGCCAAGAAATCCCCCAAAAAAAAAACTGGAATGTTAAACTTCATTCCAGTCATATGTAAAAAAAAATTAAAGAAAAGAGCTATAGAACTGTGTCATGCTGTTTTGTTCCTATCTACACATTTTTGGTTTGAGCTTGTTACACTGGTAACAATGTACAAACGAAATATTTTCTTTGACTTCACTAAAAAAAATAAATCATATTTAGTATGTACATTTAAATTGATCAGATGGAACACCACACTAATTAGGCAATGGCACTATAGCATGAAGCCTAAGGCTCCCCTGAGATACATCCATTTCCCTCTTCCTGAACAGAAAGGCTGTGCTTGCCCTATTCCAAAGCACTAAAGAAATTGCTGATATAGCAGTGACATTGACTTTGCTAAAACTCCATGATATTTGAATTTGTTGGACTATTTTCAAAAGTGCAGTTTTCTTTTAATATGGTTGTAATTTCTACTGTTTGATATTATAGGTTGGGTTGTAAAATATTAGGATTGTGACAAAATGTGTCTGTGTCTAAGTGAGGAGAGGAAATGGATGGAAATGGTAACTCATATGGAGAAATCAATAGTCAGCATGACGTTTATGGTATATCCTCTAACCTTGCTTTCACATTTACAAACCCAGGTTGTAGAACTAGGTTATACTTATGCTAATAGTGTTTGACTGACTATAGTCAGTTGCAAAAAAAAGTGTTTGCCAATCAAAGGAGCCTTTGAATTCTACTTTGGATTTTATACAGTAAATAACATTACATTCTTTAAAAGCTTTAAATTAACTACAACTCATAAGCTATTCCTACATTTTAAATTATGGTTTCTACACTTATCATGCAGCTGACAAAGATATTCAATATGAGTACACTGTGAATTACAAAAACAGTTTACAAAAGTGAGGGAGCATCACAAAAGTTTTACATTGTGATTAAAGGGCAATCTGCTAGCCAAAAGGCATATTATCCACTTTCATACATAACACATCCTGCTAACCCATTCTCAACACATCCGAACCAAAGAGAAATTCTATTGAACAAAAATGTCTAACTTGAGACAATGTCAGAAAACAGTAAGGCTTTTCCAAGTTCCCGGATGTAGCATTTTAATGGTATTTTTATAGTATAAAAAACTTACACAAAGCAGTCATAATGGTTAAAAATACAGGTTACATGATAGGGCAAGCTCATTGGTGCTTTATAGGTCAGCAGGTATTTAATTACAAGTGCAAAGAGAATATAGTGTATGCAAAACAAGATTGATGGCATAAAAAAATCTGGTTTGGTAAAGACTGCCACAATATTATGCATGGATTATATAAACTACTAATCTCTTTGGTGTTTCACACAAAACTTTGATATATTTTAGAGTGGTCAATGTGCAACTTGTAAAACAGTATAGATTTACTGTCCTCAGAAAATAACTCAACATACAGCCATTATTGGCTAAATTGCTGGCAATAAAAGTGAGTACACCGTAAGTTATAACACCTGTACGTCATGTTACTATGCAAAACCACATGTCCTATTGATCATGTTCATGATTTAGTCTGCTTGACAGGACCATACAAGTTGTCTCTTGTATTAGAGGAGTTAAAATTGGGTGCTTTGAGTACAATTCTCTCTTCTCAGAGGACAGTAAATCTATACTGCTATACAAGCTGCACTTTGACTACTCTAAAATGTATCCAGGTTTCATTTCTATAGTATTGTCCCTTAAGAAGATATATTAAAATGGTTGCTGAAATATGAGGGGTGTACTCACTTTTTTGAGATACTGTAAGTTATAATCACAATTATATGCTAATTATATAATCACTCCTTACAACCATGGCAAACAGGAATGGATCATAGTCTTGAAAGTGTCTGATAATTAAAATAATAAAAATTTAATGTAAAAAAAAAATATATATACACTGTATAAAAAAAAAAAGATTAGTCCAAGTCAGGTTGCTTAGTATGACAATAATGTTAGCAGTCCCCAATGTGCTTTCAAAAAAGCATCTCCAGCTAAATGTTCTTCTGTATTATTAGCCTCTAAATATCAGCTGAATTGAAGGGATCAGGTTACAAGCAAATCACACAAAAGTCTTTGCCCCTTTCCATTTGAAAGTGAAGCCTTTTTAGCAATGGTACAGAGATACAACTTTAAAACAGAGTAACTTCAATCTCACTGACAAGGGTTTTATTGTAATATGGAGGAAGAAAACCCTAGTTAACATCATGTAGGGGTCATGTACATTAAAAGTAAGGGTACTAAGTAGGAAAATTTAATACATGCTTTAATTGTAGCATAATTAACATTATGATATTATTCAAAACCAATCCAGATCTAGCCACAGATTTTATGGCATAAATAGAGAATTGGATTGTCTCATCTAGCCACTGTTTCTGTTTCTACTCTGTGTGATGAACACCATATGTTTGTGTTTGGAGCCCCTAGGGAGACAGGCAGTAGTTCAGACAGGATATGACATGCTGACAGGAAGCTGCAGCAGCCTGTGTGTGTGTGTGTGTGTGTGTGTGTGTGTGTGTGTGTGTGTTTATGTTTGTGTGTGTGTGTTTATGTTTGTGTGTCACATGGAATAAAAAAAATACATCTCCTTATATATGTAAAATAACAGTTCCCTGATACCATAGTAAATTCATGACAAATTCACATTGCATTTTCTTTTATTCGTACTGTAATAGTATCTTAAGATATTAGATTAGATATTAAAGAACATCAGAGCTGCTAATTAAGGCAGAGCCGTTTGCATTAAGAGCAATGCCCCAAGCATTTCTCATATTGCAAATGGAGCATCAGAGATCCTAGTCACTCCTCTGCAATGTCAGCTGTAAGAGATATTTCCCATTGAATTATTCATGAATGGCCTCACCCCATGTAATTTGCTTGCACAGAGTTTTCACTGAAGTATGGCCAAGGGAGTATGCCCTAGATCCCTGTCCTCGGGGATGAAACATATAAAGTTATATTTACAGAACATGCAGATACGAAACTTGCTAGACCCTTGCTTTGCAAACTAATGACCAGAGGTGATATACACTACTGGACTAAACCCTGTATCAAAGGTTAACAATGAATTTTCATTGCAAAAATGTGCTTTTACACCCTTATGTCCTTTCTGAACATCCCATTTATTATAACCTTTATAAAGATTTTATAAGGTATTTTCAATTAACATAAGGTACAACATATTTTGCAATATGTACACTTGTGTATATGTATAATTAATAATAATTATAATAATAGATTTTAATTACAATTATTATTTATTGTGTTCTAGTCAGAGCATGAAATCTGTTTGTTGCATGTCTGTTCATTGTTTTAAAAAGGCTAAATAAATTAGACATAAGAATATAAAAGTATATGAGAAACAAAAATATGAAAACTGTATAAAACGTCTTTTCTACAACATACAACTTTTATAACATTTTACTATAATGTGAATATTAAGAATGCATCTGTTTATACAGTCAAACAAAGTCATTGCACTTTATTGGAATTTCAACCATATACAGTACAGTACATAAAGTGCAAGTCTATAAATAAAACCTGCATATGTAAAGCTCTGGAGATTAAGCAAGAGTGCATGTGTCTGTGTGTGTGTGTGTGTGTGTGTGTGTGTGTGTGTGTGTGCGCGTGTGCTTCTGTGTCAATCCAATCATTTTGTGTTGTAAAGTCTGATGGCTTGAAGGAAGAAAATCTTACACAGTATGGATGTAACATTTTTTTTGTACCTTTTCCAGACAGCAGGGTTATGAACAGTGTGTGTGTAATATGTTTGTGGTCAGTCACAATTCTAGTGGATTTGTGGAGACAGCGTGTGGTGTAAATGTCTCTGGTGGTTGGAAGAAATATACTCACTTTTTGCTGCAGGGTCTTGGTGCAATTCCTAAACCAGGCAGTGATGCAATTGCTCAGGATGCTTTAGTTAGTCCCTCTGTAGAATGTGGTGACAAAGTAGGTGGAAGATAGGCTTTCCTCAATCTTCTTAGAAAATAGAGATGCTGCTGAGCTTTCTTGGTTATGAAGCTGGTGTTGAGGGACCAGATGAGGTTTTGCGGCAGAATGAACTCCAAGGAGGTTAGTGCTCTTGATGATTGCACAGAAGAGCCTCTGGTGTTCAGTGGGAAGTGTTCAATGTTAAATGGACACTCTATGTGCTCCAGTAGTCAACAACCATCTCTTTTGTCCTGTCCACATTAAGAGACAGTCTCTCTGACAGTCCCCACTGCATTTCCTCCACATGCTAATAGAATTGTAGATTTGCATAAATGGAATCAGTGGCAACAATAAACAGTCGACCAGTGATGCTTTCTGCAGTTCACTACTAGTCTCATACAGTTCAGATAGCGCCCCCTTGGCATTTTCTCTGAGGAGAAAGTACTCTCCGTTAACAGTAACTATGGTGAATTCCCATGGAGAAAATTGCAACCTCCACAAGCAATAAGTAGTAACTAGAAACAAGCAGATTTCTTTGCTTAAAATGTTGAAGCACCTTTGACACCAATTATAGCCTTAAGTCTTTTAAAGTATAATGCTACAAGCTTGGCATACCTTTTTTTGGGGAGATTCTCCCATTCTTCTTTGCAGAACCTATCAAGCTCCATCGGGTTGGATGGGGAGCGTCGATGCACAGCCATTTTCTCTCAAGAGATGTTCTATCAGGTTCAAGTCTGGGCTTTGGGCTCTGAGGTCTACAGACAATTCTTTGGACTTTATGGCTTGGCTTTTGGCTCATGCACTGTTAACTGTGGGACCTTATATAGACAGGTGTGTGCCTTTCCAAATCATGTCTAATCAACTGAATTTACCACAGTTGGACTCAAATCAAGTTGTAGAAACATCTCAAGCATGATTATTAGTAACACGATGTACCTGAGCTCAATTTTGAGTGTCATGGCAAAAGCTGTGAATACTTATGTACATGTGTTTTTATCTAAGTTATATATATATATATATATATATATATATATATATATATATATATATATATATATATATATATATATACACAGAGGAACCCGGTTATGTCGATGTCCTAGGGGGTTGCCAAAAAGCATTGAGATATTAACGTGCTTGAAATTTCTTTATGTCAATGATGTGCGTTAATAAATGAGAATGTACATGCACGTGTTTTTGGAGGTTTTTTTTACACAACAGCGTTGCCGCGATTTGTTTGATGAAGGCGTGGCAGGTGCCTTCTCTGCCGCTTTCTCTGAAGCTCCCGGCTTCAATAGCGCACATATGGTGCTCGTTTAGCATCATCATCAGCTCCTATTTAAACTTCCACACTCTCACCGTCCGTTATTGTTGGTATATGTTGGTTCACGGCAGTCGTTGTTATCGCTCATGCGTATCCCGGTACGTGCCTTCCAACCGGCACTCTCAACGGCTGCGCTTTTCTTCCCAAAGCGTATCGCGGATTCCCCCGATCCTGCCGTTGTTAATTCTATGCTTTTGCTGCTCATCCCACGTTCCGCGCCGCGCTCCTACCAAGCGCGGCTTTCGCCTCCCGTTCATCACATAACATTTAACAACAAAAGGCATATGTGCACTAACTAACAGCAGAGATTCACCAGTATACAATACAACACCTGTAGCATCTGTAAGGCTTGATTTTTCCGCCACTTTCGCGAGTTCTTCTGCGGCTGCACAGTGCTGATCGAGATAACCAACGTTAAATGGCAAATTATTCCCCCCTTGTGCTCGAGATATTAGGGTTCGGCGACATAAAAAGTCGACATAACCATTAAAAATGCTTAGACAAAGCGAGAATTTGGCAGTTCCACTTCAAAAACGTCGACTTAATAGGGTTGTCGAGTTAACCGAGGTCGAGATAAGTGGGTTCCACTGTATATATATATATATATTTTAACCATATATAGCAGACTCAGTGCACAGTGAATTAAGACAACGTTTCTCCAGAACCATGGTGCTACATAAAACAACAAAGAGCTACATCACACAAAATAGCGCTACATAGTAAGTTGTCCCAGGCACATAAAGTGCATTGTGTGCAACCAAGTGCAATACAGTGCAATAACCCAGCCATTAGGGTTCCTAAAGCCAGTGCACTCTAAGTGCCGGTCCCAAGCCCGGATAAATGGGGAGGGTTGTGTTAGGAAGGTCATCCAGTGTAAAACATGAGCTAAATCAAATATGCGGATCACAAACCCGTTTCATAGTCAAGTCAAGTTTATTTGTATAGCACTTTTCACAACGGACATTGTCTCAAAGCAGCTTTAAGCTGGTTTAAATCCTACCTGTCTGATCGTTACCATTTCGTAGATTTAAATGGAGAGCTATCCAGGCTAATGCTAGTGAACTATGGCGTGCCACAAGGTTCAGTTCTAGGACCCCTGCTCTTCACAATATACATGCTTCCCTTAGGAAATATTATTATAAGGCATGGAATTAGCTTCCATTGTTATGCTGATGATACTCAGCTATATATTTCATCTAAACCAGGCGATATAGCTCAATTAACCCGGATAACTGAGTGTGTTAAGGAAATAAGAGATTGGATGGCCCATAACTTTCTACTTTTAAATTCTGATAAGACGGAGATTTTGCTCATCGGCCCAAAAACTAGTATACAGAAGCACCAGCATCTCAACCTGCATTTAGACGGATGCTCTGTAACCACTAGTTCAACAGTAAAAGACCTGGGAGTTATTTTAGACTAATTCAACCAAGTTACAAAAACAGCCTTCTTTCACCTTAGAAATATTTCTAAGCTAAGAAATATGTTGTCTATATCCGATGCAGAGAAGCTCGTCCATGCGTTTATGACCTCCAGAATAGACTACTGTAATGCGTTACTAGGTGGATGTCCTGCGTCATTAATAAACAAGCTTCAGTTAGTTCAGAATGCAGCAGCCAGAGTTCTTACAAGGTCAAGAAAATATGACCACATAACCCCGATCTTATCGTCCCTACATTGGCTTCCGGTTAAGTTTCGAATAGACTACAAACTACTGCTACTCACTTATAAAGCACTAAATGGATTGGCTCCCATGTATCTCTCCAGTCTTCTAACACGCTACAATCTGTCACGCTCCCTGAGATCTCAAAACTCTGGGCTTCTAGTAGTTCCTAGAATAGCAAAGTCCACTAAAGGTGGTAGAGCGTTTTCACATTTAGCTCCTAAACTCTGGAATAGTCTTCCTGACAGTGTTCGGGGCTCAGACACACTCTCCCAGTTTAAGTGTAGATTAAAAACATATCTTTTTAGCAAAGCCTACACATAACACACATCACATCATAACCTTGTGCTCCAGAACATCTGATCACATGCACATTATCAACTTGTGCTGTTAATATCATGAACAGCAGCTATGCTAATTCCTCTTCACTGCTTCTCTTTCTCTCCCCATCCCGGGCTTCCTGAGGTTTGGCCAGCTCCAGTCACGTCCCTCCTCATGAAGATTAGGGACTTTAAAGAAGTAGATGCCAAACTCGCAAACATCCTGAACCATCTAGAGACGTACCAGTGCCAATTGGATCCCACTGCATGTGTGGAGTTTGACATTGGACTTCCTGAAGTGTTTAAAGGCTCTGGCATGGAGAAGCTGATGCTGGATCTGTGATGATCACAAATGTTGAGCTCAGTAGCTCCTACTTTTATATCAAAGACTGTTGAAAGAA
Organism: Silurus meridionalis; assembly: GCF_014805685.1. Taxonomy (NCBI): domain Eukaryota; kingdom Metazoa; phylum Chordata; class Actinopteri; order Siluriformes; family Siluridae; genus Silurus; species Silurus meridionalis. Next base: position 12,369,936 of record NC_060884.1, on the reverse strand, counting down.
CATTTACTTATAATCTTATACTCCAGTGCTCATGTTAGTTCTTACTCTCCAGTGTTCTGTATTGTTGAAAGATTTATGATCAAACTCTTGATGTCACCCAAATGAGGATGGGTTCCCCTTTTGAGTCTGGTTCCTCTCAAGGTTTCTTCCTCATTACATCTAAGGAGTTTTCCTTGCCACAGTCGCCATGGCTTGCTCATCAGGGATAAATGCACACCATTCACCTTGACTGTTGATTTCTGTAAAGCTGCTTTAAGACAATGTCTGTTGTGAAAAGCGCTATACAAATAAACTCGACTTGACTTGACTTGACTTTAAAGAATTTATGAGTTAAGGTGAGTGATATGTATTTATCCATGATGAGCAAGCCATGGTGACTGTGGCAAGAAAAAACTCCCTTAGATGTTATTAGGAAGAAACCTTAAGAGGAACCAGAATTAAAAGGGAACAATCCTCATTTGGGTGTGATTATACTGTGATTATAGTCTTTAAAACAATACAGAATACTGGAGAGTGAGAACTAACATGCGCAATGGAGTGTTAGATTATGAGTAATGTCCTTTCTACAGTCTTATACAGTCATTTGAGGTTATGGAACCAAGAACTATTGAGCAACTCATTAAATATCTTAACATTTGAGATCATCATAGATCCAACACCAGCTTCTCTATGCCAGAGCCTTTAAACACTCAAAGAGGTCCAATGTCCAAACTCCACATGAGGTGGAATCCAGCTGGCGCTGGTACATCTCTAGATGGTTCGGTATGTTTGCAGGCTCGGCATCTACTTTCTTAAAGGTCCACGATCTTCATGAGGTGGGACACGACTGGAGCTGGCACAACCTCAGGATGCCTCAGGATGGGTAGAGAAAAAGAAGCAGTTTTATAATATTAACAAGCACAAGTTGATAATGTGCATTAGATCAGATGTACTGGAGTCACAAGGTTAAGATATGTGATATGTGTTATGTGTAGGACCTGCTGAAAATTTGCCTGGGTCCTAGAACTGAACCTTGTGGCACCCCATAATTTACTTGCATTAACCTGGATAGTTCTCCATTTAAATCTACAAAATGGTAATGATCAGACAGGTAGGATTTAAACCAGTTTAATGACTGTCCCATAATGCAATGTAATTCTGTAAGCGAACCAGGAGAAAGTCATGATCTATAGTGTCGAATGCAGAACTAAGATCTAGTAAAACTTACAGAGAGATGTAGCCTTTGTCTGAAGCTATAAACAGGTCATTTGCGAGTTAAACTAGAGCAGTTTCTGTGCTATGATAGTGCCTGAAACCTGAATGGGACTCTTCAAAAATATTGTTTTCTTGTAAGAAGTAACATAACTGGGCAGACACAATCTTTTCTAAAATCTTAGACATTAATGGAAGATTTGAAATGGGACTGTAATTTTTTATTTTATTTGGATCCGAATTTGGTCTTTTAAAGAGGGGCTTAATAACTGCCAACTTGAGGGGTGTAGGGACGTGACCTGAAGATAGTGAGGAGTTAATAATATTCAGAAGAGGCTCACCATCTGAATGTAAAACTTTTTTCAGTAATTTAGTTGGAATGGGATCTAACCGACATGTTATTGATTTGGCTTTGGTAATAACATCGTACAGCTCCTGTTTTTCTAATACTTTTAATTTTCTCAACCTTAACAGAAGATGAGATACTGCAAGTCATTCAATCTTGCAATCCCACCACTTGTCCTCTGGATCCAATCCCTTCAACTATGCTTCAGACAATCATACAAGATCTCCTGCCCTTCATCTCCACAATCATCAACGGGTCAGTAACATCTGGCTATGTCCCAACTACTTTCAAGCAAGCAAGGGTCATTCCCATCTTGAAGAAACCTGCTCTGGATCCATCAAATATCAACAACTACAGACCGGTATCACTTTTCTTTTTTTCTTTTTTTCTTTCTTTCTTTCTTTCTTTCTTTCTTTCTTTCTTTCTTTCTTTCTTTCTTTCTTTCTTTCTTTCTTTCTTTCTTTCCAAATCTCTGGAACACACTGCTTTTAACCAACTGTCTGTCTATCTCTCACAGAACAACCTCCATGATCCTAACCAGTCTGGGTTCAAAGCAGCACATTCCACAGAGACGGCCCTTTTGACTGTTTCTGAGAAACTGGATGCTGCTCGGTCAGCCAAGATGTCATCTGAATTTATCTTCCTGGACCTTTCAGCAGCATTTGACACAGTCAACCACAAGACTCTTTTGTCAACCCTCAAGAGCCTCGGTATCCGCGGAACAGCATGGGAATGGTTTGCTTCCTACCTGGAAGGTCGCTCATACCAGGTAACATGGAGGGGATCCACATCTGCCCAGTGCAGACTCACCACTGGTGTCCCACAAGGCTCGGTACTTGGTCCCCTCCTTTTCTCCCTCTATACCCACTCCATTGGTGAATTCATATCCTCACATGGGTTTTCTTACCACTGCTATGCAGATGACACTCAACTAATCTTTTCTTTCCCTCCAATAGATACCACGGCATCTGCTCGGATCTCGGCATGCTTGACAGACATATCTTCATGGATGAGTGCTCACCAACTAAAACTCAACCCCAGCAAAACAGAACTGCTGGTCATCCCAGGTGATTCATCTCCAGGTCAAGATCTCCAAATAACACTTCATGACTCTCTCCTCCCCACTTCAGACACTGCTCATAACCTTGGGGTAATTATGGACAATGAACTGTCCTTCTTCCCACATGTCACTAATGTGGCTCGTTCCTGTCGATTTCTTCTCTACAATAACAAAGAATTCGACCATTTCTGTCCACACAGGTTGCCCAGGTGCTTGTTCAGTCTCTTGTCATTTCAAGACTCAACTATTGCAACTCTCTGCTGGCAGGACTTCCCCTGAATGCTATTCGTCCACTGCAAATGATCCAAAACACAGCTGCACGGCTTGTGTTTAATCAGCCCAAGTTCTCCCACACCACACCACTGCTGCGCTCCCTTTACTGGCTTCCAGTAGCTGCACGTATCAGATTCAAAACATGATGCTTGCCTACAAGGCCAAAAATGGACCAGCGCCATTTTACCTCAGTGACCTCATCACATCTCGCACTGCACCACGCTGTCTGAGATCCTCCATCACTGCTCGACTGGTACCACCTTCTCTCAGAATGAGAGGTAAGTACACTTCAAGGCTTTTCTCTGTTCTGGCACTGAGGTGGTGGAATGAACTTCCCCTAGATGTCCGTACAGCAGAGTCCCTGACTATCTTCAAGCGACGATTGAAGACCTACCTCTTCCTGAAACACTTAAATTAGCACTTTCCAAGTTTGCCTTGTAGAATTCAAGAGTTATATTTATATTAAGTTTGTAATCTTGTGTACCAGTGTAGATTTATTCATTGCTAGAGACTCAAAGCATTTTTGTACGTTGCTCTGGATAAGGGTGTTTGCTAAATGCCGCAAATGTAAATGTAAATGTAAATGTAATCTTTCCAGTGAATACATTTATAAAGTCCTCATTACTATACTGTGATGGAATTAATTTTTCAGATACCTGATTTGTTGTTAATGTCATACCGGAAATATCGTGGCCCAGGTCACCAGCGACCGCCACAGGTACTGTTAGCTAACAGGGTACCGTATTCTGTTCTATTTATTCTATATTTATATATTATTTTACAATTTTATTTCAAATTGTTCTAAAAATTTTAGTTTTTTAATTTAAAAATGTTTTAAAAACTGATGTTCACAAATGTTAATAATAATAAACTGCGTTATTAAAAAAAACAACAAGCAATTTTTATTTTGCATTTCTTTCCCCTAACCATACCAAAATTGTACTGAACCATGAATTAAAAAAAGGAGGTATGTACCAAACCATGAATTTTGTGTATAGTTACACCCCTTAAATCTATATACCTAATATCAAAAATCTATTTAGGTACTAGATAACAATGGTGCTCACACAAAATATTGAACACAATTTCATGGAACAAATATTAGAATTTAGGTTGTAAATGTCGGTCAGTGTTTCTGATAGTGTTTAGGCCAGCAGAGAAGGCTTTGCTGGCCCTGACCACCTGACACTGATTTATATATAAAGTGCTGTCAAAATTAAAAAGGCACAAATTTTATTAACATTAACATTTCTGTTTGACTATTTTTATAAAAAAAAATGTAAATAAGTAAATATTAAAGAGGCAAAATTAAAACCTAAAATGCAACACACATTTATGCATGAGTTTTTGTTGCTCAGATATAAAAAAGAAAGCCTGTGTGTAACAGCAAAAGTTCAGTTTGGTGTCCTGATGATGCACACCGTAATTACTGTACTTTAAAACATTAACAAAAACATTTTGCCTTTATGCTCTATGTTGAGTATGGTTTCACTAATAATAAACATACATTTGCATTAAGCATCCATATTTGTCTATGCCCATGTTGATAAGAGTATTAAAAGTTGAAAAGTATTAATTTAAAGTACATTTAGAACAGATAAAGATTTGTTATTAAGTTGCGATTAATCATGAGTCAACTCTGTCTCTATATGTCAATGTCTCTATGTTGCATATGTATTTTGATGCTCTGTTTTCGTTTTCTGTTCTATTTTTGCTTTGTTAATAAAGTGACTATCAGTGTTTCAGACTATGGCACAATAAAAACAGCTGTTTTTAACAGCTTATTACTTTCTTCACAAAAATAAAGGCCTATGTACTCTTACATGTCACATCCAAAGATCCATGGCAGTAATTATTCATGATCAATGTAATTGATTACCGTAATTTCCGGACTATTATGCATACCCATATATAAGCTGCACCCACTAAATTTAACAAAGATTTTTATTTTGAACACAATGTCTACATTGAAACTAATGAACTTTACACAGGCTTTAACAAAAGACAGCGTCTGTTACACGGCTTGTATCTAAACAGTAGCCTACCGAAAAAAGTCATTGTTCACTGTCCTACTCCTTTCTTTCACAACAATTTCTCTCGGGAGTTTTTCTTTTGGCATCGTCGTGCTTTTAACAATCACCATCGGTGAAGCTTTTCTCCCGATGAACACAGGTGAAGTGTGTTTTTTCATGCCTGGTTGTTTTCAGCATGATGAATGATTCTCCTTTCCTGTTGCCAGTGTGAGTGAGCGGCAGGTCAAACGTCATAGGAACCTCATCTATATTTATGATGTGGTGCGGCCCGATTCAGTGGGAGCGTACCCGATTTAATATAAAGAGTTTTATTGGTTCACCTTAACCCGTTCGGCAATTTCATTGGTCTAATGTTATGTCGCTCAGTTTTTTTGGCTTGAAGCTTGTGAAACCAGGAAAAATCCATAAATTAGCCGCTTCGTTGTTTAAGCCGCGGGGTTCAAAGCGTGAGAAAAAAGTAGCGGCTTATAGTCCGGAAAATACAGTATGTTAACTAATCATTACAGCCCTTCATTTATAGCCAGCAGGGTTTCTGGAACTTCATGAGTCAACAAATATTTGTATAAAAAATGTTTTGTAATTGTACTATGCTACTACGTATTATCAGACTGCATTGCGAAGCACGATGAGCACCCGTGGGCCAATGTAATGTAAAATGTTTCAGTATGTTTCAGAGTTATTGGCCTACAAAATGACATAAAATGTAATTACTGGGAAATTGCAGCTTCTATTAAAAAAATTGTTTGATGGCATTAACTTTATAGCTAAGAAGCTACAATTGGCAATTAATTAGGGTTTTTTATTATTCATATAAAATTATACAGTATATAATTATACAGTGACCTTCACCACTACTAAATACTATGTATATTGATATATTGATCATTAAAAATAATACATGTGGCAAGTATTATTTTTAATGATCAATATAATGATCAAGCTGTATATATTTCTAGTAACACTACTAACAGAAAATTACTAAACATATTCCGATCTACTAGTTACGACCGAGCTACCTACCTCTCTTGTTTCCTCTGATTCCATGCTCCTGGCTATGCTTTGAAGCAAGCACTCAGTTAAGTTTACCATTTGCTACAGTCTCATCTCAAGCTCCCTTGTGTTTGCATGTTTAGACCAATAAAAGACAATCTGTTTTACTTCCGGTTTCTGACGCCTGGTCTATCCGTGACAGAAGCTCGAACCCCAAAATCCTACCTTGATGGATCCCCAACCAGCTCCAATCACAGATCCATTTAAGGTACTCTTCACAGTCTCTTCGTAGTCAGTCTCTACATCGAAATGCAACCTGCCAGATTCCCCACTTAATGCTCCAAGGTTGCTTTCCTCATCTCGCTACTAACCAGGAAGGCTCTGTCATGGGCGAGCATGATGTGGAACGCCAATCGGGACATCATCAGCGCATACTCCAGTTTCACCAGGCACTGCACTGAGGTGTTTGATGTTGCAATGGCCGACTACCACTACAGCCTCCACCGCTCAGGGGAGGCCCCGGACTGGACTGCATACATCAGGGGGGCACCAGAGTACCTTATGCTCAGGCTATCCTGATTTTCGCCAGGAGCCCAAGTTCCAGTTTGACTGTCCCTGCAGCCTACCAAATCCCTATTCTCCAAGTCCCACTGGGGGCATCGCCCAGCCGTTGTTCCTCGCTGGTCCGCCGAGGGCGCCGCTCTGCCTCAGGTTCTCGCCGAGGGCACCGATCTACCTCAGAGTCCCAAGTCTCAGAGTTTATACAGTCTACAAAAAAAAAAAAAAAAAACATGGTGATGTTCTTTAATAAATAATCCATTACTTGTTTAAGGATTAATTCATTCCATGTGCTTTTCCATTATAGGTTAAGATGCCTTTGGAAAGTTTTTTTTTTTTTTTTGCAAATAAGCCCTTTGTATGGGTCTACATATAAATGCTTTGGCACAGTTTTTATTTAAATCACTACACTAGGCTAAAGAGTGCAACATAAAGTGCAATGGACATAATCTATTTCCAGGAATCAGCTGAAAGACACTGGGCTTTTGGAGGGGTCTAAGCATGAAGTCATTTGCCCCTCACCAGTGCGAGTATGCACTCAGGGATAGTCCTTGACCTGATAGCCCAGTCCTCGGGGAGTTTAAAACAATGGTTTTTATACGAAGCAATCAAATATTAGCTTATTGTTGAGTACTCTCTTATTTTGTTGAGTCTCTGATACCTACCTTGTTTCTTCTTTGTGGCATCTGCGAGGATAAATGATGTGTCATAGTTGGTCCTACAGCCATATTTATCTTGGTGTGGTAGCTGATACAGAGGGACATGGAATTTCAGAAAATAATAGATTGCAAAGACAGGCTTTAATACCAAGGGTATATGTGCAGCATTCAGAAAAGAGGTATAGTAGATGCCTGACCTGGAGTTTATTGATCATTTGACCTTCAGCCAGACAATGTCAAAAGAGACTGGAGAGTACAGCCAGCAGAATAAATCTCAGAAGCAATTTCACAAAAATGCTCACTGCAAAAGGCATAGGCATGACATATATTTTGACATTACTACAATGTCTGTATTTAGTTGAATATGCAAAGAATAAAAAAAAAAAACAGATGGTTGGAGTGTTGTTGGAGTGGTAGCTCCTGTGGTTAAGGTGCTAGGTTACTGATTGGAAGGTCTGGGGTTTAAGCTCCGGTATCACCAAGCTGCCACTCTTGGGCCCTTGAGCAAGGCCCTTAACCCTCTGTGCTCCAGGGGTGCTGTATAATGATTGACCTGGCGCTCTGACCCCAGCTTCTGAGCAAGCGAAGAACAAATTTCACTGTGCTGTAATGTATATGTGACAAATAAAGGCTATTCTATTAAACCCTTCCTTTACTATATAGTAATGGAAGTTAGTGAATAATTATTAACCCATAATAAATGCTTTAAAGCAAATTACTGAATAATAGGATGAAGGATTAAGTGGAAAAGCTAATATAAATGCTATTCTTTCAGCATTTAAACATATATTGCAGTTTACACACATTTCTTAGTCGTCTATGGGCTTCTCTGTTCAAGTGCACCTAAGGTATTAAGGTGCTGCTAGATAACTTTCCAGTTAATTGCCAGATGATTGTTCTGGTAATGGTATGAGCGGTTTTCAGGGTGTTGGTAGGTAGTTGCAATGTTGTTCAAAGTGTTAATGAGATTGGGAGAGAAGGAGCCCTAGATACACCTATGCTAAATGGTTGCACTGAAATGTCAGGCGAACATGTTCAGTGTCACGCTCGGATCAGGAGTCAGAGACCAGAATGCAGTCAACAGGCTTTATTTGCATTAGTACACAAAACAGGAGCTTAGGTAGAAGCACAGACTGGCAAACCTGTATAATCCGGAACATGGGTAGTCCAGGGATGGTCTCTAGAGTGAACTGTAGATCAGACAGTAAGTGAGTGAGAACAGGGGCATTATAAATGGGAGAGTAGATTGGAGACAGGTAAAGGTGATTAGTAGAAAGGCGAGGCACTGCGAGTGTGCTAAGTGCAGGGGGGAGGCATGGCTTGTGGTTCCCTGGCATTACCCCCTCCTCCAGGGGCGGCTCTTGACGCGTGGCCCCGGTATACTGGCGTGAAACTCCTCTAGGAGTGCTGGGTCTAACACGTCCCATCTGGTGACCCAAGAGCGCTCCTCTTGTCTGTATCCCTCCTAGTCCACAAGGAATTCCAGGGTGGTACCTCTAGATCGCGAGTTCAGAATCTCCTGGATGGAGTACACCGACGGCTGGTCCATCATCTCCGGGGAGGAGGATCTATGGTGACCACGTCATTGATCATCGGAAATGGCCTGATGAAACGGCGACTGAGTTTCTTACAGGGTAGCCAAGGCGCAGATCTTGGGTGGACAATCAGACCTGATCACCCAGTTGGTAAGGCAACTCTGCAACCTCTGGGTGGTTCTGAGGGCACGTTGGAGCTGTGTGTGTGCTGACTCCCACACACGCACGCTTTCCTGGAACTAGTAATCCATGGCTGTAACATTGGATGGCTCGTCCATCCAGGGAAACAACATTGGATGAAAGCTTAACATGCACTGGAATTTCCCCTTAGACATCAACTCAGCCATTAGGTTTGCACAAGCCAGTGCACCCTTAGTGACGGTCCTAAGCGCGAATAAATGAGGAGGGTTGCATTAGGAACATGTGCCAAACATGTGCCAAATCAAATATACGGTTCACAAATCAGAATTTCATACCGGATCGGTTGAGGCCCGGGTTACCAATGACTGCCACAGATATTGTTTTCCAACAGGGTACCGGTGGAAATTGGGATACTGGTGGCCAAAGCAGGAGGAGGAGAGGAGGAAGACATCTACAGATACAGCAGGTAAAGGAGAAGTGTAGGAGAGTGGAGGTTAGGGTTGGTTCTTTAAATGTTGGTACCATGACTGGTAAAGGGAGAGAGGTAGCTGATATGATGGAGAGGAGAAAGGTAGATATGTTTTGTGTTCAGGAGACCAAGAGGAAAGGAAGTAATGCCAGGAACATTAGAGGTGGCTTTAACATAGGAGTGATCCTAAGGAAAGAGTTTAGTAAGAGTGTAGATGGAGGTGAAGAAAGTGTCTGATAGGGTGTTGAACGTGAAGCTGGAAGTTGAGGTGGTGATGATAAAGGTCATCAGTGTCTATGCTCTACATGTGGGTTGGGAGATGGAGGAGAAGGAAAAATTCTGAAGTGAGTTAGATGAAGTGGTCCATGTTGGTGAAGGGAACGGTGATGAGGAGTTGATGGGCAGGGGTAGTCTTAGAGAGAGGAATGTGGAAGGGCAGATGGTGGTAGATTTTGCTAAAAGGATGGAAAAAGCAGTGGAAAATAATTATTTTAAGAAGAAGGAGCAGCATAGGGTGGACAGGTGGACTATAGACTATGTAGGAGTTGCAACATGAAGGAGATTGGAGATTGTAAGGTGTTGGCAAGGGACAGTGTTGGCAGTGTAGTTAGACAGCATCAAATAGTGGTCTGTAGGATGGCTTTAAAGTTAAAGAAGAAGTCTGGAAATAGAAAGGAAGACAAAGAGACATGGTGGTCGAATGAGGGGAAGTGCAGGAGAGCATAAGGAGAAAGAGGTTGGCAAAAAAAAAAATTGTGATCTGCGGAGAGATAAGAAAAGTAGGCAGGAGTACAAGTAGTTGCGGCAGCAGGTAAAGATGGCCACTCAGAGGGACTGAGCTGGGAAGGATGTATTACAAGTTAGAGCAATAAAGGATGGAGATGGAAATGTGTTGACTAGTGAGGAGAGTGTGTTGAGAAGATGGAGGGAGTATTTTGAGCAGCTGATGAATGAGGAAAATGAGATAGAGAAGGTTGGATGATGTGAAGATGGTGAAGCAGGATGTGGATAGGATTAGTAAGGAGGAAGTGAGAGCAGCTATTAAGAGGATGAAGAGTGGAAAGTCGGTTGGACCAGATGACATACCAGTAGAAGCATGGAGCAAGCCAGGCTGAGAGAAGAGATGACCATCGGTGTAGGATGGCTTTAAAGGTGAAGAGGAAGAGGAGGAGAGTGTGAAATGAAAAAAGAATAAGAGGGTGGAAACTGAAGAAGGAAGGCTGTAGTGTAAGGTTTAGGAAAAAGGTCAGACAAGGGCTAGGTGGTGGTGAAGAGGTGCTGGATGATTGTGCAACTACTACAGAAGTGATAAGGAGACAGCTAGGAAGGTACCCGAAGAGGTGGGCAAAACAGAATTGGATGACCATTGGTAAGCAACAGTATGGTTTCATGCCGAGAAAAAGCACTACAGACGCATTATTTGCTTTAAGATTGTTGATTGAGAAGTATAGAGAAGGGCAAAAGGAGTCGCATTGTGTGTTCGTGGATTTAGAGAATGCGTATGACAGGATACAAAAGAGGAATTGTGGTATTGTACAGTGTACAGTGTGGCTGGGAATGACATACTGGTTCAAGATGGAGGTGGGATTGCATCAAGGATCGGCTCTAAGCCCTTTCCTGTTTGCAGTGGTGATGGACAAGGTCAGACAGGAGTCTCTGTGGACTAGAATGCTTGCAGATGCTATTGTGATTTGTGGTGAGAGTAGGGAGCCGGTTAAGAAGTGCCTGGAGAGGTGGAGGTATACGCTGGAGAGAAGGGAAATAAAAGTCAGTAGAAGTAAAACAGAGTACATGTGTGTGAATAAGAGGGAGGGCAGTGGAGTGGTGTGGTTGCAGAGAGAAGAGGTGGAGAAGGTGAAGGAGTTTAGGTTCCTCGGGTCAGCAGTGCAAACTAAAGGAGAGTGTGTTAGAGAAGTGAAGGAAAAAGTGGGTGGAGAAGAGTGGAAGAAGAAGAGTGGTAGGAGTGATTTGTGATAGAAGGGTATTTGCAAGGGTGAAAGGGAAAGTTTATAGGACTGTGGTGAGACCTGATATGTTGTATGTTTTAGAGACAGTGGCATTGACCTACAGACAGGAGGTGGATCTGGAGGTAGCAGAGCTGAAGATGTTGAGGTTTTCATTGGGAGTACCGAGGATGGACAGGATTAGAAACGAGTTTATTAGAGAGACAGAGCATTTAGAACATTTTGGGGACAAAGTAAGAGAGGCCCGATTGAGATGGTCTGAACATGTGCAATGGATATCGGTAGGAGAATGCTGAGGATGGAGCCACCAGGAAGGCCAAAGGGGGGGATTATGGATGTGTTGAAGGAAGAAATGCAGGTAGTTGGTGTGAAAGAGGCAGATGTAGAGAACAGAGAACAGTTGTATGGAGACGGATGACCCGCTGTGGTTACCCCTAATAGGAACAGCCAAAAGAAGAAGAAGAAGTCTGTCATCAGCATTTCCCCTGCTAAAAATACTTAATCAGAAAAGATTTGGACCGAGATCCCCCTAATAGCCTAATAGCATCAAAATGCATTAAGTTTCCAGTTTGGTGTGGACACTTTAATAGCACTTCTTACTTAGTTTTTCTGGTATATTCTTGTCAAACCAGAACAAAATAATGTATAATATGCTGTTTTAGAGGGTTATTATTTTATGAGCCTCTAGGAAATACTGTCTGACAGTGAATGGCAGATCATACAGAGAAGTTGATGGGCAAAGAAACAGCCATGCCCTACTATCTGAGAAGAATACATAGTGTGAAATTCAAAGGGTCAGTTTGTCACCGTCTCTCTAATGTGTAGACACACACAAACAAACACACAAACAGAGTATACACAATATGAATCCATTTGGAGAACCTGTTTTGTTAAGGCACAAACTGTCCAGAACCTGTAAAGCTAAACACAAATTTGGTGTGTAAAGTCTAATTGAAAGGACTTATGAAAAACCAGTGTGATTTGTGGTAAAGCACATTTAAATAACTGCCACTTGTGTTGAAGTGTTAGCAAGAAGGAGGGACATTAGCCATGACCAAACAAACAAATAATTAGCGCACATATACAAACAGACAATAGCACTTCAGGGACAACCATGATAGATCAGTTTTTATTATCCAATCATTTTCTTTTCTGCATTTCCACACCATGGACACTGCATTTCCTGCATAATTAAATAATAAATAGCTAATTCAGTATCTATACAATATATTGTATAGATTACATTTGCTTGTTTCTTTGTTCCATTCTCATTTTCAACTGCAACTGGTAATGGGTAAATAGCAGTCAATTAAGCAGGCCTCTGAAATATTGTATACACACACACACACACACACACACACACACACACACACACACACACATAGAGAGAGAGAGAGAGAGAGAGAGAGAGAGAGAGAGTTCTGTCTCTGGCCAGCTTTAGCATTAAGACCACATCATTATTCAATGGCCATGAAGGGCATTAGTGACTTGTGTGCTCTGTTATCTGGCCTCCTTTCAGTCCTGCTATGTAGCTCGAGAAAAAGTCTGAAAAGAACCTATCTGACATTTATCTGACAGACCTTCCAAGCTGGAACTATTTGCTTTTTTCCTCCTTCACAACACTCTTTTATCTTCTTTACCGCTACACCCATTGACATTAACAAAACCCACCCTATTCCACTTGTGCAGGTTAGCCTCCCAACAGTTCAGTTTGCTGCATAGAACTGAAAGCAATCTGATTAATACAGTAAGCAAAGCCCTGTCAGGGTCCTCACTCTAAAGCCTCTTTCTTTCTCTTCATGGATCCCTAATATTTCTAAAGTCTCCATAAGTAGGAGAAAAATAATCTCTAGACAACTGTCAGAGGGATGCCAGGGATGTGGGGTTTTACTCTAATACTCGTCAGCTTTGAAGTTATACTACTTAGGGAAAGAAGACTAGATGCTAAAACAAAGTAATAAACAACACACACTGAATGGTTTGTAGCAAAATCTTTATGATGGATTTAACAAAAATAAAAAAGGTTTACAGTATTTCACAAAAGTGAGTACAGCCCTCACATTTCACCAACCATTTTAGGATATCTTCTCAAGGGGAATACAATAGAAATGATACTTGGATATATTATACAGTAGTCAATGTGCACCTTTTATAGCAGTATAGCTTGGCAAGCTTGGCACACCCATGTTTGATCAGTTTCTCCTATGCTTCTATAAAAAACCTCTCAAGATCCATCAGGTTGGATGGGGAGCATCAGTGACTAGCCATTTTCAGATCTCTCCAGAGATGTTCAATCTGGTGCAAGTCTGGGCTCTGGCTGGGCCACTCAAGAACAATCAGAGAGTCATCCTGTAGCCACTTGCTTATCATCTTGGCTGTGTGCTTGCGGTCGTTGTTCTGATGGAATATGAAATGTGTCCTCAGTCTGTGAGGTCCAGAGTACTCTGGAGCAGGTTTTCATCAAGGATGTCTCTGTATATTGCTGCATTAATCTTTCCCTCAATCCTGACTAGTTTCCCAGTTGCTGCCAATATTCCGACAGCACGATGCTGCCACACCATGCTTCCCTGTATGGATGGTATTGGCTAAGTGATGAGCGGTGCCTGGTTTTCTCCAAACATGGAGTTCATGGAGTCTCCAGAAGTGGCATTCAAAGAGTTCAATCTTTGTTTCTCATGGTCTGTGAGTTCTTCAGGTGTCTTCTGGCGAACTGCAGGTAGGCTGTCATGTGCCCTTTACTGAGGAGTGGCTTCCGTTTGGCCACTCTAAAAAACAGTCCTGATTGGTAGAGTGCTGCAGAGATGGTTGTTCTTCTGGAAGGTTCTCCTCTCTCCACAGAAAATTGCTGGAGCTCTTTCAGTGACCAACGGGTTCTTGGTCACCTCCCTGCCTAAGGCCCTACTCCCCCGATCGCTCAGTTTGGCTGGGTGGCCCGCTCTAGGAAGAGTCCTGGTGGTTTCATATTTCTTCCATTGATGATGATGGAGGCACTGTGCTCATTGGGACCTTTAATGCAGAAAGAAATATTTCTGTACCCTTCCCCTACAGGTCTACAGACAATTACTTGGACTTCATGGCTTGGTTTGTGCTCCAACATGCACTGTTAACTGTGAGAACTTATATAGACAGGTGTGTGCCTTTTCAAATCATGTCTAGTCAACTGAATTTACCACAGGTGGACCACAAGTTGTAGAAAGATCTCAAATATGACCAGTGGAAACAGGATGCACCGGAGTTTAATTTTGAGTGTCATGGCAAAGTCTGTGAATACTTATATACAAATCAAATCAAAATCAAATAAAATTTTATTTGTCACATACACATACATACAGAGTACGACATGCTTTGTAATGCTTTATACCAGTGGTCCCCAACCCCCGGGCTGTGGACTGGCACCGGTCTGTGGGTCAATTTGTACCGGGCCGCATAGAAAGAACACATAACTAACATTATTTCCGTTTTATTTATTATCCGATTCTGAACGATGTTTTATTTTGGAAAATTACCGGATTTTCTCAGCCATTTTCTCAGCCACATCTGTCTGTGACTCACTCGGTCACATGTCTTACCTACATCCGCTACCTTCTACGGCCGGTAACACATAATACATTACCGCTAAATTTAAACCCCCAAGCTAGCAAAACTAACTAAAAACAACACAATGGATTTATGTTTATTATTATGTTTAGAAAATACCAGTTTTTATGCCGGTCGTATTATTTTATTTTGTTGTATTTATCCGCCACACCTTAAAGGCCGGTCCGTGAAAATATTGTCTGATATTAAACCGGTCCGTGAAAATATTGTCCAATATTAAACCGTCCGTGGTGCAAAAAAGGTTGGGGACCACTGCTTTATACGACTTTCCGGCATGAGGGAATAGAATGGGGAGAAAAATAAAACGAAGAAAAAGAAGGCAAATAAATAAAGAGTATAAATGTGTATACATGTGATATTTTTTGTTTTATTAGTTTTAATACATTTGCTAAAATTTTAAACACTTCTTTTACGTTGTCATTATGGAGAATAGTTTGTAGAATTTTGAGAAAAATATTTAATTTAATCCAATTTATAATAAAGCTGTTATATAACAAAATGTGGAAAAAGTGAAGCGCTGTGAATACTTTCCGGATGCACTGTAAATTTTATTTCCTATAACTTTATTCTAAACCACAGTGGGGGATACCCAGGATGGTTTTAATGCAGGAAAGTAAGGCCTTCAGTTTCACACAGGTTACAGGTAAAAACAGGCTTTCATTCACCTTATACCTAATTCACTCTGCAAACATTTAGAACATACTTTAATTCCACATGTAAGGAG
Source organism: Silurus meridionalis (assembly GCF_014805685.1). NCBI lineage: Eukaryota > Metazoa > Chordata > Actinopteri > Siluriformes > Siluridae > Silurus > Silurus meridionalis. Next base: position 12,354,396 of record NC_060884.1, on the reverse strand, counting down.
TAAGGAAAACACATTGTAGCACAAATATAGGCAGATGCATAAATATTATATTTATATATATTTATTTTTGTTGTTATTTTGATTTGTTTTGTTTTTCAGAGATATAATAGTGTTGTATTAGACCATTACTTTTTCAAGTTTACTGAGCAATAAAATTTAAACTCGAATAATTAAAAGCACATTATATTGCATGATTAAGACACAAGTACACATACACACATACGCGCACACACACACACACACACACACACACACACACACACACACACACACACACACACACACACACAGGAACAGATGTTCAGTTGTTTGGGTTGGTGAATATTTAGTTCAGGCTTATGATGTCCAAATATAAGCCATTGAAATCTAAACCCTTCATTGTCCTACAGCGATAACAGTTAGAGTACTGAATAGCAGACTGGTGCAGCTTCTATGTCTCACGTTTTCAATGTGATAGCATGAAAGCACTCTGAGAAACAAATGTAAAATAAATAAATAAATAAATAAAACCATAAAACAACCCTGGTGACCCGTACTTGAAAATGCACTGACAGGTGCACAGTGTGCATTTCTTAGCTATTTTAGCCTCTGTGATAAAAGCAGAGTGGCTTTTTGCTGTTGCGAGGCAACCCGCATGCTGTTGCTACACAGATGCAGGATGCACCTGTGGTCTTTGCTGAGTGCTGCTCTTTCATTGGTTCAGATTTGTCATTAAAGGGAATTCTTGGCCAATCAGACATGTAGTGTGATGCCAACAACAGCTTGTGCTGAGCTATCCAAAAGGAAGGAAGGAAGGAAGGAAGGAAGGAAGGAAGGAAGGAAGGAAGGAAGGAAGGAAAGAAGGAAGGAAAGAATAATGTCCCTTAATGCACATCTATTTCACATCATGTGTAAAGTGTTGATCTAATAATTGGCTAAAAGAACTTTAGATTTAATCTGTGTGACAGCATACATATTTAATTTAAACATAAAAGCTTTTTTGAGATTCCAAATATGTAACTTGTAACAGAAAAAAAAGGTTTTTTACCTCAGTATTTTCCATTTAAGTTCATTATATTTCTTCTAATGCTTTTTGCTACATTTCCTTATGAAAGAAGAATGAGGGAGATCATTTTCTGTGAGCCAGAAAATGATCAGGAAGCTCAGCTTGAGCAGAATATGCAAGTGGATTAAATGCCTACATTTGCTATATTTGTCACATAATGTACATGTAATGCAGTTTGACAGCAGAAGCTTTAGAAACATTGAAATTATTTGGGTGTGTATGTGATTCTTGCTGTGTGTATGTGAAAACATACAGAGGAAAGAATATCTTGGAAAAAACACTCTAGCAAAAGTTTGTGGTCACCTAACTATTAGGGTCTAGAATGCTTTTGTATTCTATAGAATTAAGGTTCCCCTTCACTAGAACTAAAAAGCCCAAAAAATGTTCAGCATGACAATTCGGCTTGAGCAAAAAGACATTAAGACACAGTTTGCCAGGTTGGACTGAAATAGCTTAAGTGCATAAAATCCCTGATCTCAGCCTCAGTGAACACCTTTAGTAGGAACTGGTGGAAAGTCTTCCCAAAGGGGTGAAGGTTGTTATAGCAGCACAATTGGGCTTAATCTGGAATGAGATATTCAAGAAGCATATAGGTTGTAGGTTTGATTGTCAGATGTCCACAAACATTTGGACATACAGTAGGGTGTACCCTTATCTTTAAGACACCTGGAAAACTTTCCGAGGTGCCACACAGTCATCCAAAAAGTATGAGTATGCAGTAAGCAATAAGACAGTAAGTAAAAACTGAAATTTCTGTAATTTTTTCCAGTAATTGCTTACCAGTGGCAGTAAATAAACATGTTTTTGTGTGAAAGAGAAACTATATATGAAAGTGTGACTAAGAGTCAGAAGACTGTGTTGTCTCTAAGGCTGCTTTATACTCTCCTTTTTGATGATGCAATAAAATGAATAGACTTTTTGACTCAGAACAGTCTACCACTGTGCTTTTCCTTTTTTTTAAGATGGATTTTCACAACAGACTGTCTATATATGTACATACAGTACAGACCAAAAGTTTGGACACACCTTCTCATTCAAAGAGTGTGCAAAGCAGTAATCAAAGCAAAAGGTGGCTACTTTGAAGAACCTATTATATGACATTTTTCAGTTGTTTCACACTTTTTTGTTATGTATATAATTCCATATATAATGTGTTACTTCCACGTGTTAATTCATAGTTTTGATGCCTTCAGTGTGAATCTACAATTTTCATAGTCATGAAAATAAAGAAAGCTCTTTGAATGAGGTGTGTCCAAACTTTAGGTCTGTACTGTATATGTATATAAACCTCTCAATCAACTCTACAAATAGACACTAAATACAAAACATAAAAAAAAGCTAAAACAACATAAAACCTTTTTTATCCAGTCTTTATCCTGTGTCCTGTGAACAGTGGACACAGGGCTGTTTTTCTAATCCCAGTCACATGCTAAATATTCTGTAGTAGAGATATGAAATGACAGATTGTATCTAAAATGATGATCTAGTGGTTATTTCTTTTTATATCTTTTTAGGGTTGCTAGATTTGCCAGTAGCATATACTGTAATATAATGCAGACAATATAAAGCAGTATACTATATGTGTGTGTGTTCATTTGTTTTATTTCAAGACGTTTTGTTAGGTTTTTGTTTTTAATACGGACTTCTGTGAAGAACTAATATCTTACGCATCTCATTTTAAGCATTAAGTGCATATTACAACATATAAGTGGAGGAAAGAGAGAGAGCGAGAGATAGACAGACAGACAGACAGACAGACAGACAGACAGACAGACAGACAGACAGACAGGGTTGACAGTGTTGAACAATGTCATGTGAAAGCAGCCTTCCGAAAAAAAAATCATCATCTGATATAAACAGTGGATTAACTAATATATTCGAATTATTCATTGTAGCATGCTGTTTGTGGCATGCTGGGAAAGTAATTAATGCTTTTTATGCCTGCTTATTATCTGGGCTGAGGGTGATTACGATAACAAGTGCGAGACTTTGTGGCTGAGGGATCATGCCTGCAGTGTCTGTCTCATCTGTGTCTTCTGTGTGAATTAATCTGCATTAAACTTTAAGAGCATGTGATTAACAATCATATAATATCCACACCGGCCACTTCCACTCACTTCCCACTAATATCTGAGCAAAAAAACACAGGGAAGGGCAAGCTCAGTGACAAAGACACTGGGTTTCTACTTGAAAAGTTGTGATCTTAAATTCCATCACCACTAAGCAGCCACTGCCTTTAGCCCTCAACTGCTCAGGTGTATATAAAAACGGGATAACTGTATGTTGCTCTGGATACGGTTGCTTGCAAAATGCTATAAATGAAAAGCTGCCCTTGACAGCTTTGAGGACATTTACAGAGAGAGCCTAATAATGGCAACCTTACACTCACTACAAAGCTCTTGCTTTATTCTCAAACCTCAGACAAATACAATATAAATTACCATCTAAATTAACACAGAATCAAATAAAGTGTAGGAAGCCCCTCTGACGGACTCACTGTCAGAACCAAAACCTTTTCAACCAAGTTTATAACCACTATTATAAGACTGCGTGCCTTAATGCGCTTCCATTTTCCCATCATTTAATTAATGTATTCCAATGTTGTCCTCCTCGTGCTTTACTATAATAGTATATAGTACTCTTGGGCCCTCTAGAGTTTTTTTGATGCAATTACACTCGCATGCCTAATCACACTTTACGCATACAATAGGTCCAGAGTGATGAGCTGAAGAGAATCATGGAACAGGTATTAAATATAGCTGCTTATAACAAAACCTCTGCAGTAAATAAATCATTTATTAGGGTTATTATAGGATTATTTGGATAGTTTAAATAAAATAGCTTTATTTGGGATCTTTTGTGTTAAACATTATCTTTTTGTTTTCAGGATTACAGTCCTCATGTAGAATCATTTTATCCCAGAGGTAAAGAAATTAAAATTTATATCAATTTATATGATAAAAATAGTTTTTTACAGATTGCATTTGCAAGATTTACTGTCCGGTCTCAAATCAAATCTTGAAGCATGTGAATTTGTAAAACAATAATGACTACTCATAATTATTAGTTGTACCTAGTATTAGTCTAATTCTACTGTACTTTAAATATAATACATCTCAGTTTTGGACCTGTGCCTATGGTGCATATAATCAGTGCTGTAATATTCCCAAAGGTGTTTAGTGAGTTGGAAGTCAGGACTCTGATTATTCCATACACCGTCTTTGGCAAACTAGTCTTGTACACTATAAAGTCTTGTACACTATACAAGACTTTGTAGCAACAGTTTGGTAATGAATCACATATGGATGTGATGGTCAGGTGGTCAGGTGTTTGCATTCTTTTGGCTAGTGTATTATTATACAGGATTTGTTTTAGGTTACAAAGTGAAAAAACTGTTGTAGAGAGCTTTTTGGCTTTACTAACAATTTGTATATTTATAACTAGAGGCATAACACTTGAAATATGATGTACAAGTTCTTCAAATGAATGTCCAAATAAAAATTCAATTCTAATTCTAAAATAAATATTAGATTAATCAGTAAATACTCATTTCTATTGTATTTGCAAAAGTTTTTTTTAACATTTGATTTTTTTTTCAATGTTTTAATAACATGCTTAAATCCATCACTACAAATGTATTATTGTTTAAAATGACTATGTGATGACACAATTTAAATAGTTATAATAGGCTTGATAATTTATTTGTAAAACTATATTCTTTTTTTGTAACTATATACTGATCAAATTATACTTAGTCAATTTTAGTAGGGTATAAACTTGATTTCATTTACAAGTTAAACTATATATAGTAATAGATCATGAATCATAATTCACATATAGAACTCACTGTGGAAATCACAGTTGATTGCTTTAGGGCTTTAGCTGCTTTCTCTTAACTTTTTTTAAACTGCAGCAAAGACATGTTTTCAAAAGTGGTTATGTTATTCATCAATCTTTGCAGAGTTTCAACATATAAAATGATTGAAGTTGCCTTTTTTTTTTGTTGCTTGTCATAGGTACATTACAGCACAATGAATTGCATATCCCATTGATAGGGTGTGCTAGGATGATAGGAAGCTGGGGTCATTGTGCAGGGTCAGCTATGATACAGCACCCCTGGAGTATAGAGGGTCTTGTTTAAGGGCTGAGAGTGGCAGCTTGGCCATACTGGAGTTTGAACCCCCGATCTTCTACACAGTAACCTTAACCATTGCGCTACCACTTCCCTTAATATCTTTCTGCAGTATCACTATATATATATATATATATATATATATATATATATATATATATATATATATATATATATATATATAGTGATACTGCAGAAAGATATATATATATATATATATATATATATATATATATATATATATATATATATATATATATATATATATATATATATATATATATATATATATATATATATATATATATATATATATATATATATATATATATATATTATATTATATATATATATATATATATATATATATATATATAATTCATTTTGATTAAACTGTTTTTGGCGGACAGCCTAGCCTGCAGAAAAATCTAGACACTCTCTGTCTATGATAGCAAGGTTTTTCATCATCTGGGTGTTTATGCAAAATTCAATTACACTGCTGTAAAAGGACAAAATATTAATGCTAATTGGACAATAGGCTTTTAACATGTCATTTTCAGCCATGCCTGGAAGCCGTGTGTCTCTGGGAGTGAATAGATTGTGGACAGGTGTGCTTTGAATAGAATTAATTCTCAATGTTTATTGGACATTATTCCTCCCATAGGACTTTGTAACCAACTGTCAGTAATGAAGCAGTTATAAACAGGACTGGCATCTACAATAGTGGTGTAACATTTATATTGCTAATGAAATGTAAGCATAAAATGTGATCAATTTAAACATTTGCATTCCTTTCTGAAATGTGTTTTTTATAAGTCAAGTGTGGCATATGTCACCTACTTTTTCAACTTAGTTGCTTAGTTTCTGATATTTCAGCACAAAATATCCGAAACTGCCTAATTTTATAATAAAAACACTTCTGATGCTCATATTTATGAGGAGATGCTGAATAATAAAAAGAAAGTAGAACAAAGCCTAAGATTTTAATATTTAAATTAGGAAGTCGAAAAAGGCACAACACAATTCCATTGTGATTGAGCTGTTTCTATAGAATGCTAATGCATTCTATTAAACAAGCATTTAATTCAAGATTTCTAAAATTCAAGTTTGTTATCTTATTAACCCAGCCATTAAGGTTGCATAAGCCTTAGTGCCGGTCCCAAGCCCGGATAAATAGGGAGGGTTGCGTTAGGAAGGGCATCCAGCGTAAAAACATGTGCCAAATCAAATATGCGCATTATGAATAAGAAGTTTATCTTATGTACAGGAAATGATCTGTTACAATCCTCCCAACAATCTCTGACATAAAGGACATAAGGAAAACACAAGACATAAATTACAAAAGTTACAAAATTATTTCAGGACAAAAAGCAAGAAAAATGAAATAGGAAAATCCATAATCATAAATTATTTATCACTATGTTTTAATACCAATGTCTTCAATGCTCATAAGGCAAATACTGAAAACTTATTTTTTCTTCTTTTCTTTGAAAATGAACCAACTTACTTTATTAAAAAGTGTTTTGTTTTTTATCAAGACTTCAACACTGACCTTTCTTACATAGTATATTACTTGTTAAATTACATTAACTATGACACACGGATGTGCTAATAAAACTATTCACACAATGTCTGTTTATCCACTTAACAACAACAGACAATGGTAATTGCGTGTACACTCACATGGGCAGACAGTGTCATTATTTCCAAGATATTATGGGGAAATAGTTATGTAATATACTTATTACCTTTAGGTAAGTGGGGCTGATGAGGATAATAGCACAGGATACTAGGCAGGGTTTGAAAAATAAATCAGATGCCTCTAAAAAAGAACATTATATAATCAAAAGGACACAGTGTCCATAATTGGTTTGATGAAGAAAAAAAATATATATCTGGGTGGGAAATAAACTAATATGTATATTGACTATACATTTGACATATATTAAAATTTTAAACATTAGCATGGGAATTGGTTAATAAATGAAAATTAAAAATTTGATTAATATAATGATGCATTTACATACACAATAATGAAACCTTACATAAACATATACAGTATGAGCCTCAGTATTTCTTAGAGGGTGTCAAAACTTTTGTATATAAAACATTTTTTATATATATTTATTTTTATTTAAAAAGGTAAATAAATTGCTGCATACAAATATGAACAATTTAGAATTTAAGTAGTTAATTTTTTGTTTATTGTCTTATGCACAGGAGATAGTATGTTACACTATACACTGCAAATCCTCCCAGCAATTTTTACATAAATTCTAAAGACTTATTATATTTGGAATTCTGTACTGCACATTGTAAAAATATGTCAGTTCACTTTTTCTCTTTATGCTTCTTCACAACGTAACCAGAAAATCTGAACACTTCTACTGTATGCATGCTATCAGGTCTGTTCTGTTTCTGTCAATTAAGTCTATTTGTTTACATGACAGTATCCTTGACTGTCTGGATGGCAAGCTCCCTACTTTGTCTTGTGTCAAACATACTTCGAACACCTTTCTTATAAATCAGTGCCAATATCTACACAAGATATGTCACTGTAACATCTAAGGCTTATGTAAGCCTCATATATGTGCCGTACCATCAGGAAGGTTAAATCAAGATCCTTTCGTTCTTGACAGATTATCTAATCAAACATAGCACAGAAACTCAGTGAGTTATACAAACCTATTTTAATCAGTTACTTCACATTGTGTTCACATGAATTACCTGTAATCAGCTGCCCTCTGAAATAGCTTTAATGGAAGTCTCCTCAGAGCATGAAATTGAAGCAGTTAGCATTTCTACCTCTTTCAGACTCACTCACCTGAATGAAACACAAATTAGTGTCTAACACATTTGTGCAAATTACATTTGTAATCACATTCACCCTCATCACCCTCATCTCTATTTAAAAAATGTAAGACTTTTTTGTCTTATTGGAAAAAGAAATTAAGAAACACTGGTTTATTTCCAGCAAATGTAATTCTGGCGCTGTATCTTTTAACTGTCTTCACGCATCAGAGTCACTGGGTTCATTGTGGTGTCTGTGTGTGTGTGTGTGTGTGTGTGTGTGTGTGTGTGTGTGTGTGTGTGTGTGTGTGTGTGTGTGTGTGTGTGTGTGTATGTGTGTGTATATGGGAAGGGAGGTATTTAAAAATTAGACTATTAAATAAAAAACAATGGCCCTATGGTTTTCACATTAGTAAGCAAAATTGTTTTAATTCAAGGCACTTCAGTAGTTTTTGTATTCTGCTGTATTCTGCTTTCAGCATTATTTCTTCCCAACATGGTCCTTAAGGTTTGTGAGTTTGTAATGATTTGCACAACGTATTAGAAGGGACAGCATGTTTAGTTTTTCCTGAAATGCACTTAAATAAATATTAACATTACAGTTATGCTTAGTAAAGCTGTCCAAACTGAAAATATTACGATAAAAAACAATACTTATAAAAGTACCTAAGTACAGTAGGAATGTATAAATGCTTTTTTTACCAGTCACCACTGTATAAATTAGAAGAAAAATCTGTTTTACTATAAGTTTTCATCAGTTTTTATATTTTCAGAGAATAAAGTGGACGTAAATAATCAAATGTAATATATAACATATATCAGAATACAGATCAGATTGACACATGATTTCTCCAGTAAAATTTTGGTTTATGTCTTTTGCTGTCACCTATTATTATGGTATGTATTGTTAATAGGCATAGTGTCATATGTCTATAGTGTCATAAACAAGAACTCTTTGCAGGTAGATCTTGATTCTGATTTCAAACACTCAAGCTATAACTAAAAATTTAAAACAGCTCTACACAACTCAAAATTAAACATTTATACTTTTTAATTGTATAAAAATTTGTGCTCATGCATCCAAATCTTGAAAAACTGAAATAAATGATTGTTCTAAACATTCTTTTTTGTTTGTAATGTATTTTGCATACATTTCTACTGTACAACTGTGTCTTGTAACCTTTCTTGTTCTCAGACCTTGTATTGGTGATACTTTGTTTAACTTAAGCCCATCTGTGCTTTGCCGAGTAATTGATTTTTCACCCTGAAAAGAACTGGTTTTAAGCTAACAGCTTGGTCCATTGGCCTACTTACTCACTATACATTTATTCTCTAATCTAGGTCAATTTTGTGTTCTCAGTCCTTAAAAGAATTTGAGGCTAAGGTTGATTCACTATTCTTTATTTCACATAATCAGTGTGTGCTTTTGATGGGAAAAAAGCTGGAGCTTGTCACATATATATATATATATATATATATATATATATATATATATATATATATATATATATATATATTGTAATCTCTCCACACATTCTCCTATCTTTGAGCAATGCATTTTTTTCATTACCTGACCCCAAACCCGAATCTATTGTGTATTTCAGCAAATGAAATGGTTTTAAGACTTTAGGAAACAGCGAAATAAATAAATTATATAATAACACACCTATTCCAATGTTGCAAGAAGATTCTATTTTTAAAAGCATATCCAATTTACTACCATCGTCCATATCATAGTGCTTCATGTTAGGCTCCACATATGGGCACTAAATAAATGTTACAAACTTAGTTTTAAGTTAGTAACAAATGTTTACTTTATCATATTCATTTGAGAGCTCACAATTACAATTACTGTACACTTTCTAGATCTTTACTGTGTGTTGCTTAATGTATATACAAGAGACACATCTCTACTTGGATACTATATGGAAAAAAATATGTTATATAACATCAGCCAATCAGCCAATCATACCACAGCAGCACAAAGCAAAAGCAGGTTAAGAACTTCATGTGATATTCATATCAAACAGAATAAAGAAAAGGTGTGATCTCTTTGATTGTGCTATGGCTACAGATGGGCTGGCTTAATTATTTCATAAACTGATCTCTTGGGATTTGCACACACAGCCAACTCTAAGGTTTAAACAGTAAAGTTCAGAAAAACAAAATAAAAATTGTGTGACAGATGTGTAGGGGGAAAACTTTGATAAGAGAGGCCATAAAAATGGACAAATTAGTTGAAATCTCTCTACAACAGTGGGAGCTTTATAGTCTCTCAGCATGCACAACACATCAAACCCAGAGGTGGATTCAATTCAGTTCAATTTTATTTTTGTATGGCATTTTTTTTTTACAATGGACGTTGTCTCAAAGCAGCTTTACACAGATAAAGTGGTAATAAAGTTATGTAAAATAATGTGTAAGGTTATTGCATATAAGTTAGTTCCTTATAATTGTTTATCCTTGATGAGCAAGCCAGTGGTGACAGTGGTAAGGAACTTTGTGAGATGGTATGAGGAAGAAACCTTAAGAGAAACCAGACTCGAAAGGGAACCCATCCTCATATGGATGGCAACAAATGTCCATTGATTGCAGTCCCATTTTTGAGGTGGGTAGTAATAGGTGGGTAAATGCGGAACTATTCATCTAACCTATGGTCCTAAGGCATTTTACTAGACTGTTGATATTAATTACAGTCCAAATAAGTCCTCAACGTTTTTGGGGTGCTCAGTGGCATCATGAATCTTTAGGCTGTAGGTGTGAAACCATCCCCAGCTGCACAAAGTGGTCTCAATTGAGAAGGACTCCATCCAGATGTAGGAAGTCAGGATAAACCAGGAGATTCAAAGAGAAGAAAGGACTCTTGTCACTGCATGTTAATCATTGTTTAACTGTTTAAGGACACTATACAATGTGATCTAAGACCTAAGGAAGACAAATTGCTAGATTAAATAAATACGTATTCAGCCTCAACCTGAACACCGATACTTTGTTTGAGTCTCGAACACTAATTGGAAGGCTGTTCCATAACTACAAGGCTTTGTGAGAGAAAGTTCTGCCCCCTTCTGTAGTCTTCATTGTTGTTGGTACCAACAAATAACCTGCACCTTTAATGCAATACGAGATTTAGGTGGATGAGCTACAACAACAGAGGATGACATAAGGCTCAACTACTGACAGCCAAGAACAGAAATCTAAGGTTGTCATGGGCACAGGCTCATCAAAAAAATCACCTGCTATTTTTCAGTCTTCAGCTGTCTATTTCAATAAGTCTATGCTAATGATAACATAATAGATTCTTGTAATCCAATGTCACAAAGCACAATTTATATCCAGTTGGTTCCCTGAACACGTGCACTTCAAATGACTTAAAAAATCAGCACATCTGAATCCACTAACGTACAACTGGGATTTAATAGTGCAGGAGATTTGCAGCATTATTGTGCAGCTGGCATGTTTCTAACAGCGTTAAACTGATGGGTTCACCATTAGTGTCACATTTTGTGTCTGTAGGAGAAGGTGTTTGCCATAAATGGTAGAAATCCAACTATTTACAGTATTTCTCAGTTGCTTTGGAGCATTTCTCGAATCATCCTTAAGACTTGCAAATCAGTAAGTGCACTCTCAAAACAATGTGTACAAACAGCACAATACATTGGATTTCTTGCAAAAGCCTGTTTTGCTCTAAATCCTTAGTTGTTCTCTCAGAAGTAAGTATTTGTGTCAATGAACATATCATTGCCATTAGAAAAACAAGTCTCCTTATCATTGTTTACAAACAAGATAGTCAAAATGTTTATGAATTTTTTCAATATGACAATCTTTATTTTAGTATTTCCTGATGTAAACTATGTTTTGGATTACAAGTATTGAAAATGCACAAGGCTGAATGTCTTCTAAATGGCATCTATGAATTTCAACAGCACAAATTTACACATTACTGTATGTTGGATATTGACTGTAAGAGACCAGACAGGATTCACATTTTTTTTGTTCTTTACTAGTGGACTGACAAAAAAATACAATATAAAGTCATTGTGATAGAAAATAAAAGACAAAGATTAAAATTCAAAAAGGTAAACATAGGAAACACTTCTTAGGCAGAACTGTGCATGCCGCACTATACAGTGCGAACTGTCTATACATTTACATTTACATTTGCGCCATTTAGCAGACGCCCTTATCCAGAGCGACGTACAAAAGTGCTTTAAATCTCTAGTAATGAATAAATCTACACTGGTACGCCAGATTACAAACTTAATATAAATATAACCCTAGAATTTTACAAACTTGGAATGTGCAAATGTAAGTGTTTCAGGAAGAGGTAGGTCTTCAGTCGTCACTTGAAGATAGTCAGGGACTCCGCTGTACGGACATCTAGGGGAAGTTCATTCCACCACCTTGGTGTCAGAACAGAGAAGAGCCTTGAAGTGTACTTACCTCTCATTCTGAGAGAAGGTGGTACCAGTCGAGCAGTGCTGGAGGATCTTAGACAGCGTGGTGCAGTGCGAGATGTGATGAGGTCACTGAGGTAAGATGGTGCTGGTCCATTTTTGGCCTTGTAGGCAAGCATCAGTGTTTTGAATCTGATACGTGCAGCTACTGAAAGCCAGTGAAGGGAGCGTAGCAGTGGGGTGGTGTGGGAGAAGTTGGGCAGATTGAACACAAGCTGTGCAGCTGTGTTTTGGATCATTTGCAGTGGACAGATAGCGTTTAGGGGAAGACCTGCCAGCAGAGAGTTGCAGTAGTCAAGTCTTGAAATCGCAAGAGACTGAACAAGCACCTGGGCAGCCTGTGTGGACAGAAATGGTCGAATCCAATATATATACCATATATATATATAGATATAGATAGATAGATAGATATATAGATATATAGATATATATATAGCCTATACCCTCTGACTTCCCAGTCTGTCGGGCCACAGATTTTCATCCACATCACAACAGATATCATCACTTGCAATACAGCGTGGAAAACTCACATGCTGCATCCATGGCAGCCATTAGGGTCATCTAATGAAGTGTCTGGCACTCATAGACCTTCCACCACCATGCTGAATAGAACTCCTCAATTGGGTTGAGGAATGGGGAATAGGGTGGGAGAAATTGCATCAGCATCCTGTTATGGGTCAGAAACCATTGCCTGGTGGTGTTTGAGTGATGGAAACTCACATTATCACAAAGTATCACATACTTTGGCAAATCATCTCGAAATGGATGAACCCTCTCATCATCAGGGATGAAAGCCCTATAGAGGGTCTCTAAGAAAGTGAGGAGATGCTGTGTGTTGTATGGGCCTAAAAGGGGAATATGAGATAGCACACCCTGCTCTGACATAACAGCACACATAGTGATATTTCCTCCCCGCTAGCCTGGCAAATGAACAGTAGCTTTGTGGCCGATGACATTTCGACTACATGTTCTGCTTTTGCTCAGATTGAAGCCAGCCTCATCCACATATATAAAGTTGTAAGGTGGTTCACTTGACTCAAATTCCAATTATATGCTACAACATTTCACAAGATTTCACAGTTATATTAAATGTACACATATTGCATGTTTTTTTTCCTACAGCTATAGCAAATGTACAGCGGGGAAAATAAGTATTTGACACATCAGCATTTTATCAGTAAGGGGATTTCTAAGTGGGCTATTGAGACAAAATTTCCACCAGATGTAGCCATCAAGCAAAATATTTAATTCATAGAAACAGATCAGAGCATTGTTTGCTCGGACCATGGTGCAAATAGCCTCCTCTTGTTGGGGTGTAAAAAGGGGTCCTCTGCCACCCCTATAAGGTAATCCTGCAGTCCTGTGTGGAAGAAATCCACTAATGCAATACATTTATACTTAGATGTATTACAGAATGTATATACAAACTATAACAGCACAGTCCACACTGGTGGATTACGTACCTGTTCTTTCTACGAAATGTTTGAATTATTGAAGACAGTTTTTGAATTATTGAAGACCTCTCCATCGTCACTTATTTCTGTACAACTTTGTTTGCACTATGACACTTTAACTCGACTTGCACAGCACAGTGCCACTTTATATCACACCATACTGCACATGGACACTTTAAGGACAATCACGAAATCACTTTCATTTAAACTCATTCATATATATATATACATATATTTTCATATATTTTATATAGTTTATACTTTTTATTTATCTACATTTTTTGTTTGTTTTATTTTTATCCTTAATTCTATTTTTTTCAATGCTGGACAGTCTTAAAAAGCATTTCACTGCATGTCGTACTCTGTATGTATGTGTATATAACAAATAAAATTTTATTTGATTTAATTTGATTCGAGTTGATCTCCCAATATTTGGCTGTACCCTCCGACAATGCCTCAGCCATTAACCATTGGCCATGACTGACAACATGGTCCACAATAGCGGCTCTAATTTCATCTGAAATGTGTCTATGTCTCTGGAATCTTCTTTTGATTTTTGAGAATTTCATTTCTGATATGAGAAATGCTCCAAAGCGACTGAGAAAAACTGTAATTTACATATGTAGCTTTATTTTTATGTAGACTTATTCTCATTTCATATGAGAATATGAATCATATTCTCATTATTCTCACAGCTTTTTTCCATCCACCATCACACTACTGAACTCTACACTACACCGCTAATCACTACAAAACAAACACAAACAAAAGACTGTATATAACCTCTGTACTATACATGTACATATTACATACTTTTCTATTACTCATTACATCTGCACTATTTTTATCTATGTATTTTTATATCATTACTGTATATTCTGCTCAACATTTCATTCATTTGTGTATATAACTTGTGTATATATATATATATATATATATTTGTATATAGTAGACTGTTTATTCGACTAGCTAATTATTCTTCAATGCCATAGCCTTAAGAACCATTCCTGTACTTCTTAGTGATGTCCACACATCTCTGCACTGTTACTGCCTTATATTTATTCACTGTACATATGCTTCTTCTGGTAGATGTCAAACTGCATTTCGTTGCTGTGTACCTGTACTATGCAATGACAATAAAGTTGTATCTATCTATCTATCTATCTATCTATCTATCTATCTATCTATCTATCTATCTATCTATTCATCTATCTATCTATCTATCTATCTATTTATTTATTTATTTAAACTTTTAATCCTTGCAAAGATGCTGCAATGTCCTCTGTCACTCCAAACAGGGATAGAGGAAGAACAGACAGACAGACAAAATGATGGCAACTATTTGTCCTTTACATGTAGAACAAAATCAATGTACTTTGTCAGAGTGCAAGAAATAAATGGAGATTTTGTCACCACTGTCTTCCTTATAAAGGAGAAAGATCTCTGGATTGTTATTAGGCTCATAAAACACAAGATAGATAGATAGATGATAGATAGATAGATAGATAGATAGATAGATAGATAGATAGATAGATAGATAGATAGATAGATAGATAGATAGATAGATAGATAGATAGATAGATAGATAGATAGACAGACAGACAGACAGACAGACAGACAGACAGACAGACAGACAGACAGACAGATAGATAGATAGATAGATAGACAGACTTACTGTACTACAACACTTTTACAATGATTCAGAACCATTTGTGGTTACACAAATTGTGAAATATCAATGATTATTTTTTTTCTATCACTGTTGCTATTTACACATTTTCTCTCTCTTGAAATTAATAAGGCAAAAAACTTTCTGCTTGTCGTCTGCCAAAACGATTACCCTCTTATGCACTTCTGCCTATACATAGCGCTGACACTCAAGTCCTTCTAAGCATGCTAATTTGATGTCTTCTTAGTTTTCTTTGTTAAATAACAATATGTTTTTTTTATGATTATTAGACTGTGAGGAGCTTTGGAAGCTTTTTCATAGAGGTTCCTGTAGATATGTTGTTCCTGTATATATAGTAATATTAAATAATGTTGTTTTCCATTTATTTCAGTTTTTAATTCAGTGACAGAAAAGTATGACACCTTTTCTATCAGCCATATTTTTTTCTGGAGCTGGCTCTTTTTTTTTTAAAACTAACAAACACTATTGGTAAAAGATGGTTTTGTAGCACATAAATGCGCTTTAGTGAAATAGCACGGCTTTGGTAGAGGCTGGTCAAAATGTAAATGCAAATGGCCATATCTGAAAATAAATTTCTTTTGTTTGAAGAGCAACTTGAACTATACAACATATTTTTATCTGTAAAATCATGTTGAAGCCAAACAAATGGTCTGGGTTCACACCCCTCTTGCAAATAGAGAATGCTGTTAATGCATGCTAATGAAAAACTCTCACATGGTGGTACAGCGTGATGTGAATCAAAGCACTCTCTGGCTCCTGCTAATAATACTAACTGGTAGAACACATGCACATGCATGAGCTTGCACTAAGCTTATATAATTAAAAGAGTAAATTTATTTTTCATTTCCTCCCTCAGCCACTGTTACGTTACTAATTGGCAATGTTAGAGGCAAAACAGCATGCATTCTATTAACACAATTGTCTGAGCTCTATATGTAATTTTCACATGGCCATCAAATGACATGACCTGCATTTTTAACAGTTAAACCAAAATCTTGAAAGTGTGTTCATCTACAAAAACACGTGCCCAAAGTCTCAAATGAACACTCGTGGATAGGAATAATGACTAGTTCGATTTTCTAGCCTACTTCCGCTCTCTTTTTTTGCACACCACTTTCACACTCTGCACAGATAAATAAGCCCCAGCAGGTCTGTTTTCTTGGAATAGTGATTAAACCCATTGGCAATTGATTTTGTAATCAACAGAGTCACTGAGAGCCAGTGTGAAAGCTGTCCACACAACATTAAAGCTTTTCTGATCATTCAGCCTGGTGTGGGATAAAACATAAAAGCCAAGTAGTCAATTTTTAGCTGAGATGAAAGGTGCATTTTTTTTTTAGAATGCTTCAGTTGAATGAATGCATTTTGGCACAAGACATTTATAGATCTGTTATGGAGCATTAATGTAATTGTGTGTTGACTGATCTATAGCAGAGTGGTGCACATTAATTAATGTTCGATTTACTTCACTTTTAAAACCATTATCTTTTTTGTGTCATTTTGAATAATTGATTCTTCTGAATAAAAAAAAAATATCAAGTTATATCTTGCAGATACACATTATGCTTGCTAGGTTACATATTCTATTAAACAGCACAGTTATATGTAGCAATAAAAATATAATGAAGGAAGGAAAAGGTTAATAAGAGGTTGATCTCACTAGGGACCAAAAAAATAGGATAAAAAAAAAAAGTAGCATAAATTCAGAAGTATTGCTAAAAATGTCAGATTACACCTGAGTGTACATCAAAGTTACAGACCCGAAGTGCAAAATATGTACATTTGATCACATGTATGTAAAGAAATGCTAACTAATAATTGAGAGCTAAGAAATAAATAAGCAATATAAGCAATTATTGCATAGCTTCTTACTTCCATGCTCTCTGTATTTCTTTCAATCCCTCTCAGTCTTACAACTGCAATTCTAAAAAAATTGGGGAAAATGTAAATAATAAAAGAATGCAGTGATTTGCAAATCCCACAAACCCATATTTTAAATGTATACATTTACAATAGAACATAGAAAACACATCAAATGTGCAAACAAGGTAGTGTACCATTTAATAAAGAAAGAAAGAAAGAAAGAAAGAAAGAAAGAAAGAAAGAAAGAAAGAAAGAAAGAAAGAAAGAAAGAAAGAAAGAAAGAAAGAAAGAAAGAAACAAACAAACAAACAAACAAACAAACAAACAAACAAAAGGAAAAGAGAGTAATACATTTAAAAAAATCAAGTTTTAAAAAACTTGGGTTGGGGGTAACAAAAGCCTGGAAAAGTAAGTGAAAATCTAAAAATCTACAATCTACAAACTGTGGAACAATTTTAGAATAATGTTCCTAATTAATCATTCTTCATTACTGAATGAATGTGCAGATTTCACAACTGGAAAAAACACCATCAATGCTAAGTGTTAGAGCAATTACTTCTCCCATACATTCCTTTCCTTTAGGAAGACTATTTCAACAAGACAATATAAATTGCATACTACATTTACTAAAACAGCATGGCTTCAACATACAAGAATTCAGGTCTGGTTGTCTGCAGTCCAGACCTTTAAGCAATTAAAAACATTTGCCGCTTCATAAAAGGAAAAACAAAACAAAGAAGCCCCAGGACTGTTGAGCTGCTAGAATCCTGTATCAGACACAAATACAGACACAAATAAATACATACATTTTGTTCATGATTAGCAAAAAAAGAAAAGAGTGGTTACTGAGTTGCTGTAGCATTGCTGTCACCTAAAACCAGTCTGCCCATTCTCCTCTGACTTCTCTCAGCAACAATGCCTTACCACCCCTAACTAGATTTCTTCCTTCATTCTGTGTAACCTCAAGACACAGTTGTGTGTAAAAAAAATCCCAGGGCATTATACATTTTTTAAATATTAGGATGGAAATAATAGCCCATTTGGCATTGCTTACTATGCCAAATCAATTAGACTTTGCTCATTCTGGTGTTTGATTATGCTGCCACTTGATTAGCTAATTAAAAATTCTAACAAATTATCATACACATGTTCTTATTTATGTTGTTAGTGAGTGCGTTTAAATCCTTTTTTTACTTAGTGGAAATTTTTTGTATAGATTTTAGAAGTGTGCGAGGGCATTTGGGAACACAAAGATTCTTGGAATGTGTGTAAGAACTCCTGCACAATTTTTATTATTAATTTATGTTTATTAAACGCTGTATAGTGATACACAGAAACACTTAATTAACACTTAAAAAGAAATATATAAGCAAAATATACAATAGAATCAACATTTGCCATAGTAACACTTTTAGAAAATTCAACATCAATGTTTCTATATGAATGTATTGTATTTTAAATTATTGACATTTTTATGCTGCTATTTTCAATTCTGTACAATTCTCAAATACACAGTAGTCTAGGTAAAATCAACTGAAGCAAACTAAATGCCATAAAAAATTTACATTAATTATCACAAGAAAAGATCAATTATGCCCATAAACGTCTATAAACATTATGACTATGATCATAAATGTTCAATGGGATATATACATAGCTTATGTCATATTGTGTAACTAATATCCAGTATTATATAGAGTAATAGGGAGGTGGGGGAGGTGATGGTTGTATCAGCAACTGTAATGCACTCTTGGAAGCATACAGAGACTTTTAAATGGAGTTGCTTTCAAATTCATTGAATATACAAAGAGTTATTTGCGTTTTAGGTAACCATTTGATTCCAGGACAATTATGTTCTGTCAGTAGATTCAGAAAAATCAACGTTTCATGGCTCAAATAAACAGGCATAATCTTATTCTAATTTTATATTATTTAAGTAGTACATAGTCCATCCTGGATTGTGTAAGATGTGAGTGGAATGGGACTGTAAGAGTGAAAGTTGTAGGTGTACCCTGAAGTAATTTAGTGGAAAAATACTAGCCACCAAGATAGGTGTGCAAACAGGGCATTTATCTAAGAGAAACTCTTTAAGCTTAGGTACACAGAACTGACTACAGTGGCATCTTCTGGTACAGACCCTTTACTTTCACTGTGACCCTTACAGATGAATGCCAACAGTTGCTTGGGTACTGGACCACAAAAAATAAGGTAGATGCAGGGGTTGGCACAGCTGTTCAGACTTGCAAGAAGCATAAGGATGGTGAAAGTTGCAGCTGCAAAGGAAACAATATGTGGTCAGAATGGTAATACAAGTAAACCAGAATAATGACTATTTGATTTTATCTCAGGATTGCAATAAGGATGACACGTTTATTTTTCCACTTGGACCACTTTTAATAATACCATCTACACTCAGGTTCTTTAGTTACTTACCTGGGAGAAGCAATAACAGATAAAAAGCTAAACATTTTCATTTTCACTAAAGTCAATTTGTATGTCAAAAGTCCAATAACCAAAAAATAACCTTTTACTCATGACCTCTTAAAATGAATTGTTTTAGTCCAATCCTTTGAAAATAATGTCAGTGTGGATCTAATGATAATTATATTTTGTCGGTAGATTCAGAAAAATAAATGCTCCATGGTTCTAATAAATAAGCAGCATTTAATTCTAATATTATATATATTTTTTAACTGGTAAACCGTGGTATTTATTGGCTGCAAAAGATGTTAGATCCTTTGATTTAGTGATGCTTAGAAGAACCCTTTCTATTATCTATTGTGAGTGCAGATATGACAGTTAAAATATGGGGTTATAGGTCAAAAGCAGGATTTGTAATAGTTATCCCTAAGCTTCTTCCAATGTGATTTATCAGTTTTCTTTACACTCACATTCAGTCGGAGCGTTGTCGTCCCACACTGACCACAGCTGCACGGTGAAGAAAGGCGCCCAGCAAACCACGTAAACGAGGACTATCACGACGGTCATCTTGGCGGTCTTGATGCGAGCTTTGGAAAGCCCGAGCACACTGCTGGCGTTAGTGCCGCTCTCTCGGTGCGTCTTCATGTGCAGGCTGATCTGCACGGCACGGCAAATGCACACCTGGCACGCGATCACGGTCAGCACAGGCAGCGCGAATATGACCAAAGTTGTCCATGTCACGTAGGCTTTGAGTCCCCACGGCTGAACGAACTGTGCCCAGCAGTCGTAGACTTCCGGTGCCACCTGAACGCGGGAGAAAATGAAAATCTGCGGCAGGGCGCCCACGAGCGACACTGCCCAAGCGATGCACACCGGGAAGTTCCAGTGCGCTCTCCTCCTCTGCAGCGTGGCCATGGGCTTACACACGGCTTGGTAGCGATCTACCGTCATCACCACAATCATGTAAGTAGAGGCGAACATGCCGACCACCTGGAGGTACTTGACCAGTCGGCACACCAGGTCTGGACCTACAAAGCGGTCCGTAATGTCCCACAGGAGCTGTGGACACACTTGAAAGAAGGCTACGGTGAGATCGGCCAAGCACAGGTGCAAAACGAATACGCGCATGCGGGACATTGAGCCGCGTCTCCTCAAGAGCACAAGCAAGAGCCCGAGATTCAGAGCAGTGGCGCTCAGGAAGATCACACTGAGCATACCGATCTCAAGCCGAGCTAATCTCTCATCTCGTGGCTGGTCGACCAGGACTTGCTGCTTCAGGCTCACATTGCTGAGGTTTGAGCTTACAATTGACATTTTCTACTATAAACACTTGCTGCGAGTTTGCGTGCTCTTCACTCAATTCATAACAACTTCTGAACCATTTTAAGAAGAAAAAAAAGCAGACTTCAAAAGAGGTCCACCAAACGTTGACTTCACCACTTTGAAGTGAAGACGCAGGCAGGAGCTGTGAGCAAGTCCGAGAAGCTATTTATATGTTGTCTCTGATGGTGTGGAAATAAAATGGAGCTGTCCTTCAGAACCACACTCCACCACGCCCCTTCCACTAAAGTGTCAGGGTTACGGAGAGAGGCTTCATCACCTCAACGTGATTTAGTACACCTTCTGCGTAATGCACACGTAATAACCCTCTTCTCTATATTGATTCACCTGTCGCTCTATATCAGTGCTGCTAATGCTGCTCTGCCTTTACGCATAAAATCAAGTGTCCTGTCTGTATTTTTTTTTAAAAGAGAATCAAGTATCATGCTTGCTAGGAAAGCAATTAGATTTTCTAAACATCTGGATCTTGCACAAACCAGATCCAATTTGAGCCACAGCAAATAAAATGAGAAACAAATAACGATTTATTTATCAGCCTAAAAACAGATCAGCTGAGGAAAGTGTGGTAGAGGACAAAATAAAACTATCCACTCAACCTTATTTCTGCCTAAACAGTAAGGTGTCTGCCATTCATCATCAAAAAGAGATTATGACTTATTATGTTGGTTATTTAGTAAACTGACATGTTCTTCAGCAAATAATATACAGCCATACAAGACAAAATATATATATACACTTCTGGAGTAAATGGCACCAGCAACTAAATGTTATCTTTAGTGTGGATGTAAACTGCCTATATGTGCTTTAGTAATTGTCTATTTACAAGAAAAAAATCCACTTAGAGTTGTCAATGGAATTAAATGGTAGCGTTTGCTTTGGTCAAGCCAGTCTTCTGAATTGTAGCCATTTAAGCACATGGCAATCAGCTGAAAAAAAGATGAAGAAGGTCTTAATCCCCTTAGTTCCTTGGAACCTAAATTAATTACAGGAGATTAAAGCATCCAAAAGGTGATGGGAATAATGTGTGATGTCAGTGGGTCCTAAAATTACTGAACACACAGAATATCCAATAAATAGATTTAAATGAAGTCTATTGTACACTCTATTTTACATCTGCCTCCATTTTTACATTCGTCACTACCATGCCATTAATCGCATACATTCAAATTCCTACTCCAACGGTCATACTGTGCATTTAATTAAAAACAATGTAGTAATAAAAAAAATTACTATATATATATATATATATATATAAATATAAAGCTGGAAGTGATGATAAATGTCATCAGTGCCTAAGCTCCACAAGTGGGCTGTGACCTGGAGGAGAAGGAAAACCTCTGGAGTGAGTTAGACGGAGTGGTAGAAGGTGTACCTAGGAATGAAAGATTGGTGATTGGGGCAGATTTCAATGGCCATGTTGGTGAAGGAAACAGAGGTGATAAGGTGGTGATGGGTAGATATGGTCTTAAGGAGAGGAATGTGGAAGGGCAGATGGTGGTAGATTTTGCTAAAAGGATGGAAAGGCAGTGGTAAATACATATTTTAAAAAGAAGGATAATCATAGGGTGACGTATAAGAGTGAGGGAAGGTGCACACAGGTGGATTATATTATATGCAGGAGATGCAATCTGAAAGAGATTGGAGACTGTACGGTGTTGGGAGGGGACAGTGTAGCTAGACAGCATCAGATGGTGGTCTGTAGGACATCTGTAGGATGTGCTGGATGATTGGGCAACTACTGCAAAAGTGATAAGGTAGACAGACAAAATTGGGATCGGCAGATGAGAAAAGTAGAAAGGAGTTCAAGAAAAGGCGGCAGCAGCTAAAGGGGGATGTGGCGAAAATCAAGGAAAAAGCATGAGGAGCTGCATGAGAAGTTGGAAACTTAGGAAGTAGAAAAGGATTTGTACCGATTGGCCAGGCAGAGGGACCGAGCTGGGAAGGATGTGCTGCAAGTTAGAGCAATAACGGTTGGAGGTGGAAGTGTGTTGTCTGGTGGGTATAGGGTGTTGAGAAGATACAGGAAGTATTTTGAGCAGCTGATGAATGAGGAAAATGAGAGAAAGAGAAAGTTAGATGGTGTGGAGATGGTAAAGCAGGAGGTGGATAGTATTAGTAAGAGGAAGTGAGAGCAGCGATTTAGAGGATGTAGAGTGGAAAGTCGGTTGGACCAGATGACATACCAGTAGAAGCATGGAGATGTTTAGGAGAGATGGCAGAAGTGGCAGGAGTGATTTGTGATAGAAGGGTATCTGTAAGAGTTAAAGGGAAAGTTTATAGGACTGTGCTGAGACCTGCGATGTTGTATGATTTAGAGACAGTGGCATTGAGTAAAAGACAGGAGGTGGAGATGGAGGTAGCAGAGCTGAAGATGTTGAGGTTTTCATTGGGAGTGACGAGAATGGAGAGAATAAGAAATGAGTTTATTAGAGGGACAGCGCATGTAGGACGTTTTGGGGACAAAGTAAGAGATGCCCGATTGAGATGGTTTGGACATGTGCAGAGGAGGGACATGGGGTATATCGGTAATAGATAAAGAGGAAGGCCAAAGGTTTATGGATGTGGTGAGGGAAGACATTATTTGGTGTAAAAGAGACAGATGTAGAGGACAGAGTGGTATGGAGACAAATGATCTGCTGTGGCGACCACTAATGGGAGCAGTCGAAAGAAGAATATATATATATATATATAATTTGAAAAGGTTAATGTTTAAGGTTAAGTTTAATCTATTAAAAATGACAGACAAATCTTTTTAGTTTGTATTTTTGTTTACTTCAGCTTTACAATATGTTACATAACGACCTGCAACCTTTTTTTGCCCTCAATATTGAACTCGTGACCATAGGTGCATAAAGCAAACATTTTCTCTTTAAGTGCTAGCTGAACTTTACCTTTTTAACTGATGCAACCTAACTGTACTGTATTAAGGGCACATTTTGAAAACAAAAATGAGCTTGAAAATATATTGTCTATGGTAAATTATGTCTATAAATTTACATGAATTCTTAACAATGGACAAATGGCAAACTACTTAATAAGTAAAGTATTAAGTAGTTAAAGAAAAATTTTGCATGGCTAAAGTAACAGAGAGAACAGAGTTAAATGAATCCTTGAAGTGTACCTGTTGAAACTGTGTATATTGGTAAATCATCACCAAATAGTCCTAGCTCTCATGCAGCTATGATAGGTAGGAGATTACCAAACCAACACATTCCTTACCCGATGTACTGCCAGTTTTCCCCTATATTTCTCACCTCCTTGTTAGCTGTAATTTATATGGAGGTAAGAACACAGTGCCGCTGCTGACCTCTAAGACTTAGGTTTTAGAGCACTCCGCTGAGACGACCACCTCACAGTGGTTTGCTTTGTTTTATATTAGGACGTGCTGATAGTACTCAAGAGTTCCTCTTTGGTCAGTCGATATCGACTCTTCTTCCAGACATCACGTAGCTCCTGCAGGGTCGTACCGATCTCTTTGCCTGAGGTGATTCCCAGGCGACGCAGGTCATGGCCGCTGACAGGAAAACGAGGAATGGCCCAGCGACTCAGTTCAGCCAGGAGCTTCTTCTCACCCTGATATTTCAAGAGCTCCAGCACCTTGCTCTGGGTATCTGGTTCTCGGGACTACAAATATAATAAATGTAAGAAATTTCATGGATTTATTATATTATTTATCCCTTGTTATTTATTTGAAGTTTTTACTCAAATAAGCAATGCTTAACTGAATACTATCTGTATTATCTTATATTGTCAACATGACTGTCCTTTATATTATACTTTAAATTAAACTTCATATTTGTATGTTGATAATTCAAATTAAATTAATCCTGCATTTTATATATTAAATATATTGCAATATCATACTAGATTTCTGTGGCCTTTTATTTCTATAGTTCCTTTTCAATTCAACCCACTAGCTTTTAAATTAATATAATTTCTAACTTAACCCAGTCATCTTTCTTTCCAAGTTGAAATGTTTTTACATACAATAGTCAGGACCAGAGCAATCCGTTTTACTGGCCACACTTCAGGGTGTTCTGTAAAAGATTGCTCCACAACTGAATACAAAATATGTCCAAATTGTTTGCTGATTGTACAGTATGACCCTAATTTGCAGGTGTTTTATATTTTATTCTAGCCAAATCTTGAAATCTGGTAGGGGTTAAACCAAAAATAAATAAATAAATAAAATTAAAAAATTAAAAAAATCTTGAAAAGTGACATTTTTATCATCAGTTAGGTTTGTAGTGATGTACTATGGTCCATGTCCCTGTGGCAGTTTCTGTATTCTGTCAAAAACACCACATCAACCAATATACTTACATCAATGATAAAATCAGTGAATGGCTTCAGGCCTTCCTTCTCATCTTGTCCCTTAACAAGGTCTCGCCTGTGCTTCACCAGAAATATACCAAGAGTCTTCTCCTCTCTAGAGAGCTTCAACCTGAGATCCAGCCTTTCCACCTCTTCTGGACTACGCAGCAGAGCTGAGAGCACGGTCATTGGTTTAGGAGAGCAGCCCTGAGTTCTCTGGTACACCTGCTTCATCTCCTCAATACATACATCTGCTGGGAGACCTGAAAAAGAAACAAACACAAGCCAGAAAAATTAGGATTAATTCATATTAACAATTAAAACTTCTTTAAATGGACAACTTTTATATAAGAGGCAAAACATTTAATTAGGCTTATATTTAGACCACATTTTATAGAAACCAAATGCACATTGCATGTATATAAAATTTCTAATGAAGGTCCACTGTGTGTGCATATCTGACCTATGTACTGAGTCAGATCTAGCTCATATATAAGCTCGAGCAGGTGAGACGCATGATTTCCCACCAGCATCTTCTTTAGCTCCACCCAGATTCTCTCCCCTGAGATTCCTGCCAGGCCACTTGCATTGTCCCGGATCGCCTCCAGAGTGTCCGAGTCATGCTGTCCTGGCTCGGACGCCACACGCCCATAAAACCTGCACCAAATATACAGTGTAATAAGTATGTACACGGTACGTGAAATAAACAATTAGTTAACATGCTATAGTCCAATGCAACTTCAACTTCAATGCATTTGGCTTGGAAGTTTTTCCTTGACAAGGTTGCCTCTGGTTTGCTCATTAGGAATAAAATGAGAGGGACTAATTTATGAGGCTAAAATTTATATTTGCAATCTATTTCATTCTGTAAAGCTGTTTTGGGACAATGTCCATTGTTAAAAGTGTTATACAAATACAATTTATTGAATTAGAAAATAGCAAAAACATTGTTATTAATTCAAAGGCCTGTACTGGCTCATGAAAATACCAGAAAAAAGTTAGTAAAGGGCACCACAGACTCATAAGCTGTGTCACAAGTCACAGACATTTCCTCTATATGCATCCTTAATCACTTGCTGTTGATGATTATTTGGATTCTGTTAACCTGCTTAACCATATAAACTTTTCACTTTTGCATCAGTATTCTAACCATATTGTGCTGCTTCACATGCAAACACACAGCAATTACTGATCGCATCTGATACTAAAGCAGCTTACAAGCACACCGATAATACCCTATTCAAAATCATTGAAATACACTTAAATTAAGAGAGTGCAGTTTGCCCCAAATGAATTTCTAACGCACCTGAAATATCGTAGAATTCGCAAGTAGTCCTCCTGAATCCTGAGTGCACTATTCCCAACAAAGCGAACTTTTTTGTTCTGGAGATCCTCATAACCTTGGAAATAATCATACAAGGTCCCATCCAGCCCTAAAAAAAGATTGAAGTACAAGTAAGATGATAAGGTGCGATTGAAAAAAATTTGCAATTCAATATGGCACAAAATAATAAATACCAAGAAACATGGAGTTAATTGTGAGGTCTCGGCGCTCAGCATCTTTCTGCCAGTCTGTTGTGAACTCTACTTCAGCATGTCTCCCATCTGTCTGTACGTCCACACGCAGAGTGGTCACTTCAAAATTCTCGTTATGCAGCTGTATGTGGGTTGAACCAGCAGATTAACATCCAATACATAAAGATATGTCGCTTAATATTAAAAAAATAACTACGGTGATACATAATTTTGAATAAATTTGGGGTTTTACTTTAAGTTTCTGACATATGGACAGATAATTCAGATTTTTTTATTTTTGATTTCTTGATGTGAACAATTCTGGCCCGAATTCTCTAAAATTCTTATACTGAACATTCAAATTCCTGACCTCAGCAACAAGTGTAAATGAGTCAATTAAAGCAATGGTCCCCACCCTTTTTTGTGCCACGGACCAGTTTAATGTCAGACAATATTTTCACAGACCGGTCTCTAAGGTGTGGCAGATAAATACAACAAAATGAAATGATACAACCGGCATAAAAATTTATTATTTTCTAAATATAATAATAAACGTGAATCCACTGTGTTGTTGTTTGTTCATTTTGCTCGCTTGGGGGTTTTAATTTAGCGGTAATGTGTTAGCGGCCGGAGCAGCCCCTTTAAGAAGGTCAAACGTGTATGTAGGTAAGACATGTGACTTATGCAAGCATCTTAACATGCATCAAAAGTGAGTCATAGACAGATGTGGCAGAGAGAATCCGGTAATTTTCCAAAATAAAACATCATTCAGAATCAGATAAATAAAACGGAAATAATGTAATTTATGTATTCTTTCTGTGTGGCCCAGTACCAATTGACCAATGGCCTGTCTGCGGCCCGGGGGTTGGGGACCACTGAATGTTTACTTATTTTTACACAAAAAAAAAAATAATAATAATAATTATCTAATAGACACCAAATATTTGAACACAAAAACAGAGATTTCCTCATGCATCTTGAATTAACTTGGCAAAAGGAAAACTGAAAAGCAAATCAAAAGACATCTGAACAGTGCACGACATGTGGGACATGCTCTCTCACCCTGGCAGTGATGGTACCATGCTTCTCTCCTTTGTTGTTGATCATTCGGATCCCTACAGCTTGAAACATTCGTTTCATCTCCTCAGGTGTAGCGGTAGTAGCAAAATCCACATCTTGAGGTTGTTGTCCCGACAGGAGGTCCCGCACAGCTCCCCCTGCAATCCTCAACTCAAACCGGTGCTTCTGAAAAATCTCTGGTCAAACACAACATGCATTATCATTTGATGAAATTTATGTGTAAAAAATGATTACATTTAAAATACTTAATGGAATATTAAAACACCATGAGACAAGGAGGTAAAGCTGTTTTCCAGAGATAATTGAATGAATGATGCATGCAAGTAGACATAAATAAATAAAAAAAGGTAGTGATTAATTAAATCAGATAGCATTATTATATCGGATTGTATGTTTTATGTAAAGTTATTACTGATTGTATTATTAAGCAGTTAAACAAATGTTCTATGGGAAGTTTTACCTGCTAGAGCATTCAGTCCATCAGTGAATAATGACTGGAACTCCTTGGTTTTCAGCTGCATGGTGAAGAAATGCCTGTGACTCCACGTGAGGCGAAGAGTGTTTATCACCTGGGGAATGAGAAATCCTCTTCCCCACATCTGGCAGTGGATAAACAGCTGTAAATTAGATACGGTGCCGTTCTACATGTTATATACTGATGGTTTTATTTTGTCTCTCTCTCCTATATAAATGACCCACATACACGACTTTACATCCACTTGATTTGTAATAAATTCATTATTTATAATTGAAAGCCTGCATGCAGCATGTTCTCTCTCTCTCTCTCTGTCTGTGTGTTCAATGACTGATTGTGATTAGCTTAGCACTAGTTATAATGGTTGCTGTGACTGTTCATGAAAACTGTCCGCAGTATTCACATCCGTATTGGAAAACAATTGTATGAAATGAACTTACCTGCAAAATAAATTAAAGGTCAGTGCTCTCCGGTGTTGGAGTTTTCTGCTTGCCGTTGTTCGGCCATGACAGCTAAAAGGAAGCGCAAGTGTGTGTACAACGTCATGAAGCACGTGATACACAAAAAGCGCGTTCGCAGTCCATGGAATTACTCTGAATGATATAAGGAGTACATCCGCAACGGAAAAAATAACACACACATTCATTCCATACTCTGTATAATGCATTTTATGTCTTGTCTCACTGATATAGTTGAACGTTCACAATAAATACAATGCAAGTCTGGTTACTCTACACTAGCGGACACTTGTACTAACAACTCGTGAATTCTCGCGATATTTTCCGAGACTCTGATGTTGTATGAGATCCGCGTTGATCACCAGCTGTCAAGAAGTTTACAAGGAGGCGGAATGGCCAAAGTGGAGTTAACGCCGCTCAGACCGTGGGATGATTTCTTCCCTGGATCTGAGCGATTTGCCAAACCAGACTTTCGAGATTTACCAAAATGGAACAACAGGGTGGTCAGCAACCTACTTTATTACCAGACTAATTATATGGCCATGGCAGTGATCGTGTTTCTTATAGTTGGGTGAGTGCCGTAAACATCAGCCTCTCTCTTACACACACACACACACACACACACACACACACACACACACACACACACACACACACACCGTATTACACACGAATTGTTTTGTGCAAATATTTATCATCAATATATGTTTGTGTCGAGATCATACAGTATAATTTACAGTATTTACAAAAAAAAACTGATTGCAAAGTCCTTCCTGCTTGTAGGACATCCTGAATTTGGTCTTCCATATGTATGCTTGATTTAATCACGCTTTTCTCATCATCCTAATATGAACTTTGACTTAACAGTATCCAAACAACCTAACATCCATATTCTTGAACCATAAACAAAGAAATGAGTAAAAGAGGCCATATTGCCACATGCACATCAGCCCTGTAACTCACTGACTTGGGTAGAGCTGCATCATTCAACATTTCTGCCAATTTGGGAACATGAGGTAATTGTTGGTTGTAAATATAGAAACCCATAGTGATTGCTGTGCCGGATGACACGGTGCCTATAAATTGCTGACCATCCAAATGGCAGATCCACAGGGACTCAGAAGTATTGGTGAATAAAGTCCAGCTCCAGTCCCAGTTTTTTATACTTTATCCTTTCATTCAGACAAGTTACAGCTGTTTTTGATTTCAAAGTATACGTTTTTAATCCAGTCATCAAAGTTAAAAGTGCAGTGCAGACTAGGAGACACATACTGTAACACAGCCATAACCCTAAACCACTGATGGGTGAAGAGAAGAATGCTAATTATCCCCCTTACAGAAGCACCAGTCAAGGGCTCGGATATATTAACAGTTAGTTCTTGAAGTTGTGCTGAAGCCAGGAAAAATGGGCAAGCACAAGAAGTTTGGTGACTTTTACAAGTGCCGGTTTGTGACCGAGCTTTTCCAAAATGGCAGGAAAATCGGCGGTGTTCCTAGTATAATGTGGTTAGTGCACAAAGTGTTTCAAAGAATGGCAACTGCTGGACCGGCGACATGACCATGAGCTCTTTGATTCACGTGAAATTTGATTCATGAAAAAGTAAATAGAAAGGTGTCAGAACTCACAGTTTGCTGTGTAAGGGACCGCATATGTTTTACATCACTTAGACGGCTGGATACGTTTGAACCCAGAAGAAGGCAAGTTGCCAGAGGCACTGTGATGTTCTGGGCAATGTTACTAGGAAGGCTTTGAGTCTTTTATTAATAGATGCTACTGCGATACATGTCACCTACCTGCCACCTAACTAAGCATTGTGCACCTCTTTATGGCAATGACATTCCCTAATGCCAGTGTCCTCACACAATGAAGAACATGAGTTCCTGATCGATCTGATTAAGCATCCATGGGATGTGCTGGACAAACAAGTCCGATCTATAGAGCCCCCACCTCGCAGTTTATAGGATTAAAGGTTCTGCTGCTAATATCCTGGTTTCTGATGCCACAGCACACATTAAGAGGTCTTGTGAAGTCCATGCCTCAGTCAGGTGCTTTGGCAGCACAAGGGGGACCTATACAATGTTAGACAGCTGTCTTAATGTTGTGGCATATTTGAGTTTTTTTCCTTTGCTGCTATTTTCGAATGCCATCATGTAGGCCAAGAGTTTCCTCCAGCTCTGTTCAGCTGTATTGCATGTCAGCTTAACATTCTGGAGTCCAATGTGTAATATACACTTTAATTCTAATACTAATTAATTCTTTAATTCAAGTCATAGATTTCTCACCAATATGACAATGCCACTGGAAGTGGAGCATGAAAATAGAAACTTCTGTGACTTTAGAGTGAGAAATGACTGCTAGCTACTGATGGGGGAAAAAAAGCAACTCAGTTATAACGCATCATTATTCATCTTGCAAATGTTTCAACAAATGCATATGTTTGTGGTAGGAGATTTTTATAACATTTTCCCTAAGATGCATAATAGACCTAAACAGATGGAAATCCAAGACCCTAGATCCAAGTAATTAACAAAAGGAAAGTCTGATCAAATCTTCGTGATATAATGGTTGAGGGAAACGAAACCTGGCAGGATGAAAAGTGGCAGCTTCAGGAAGCTATATTCACTAAAAATAAAACAGTCAAATATTGAACTAATTTGAATAAGTTTGCTTTGGTTACTAATGAAATTCTGATACATTTACAAAGAACCTCACCCAGCATTTTCTTCCTCATTTAGTTCAGAACTTTTCAGATGTGTCATTCACATTCTGAAATTTCATTATGCAATGAGAAACTGTTGCAATGATCAATCATGCATAGTTGCAGTCATAAATGAACATACGCGTTGCAGATTATTTTTATCTTCTGAGAAGAATGTAAACATTTTTGTGGCTTCTTTTTTAGCTTTTGCATGGCAGTACTAGATAAAAAATAATAACATTTACATTGGTCATCCTGTTCAATAGTTTACACGCTTAAGAGCCCTTTGAAGTATCATGTTGCCTTCATCAACATCAAATAATTATGCAGTTTTTGGGCAATTTATTTAAAAATAAATGGGGGTTTAATTTTGCAAGACTGAAAAACTATAACAAGTCAAGTCAAGTTTATTTCTATAGCGCTTTTCACAACAGACATTGTCTCAAAGCAGCTTTACAGAAATCAACAGTTAAGGTGAATGGTGTGCATTTATCCCTGATGAGCAGCCGTGGTGACTGTGGCAAGGAAAAACTCCCTTAGATGTTATGAGGAAGAAACTTTGAGAGGGACCATACTCAAAAGGGGAACCCATCCTCATTTGGGTGACATCAAGAGTTTGATCATAAATCTTTCAACAATACAGAACACTGGAGAGTGAGAACTAACATGAGCACTGGAGTGTAAGATTATAAGTAAATGTTCTTTCTACAGTCTTTGGTATAAATGTAGGAGCTACTGAGCTCAACATTTGTGATCATCACAGATCCAGCAACAGCTTCTCCATGCCAGAGCCTTTAAACACTTCAGGAAGTCCAATGTCAAACTCCACACATGTAGTGGGATCCAACTGGCACTGGTACGTCTCTAGATGGTTCAGGATGTTTGCGAGTTCGGCATCTACTTATTTAAAGTCCATAATCTTCACAAGGTGGGACGTGACTGGAGCTGGCCAAACCTCAGGAAGCCTCGGGATGGGGAGAGAAAGAGAAGCAGTGGAGAGCAATTAGCGTAGCTGCTATTCATGATATTAACAGCACAAGTTGATAATGTGCATGTGATCATCATAAAAAGTCTTCGATCATCTAGGTAACAACACACAGTATCAAGAATCTAAGATTTGGAACATTTAAACAGTTTCATTTGTATAAGATTCACTATTTGTTCATTGTTCATTCATTACTATTGTGTCATGTGAACCTTATGCAAACATATGCTATTTGCAATAATGTGAGATGGAGGAGAAGGAAAAATTCTGGAGTGAGTTAGTGGTAGAAGGTGTACTTAGGAATGAAAGATTGGTAATTGGGACAAATTTCAATTAGCATGTAGGTGAAGGGAACAGAGGTGATGAGGTGGTGATGGGTAGGTATGGCCTTAAGTTGAAGAATGTGGAAGGGCAGATGGTGGTAGATTTTGCTAAAAGGATTGAATTGGCAGTGGTAAATACTTATTTTAAGAAGAAGTGAGAAGAGTGAGGACTGAAAGAAGAATAAGATGGTGAAAACTGAAGAAGGAAGACTGTAGTGTGAGATTCAGGGAAGAGGTCAGACAGGGGCTCGGTGGTGGTGAAGAGGTGCTGGATGATTGGGCAACTACTGCAGATGTGATAAGGGAGACAGCTAGAAAGATACTTGGTGTGACATCTGGAAATAGAAAGGAAGACAAAAAGACGTGGTGGTGGAATGAGGAAGTGCAGGACAGCATAAGTTGAAAGGTTGGCAAAACAGAATTGGGATTAAAAGAGTTGACAGACGAGGTCAGACAGGAGTCTCCATGGACTATGATGTTTGCAGATAATATTCAATTCAATTCAATTCATTTTTATTTGTATAGAACTTTTAACAATGAACATTGTCTTAAAGCAGCTTTACACAGATAATGTGGTGATTAAAAGTGAATATGTTCTTTATAAGTAAGTTTGTCCCTGATGAGCAAGCCGGTGGCGACTGTGGCAAGGAAATACTCCCCGAGATGGCGATAGGAAGATACCTTGAGAGGAACCAGACTCAAGAGGTAACCTATCCTCATCTGGGTTGCACCGAATGTCCGAAATATTGTGATTTGTGGTGAGAGTAGAGAGAAGGTTGAGAAGAACCTGGACAGCACTGGAGAGAAGGGGATTGAAAGTCAGTAGGAGTAAGACAGAGTACATGTGTGTGAATGAGAGGGAGGGCAGTGGAGTGGTGTGGTTGCAGGGAGAAGAGGTGGAGAAGGTGGAGGAGTTCAGGTAACTGGGGTCAACAGTGCAAAATAATGAAGAGTGTGTTAGAGAAGTGAAGAAAAGAGTGCAGGCAGGGTGGAGTGGGTGGAGAAGAGTGTCAGGAGTGATTTGTGATAGAAGAGTATCTGCAAGAGTGAAAGTGAAATTTTATAGGACTTTGGTGAGACCTGTGATGATGTATGGATTAGAGACAGTGGCATTAGGTTAAAGTCAGGAGGTGGAGCTGGAGGTAGCAGAGCTGAAGATGTTGAGGTTTTCATTGGGAGTGACAAGGATGAACAGAAATCATTTGGAAATCAAGGTCCCAGAGTCTGGAGGAAGAGAGGAGAGGCACAGAAGTTTGCACAGTCAGTGGTGGTTTGGGGAGTCATGTCTTCTGCTGGTGTTGGTCCACTGTGTTTTATCAAGTCCAAGGTCAGCACAGCCGTCTACCAGGAAGTTTTAGAGCACGTCATGCTTCCCTCTGCTGACCAGCTATATATCGATGCTGATTTAATTTTCCAGCAGGATTTGGCACCTGCCCACACTGCCAAAAGCACCAGAAGTTGGTTAAATGACCATGATGTTGATGTGCTTGACTGGCCAGCAAAATTCCAGACCTGAACCCCATAAAGAATCTGTGGGTTATTGTCAAGTGGAAAATGAGAAACAAGAGACCAAAAAATGCAAATGAGCTGAAGGCCACTGTCAAAGAATCCTGGAACCACCTCAGCAGTGCCACAGACTGATCACCTCCATGCCACACCGAATTGAGGCAATAATTAAAGCAAAAGGAGCCACTACCAAGAATTGAGATTAGAGTTTTTTTTTTATTAGAGGTTTTTGTTCAATGTGGGCCAAAATCATCAAAATTAAAAGAAATAAACACTTGAAATATATCAGTATGTGTGTGCTGAATCTATATAATATACGAGTTTCACTTTTTGTATTGAATTACTACAATAAATCAACTTTTTAATGATATTCTAATTTATTGAGATGCACTTGTATATGTGACAAATAAAGGCTGCTCCTTTTTATATTCTCAGTCTATCACTAGATGTCACTATTTTCAAATAATGTCTCTGTTTCCCCTTAGTGATGTCCTGCCTTTGTCTATTCCTCTGTCCTCAGGTTCTCAAACCCCATCAGCATGTTCACAGGAGCAGCAGTGGTCGTAGCAATGTTCCTTGCCGCCGTGTGGGCTGGAGACAACAAAGCTATGATTAAGAACTTTAAGCAGGACAACCCTACCTTGTTTGTCTTTTTAGTGATGCTTACCAGCTACCTGCTGATGACCCTCTTCGGCGGAGTAATGGTCTTCTTGCTGGGAATAAAACTCCCCCTAATCTGTGAGTCAGATTTGTTCCTCTCTTGTGATTGATGATTCAGATGATTGAGGAAGTGCACCGCACTCATGCTGTACACCCATAGGTGTCATCGTTCATTATTTTCAAACTACGATGATATGAGAATGATCAACCATATAAGACACAAACTTTTTTCCAGACCACATTGCTGTCGGAATGTATAACAAACGCACAGTAAATTTGGAGTTTATAAATACTATCAGGAGCTTTTTAATGGGAAAAATCCCCACTGTTATCCTTCCGGAGCAGCAATGTCCCTTTTAGTAAAAATGTTCTTTAAGGTTTATAACAATTTTATCACACATATTACTTTATACATATTCTTAAGACAATAAGCATCTCATTGCAGTTCAATCAGTGCTGTTCTTTTTGAATCACAGTGATCTTTGCTCATGCATCACTGCGGCTGCGCAACATGAAGAACAAGCTGGAAAATAAGATGGAGAGCGCAGGGTTGAAAAAGTCGCCTATGGGCATTCTGCTGGAAGCGCTCGGCCAACACGAAGAGAATTTAAACAAGATTCAAGACTTCCTAGAGACCAAGCTCAAGGAATGACTGCGGGGGGTTCCTTATTTTCATTCACGATCAGATCCGAGTGTACGGATGATTACATCTCAAGATAAGATGTGTGAATGTATGCTTGCAGGGAGATGTCCGTCATGCGACATAAAGAGGCGACAAAAACTTTTTTCTATGAATTGAAATACTCTTCTTTGTACTATCAAATGATTAAAGGTTTTTTTTGTGTTTTTAAGAGAGAACCAAAGATTTTGTAGGATGTGATGTTAACCTGATAAAAACTCCTGATGATGAGTAAACGCGTATGAAAGTAGCTTCTGGGCTCAAGTTCCGTTATCATGAATTGAAGGTAGATTTATGGCTTGGTAGATGATCCTTCTATGATCTTTATTTAATCTGTGATAAAACCAAAGTCCTTTGGTATTAGTTTCCTGTTTTTTTTTGTTTGTTTTTTTGTGGATTTCCTGGATTTAAATGCATCTCATTTAACTTAAACAGGCATGTACAGCAGCATGTTTTAGTGTAAGAGGAAGTAATGCAAGGAATCATGTAGAATGTGAAAGTGTCTTTAACATATTCAGGGTTACAAAATGTAGTGTTCCTCCGTTATCTGGTCAATCATTTATAAATCCAAAAATGTTGTTGTTAATAATGAAATCGCAAATGTAAACTATGTCTGAAAGATTCAGTGTTTACATTTTGTGAAAAAACCACCATGGTGGTATTAAATGACACAAAAAACTTTTTTTGTATGTTTTTTTTTCTCTCCCAAAGTACATGCTTTCGTGGCTTATCTTAACCAGAGAATAAGACTGTCATAGATCATGGAGTATGACTGTGGTGTTCTCATCAAAAGGTGCAGTAGATGACTGGGTCTGTTATGTCTGTTATATGCATGGCTTGACTTAAGAGTGTCTGTAGTTACTCATGTGGCTGCTCTTCTGCACTGCTGAATCAGCAACAGCGCTCATAATACGCTTCCTTTTCCAAGCTGCACCCCATGTGACCTAATTAATCCCGCTTTGTTCCTCATGAGCCCAGGTTTCTGGTACATGTTAAGTAAGAAATAAAACCATATGAGATGTGCTGTTGTAGAAATATGGTTGCATTGTGCAATTCAAACTAGACCCTGATCGTTGTCCAACTACAGCTTTTTAACCAAACTCTTTTATTCCATGTAAACCATACCAACAATTACAATTCTTCTTATGTGTTAAAAGCGATGCCATATTTTTACTATTAATGTACATACATATAAATGTCTAGGTTTTTAATGGGCTTTGTTACATTCTTGATGAATGCTGACCTTTTAAAAGCTTAATATTTTGCCTATTTTTTCCTTTTCCCAGGAGTCCACAGAACAATTCGTTTCCTGTAATAAGGTTGCATTAACAGTAAACAGTCATCGCTTCACCAGGCTCATATTTTCCTTTTTCTTGAAGTTAATAAGGCAAGAATTCAACTTGCTGGAAAAAAAAATCTGAAACCATCATAAAGTCTGTCCTGTGAGAGAAAACAGACAGACTGTTCAAATACTGGCCCACAAGACTCCATAGACGTTACATACATACACGTCTCTGTTCAGAAGACGTGAAAACATCAGTGTACTTGTTAAATATCATATTTTTAGTTTAAGATTATGTAATGCGTCCAGCATACAAATAAGTTGCTGCTATAGAATTTATATAGAATTTATTTAAACTATTTAATGTAGGGTTCAAGAATTTAACAATATAGATTATATTTTAAACCACTTACAGTACACAATTTATCAGGAAGAATATCAATTTCAGTAAGCAGTATTACTGTACATAAGGTTCTCCTCAACATCTCTCTGAGGCTGGTGTTAGTGTTTCCATGGAAAAGTGTTCCACAAATAACATTCGATTTAAGCTTCAAGCAATCACAAGCAACAGAATTGAATTAAGTACTTGTTTCTCAGGCTGATGACTATCAGGCAACATGGACAAGCACTACGAATGAATGTAGCAATAAGTCAGAGTGAGTGCAGATGCTATTACAGGAACCTCTCCAAACAGAGCTTGAACAGCTGTGTGTGTGTTTTCTCTAGTGTTGTCCCTAAATGACTGGAGTGCTGTGGTCAGCGTTTCTATCATACACACTACCAGCTAATATATAACAGCTAAGTCGATTATGCAAGTTTTTCTCTTGTTTATGCACATGTAAGTTTTATGCTGGTTTATGTATCTCATTCGGATCGGGGTCACCATACAGTAGATCGTAAGTTTAACTGTGTAACACAGGGCATCACAAACATGTGTGCAGTCTCATGACTCTCATTCATACATACAGGCAGAACTGAAACCTGAACCTGGAGAGGAAAGGAAATCTACACGTGGAACTACACACAAACGGTAATCTGAGCTCAGTTAGTGTAAGGCACCAACCCTACCTGCTGTGCAGCTAAGACGCCCTGTTTTGCAGGCAAATTTTTCTGCAGAACAACCCCTTCTGCAACAGCTGTACACAAGACAACATGAAGTGGTTTAAAAGACAAAGCTTCACAAAACAGCCGAACAATAGAAAGTTGTCCAGTGAGAGGGGAATAGTTTTCCCAGTACAAGACACAATGTGAGACAACCTAAACCGTAATTAAAGTACCTCTGAGACGTTTTTCTGTATGGGGACGTGTTTAAAAACTCTTTGTATTTGGGATACTGACACACCACTGTATCCTGTGATTAACTACGTTGCACTTGGGAATGAAATCCCCTAATTTTATCATAAATAATCTTGACACGCATTTCTGCAACACTTGGTTACTGCAGAAATGTTCTTACTGTATAAAAGTAGGATTATGTTCAGCAATTAGCACAAAAAACCTCTCAATCTGCTTTTAAAATATTGCAGTTTGGCTTTAATAATTACAGGCCTTTTTTTAAGTACTTTTACAAATGTACTTGCATGTGGTTTGCCTCATAATTAGAAGGCTGCTGCAAAACCAAATTCCGACCTAAAAGTTCAAAAGGTCAAGCCGTTCCTTTTGAGGTAAACGTGTGTTCCAGAAATAGACATGTTTGAAGAATGATCAAGCTCCTACTCCACAGAGGTTGACCACCAAAGAAAGAAAGACCGACCCGGACTTACACGTGTGTTAACTCGGACTTTGATGGAGGAAGAGGTGCCTGGTAAAGTAAGATACAGATAGAAGGCCATTGTCTCTTTGAAAGACTAGTGTCAGCTGCTGCTGCCCCTTCCTGATGTCTTTGTGCAGCTGTTGTCTTGAAGGAAGAAGGAAGAGAGACAGCAGGGCACAGCTGTGACCCTAACATCGCAGTTTGTTTGGGGAGAGGTGAGCTTTATGGAACAGAGTTTACAAGAGAACAATAGCCAGCTCCAGTTGAATGTAAGTTCTATGGTCAGTCTGTAACGGGTCTCATGTAAGGTAGATCATAAACAGTAAATGGTACTAGAGTGTAAATTGATCGCAGCCTACTCGTTTTAGGAGAAAGACGCTAATGCATGCTCCGAAAAAGTCATGCTCATTTATGAAAATGTCAACACGTATATGATTTAATACAAGAAGAATTGTGTCAAAATACCAAGACTTTTAACATTTCTGCACCACCACCAGAAACTGCATTGTATAGACAAAGGTTTGTGAACACTTGTCTTATAGCTGATTGTGTTTTTTTTAAAAACATCCCACTTCACATTAGTAGTTTACTATCAACTTCCACTTTTCTGAGATGATGTTCCACTAGATTTTGGAGTGTGCTTATGGAGATTTGTGCTCCTTCAGCCACAAGTGTGTTAGTAAATGAAACCGTTTAATGAAGTCTTTTCAAATCTTTCATATTTTGTAATATATATATATTATGCGTTGTTTTGGACAAACATATTGAAATCATTCTTGTGATGGGATCAAGGATGCGATGGACCATAACAGGAAACCACAAGCTCATCAGACATGACACTGCTGCCAAACCGGGAGCCAAAATTTGTAGCGGCAATTACAAAAAAAAAACCGGCAATTATGTAGAGGATATTTTGGAAATCGTTAAAAATAAGCTAAAAAAAAAAAAAAAGTGAAGATTTCTTGTATGTGTGAAGACATTTGGAATACACTTGATTAAAAAAACAATTTAAAGCCAAGCTAAATATGTACATATTTATAAAGTACATTAATTCTTAGTCACCATGACCCTGTTCAGTAGAAAGTGCATGAGTGTAATTTGCTCTCAACATTGCAGTCAAAAACAGCAGCTGCTTTGAATATGGATGAGCAGAACATTCCAAAAGTATCAGTACTTTCAATGCTGGTGTTGCATAGAGAGGATAGAAATCAGAAGAGTTGATACTTAACATATATAGGATTTTTCCTCCAAATACATACATTTCAGCTTTCTGTACCTTTTGAGAGATTTTCAAAGGCACGAGTTGATCAGTCAAAACAGAAACAAGGGGAAGGATGTAGATGGGATTATATTTTTGTTAAATATTTATTGGATTAATATTGTTCAGTCATTAAAGGTGAATCTATTTCAGATTATCTTAAATTTCCAATTCAGTGCGTATTACAAGCACACAGCTACTGTAAGTATTGCTACCAGTATTGATGGACAACACTGCTCCTAAAATTACTTAGTATTGACCATCTCTAGTTTAGGAGGAAATGCTAGTGGGTGGGACAAACAATTGTGGTCACGGATTAGTTTTTGAGAATTTCATCTTAGGCAAAAGCAAGTCAAGCTTTGTATACTGGTGGACTGGTGGTCAGTTATAACATACAGTACAGACCAAAAGTTTGGACACACCTTCTCATTCAAAGAGTTTTCTTTATTTTCATGACTATGAAAATTGTAGAGTCACACTGAAGGCATCAAGGGCTATTTGACCAAGAAGGAGAGTGATGGGGTGCTGCGCCAGATGACCTGGCCTCCACAGTCACCGGACCTGAACCCAATCGAGATGGTTTAGGGGTGAGCTGGACCGCAGAGTGAAGGCAAAAGGGCCAACAAGTGCCAAGCATCTCTCGAAGCTCATCAAGAGAATGCCAAGAGTGTGCAAAGCAGTAATCAAAGCAAAAGGTGGCTACTTTGAAGAACCTAGAATATGACATTTTTCAGTTGTTTCACACTTTTTTGTTATGTATATAATACCACATGTGTTAATTCATAGTTTTGATGCCTTCAGTGTGAATCTACAATTTTCATAGTCATGAAAATAAAGAAAACTCTTTGAATGAGAAGGTGTGTCCAAACTTTTGGTCTGTACTGTATATAATAAAAATGTAACTCGCCATGATACAGAATCAGCAGAAACCGTTTTTATCGACACGTTGAAAAGAAAAAAAAAAAATGGAAATTGACTTTTAAAATATGTGGTCAACTATCAATATGTGAAAGGCAATCAAATGGAAATAAAATCATTATTTAAAAGTTTTTCAATTGTTCCAAATGGCCTGGTGATTGGGGACCCCGGGAATACAGGACAGTTGTTAAATGTCTGCTAAAGCTAAAGCTGCTGATGGGGTCTTAAACATAAGTGAGATCATGTTCACAAATCAGCTAATCGACAGCAAAATCTGACTCGAACAAGGAAGTACATCAATGAGTGAGACAAGGAAGCACTTTCCCAGAGTAATATTTCAATCATGCAAGGTATGTGACAAGATATTGCTCTTTCCAAAATGTAATTAGTACTTTACAATATAGAACAGTCTTATTTGTACTTAGCTGTTGTTCTGCTTGAGCTTCTGTGCAACAACAATTATAAATAGCAGACAATTGCAGTTAAAAATATGAATTCAGTATTTCCATCTTGTTGAATGTTTAAACCTGTTTAGCTTTTCCAAATAGAATTAGTGACAAATTAACGTACTGACGATAGTGATCGTTCACATTGTGACGTTCAAGCAAGGCAGCTACTAAAACTTCGGCCTACTAAAGTTTACCCAAGAACAACAACTTTGCTGTTCCAGCTTGCACTTGTATTGTGTTTTGTTGCAGTGTTTCTTAGAATCCTTTGTTAGGATAATGAATAGATCTTAAGTAGTCCTCAAGTGGAGAACTTGCAGATGGTGTAAATTGCTAACAAAAAAGGCAAACTGGAGAACTATAGCTGTGAAATGTTTGATTAGCAGAACATTGAAAGATTCACCTACACCCATAAGATAAAAAAAATAAAAAATAGCAGAACAAAATGAAAAAATCTGGATTATTTCTTTATGTATACAGTGAACATTTCCATTAACCTCGAGTATTATATATACACGCAATGAATGGATTTTGCATGCGTGATCTGCTCTTACTCAGCTATGTAAACGTAGCTGATCAGGTTTTGGTCTCTATGAGGTAGGAGTGTGTCGGCTCTCCTACAGGTTCTTCTGGTTTTCTATATATGCAGCAAAATAACTTTTGTCTTTCCTCATAGTGTGACACTGGAAAGAATGCAAGGCATTAGATCGCTTCCTTGAGAAAAAAAAGAAAGAAAGAACTTTTTTTTTTTCTTTTGCAACACAAAGAGCCTTAACTCTTCATTTCATCTTAACCTGCCGAGTTGTAAATGAAAATGCTTAGTTTAGTCGTTTTTTGTTTAATTCAAAGAGATTTCATTGATTGAAACTACTAAGAACCAGCTTAACATTTCGGATTACTATATATTACACATTTTTCAAAAAGGACATACAAAAAAATTCTCTTTAAAAATGACAAAAAATAAACTATATACAGAATTTACATATACATAAACAAGTCTCTTCTGGAGAAAGAGAAAAAGAGGGAGAAAATGGCAAAAGCCAGGCCTAGGGTGCTGCTATTGTATGCAGTAAGATTGGTGAAGAGAGAAAAAAAAAAGCAAAAAAAAAAAAGCTGTATAACCTATCCACATGGTAACCTCATTAGTGCTATATCTTTGAAATTGTGTGAATTTAAAACAATTTGGGCTTTAAAAAGTATAAAAAAAAAAAAAAAAAAACAGTAATAAAGAAAAGCTAGAAATGCTATGTTCCAATGATTAGTAATAAGTTATGTAGAATATTCCATGGCATGATTTACACATATGTATGTCATGTGCGTGCCACCAGGAGTCTGCATTTTTCATCCCAAAGTAATGTTTATCTAATTAATGTGAAGATACAGATTTCTGATCTTTTTATATGATTTACACCCAGCAAACTGGCAGACCAACACAGTGCACATTAAATAATGTGTGTGAATAATTCAGCACGTAAATACATGATTAAAAGCACAGCACCTGCTAGAGTGGGGTGGAAAGAAAAAAAAAAATACAAAAATACTGAATGAACTTCCATTTTCTTGCATAGCCATTTTCAAAAGCCCTTGTGAATCCAATGTTTATGCATAATTATATATAGAATACTTTTGCAAAAAAAAAAAAAAAAAAAAAAAAGAGACCTTCAACAGCAATATAAAGATCAATGCTTCAAGTTCTTTAAACAAACGGCAAAAAAAAAAAAAATGTCCATGGGAGACTTTTCACACAATAGAAACCAGCTGAGCTTAGTCCTTCATATTATTATTTGCTTTGTGTCCATGAAAAAGATTTACGATTGTAATATCCCTCCATGGCAATAGAATGGTCCAGGCTATTTGGCTCGATTACCACCTTACTCGGCCCAATCACTTTTACCATATTAACAAATCCCGAAGAAAATTCCACAGCAGACGTTCATCATGGCAGGCCAAGTTCCAGAAGTGCTAGCACCACACACAATGTGTTGCTCTTCAGTGTGCCCCAAAGGCCCGTTTCGGTTCTGTTGCAAGGGAATTCACCCGTGCTCTCTGAGCTGGCTGAATGCTGTTTTACAGAATCCTTGCCTGGTAACATTCCTTAAAGTTCTGGTAGTTAAACTTGTCACCCACAGAAAAAAATGAACATAAACAGGGGTTTTGTAAAAGGCACAAAGCATGAGGAACTTCTTTTCATTTCCTACAC
The DNA here is from genome assembly GCF_014805685.1 of Silurus meridionalis. Taxonomy (NCBI): domain Eukaryota; kingdom Metazoa; phylum Chordata; class Actinopteri; order Siluriformes; family Siluridae; genus Silurus; species Silurus meridionalis. The sequence goes on along the minus strand of NC_060884.1, from coordinate 12,310,655 downwards.
TATAGTTCCAGGCTTGGAGTCTTCGTGCCAGTAAAGTGTCTGATCCTCAGAGTCAAAACTGTCTACTGGACTCCTCAGGTGTAAATCCATTTGGTTTACATCTATGTATGACCTAAAAAAGAAAAAGATGGCATTAATAAAGTGAGTCATGAAATCAAAATTCTGAATGAATATTTCTGAACATTTTAACCCCTGGTTGTCCACGTTAAATTAGAGGATATGTTATTGTGTACTACTAGGTGAACTTTTTTTTTTGTGTTGAAGATGCATGTTCAACGTGGGGTTAAAACATTCATACAGCAAATGAAAAATGCGCACAACACAAACAGTACAAATGGCAGCAATCAAGACAGAGCGATCAAGACATGTCACAAGTTTGTCCTCAGGACAAGACGCCACCCGTGTAGTTTGATGCCCGACACACAGGACCAACCCGCCACCACTGAACACACAAACCTATCCAGCAGTTTGGTGCAATAAAGCTGAGCTACCAGACAGGTTTAGTGCCTCAGGAAAATGATTGTTAGAAGTGAGAACAGTTAATTAAAGCACACAGGTTAGAGAAAGCAGTGTGGGGGTTTTGTATGCAGCTCACCACATTGTTTAGTGCTGCAAGTTGCTCTAGCACTGAGTATAATAATAGTCCTGGACATAGCCACTGGCAACAGCACCAGGCATGTCTAAAGTTCCTGGAGCTGGGCTCCTCCTAGCAAACGGAGATGGAGCTCTGGGCCCTGGGGGCGGAGCTAGAAGATGGGGCTGGCGGCTGGCATGAAAGGTATGGTGGTTAGTCAGACAAGGCAGAAACCTGAGTGTGATTTCTCTTCACACACACACCGAGGAATAAGTGAGTCAAGGACTTTACGTTAAGACCTTGTCTTGCCAAACACTGACACTTAAAGCCATGCAACTTCCCTATCATGAGAAGACAAACCCAGAAATGGCACATAAAACGCAACAAAGAGTACAAACAACCAGGGACTTTAATAACTTAGCTCACAAAACACAAAGAAAACAAATAACTATCACATGTTTACTTACTATCAAGGGCTACATTTAATAAGGAGGCTTTATTAACCATGTCAGTTCTGGAGCCATCAAAGCCTGAGCGCTCCACTCGATAACGAGAAGAAGGAGGTGGAGGGAGGGAGAAGTAAGAGGATGAGGAGGAACAAGCAGTAGGTGAGAAGAAAGGAGGTAGGTAGTACCAGGAGGGTGCAGGGTGTGCACTGAAGGCATGTCTATGGAAAAAGAGGATGGAAGAAAGTGAGAGAAAGGGGAGGTGCAGGCATTGGAGAGAACATAGTACAAGAATACAATCCTAAGCTCTATAGAGAGTTATAACCCATTCTACACCAATAACAAAAAACTAAATCACAAAAAGATGTAATAAGTAGGTAAATCAGTGAAATACATTTTGAGTGATGCACATAACTTGGCCAAATAAGAGCTTAAAGTTGAACAGATGTGAAATTAGAGCATTTCCTGGGCATAGGGGCATGAAATTGTGGTTAAGACAATATTTGATATATATATATATAAAACATTAGGTAAATAACTTGCTTACCTGCTTTGTGGAAGGTGACTCTGATGGACTGAGTTTAAGCTATAGGTGTGCTGTGGATGAAGACCCATGCCGTATTCGGATAAACCCACTGATAAGTGATCACGCCAGTCCCCTGTGTTGGATGCTGTCGAAACTGGAAATTAAGTATAAGGCAATTCAAGACGGTGTATATTTAGAAATAATATTCTAAATATTTAGGGAATGTCTTTCGATTGAGTCTTCTTATGAACTACTCAAAGATTACAGTTCTAAGAAATTCTTAAACACAAAACACAAATGGGTTTTTATTTAAATATTCTACGCACGTTGTAAATCCATTTGTATCTATTTGTAACAATTAAAAAGAAAATACAATTAGCATCTTTAACTCAACAAACAATCAAAAACCCTTCTGCTGCTTCAACATACAGGTTTACATAAAAACAAAAGCTGAAATGCCTAACCTGAGGCATATGAGGTGCAGCGGTCATTAGAGCTGTAAGCGTATGGGGCCATCCTGTAGCCCATGTTTTGCTGGGTCTCCCGCTCGTACTCGTATGACACTTGCCTGTGTGCACTGTTCCGGTTATACCAGCCTCGTAAGTGCTCGGCCACTATAGCCTTCTGCATGTTGCGTGCTACGTTCTCGGTTCTCGAGGGCGGACGACTTCGTGCCTGCCTCAGTGTAGCATATGGATTCTGGTTCATGCTTTCCATCTCACTGTGACTGTAATTACTGTATGGTTGCTGTCCATGGTAAGACATTGTCTGGTAGGAAGGATTTACGCTATAATGGCCCGCTGTCTCTTCCTCATAGGCATAGCTTCCGTTAGTGTATGGATCCGCATAGCAGGGGTATCCAGTGACGTAATAGGCTGTTGTGGTGGGCCTGGTCGGTGCCTTAGGGGTGTAGCAGCGAGAATCGTTCTGTGCAAGGTTGGGCATGCTGCCTGTATTAGCATAAACGCAGTCCCTCTGGCGACGATGGCGATTCCGAGCGCGCGAATGAGCGCAGTACTCTGTACTTGACTGGCTGGTGTGTGAGGAGACGTCGTCAAGTACCTCGGTGCTGTTGCTCCGCCGTGCAGCAGGGGTGATTGTAAACACAGGCTCGGGACCATCACACTCTGAAGTAAAGAGTGACTGAGACTCAAGACTGCCACTGCGCTGCCGGAAATGCTCAGGCGTGTCTTCTTCACACCTGTGTGCACATCCAGGGGTCAGAATCATTCTAAACAGGCTTTTAAATGAAAAGTTTGACAAACATTTCTAGTATAACTAATTTTGACTAGGTGATAAAAACAGATTGTAGCAGTCAGCATGAACTCACTGGCAAAATTGAGTGTGCGTTTCTTTCACTAGATGTAATTAAATGCCCCATGTGTATGTGTGATGTAACTCTTCTCCAGCAGTGTTGAAATTAAAGATCATGTTATCAGTCACAGTGAAGTTGATATAGGTATACATTAAGTGGAGCAGATGGAAGCATGTTGGAGAGCTGGAGCTAAAAATCTATACACTGTAGGTGTGTTCATTACCTGAGCTGGATGCTGCTGAATGCATTGCGTGTCAGCTGGGGTGTGGGAGGCATGCTGCGTGAATTTCCTGTTTGCCTGGATTGAGAGTAATACGGGCTACTATGTGGTGATAAAGAATCTTGGTGGCTGTAGGAATAAGGTTCATGGACTTCACCGTAGTTTAATCTATAACACAAATAAGGAAACCACTTTTACATTGTTCACTTCCTATAATGAGCTACTGATACAGAAACTCAATAAAAAAAAAACAAAAAAAAAAAACAGTGGATTATTTCCTTCTACACTTGAGTAGAACCTAAATGATTATTTTATTGATCAAGCAACTTATTGGAGAAAAATAAACACAACATTTCTTTTCAATTCACAAAGAGCTGAAAGACATTTTATTTACTTGAAAAAAAAAAAATATCCAGAACTTATGACTCACTAAATAAATATGAATTTCAATAATTAAAGAGCAATTCTGCAAACGCTTCTTTTTTGCCTGCTAAATTTGTTGTCCTTGTTTTAGCAGTCAGTCAAGAAGAAACACGTCTTGCACTATTTTTAACACCCTGAGTGTACTTAATACGATAAGAGGTATAGATAGAGGTAGAAACCCAAGCAGGAATGTATGTCTGGTTTCTAACAAGCCATAACATGAGGTAACAAGCCTCAGCCAAGCCTCAAATGCAGGGCAAACCCCATTTAAAGAACAAGCAGTGATAGAAAAGACCGTTACTGCTGGGGAAGTCTTACCGGTCGGGGTTGCGTGGGTCTTCGGAGGCCCGGCGATTGGATTCATATGGAATGCCTAGGTTGTCTGAAGGCCGTGGTGAACATTGAACTGAACGGGAACGCTGCCGTTGCACTACAAATGCCTCATCTGTGAAGAGATTGAAGGTTGAAGTAATCCAGATTAACATGCATAGACAGATCCAATTTATATCGCGAAGCAATGTGTAAACCGTTTTAACTTTTACCATCATCCAGATTTAAGTCGGATAGCGAGCTGAGTTCCGCTGCATTCACATCGTCTATGAAGAGATGAAAGCTTCATTTTAACACAATATTTGCTAACTTCAGCCTTTTTAAAGCACTATGGGGGAAAATTTATTTTATAAAACAGAAAGAATCAGTGCAGTTAAAATCATGTAACCCTAATACCATTAATATACAGTCAACAAAACCACTAGAAATTCTCTCAGACAGGGAATTAAAAAAGGCATGTACCAATGATTAGTGAGGCCCTTTGTGTGGGTTTCTGGCCCGTTTGAACTCTGTAGTCATTAATTTCATTCTCGATCATCTGAAGGGTCTTCATAGCATCCTCAAAGTTTCTCCTTCGCTTCTTCTTCACAGTTTTGCAGAGTTCTGTTTCATTGGCAAGCTTCTTTGCTGCTTCTACAATCTTTTGCTGAAGAGCAAACCGGCTTTCCAAGTTCCTTAACTGAGGGTCCTGAAGGCAGAAAAAAACTGATTTATTTTTATAAAAATCAAATACAGTGGAACCCGGTTATGTCGACGGCGTAGGGGGTCGCCAAAAAGCGTCGAGATAACCGATGATCGAGATAAACGAAAACCAATATGGCGGCAATATATTAACGTGCTTGAAATTTCTTTATGTACATGATGTGCGTTATTAAATGAGAATGTACATGTGTTTTTGGAGATTTTTTTTTACACAACAGCGTTGCCGCGATTTGTTTGATGAAGGCATGCTATAAAAATTTACATGCTTTTTTTTTTTTTTTACACCAAAAGGCATATGTACACCAACTAAGAGCAAAGATTTACCATTATACAATACAAACCACCATCGATTATCATTATTTTCCGCCACTTACTCAAGTTTTTCTGCGGCTGCACAGTGCCGTCTCACTACTGTATTTTCGCGTATATAAGATGTACCCTGAGTGATGGGTATGTAAAACTTTTTTATAAGACGCGTGTTATAGACGCAAAAATATGGTAGTGAGATGGTGATGTGGCAAAAGCTGGCGATTGGTCATGCGGATCGAGATAACCGACGTTAAGTGGAAAATTTGCCCCCTCTTGTGCTCGAGATATTAGGGTTCGTCGACAAAACCGACTTGAAAATGCTAAGACAAAGCGAGAATTTGGTGGTTCCACTTCAAAAACGTCGACTTAATAGGGTTGGCGAGTTAACCGAGGTCGAGATAAGTGGGTTCCACTGTAAATAAAAAAAAAATCTTGCCTAGTCATAGTTGATGGTGTTATATTACTGAAGCACATAATTTTTAAATGTGACTTACAGCATGATAAGGGAAAAGATCGTCCAGTTTGAAAGCAGTTCCTACACGTCTTCTTACAGTTGGAGGCTTCTCTCCAGGTGCTAAAGGGTACTCTTTAGACATCTTGCCAGTTAGTTCCTGGGGGGAAAAAAAAACATATTTTAATGAAATCTAGTTTAAATTAAATAAATTTATTTACCTTATTCATTAAAAAAGACAACAAAAAACACTAACTGCTTCTCTGAGGCAGAGCTCCTTAAGTTCATGAAGTTTCTGAGTCAGAAGATCCTGAAGACCCTTCTCTTTCTTCTTTAGTTCATTAATCTTCTCTTTCTTCAGGTCCTCGTTTAGCTCAGAATCTACAGAACCTAAGCACACAAACAAGCTCAACTTTACATACAATCTCCAGGCATATTACACACACACACACACACATTTTATATATATATATATATATATATATATATATATATATATATATATATATACACACACACACACACACACACACACACACACACACACACACACACACACACACACACACACACACACACACACACACACACACACACGAAAATCATGTAAAACTTCAGAGCAAATACAGGCTTCAGCTGACCACACCTAATAAACCAATAAGATGGGAAATACAGCTGAACAGCTTTCATAGAGAAGAATGGTAGTAAATTATTAGATTTATTACCTGCAGAGGCCAAGCTCCCATTGCTGGCCATGATGAGCTGGTCTTTGCTTTCTCCGCTCACCATCTTGCTAACTCTGGAGGCTCCGATGTCTGTAAGGTCCATGGCAATGTCCCCCAAGATCTTTGATGTGGATATTTTAGACTATATAAAAAAAATTATTAATAAGAAGGTCAAGCAGAGGTGAGGGTCAATGCCTGAAGTAAAGACAATTAGCTCATGCTAAATACATATATAGGGTGTACCTTTTAGTCATCTACATCATACTGAATCTATAAACATACATTTTGAATTGCGGTATAATTTCGCAAACATCAGACCTTCACCCGTTATGATAAATCTATTTGTCTAATTATTTTTACAATTACTATTAAACATACTGCATAAGCAAACACATTGTGTAAAGACTAAAGAGAGTAATTTCTAACTTCCAATTCAGGTTCTAATTCAAGTTTACCATTATATACAGCTATACGAGTTCTAAATACAAATAGAAAGCCTGATGAAGCTAATGCTAAAAGACTCACTTTGCTCTGTTTGCAGTCCAGGTAGAACTGGTGCTGGCTAATGGCCATCGCCCAGATGGTTTTGATCAGAGAATGACTGGCATACCATGCGTGGATAACCTGTCCAGACTGGCCGAAAGTGGACTTAGACGATGCGCTCCTAAAGGATTAATAAATACATACATTTAAAAAGAGCCATCAAGACAACTGATTGCCATAGTCAAGCTTATTTAAAATGGCAAACTCTAAAGCCAGTACAATGTCAGGTAGGAAATATGAAGACAACATTGCAAATCAGCAAAATAATACTGGATGCATCATAGACTGCATGAAGTTAGACAGAAAAGAAGAAAGAAGTCAAGCAGAAATCTCATTTGTGTTTACACATCAACTCAAACCCCCATTACATATCAAATATTTCAACATGGATGCGTACTGACCTTGATGCTGTGAACAGTTACAATAAAAAATGCTTGTACTACACTTTTCTATATTGATGGCTGCTCTGTGGCCACTGTACAGCTTAAAACCTCAGTCAAATACAAAATCAAGAGCAATACATCAGTACCTCTACATTATAACTATTGTTGCCATTAGTAGCATTTTACAATCCAGGATCATTGTAGCAAAAAAATCTGAAATGTTTCAACTGTCGTATCCTTAATCTGTAGAAAACATTCTCCAACAAATGTAGAGCATTGATACTATTTGAACAGTGAGGATGTACAGATTGAAATTCAAGCTTAGATGTGTACATTTTTTGGTTTTACCTCGGAGGATCGTTGACCTCAACTGCAAATTTCTTCTCACGGAAATACAAGTTCTCTAACTGCTTCCAATGAAAGACCTACAAAGAGAGAGTAATAGTTTGAGGTACATGATTTGGGGCATCAGCAGATAAACACGGGGTGCTCTGACTCATGTTGGATAGAAAAACCATATGAATTCCTTTGTTTGGAAAAACCCAGGTGACAAGGAAGACACTGTTACATTTTCTCTCACTTTTTTTTTTCTCTCTCTTTTCGAGACTAAACAATCAAACAAAAACATAAAACCTAGTCTTGTTTGTTTATCATTACATTTAGCTGGAAACGAATGACAAAAGGCATTTGCTACATGGTCAATTAAGCACCACAGCTGCTATAATGAAGCTACAAGAGATGAGCAAAGTTCAAAGCCACAGCTTATTTTCAAATCTGCCCTAAAGGAAGGGAGCTTCAAACAAGGTAGGGGACATGGTCACTGCGAAACATCTGCTGCTGACAGACAAACTTTTCCTTGGAACGCCTCTCCAGCTCTGTCAAAATCCAAACAGCTATAAAACAGTACCTATTCAGCATGTAATCTTGATGACAGATTACCTAGAACAGGGCGGAAATACTAATGGAGAATCGGACAACCAGGAAACTCACTTCAGTTCTTTGAAACACACACACACACACACACACACACACACAAAATGAAGGACATTAAACGAATTGCCGACAGCCGAAACCAAATATAAATGTGTTAAATCTTTAGGCTTCATTTAAAGATTTTCCCTGAACTTTCTAATATCAAATACAATTCACTCGGCTCATGTAGACCGCTCTAACAAAAACAAACAAAAAAAAAATAGAAACTCTCAAATGCACCTGGTAGTATACCTTTTTTAACGTTTGCTGGGCTGCACCCTAGATAGATCCAATAGATAGAGCTCATTTCAGGAAAGTTAAGAAGGCGGCATAAAGTCCCTGGTGTATCAAACAGGTTCCATGGAGTCCTACGCTCAAGTTTCCCACAGGGTCGAGGCTTCGTTGAACAATACTCTCTTGTCTGCTCTCACAGAAAGCAAAAGGTGTTGCAAGAGTTTCAGCTCAAGTCCCTCCTATTCACTCCTCCTCTGCGTGACATCATAAAAACCCCACTTTGACCTAGCCCATCTATGACAGGTCGACAACTCTGTGTGGAATACACACTTTCTACCCCTCCCTTTTTCTCTCGTTCCCTGACTAACCTTACACTCATTCTCCTAGCCTATCTACCACTCCCTCTTGTACTTTAACTCCATCCTCAAACTAGATTTACTGGTTATACACTTGTATATAAAAGACATTTAAACCTTTGCTGCTTATGCTCTCACTGAGTGAATCCACTGCCACAACTCCTTACCACACCCGATGCTTCTCAGGCCAAATATGCATGGAATCTACTACTAGTATGTAATCATTAATCGCTGGCCATGGCACTCCTAACCTCTTAGTAAAAACAAGATGGCCCCTTTACCACTGTTCAAGCTGACAAAAGAAAATGCTGCACCCCTTTATCAGAAGTCTCAGAAGTCCTATCTCTCTCCACTAGATGCCAAAATACACAGATAAAATTTATAGACAGGGTACAAAAGATAATGGTGGAAGCAATGCACACAAAAAAAAAAGCTAAGTCTGGAGGAAAAATGAAACAGATTTCCTTGTTGAATGTTGAAACAAAAAAAAAAAATAATAATTTTTTTATCAATAAATAAATAGAAATCGGTAATATGATGCTTCCATATAACCTCCAGAAGAAATTTCTGCAAATTGGCTGTAGACTAGCAGAAATTCTCCTAACAATAACTGAATTTGAACTACAAAGCAAAATGACCCCAGATCACTTCACACCTCTTAACATGGATAATCCAAAGTTTATCCAATTAGATGTCTTTGTACAGCAAGTTAGGTGCAATTACATACAATTCAGACAAAACTGAATTAAACTTAATTTCATCAAGGGCTCTTTTTGTTCGTTAGCAACGTCTTGCAAATCAGACATCTTCACCGCATGTAAAAGCGGTATACTCCATCTTCTTTTCTTTCGGCTTCTCCCATTAGGGGTCGCCACAACGGATCATCCGTCTCCATACCCCCTCGGTCCTCTACATCTGCCTCTTTTAAACCAACTACCTGCATGTCCTCCCTCACCGCATTCATAAACCTCCTTCTAGGCCATCCTTTTTTCCTCCCTCCTCATCATTTTCCTACCGATATACCCCATGTCCCTCCTCTGCACACGTAGAAACCATCTCAATCTCGCCTCCCTCACCTTGTCTTCAAAAACATCCCACACTATCCCTCTAATGAACTAGTTTCTAATCCTGTCCATTGTAGTCACTCCCAATGAAAAACCTCAACCTCTTCAGCTCCGCTACCTCCAGCTCCACCTTCTGTCTTTTAGTCAATGCCACTGTCTCTAAACCATACAACATCGCAGGTCTCACCACAGTCCTATAAACTTTCCCTTTCACTCTTGCAGATACTCTTCTATCACAAATCACTCCTGTCACTCTTCTCCACCCACTCCACCCTGCCTGCACTCTTTTCTTCACTTCTCTAACAAACTCTCCATAACTTTGCACTGTTGACCCCAGCTACCTGAACTCCTCCACCTTCTCCACCTCTTCTCCCTGCAACCACACCACTCCACTGCCCTCCCTCTCATTCACACACATGTACTCTGTCTTACTCCTACTGACTTTTATTCCCCTTCTCTCCAGCATGTACCTGCAGCTGTCCAGGCTCTTCTCAACCTGCTCCCTACTCTCACCACAAATAATATCATCTGCTAACATTAAAAGCAGTATACTCTATATACCGCTATATTACAACCTTGTGTAACGGCATTTGAATTTCTACTACTTGAATTTCAAAAGGGCGATTTTACCTAGACGAGTTTGGATGTGTGAACGAGTGACTGGCGCTAATGAAACAGCCCTAATGTTTCTGGAATAAACTTGTTGGCTTACGAAAACATTACACTGGTGCACTGTGTTTATGAAGCAAACATCGCAAGAAGATCCAGGTCACGTGAAGAAGGCGGGCTATATATTCTAGCATTTGCTACCAAATATCAGCTTACTTTAGTCTAATATTCTGTGTGGAGGTCAAAATATTATCCTGCAGTGTTAGAAAAAAGAATGAAGCCTTTCTGATAAGAAAACACTCCTAGGGTTTGAAGGGTTCTATACAGAAATATTATAGCTTAAACAAACCTCTTAGGAGTTAGAAGTTCAGACCATTTATCTACAAGACGTAGCTACACATGTTTAGTACGGAAAGAAACAATAAGGACATATTTAGTATATAATTTCACATCCAAACACATAACCACTTCTATGAGTCACTCCAAGATGGCAGAGAGAACGACATGTCACATTATGTCAAAAAATCGGACACAACTTACTTCTCTTGGAATTTCATTAAAAAGATGGCCGTGGAACATCAATCAACATAAGTAGATATTAACATCCAATCCATGTGTGTTTATATAGAGTTTTACAAATTTATAATAATTACGAAATGCTTTCGGGCAGTTACTACAACAGAATTTAGTTCATTGGGCTCCAATCCAAGATGGGACACACTGATAAAACCTGAGTAATAAGATAGGAAGAGTAACTGCCTGTTTTTAAAGCACCAATTTTTTTTTCTCTAATAAATGGCCTAGGTTGTTAAAAAAAAAAATTTTAAGCCTCATCAAGAAATCCTGATCCTATGACTACGCAAACTTGACATTCCTGTAACCCCTACACAATCCCCTGGTGAACAGATGTAAAAACAGAAGACAACATTTTGCAAGGCCTGCGTTTGTGTATTGGAACAAGATTGGCTCTCATTATGCTAATTAAATCTGCATCTGGTAAATGTAATTCAATCTAGGAAGCATGCACTCAGTCATACGGCAAAGTAGCATTCCTACGCTCATTACTGTGGAAATTGACGTTCTTTGTGTCAGTAAACAAGTAAAAGAAATGGCATGTAATCATTTAATACTACTTTATGAAGAAATCACATCCTCTGTGGTGAACAAGAAACAATTAAATAAAATGAAAAAATTACAAACTAATTCTAGTCCAAATATATTTAGAACTTTAAAGAGTATTAAGCTACAGCCTTTATTTAAAAAAAATTGCCAAATGCGCTTTCCCATGATTTTACAGTGCGGGAAAACACTTTAAATCCAACGACCCCCAATAGATAGCTCACGTGAAGCAGGCCCAGCCGCGAGGCCCGTCCTCTCTTCTCTTAGCCCCCTGCCAGACTAATTGTGTTTTATTGCTTGATCAATTGTTTGGGCTGAGCGAAGAGCACAATGACTGGGGTGGATTTGCATAATGAGAGTAGTCTGCTGGTAGTGGGCTGGGATGATACAAAGGCAGCCAGTGTTGACAGCAAGCACAATCAATACTGGCAGGCTGATGGGGTGCACTTTGACAACCGGGTGAGGGGGTACTTTTAAAAAGAATGTACACAAAAAAACAAAAAATATTTGCCAGGGAGCAAGGCAAAATAGAAGACAGAAAAACGATGGGTGAGCTTCCTCCCCCTTCACATGTCCTTGCTATAACTTTGCCAGGAGAAGAGCTGGTCGGGAAAGAAAATGAGAGTGAGAGAAGGATGTGCTCTTGGGATATTTCTACTCAAACCCCTGTCTACACCTCGGCTTCGCTGGATGAAAAAAGTAGGTTGGCAGGGAAGCACAATATAAGCTAAGAATCCTTTTAGAAACGCTGTCTCTGGCTGGCATCGTGCCAGGATTGGTCCCTTTTCTGCTTTCGACCCACACAATTACACTCTGTCTCAAGATTTGAGCTTACAGGCAGGGGAGATGCCAATTAATACTGTGCCACCAGATACACACCCAAATACAGTCAATTTACAAATGGCAGAAATGACAAACTGTAACGATATGCAATAAAAAAAATTAAATAAATTGACGAAGGCGAGACGACAGTGTTAATTAACGTGAAATAATGTGAATGTTCCTAGCAGCAAAGCATGATGTCCTGTTGCAATTAAATATACGAATGAGGTGTGGTTCTTTTACCCGGAAGGCAAAATAACAATACAGAACTTTTTTAGGAGCTTTTTAAAGCACATGCACACACATTGCTGTTTATATTAACACCACATAGTTTCTCCCATTTTAAATAGGTCTTTTACCCCTCCCTATAATTATCACAAACTGTGCCTTATGGACCATACTACCACCTAAAACTCCACCTACACAGGGTTTACAACACTGCAATTTAAGAGTTGAATGACTGCTGTGTATTAAAGAAAAAATTTAATGAAGTATAAATATAAATAATGTATTGTGTTACTTCCAAGACTATCGACATACACATATATATATATATATATATATATATATATATATATATATATATATATATATATATATATATATATATATATATATATATATATATATATATATATATATATATATATATACACACATATATATATATATATATATATATATATATATATATACACACACACATACACATATATATATATATAGCTATACAAGTACATGCATTACTATTTTTATAATGTGACGCTATCAATGGTGGGGAAAAATAATAGGAATAGGGAGGAGAAGTTTTCAGAGAGTGTCAGTTAACATCCAAATGCCCAAAACGCTTTTAGAACTGTCTGTCATTTCAGATTCAGATGATTGTCAATCTGCCATTTTATGAGTGATAACTCAATTTATTTCTCATTAGACAGTGAAATTTTCTCGAATATCACCAAAAATATCAGGCGAGTATGTAATGTGGGAAACTGATTGATTTACTGCCTCCTCTGAATGTTCTCTCACAGATTTGCCTTGTTGTGGGCATATCTGCAGTTTGGTGAAACATTAACTTTAAAGGTGAAAGGGAAAATGTCACGGTCTCCTCTGCTGTACACTGTAACCTACCTTCCTGGGTTTCAGTTTGTCTTGTTGGTCGTATTGGCCAATGCCTTTGTAGCTAATTCCCAACCACCACGGTATTCCCTGCTTGTCCTGTGAAAGAGAGGTTTTAAAAGGAAGTCAATTATTAGGGGTAATTAGCCCAGTAAGTAATCTCCCAATAAATAAATAAAAAAAATGTATGTGCGTACTATGGTTGGTCAGTAAATCAGTAAAGCACTACAATCAGCTTTAATATGCTTGATGATAAGTTGAGTTGACTTTGCCAGCAGCAAATGCTAACATATGTAATGTACTGTACCATTGCTAAAGCAAGCGAGATAAATGTAAACATAAAAAAAAAAAAAATATTTAAACATTAGCATACCTTCACTTCATAATAATGAACACCATATGAAGGTAAGGATTCCACTAATGTGAGATACCTGAGGATAAAATAAAGATTAATCAGAAATGGGCAATAAGTCAAGCATAATGCTTAGTTTTTCATACAATAGTCTACTGTTTAACTTGCCATTTAATTTAGATTTAAACCTGATTAAACCTCATAGAGACTGATGTCTTTCTGGTCTAAATATGTTTTGGAGAAGGCAATGCACTTCGTGTGTTAGTAAGAAATAATTGACCACTTACTGTACAATTGCCTTTCCTCTGGTGAGTCCTCGGAGGGTTTTGTAATGCTCGATGACTTGGTCTTCACTACAAGGGGTCGAGGTGGAGAAAGAGAGACCGATTACAATCTGTACATGCAAAATGAACAGCAATTGAATTGAATGCCAGGCTGAATGATGAATGTGCCATTTATAAAGTCTGTACTCTTTAGACATGAGTTCAGCACACTCATCCATGAAATGCCATCAGGCCAACTGTCCTGTCATACATACACGCTCTGTCTAGGATATGCTCTAATTACACACGCGCACACACACGCCTTGCCTCCACAGCTGTTTCTGCACACATACCCACACAGGTGTTTCTCAACACACACTCTCGCTTCTATGAGCCCTTATGCTTTACAAGAGAAGACATTTCAAGATTCAATAAAACAAGAATAGCATCACAAGATTATTATTCTAAACAAACTTTCACATCATTACAAATGGAATTATTGTCTCATTAAACTGCATGACCTAAGCCCATTGCACCTGGCTGCAGTAAAGAGACTTGCAGTTTAGCACATATAGGCAACAATTAAACATGTTGGAAAGGGTAATTGCGGGGGCAGCAGAGCGAAATTTGAGGCTGTTTGATAGTAAAAGTTTTGAGTAGAGGTTGAAAGTGCTTAATGGTCCTCTAAAAGTTTCTTACCAATAGGCCAGGGATGGGTGCTCCTTTAAAACAGCTGTGGGAAACACGGGGAGCTTTTTCAAGTCTGACTTTGCACTTTCGTCACTGGGGGGAAAAAAAATAATACAATTTATTAATATATTCTAAGCATATTATGTATTCAATATGTAAAAGTGCATTAGTTGGTTAACACATTGTTTGCTTAAAACTGAATGCCAATACAGAGCACATACATAAAAACCATGGGAAAATGGTATGACTAAGCAAAATGTATTTACCAGAACAAAGGCTTTGTATTAACACAGAAATAATTGGATAAAACACTTCTTGCCAAACAGTAACAGAAAGGTTATAAATATTTGCTTCAAGGGAGTTTGTTGATGTTTCCAAATCACATCCTCTAGCCATTACAAAAGGTGAATGATTTCTGAAACAGTGAATATTGACATATTTCCAATACATATTTTCAACTCTTCCCAATACAGTTTTAATGGTAAAAGTAATATCTCTTAGCGGACCAAGCTTGTCTAGCACGTCACAGAGGCTCTGTCCGTAACATAAAACATGTGCAGTGAAAAGTGGCTTGCAATTAAAACGCCATGAACAGAAGTGCTGCTTGGCAGGGTGCTGTACTATTAAACTTACACAAAAGCCATTTAAGAGGTTTTGGTCAGCTTGACAGTGCTGAGAGCTTGTGACGTAAAGCAAATAAAAGAACAAAAAAAAATATAAAAAAAAAAAAAAAAAAAGGAGGAGAAGAAGCCAATCCTCTTATCAAGCTTTTTGTATGCGCAAATGAATGTATATCCCATAAGAACTTGTGTAAATCATGGAATATAAGGAATACTTCTGCTACAACACTTCCTTGTTAGCGCATGAACTCTGCTATTTTAAATGAAACCTAAATGTAGAACAGGAGATGGTTTGTATAGAAAGACAGCAGTCTTAAACAGTTGCTGATTCACAGTTAATGTTTGATGCCGTTAATTTGGTTGCGATTTAATCACGTGCCAATGTACAGAGCGGTTCTGCTTTCACCACAATGCCCAGTCAGCAATCTGGTATTCATTATGTCTGTACTATCAAACAGTTGGCTACAGGAGGCAACGTGTCACTAATGTGTCAGCTATTTCACTGCAGACCAAAACCACCTCCTGCAGAGAGGAAAGCAAAAACAAGATCATTTTGAAACAAATGCCATGTGTACATGCCTCTAATAGTTGATAATCAAACTGCAGATTTTAGTTAAATAAAATTGACAGCATTTGGTTAAAGCCACAAAATGACGAGAGCAAACAGTGGGTTACCTGCTAGTCAATTGAATAGAAGCAAAATGACTGTTATACAATGGGATTTCCTTTATATTCGGCTATTTTGTGTGCATTTGCAGTATGTGTTTGCATCTTATTACACAATGGGTATTAAAAAAACTACTGAGCCCCATAACATTAGACAAATGAAATTTCTGAACGGAAACGAAAAAACGCACCTCACCTGTGTTCTGAGCTGCACGGCTTCGGGAGTAAAAACTTTTTTTAAACGCATGACGATGCCAAAAGATAAACTCCTGAGAGAAATAGTTGTGAAAGGAAGGAGGAAGACAGTGAACAATGACTTTCTTGGTAGGCTACTGTTTAGATACAAGCCATTGTAACGTGTTGAGTCTGGGTGAAGGGAGAGCGCGCTAACTCCAGTTGCAACAAAAATCATATAAGCACAGACAGGTTTCCAAAACTCGTGCTTTTTTATTTTTCTTGGCAACAGCGTAACGGGTTAGTCAAAGAAACTTAGAAATGAGCATCAGAAAATAATGAGGACATATTCCTCGGTCTTGCACACATGCAGTAATAGCGAAAAAATGCGTCGGCAGGCTATTCCCAAAATGCCGCTGTGCTCTTAAAGGAGCCACAACATATTTCACCTGTTACACCATGTAACAGACACTGTCTTTCGTTAAAGCCTGTGTAAAATTCAATAGTTTCAGTGTAGATACCTGCGGCTTATATACAGATGCAGCTTATTTATATTTAAAATAAAAATCTGTGTCAAATTCAGTGGGTGCGGCTTATATATCCGGAAATTAATTACGGTAATCTTGCGTGGAAATATAGTTAGTTTAGCAGAGCGCAATGTCTAATCTTGCTGAAGACATTCATGACAAACACTTTTTGGAACTTGACTGAAAACTCAGCTAACCTGCTACACCAACATTGTTCATTTGTTACATAAAAAGAACTCATGCATCCTATTGGTACAACAAAAACAACACTAAATATCTCAATGTGCGCTTACATTGGGTTTACATTACACAAACATGTTTATCAGTGCAGAGTTGTCTGCCAGACAGTGTTTTCCAGCATTGTTGTATAATAGTGATATTTTTAAACATTCTGTTAAATGCTTTATTGTGCAACAAATTATCAGCACATTCCTCATCAACACTGGCCATGCACAATGGAGTGCAGGGTATGTTTCACACCAAACCAGGATGTTACTGACTTCCTCTTAAAGAGTTCCGAGGAGTTTCTTGCACTCGTGTGCGATTACAAACAAACTGATACATTTTAGTGCACATGATAAGATGCTCAAATGTGTGGTTTTGATGCTTTTAAAGACAAACATCACTGATGCATCAATAAAAAGCCTGACGCCTAAATGTCTGCAAGGGAAAACATTTCTATACTCCCTCAAGCTTTACATCCACTCAGGCTTAAAGACAGGGGTAGAGGTAGAAAAGGAGGATGGGGGTTTAATCTCTTGCTTGTGCTTTATGGAGAGGATTTGGGATCTTTGGTCATATGAGGAAAATACAAGTTGTTATCAGAAGTGGGGGAGAGCAAAGAGATTCAGTGATTAATGACAAAGTGTTCGTTTTGGTTTTAACCTGACTGCCATGGAACTACTTTAAATATTTAAGTACAATAGTTAAAAATGTAAGCAGACAATTAGCTGTCAATATATACAGTACAGTAAATCCATGACGAAATGATAACGGAATGCAGGGCAAATGGCTGTAGAGGGTGTGTGTGTGTGTGTGTGTGTGTGTGTGTGTGTGAACGTGTCACAATGATCTGTGAACGTGTCGTACGAAAAATACAGTGTCTAAAGCAAATGCTATTAATACAGATATTTGCGTTGTGTATAGTGGATCAATTTTGCTTTAGAGATGTTTTGGGGCCAGTAGTCCAGGAACTCTGTTGTCAAGACTGATAGAATCATGAATTCTTCCTACCACCAGTATGTGTCACCACAAAACCTTGGTGCCTTTGCCAGAAGGTTCAGACTTAGATATAGATGGCAGCATTTAACAAGCTGACAAAACAATACAAATCAACACACAAACCTTTATAAGAAACATGAAAACAACATTCTGGATTTTCCAATCGCAATTCCTGGATTGAAAACTTACTGAAAGCCTGTGGTCTGAGTTGAAGAGGGAAACCCGTGTGTACAAACCTAAGAATATGAGGAAGCCTAAAGTATTCTGAATGGGGGAGTTTACCAAGTTCCTCCAGTTTAATTAGTTGGAAAGAGACTGTTCTGTACAGAGTAAACGTTACAAACTATTAGAGTGGCAACCATTTTAAGCTGGTGTTTGTTAGGGGGAAAACAAACCCAAGAAATTTATCATTTAAATAAAATGATACAATGTGAATGCAGTTTTAAGCTAAAAATGTCATTTATTCTCACAGGTTATTCTATTTTGCACATTTTCACAGAGGCAACCAAAACCATCTGGGTTTTTTTTATCCACAGAAACACAAAACAAAAAAAACAAGCTGAAAATAAACGCAAGATAATTGAGGCCATGTCTTTAACATGTTCCTATATAATGTGATGTTAGTCCATACATAGTGTACTGTTTGTACAAAACCTGTTCATTATATCACAGCTCCGTCTCAACTGGAAAAGGAAGTAAAGGTCACTGATGTATGAAACACTTTAGCCAGGGTTTTTTTTTTAAGCCAGCACTGAGCACACAAACAGCTCGGCTTCCACTTCACACAACTAAGCGTGTACAAAGCGTTGGGCGTCATGAGACCTATGTAGGGACAGAAGTAAACAAACGAGTTTGGCATTAACCTGCACACTCGTTTGCTTTACTGGTGTGATGTACCCACATTATGCAACCAGTTACTGTTACCAAAGAGAAGAAAAATGGTCAAACTGGGCAATAGGAGGACGCCTCCAAAATAATCATGTCATATGCTATTCAGCCTTTTTTTCCTTTTTTTTTTTTTATCTGCCTGCTATCATGCCCTTGGTGTCTCAGAGTACAGTTGAAAGAATAATTAACTACACTACCATGAACAGAATCAACCAGAAATATCAACCCGTGCAAATAAAGTGTCAGCCTCTGTGGTAGCATTTTATATGTAGAGCATGCATCTAGGCCTGCTTAAAGTGAGCAGTCATTAACAACAATAAATCTAAGTTACAATAAAGCGACAAATACAAATTTATTGCGAGCACTTCTTTGAAATGCATTTGGTTTACTTAATGTCTGTTTTCACATCAACCTCAATTTTTTATGATCTGGTAAATCACACTGCTCACCTTTTATGGCCTGCACAATATTTTGCGCAGGTAAGTTCCTAACAACGAGACTATAACATCAACCCATTCAGCATTAAACCCACAAGTGATGACAGTCATCTGATGACTCAAACCACAGATATTTTCCCAAACACACCCATTCATGGATATGCAGCTAGGGTTGAGGCAATAATACCTGCATGGTTACGCACTCAAAGATACATTAGGCATATTTGTTACACACTGCAGATATAGATAATATCACAAAACATCCAGAATAACTTTTAAACATGGAAACATATACTTTAAGGCACAAACATGCCAAAAAACTAATTTTTTCTGAAACCCAAGGCTATGAAAAATTCTTACAAGTCAGTTTAAACAACTCTCCAAAGGTTTCTCTAAGCAAACAATTTTGACAGACATTGATGCAACTTAATGAATGTTTTCATTTTATATCTTTTGACAAGTAAGAGGATCTAGAGCAGGACTTTTACCTTGTGTAGTCCCCCTTTGCCTCCTGAAAAACAGAGGAAGAAAACAAATGTATAACGAACACTGCACATTCCTACTGAACTTTACTGCATCAAGTAAAGAATTGCACAACATGATTTCTAAATACATACATACATATATACACACACACACATATACATATATATATATATATATACACACATATATATATATATATATATATATATATATATATATATATATATATATATATATATATATATATATATATATATATATATATACACACATATACATATATATATATATATATATATATATATATATATATATATATATATACACACACATATATACATACATACATATATACACACACATATACACATATACATACATACATACATACATATACACACATACACATCTGAAAAGGCATTTAGATAAACGTGCACGAGCATAAATCAGAAGCAAATCTGAACTGGATTAGTGAGAAAGCTCATGATGCCTCCCAAGTATCTTCTTCACACTGATTAAGAGACTTAACTGTCCCAGTGGTGCACAAGCTTTTTGTGAGTACAAATACGCGTTTTCGAAAAGCCTTCTGGAGGGAACGAGAAACAAATATACGCCGCAATTTCTCCTAAAACTTCTCACGCAAGCACGTGTTTCAAAGAAAATAATAAACACGAATAAACAAGCACAACAAACAAGCACAACAAACAAGCACCAGCTCCTGCTTGGCAGTCGGTTTTGATTCAAACTGAAGCTACGCAGCGTGTTTGTGGGAGCATTCTGTCAAACAAGGCGCACTTACCTGCAAAACGAACGCGGCTAACTTAAAAACATGTTCAGTCTCCAATTCAACAGCTCCCTGTAGAAAACAAACAAAAAGAGTGTAAAAAGATAAATATTTATATATAAAAAACACTGCCGATTTACGGCTGTTACTTTTAAACTATTGCAGTCCCACCCGTCCCCTCGCAGGTTTCCACGAGGGAAAAACCATTCACCACAAAACTGCAGGCATTCGTGCCTCTCTGTTTAAAAAGAATAATCTAAATGCATACAAATTATCATCATATAATAATCGACGCGTTATAATAGTTATATGATCATATCAAACACAAAACGCTTGGAATTCTTCAATATAAGTAATTAAAGTTTAGAGTTCGACCCCTGCATTGAGTTGGTACGGTCTGCCAACAGGTTCAGCGGTTTTCAAGTAGCATCAAGTAGAACAATGTTACAGCGTTTTCAAAGCAGAAAGTAAATTTAGCAGTAGAAACATTTTTAAAGTGATAATAAGGGACAATATCAGACAATTTGGAAGTATTATAATTGCATTTTCTGTCATTAATTCAGCATTTATCCATAACACTCCATTCCTTTTTCAAATCTCCATGTTGTCCAGTCATAACACTAAAGACCTGGAGATGATAGTCAGAAGGTACACGAGCAAACATTTAATGTTCTTGCAATAAATGCCCATGTTTTATCATCAGGTGTTGTTTTTCAAT
The DNA here is from genome assembly GCF_014805685.1 of Silurus meridionalis. NCBI lineage: Eukaryota > Metazoa > Chordata > Actinopteri > Siluriformes > Siluridae > Silurus > Silurus meridionalis. Next base: position 12,289,590 of record NC_060884.1, on the reverse strand, counting down.
CTTAAATGTCTTAAAAGTGCTTTCGCCTGGGCTACTACAGATAAAAATTCAAAGCCATAATGTAAATATGCTCTAATAACACAGTGAGGTAGGACCTACTCCTGCTAATGCAAAATAAATAGTATATATCTGAAGTGATTTGATGTAATAATATTATTTACATCTTGTAGAATATCTACTTCTACCGTTATGGATCTTAACTTCATTTCAAGTGCTAAAAGAACACCTGAAACATTGGGAAAAAAAACAAAACATAGTTGAACCTATGTAATATTCATTTTATAATGTTCATAATTTAATTTTATGTAACAGATTTACAGCCTATAGGTTATAACCTCACAGAACTAATTAATGTATGGCTAATTATCATTAACCATACTTAATCTTATGCTCACTGTGATAAGATATTTGTTAAGACTGCATCAATACTAAGGCTGAGTATTAGTCATGTTTACTTGCTCTCACATTACACAGGTTCATCACATTGTAATGTGGCCTTGCATGTGTAATACAAACTGGCTGTGGTTAGATCAGCAGAGCCAAACTGCATTACTATCAGAATCTGACATGTGATGTTACAGTACAAAGAAAAAAAAATCAAACAAGGAAAACACACCCAATGAACACGTGTAGAAACACCCGTATCTGTATTTCTATACTTGCTGTTCTAATGGGATTTTCTAATGGGAACTCAGTCAAGTTTTGCATAAAGAAAGATTTTTTTTTAGAAAAAAGATCATCTAAAAGAAAACAAGCTAAGGCAAAGGCTAAAGTAACTACTCTGGACAAATGTGGTGTGCAGAAAAACATTTTAAAATGCACAAATTATCGAACCATTAGGTGGAAGGGTTACAGGAACAGATTGCTTTTCAAAGAATTTTGGATAGTTTAAGATTTGTAAAACATTGCCTGGTCTACTGAATTTCGATTTCTGTTGAGGCACACTGAGAGTTAGATAAATAGCTGAAGCCAAAAGCATGAACCCCTGGACTCAGACTGCCTTATGTGAACATTTGTGGGAATGTGGGGTTTTCTTGGCACACTTTGGGCCTATTAATACCAATCAATCACATGAAACAGCCCAATTAAGGATTCTTGCACATCTCCTAATGGGTAATTCCAGCATGATAATGTGCCATGTCACAAAACAAAAGTAGTCTTAAAGTGGTTGCATGGTTATGACAATGTGTTCTCCAATGGACTTTCTGTATCCAATAGAACTTTAGAATGTGGAAGAACTTTAGATTCGCATCATGAACCGGAAAACTCTTCAGAATTTGCATGATGCAATCATGTCAACATGGACCGGAAGCTCAAAGGAATGTTCCCGACATCTTGAGTCTGTTTTGAGAGCAAAAGGTGGTACTCAGTATTACACAGTATTAATAAAAATGTTCCTAATAATGTGCTTTGTTAGTGTATATTTAAAAGTGTACTTAATTAAAAAATGAAATGCAATACAAAAAATAAGATCATCAAGTTGCAAACCAATATTGCAAATTTTGTTTCATTATTAAAAAGCCTTATAAACTTGAGATATGATCTCTGTAACACTTTGTGCATGTGTGTATGTGGGTGCACAAGAGTGATAGAGAGAGAATGCTTAGCCAGTTCTCCTCACAGTTATTGGCATTGCACTGCTGCACTCCCCTTTTTAATTAACACACTTCCAGCTTGTGTCTGTGTGTGGCACAAGCTTCAGATTACTGAAGACCTTTTATTCATTTTATTCCCCACTTTCTGCTCCAACTGTTATTACAGTGGCACACTAAAAAAATCTATGCAGTCAAGTGATATTTTTAGAGGATTATAGAATCACTTGGTACTTTGTACTAGAGCTGAATGCCGGCATTGTTTTGTGGCATCAGACACTAAAACTAGAAGCTGAATAAAGATAAAAAATTTAAAGTCTTAGAGCAAATCTAAAATGCTTTACTTTACTGGCAACTGCCTAATGTTAAGCTACTGTTGCTTTGTTCAGTGACAGAAGCAGTTCTATGATGTAAATATCAATCATGGAGAGCATACTGGGATTGTGTTTCATTTTTCTCCCTTGTTCTGTCCTTGTATGTGGTACTTTCTGTTTATTGCTGTTATTGTGTACTACTTTTATTATTCATACTTGGTTTACATTCACTGCTAAGACATATATAGTATAACTAACTTTTTTTTTTTAAATGCACCTTGTTGTATGTGTTTAGTTGTGTTGAAATGTCTCTTTCTATACTTCTATCCTTCCTGTGACTTCATATAAATTCATTCTTTGTATCATTGGCTTTTATTTTTTACCAGCTCTACATTTGCAGTGTAATCTTTGGATGAATTTACTCAGCATGAAACTCCAAAAAAAAAAAAAAAAAAAAGAAAAGAAAAGAAAAAAGCCAAACTCACAATCGAAAAATACAACAAATGATTTAATATAATAACATTTTGTATTAGTTATTTAAGTATAGTACATATTTCTAAACTGTTGTAAACACTTATAAATCATAAAGCACTCACATTATAGACAGAAGACTTTGCATTCCAGTAAAACAGCTCCACGGTGGTTGTCTCTTTCAGTAATATAATGCTTTCAACGTAAAACCTGTCAGACAACACACAGAAATCTTACTCTTTAGTGTTTAATAAGATGTTCACATTTCCATCTGTACTTAAGGAATAAACATTATGTGTATCAGAAATAAATATAATATTCCTGCAGCTGGTGTTTTATGAACATACATCATATGCATTTGGAAAATGAAATCCACTTTTTTGTATGTTGCACAATAGCGCCCTCTAGTAGACGTGTCATGTCTTACTGCACAACTTTGTGAGACAACGCACAGTTTTAAAAGTCTACACTCACCTAACTTTAAATTTGAGCTCCAGAGGTCCAGTCTTTTTGGAGAAGTTGTGCTCCAGTACTCTTCGGTTTAGCTGCAGCCAACTAGTCTGGCCACTAATAAATAAATCACACACAATACACTAGAGTAAATCATAACAACATATATGCATTTAGTTCTATCTGTCTACACACATTTCGGCTGGTTATCCATTCATCTTTTATGCATGGTCATGTATATTGTGCTTCCTTTATTTATACATTTCAATTAAAAGCAAAGAAGAAGTTTATGGACAGATAAATAGATGAACATAATATACTTTAAAATATGCGAGTAGTTATTTTACATACATTTACATTTACATATATGCTTAAATCCAGCTTAATGGTTATAATAATATTTATAACCATTAAACACAGTGAGCACACTTACTTTGTGTCAGTGTATGAAATTCCAAAATACTCCTTCTCCTTCAGGTTAAAATGGGACGAAACCATGTCCAAAAGATCCCTAGACAGCAGTTTTGGCTGAGAAAAATAAAAAACAAGCTGCAGCTAAATGGTTTTTTTTTTTTTTTTATGATATAAAACATTTCCTTAAATGTTTAAGTGTGCTTTTATAGGTAATACAGCACAAAACTTCACACAATGTACCCTTGTAAAGTCTTTTAAAAGAGATTATTAAAGCCTTACCTGGACCAGCAGGTCCAGCTGTCGATCATCCAGCAGAATCACCTGACATTGCCGGCCTTCCGTCATCTAAAACAAAGAATAGGAGGTGTTGTAACTAATAGCATTTGATGTTAATGGCATTTGATAAAATGTTTATCTTTGTATATTCTCATGTGATCCTTAAATACCATTCTGAGACAGTAAAACACAAAGCCATAAACTAGGAGAAAACTAGGTTTACAAAAAAATCTAATACACTGTGCCCTCCACATTTTCATGTGTTAAGGGAAAAAAGCCTGATTTGTAAAAACGTTAAATAATGACACACATGCAATGCACACACAGAGCGAGAGCAAGGAAGAGAAATTCAAGTGCAGTATTTCCATAGCAGTAAAAGGTTCATGACACACGTTTCGTGCATTTTTGACGTAATAAACTTTGCGAAAGACCAAAAAAATATAATTATTCTCATTCCCATTTAATTATTAATAAGAGACTCATGACAAACTTGGCAATCAAACGAAAAAAAGTGATCAAGTCAAGTAAAATGTTTATTTAAACCCAGTTTATTTACGCAAGACCAAGTCCGTGATCAAATATTTAAGACAATTCAGGATTAGAAACGGTAAAAATAATATGATGTTTTACGAGAAGATAAAGTAAAAAGGTCAAATAATAAACAAAGTATTATGTTTGAAATTAATAATTGTAATAAATAAATGTTTATATACATAGTATATACATGTATGGCCCCACACACAAACACACACACACACACACACACACAGTAATCCTCTAGATAGATTTTCCCGGTCTCTCGCGGATAATACAATAGACCAAAAAAATTATAAGGAATTGTTTTTATGGAGTTTTATATTAAAATAAAAAAATATATTAATACAAATATAATTATTAATTATCAAATGAAGTAAAATATGAATACAGTACAATACTGTACATAAAAATAGCATTTTTGGGATGGTGTCCGAAAATCCCTGATTACTGTATATGTAGTGTGTTCACTATACATATACACCAAGAGTGTTTACCCCATCATCTGGGTGGATAAAATAATAGGTTTAATTTTTGACAGCCATCCATGGCCGAGAGAGCAAAATCGGCCTCACTTTCTAGGTATGACGGATGGTCAGTCACAGAGCATCAACGCTACTTTGTATCTGTCTTGGAGGAATCACGTTAGCTCTCACGCATCCCTTTTTCTTAGCTGTTATATGAAAGGGAAGAGCTGTTGGGTCAGAGACTGATGTAGAGGTATCAGTCTCTTTTTAAGTATACTTCTATACTTGAGCTATACTACCTGTTATTGTATCCTTCACTTGTACACCAGATGCTATCCTTTTAATCTAACACACACACACACACACACACAAACACACACACAAACACACACACAATTATTTACACCTTGGGGCAATTTAGTATAGCTATTCTGCCAACATACCTATCTTTCACAGGGGTCAGTAAGAGAAAACTGTAAAAAAAACCAGAGATAACCTACATGAACATGCTAAGAACATGTAAAACTCCCCACAGATAGGACTGAACCAAAGACCAAAGTGGAAAACTTTCTTGTCACACAGATGTGAAAAACTGGAGGAATGAGGAGAAATTTTTCAAATATGTTTAAAACTAGATAAAACCCAAACACACAGTCACACAGCTGTTTGAATGGTAGAACACACTCACCATGTGGTTTATTCAAATACAGTGGAACCCGGTTATCTCGCCCTCGGTTACCTCGACAATCCTATTAAGTCGACATTTTTGAAGTGGAACCGCCAAATTCTCGCTTTGTCTAAGCATTTTTTATCGGTTATGTCGACTTTTTTTATGTCGCCAAACCCTAATATCTCGAGCACAAGGGGGGAAAAATTTGCCATTTAACGTCGGTTATCTCGATCGGCACTGTGCAGCCGCAGAAGAACTCGAGGACGTGGCGGAAAAATTAAGCCTTACAGCTGCTACAGGTGTTGTAATGTATACTGGTGAATCTCTGCTGTTAGTTAGTGCACATATGCCTTTTGTTGTTAAATGTTATGCGATGAACGGGAGGCGAAAGCCGCGCTTGGCGGCGCGGAACGTGTGATGAGCAGCAAAAGCATAGAATGAACACCGGCAGGATCGGGGGGAATCCGCGATGCGCTTTGGGAAGAAAAGAGCAGCTGTTGAGAGAGTGCCGGTGGGAAGGCACGTACCGGGATACGCATGAGCGATAACAACGACCGCCGTGAACCAACATATACCAACAATAACGGACGGTGAGAGTGTGGAAGTTTAAATAGGAGCTGGTGATGATGCTAAACGAGCACCATATGTGCGCGACTGAAGCCGGGAGCTTCAGAGAAAGCGGCCGAGAAAGCACCTGACACACTGAAGGGGCCTGAAGGGGGGTTGGCAGGTGGATTCCTGACAGATAAACGTACTGTATGTATTTTTATAGCATGACTTCATCAAACAAATCGCGGCAACGCTGTTGTGTAAAAAAACCCTTTAAAAACACGTGCATGCACATTCTCATTTATAAACGCACATCATGTACATAAAGAAATTTCAAGCACGTTAATATATTGCCGCCATTTTGATTTTCGTTTATCTCGATCATCGGTTACCTCGATGCTTTTTGGCGACCCCCTAGGACATTGACATAACCGCGTTCCACTGTACTCTTTTCACATTCATCTGACCACCTTTTTAATGATACAACATTTATGTCTTATGAAAATGTATTATACCGCTCTCGAGTTATTTTTTGGCTTTAGATTTTTATAATGTGCAACTTAAAAATGCATTAAAGACAAGTGAATGGTGTGAGCACCCATTATAAAAATAAAAAAATCATTGCTGAAAAAGCTAGTATTGTACACAAAGGCTGGTTCTAGCCAATTATATTAGGGTGGGCTGGTACAAATAACAGGTGGGCAATCAGTGGTAGTGGCCCCAACACCTAATTCAGTTCTCCCCATAACTAATATTTACAAAATTAGAAAGAAATCGAATTCAAACTAAAACTGAACAGTGACAAACAAAAAAACTTTGATAACCTAAAACCTTCAACTGTATTTTATCTTTAAACTCCATAAATCTTGTTTTCATTGGATCAGAATAATTCTCAAATGAAATTTAATCCTGAATCAACTTCTCAAACCTATTTTCAAACTCCAGTACAAAATCAGAACACCATATAAAAAGTTTCTTTTTCCCACGTTTATAGAATTTTTTCTTTTTTATTCTCAATTCATTAGCATCAAAACATTATATAACCTTTTTCTTCTTTGCCACTTTCTACCTCACTTAATTACTTTGGAAACAACAGCAACCTAAAACTTTATTTGTATATATTTATATCAGTTATATCGATAATAACCTTTTTCTGTCTAGCTTTTGCTATGTCCATCACTCTATCTATCTACAGCATTTGTCTTCTGTTTCCCTTGGCAACAATCCTTACAAATTCATCCATGTCTAAAGTATTTGTTATGGATTTCTCTATGGACCAAAGTCACTTCAGTAAATTCCTCTTTATTTTATGTAGCATGGTGTGACGATAGGGAGTTATGTTTTTTGACAGTGTGGAGAAGAAAGTCATGCAACTCAGGAAAAGCTTCCTTATAGTTTTGTGGATATTTACACACAGTGGACAAGAAGGATTAAATGAGTGGCATACATTACCAAAAGCACACTATGGGTAATTAGCTAATATTGGCTGGGATAAAGCTTCGTTATTGAAATTGCTAACCGCCTGCACTAAGGCTGAAACAAGAGATGAGTCTGCTTTGGGGCACTTGTTAAAGACTGAGGAGGAGCAGTGTTTGTGGTGGGTAAACTAAAATTAGCCGTAGCCTAATGTGCTAGCAGCAGCATCACTAGAAACACATGCAGCACTAAGCTTTGGGTAGGAGTGGTGCAGACTGATCATTGTTTATTGGCTGTAGGCTGCCATCCAATCAGAAGCTAAAATAATAAACTCAAACTTTGATTGGGTGGACAAATTTGAGTGGGCTAAGCCCACCCCTGCCCACTGCTGCTACTGGCCCTGTTGTACACACATACACAGGTACACAAATATATTAAAGGAATACACCTGCTTTATAAAATCCAGCTCTGTGAATACTGTATACTGTATATTCTGTTCCACAGAAACTAAGGCAAACATAATTTTGCGCTATTTCACTGCATACCAAGACACTCCCCCTGACAGAAAATCTGCACACCTAGCCACACACACACCCACACATACAAAACACCAATCGCTGGAATACATTTAGCTGCTGTGAACTTCATTCATTGTCTTCTTTAAAAGAGCACCACAGAAATGTTTTGATTATCGTCTGTGAGGTTTATTCTCTTGAACACATCTTGAGGAGATGTATTGCAATCGAAGATGTTGTATGACACAAGCGGATTGTTTGTCTGTCTCAATGTCTTTGTCTTCATAAGGCTTTCTAGCAAATATTGTAAATCAATACTGACAAGCTGGTTGCCTCCTGAACTTTGTCCAGTAAATTAATTTCAATTTACTGAGCTAAGTGGATCAATAATTACCAGCTATGAGGTTTCAGTTCATTAAAATCTTTCAATCAGTGTTAACTCTCTTCATTATGTCAGGGAAATTTAATATTATATCGTTTTTGTATTACAGTGTGCTCGGTTTTTACAAACACGACCATTATCGTGCTTAATCCATCTTTTTCAAGCGAATTATAATGGCCTGTATTGTACATTAGCTTCATTGTTTAAGTAGGAATTACTCACTATAGTAACCCCTAAGAGACTTCATACAAGTCTGAGTTAAACAGCTTTATCAAAGCTGCATTGTAATGGCAAAATCACACCAAATTCAACAACAGTCTCAAAACACAATACATACATAAAAACATATAACTTGCTTTCTCATTGTTATATTCATCATAAAATAAGGAATAATAAATCCTGATTATGATTGGTCAGAAGCCAAGCTGTTTAATAACTTTCATAAATATCAGTATTATCATATCTAGTAAAGCTCCATCGTAAACCACAGAAAATTCTATTGTCGTTTTGCTTTCGACGTTTCCTTTTCGACCTAATTCTCTCCAAATTTATTACAACTTGTAAGGACTTTTTTGGCTAATAACGCCTTGCTCTGCATGGTTCTTTAAAAACAATTTGGCACATGTAAGCCATTTTTAAAGCATTTTAATAAGCATGAAAAAATATATCAACAAAGCGGAAAAATTAAGAACTTTTGATGGAGAATGTTACCTTGACCAGAAGACAAAAGATCTTAAGAAGGATTTTATACTTCACAATGCTGGCAGTTTTTGTATTATGTAAGCTTAATACACCCCCAATCCCCCCAACCCCCACCCAATCTATTGTCCTTATCCACCACTCACACTTATCCTTCACTGATAAGTGCCTGTTTGGGCTGCTATGAATTCGTATGTATTCTCAGCACAGCAGATTCATTGTGCTTTTGTCAATCCATCTATGAGGCGGTGGCTCTGCCTGGTTCAGAGTGGTTTTTGCATCACCAGGGATCACCGTGTCACATGGAGAAATGCTATTACCAGTTGTTTTTGCTGTCACAAACCCACAAAGAAGAAGAATTTTCTCTTAATTGTTACTTATACAGTCACACAGCAATTCATTGTTTTTAGTGTGTATGTGTGTAAGGGGGGTGTACACAGGAAGGGGTCATGTGATGTGCACTGCTTATGACACAGGGGTCGACATCCCCTGAGGCCCATTCTCAGGGATAGATACTTCAAACAAAGCTTCCTCACAAGTATCCTCACCCCCAAAAAGACTGTTCAGACTGCACAAAAGCCCAAACTACCTCAGCAGTGCTTTACTAATTTTCCTTATAATGCAACAATGCAGTGTCAATGACCTGAAAATTCTTAAATCTCTACTGATCATTTAAAAATAAATAAATAAATAAAGCTAACTACTTCCCCAGCTCTACATTAAATACACAAAAAAGTCACCACTGGAGTCACCATAGAACAAATTAAACTGACTGGCAGTGACTCAGAACTACCAGTCCCAAAAACTACTATAAAGGTCTGACGCCAAACACAACATCTGGAGAGGCAATTGTCTGGATGTAGGAATATCCAACCCCAAATAAAAACTGTGAAGACAAGAAGACACGGGATTACTGCAAATTAAAATATTAATAACTGGTTATAAAAGAAGAAATCATCTTTGGTGACTGACTTGTTCCTGACATAAATATTCCTCTGCACTACAACATTATGTTGTTCATACTTTATGCCTTGATATTTATTTACCCAGCAAACCAAAGACTAACGACAATTCTAAATGCATTAAACAGTGAAATTCTTTAATGATAAAAAAAACCTACCCTCGCTTCTTTAAGTTGCAGTGTTCTAAAAACATTCTGCTCAAATAAACCTTCTTAGGGAAATATGCAAACTGCTCAGTGGAATCATTCAAATCATTTAAACTGACAAGGATCTCATGGAAATCAGTTCTTTATCTACGGCAGCTCTGAGGGCCATGGGAAACATGGGAGCATCTTCAATCACTAGAGATGTATACACCAACCCCCTACCGCTGTTTTATCACACAGTAAAATTTATCTTATAACTGATGCAATGCTGATGATGCTGTATACAATTCAGCTCAATAGTTCCCTGTCAAGACAAGACATACATATTCATAATATATATCATATTAAAAAAAGGAACTTGTGCACTAGTAGAAGATAGATAGATAGATAGATAGATAGATAGATAGATAGATAGATAGATAGATAGATAGATAGATAGATAGATAGATAGATAGCTGCCATAGACAGACAGACAGACAGACAGACTGACGGATGGAAAGACAGACAGACAGACAGACAGACAGATAGATAGACTTAGACTGCCACAGACAGACAGACAGACAGACAGACAGACAGACAGACAGACAGACAGATAGATAGATAGATAGATAGATAGATAGATAGATAGATAGATAGATAGATAGATAGATAGATAGATAGATAGATAGATGACATGCACTAAATGAACAGATTATGATCAATGAGGTACATAGCTGTCTAATCACAAAATTTTGATTAGCATGACCCTGTAGTTAAAAGCTTAGCTTGTTACTGTCATACCTGATAAACATCTCCAATATGCCACCATGATTGAATTAACCTCCTACATGGCAACAATCCATCACTGTAGCATCTTCTCAGCACCTGCTCAGTAACACTCCATACTAACTGACTTCCTGAAGCTAGCATATCATCCATGCCACACAGGAAGCCCGGGGCCATGTTTTTCCTGGAGGAAACACTAAGAACCGATATTCTTGCCGGATTTCTCTTCACCTAACTGTAACCCAAAAAAGATTTGAGTTTGGATGCTGGTAGCTTGTGTTTAATGCTTCATACACAGGCTGAAATCCAAGACTTTCCCCCTTTTGGACGAAATAACCAGAGGGCAGGACCCAGAGCTTGCCAGTTCTGCCCACTTTATCCACACACACACACACACACACACACACACACACACACACACACACACACACACACACACACACACACATGTGGATTTAAAGTATATACACACACAAGCAGACACAATGACTGCCCCAGTCTTTCCGCTCCATCCACATAAACAGGCATTGTGGTTTCTTACTCTGTTATTTTCATGTCTTTCCAAAGCCTCTCACTCAAACACTGCATGATGGCCAGACATTAGGTAAAGATGTGCGTGCACAAAAAGAAAAGATGTTTTGGTGCTTATGCTGATTAGCAGATAATGAGGTCGACTGATGACTCCCATAGCTGCAGTTTTTAACGTTTTTTTAAAACGTGCTGATATCCTGCCATATATAATAATGGCTCTGAATGTTATGATGGGGTGTGCATGTGTGGGGGTGGGGTGGGGGTCAGGGGGTTTGATGTGTAACTGCTGAGTAAATTAAACATACTTTTGAAGATATTTTATGTAGGTTTTCTGGGCTTATACAGGGGTGTCATTTCCTCCAGACATCAGATGACTCCACCCGGTATATTCCGAAGGAAATCCTTTTAAAAATAACCTTTATTTCGCCTATCCTTAACATGAGGTTGGCACTAGAACAAAAAGGTTCTGTGTATATTTTGACTTTTTTTACAAGGAACTTCAGGAAAATCATTAAAACCCTCAGCATATTTGCATATGTGGATAACCTGAACATGAAAAGTAAAAGAAAATTTGCCTTCTCATTCGCTTAAGTGGATAATCTCACTTAGATACTAAAGACATTCCTGTTCACAATTGACTCCTAGTGTGCATTCTTTTAATACACTTTACATTATGATTTAACTTTATAGTACACATTTGCAGAAGAGTAATGATTTATAATCCCACAATCCATGTAGCCAAGGGCTCACTCTTCCATCGAGCCTCCTTCCACATGATGTCTCAAGGAGCTTGCCATTGCCATCAGAGATCTTTTCGAGACAATATCTAAAAGCATTACTCCAATAACATTGAATTTAATTAATCATTAATACACCAGATCAAGGAATCAGGATCTTCATGGGAAGATAAACCTTATATAATAAATATTTATTTCACAACAATGATAATGGTATTTTCTTCGTGTGCTACCAACCCATAAATGAAGAAATTATGCATAGTCTCACAAATAAGAAGACCAACACATTCAACTTTCATGTGATGCATCTGGGAATCCATTTCCCCTCAGTTTGTTTTGTGAGAGCAGCCTCCCACTAAGAAGATGTTAGAAATTAAAGATGTGTACACACTCACTAATGTGTAGTTCCTAACTTTACATGATTCGTATGTTTGGGTAAAATACATATGTATGACTGAAACTGAGGAAAGTAGTATAATATACTAAACACAAACTTTGCTAGCTAAATCAGTGCACCAAACTGCTTTATGAATCCAGGCCAATCAATATAAAAAGGCTGCAGCAACAGCTCTAATTTGATTTGCCCCAAATTGGATAATAACCCAGCGACCATAACCACACAACCCAAGCTGAGGATAACAGTTACATAAACAGTTATTCATTCACTGCTAATTTTGCTAATGATAAATGGAAGAATTAAGTATCTAAGATGTTCATTAAAAACATACAGAGTATTTAAAATCCTAATACTGTCATATCAAAATGGCAATAATGGAATAGAGCTTTAATTAAACACAATCAAAATAACTTGAAAACATGTGTCATGAATCTTAACATACTGTTTTACACATATATTTCATTTTGTATAACAAAAGAAGTACGATTGCAACAGTGGTTTTTGGACTAAATCCCACCAACATCTGTCTCTGTTAGGTTCTTGAATACTCATTTAGTCTCATTTGCTCAGCAATCTCCTGTCTCTAAGTCTATAAGGTCATCCAAATAAGTAAATAATGTAAATTTACACAGGTCCACTCTTAGGCACTGTCTTGTTTTCTGGCATCTCACACTAATGTGGTGAACATCTTCTCCCCCAATGACCACCACAACAAGCAAGGTACAATACTGGAATGTGTTTTTTTTTGCTCTTAGTGGAATGCACAGAAGCTTCTCAGCAGGCTTGAACATGCCACTGTGTCTAAACCAACATCAATCATTATATTCACGGTACAAACACAGTAGCAGAGGATCAAAACAAAGACTTACCCTGAAGTAGGTTGGCGTTTTGGGAAGTAGCTCCTATTTCCCACTTGCAAATTAGAAATGAAATTCGGGAACCTCAGGATGGTTTCAAAATCTGTCACCATTGATAGGGCATTCCATGTTGACCACTATACAGTATATTTCAGGTATATATAGTATATACACACACTACACAACAAATGTCAAAGGCATGTTTTACTGCTCTGCTCTGCACACAGATAAAGTCGACATCTTGGTGGACCTACGATGGTCCCTTTTCATTCACATATAAAATAAGTACATATAGTAAGTGGACTAGGTGTATAAGTATAAAAAAATTGCATTTTTCTATTATGTCTCTTTTTCCCTCACTTCTACACTCACAGCAACACTCTTCTGGCAAGTGTATCCAAATGTAGACATCAAATTGATGGATGTTAATTAGTACAGGTTTGGACCATACACAGTAGCAGACAAAGAGGACTATTGGCAACACCTTTCCTAATCACAGGAGACATTTTTGATTCCACTGATTCAGGTGTTTGGAATAGAGCAGTCTTTCAACGTTTCAGCTTTCAAGAGTGAGGGACAATGTGTGAAGGAGGAGCAGGAAGAAGCCTGTTTGCTTCAGTAAAAAAATGAGCCTGTGTCAGCTCTCTGAGGTTCAGCTTGTAGTCGTAGACAACACAGTAGTGAGCACAGACCAAAACAAACACTCCCACATCCCCAGTTTACACACTTAATCCTTCTAAAACACATAGACACATATATACACACAAACACACACACTCACACATGTAAAAAAGTGTGAAAAAAAAAAAACACGTTTAATAAAGAGGCAGAGTTGCTTAGATTAAGAGATTACAATGTAAAAAAATTCACCAATCTGTGAAATATGTGTCTACAAATTGTGAAACAACTTTGGAATAATGTCTCTCAACATCAAATTATCAAGGACTTATCTCATCTACAGTACATATGATCATCAAGAGATTCCAAGAGAAAATCTCTCTGCGCAGGGGATAAGGGCAAAAATGAATATTAAATGTAGGTGATCTTTGGGTCCTGAGATGGCACTGCACTAAAAACAGGCTTCTGTAATGGAAATCACTGCATGGGCTCAGAAACACCTCCAGAAGTTATTGTCCATTAACACGGTTTGCCATACCATCCACAAATGCAGGTTAACGCTCTATCATGCAAAGAAGTCAGAGTGGTAACAGTTGTACCGATCGTATTCACTGGTCTGGAAGTGCCGAACAAACCCATTTCCTGGGCTGAAACAGGATAGCTAGCTTCGGGGTTGGCTGACCTCTCCTCACGGTGTATAGCTTTTCTTGAAAATTTAGAAAATTGACCAAATCAATTTTTCTTCATCAATAGGCATATAAAAATCTAACTCAGATGTATTAATGTGTGCAGAGCGCTAAACAAGTGTTTTGCCAGTCAAACTTGGCTGTAACAGTTTCCCTCTATCCAACCAATCAGAGGATGGAAAAATGCTGACTCTATTTTGGGCCAGCTAGCTGGTCCTGTGAGGCGAATATGAAATCTAATTGGTTGAATAAATAGAGCTTTTTCTTAAGGAGACTGTGATAAAAAGCAAGCAGAATAGACTTTGCAGGCCCTGGGCAGATTAGATTGACATGGCAGCACATGGAGGCTGAAATCTGATTGAACAAAAAATGTAACATCCACATACACGTACTGGAAGCAGTGCAGCCAAGAGAAACGCTACGAAATGAAGAGAAAAAACTGTTGGGAATAAATTAATACAATTTCATGGAACAAATTGTCGTGTTTGTCTGAATATCAGTATATTCAACAGACAAAGACACAATGGAGGCCGAGTGCACTTAATCACCGTTTTCTTCTTTACCCAATAACCATTCAGCAGTATATACACAGGGTCAGACAGCACCACCAACAGCACAAAACAACAATTGCAGGATTAACCCAATTCTGAACAATGAATACATAACACAAATATTAGAATTTAGGTTGTAAATGTAGGTTAGTGCTTCTGAGTGTTTAGGCCAGCAGATGAAACTTGGCTGGCCCTGACCGCCCGCCACTGGTGAACATGATCCAAACATTATCCTGAATCGTATGTACAGGCTTTAAAGTAAAATATGCATATATATATATGTATATATATATATATATATGGCTTGGCAATAGACTCTGGGGGTATGAACCTAGCCTGCCTGCAATCCAGACCTTTCACAGGTTGGAACATTTGCCAAATTATGAAACAAAAAAACAACAAAGAAACCCCAAGACTGTTAAGTAGCTAGAATCAGATACAAATGACACAACATTTTTCTCCCAAAACTCCTGCAACTGGTCTCATTAGTTCCCAAATGTATACGGACAGATGCTACACAGGGGAAAACATAGCTCTGTTCCATAGCTCTATATTCGCTGATTCTCTGTGTATGTACTGAACTTGTACAACTGTACGGAAATTGCACCGAACCGTGACTTAAAAACCGAGGTACATACCGAACCGCGAATTTTGTGTACCATCACAACCCCCTAAAAAAAATTTCATATATATATATATATATATATATATATATATATATATATATATATATATATATATATATAGTATATATAATATATGAAATTTTTTTTTGAAATAACTAAAATAACTTGCAGTGGGAACACTGAATAGGTTGTCCAGTACATCTGTCAATTCTTGCCCCTGGTTTTTGTCTGGTATTCCTAGTTCAGCTGGACAATTCATGATGACCTCATACCCTGACTCACAGTTGTCCATCAGTGTCATCTGTGTGACCTCAGCATTGTAAAGACTCTATACATCAGGGGTTGTACAGACATATCTTTTCACTGCAATAGCAATTACTCTTTATGATACATGCTGCTAAACCTTAAGGGCTTATTATCTGTTTTTCAATATTGTGCTGTTTTAGGAAACACCCACAATGCATTGCTCAACCAAGTACCTACTGTTATTGCACAGGTTAAAGCCGTAGAGGGCAGGAAGTCTTTTAATACGTTTAATTAATTGATAAAGTATTTAGGTATTTATTTATGTTCAACACACACTTACACATCCTTTTTTTAAAGGCTGTTTCTCTCATTTTCGTGATCACATTCACACAATGTAAAATGTGTGAAACTCTCACAGTGCTGAAAAGGAATCAAAACTACATCTACTGTACATGACTCACACAAACCTGATGGGCAAGAATCTGTATGGTGTTTAAAATCCACACATTACACATGCATAAACACACGTCCCAAGTCCATACTGACTGACTACAACTGCTTAATTACTTAATAAACTACAGATTATTACATCAAAATATCCATGATGATTTGGGTTGAGAGTTAATATTAATCATATGCTCAGTTCAATAGTAGACTTTACCCTCTAAGTCACATTTTATTGAAGCTTTTTTTCATAAACCAAGTGTTCACCGAAAAAAAAAAAAATCTGAACAAGTCTGATAAAAGCACAAGAAGAAATGTTTTGTGCAGGAAAAGGCCCCTCCTTTTGTTAGTCGCGACAGCATGTCTGGCTCTGCCACTACTGAACCATTGAGATGTCCATATAGACTAAGATTTGGGGTTTTGCTCTTGGCATTGGGCTACAGAAAAGCACATCACAGAGCAAGCTATGAACCGTGGTAAACAGTGTGTGCCTAACACAGATGCCACGGAGCAGAAGGAGGAGGTAAACGATGCCACTGCCTAACGTCACTTGCATGCTGTCCCTCTGCCCCCGCTAATAAGGTCTCTGAGGGACAGCACAGATGCTAAGCTTTAGCAAGAAAGAAAGGCAAAATAGAGAGGAGAAGAAAAGGGGTGTTGGGTTTAAATATCACATGCAATAGATGAATAGATTGCCTTAGCGTCCCAGTATGGACCAGTGTGACCTGAGGGGATATGTACCTCCCTGTAAAACCACAGTGATCTTTTCACATTCTATCACTTTATAAGAATATTTTTATTATTATTATAATACATACAAATATATCAATAAAGAAAAACTTAAGAGAAAATATAGACATGGGGCAGCTGTTCAAAATGACAGTTCCTGCAAAACACTTGTTAAACTGGTTAAAACACTTTGTGTTGTATTACTACTACTCATGTTCAGTTTCATTAACATCACTTGCCAACTAGGATTACAACTAATCATGGTTAATGGAATCATGAGAACGGTATGTTTCATCAAAACCTAATTTGAATGCCTATTTAGTCACTCAGACAGAAGATGGGACGATACTCAGTGTGTGGGCGGAAACACACACCATGTTAGAGTTCTTGGTTACAAACACTATTGCCATTTCAAATATTTATATATCTATATGAATTAGAAAAACTCTAATTACTATTAAAAAATACATAATATATGCACATATATGTTAAAGGGTATGTACATTAAATATATATATATATATTGAATATATATATATATTGAATATATATATATATATATATATATATATATATATATATATATATATATATATATATATATATATAATCCTCAGAGTTCTTTTGCAATGAGGTGCCATGTTGAACATCCAGTGGTCAGTATGAGAGAATTGTACTCAAATTGTTGTTATAAAATATACAGAAATTTGCATGGTCTTGTCAAGAAGGAACCTGATAAATAGGACATGTGGCTTTGATTGGTTAAATGACATTCAGCTTTTATCACTTAGGGTGTACTCACTTTTGTTGCCAGCTATTTTGACATTAATGGCTGAATGTTGAGTAATTTTCAGATGACAGTAAATCTATACTGTTATACAAGCTACACATTGACTACTTTAAAGTATATCCAAGTTTCAATTTTTATTGTATTGTCTCTTGAGAACATATAATAAAATGGAAAATCATATACCTTTACAGTCTGTTGATGATTCTATTCAGGTATTTTCAAAAGTTGAATTAATCTGTCTTCGAAAAAAAAAAAAAAAAAAAAAGATATTCTTAATAATGGATTCATTCATTTAGAGCCATCCCTTCATCACTCTTAATTCTTAACACATTTTTGTTACAAGAACTGTTTGTGCTCCACTATCCTTCTTCCTGTTGACTCAAATGGAATGCTACTTTGAAATAAGGAAGTGTTGTCAAAACACGAATCAGGACTATGCAACACCTCACGCTTATTACAACACAGCATGCTTATTTAACTGTGAAAATGCTGTATTGCATTAAGTTGACTACATCTTAATTTATTTAACCTTAAATTAATATTTAAACCTAAAAATTAATATCAATGGACTGGATTTAATCAACTAAAAAAAACAGCTAGGAGAAGGAAAGCCTTTACCTCTAAAATTCATGTTTAATAAACTTTTGGGAAGCTCATGGGAAGAATAAGGCCAAAGTCCACTTCATGTTGCAACAAATCTGTCAAGGGTTAGGCACAGTTCATCCATTAAGCTTTACTGCTTTGGGTGTGCATTAGGTTAAACCTTTCCTGTCAAGAGCCTCTATATTGTTTTCCCTAATATTGTCAAACATTGTATTTACATTAAATTGCAATCACATTTAAATTGCATTCATTTTCCATTTTCCACCAATTAAACAATCATGAGGGTTGTAAACTGTTCCAATCTTTGAGCTATTTTTATCACTATAACACAATTACATAAGGGATCATCTACACAAAGTGGAGGCAAACAACCACCTTATACGAAGCGGAGTGCATTTAAAACGTATAATAAACTTGCCAATGAACTTGGACTGTTTGCAACTGTAACTGTATAGTACTATGGTTGCAATTACATTTAGGTGATTAAACTGAATAGACTGGTTTGAACGAACACCTTCCAGCCAATTAGTATCAGGCATTCAGGCAGACTATGGTACTGTTTACAACCTCTTTTATTAGCAACATTTGGGGTTATTTAAACGTTTTTTATTTTTACTGTTGTTATTATTAATATTAGTATTAATACCATTGTTATTACTGAATTAATTAATTTCTTTTCATTGTGCATATGTGCCAAAGTTATATGGCTACATAGGTTTACCCTACATCTAAACTTTGTTCTTTCGAGGTATCACTAACATTAGGTCATGGTTCATCACCTTTCTCCACACCTAATTATTCCCTCATCATCCTGGAGTCAATTGCACTGTATATAGAGTCAGCTGATATTTAACAACGTTTAGAGTTTGGGAGCAGTGGTCTCAGCAACACACTCTAAAAGCATCAGGTTTCAGCTCAAGCTCAGGTCATATTGTTAGTGAGACTGACACCATTGTGCTCTAGGTCATTTTCATTAGCAGACAAAGCTATAGCATAGCACAGTGCTTTCTTTAAGGGCAGTGAAAGATGGTAGAAGAGGAAAATACACCACGACCTAGTGTACACCTGCGGCTGGTGCAACTCTACACCATACACTGCAACAGTTTTCTTACACAAGATTTTAAAATGTGTCTATGGAGAATATTTTTACATTAGTTTTTAGCCTTGTCAACCTTTTTCTTTTAACTTCCAGTCTTGTGTGCTCTTACGATAGTACAGTCATTATGAGATCCTCAGTGACATGGCAAAATGTCATGGCACAATTGTGTAAATGGAGTTAACAAAAGAAAGGGCTGATTCATAGCAGGAAATCCTGTCTCATCACCTCTCTGGATATTTCATTCAGCAGAAGAGAATGCACGGGTCATTGGGTATTGCGAAATGCTCTTCTCTGAAATTAATTATGTTTCCACTGCACTGAACTCTATACCGGGTAATCATTTTCTAATGAAGGCCTGAAATAGTCAGCTTGTTCACATTAAACACTATGTGGGGTCAATGAGGCTGTCAGGCACAGGTGATCTTTTTCTTCTGAAGCTATCTTCTCAAAGTTAACCAAGCCGGTTCTAATCAGAAGGAATATCTAGCTCTGTAAAAAAGGCCTTCTAATTTGGTTCAGTTTTTGAACCAAATTAGCACAACCCTACACAGACATGTTCCAAAATACAGTTATTTATTACAACAGCAAAGAGGGTGCCCATGGTTTTTAGAATTTAAATGTTCAACAAGAACATAACAGATGTGCTGCTTGCCATAATAGATGGGTTTGATTTCATAGCCTTTTTTTGCTATATAGGGTCTATCATTGTTTGTCTCATGTTTCGAATCATATATAATCTAATCTCACACACTCTTTTCAGAAAACAATTGGCAAAGATTTACAAATAGTGTTTAAAAAGGCCTGTAAATGTAATTATTAAAGCGATTAACATTCACAAAGTTGTAATTTCTTGTGAACAGTGAGATCAAACAGGTAGCAACAATGATGTACAGTGGCAGTGTTAAACTTCTTTTGAATTTACAACAGCTAATGGTCAAATTAACAGCACGACTTTCAACCAAAAGCCTGCACTTTATTCAGTATTTGGCTTTTGACTCACCCCACAGTCTAGTCTGACTAATGGTGAGAATATACAACAGTCTAACGTGGTCAGAAAAGCTTGGCCTGAGAGCCTGACATTTCTGCATGCTTCTTTTTTCCTGATTTACACACACCGGGAGAGACAGATACAAAGAAATACAAGAAAAGGGAGGAGGGGTCCTCTATCTCACTCCCACTCAGTACAGTTTACCTCTCCTCCCCCACATTTAACTAGGCCTATTCATCAGGGACATTGCACTTTACCCACGCTGCTCTATTGATTTCTGCTGTTTCCAGACTGTAGGTCATGACTGCTCCCTAGTGCCCTTCTGTTTCTATATACTCCACACTAATGTCTCTCTAGAGAGGAAACACACTCACAAATACACACACTGAGTAGTGGCAACGTCTATCCCATCATCGATGACCCATCCTGCTGAGGTCAATCACTATGGAATTAAATTAACAGTTGCTATTATTTAGATTCTACAGTGGCACCATGTGTATGTGCGTATATGTAGGTGTTCGTGCGTATGTCCTAGTGCGGTACAATTCAGTGATGAATGAGGTAATTACTGAACAAATCATCTTCAATTTTCCCCTCTAGTGCATCAGGTGAATAGCAGACAACTGGGTACTGTAAGAGACAGAGCAGCATGCTTTGTTCTCAGGGTTTTCTGCCCAAGATTTATCCTGATTTATAAATGAAGTGAAAAACGATGCCAGAAATGCAAACACCTGAAGCTCTACAAGAACAGTCTAACCCACCACTCAGAAAGGCCATAAGGCTTGAGGCTACTGCAGCTATATGGTATATTTTCTTTGATTCGCAGGGGGAAAAAAGGCAGTGAAACCTGTTTTAGAGCCGATCCAAGAACATAAACCGAGAAGGAAAAAAAAAACAATGGAAAACTCAGCCGTAAATAGACATCAGAGTGCAACAAGTAACAAAGCAACAAAGACTCACAGCATATTGTAAATGTTTGGTTTGTTTAGCTGCATTACAAGCAATGGGCTTTGAAATGCAGGCTTACATTTATTCTTACAGAACAAATCACCAAAAAGGGCAATGCTCTGAAATCCATTAGGTAAATAATAGATATCATTGGGGAATGCACAGTTTTTAGAGGGGATTTGTTAACAAATGTGCAACCTATTGTTCCATAAACATCCCTGCCAAGAGAAGTACAGCATCCCAGAGGGATCCCACAGCAGCAAAAAGCATCTGCCATCAAGTTGCCTCCGCACACACACACACACACACACACACACACACACACACACACACACACACACACACACACACTCACACATGTGCACAAGGTAAACCAGTGTGTCACTTTGAATTAGCCTAGAAAGCATTTCAGTGACTAATGTAACTAAAGAGACTCACAGATAAAGGAGGGTATTAAAACAATTTTCATGTGTCCATGATAATAATGTAAATCTGTCTACTAATCTTGGTCTACAGTTTTTCACTGAAAGTTTAATCAGACATTAAGGCAAAACACTTTTCATGAAATTCATATTGCAAGGATTAAGTTAGAAGGTTTCTGCAGTTTGTTCTTTATCATGGGATTAAGATTAACACTTATGGTACAGCTACAAATATATGTAATGCATTCACTTGGACACGTTTTGTATTATTGGAAAGATAAACATTTTAATATTATTGATAAATACAAAGCAAAAGGGAGCAAAGTGGGATAGAATGATAACAACAAATCTTTTTCGTCAATACACTAAACATCCAGTCGATCTCAACAGTCAAAGACCCGACTTACATCACAAGGTGGTCATTTCTATTTAAATCAAGCCCAAACCCGGCAGCCCAAACAATATGCAGCAGCACGGTTAATTTGTTCCCTTGAATAATTCGGGGACCTGATGTGACTGCGAACAGCTTGTCTTGTTTTACACTCCTGCTGTAGGCCCACACTGTCCACGACTACAGTTCATATCGTAGCCCAGGCACACTTTAACCGATTCTCTTTAAGTGACTCTTCCTCATTTCCGTGTCCCTTTAGGCCATTCCAGCTGTGACCATTACAGGGGACCTACAGGGCTTCAAATTGATTTCCACTATAAACCTGAAAGCCTGCTTTTGTTTCAGTAACAGACTTTATGGCTCTCCAGAACTCAAAGTCACGCACACCCATGCTGGTCAAATCTATATAAAAATTGCACACATGGATTCCTGCTTCTGCTATAATTATATACTCTACTATATACATTATATCATAGGTTTTCATTCTCGATTAGGATTGTGTCCTTTGTGCAGAGCCTGCACTTGAAAACCTGTCCAACCAGAAACGTGTCACCATAAATTTGCTCATATGTCATATTAGTCATCACAAACAAGACTGGATTTACAACTGTATCAAATAACATTTCACTAATCTCAAATGTGTGAAAAAAAAAATGCTGGAAAAGCAAAGAGGCGAACAAAGTGGCATCCAATGCCAAATAAACACTGACTTTACACAAATCCCCTTCATGCTGAATAGGGCATATAATAACGTCTACATAAAAAAAAGGTTGGATTTTGGAGGCTTTTGTTTTAAATATTAGGAGAATGACTTCTATATGTGAGACCATTAATGTAGCCTGGGAGTCAAAAAACTCGTGTTTTGACTGGGTTTTATTCTTTTGTGTCTGTTAATAGCTTTATTGAATAGGAACAGCTGACCGCATTAAAGGCAACTGAACATCCGAGCCCAAAAATCTGCACAATGCCTGTCTGCTTTTGTTTTGTTTGTTTAGGTGTGTGTGTGTGTGTGTGTGTGTGTGTGTGTGTGTGTGTGTGTGTGTGCATGTGTGTGTGTGCTCTTTTCATAATCAATATAATCCTACCCTCATTACAAGCCTGCATGAAATGTAAGGAACAGTATGTCTGCCCTCAAGTAATGCATCACCTGTGAATTCACACCCGAATCCCTGATGGACTTTTCTTTTCTTTTTTAAGTGTGTCTCCTTCCTGTTGCTTACACAGCATGCCTCTGACATCATCTGCTTCAAATATCCCAATCCTTTCCAACACTTTCTGTAAAAGATCAGTTTTATTAAGACTTGAGGACACTGGTTTAAATCTGGTCTGCGCTCTGTCAGCTTCAGACACAGACCGGATGTCACATGTCCTCCGTTCTCCTATTGTTTGTCTTTCCCAGGAAACGGGAAGTTCACCACCACAGCCAGGAACACTGAAGGGAAAAGTCAAGCTTTTTCATAGAGTTTGGGTCTTTAAAAAAAAAAACACCACCACTCAGGACACTCAAGACCAGAGGGTTTAATCAACATCCACCATGTGTCACTCCAGAAAAAACAAGAGCATGCATGCCTGGTGCTACACAGGTTTTTCCTTAAGATTTGCCAAGTGTTGTGTGATTGGCAACCTGGCACAAGATCATATAACAACACAGCTTTGTAATGAGCTACAACAGAAACATTTTTGTTGCCATGTTTCATAATCAAATCTGCTATCAGATCCCTTTTCTTCCATCACTTCTTCGATAGGATCTGATTGATTTCAAGAAATACTACAATAAAAGAGGAAAGTCAATCTTTTGTCTTAGTTGTCATTGTGTCCTCTTTTCCAGTTCTCCAGGCAGATCATTTACTTTATTCAGTGTCCAGTTCATCCATAATCTCAAATCGTTTTAATAACACTGAGCAGTGCAATACAACACATATAACTACGTATACGCCTATTAGATCCTGCATGTCAGGTTTTTGTATATTTTGTATACAAGTTGTATATGAAAAAAGCAGCTTGTCTCAAAGATAACAGAACAGATAAGACACACTTTACATTTTTTTTTTAAAAAGAGATTATTCTTTGTGGCAACTAAAGCAATAAAGGTGGCGATCAGTGGCAGTGAGTGACAAAGCGCGCTCACCTCTCAGATCTGTTCCAGTCCAGTGTCAGGTCCCGGTATTGTCTTTCTCTCTTCGCCCGGCTTTATACTACAGCCTCATATCCCGTAAGGAAAAAAAAACATGAGTCGGTAAACAGTCATTAATGCTGAAATTGGAGCAAATAAAAAAAAAAACGCAATGTGAACATACAATTCTTCCCGATCGCTTTTTTTTGTGTATGTTAGAACGCAGGATCCCGTCGCCACGGTCGCGTCCCATTCACACAAAAGCGCCTCTTCTCCGCCCCTTTACCTCTCAACACACACACACATACACGGGCGCACGCGCGCAAACACACACACACACACACACACACACCAGCCCGGTCTCTCAGTAACGAGTAATTAACAGAGGATTGAAGTAACGAAGTACTTATTTATTGTACTTAAGTAGATTTTTCTGGTATCAGTACTTCACTATTTATTTTTCGGACAACTTTTTCACGCATAACATTTTCACACAAATATCTGTACTTTCTTCTGTTCACATTTTCAAACCAGACTTTAGTTTGAATCTATTTGGTGATATTTTTTCTTTTTATTGCGCGGCTTTTTTTCATCATACCACTGGTGTATTATTTTCTGGTTATCACACACCACAGACGTAGGCTATTAAACAAAGACAACAATGAGCAGGAACATGAAGTACAGCATGGCTAATGTGGATGAGACAGAGGGAGTCAGCGATGTAAACATGACTGAGAACAGAGACATTCCTGATCACCTGATCATCATCTTTTCTCCGATTGTGTTATATCGAAATTAGAACCTTCAGCACAACACACGTTCTTTCTTTACTCGGACGTATGAAAAACAATTCACTCCACCGAAATGTTTTTTATAATCAGTGAACATTTGTTTTGCTGATGCGCCCAGTGTCAAATCAGCACCAAAATCCGCCATGACATCCGGCAATACCTGGGGTCGACAAACGCACTAGCGCGTTTTGTGGCATTTTGCTCTCAAAATGAATTAAAATTACCGTCATACAGATGAAAGCAATACATCATTCAAAACTGTAAAGTGTCTACTTTTATATGTATACGATAATATCCAAACATTGTGCTTTTGTAAAATAAAGAAGACACGTGTGGCGCTTTCTGTCATCTCTCTTCACAAACATAAATAAAACAACCTGAATCTCAGTAAATACTTACCTCACAGGCATAATAAATATATGAATAGTAAGCCCAAAATGTCTAGTTTTCTACTGAATAAACCTAAAACATATTCTCTGATTATATAATCTGTATGAAAGTTACTGTTTCTTTGATATCACCTCATTAATCTTCCGTGTGGAAACATAGCAAAGGTTCCGCTTGGTGTCATTATGATTTATGTAATTTAAAACACCATAATTACTCGAAAACATTTAAAAGAATATTTAATCTTTCATCAAACATGCATTTGCATAATGCATCCATATTTGTCCATGCCCATGTTGATTAGAGTTTTAAAAACTTGAAAAGTATTTAGGGTACATTTTAAACAGATAAAAATGTGTGATTAACGGCTACTTTTACCTTAAGTACCTGTTAAAGCCCATCATTTATTACTTTACCTTGAGTAAAAAAGATTTGTCAGTACTTCAACTTTTACCAGAGTCTTTTAAAACATGAGTATCGCTACTTTTACTTTAGCGAAGGATGTGTACTTTTGCCATCTCTGGTAACTGACAACAGCATAACTCATCTAAACCAAATATGAACAATAAAACAATATAATTTTATAGAACTAAATATTAATACACTTTGCATTTCTAGAGTTTTCTGGGGGGTTGAATTCTACCTGTGTTCTGTGTGTGTCATGGTTAGGAGCATTTTGTAAACAAGTGAACATTTTGTGCAACATTATTAATGAGAGTATACGTATAACACTATAACACAATAGTACATAACATGATAACACAAGACCAGTATAGTAAAGCCACTTTACCATGCACTGGCTTATTTAGTTTTGGTGTTACCATTCTCTATGTAAGCATATATTCAAAAAGGAGGAGGAAACCTGAGAACCCAGAGGGAGCCCATACAGACATGAGGAGAACATGTGTATAACTGAGGACAAAAACCAAAGATTCTTAATACTGTATGTAAACTTTTATCTGTAATTTCACAAAAAAACCCTAAATATTTGGTTAGGCAGAGTGAGCACAGTCGGTTAATGTAGTATAAATGTAAGCCAACTGCAATAATGATTGCAACAAGGACATTAACAAAGATGTGGCATATAACTACAAAATATAGGATTGTTATGACATGTGTTGAATAATTGTGGTAAAATTACTGTGAAATCATACCAGTGATCCAAATTCAGACCTAAACTCAACACAAAGCCATTTTAAAATATATTATAAGATCACCTTCCAGGTATTAACTTTAAAAACATGAAGTAACTCAGTCATGTGAAACCATGTTCAAATCAGGAAATTTAATGAGGGCTTTTCTTTTTCACTGCTGAAGCCATGTTGATGTTTAATTGAAATAACATGCTTCTTATTGCTTAAAGTTCAAGATGATCATGTAAGTTTTATTTCATGTATAATTTATTGCTGAAAAAAATACAACCTTTTATGAATGCCACTCTGGGGGTAATTTTAGCCAAGCAAAAAGTGCAAACAATTTTGGGCAGATTATTAAACAATAAATACATGTCAAACAAGCATAATTATGATAAATTATCATACATTAATATGGAAAAGTTTTTCCTTTTAGATTTTTTCTCTTTGGACTGAACTTACAGACTTATAAACATAAACAGTGCAGTGTTGCTTTATTTAGTTTTAATTGCCAAGTATCTTCTATGTTTGGTGTGATCTTCAGGACTTCTGTGGCAGAAAGAATCTTATCCCATGGAAACCATGGTGTCCTGTTACCATATTGGTATTTTTAGTTAAATGTGATTAGTTTTGATTCTATAATTAGAAAATGTCAGTAAGAAATAAGCAATAAGCCAATTAAAACATGTCTGTGACTGTATTTTATTACAATAATCTAATCTGAGGGTCTAGACCACCAACGATGCTTCTATTGTTTTCTTTTCAAGCAGTTTTCATTACAAATTATATTACTGACAACAAGCTGAGTGCAAAGCAAAATCTTTTCTCTCGAATATTTGGCATTTCTCCTTTTCATTTAAAGAACATGCACTTGAGCTGGCATGGACTTCACATGTTTGTGCAAAATTATGATTAAATTTGACTAGGAATATTATTTACATTATTTTATTATATGTATTAAACATTTACTTTGTTTATTTTAATGTAAATTCTGTTTATTTATAAATATATCAATTCTAACTGTAAAAGAATTTGCGAAAACAGGGGGAAAAGATCTAGTCCCAGGCTATATTTGTCTTATATTTAAAATGAACACTGCTTAGAATTGTACTGGTTACTTTACTGTGTGACAGAAAGGAAAGGGGCTATTTTTAATGCAATATATGTTTTATTGGACAAACCAGCAAAGACAAACCCAAAGGCAGAAATCAGACTAGATAATCAGGCAAAAGGTTCGGTGATCTACAAACATGCTTAACTTGGCAAAGGCAACATTAAAAAGAAGAAGCTCAAACCCGGATATACAAAACATAGGGAAATAAGGCTCAGTAAAATTGTATCAAAACAGGAGCAAGACTCTGTTGGAAGGATAAGGCAGTGAGTGTTATTGTAAAAAAAACAGGTTGTATTATGAATGTAGAAGAAGTTGAGCAATCTATTAATCCAGTCTATAAATGCAATTTCCTCCTCCTCCTCCCCTTTACTTTGCAAACTTACTTACTTCTGAGATACATTCAAAGAAAATCAGTTACGTTCATGGCAATCGCCAGACAACTTTATCCACAGTAACTTACAATTATGTCATTTATACAACTGGGGATGGGGATTTTGTCTCACAACCTTTATAATCGGAATTCCAACATCTTAACCTCTTACAACTTGCTTAAATATGTGAGGAAAATCTGAAGTTTTCACAGGAATATTGAGAAAAATGTCAAAATACTGACATGTAGGTTTTCACAAAATATTGAAGTATAGAGTTTCTCAATAAAGATTTCATGAAACAACATATACAGGAAAAAATAATGCAGGAATGTCAGAATTGTGTGATAAAATAAGGGTTACTTTTTGGAAGGGCAGGGGTTCAATCTTCAGTATTGCCAAGCTTGAGGTTAAGGCCCTTAACCCATTCTGCTCCAGAGGTGCTATGTCATGGCTGACCAAATATTTAAGGACTAGTAACCTTGACTGATCCAGCTCAGTGGTTTCACCCTTAAGAATGCACAAAATTGCCTGCTCCTGCTCTAACATCGATAATCATTGGCCAGACAATGTGAAGTAATGACTCTCTTGTGACTCACCAGCCACAGAAATATTTCCACCTTTCACCTTGTGAGTAAGGAGAAGCAGGAGGAGGAGGAACAGTTCAGCTGGGAACTGAGGTTAATTGGTATTAAAAAAGGTTTTAAAATGAACAAAGTTCATAGCTATTTAGGAGTCTTTTAAGCAACAAAACCTGTAACACAGCTAAATGTAATTGACATTTATATATTTTTTGTAATACAAGTTTGTTTTTGTCTCTGTGCCACTCCCTTTTATTCTCCCTTCTGCAGAAGAATTTCAAAAAGCTACAGCTGCACTGCATGAGAGCTTATTTGCATGTGGAGGTGTGTGACCATGGTTTTGCTCTAAAAGGCAAAACATGTGGGGTAGGCCATGCAGAAACAGAGACAGAGCACGAGAGAGTGAGAGAGAGATAAGGAGGGAGAGAGAGAGAGAGAGAGAGAGAAAGAGAGAGAGAGAGAGGGAGGGATGGATGAATGGGGGAAGGAAGGGAGTGTCAGAGCTTTGGGACTCCATAGCATTTGAAACAATGGAAACACTTCTAAAATCATTAAATCGACTGTTGCAGGAAAAAGGAAGGAATTGAAAAAAAGCAACAAAAACCAAAAACAATCAGCTTCGAAGAACATAAATTCACCATATTTACTGATAAAGACTTGATTACAGAATACATTTACAATCTGAAAACAAGCTACAAAGACAGGTACAACAAAAGAACTTTGTCTCCATACAATACATACAACAAAAGAGTATCATTAGTTTGGGTGTGTGCGTGTGTATGTTTGTGTTTGGAGAAAAATTGCATAGTTTCAGCTTGTTAATTAGAACCACACACCTTGAAAAAAAAAACACACCCATTTGCATCACACACTAAACAAATGATGTCCTTGTTTTTTATTGTAATAAATACAGAAAGACAGAGTTATGTTCACATTGAATGTTATTGATCAAAAAGAAGTAAATTATTATATTTGCTACCCTGTAATAAGTGTAGAGTGTAATTCACGTAATTTAAATCATTTGTATATACTAAGAAAATGAAACGACACAGCAAAATTCACACATATAATATAAAGGTGATCGAATTAAGCACACGTTCTTAACCTAAAAATAAAACCAGTTGATATAAGGATTCCCCTATACAATTCCCCTTTCCATCCCCCTCTGACTGAGACTTTGGGAAGACATTATCACATTATTCCTTATCCTCCTCCTCCTCCTGCACCTCCTCCTCCTCCTCCTCCTTATCCAGTGCCATGTGTGCAGTGCGCATCTCAGGGCCCCACTGAATATCTCCTCTTGGCCTTATCCACCCTAGGGATTATCAAAGACTTGTCATTTCTCTGTCTACCATTACTCTGCTGCTCTGT
This sequence comes from Silurus meridionalis, assembly GCF_014805685.1. Lineage (NCBI taxonomy): Eukaryota > Metazoa > Chordata > Actinopteri > Siluriformes > Siluridae > Silurus > Silurus meridionalis. The sequence continues at coordinate 12,259,447 of NC_060884.1, read as the reverse complement.
AATTTGCATCCATTTACATGTAAATGCTAATGTGGTAGGCTGGCGCTCTTTGTCAGGGATTTTGTCGGAAGGCTGTTAATCGTATTGAAATCAAAGGATTGTGTGATTTAGGCTTGCGTATATAAACCAACAAAGATTAGTACATTAAATGATGGCCCCATTGTGAGCCATAAAAAATGAATACAATACAAACACCAGGTCATCAGCATATTTCAAAAGTCATGTTTTGTAATGTATTATGCACTCCATGATATATTACAATACATTGTAAAAAATAATGTAACACTTTTCTGATTTGAGAAATAAAATATATAGCAAATAGTTGATTATTGTCTGGCTTGTAGTGAATGTTAACATGGGGAAATTAACTGTCAAAAGCAAGCCCATCACTTGCTTTCTGCACTTTACTACTATGATAGCCTGAGGGTAATAACACAGTCTGCCGAATATACTTGAAAATAATGGATGTGTAGTGGATATTGTTATGACAAATGATCTGTCATTTCTTGCATAATTGCCCTAAACTACACATTAGTACATGTCTTATCAAAAATGATCAAAAAAGATTGTTGTCATGGAGTGCATTTAAATTCTGTTTGAAAAGGGTAAACAAAAAGCTGTCGGGAATTTCTTGTCTAAATCTATTTTATCTTCTGTTTATCTATGTTATATTATAGGATGGGGTTTGTAAGAGAGGATACATTTGCATTCTAGTTAAAAAGAATATAATTTTCGGCTATCATCGCAATTAGGTCTCGCAGTTGCTACTCGGAAACAAATGTTTGGAGTATTATAATATAATGTGTTGATCTTCATGCTATAACACACATACCAAACCAATAATTTACTGAGCAGCTAAGTCTGGTATGTTAAACATGGGCATCAAACTGTGCCAGTTCTTCTGCGTAGTGGGTCTGGCTTGACCTATTGCATACTGACCTCTAGTGGTGTTTCGAGTGGATCTTGGATCCACCTTGACCCTGACCAGAATAAAGAATAAATGTATAGTTCAATAAATCAAGTTTAGTGGTGAAGTTGCTAGTAACTTGTTGAAAGTCATTTGGCTAAGCCATAAAACATAAAAAATGTAAAAAATAATCTTTAATATATCTCTAATACATATTGCTGCTGTATGATTTTAGAATTAAATTAATTGTCTGTGGAAACAGGAAAAGTCGGTAGAACGCATGCACTCATATGTGGTTCCATCATATGGATATGTGGTTCTTTCCCAAACTGTTGCCACAAAACCAGAAGCATACAGCTATCTATAATGTGTTTGTATGCTGTAAAATTACTATTCTTTTTCACTATTGATTAAAGGCCCAACCTTATTTCAGCATGACAATGACTCTTTGTACAAATTGAGCTTTATTAAGACATCACTTGCAAAGGCTGGAGTGGAAGAACTGCACAGAGCACTGACCTCAACCACAGTGAAAACCTTTGAGATGAACTGCAACAGCAGACCTCCTCACTAGATATCAAATCTTGACCTTTCTTATACTCTTGTACCTAAATGAGCACAAATTCCCATCGGCACACTATAAAATCTAGTGGAAAGTCTTCCCAGAAGAGTGCGCAGGTTAATTATAGCAGCAAAAAAAGGAGCAAATCTCTTTTCATTTTGTTTTGCTAACATATGACTTGATAACGGTATCTAATTCTCTTTTTCATTTGAAAAATCATTTAGTAATATAAAAATCTAGTAAAATGTTTTTACATCATACTGTTATATTGTAATTAGTCCTCAGATGTATAGTGTGCAAGGTGTTGGCCAAAAGGAGGCGGCAGATTTTTGTCTATTTAAAATCAATGCATATGTTCTTCTGACATGCATAAAAGGTCTAGTATTATGTGTACATTTAATTGCATGTATTATATCTATCTATCTATCTATCTATCTATCTATCTATCTATCTATCTATCTATCTATCTATCTATCTATCTATCTATCTATATATATAATGAAAAGATTAAATAAAAAAGTGATCAGTTTTGACTAAAGAAATTGACTTTTGAAAAATTTTAGAAAACGTGAAACAGTTGATTTGCTTAAGTTGCAGTTGCTAAAATTATTAGCATTTAATTGACTGTGCAAGAAAAAACGTGTGATTGGCTAATTTTGGATTATAATTTTGGGTTATAATTTATAACATATATTTGTATTTATTAAATAAAAAGTTTTGTATGTCTGTTGTCTGTTTTTAGTATATCATTAACACCATTACAATTTTAAATATATATTTTATCCAATATTGTTTTTAAGAGTAAGTATACAGTGGCATGTACTTGACAATGGTAAGGTTACTAGGACAAATGATAAAAAAATAGTAATAAGCTAACAATTATACAAAGTACAAGTACAATGTGAAGTAATGTAACATTTAAGTATGATATGATAAAATGCTACCACATAGTTTGCTTGCTTGACTGGATATCATGATAACCTCATAAAATTCTATATTGCAGGTTTGTAACGTACGCTCAGAATAATATAACCTTTAATATTGTATTTTGCAATAATAAAGTTTTTTTCATTATCATGTTTCAATTACCATGTATTTGCAAAACATGTGACTGATGACTATTATACATATTGTATGCAGACTAAAAACATAATTTTAGGCTAATTTTCACATAATTGTAATCAAGTTCATTTAGTGTCCTTGTTTGGTTTTTAAATAGTTCTCATTGCATTAGCCTAACCTATCCTAACAACAATGTTTTTGTGAGTAGATACATCTGGTCCGCAGTATGCAATTATTTGTTTTGTGGTTCTTGTTTTGTCCTTGTTTTTTGTTATGTTTATTCCAGCCTTAGCAGGATGCACATGTATTCATCCAGTCCTCATAGACACAACAGATCTAGGCCAAAACAAATCCATATGCATATTTTAAATACAAAATGAATAATAGTGTGCAGAAGCTGGGAAAAAATGCCACAGAAATGTGGAAAGACATCACATTTGTTGCTGGTATGTAATTAAGACTGATGGCCCTAAACTATAAACATACCAGTCAGCATTATATTTGTTTCTCTCTCTCTTTCTATCTCTCTCTTTCTCTTATCTCCTTCCTCAGGGAGTGTTCACTTTTAGAAACCACACTCTGCTGCTGTTGATGGACAATTAGATGAATACCATTAGAAGCTATGAAGGTGGCTTTTTGCCCTCTTCATCAGTGGACAATCAACTAAACAGACTTCATGACAAAACTATCATGGATTTTCTGATTGCACAATTGCAAATATAATACATTTATAGAAGATAATTAATTACATATAGTGTTACCCAGATCAGGATGGGTTATCTTTTGAGTCTGGCTCCTCTCAATATGAAGAAGATTCCTTCCTTATATTGTTTCAAAATGTGTTTTACCTTGCCACCACTGCCTTTGTATGAATACATTTAATACATTCTGAATCTGTTTACATAAAAGCACTATGCAAATCAAACTGAATTGAAAATCAAATAGAAACCTTAAACCTCTGTCAGTCTCCCTGAGGTGTGCAAAAGAAACAATTAATGGACATGTTTTTCAGCTGTATCTGTTTCTCTTACAGCATTGCCTTATAACCGAACTCTGGAAACTGGATAAAAAAATAAAAAACATAAGCCTTTTGAAAATTTAAGCACCTATTATAATAAATTGCAATGTTTATATAATAAACAATACTATTAGAATTCACACATTTACAATGGATATACATCTACAATCATCTGAAAGTCATTTCAATTAAATTTCAAATCTGCACTTGCATCCACTTCCTGCTCATTCTTACCATCACAGAATGAAAGAACAATTCAGTGGATGCAGAAGAAATTTCTGTGCAGATGAATGTCTGTATTAGCAGGATGAGCAGCTCTGGGGGAGTCAGTTAAAATGGATTGATGCAGTCATCAACTGCTCACATCAAGCAGTGGCATAAGAAAGTATATGGAGATGGGACTCTCATTTTGGCTTAAATAGTAACAAACCCACTCTCTATTATCTTGGAAATTGTGCTGCCCCCTGCCCTGCTGAGAATGTCACTCTGCCTGCTTGCTCTGCTGAGGATGTTGCTCTACATCACTGCCTTAAAAAGTGTGTCTCTCTGTCACTGTCCTGATGAGAATGGTGCTCTACTGCATGGCAATACAGAGAGATCCTGAACGGATTGTTGTCTTATTATATTATATTATATTATATTATATTATATTATATTATATTATATTATATTATATTATATTATATTATATTATATGCATATGTACAAGGGTGTGAGTGATTAATGTACAAAAGGTGCAGTAGGTAAAGTCAAGAAGACGTGTCAAGAATATAATATGCTCAAATAACATGATTTACATATGTACATAATGCGTGTTTGTATGATACAGTATTTACATAAATAAATATGGGTGGAATATACAGCGATACAATGATAAACATAAGTTATAGATGATGCAAAGATGCAATTGATAAGGCAGTGCAATATAGACAGAAGTGACAGTGCAGTAGTCTATTTGTTAACATTATATTATTTACATTTACATTTGCAACATTTAGCAGATGCCCTTGTGTAGAGCGTAGTAAAAATGCTTTGAGTCTCTATCAATGAATAAATGTACACTGGTACACTAGATTACAACCTTAAGATAAATCTTAAGAGAGTTTTATTTTTTAAACAAAGCAAACTTGTTAATTGTTAATTTAAGTATTTCAAGAAGAGGTAGGTCTTCACCTTCTGTTGAAGATATCCAGGGACTCCGCTGTTCGGACATCTAGGGGAAGTTCATTTCCCCACTTTCGTGCCAAGACAGAGAAGAGCCCTGAAGTTTACTTTCCTCTTACACTGAGAGCTGGTGATACCAGTCGAGCAGTGCTAGAGGATCTGAGGCAGCGTGGTGCAGTGTGAAGAGTGATAAGGTCTCTAAAGTAAGAGAAAGCTGGTCCATTTTTGGCTTTGTCGGAAAGCATCAGTGTTTGAATCTAATACGTGCAGCTACTGGAAGCCAGTTGAGGAAGCCCAGCAGTGGGGTGGTGTGAAAGAACTTGGGCAGATTGAACACAAGACGTACCACTGCATTTTGGATCATTTGCAGTGGATGAATAGCATTCAGAGGTTCCAGCAGGGAGTTGCCAGTAGTCCAGTCTCGGAATTGTAAAATACTGAACTAGCACCTGAGCAGCCTGTGTGTACAGAAATGGTTGAATCCTTTGGATGTCGTAGAGAAGGAATTGACAAGAATGAGCCATATTGGCAACATGTAAGCAGAAGTACAGTTGATTGTCCATAGTTACCCCAAGGTTGCGAGTTATTAAGAGATATTCTGAAAAGATGAGTTGAGTGTCATCAGCATAGAAGAAACCCATGTAGGGATAAAACTTCACCAAGAGAGTGGTATAGAGGGAGAAAAGGAGGGGACCAAATACTGAGCCTTGTGGGACACCAGTGGAGAGTCTGCTTGGGGCAGATGTGGACCCCCTCCATGTTACCTGGTATGAGCGACCATCCAGGTAGGAAACAAACAAGAGAGTCTTGAGGTTGACTGTGTCGAATGCTGCTGAAAGGTCTAGGAGGATGTGTACAGATTTACATTTAAATTGATGGCATTTGGCAGATGCCCTTATCCAGAGCGACTTACAATTGAGCAGGGAAGGGTTAAGGGCCTTGTTCAAGGGCTCAGCAGTGGCAGCTCAGTGGTGGGATTTGAACATGTGACCTTCCAATCCAAAGTCCAATGCCTTAACTACTGAGCTACAACCACAGATGATAACTTGGCTGATCGAGCAGCATGTAGTTTCTCAAAGACAGCCAAATGGACCGTCTCTGTGGAATGTGCTGGTTTGGATCATAGAGGTTGTTCTGTGAGAGATAGACAGACAGTTGGTTAAAAACCAGAGATTTAGAAAGAAAGAAGAGAAGTGATGTAGTCTGTAGTTGTTGATGTCTGATGCATCCAGAGCAGGTTTCTTCAAGATGGAAATAACCCTTGCTTGCTTGAAGGTAGTTGGCACATGGCCAGATGCTAAAGACCTGTTGATGATTGTGGAGATGAAAGGCAGGATCAAGGCTACCCTTGATTAGTCACCTGAGAGAAATAAATAACACTCTAGAATCAACTGAGTTAAGTAGATATACAAAAGCCAGACTCCTACCTTACCAGAATAGAATAGATTCAAGATGTGTGAGCTCCGAGGCACCTGTAGTGTCTGATGATTGGGGTGAGAGTTATCTTTGATAATGCCCCTCATCCTCATTATGAGTGTCACTTCATATCCTTGCTCTGCTTAGGACATCACAATGCTTTTTCTGGCTCCACTTCGATTGTTGATTTACCATCCTGCTCAGCTAAGGATGTCACTGTTTCTTCTTGCACAGTTGAGAACGTTGTTAAGGACTTCACTCCAACTACGTGCTCAGCACAGGACGTCACTTTTTGGCTAAGGACTTTGCTCTTCCTCCTTTCTCCACTGAGACAAAGCTCCTCCACCTGTTTTGTAGTGTGAATTGCTCCCCCCTTGTGGTGCTCAAAGGATGTACAGTGCCCTCCACAATTATTGGCACCCTGTTTAAGATGTGGTCGTGGACTTCAAAAATTCTCCTTTTTTTTAAAACAACATAGAACCCAAATGCAAAAAAGAGAAAATCCAACCTTTATTTAAGTACATTACTTTGGTGGTAAAAATCACACATTTAGAAAAAAAAAAAAAACTTGAAATCATGTGTCCCACAATTATTGGCACCCCTGATGTTAATACTTTGTACAACCTCCTTTTGCCAACAAGACAGCACTTAATCTCCTCCTATAACATTTCACAAGATTGGAGAACACAGAGAGAGGGATTTTTGACCATTCTTCTTTGCACAATCTTTCTAGATCATCCAGTGTCCTGGGTCCTCTCTTATGCACTCTTCTCTTTAGCTCGCCCCACAGGTTTTCGATTGGGTTGAGGTCTGGGGACTGAGATGGCCATGGGAGGACCTTGAGTTTGTGACTGCTGAACCACTTTTGTGTAGATTTTGCCACATGTTTTGGATCATTATCCTGCTGAAAGACCCAATGACGACCCATCTTCAGCTTTCTGGCAGAGGCCATCAGGTTTTTATTTAAAATATCCTGGTACTTCAAAGCGCTCATAATGCCATGCACCCTAACAAGGTTCCCAGGGCCTTTGGAAGAGAAACAGGCCCACAGCATCACAGATCCTCCACCATACTTCACGGTGGGCATGAGGTGCTTTTCGGCATACTCATCTTTTGTTTTACGCCAGACCCACTTAGAGTGTTTGTTGCCAAAAAGCTCAATCTTAGTCTCATCTGACCAAAGCACACGATCCCAGTTGAAGTCCCAGTACCGCTTAGCAAACTCCAGACGTTTACGTTTGTGAGTGTTAGTGAGAAAAGGCTTTTTCCTTGCATGCCTCCCAAACAGCTTGTTGGCATGTAGAGAGCGTCTGATGGTTGTTTTGGAGACTCTGTGACCCCAAGATGCCACTCTTTGATGCAATTCTGTGACGGTGAGCTTGGGAAATTTTTTTACTTCTCTTACCATCCTCCTCACTGTGCGTTGTGGCAAGATAAACTTGGGACCTCTTCCAGCCTTGTTTGTCACTGTTCCAGTTGTTTTAAACTTCTTAATGATTCCTCTGACTGTAGATACCGGCAAGTTAAGGCGAGTGGCTATTTTCTTGTAGCCATTGCCTGACTTATGAAGGTCGACACACATCTGCCTTACTTGAATGGTGTGTTCTCTTGTCTTTGCCATGTTGACAAATGGGTAAGAGAATTAGGCCTCTGTGTCACGTCATATTTATACCCCAGGAAACAGGAAATCATGAATTACTAATTAAAAGTCCCTAGATACCCTGACCAACCTTAGCAACTACAGAAAATATATAAAAAAAAAACAATTACATTTTTCAGAGGAATTGTTAGGGGTGCCAATAATTGTGGCACACATGATTTCAAGTTTTTTTTTTTTTCTAAATGTATGATTTTTTTTACCACCAAAGTTATGTACTTAAATGAAAGGTTGGATTTTTCTCTTTTTTTGCATTTGGGTTCTATGTTGTTTTAAAAAAAAGGAGAATTTTTAGAAGTCCACGACCACATCTTAAACAGGGGTGCCAATAATTGTGGAGGGCATGGTAGGTCGACCCATTTTTCTTTGCAGAGAACAGCTCTCTTGCCTTTTGACTCATGAAGAACACTGCTCTCCCCTCTAGCCTTGTGGAGTGTGTTACTCCCCCCTCAGGCTCACCTTTGAACTTTGTTGAGGTTTATAACGATTGTCACTCTTATTGATCTGCACAGAGCAGGGGATGGCACCTCAATATGCCCAGGAATGGGAATATGAATATATACAGTGAAGGCATCAAAACTGAAGGCATCAAAACTATGAATTAACACATGTGGAATTATATACATAACAAAAAAGTGAACTGAAAATATGTCATATTGTAGGTTCTTCAAAGTAGGCATCAAGAGAATGCCAAGAGTGTGCAAAGCAGTAATCTAAGCAAAAGGTGGCTACTTTGAAGAACCTACAATATGACATATTTTCAGTTGTTTCACACTTTTTTGTTATGTATATAATTCCACATGTGTTCATTCATAGTTTTGATGCCTTCAGTGTGACTCTACAATTTTCATAGTCATGAAAATAAAGAAAACTCTTTGAATGAGAAGGTGTGTCCACAACTTTTGGTCTGTACTGTATATGATTTTTCTTTGCATCCTCTTGGTTTCAAACTTCTAAAGCCAGTTTCCATAAAAAGCTAACAAAGCATGCATGGTATCAGGATAGCTATATAAAAAAAATTTCAATCATTAAATGAAACATTGGAAAGAATATCATCAACAAATAGAGAACATGGAGCACCACATTGCCTTCACCAAGAACAGTACTTCCCGACAAACATTTATAAAAAGATAAGACAAAAGCTTACCAGTTGGGCTGCCAAAAGACTTACAGAGACATTAGGGGAGCTGCAGAAAGCTTTAATAAACACTAATTACACTCTGCATATGATAACAATCTCTTATATTCTTCACATGTCTAGGCTGTGGGGTAGGGTGACTAGACGGAAGCCCTTTCTCAAAGAAACATCCAAGCTCATCTAAATCACCCCAAGCCATGTGGCAAAATGTGTTGTTTAATGAGTCAAATTTCAATAGGTGTAATAATTCAATAATTCCAAAATGTATCTTTGGTACAATAAAGCACATCACAAAAAAAACCCCACCATGTCCAAGGGTACATTAGGGTAGCATTATTTTTTAGATCAGCATAATAATAATATAATATATAATAAGAGTCCAGACTTTAATTTCAAACTAAAAATGTGTGTCCTGAAGCAGGCTGTGCACAGCACAGACAGAACAAGAATGTTTTTGAATATATTGCCAAGTACCGATGTCCCATACTTATACACTTTTTCAACAAGATTAATTGTGGTGTTGTGAAATTAAAAGTATTAATGGTGTGCAACTCGATTTGCTGTAACATGTTGTAACATGAAATATTTTGGCTTGATTTTTTATAAATCATAAGTACCTGCCATTATAAAAGGGTGTGGAGACTTTTTATATTCATAGCATTATATAGCTATACAGCTGCATTAATTCATGCTGAGAAGGACAAACAGAGGGAGGTGCTAAAACCAGCAGGAAACTTTTATGAAAGAGGCATATTTTTGGATTCAGTTAGAGCCTGGAGACAAATTTGTCATGTCCCATTCTTCCTTTTTTTTACCAGCTATGGGCACAAAATGGCTACACACATAGACCTGCTATGGAATTGGAAAGACTAGAATGACTGGAAATTTCCATGCATGAGCCATGTTTCTGTGTTTGTGCTGTACATCCTGATTTAGAAAACAAATTATTTATTTATTTTTGCTAAGGTTGAGCAATTTCCATATTTTTCATTACATAACACTTAGTACTTATAAAAAAAAACTGATGGGGCCATACTCACTTTTTTATAACTATGTCTTTGCTATTGGTTTCACTGTTGATGCATAATCTTCTAAGTATATATATCTTCTAATATCAGCTCATTATGTGTATAAGGGATACCGTCACAGAATCATCCTTTTCCATTTAAACCTCTTCACCACCATGAGAAAGACCAAAGAGCTTTCAAAGGAGGTCAGGGACAAGATTGTAGACCTGCACAAGAATAAAATGGGCTACAAGACCATCAGCAAGACGCTTGGTGAGAAACAGAGACAACTGCTTTCGAAAATGGAAAAAAATACAAGATAAGTCAATTGCCCTCGCTCTGGAACTCCATGCAATATCTCACTTGTTAATGATCTCAAGGTCTCCCAAGGTCTCCCTGCTCAAGAATGCACATGTTTGTCTGAAGATTGCCAATAAACACCTGAATGATACAGAGAAGGCTTGGGAGAATGTGATGTGGTCAGATGAGATCCAAAATGAGCTCTTTGGCATCACACTACTCGTTGTGTTTTGAGGCAGAGAAATGCTGAATATGACCCAAGATCATCATCCCACTGTCAAACATGGAAGAGGAAACATTTTGCTTAGGGGCTGTTTCTCTGCTAAGCGTACAGGAAGACTTTACCAGGGCCATGCACTGCAGAATCTTTGATGAGAACCTTCTGGCTTTAGCCAGAAAACTTAAGATAGGTCGTTGATGGGTCTTCCAGCATGACAATGACCAAAAACATACGGCAAAGGTAACAATCTGATGGTCTTTCCATTCCAGCCTTGTGCAGATCTACAGTCTTGTCCCTGACGACCTTTGACATCTCTTTGGCCTTGCCCATGGTGGTGGAGAGGCTTCAATGGAAGAGGTTGGTTCTGTGACAGGTGTCTTTAATACACATAATGAGTTGATGTTAGGAGTTCTTTCTAAAGAGACAGGACTAATTTGGGTCTGTGTGAGTCAGAATTCTTCAAATACAAATGAATTTATAACTTTTTTAGTTTGTTTTTTAAATTGATTTATATATATATATATATATATATATATATATATATATATATATATATATATATATATATATATATATAATTTATTTTTCTTGTTCTGCTTCTTTTTTTTCTGTCTCGCTGTTAAAATAAACCTACCATAAAAATTCTAGACCGTTCCTTTGTAAGGGGGCAAACTCATTCAAAATCAGGGAATCAACTAATTATTTTCCCATTGTATATATATATATATATATATATATATATATATATATATATATATATATATATATATATATATATATATATATATATATTCTAGTCTTAGACGTGCCTGCCAAAATGATAAGACCTACTTATTTATTAATCTGTGGTCTCTAATATCTTTGGAGTACTAATTTGGGGATTTGGGGTTTTATGGAGTACAATAGACTCTGTTATGGAAAATATTCTGGCATATATTAATCCATGAAGGGGTTTGTTACAAGTGGTCATTGTTTTAAGATGTCCAAGTGGTGATTAGGCTGCTGCTAGTGAGTCTGTATGGTCATTGTCCCAGTTTCTGACACTTAAAACCAATTCTAGTTCATTTTGTGTCTTCCACTAAAAAAGCAGTCACCTAATATTGTTTCTCTACTTCCTTCTTAGTGTTAGATGTGTAATACCGTCCTTCCCTTTTTAGCTTCTTTAATGATATTTCCCTATTTTCTCACTTAGTTAGTTTGGCTGCTGGCTCAGACTACTGGAATTAACAATCTTGTTGGAGGAGAAACTGAGGATTCATTTCTTTTGCTGTTTCTATACCCTGTAATATAATTTGAGATTTCTTAATGAATTTGGGATTGAAACACCTCTGAAGTTAAGGTCAGTGTCAAACATCTTTGCTGGCATATTCATCATTGCTGTTCCATTAACAGTAAATGCATAAGCAGTTAAAGTTGAAGAAAAAAATAGAGTGCAATCATCAGTTAGGCTGAGATGCACCACACTTTCTGTCAACATTATATTATTGAAGGTGAGAATTTCTCAAAATGTATAATATACATTTGGAGGTACAGGCAATACTGCATGTTGGGGTTAAGAGTAAGGACTGGATGGTTGAAATACAAGTAAATCCAGCAGGTAAATCTGTAATAGAGGAATATCTCAGCCAAGATATTTGTGTTTAAATGCATGTTGTATGATCTTTGTTGATTAACAATTAATATACTAAAATGATGAATTCAAACAGAGGAAGTATTTGTAGGATTGCACAAAACCCCCATGTGAATTCTGTAGCCCGTGTCAGTCCTGGGGTAAAGAATATTGCTCTTTGCGACCAAACTGTGTTAAATCCATAAGGGGGATTATCTCTACTCAGAGAATTCCTCCTTTAATTCGCGCTGTGTTTCCAGACTTTTGGCGTTCAGCACGTTTAATCCTATTTTCTCCACTACACTGACGTATTTTTCATGGCTTTGATTTTCTGGTTGGCCAGAGTGGACTGCATAAACTAAATGTGAGAGAAACAACATGGACTTATTGCCCACAAAATGATTAATTCTTCAAGAAATCATCCATTTAAAAAATTCTGGTAAGATGCTTTTATTTATATGTAAATCTTTGTGCTTCTAAGTTAGTAGAAAAAATGTAACCTGTTTGCAGTGACAAATGAAACAGTTCATGAAACACTTGATTGTCTAGCTTGGTGCAAGTGTTTCTATTGACTTACATTAAGACAATCAGTGAGAGCAGACATTTATTTTTGCAGTATTGCAGGTGATGTGTTCATTTTTCTTGTTTGGGTTGTAACATTGATATATTGATATATTTCGCTTTTTATTAATTTGCTTCATTTAGTGCACATATGCTATTTAGTAAGCCATGTTATATATATATTTTTTGTGAAAACTGTAGTTTTAATTTTGTCTTTTCAAATGATAGATTTTGTTTTTCATGGTTTAGTGTTTGAGTGAAAAGGTTTTTCATAGTAAATGTGCAAATGTAAACACATACATACATAAGGTTTTTGTTTGTTTTGATTCTCTATCTTAACTATTAGATTTGCATGCTTGTTAAGGGTTATGTGGCAGTTTCAGCTTTGATTAGACAGATTAGCTTGTCCCTACAAAAAAAAGCAAACTTAGCTATGAGGTACCAGGCATAAAGTGGTTAAGCATTTAGGTGAAAACATTAAGCCCCAATGGTCCAGACCAATTCCTGGGTGAGCCTTTAATTAGTACAATCACCTCTGACCTGACTAGCAAGAAGCAGCTCAAGATGACAAAGGCAAACATGGTTTTACTACACACACGTACATACACACCCAGCTAATTCAAGCAAGAATGCACATAATTCCACATACTATTCTCATACTAGAGCATATTTAGGAGGAAAAAAAAGTCTCTCCTTTGAAATTGTGTCAGCCAGATCTGTAGGATTTAATGTCACGATTAACAATGTAAGAACAATTTCTGTATAGTAGGGCAAGTTGTTTTTTTTAATCAAGCCCAATTCAGATGTTTCTGTAATGAGAAATTTGAGTTTTTATTCTTTTTTGTTTTGTTTTTAAAAAGATCAAGAATGAAAACAAGTAGCAAAATTCTTACAAAAATAATTATACTTGCTTTCAAAAAGTATAACTCAAATCTGAATTATACACAATTACTTGCCATTAACCTTCGCTCACCATACTATAGCATAAACAACCTTTTACCCAGAAAACTTCCTAACTTGACTTGTCTGTATTGCTAAATAAAATAAATCAGTTGTCAAGATTCCCAAAATTTTTATTTTTTGTAATTAATAAATGAATATCAAAAACACACTACATTTTGGCCTGTAGGACTTTCTCACTTCTTACTACTGGCATATGTGTTGCATTAAAAATAAAAAGTGGAGACTGATGCTCAGTTGCATACTGAAAGGGGGGTTGCAAGTCATTGAATGGTTTTTCTTAGTAATTAGCCAATCTTTTGGTTAGAATGGCAATTGGCTTGCAGTTGATACCATAGGGTCAAAGCCCCAAAGTCGATATTAAATCCTTCAAGATCTTGGATGCGAATTGGAGCTTCCTATCTGCAATGGCATCAGGGTGGCAGATATTTGAAAGACAGGGTCATGTTTACCAGTGTGTAGCATCCCGTCTTCTGTCTGTATACATCTGGAAACTGAGGAGACCAGTGGCTGAAGTTTTGGGTGAGATTTGTTGTACCATATGTGTCTGATACAGGATTCTACCTGCTCAACACTTGTGGGTGTCCATTGTTGTGTTTCAGCTCAGCTCTTCTACTATGAAGTCATGTTATTGTAATAAATGCAGTATGTAGTTAGCATTGTCTTGCTTAAATATGCAAGGCCTTACCCAAAAAAGACTGAAAGGAAGCATTTGTTGTTCTAAAACCTGTCTAAAACGATGAAAACAAGCCTGATTATCCTTTTCCTCTTTAGTCCAAAGAACATGGTCTCAATGGATTCCAAAAAGAAATTAAAATGTCAATTCGTCTGACCACAGAACAGTTTTCCACTTTGCCTCAGAACATTTGAATGAGTTTAGGCCCAGAGAGGATGGCAGCATCTCTGGATCATGGTCCTTCTTCATTACAAGATAGAGATTTCTGAAGGTGTTAATAAGCCCATGCAGTGATTTCCATTAAAGAATCATGACTTTTTTTAAATGCAGTACAGCCTGAGTGCCCAAAGATCACAGGCATCCAATACTGATTTTTGCTCTTGTCACTTGTGCACAGAGATTTCTCCAGATTCTCTAAAACTTTTGATGATATTATGTACTGTAACTGATGAGATAATCAACTGCTTTGCAATTTGATTTTGAGGAACATTAATCTGAAATTGTTTCACAATTTGTAGAAACAGCCTTTCACAGATTGGTGAAGTTCTACCATGCTCGAAGAAACACTATTTATACCCAGTCATCTTACTGACCTGTTGTCAGTTAACTTAAATACATGCTACATTTTTCTAACACTGTTTATGTATTTTTTCAGACCTTTGTTTCCCCTTCCCAACTTTTCTGACGTGTTACAGCCATCAAATTCAAAATGACCCAAAATGGTACATTTATTCAGTTAAAACATTTGATATGTTTTCTATGTTCAACAAAAAAAATGGGTTTATGAGATTTGCAAATGATTGCTTTCTGTTTTTATTTACATTTTACACAGTATCCCAACTTTTTTTAAATTGGGGTTGTAGGTTTTAAAAGAGTTTGATTACCAGTATTAAAAAACCTTACGCTTCAGTGCTCTTAGACCACGGATGGTATACTAAGGTGAAAATAATATTGCTGATATATTTGATGTAACTTGATTTGGCTACAAGAGTATAAAGCCATAGCATACAGTTTAGGAGGTTCAAAATACAGTATATCTCTCCCATCTCAGAGCCATATAAAACTCCCTTCAAAAGCAAGTGATGGGCCAGAGAAATGTAATATAGGAGAAGTAGTATAGTCTACTTGAGGGTGTTAAATGACTGATAATATGTTTGTAAGTGCAGGAAAACATCAGTGGTAGTAAAACAAGTAAAGAACTACTCATACAATTTTGTGAGGCCCAAGAGTTTTTTTTTCATGGATTGATAGTTTAGCCATTCAGAATGCACATTGAATTTGTCTATGAAAACAATTTCCTTGCATAGTATGTAGACTTGCTCAATTAAATCTCCCTACCTTCCCCTCAAAGTGTTTATTTAGGATTATTTGTTACATACAATTATATGTCTATTTTAAGGAAATATGTTTATTTTAAGATTTCAAGATTTAACATTTACAAATATGTACCCCATGGCATCATTCAACACCTCAAAAATTGGGAGGCACTGACCAAATCATAGTTTAAGGCCCCTTATTTATATCGAACAAAAATATGAACTTTGCCTCTCTTAAAATAAACACTTGAGTTCCACATCTTGTTTGTTTCAAGGTTACATGATGTGACTAGAAATACATCATAGTTTTTGAACATCTCTGTTTTCTCAGTCCACATTATATAGTAAACAAAAAACACATGCATAATAAATCTAAACAAAATTGCCATAAAATTGCCTCACTGCTAACCAGCTGACTTTTAAATGTCATCAGATGGGAGCTCCACATGCAGATTAGACTCACGGTTGCCTGTTCAGCTTGTTGGTGGTCGAACTGCCCTTTAAATTGCATTGCTTTAGGCCCAAACAACTCATGCTTTGTGTAACAGCTTTGGGAGACACAGGCTCAGTACTTGATGCTCTATCAAATCTCAGAACCTAGAAATAGGCTCTCTGTTCTCAAAAAAAAAAAAAAGAAGTTGACTTTTGTGAGAACTGTGGGGAAATAATTAAGTTTGAAGGCAGATTTAATGGAATAGGAAAACGTTTTTTCCTGAATGGATTCAGTTAAATTAGCCATTACATGATGTATTTTACTTTTAGTTGAACTTAAGTTTCAACCAACTGAAGTGCCATCTAATCCAAATCATTTGTTTAATCTATAACCGTAAAATTATAGTGGATGTTTTTTTCTGTTAACTGAAGTTTTACTTGAGTTGAGTAATTTTTACACTGAACTTTAACCTAATTTTATTGCCAGACACATTTTTGTGTACTTCATCTAACATATATGATTAATTCATTGTCTGCTGAGAGAGAGTGACTAATTGCTTGGTCTTTCTCTCCTTGTTTTAGATAGAAATCATGTATTCTGTTTTTGGTGCTTGTGGTTTCTGTGACAAATCTGTCTCTGTCTCGACATCCCCATTTGGGTGCAACAAATATTTACTGGCCGGACATCAAATATGTTCTGGCTGTCATATCATCCTTTACTGGTAATAGCTCAGCTAGCCCAGCTGAACTCATGAACACTATGACTGTTATCATTTAAGCAACTGTAATTGGTTTATCCTAATGCCAGCCAGTTCATCTTAGACCTTCTGGCAAGTCAGCGCCACATTTTTCTTAATGCCTCATTGCCATAGGCTGAGAACACATTGCATTAATCTTTGTTTTGAAAAGAACCTCTGTTCATCCTTTTGCTTACACAGCTGGCTATGAAGACATTTTTTAGCAGCTATAGAGGGAAAATGGGAGCTATATTGCATAAACTACTTACCAACATAGTTTGTTCATTTGTTTAAATCTATCTCTCAAAAATGAAACACTGATATGTACTGATTTTCATAAAATATAGCTTAAACCCATCTGCTAAAAATTTCTTTTAAAGTCAATAACAATTCAAAGACATGAGATGCTTCTCTTTCTGGTGATTAGGTGAAACAGACTGACCATTACACTGACATCATCAGCAATGCTGCATTAACTGCAGGGTTGTGTTTCTCTCTTTTTTTCTTTTTCTTTTTGAGAACATAGCTTCTATTTAGAATGCAATCTTCTTATTCCAAAGACCTCAGGCCAAAGGAAGATGCCATAAACTTACAAAAAAGATAAAGGGGAACAAGGGGAGCATTCTTATTTTTTTTAGCCAAGGTTCATTTGGGCTGGAGGGAACTGTCTGTAACATGCACCACCTCTTAGTTTGCGTTCATAAAGTCCACCCCCACACTATTCTCACGTCATGCCATATTTCCAGCACAAACTGTTAAAGAACCAAAGAACATCAAACATTTCAGACAATAATTTCTGTATATTCCAAATCCTCACACTTCACCACAAAAGCCTTGTTTAATAAAAAAACACATACTGGGTTGAAAAGAGAAGGGGGATGATGAAAATGGCAAAATAGGAAACTTTTAATGTTTTTAAAATCATTGATAAACTTGCAGGCACTCAATGCTAATGATTCGAACATTTAACAAGTAGTTTTTTTTAACCAAGAAATGTGTTAATTTCACATAAAAATTTGTAATCATATTCATAATCACTATCATTATCTCTTTTCAGATTTATGAGTTAGTAACCTGGAATGGTTTTCACTTCACAGCTGTACCTTGTCAATAGGTAATTTGTGCAGTTATTGCCTTCTTAATGTGCTTTAGACCATCAGTTGTCTTGTATAGAGGAAGGGTGAGTAAAGAGTCAATAGGCCAATTAGTGATGCTACAACTACTGTACAAATTCATATTATGGTGAGAAACACTTCCAAATAATTTAAAACTCAATGTATTCCCAAGTGGAGTGTCCAAAATCATTAAATGCTATGACGAAACAGGCTCTTAAGACCATCACAGGTAAGCCAAGAGCTACCTCTGCTGCAGAGGATAAGTTTATTACAATTACCAGCATCAGAACTCAGATTTAGCAGACATATTTTAGTTTAGACTGTGTGAGTCAGGCCTTCTTGGTTGAATTGTGTCAAAGAAACCATTACTCTAGAAGAACAAAAAGCAGAGGAGACTGCTTGAACTAAGAAACACAAGGAATGGACATTAGACCAGTGAAAACTGTTCTTTGGTCTGAAGAGTTCAAGAGTCCAGAGATTTTTGGTTCTAACTGCCATGTATTGGTTAGATGGTGAGAGGGTGAACAGACAGATACTGAATTGTGGTTCCCTTTCAGGAACTCGAGCTGCGTCGGAACGCTTAGGGAACGTGACTGCGTTGTCCATGCACTGAATAATGAGACTAATCAGTCAAAATTGAAGTGTGTTTGAGGTGTGACATCACGACCAGGGATTATAAAGTGCACCTGGAGAGAAGCCAGCTTTAGATTCTGTTTGTCCATGAACTGCTCTGTGTGTGTTTGTACCCTTCAGGTAAGTGGTAAATGTCTAAAAAGCAAGCGATTGTTCCGAATGTGAACTGCGTACCCGGAAGCGAGAAGCTCCTGGAAGTTGTGACACATGCCGTTTAGGAGCTGGATATAGCTTGGCTGGCATATGAGCATAAAGTCTCTCCTTCGAGCAAGCTCAATGAATGTTTTTTGCCCCCAGCGTCACAGCCTCCGTGTCAGGGCTTGACATTTTTCCCTGACCTGCACACCGAGGTGTTCAGGTCCTGGGTGTGGCCTTTCTTGTCCCACCCCTTCAGCCCCAAGATCGCGGTTTATTCCAACATCTTAGGGCATGGGGATAATGGCTATGGTGTCATGCCACCGGTTGAAGAGATGCTAGGACGCTATCTCTCCCCGGGTGTGGCATCTTCCCTAAAACCCCGGACATTATGGGGCTGCTCGGCGGGCGCAGCCCCAACCCTGACTTTGTACCGCCAAGTAAAGAGACAGACTGTCGTGACGTGCTCTGGGTCAAAGCCCCGTGAGGTGACAGATCTGAGGACTGTCATATGTGTCCTGTGGAGAGATGACCGGGGGCATGTAGCACCACTTTTCTCAGTGCCCATTTCCCCCCAGCCCCTTCAGGGACCTGGATCGTTAACCCTGTCACAAAATGTGCTTCAGGACATGGCCAGCTACACCGAGCTCCCTCCTTTGGTTCTGCTCGGCATCGTTGCAGAGAAGGAGGTCTCATTTCCAGAGCCGCATTTGGGCACTGCCCCGGCTCTGGACACACCGGAGGTCAATCTTGAGGGACTAATACCCTTAAGGGAAAACATGGCAGCTTGAAGGGCTTTGCCAGACCTGTCTCTGTGGTCCTGCGTACTGTAGAGCGAGGCGACGTGATTCAGTTCGGGTCTCGCCCGCCCTAGTTCAACGGGCTCTCACTCACTCTGGTGAGAAGCAAGCAGGCTCTGGTCCTGGAACGAGAAGTAGATACTCTCCTGAGGAAAGAGGCCATCGAGGTGGTCCCTCCATCAGACAGAGAGTCCGGGTTCTACAGCCGGTACTTCATAATTCCCAAAAAGGACGGTGGGTTGCATCCTATCCTAGATCAACATCAGCTGAACCGCTCTTCGATGAGGCCCCGATTCAAGATGCTGACCCTCAAGCAGGTTGTGTCTCAGTTCAGATACGAGGACTGGTTTGTCACAGTAGATCTAAAGGATGCATCTTTACGCCTTCCCCACCGTTGCGATGCTTCCGGGAGTTCTGGAGAAAATTCGCCAGGACGGAGTCCGTCTTCTCCTGGTAGCCCCGTGGTGGCCGGGCCATCCGTGGTTCATGGACCTGGTGGCCCTCCTCGAGCAGTCTCCATGGGAAATTCTTCTGAGGAGGGATCTTATCTCCCGAGTTGTGGAAGCTGTGGCTGTGGCCCCTGAAGGGGCACAGCTCAAAGGCTTGGTCTCTCCACCGAGGTGGTAGAGTACATTCTCCAATCCAGAGCTTCCACCACGAGGAGGTCGTATGCCACGAGATGGCGTCTGTTCACTGCGTGGTGCTCTCGGCACCAATTGGACCCAGTCCACTGCCCAGTTGGTTCAGTGCTGGAGTTTCTGCAGAAGCAGATGGCAAAAGGGTTCGCTCCGTCCACCAGTAAAGTCTACACATCCGCCGTTTTGGTGTATCATGCCCCCGTGTCTGACCATTCACTGGGCAGAGACCCACTTCTGACAGGTTTTCTCTGCGGCACCGGTGCATCCGGTGCATCCCAGAGTGCCTGGTTGGGACCTGGCCATAGTGTTGGAGGCTCTATCCGAGCCCCCCTTCGAGCCTTTGGCTGAGACTGAGGCACTTGTCCATTAAGACCGCTTTCTTGCTGGCCATCTGCTTTCTGAGGAGAGTGGATGATTTGCAGGCCCTCTCTGTGGTCCCCTCTTTCCTGGAGTTTACTCCAGGTATGACCAGTGTCTTCCTGCACCCTAGAGCGGGTTACGTCCTCAAGGTGCCCTCAGTCATCCCATGACCTGTCAGGCTCCAAGATATCAACCCTCCTCCATTCCTGAACCCAGACCAGGAGCGATTTAACCAGCTGTGCCTGGTCCGAGCGCTGGACTGTTATGTCCACCGTTCGAGTCCCTTGAGAAAGTTGGAACAACTGTTCATCTGCTACAGCCCTCCGAGGAGAGGCTTTCCTGCTCATATGCAGATGCTCAGCAGGTGGATTATTGACGCTATTGTTTCTTCTTAAGGGTCCGCTAGTCTCCCCGCTCCATTCGAGGTCAGAGCTCACTCCACCCGGAGTGTGGCAGCCTCTAAGGCTTAGTCCTCTGCAGTGTCCCTCCAAGACCTCTGCGATGGTCCACCCCGCTCACTTTTACCAGGTTTTACAACCTTGACCCCTGTGCCAGTCCTGGCACCTCTGTCCTTCGACTCAATTGTGCTCATTCACACTAGTCAGGCACTATTATTATCCTATTTTCATACATGTTCTTTCATAGTTTGGATGTCTTCAATATTGATGTACAATGTTGAAAATAAAGAAAAAACACTGAAGGAGAAGCTGTGTGAAACCTTTTGACTGGTACTGTATATACTATAGTTGGATAAATAAATGTATGTTCACAAACCAACTTGTGAATATTTACTAACCATTTTTTGGAAAGTTTTTGTAATGTAATTTATCATATGAATTTTATGTTATGAAGTCATGTGTGTTCAATTTGATTGAACACTATTTAGCCTTCCTAGTTATGATAACTGTAATCACTACATATACAGTGAGGAAAATAAGTATTTGAACACCCTGCTATTTTGCAACTTCTCCCACTTAGAAATCATGGAGGGGTCTGAAATTGTCATCGTAGGTGCATGTCCACTGTGAGAGACATAATCTAAAAAAAAAAAATCCAGAAAACACAATGTATGATTTTTTAACTATTTATTTGTATGATACAGCTGCAAATAAGTATTTGAACACCTGAGAAAGTCAATGTTAATATTTGGTACAGTAGCCTTTGTTTGCAATGACAAAGGTCAAACGTTTCCTGTAGTTTTTCACCAGGTTTGCACACACTGCAGGATGGATTTTGGCCCACTCCTCCACACAGATCTTCTGTAGATCAGTCAGGTTTCTGGCCTGTCGCTGAGAAACACGGAGTTTGAGCTCCCTCCAAAGATTCTCTATTGGGTTTAGGTCTGGAGACTGGCTAGGCCACGCCAGAACCTTGATATGCTTCTTACAGAGCCACTCCTTGTAGCCCTTATTCCCCGTAGCCCTTTCCAGCCTTGTGGAGGTGTACAATTTTGTTTCTAGTGTCTTTGGACAGCTCTTTGCTCTTGGCCATGTTAGTAGTTGGATTCTTACTGATTGTATGGGGTGGACAGGTGTCTTTATGCAGCTAACGACCTCAAACAGGTGCATCTAATTTAGGATAATAAATGTAGTGGAGGTGGACATGTTAAAGGCAGACTAACAGGTCTTTGAGGGTCAGAATTCTAGCTGATAGACAGGTGTTCAAATACTTATTTGCAGATGTATCGTACAAATAAATAGTTTAAAAATAATATATATTGTAATTTCTGGATTTTTCTTTTTAGATTATGTCTCTCACAGTGGACATGCACCTACGATGACAATTTCAGACCCCTCCATGATTTCTAAGTGGGAGAACTTGCAAAATAGCAGGGTGTTCAAATACTTATTTTTCTCACTGTATAAGGTTATTGCATTATAACTTTGTACCTGCATATAAAATTAAAAGTATTTACTTACACATATAATGCTAATATCAATTAGGCACAACATTTAATTAGTCACGTGTCTCTCCTTATTACTAAGTGAATGTAATGACTGAAGTTTGCATTTGTTTGAAAAACATCTACTGTAGCAACAGCTTGCTCAGAGAGGCAAGATGGAAACTAAAAATATTGCAGCAATGCTGTAGGATTGGAAGGTTTATAAATATTCTGTAAACAAATGTGTTTACAACACCCAGACAACTTGAAC
The DNA here is from genome assembly GCF_014805685.1 of Silurus meridionalis. Taxonomy (NCBI): domain Eukaryota; kingdom Metazoa; phylum Chordata; class Actinopteri; order Siluriformes; family Siluridae; genus Silurus; species Silurus meridionalis. Next base: position 12,236,871 of record NC_060884.1, on the reverse strand, counting down.
ATGAATGCAAACAAAAGTTCCTAGTATCAAAATGTGGAAACTTAGGTTATCAAAATGAAATCAGGTCATCACCAGCTTACAAATCATGAAATCATGCACTCAAACTGAAAAGTAGGAAGTATTTAAGTAGCATTATAAAATGCTAAGACTGGTAAATTGGGACTTGTGTGCACACTCAGTTCCACACGTGTTGGATGTGAACATGCCTCTTGCCCAGGGCTCTAAGAGCAAGAGTGTCTGAATTGCTTCTCTGTTTAGACCAAGGAACAACAGGTTAGCTTTGTTAACACAACCAAGTGATATTTGTAAAATTTGCTCAGAGAGTAATTGATTTTCAGTATCCTTCCTTATTCTAACAATACAGCTGTAATCATACTTTTGATTATAAAAAATTCCTTTTCAAGTATAAACAGGGAAAAAACTTGCCTCTAAGCAATTCTTAGGCATGGGTGTGAATTTAGAGTTGATTCACATTCCTCAGCTAATTATAATTTTTTCAGTCAAGATTTCTGTTTAGACATGTTTCCACATGCAGACTTATAATAGAGCTTGCATTAATCCTCATATTATCATGCACATAAAGACAGATCAAAACTAAATCACAGCCATGTTACAACTGGGAAATATACTTAATATGAAGACATTTTATACCTTTTTACCAGTTAGAGGAGAAATAGAAGTGACATTTAAATGAATACTGATCGGCATAGTTTGGAGAAGAAAATAACAATTTGTTTAAATCTGTGTAAAACACACACTAACATGTAAAGCCATAAAATAAAATCTGTCTAAAGTTCATACAGAGCACCAAGACCAAACTATAAAAGGTTCCACTAATGCCTTTTTGACATTCAGGACTAAATGTGTAAAGTACTGAATATACATTTTAAAATGCTGGTGTACACCAATTTTATGTTGCTTTAATAAATATGAAACTAAAATCAATAACTTCAGTTACACAAAGGTTAACTAATTAAAAACATTTGATTTTAACGCTCAATTCCACCAATATAGCAAATAAAAAGCTTTTTACTTTAAGGCAGACATAGATCCATTTTAAATATATGCTTCTTAAAGAATGTAACTATCTTTCAATAATGCCTTTAGATGTGTGTTTGTGTGTGTGTGTGTTTGTGTGTGTGTGTGTGTGTGTGTGTGTGTGTGTGTGTGTGTGTGTGTGTGTGTGGATGGGGGGGTAGTTCAGGGGTGCATGAGATATGGTCATCTCATTGCAACATTTAGAATTTACTCTGCCTGCTTTTTTTCTGGAGCAAAACAGTAGCACTAATTGTTTCTTGGATGTTTAGAACAAATAATGTTTTATGCAGGCAGAGTGGAACTAAAGATGAAACAGTAGTTACCCCTAAGCCAGTTTCAGTGTAGAGATGAGCAAATTGGTTAAAAAAGAGTCTTTTGTGAAATGCGAACAGTGACGTAAAATGAGCTCTATAAAATCATGGTTTAGAGGGACAACTCGGTAACAAGGCAAACAAATTTTCTTTCCCCCTCTTGAATAGATTTTTCTCTGTTAGTGGCATTTAAAAAGAACCCTGATTTGCTCCTGACTTCTCTTGTTTGGTCACGATAACCTGGCTGAACTCACAAACTGACATTTTTTGAGGTCTCTGTGGTGATTTATTTTGCCTAGCAATATGCTGGACATGCTTGAGTACAGTCATTATCAGGTAAGATACAGTTTTAGTGTTCGTTCAGTTGTAAAGTAGTTCAATCCATTGCATTGGATTGAGAATGTTTGACCCAAAAGTTTTTTGGTTAGACAATGCATTTCATTCGGTTTATGTAATAACACACAGAATATAACTGTTTATGGGATATTATTTAGCATGTCTTTTCAACACGATTAAAGTTTAGATTTTTTTGTCATCCTGCAGGTACAAACTCATTTGGAGGGTCCCAATAAGTACCACCTTCAACAGAGTCCAAGGCAGCAGGTGAAGCATTATCTGCCCAGCACACTTGGGGCTAAGCTCAGCCCTCCGTTAAACGTCCAGCATCCGGAGCACGGCATGCCCCCCGGCCCCGGAGCCAGTGCCCCCAATAGCCCTATGGCATTGTTGACCCTCAGCAACAACTGCGAGAAAGAGGTAACTAAAATTTAAAGTTTTTACTAAATGTTACTGTAATTTTGTCATAATTACCACATATTAATCAGATTTATACTGTAGTTATGAATGTTAAGTTTACATAACATGATTAGAGCATGATTTACTGGTATTTATATATATAAAGCAAAAAATGCTTTAAAACTTTTTCCACTGAACAGCATTTGATTTGCTCTTATTATTGCTCAATCTTTAATGTTAATAATTATGAAGCTCAGCTGAGAAGAAAATGTTATGCTATATGAAAGGATATGGTATGAAATGTGCATTCTAAAAGGGTGTCACTTCTTGTAGATCATGTAGCTCATTAGGTTACATATATTGCGGAAATTTTCTCATTTTAAATTCACTCATGGTTTATAATTTACGCAGTATTATTTATATATTTTCTTTCATGTTTCTATGTTCTGCTAATAGATGGACGACGTGATTGAAGACATTATCAGTTTGGAGTCAAGCTATAATGATGACATTCTTGGATTAATGGATGCTGGACTTCAAATACCAAATGCGGTAAAACAGAAATAAAATAAAACCCTGATTTTTTATTTGTTTTAATCATTTATGCATTTGTGTATAATTATTTGAACATTTGATTCTTTTTTTTTAGATACCAGTTTCTGCAAATCTCCTTGACATCTATAGTAATCATGCGCTTCCTCCATCTGGAGTCAGCATTGGGAATTCCTGCTCATCTAATTTACCAAGTGTGAAAAGGGAATTCTCAGGTATATCTGCTCTCTATTATGTATGTAATATCTTTATGATAATTACACCTAGAGTGGCCATAAAAGCTTTTTAAGCATAGTTTGTGATAAATGCCCTACCTGTCAGAATAAAATCTTCAACGAAAAAATATAGTATTGAAAGTATCTAAAAAAAAAGTAAAAAAAATATATATATATATGTATATATATATATATATATATATATATATATATATATATATATATATATATATATATATATATATATAATCCACATTGTGTGCAATTTTTAGTGCACATTTGCCAAACTAAATAAAATCTATATTGTACCAAATGACCCCAGCTCCTGACATGATGCACGTGGACCAACCTGGACCATGTGGCAAGTTTGACTCTTATCAGAGGCCTGAAGGCCTTCCAGTAGGTATGTGTCCCTCTATATCACAAACAATGTCTTAGATTAGGTTCGGGTTTATACAAGCAAAATAAAACATTTTAACCGGGACAGTGCATGTTAAAAATGCATTTTTATATCGTGCTTTTTGAAATGAAAAATTGCACACAATTTGGATGCCTGATGATGAAAACCTGATATGCATAAGCATATGCATGTGTGTATATTTTTTTTGTGTGTGTGTGTTTTGCTTAATTTATGTTAAATGGACTTAAATATTTGAAATATTTTTTTCTTTTTTTTTTTAGAAGCAGAAGTAAGAGCTTTGGCAAAAGAGAGGCAAAAGAAGGACAACCACAACCTCAGTAAGAATAATTCTTACATCATTGAAACACAATTTACTTAATGATCAACTTTCTTCCAGTCTAACAAACAGGTTTCTTTGTTTTCACTCTTTTCTTAGTTGAAAGAAGACGGCGCTTTAACATAAATGACAGAATTAAAGAACTTGGGATGTTAATTCCCAAATCTAATGATCCGTAAGTCAACTGCCAACATAAAAAATTTAAAGTCTACCTAAAAAAAGGGGCAAAATGTTTTCTCTTTGTGAATGGAAATAAAAGATTTTAGCTAAAATTTCACTTATATTTGATGATGGTAAGAGTTATGTTCTTATTAATAGGTTTACTTTTTTTTCTAGAGACATGAGGTGGAATAAAGGAACTATTCTTAAGGCATCAGTCGACTATATCAGAAAGCTACAACGAGAGCAGCAGAGAGCAAAAGAGCTTGAGAACAGACAGAAAAGACTGGAGCACACCAACAGACACCTCCTGCTTCGTATTCAGGTACGAATATGAAGAGTTTACAAAAATAAACTTTTATATTAATATAGCATCCATATTAAAGCTGTAAGGTAACAAGTCTGTAGCAGTTTGTAGCGCTCAATTTAGTAGAAATTATAATTTATTAAAAGATATATTATGTAATAGAAACATTGTTTTGTTGGTAAAAACAATTAAAGTTTAATATTTTGCCTTCTTTTACCCAATAATATAAAATATGTACTTCACCATTGCATGTCCAATTGGATGGGTGCATTGCATTGGGTGTAAAATGTGGATGCAGGTTTAGAGTAATGAATATGTGCATGTGTTTATGGGTCAGGAGCTGGAGATGCAGGCTCGTGCTCATGGCCTGGCTGTAGGTGGCTCTTCGGCACTCTGCTCCTCTGAACTGGTAACTTGCTCCATCAAGGAAGAACCCATCAGCTACACAAGCTGTTCATCCGAGCTGTACACACGTCCACACCTCCCCAGCCCAGATCATTCTCGGCCTACCACCCTGGACCTCAACAATGGCACAATTAGCTACAGTGACAGCACCACAGAGGAGGCAGAGGAAGAGCTCTATGCAAACCACCAAGAACCCACAACCAAGTTAGATGTTCCTGAAAAACATTCTGTCATCAGTGGGCATCAGTAACCTAATGATCTTCTTTGGTTCCCTCACACTTCAGTGACAGCAGCAGGCGAAGCAACAAGAGCACAGAGGAGCAGGACAAGAATTGTTAGCACTGATAATGAACTATGAATAGCTCATTATGACTGTTATTTTTAATGTTGTTGGGTTGATTGTGTTGATTGGTATTGTCTGTGTATAATTTCTAAATTCTGATATGGCCAGGATTCTTGAGTATGCTAGTAGTGTATTTAAAAGATGTTTCTGTCACTCCTAAACATATGCAAAATTGAAATTTTTGCTTCTTTTGAAATGCTATTTTTTATATTTGAATTATTATAAAGAACTCTGTTACATCTAGTGTTTTTTTCTAACAAATCTGATTCTATTATATCCATGATTTTTTATATATGTATATTATTTATGGAAAAAAATATGGACACTGCAAAAAAGGAAAACAATTGCAGGGGAAACATCAGTTACGCCATGACTTCTTATCTGAGGTTGTACTTGCATTATTCGGTATATTCTAAGCACATCTGTAAACTGTCATTTAGTGAAAAGTAATATTATCTAGCTGTAGGTCATGCTTTTACTGTTATTATAACTCACAAAGTTTAAAGTTCTCACAAAATGTCTTTCATGTGCACCCTAATAACAATAATAATAACAACAATAAAAAAAATTATAATAATTATTAAAAAAAATAAATAATAGCTTTTACTAAAATCTAGTTTTAAAAGCACCTTAAATACTGTAGTTATGGCAAATTAAGATTCATTGTAACAAATTACAAACAAAAAAATCCCTAAAGGATATAGATAATAGATTACTTATTTTTAGGGTTTTCTAGGGTTTAGGGGTTTCTATTAGTAATAATCCAGTGTATATACTGTATATTTATCAATTTCCCTCTTAGTCATAAGAAAAGCACATAAATAAGTGTAAAGAAACATGTGATTATAAACTGAATATTGACAGGACAGAAATAATGCTTATTCAAATTTGGTTATTCAAATTTACTATATTGTATTCTTTGTGTTTTATTTTAAAAATATTTTTATTTAGATTGTGGAACTTTTATTTGCTCCCATTATATACATGTTTACATCATAAATATACATGTTTGTATTTGCTTATTAATCTTATTAATGTTTTGAAGGTGTACTTGTTATATGACTTTATATACTCTTAATACAGATATTGTGTTTCCTCTCAATTTCTTAAGGGGAAATGGTTCCCACACAAGCACAATTAACCCTTAATAGTTCTATTTGAAAATTTTTAAAAGAGTGTGATTATAGATATGAATCATTAGTTCATGACTAAAAGATGTTTTTATATATATATATATATATATATATATATATATATATATATATATATATATATATATATATATATATATATATATATAATATAGAAAGGATAAAGACTACATGAAAACTGAAATACAATACATTGTCTGGCTTATTAACTTAATTTCAATTTCTAACACATTAAAGCAAATTCATTTTACCGGCACTAATGTTATCAACACGTGAATAATGCAGCGTTTCTGTTTGACTGTTTTTGTTAAAAACATAAATAGGAATATTGTCAGGTATATAAGATGACCCTGATTACAAGACAACTCCACCTTTTTGGTGTGTGCCTCTTGAAAAAATTTTTGAAGACCAACTTTTGTCTTTTATAAAGAGAATGTATTCATTTGAAAATACTTTTCATATGACATACCATGATTTTAAAATTTGCATTATAAGCTTGCCTCAGAGGCTGGTTTACTTGGCTAACTTCTGAACCGCTATGATCTGGACAGTCACTCACCATCATGCAGTCCTGGTACTGTAAACGACTGTAGTTTATCAGGTTGCTTCCGTCCAGTGGAACTCATTTACCTGTATTTGGCGCCATCTATTTTTGCAGGTGTATGGTGTATGGAATATAAGACGGCATCATTTGAGATGCATTTCCATTAAAATAATTCATTGTCTTATATTCGGGACAATACGGTAAATAAATAAAAAAAGAGGCAGAATTAAAACCTTCAAGGCAACACATTTATTCACATTGTCCTTTCTTTACTCAGAAATATATATATTTTTTTAATCCACTGAAATTTGAAAGTTTTACTGATGCACCAAGCATCAAATCATGCACCAAAAGGCACACATCCAGCAAATAAAACCGTCCGTGTGGAAACAAAGCAAAAGTTCCATTTGGTGTCCTGGTGATTTACATAATTGAAAACACCATAGATACTTTAAAACCTTTATAAGTATACTTTGTCTTCATGCTCTATGCTGAGTATGGTTTTACTATTAAAAAACATACATTTGAATAAAGCTTCAGTATTTGTTGAAGCCCATGTTGATTATAGTATTAAAAATTTAAAAAGTTTTAATTTAAGGTACATTTAGAACAGATGTGCGATTAAGTGTGAGTAACCGAGTTTTGATATAAAATGTTTTTAAATGTGATTAAATATTTGAATCAATTGATAATAATTATAATTATAGGGTGTAACTATACATGTATTTATATGCCAGGTGTATAAAAAAAGAAACTAGAGTGTGGCTACTCACTCCGTATAGTAAATAAGATTCACACATGCAGACAGAGACACAGGCGCAGACGCACAAACACACACACACACACACACACACACACACACACACACACACACACACACACACACACACACACACACACACATTCATGCACACATGCATTACACAGATGGGGTCTTACTAATGTAAACTGATTCATTAAAAATTTCCATTTCTTTAATTTTATTTGATAAATTTAATTTGTGCCAATTTAATTGATTACTTAATTTAATCAACATTAAAAAAATAAATATATTGCATTAATTTGATGTATTTTCTTTTTTTATAAAACACTATAAAATATTATTTTATATATTATTTAACCAAGCAGGCATTCTATTTAAAATTGTTTTAAAAATGTTAACTGTTCAAATGTTGATCACGTATATATTCATGTGTGTGTTGAATATATGACATACATCAACAAAGATGTATGATGAAACTATTGTGAATATTCAGGGTGTAGTAATGCTGTCATGGAATGCCAATTCAATAAAAAAACATCTATGATAGTGATACAAATAAGTCTGGATGTCTGGATGTAGTCTAGCAGACATCCCGTATTCTATACCGTATATAAAACCCCCACCTTTGATGAAATGTTCAAACTGTTACTTAAAGGCTACAGTTTATTTTTTTTACAAGCGAAATGTTTTTGCTGTATGGAAGACTGGTTATTTAATTCACCTTAAAATACTGATTTAAGTCCAGGAATGCTACTCTTACCCAGTCCTCGATAATCTGTATTGGTAACTAAATTAGACTCTTCAAAAGTAGTGTTTTAACCTAAGTAGGTCACCACATTCAAACACTAGAGTCGACACATACTTATATGTAAGACTGTCCTCTTGTTTTCACTTAACACACATGATTAGTCTAACAACAGTAGCATTATGTCGAGCAGCATTTTTTCTTGTCAAAGGACAGACAACTCTTTTTTAACCGAATCTGACATAAAGCCCCCAATCCATAATGTGTACGGTTGGCATTTGGGCCACCTATAGACTAAAATTGTTATTTCCCAAGTATGAATCTGCAGCATACCAATGTGAACATCCATATGTTTATGATGTCATACAGAGATTAGGGTTTTTTTTTTCAATTAGAGTCATCAGAAGAGACAAATATTAGAGTTAAATGAAAATTGTGACATGAAAAAATAATTAAAAACAACATACAGATAACAAAATGCTTCAGAATACATCTGGACCCATTACATTTATTGAAATAGTGTCTTCATGTTTGACAAGTTTTTATGTTTTCGTTTCAATCATGAGGTATGAGGTGGTTGGAATCAGGTTTCCTCAGGAAACATGCTGTTACTTGTACAGATAAATGTTCTTTGCAACTGCATTTTTAAGAATTTCACAGACTACAAGTATGAAAAACGTGTCATCTGCATTTTAGTACCAACATTTCACCCTGTGGTATGCATTCTGATATATGACTTTTAATTGTTCATCAAGCTGTAAAGTGGTGTTTAAGTACTGGTTTTGAGTATAAATTCCAACACTATTGGTTTCTTTGCATTAGTGGTCTTTGAACTTAAACAGCACTGCTGTATTACAATAAAATAAAAATATAAATAATCAAATATATATAAAAAAAGATCCTTCAAAGTCTTAAAAAAGCAAAATAAATAAATAAATAAATAAATAAAATACAAATACATAAAAATAAAAACAGGAAAAAAAAGGTAAAATATAAAATACCAAGATTGGCCGCTAGCTGGCACCAGAGAGACTTAAGGCATGCATGAAATAAGTGCAAAAACGTGCATTTTCTAATTGTTGTTCAGGTTAAAATCTTATTATCTGTTCAGTTTGATAACGTTAGCTTAGTTATCTGGCATAACAGTAAATGCAATGTTTAATCGTTTAAAAAATAAATCTATTTACATTTACTTCTTTTATACTGTATTAGTGTTTTATTCAATTTTATTTCCTTTATTATTAAATTTTTCACCCCTTTTTTTGGTGTAAGAATGTACAACATGGATAATTTAGAGATGCATGAAAAATAAATAAATAAATAAATAATAAAACAAACAAATAAATAATATATATAAAATAGAGTATGCTCATCAATCTGTTTTCATATGGAATCTTTTTGAAATGTAGTAAATTAATTAAAAATGTATTAATTGAAAGAATAGTTTAGTCGCTAGCAGTCTGCAAACCTTTTTGGTTTTCTTAGTTTATTACCTCCATAAAAGTGTTAATAAACTTTGGTATTAGGGTGTTTTTAAGCATAGCGATTTCAAAGCTCTGTCAAAATGTCATAAATGTAAAAGAAAATGTGTTGTTCTTCCAAGACATTCCAAAAGATGGCGCTCTTATAACACTTTACAAGTTTGGGTTCTCTTAAATTTGGTCTTAGAAAGTGCCAGAAGAAAAAAGAAATTGCTAGTGATTATTGCACTGAAGACGTGCTTGTTATTTATGTAACAATATGTTTGCGTTAGCATTATACATAATATTTATACATTGTTGACAATTAAATCTGTTTTTATATCAATGAACATTTCATAGACAACAGTGTGTTGGAATGACATTGTGCTTCACATTCTGTACAATAACTTGATTTTCTTTAGTGATGGCACTATTTTTGAGGACTGAGACCAAACTAATAAATATTTCCTCACTTTAAACCAATTTTGCATTTAAATGAGTCTTTACAATCCATATATTTTCCATTATATTATTCATTGCACACTGACATTAATTATAAATTGGTGGTAGTATGTCTTCCATATTGAAAAAATACATATGCTACATATGGAATAACTGCACATTTTCCATGTGTGTAATAGATTAATTAATTTCCTTGTTGGAATCTTTAGATAAGAAAAACAATACATTTGATTACTAGTACAATATAATAGTATTTCACAAAGTTTTGTTACACATTTCAATTACGTCCATACATCAGCAACAATGTACAATGTTTAGCTCTGATTATTAAAGGTGTATGTAATGTGACACACTACCAGAAGCACATTTGTGTGTCTTTTTGTACATTCATTTAAATCCATAAGCACCCCGATGTGTAATGTTGTAACACGGATACACACAGATAACCAACATTGGATCCATGGGCGAAAATGCAGTGAATATTTACTGCTGGAGAAAGTGAAGCAGAGGAAATAGCCTTGTGGCTAAATTCTGTGCACCATTTGCACAACTGGGGTTGACAATAGTCTTCACCTGCCAGTGAACTTCCAATAACTTCCAACGATTTCAGTAAGGAAACGAATATATGGTGCACAAATGACAAAAAAATAAAACAAATAAAAATAAAGACTCATATACAGAACAGTATGTTGTTGGACACACCCGTCCTGCAAACAATTCATTTGACTTGAATACCTACCTATAAAAAATCTTCCAGCTGTGTCTCGTTTAAATTACCACTATCTTTAATCCATGAATCTTTAATGATTTGCAAACCTCATCCGTGTTATTGGCAGCATTCAGGAGCATTTTGGTTCACAACTAGAAATGGACAGGCCATGTTAAAGTGTTATAAGGCTGTAAACTGCAGTCTGTTTGAAAGCTTGTAGTGAAACATGCTTAGCAAACATGGATCATTTTGGCTTACACACTTTTAAAATGTATGTTTTTAAGAATTTCAAAATATGAATATGTATAATTTGTTCAACTGTGTAGCAGTTCTGTGCTGTGCAACAACTGCACTCAATCAACAGCGAAGTCAAGTAGCCAATAAACTTGTGTACCATATGTACACAAGTCCCAACTGTGGGACAATCTGTAGAACAAGAGCATGTTGCTACACAGTGAGCCACTGTTGTAAAAAAAAAGAGAGTGCATGTATGAGAGAGAGAGAGCGAGGGGGGTTTTTGAAGGGAAAAAAGAGGGGACAAAAGTGATCAATTACTCACATTACATGCAGTCCTTTAGGAATTTGCTTTATTGGCCTGGACATCTGTTATAATATTGTCATAATGTGTAATCAGATGGGGCCTGTTATAGCTAAGGCAGGGAAGAAAATGCAGCTATGAAAGTTCAATTAAAATGCACAGGGACAGCAGTTCTGTCCATCTGGCAAAGCGGACACTTCTTTTTTTTTGCTGTTTTCTTTCCTCCTCTTTTTGTTTTCTCTCTTCCTGTTATGTCCCTTGAGAATAAAACAATGTGGCCTGGTTGCAGGTTTATACTCCTCTTTTACTGAAAGTGAAACAGGTGACACCTGTGTAGTTGGGCTCGTGGGCCAAATACATCATCTGGCCTACCAGCGCAACCAAAGATTACAACATGCATAAAAAGACACTTTACAATCAGGTGTTTGTTGTCACTTGCAAGTTCAGAGTGGCCATTGTTTAGTAGGAATATGCGGCCGTAGACTCTTTATAATTTACACAGCTGTGCATGACAGATCAGAGAGGGAGCCTTGCTATGGAGCTTGTTTTCTTATACTCACAAAGAGTGAGTAAATTGCTGGCTGGATGTTAAAAAGGGCTTAAGACATGTCTCACTCGCTCACACACACAGACACATTAATTTCCTCTGTTCACACACAGCTAGGCCTCCTGCTCGCTAAGAACAACATCAGGGTAGATTTATTTCAGGCATTAAACAATACCATTATGAAGACTAGCTGCTTCTATCAGTGAGGATTAGCGCATGCTGGCTTATTCTGAGCGATGATAAGAGGGGTTTAGAAATTTGACACCGAAAGTTTGATGTCCTCTCCCCGGCCCGTGTGATAACGTCCGTTGGCCAGACTGCACACGTTTCTCGCCTTAAAGCATACGGGGTCCAGAGAGCATTATTCCGTCTCCACAGGACTAGTGCACAGCTGCACCATATTTATCATTCCATTCCCAATCCCGCCAAATTGGCAGTGAGATCACTGGGTGATGAGGTTAACTACTAAAGTTGCATGTAACTTGGAGCCTCCCACTCTATGATTAATCGGGCGATGGAGAATGAGGGCCCTCTTGACGGCATCACATGCGGCGTAGAGCATCTGCGACGGTCAAGGCAAAACAAATGGTGTGTTGCCTTTGTTCCCGAAGATGGTGCATAACCGAACATCCAGAGTAATTAATTTTACATCGCCTCATCTGCAGGGTCCCGAAAGCTAATGAAAGTGTTTTCGAGTCGCACAGGAGTTCAGGGCCCACGTACTGAGTTATGAGGGGAATGAAGTAATTGGCCGCCTGAAATGAATCACACATCCAAGGCTTGAGTCGATTTTTAATGTGTTTCGTACATAAAACACGAAGAGGGAAAACTTTGTGGAGAATACAGGACATAACATGATGTCCGGTATGAGGTATTAAAAAAACAAAACAAATGCTTGTCTTAGTAAACGGACAACCAATTTTCTATCTATCTATCTCATACTCAGGAACAGCTGGTGTGCAGAACACATCTGCAGCTCACACAAAGGATTGACCAAATCAGTTTTTTACTCTGTGAAGTGGAGAAAACTATCCAAACAATATTGTGTTGACATATATTCATCATTCTTTAGCACACTGTAATTGTATCATACAATAAACAGTTGCAGCAGTCAGTGCCAACGTTTCTTGTACATAATACACAAGGTTTTACAATTATGATATACTGTATGGGGCCAATCCTTGACTGTTTTCCTGAGGCCAATAACTATGCATTATTTTTCACTGAGGGATGCAATTGAGAATGAAGCACTAATTTATGTGTGAAACTGTAATCCTGCTTAATTGGATGGCGTCTAGAGGGATGAATCAAGCAAACAGTTTCTTTAATTGTTATATTCAATTAGGGATCCAAATTAGTCTCCTTGGCAGAAGTGTCAGCACAACAATGGCAGTGTTGTTTATATCTATTTGTTGCCGTTGCTGTTCTGAGGAAAGGGAAGAAAAGAGCGAAAAGGAATACATGCCACTGCATCCCAAAGCCTTTGTAATTCCCATAGTAAATCCATTACACACTCTCAATCTCTCTCTCTCTCTCTCTCTCTCTCTCTCTCTCTTTTCCTGTCTGTCTTTCCCTCTCTTTTAATTGCAACTCATTTTTATTTATCACAAGCCTGTTTGCTAATTTTATTTAGCAAGAAAGCAATCGTTCCCTTTCCCCTGTGTGAGCTCTCTCAATGGGCCTCTGATTCCTGTGAAGTGACAGTGGGTAAATATGCATAAAAACACGACGGGGAGGGGGAGACACACAATTAGCACGAACGAGGTTGACTGCCTCCTGATTTCATTGGCAACTTTGGCCGCTGCAGTGATAAGCCGCATTATCTAGAAAATTGGCCGAGGGAAAACAGCAAGCCCTCTGATTGCCAGCAATGGTTTGCAGATAAAGTGGTTCTGAAGAGAAATATAATTGAAGTTGAAATATGTTAAGCAAAGGTGTCACATACAGTGGAAAAATAGTCATTCAGCATCAGGGGGAGAGCCATGTATTTAGTTCAGGTCTAATGGCAACTTTTAATTGTATTTGTACCAAAGAAAAAAAGAGTTTATGTGTCCTTAGTTTAAATAACTAGTCTTATTGGCTACCACAAGCTCTTCCTCTGACTGGACAAACCAAAGAAATTGCTAGAACAATATTTAGGGATTTTCTTATTTATATAAAATAGGGAAATCTAATATATTTAGTAGAGTACTGTAGGAAAAAAAACCATTATTTTTTATTTTCCCAAATCTTTGGACTGTACATAAACCCAATTCTGGATTTAATTTCCCAATTAATGCAAATTCTTTCACTGAACATCATTATATCACATGCATGTGCATATATAGAAGATTTGTGTCATTGAGATTAAATGCAGAAAACACAGAAAATAGGCATCACAGTTGTGGTTTTTCTAGCACTGATGGTGAATGGCATCTGGTTGATTTAATGTGCCAGTAAAAAAAAATTGTTCTAGGTGCTAAGAATGTGCAGAAAATGTTTTTTCAAATATAAATAGGGCACCTGAAGTCAAGCCACTGAGTGGGCACTGATGCTTCATCTGTAGAGTCTTAACCACAGTGCCAAGTGATTAAATGACCAACGTCCCACTTCAGACATGCCTGATGCCCTATTCCTGAAGCACTCGAAGGGTAATTGGTCTTTCTTTTGCGTCCATGTGACTGATGCCAGTGACTCTGAGACAGTACTGTCACTCGATGCCTCTGATGTCAGATGCATGTGCTTGTTTTTCTTCACTCCCTTCTCTCTCTCTCACACTTTCAAGGGAGCAGTTGACACGACTCTTATACGTTCGGAGAGTCTGAAGCGTCTGGTGCAGTGCTGGCTGTCAGGCATTGCAGCCGGACGGCTGGCTTAAGTGACAGACCTGCAAGCGATGGTGGTCTACTTGGCATCTGAAGCCTTCCGAAGACATGACAGGGCATAACTTAGTCATAGAGGATGGGCAAAGTATGAAGAGAAACCCTGCCGTTTGCTGCATAAGATCAGAAAAAAGAAAAGCAAAGCCTTTGTATTCTCCACAGATTGTAACACATTCTCTTTGTATCTATTTCCAGATGATAAAGCTGAGGGGATATATAAAGTGCTGTTCTTTTTGAATCTGGACTTACTGAAACTGGATCATAGGTTGCAGTAAAAACCAAAAAAACAACAAAAAAAAAGGTTTTAAATTAACAGCTCTGCAATGCAACAGACAAATTATTCAACATGTGCATTTATCATTCACTGTGAAGTTTGGAAATTCCTTTTTGAAATTCCAAAATAATTGAACCAAAAATTAAGCACTCTTACAATTATGTTTAAAATTGGTCTATATACACCACAACAGATTAAAAAAAAGACTGTCCACGCTCATATACCTCTTAAAGCCACCACTACCAAACCACATATAACAAAAGACATCTTCAAAATCTCGCTCTCGTGTCCTCTCTGTGTCCTTCATACACATCATCTTATTGTTTTCCTTTGCTGCTGTCCTCTATGGCATGCCGAAATCCTCTCCTAGTCCCTTCTGCTCTGTTTATATAAAGAAAGAAAAAACATTAATTGGAAGAAGAAAAAATGCTGTCAGAGAGCTTGACCCTGGTCACTGCCATTATTCTGAAGGTGGGGACAATTAGTGTCATTAGTAATGCAATAGGCTGGTGGGCATGTGTGATATTTCAGGTCACATATTTACATAATGAGAATTGGAAATTAGGAGGCTGGTGATGAAAAGGTCTATTATTTTGTTATATTCGGAATTTATGACGAAACACCCAGACAGCTGTCTGTCAAATCGGTGGGACCATGAACCATTTTTTGGTGATCATTTTCTATTAAATGTTCAGTGATTTAAAAATTAAGATGATGATGATGATGATGATTATTATTATTATTATTATTATTATTATTATCAGTAAACAATAAAAGTGATAAATTAGAAATGCTATTGGAAGTTTTGAAAAGCTTGCAGCCTGGAAGCTGGTGGACAAAGATCCACCAAGGGGCAGTATGCAGTTAGTTTTCTTTTTTTTTTTTTTTTGTTCAGGTCTGAACCTATAAATACAGTAGGTAGTGTACTTATATAAAGCATGTTATGATTTTTACTTTTTTTGTATAAGTAATGTGTTCTTTGTCTATATGGGGGAATTAATATTTGAAGAACTACACCTAAAATTTGTTATATATTACACAGTTCCTTTTTTCTGCATTAATTTACTGTAAGTGTTGCTTCACTGAGATGACGGCCCACAGCTGAAATAGAAAGACAGTGAACAAATATCAGTGTGAAGTTTATGATTGTGCAGACCAAGTGTTGTTTAAGAGAAACTTGTTAGACATACAGTATCAACTGCTTTTTCTGCTGTGTTTTTTAAAGCTGATTTCAAATCATCTCCATCTCGAACGTGTCAAAACCCTAACATGCCAAACTAGGACTTGAGGAGAAAACTCTTTAAAGTTCAAGCTTGCTGAGGTATAAGTGGTCATAAATGCATTATTAATGACTCCTTGTGCTGCAATTACTGACAGAAGCAACTGCCTTACTCACTGTCATGTTGTGCTAAACGGGTCTTGTGTGTGTGTGTGTGTGTGTGTGTGTGTGTGTGTGTGTGTGTGTGTGTGTGTGTGTCTCTCTCTCTTTCTCTCTCTCTCTCATATACTTCACATCAGCTTTGATTAATATGGAGGCTTGTCCTATTAGACATCTTCAGTGCAACAGCTCGGTTAGTGAGAACAGTTTGAAAAAAGGTATCCTAGACACCAAAATGTAGTGTAGATATTTCTAAGATTTATGTATACACACATCAAATAGCTTTGTACCAATTGTTTAAAATATTAATACTTTTGCCAGAAACAAGAAAAAAGCTAAACTAACAAGACAAATCTCTGTCTTTCTCTATCTCTATCTCTATCTCTATCTCTCACACACACACACACACACACACACACACACACACACACACACACACACACACACATAGGCATCCAAACATCCAGGAACAAGCAATTGACATTTGAGGGACCTTGACATAAACTTGGGTCTAATAATATGCATGTTTAAATGAGCAATTCTTGATAAACCCAGGTTGGTGCACCCATGGGAAGATTCAGTGGCCGTCTCTGTTCCAATTCAATTATTGAATCTTCATCAAGTCCATCCATTTATTTCAACCCCATTTCCAGATCACAGAAATAACCACTTGTACTCTATTTTTATCCCAAATGAACTGGGTACTAGAACGTATCTATATTTGTGGTAGAATGTGTGAGTTTCTGAAGCACGTGCTTTGTTTATTTCCTGTTTGTAATCTCATGGCTTATTGATGCAAGAAATCTCATGCGGTTTACACAGATTGGCTCACCTGCTGACAGGCAGCACTTCACACCCAGACACTGGGTGCAGAAATGCCATGGTGTTTACCATAAATAATAAAAAGGATGACATTTTGTCAACTTGTGTGCGATTTCAGCATAATATTCAAACAGAGGCGGTAAGGTGCTTAGGTGTGCATTATTGATTCGCACCCCTGTTTTTTACAATGTTTGATGCCTGTATTTTCTGTGATTATGCACCTGTTTGGCATTACACTTCATGAATATATAACTTTATTAGTGATACACCATACCTAATGCTTTTTTTTCTGCTGACCAGCTGCTCATGCCACAATAAACTTGCTTTGTTCAATGTTTAAAAAGCCAAATTTGTTTTTAAATCTCTTAGAAGTTGCATTACATATTTTTCTTTCATTATTAATCAATCTATAAATGTGCTGTGTTTGTCATTCTTTCTGTTGAAAAACAAATCTTATCTTTTTCTTTTTTACTGCTGTGGATTTTTATTACAAAAATATGTCCTGAATGTTTTGGACGCTATGTAAATTCAATTCATCACACATGCATTAATTTGCTGTAGAAATAGTTCAGATATTGCATAACTCATTTTGATTAATGAGGTAGTGTGATTGCCTAACAGTCTGTTGGTATACTTGTTTTTTTAACTCCGACACATTTGCTCCTTGGGGGAATATTCTGTTGGGAACGGGGATGGTTTTGTGCCATTTTGATAAATTAAAAAGTTGTCTTGCGTGGCACAAAAGTGTTTTGTTTCTTCAAAACAGAGAGCTTAGGGTCTAGGGAATATACAAAGTCACCACACTACAAGGCAGATTTATATAATAGGTAAAGCAGACAATGTGCTTAGTGCTTATATCTAATGTATAGTGATAAAGCCCCAATGTGGCATCACTTATCAGCAGAAGTAGGCTAACTGATTATGCAGAACCTCTAGGATTAGTCCTCCTTTCCTTGTTACAACCACAGGCCAGAAATGCTACACTGAACAAAATCATACTTGTGATAACACCATGGTCATATGTACATATATATATTTGTAGATACAGTCACTTCCTCGTAAAGGAGCTTGCACTCTTCGCGAGACAATCCTTATATCACAAGAGTATAGAACATTATCTATCTATCTATCTATCTATCTATCTATCTATCTATCTATCTATCTATCTATCTATCTATCTATCTATCTATCTATCTATCTATCCATCCATCCATCCATCCATCCATCCATCCATCCATCCATCCATCCATCCATCCATCCATCCATCCTTCTAAAGTTATTGCCTTTGTAAAATGTTAATTTCTGAATCAAAATGCTAATATTAAAAGGATATTAGTAGAATTAATGAGAAGCTTAGTCTAAAACTTCAAAACACTTTAAAACATTCTAGATACAGTTTTTTTTGTCATGCTTGTTGAGACGATACCATGTGTGTGTGTGTGTGTGTGTGTGTGTGTGTGTGTGTGTGTGTGTGTGTCGCTTTATGAAAACTGGTAATATTTTAAAGGTAACTCATTTAGCCTTGTTTTCTTGGACACTGGGTCGCAATAATATGTATTATTTCAGATGGTTAATATATATATTCATTATTATTCTAAATAATTGTATAATTACATGTAATTTCTATAATTACATTTTTGCTACTGTTCACTTTATCTCGTTACAACAGGTTTACTGGTGGATATATTTTGTGTTTTGTGTATCGTCTTGTGTTGTCTTTGCACTGTTTGCACCAGGTTGCACACATGCACTTTATGTGGCGAGGACACTTACTAGTCCTTGGCCCTGTGTTTTTCTGTTTCTGTGATTCTTGTTTTATGTTGTTTTATGTAGCATCAGGGTTCTGGATGAACGTCGTTTCATTTCACTGTGTACTGCGTCAGCTATATATGGTTGAAATGACAATAAAAGCTTCTTGACTTGACTTAATAACATCAATCAATAGATAATACAAGTGCAGAAAATCAGTAGATATATGCAACCTTTTGAATGCTATAATGTAACACGTAAACAAGATTATTTGAGGTTTAATACATTTTTTAAAAGCTTCTTACAACTCTGCATGGATGACAGCCCCTTGTCTTTTAATACAAGCCTGTCTGAAGGAAACCTCATTAACATTTTGCAGTTATCCCACAAGCTACACATTTGTCCAGAGAGACCATTTCAAATGCAGATTCATCTAGAAATGAAACATTACTATTTGGGCTATAACACGGAAGTTGAATGGTGCTAAGCGCAATATTCAGATTAATATTCACTTATGTCAGGAAGAAATTATATATTAATACCAGCATGTGTGCCAATTTTGCAACAATAAAGAAGAAGCATGCTGTAGCTATGACTAACTTTCTTTCGGCTTCTCCCGTTAGGGGTTGCCACAGCGGATCCTCCGCACGTTTGATTTGGCACGTTTTTACGCTGGATGCCCTTCCTAACGCAACCCTCCCCAATTTATCCGGGCTTGGGACCGGCACTGAGAGTGGCTGGGGATGGTTCCCTGACTGGGAATCGAACCCGGGTCGCAGCGGTGGGAGCGCTGCATCTTAACCACTAGACCACCAGGGGACCCGTAGCTATGACTAACTAAAAATGTTAAAAACTTGGTTATTTCAATTTGACAGAAAAAGGAAATGATAAAGATGATGTTTGGTTCTTACAACTGCCTGAAAATCTTTAGTGCATGATTTTGTTAATAGCTGTGCTTTTACTCTAAGTTAGTTTACATGCAATTAATAACAATGAAATACCATGTTCTGTGCCACCATAAACATATTAGCACTCTGAGGTTTCCATTGTGAGTACAATACTGATCTATATAGATGTGGGCGGTTCTGAGAAACAGTGTGACAGATCCTCAATAAAAATCATGGCAGATGGGCTGTATTTAGATGGCATGGCCTTGATTTCTCCAACATTAATATATCACATATAAAAGACTTATCGCTTCAAAAGCAGGAGTTAAACAAAGAAATAGAGTTGTGTTTAGGATTGCTAAAACCTTAATAAACTTTATATAAAATCACAGTGCAAATAGAAGTGAGTCTCCTATTGTTCACTGGTTCACTGATTATATTTGACTAGTTTTTACTGTTTTACTGGTTATCACTATAATATTAGACATATTTTCAAAAAAGCTGCAACTGCTTTGAAGACCAACAGCATAGTTTGAGCTAAATAGATTTAGATTTACCGGGGTGGAGAGGTGGCTTCGAGGAGTTATAGCAGCCTCATCAGCAGAGGCCATGGAGTGTGGGATCGATACTCTACTAATGCAACGCTTTCATTATTCCTTCTGACCCAGGGACAAACACTAAAAGCAGCCAGGCTAATCCGATGGCTCCGGGACCCTTAAGGGGATGCCTCAGTCACTTTTCCCCAATAGATGCCTCAAACTCTCAAGACCTTTACCACCAAGCATTAAGAGGGGCACATTAACACCTAGCCTTTTGTATAGCGTGTCCGGCATTTTTATGTGCCTAACAAGAACACAATAAATTGCTCCTCATTACGCAGTAATTAACTCCACCCAAAGCCCCCCGTACCCCTCTAGTCAAGGCCCATCCATTCTCCTTCTCCTGCTGCGTGCCTCTTTAATTTCCTCACCTCTGCAGGGGGTAGGGGCACAGAGATACGGTACCATGCTCCATCATTTCCTGCCATATGTGCCTTCTGCAGATCAAGTCCACAGATTTTCTAATAGGACAACACCTGGAAAAGGGCGGGAGTCTTGTGACCTAAGACGATTTAATTGAACTTTTAACCCTGATTTGATCAGTTTATAAGGTTGTCTAGAAACTAGTGATGAGATAAATCCTTGATAATCCCTATAGACCTTGAAGTCCCTTGAGTTTTTTCCGTAACTTGCAGTGTTAATTGTTAAAATTAGATTATTAATTTGACAAAGAAGAGAAACACCTGTCAAGAGACAGAGATGGCTTTTGGTGATTGAAAGGTATATCTAATGCAAGCCCACAAGGCAGTTACCTAGCAGGGAAGATATATTAAGTTTGGATAGCTCAAAGGCACATATCCTAACTTACTAACAGGAGGGGGTTAACACATTTATTAGAAATGTAGCTAACACACATACATACACACACACACTCTCTCAGAGGGACCACATAGTACAAATGATAATCTTGGGAAATGCTGTAAATGAATAATGTTCTTGATTTAATGCAGCTTAGTTTAATCCCTGGTTTAATGCTGTATGATCAAATATTTGGTTTATTGGAAATTCTCTACAGTGCTATAAGATCAATTCATTATTATTATCTGAGCTACTGTGCATGGTAACAATATGCAACAGCACACACAAATACCAGTCAAGGTTAATCCTGTCAGTTTCTTTATTAATTCTTCATATACATTCTGTGCTTTAATTAGATATAGCATCTGATAAAACACAAATCATCACAAGTGTTCTTGATAATACCGGCTTTAAAATTTTTTTTTTTTTTTAATTGGTCAGACCTGACCCTTCATAAACAGAACATTAAAACATTTATCTCATCCAATCACTCTATTGTGCACTTTAAAATATTATAAAAACACAACACCAGTTCAACTACTACTTATGCCTCGACTATAAGTGCATCAACAGCATCAACAGACAAAATTACTGTGTAAGTGTAGTACATCTTAACCACGAAAAGCTTATAAGAACCAAATGTCAAGCACACATTAAGCATTGGGAGTGTATTTCCATAAAGAACATGGGTTTAAAAAAATTTGGTGAGACACAAATGCTTAAAAAAATACTATAAATGGACATTGTTAATATTTCATTGAGTTTTACTGCACAGGAGAGCAGTGCAGGTTTTGAAAAAAAATGAAAAAAACAACAAAAGAAAAAAACAGTGTGCACTTCACAGGACAGCCTTCTCTTATCTCTCTTTAATTATATGAACACAGAGCTGGGTAACAATAAACAACAAAAAAAAAAAACCAATTACAGGTAAAATAAAAAAGAAACAAACATGTAAACATGATAGCATGACGAACAGAGACTGCTTGTTCCTGACAAAATAAAACAAATGATTGTCTATCTGTATTTTGTACTATTTTACAATAATGGCCCCATTCTATGGCTCATTCTTCTTTGCAAACTGTAATACACTACAACAAATCCCAAAGAAGCACTTACAGATTGCAAGTTGCTCTATACATCAGAAAAAAAAAAAAAAGACAAAATTGGAGCAGATGATAGGAAAAGTCACACCATGTGTAAAACCATTAGAAAATCTAAACAGCCCATGTGACTCCCAAAGCTATCAGGAAATTTGACAAGGATCCAAAAAGTTTAAGACATACAGATGTTTTTGGTTTAACCAAGCATCTGTTTGCACAAGCATGACTGGTGTGGAAAAAACCACAGTGGGACACAATAAGTTATTTTATGGCACCATAATAAGCTGGGTTTTTATAATTACTTACGCAAAAAGCAAATTGGACATGGCCTGAGACCTTGTTTTGAAACAGACTAAGCATGTAATGTTGAACGTGCATCAGTAAGGCTATGCAGCATTCGCATTCAATTATTTAAAAAGAGAGCATTGAAATAAATGCAGTACCAATTATATCTCTTTGCAGTTAAAATTGAGCTTAGAAACAATTTCATGCAATGCATTGGTTTACACACCAGGCAATGAGCTGGATTCTGTCAGAGAAATATTCGTTTTTCTTTGATAAATGCTTTTACACATTGGAAATGAGGTTCAAATGAGTAAAAATTGGCTAGTTGTCTTTTTTTCTGAAGGGACATGCTGATTTGCAGTTTTGGAGTAGTCAAACTGCACTAAGGTTTCAGAACAAATTGTAGAGTTATTAGTAAATATCAATATGTAAACACAGACTAACTCAACATTTGATTCTACAGTGATATTCAGAACAAACTGTACATGAAAGCTCCTGAGAGCTGTGTTAGAGTAATTCAAAAATTGCTGACCTTCTTGTTGTAAAGAATTTTTTGACATGGTTGGTTAAAATCACACAACTGATGAAGATGGTACGCATTGAACTCATCTTGAATTACTGGTAAGACACACATTTTAACTGTATATACACTATACACAAATATAGCAATGAAGTTTGTGTGCACCTGACCATTACACCTTATATGGGTCTTCCCCAAACAACTGCCAATAATTTGGAAGCAATTGTCTACAATGTCTTTTTTTATGCTGTAGAATGTCTTTATATTTCCCTCCTCTTGAACTAAGGTTACAAAAATATTCCAGCATGGCATGTAAAAAAATTTAAGAACTTGAGTGCACCACTAAGAATTGGAACACCACCAGAAACAAAACCATGGAACAAAACCATCAAAAGCTGCTAGGGCAGCAAAGAAAGGACCAATGTTAAAAAGGGATGTTTATTAAGCACATATGGGCATGACGGTCAGGTGTCCACATGCTTGTCAAATGCCCAAATGTGGCAGAAATTATCAACTTAGCTATCAATGTGCACTAAAGTGAGTGGTCTTCCTGAACAGAGAACAAAGATTGATGGACTCTAGAAAGACATGTGTCCTACAGAAATAACATCTCATGCTGCATGCTCAAGAATAACATGATTTTAACCTCCCCATGACAGTCACCATGCATGTGAGCTTGTGTTAGCATATTGCATCATTTCTCCATTTTTTTCTACTTTGTGTTTCTTCAAAGGTTCTTTGTGTAGTTCACCATGCCAAACCATATCATTACATTTAGGCAATTTTACAGACATACTACATTCTAAGTTGATGTTTATGTACTATATCATTTGACACTCACATTGCTCGATATATATGCAGTAATACTTGACAATTCTGCATTACCCATCGGCTTCGGCCCTGTAGTCCATTTCTACAGCCCAGTTTATCGGGTTGGCTAGTATGCTAACGGTAACAAATCTCGGAAATCTCCATGGCTAACTCAAGACAATCGGCGGTATCCTGGCAGGCATCAAACAAGCCACAGTCAATGTCGCAGTACCAGTTCCAGTCGCTGCTTTGGGCTGGCTCTAATGGAGCAAACAAATAGCTGCAGGCTGGGCAGATTTGATTAGCAGCACGTTTACACGTGTCAGGCAGCGTGAGGCATAGCTCATAGAACTGGCAGAAGAGGCAGCTGAGTATGATCCCCGCACAGGCATCTGATCAGCAGAGAAGAAGTAATCAAGGGAGTATCAGGCAATAAGAAAGGAAGTCATTCCTTATTCATAGCTATCACAGAGTGGAAAACATAAGCTGTCTCAAGGCATCTTAATGGAGTGTACTAACTGTTGTCTTGCAGTTTATCAGTTTAGTCAGCAAGATTATTTCAGAGCCAGCTCAGATACACTAATTGCATACATTGTGATCTTAAACAGGTGGTCTAAACACTGATGCAGCTGTAGGAACAAAGATACAAAATGCAAAAATGTTTGGCCACAAGAAAATCTAGCCTGTGTTTGTCTTAGAATTAGTTAGTAGATAATGTGTTTTCAATTATTCAGTTCTGATATAGCTCTAGATCTGTCTGTCTGTCTGTCTGTCTGTCTGTCTGTCTACCTACCTACCTACCTACCTACCTACCTACCTACCTACCTACCTACCTACCTACCTACCTACCTACCTACCTATCTATCTATCTATCTATCTATCTATCTATCTATCTATCTATCTATCTATCTATCTATCTATCTATCTATCTAGTGCAACTATGATGAGCCATAGCATGAATCCCTTTCAATTGTACAGCTAAAGAAAGTCTTTAATGACTTGTGACAAAACTGCTAAGTACATTATCACACATGTAATAAAAACTAAAAGCTTCAAAGAAGCATATTGGCTTCTAAAGAGACACCCAATGTCCCTTAATGGTATCTCTCAGCACCTCTTGTTTATAACATTTAAAAGCACCCTTTCCCTCATGGCATTTCCTAACACATGCATAATTTAATGAATCACATTTCCCTCCCTAAGAGAAAGGGAACTCAGGGAGTTATTTGAAGACCTAATCAATTACCATCCATCTCTATTGATGATCTTTTCTTTCCTCGAAAGGTCATCTCTACTGTCTTTATCACACCACAAGGTCAGATAAACAGAATATATCAAAATATAATCATTTGAGGTGCAATGACATGTGGATTAATGTGACTTTGGATTAATGTAAAACATTAAGTATTAAGCAACAGTTTTAATTACATCCACGCAATTAAAACAAACACTTATGAAACCATTATCCCCACTAAGAATGATAATACAATCTGCAGAAACTTCATACTTCGTGACTTGATTGCGAAATTGCAGTTGTGCTGACTAAATGAATCACAAACATAGCTTGTGACACAAAGATGTTGTATATAGACTTTATGAGCTAAAGCATTAATTACTCCAGTAAAGTAAAAGAAACAAAAGCTCAATTACTGTAGAGCTTTATATCTTACTGCTAATTGTAAAACAAGTACAGCCTCTATACAAATGCTTAATAATATGATATCATTGAATATATTTGCATAAAAGGTAAAGGCAAATATATATAGCAAAGGCATTTGTTGTGATTGCTGTGATTCACCTTCAGCATCCTGAGTGTCAGGTAAGGAGTTTGTAGAAGAGGTGATAGTGCTACACCTATTCACAGAGGAGAGAGCATACGAGGATCCAGCAGAGGCTGCAGCTGCTTTGGCATCTTCAGAATCCATCTCTGGTATGGGACTAAGTCTCTGCAAGGTCCTGCCTGGAGCTGTGCTAGTCACTGTCTTGCCTGTTAAATCTAAAGAAACAATGTGTTTTAAATAAGATTGCTATTAAAAATTATAATGTACAGGCTTTATTGTTCCAAGATCTAAAACAACTCATTTATTTTTTCCTTATAAAGCACATGGACACATAATATTAATATCACAGGATGTGTATGTTCTAAGGATTTAGATTTTTCACTGCCATTTCTGTGTATGTCTAGTTTCTATATCTCTTGCTTTTTGGATAACCCCTTCCCAGTTTGGATATAATATTCTGTGTATCAATCTATGAGTGTAATTTCGCCAGTGAATTACCATTTGGGTATAGGGGATTTTGTTTTAGGATGTTAACTCATATATTGATCCTCACTTTTTCCATGTGTCTCATGTACACAACATGTTAAAGAAGTTTCATAAACCAATCATGCCCAAATAGTGATAAAAGTACACCTCTCCTATACTTCAATAAAAAATGATAAAATATATATAAGGAACGTATGTTAACATATAGAAGCACTAGTGACAATGCTTTAGTAAGTAATGTGGCATACAGTGTAGTAGAACTGACATATAAATCAATATGAATTCAAATTACTGTCTGATAAATAATGGTGTCTTGGCTTACAGTTTGATTTACTGACCCAAACTATAGAGCCAATTGTGAGGAGAAGGTAAACTAATAATGTGTAGTGGACTCAAAGTAGGATGTATATATCAAACAATGAATCTATAGTGCATCACATTCAGAATTCAGAAAAGTTTTCAGCCTTAGACAACTATTTGCCCCCAGCATTTGTCCTCAAGCTTAGATGCTTATAAGCTTGACCAAATTCATAGCTGAAATATGCTCATACTCAACAGCGGGCCTCCGAGCCCAAAACCCCTTCAATAATGAATCTGCTTTTCACAGACAGAATGGAATGCAAACTATTAATGAATTATGGCCCTGACTGAGCATGCCTGTTTATTTTTCTCCCACCTATCCCGAATGAATAATTTAACTGGGTTTTTCTCTCTTTTATTTAACATTTAATGGGTTATCATTGATTAATATTGCAGACATATTTTTCCAAAAAGATATCTGCATTTGTTAGTTCATCAGAAAACTGTTGTGCATTGCATGGCTTTATTCCCACCTAAAGGAGATTATTCCAAATTCAGGAATTTAGGTAAAATGCATAATGTCTGATGTGGGTATCATCAGTTTCCCTCAGTATAAACAATTTATAATCAGGTTTCTGGACCTTAGATCATTGTTTTACCAAGGGATAAGATGTGTTACTAAAATTATTCATATAACAACTAAATTATAAGAGCTAAATATCACATTTAGGAGACTAGAATTATATCTAAATACATTGTTCACATGTTGCATTATAAGTTGGCTCCCACAGAAATAAGGCAGATCTTGAAATTAGTAAGAGTTACTAGATTTTACACAAGAGCAATTTTGAGGAAAATCTACAACCCTTTATTCCCCCTACATTTCCCTCTGTTTCTTTCCCTCATCATAAAATTCATTCATAGTTGTTGTCTTGTGGGAATTCTTACAAAGTGCTACTGTGAGACGTCACAACCTTTCATGAGATCTTTTTCTAACACACTTATCCATAACGAGCGTTTTGCGAAATTGGAACGTGATCTATAAACACACTATTGAATGACTATCTGTATATACATATCTATATTTAATAGTCAGTTTGTTTTTGGTTTGGTTTCAGTTTGGTTTTAGCTTGTTCGATCAATCAATCAATCAATCAATCATTCAATTAGTCTGTCTGTCGGTTTGTCTGTCTGCTATCTGCTATTCCAAAGAGGGCTTGCAAAGCTTGCATTAAAAACGCAATTGTGTAGTAAACGTCTACAGTATTCACTTGTGTAGACAAATTGTCCTTTAAGCAGCACTTAAACAAAACAAAAAAAACTCACAATAATTATATTATAGTACTTAATAAAAACTATACAAAAAAGCTTTAGAGCTTACCATCTAGAACCAAGCTGTCTTTCTCCTTAGCTCTATCCATGTCACATTCTATCACCTCATCACTTCTGACAGTTGTTCCAGCCATCTGTACCACCGTGGCAATAAAAAAATAAATGATACAGGACAGAAATAGCTGGCGACTAATGATGGCAATAGTTTGAAACATGACGTGATAATGGCAGCTGTCTGACTTGACAAAGTCTTGCAATTATAAACAATGCACATAAATGACAGTCAAATCAGTAGACATCTACTGATAACACAAAAAGAAAATCTGTGCATGCATGCTTTCAAAAGACATTGTAAGTGTATATACACTGTGCAAAGTAACAGCAGTAACAAATACAAGGGAAGATTCCTGTAGCACATTTATTATATATATATATATATATATATATATATATATATATATATATATATATATATATATATATATATATATACACCGTTTTTTTTAATATTAAATCAGAAGCTTTAGAGAATCACAGGAGTTTATACACAGACCATAACACTTGCTCATGCTGTAAAATTATATAACACTTCATACATCAACACGTCATGCTGTATCTCTATCAGAAATATTAGACACATATTTATTAATGTACAATTTCAGAGTAAATCAGTTTCATTTAAAAGAAAACCGTCAGAAATAGCATTAATCGTTGATTGTATGGAAATGGTTCAGAACTTACAGTGCAGCTGTACAGATGTATAAATCAGACCCGAGATAACCGGCTTCACACACTTCATGGCACCCAGCCTTATTGTAACCGCAATATTACAGCATTATCTAATCAAAAAAACACATTACAACGTTTGTAAAGCTGCAGGGCGGACACAATAAAGAAAAACAAACAAACAAACCAAGATTCAACTGGTTCATTAAAGGAATCGGGTTTCTCTGCTCAGATTACTGACGAGAGATTTACGAACGAATCATTCTGTATGAACGACTCCTTTATAAGAATCAAACGAATCGATTCGCAAGGACGAACGGATCAAAAACTATATCAATGAATAAATATATTTATTTATATATATATATATATATATATATATATATATATATATATATATATATATATATATATATATATATATATATATATATATATATATATATATATATATATATATATATATATATATATATATATATATATATATATATATATATATATATATATATATATATTTTATATATATATATATATATATATATATATATATATATATATATATATATATATATATATATATATATATATATATGGGGATATGAATACTTTCTGAATGTACTGTATATACACACACAAAACACAATCTTATAAAACAATAACAAGTGAAAGTACAAAATTGTCTTCTTATTTTTTTGGTTTATTTGTTTTTTTTTCTTTTGAGGGCATCATCTAATTCATTAACTATACAATTGCGTACTAAAAAATATATTCTTTAAATGTTAGAATTCACCAAATTTTAATATAAATTTTTGTAAAGTATTTGCACAGAAAACTAGTAGTATTATGAAAAATAGTTTATGGATTTTATGTCAGTCATGTCACTCTAACAATAATCAATAGTTTGTGAAATTTTCCTTAATCCTTGCATACTTGTATATTATTTAGGGGTTAAAATTATCATGTAGAGATGTACATTATCAAGAAATGTGGTTCTGAACATTTGATTTTGCGGAATAAATTTAGTTTAAAATATGCGTTTCTAGAAGTTAGGCTTAAAAGGCTTGTAAGGTCAATCATAATGATAAATAACTAAGAGACATGTGTAGTAGGTATTTTTTTCAGGTGTAATTCTTAAAAAAAAATCTGTTAATCATGCTTCTCATGAGTTTAGGTCATTTAGACAAGAATTGTTTCAGATGCAATTTATTAAAAAAGTATTGACTTTGACTTTTTCCTACAGTGTTTCATCCCAGGGTCTAGATAGATAAACAAACTATAATCTTATTTTATTATTATTTATCTACAATGAAGCAGACTGTGTAACAGACAGTACTAAGGGGAATTACATAAAACATTCACATCTTTCAAAAGAACCACTTTTATGACTCCTTCATTACTCTGATATACACTGAGCAATTAAAATCTGCTTAATTTTAAATATTAACATTGTGGCAGATGATAATTTACAAAATCTAAGAGTTACAATATGTTTTATAGTGATAACAGGACAATTTTAATGAAGAGGAAATCACTGCATAGACAATGCATATCCTTAATGGAAAACCTTTTAAATTATTCCCAGAAATCCTCTAGGCTTACTCTAAAGGTCTATAGGTCTTAGATTTTCCTCAGCTACTTAATGGCAAATATAAAAGTATGCATTTTATGGACTGGATACTTACAGTATGGGGCTAAATGAGAAGAATCTCAGAGAATTATAAAGCTAGCATACAGTATGAAACATCTTGTTTGATGTTCCTTATCAAAGAAATAGGTAGAAGCAATTTAATATTCAACACAGACTGTATTACTGCTGGAACACTTGGGCCATGAATCCCAAGTAGGAAAAGTAGCTAAGGAATGACAGAAAGGTTTAATTCAATTAAACACACATTATGTGTAATTATATAACATGTTAATGTAAAAATGTTGCAAGACAAAACAATACATAGAGGAAGTAAGTACCACATTAACAGAAACAGTTACAGGTTTTAATAGTTGTGCAGGTCTTGTATAAATCTTAGTGTAATTAAGAGTGTAATGTTCTGCCAACAATGTTATTTTGTGTTTATTATATTAACACAGTTTTTATTAGATTTCGGATTTCAGAGATTGTAAAATGTTCTTATTATTCTGTACAAAATGCATTGCATCAACTATTAGTAATGTTAATAGTGAGAGGGAGTATTTTTATTCAAATTTATTTTGCAGTTGATTTAAATGTTACATTATGCACACAGTCAGTGTTAAATTGGAGTCATATTTACCTGTTTACTAATCAAATGTACTCACATGAACAGTAACTGCATGCAAGGAATATAAAAACCTTACCAACAGTGATAGATTTATGCTAAACTGTATTCAAATTGGTCTCAGTTTACAAGCCTGCCAATGTCCTCTAATTAGCCTGCACATTAGTGTTACATTTTAAAGGATCCCCCACTGTGTTTGCATATGCTTAGAGAACAAGAGGCTGCTTAATTGAAAAATTAAGATGTGTGTGTGTTTTGTTGTGTGTTTTTGTGTGTGTGTGTGTGTGTGTGTGTGTGTGTGTGTGTGTGTGTGTGTGTGTGTGTGTGTGTGTGTGTGTGTGAAAAGGAGGGAGTAGGCCAAAGATACCTTGTTCAGTGGGAAGTGCTGGGTAAATATGAGCGTTAGAGGCATCATAAGAGCATTATGGGGTTTTATTCAATAGAAGATCTATTGGATTATGGCTGTTAGGTCAAACCAGGTTTGCTTTAAATTACATTAGTGGGAAGGTTTTGAGAGCATTTGAGAGCAAGTGTGAGGCCTTGGCTATAAAGAAACACAAAGCTCCATGCAGTCAGTATAAGCAAAGCTTACTTCAAATATTGCTTCTTTACATATTTGTCTATAAATGATAGTTTGTATAGAATTAATTACTCACATTATCCTCTTAAATTTGTTAAAGCTTGTTTTTGCTGATGATAAACAAATGTTTTAGTCATGGAAAACAAAATAATGTTTCTGCTACTGTGAGTAATCTATTATCTATAATATTCTCTGTAATTAGTTTTAACACCACTTTAAAATGAGTATTACTAAAATGTACTATTGTTATACTATATATTATTATTAAGTATATTTACTCTATCTGTGTTTTTAACCCAGCCATTAGGGTTGCACAAGCCAGTGCACCGATTTCAAGCCTGGATAAATAGGGAGGGTTGCATTAGGAGGGGCATCCAGCATAAAACATGTGCCAAATCAAATATGCGGATCACAAACCAGAATTTTATTCCAATACAGCCAGTTCATCAAAACTAAATATACACATACATGCATACACTGTCCAGGCATAACTTTATGGTCACTGATCAGACATACCATTATGAACACCTGCCTAATTTTCTGTTGGTCCCCCTTTTCCTGCCAAAACACAGTTCACACGGGCCAGGCTTCCGTCCCCATGTGCATCGCCAGTTCACCAATACTCCTTCCTTGAAAAACTTTTGATAGATACTGACTACTGCAGACTAGGGACACTCCACAAGAGCTGCAGTTTTGGAGATGCTCTGACCCAGTTGTCTAGCCATTACATTTTGGCCCTTGTCAAACTCACTCAAATCCTTTTGCTTGCCAATGTATTCACTTCACAGGTCATAATTTTGCCTTGTCGGTGTATATTAAATACATGGTTGTTTCTATGTTGTTGTCTTTACACTTTCTATATAAATATATACAAATATTTCAACTTGTTGTCAATATATATTAATTAATTATTTATGACTAAATGAAAAAAAGAATTATAACCCTATACATACATACATAAATACATACAGGGCATATAAAAGTCGCATAAAAGGCGCATAATTAATGCTTTAGTGAATGTAGCACAGTCTTACAACAGTCGTTCACCTAAAGACATGGAATGAGATGAAATGTGCTTCCCTAGTGCTTCCTTGATATCACATTTCAAATCTAGATGAATATTAATTATACTGCAATTGGATTCTTCTGCCTCTAAATGATTTATGGTTTAACCCATTTCTTTAGCCTGGAGTAATGAAATAATATGTTATGTGTAATGACAAAATGGACTAATTCATTTCTATAAAACAGGAATTATAACTGCAGCTGTGAAGTTACAGAAGTGCTCTTGTCTTAGACAATATGTATAACACCATCAAAATTATTTTGTTATATAAAGTCATGTGAAAATCAAAGTACACCCTTTTGAATTCTATGGTTTTAAAAATCAGGACAAGAAATCAACAGGTCCTTAGCAGGTCTTAAAATTAGGTAAATACAACCTGAGATAAACAACATATTTACATGACACTGTGTCGTTATGTATATTTTTACAAACCCGATTCCAAAAAAGTTGGGACACTGTACAAATTGTGAATAAAAACAGAATGCAATGATGTGGAAGTTTCAAATTTCAATATTTCATTCAAAATACAGCATAGATGACATATCAAATGTTTAAACTGAGAAAATCTATAATTTTAAGGGAAAAATAAGTTGATTTTATATTTCATGGCATCAACACATCTCAAAAAAGGCCATGTTTACCACTGTGTGGCATCCTCTCTTCTTTTTATAACAGTCTGCAAATGTCTGGGGACTGAGGAGACCAGTTGCTCAAGTTTAGGAATAGGAATGTTGTCCCATTCTTGTCTAATACAGGCTTCTAGTTGTTCAACTGTCTTAGGTCTTCTTTGTCGCATCTTCCTCTTTATGATGCGCCTGCGTTTCTGGATCATGTTTAGATATGGCTTCTTTTTTGACCTATAGAGTTTTAGCCGGCAACGGCAAATGGCACCGTGGATTGTGTTCACCGACAATGTTTTCTAGAAGTATTCCTAAACCCATGTTGTGATTTCCATTACAGTAGCATTCCTGTATGTGATGCAGTGCCGTCTAAGAACCCAAAGATCATGGGCATCGACACCACGGCCTTGACCCATACGCAAAGAAATTGTTCCAGATTCTTTGAATCTTTGGATGATATTATGCAGTGTAGATGATGATAACTTCAAAGTCTTTGCAAATTTTCTCTAAAAAACTCCTTTCTGATATTGCTTCACTATTTTTCATCGTAACATTGGGGAAATTGGTGATCCTCTGCCCACCTTGACCTCTGAGAGACACTGCCACTCTGAGAGGTTAAGTTGCGAATTGGTTCTCTAGCTGTTCCTTATATGTACATTTAACTTTTCTGGCCTCTTATTGCTACCTGTCCCAACTTTTCTTGGAACGTGTAGCTCTCATGAAATCCAAAATGAGCCAATATTTGGCATGACATTTCAAAATGTCTCATTTTTAACATGTTATCTATATTCTATTGTGAATAAAATATAAGTTTATAATATTTGTAAATTATTGTATTACTTTTTTATTCACAATTTGTACAGTGTCCCAACTTTTTTGGAATCGGTTTTGTACAAGCCAAAATAGAGAAACAGTGTGTGGAATTTTAGCTTACTTACGTTGCTTCAGGTCATTGAGTTTCATGGGCATTTTTTATGCACAGCTCTCTTAAGGTCCTGCCACTGCATTTCAGCCAGGTAGAGGTCTGGACTAGCGGTGAGCTGGTTGACCATTGTGTCTTTCCACAACTACATGATTTTGTGCTAATAATTCCTTATAAAAATGTAGGAACCATGCTACATGGTCAGGCATTCTGCCAGATTTGGGGATGCAAGTGCAGGGTTTTATTATAGAAAACATGAACATGACTTGACAGTGACCACCAAGGAAGGTGTCATGCAGCTATAATTAGCTTCAGCAGTCATACAGCCAGTTCTGCTTGTCAGTTTATCAGAGTCATTGTGGAGAAATTGTGACTTATTCATTTTTACAATCTTGCTTCAGTTCATAAACATTTGTACGTATTGTTTATGCACAACTCTCTTAAGGCCCTCCCACAGCATTTCAGTTGGTTTGAGTTCTGCCACTGCAACACATTTGATTCTGTAATTTTTTAGCCATTATGGTGTAAATGTATGGGTGTGCTTGAGAATTTTCCTGTTGCATGACCAAAGTCTGGCCAAGCTTTAGCTGTCAAACAGGTTGACACACATATGACTTTAAAATACTCTGGTATATAGTTCATGGCCAACTCAATGACTGCCTAGGTTGCGCAGACTGCTGCAAAGTTGCCCAGGTCCTGTGACTGTAAAATAAAGCCAAATCAGTGCCCCTCCAACACCGTGCTTGACAGCTGGTATGAGGTGTTTGTGCTGATATGCTGTGTTTGGTCTTTACCAAACACAGCAGTGTGCATTATGGCCAAACGCCTCCACGTTGGTCTGTCCAGAGGACATTGTTCCAAAAGTTGTTTTTTTTTTATGCTACTTTGCTAACCTAAGCCATGATGTCCCGCTTGTAGCCATGATGTCTCCCTTCCAGATGCACTTCACGATGCACTTTACAACTTCTTTGCCCAGTTTGAGGTGCAGAACAATGTGGTGGCTCCTACATCTTCATCAAGTATGCAGATAACACCACCGTGGTTGGCCAGATCAGCAACAACGACAAAACAGCCTACAGTGAAGAGATCCAAAGCCTGACAGCATGGTGTGCCACCAACAACCTGACCCTCCACGCCTGGAAGACTAAAGAGCTCATCTTGGACTTTCGAAAATCCAACAGCAGGAGACATTTTCCAGTCAACATCAATGGAACTGATGTAGAGCGAGTCTCCAGCTTTAAGTTCCTGGGAGTTCACATCTCTGAGGATCTGTCCTGACACCAAAACACTTCAGCTCTGGTTAGGAAAGCACAACAACGGCAGTACTTCTTGAGGAGTCTCAAGAAAGCTAATCTGTCCCCAAGGAATTTAACGAGTTTTTACCGCTGCATCATTAAAAGCATCCTGACCAACTCCATCACTGTATGGTACAGAGGCTCCACTGTGTGTAAACGTAAAGCCCTGCAAAGGGTTGTCAGAACCGCCTGACGCATCACTGGCACCCAACTACCTGCCATTGAACACCTTCACCACAGCAGATGTTTGCGCAGCGCTCACAACATTATCAGGGACTTTTCCAATCCCAGTCACAAACTGTTTAACCTCCTTCCATCAAGAAGGAGATACAGGAACATATGCACCAGAATCAGCAGGTTCAGGGACTTTTTTTTTTCCATCCACCATTACATTACTGAACTCTACACTACACCGTTAGGCCACTGTATAGACACTGTATATAACTTCTGTAGAATTATACATACAATGTACATATTACATAGTATATCTTTTATACCTCTTATTCTCCACGCATATTGTATTTCTGCCCAATATTTCACATTTATGTATATGTCTATATCATGTGTGCGTATATACCGTGAGGAAAATAAGTATTTGAACATCCTGCTATTTTGCAAGTTCTCCCACTTAGAAATCATGGAGGGGTCTGAAATTGTCATCGTAGGTGCATGTCCACTGTGAGAGACATAATCTAAAAAAAAAAATCCAGAAATCACAATATATGATTTTTAAACTATTTATTTGTATGATACAGCTGAGTACAAATAACTATTTGAACACCTGTCTATCAGCCAGAATTCTGACCCTCAAAGACCTGTTAGTCTGCCTTTGAAATGTCCACCTCCACTACATTTATTATCCTAAAATAGATGCACCTGTTTAAGGTCGTTAGCTGCATAAAGACACCTGTCCACCCCAAACAATCAGTAAGAATCCAACTACTAACATGGCTAATACCAAAGAGCTGTCCAAAGACACTAGAGACAATATTGTACACCTTCACAAGGCTGGAAAGGGCTACGGGGAAATTGCCAAGCAGCTTGGTGAAAAAAGGTCCACTGTTGGAGCAATCATTAAAAAATGGAAGACTGGGACTGGGGCTCCATGCAAGATCTCACCTCGTGGGGTCTCAATGATCCTAAGAAAGGTGAGAAATCAGGCAAGAACTACACGGGAGGAGCTGGTCAATGACCTGAAAAGAGCTGGGACCACCGTTTTCAAGGTTACTGTTGGTAATACACTAAGACGTCATGGTTTGAAATCATGCATGGCACGGAAGGTTCCCCTGCCTAAACCAGCACATGTCCAGGCACGTCTTAAGTTTGCCAATGACCATTTGGATGATCCAGAGGAGTCATGGGAGAAAGTCATGTGGTCAGATGAGACCAAAATAGAACCTTTTGGGTCATAATTCCACTAAACGTGTTTGGAGGAAGAAGAATGATGAGTACCATCCCAAGAACACCATCCCTACTGTGAAGCATGGGGGTGGTAGCATCATGCTTTGGGGGTTTTTCTGCACATGGGACAGGGCGACTGCACTTTATTAAGGAGAGGATGACCGGGGCCATGTATTGGGAGATTTTGGGGAACAATTAGAGCATTGATGGGTTGAGGTTGGGTCTTCCAACATGACAATGACCCGAAGCACACAGCCAGGATAACCAAGGAGTGGCTTTGTAAGAAGCATATCAAGGTTCTGGCATGGCCTAGCCAGTCTCCAGACCTAAACCCAATAGAGAATCTTTGGAGGGAGCTCAAACTCCGTGTTTCTCAGCGACAGGCCAGAAACCTGATTGATCTAAAGATGATCTGTGTGGAGGAGTGGGCCATAATCCCTCCTGCAGTGTGTGCAAACCTGGTGAAAAACTACAGGAAACGTTTGACCTCTGTAATTGCAAACAAAGGCTACTGTACCAAATATTAACATTGACTTTCTCAGGTGTTCAAATACTTATTTGCAGCTGTATCATACAAATAAATAGTTAAAAAATCATACATTGTGATTTCTGGATTTTTTTTTTAGATTATGACTCTCATAGTGGACATGCACCGACGATGACAATTTCAGACCCCTCCATGATTTCTAAGTGGGAGAACTTGCAAAATAGCAGGGTGTTCAAATACTTATTTTCCTCACTGTATATATACTGTATATATATATATATATATATATATATATATATATATATATATATATATATATATATAGTAGACTTGTTTATTCTTTTTTGTGTACCTGTACAATGCAATGACAATAAAGTTCTATCTATCTATCTATCTATCTATCTATCTATCTATCTATCTATCTATCTATCTATCTGTCTGTCTGTCTGTCTGTCTGTCTGTCTGTCTGTCTGTCTGTCTGTCTATCTATCTATCTATCTATCTATCTATCTATCTATCTATCTATCTATCTATCTATCTATCTATCTAATTAAATAGTGTGTTTGGATCCAAATTAGATTTCTTAATGAGTGGCTTAATAACTGCTAACTTGAGGGTTTTAGGGATTTGCCCTTAAGATAGTGAGGAGTTCATAATATTCATTATAATAATATTTAGAGGTCTCTAGGGTTAGGGTTAGGGTTAGAAAGATGTGCGTTTTATAACTTCCTGGTCGTGGCATCACCCCGCCAGTGATGCTACGCATTCTATCGGACTGATTACACACATGGACACGTGCGCGTGGACAAGGCAGAAGCGTTCCCAAAGCGTTGTTGACTTAGCGTCTTGTTCCCTCAGGGAACCAGGGTTACATACATAACCTAGAGACGTTCTCTTCTGTACACATACAGTTGCATAACATACAGTAAGTTCACTGGCAGTCAGAGGTGGCAAAAGTACACATATCCTGCACTTAAGTAAAAGTACAGATAATCATGTTTTAAATGGTTCTAGTAAAAGTTGAAGTACTGACTACACATTTTTACTCATTCCATTTTTACTTTTTACAGTTAGAGTAAAGAAGTTAGGGCTCTGACATGTACTTAAGTAAATAGTTGTCATTACCACTTCCTGCTTTAGTGTCATGCTGGTAACTGGACCTCACATCATATTAATATTAGGGAGGTCATTCGATTAAAATATTTAATCGTGATTAAACGCATGATTGCCGTGAGTTAACTGGACATTAATCACAACTTAATCACACATTTTTATCTGTTCTAATTGTAGCTTAAATTAAAATCAAAAAACATTTTTTATACTTTTATCAACATGGGCATGGACAAATATTGATGCTTTATGCAATGTATGTTTATTATTAGTAAAACCAAACTTAACATAGAGCATAAGGACAAAATATTCTTGTAAATGTTTTCAAGTAATTATGATACTGGGACCTTTGCTATGTTTCCAGTTAATGAGTTGATACTGGAGAAACTGTACCTCTTTTAACTTTCATACGGATTACGGACATTTCTTTCGCCGTTATGAGGAAAAAATGGCATAAAATGAGCAGAAGCTTTTGTTGACCCCAGAGGGTTAATTGTGCGCATTGTGGCAGATTTTGGTGCTGATTTGAAATAAACAAATGTTTACTGATTACAAAAATAATTTGGTAGAGTTTATGTATTTATTTTGTTATATTTAAAAAAGAAAAAAAAAAAAAAAAACGGACGCAGTGGGAAGCTGTCAATAGTGTCAAATACTGATTCAACTAAAAGATATATGACATGCTGTATAAACATCTGGGGCAATTGTTTGGGAAAAACATTTTCTTTTAACATTTTCCTGGCCTATATGCCAATTAATATTTTATGACCTATTTACTGGAATTGCTGCCTTATTTTCATACAAGTTTTATAGTTTTGTTCCATTTTACTAGAAATTTGAGATTCGACTGAAATCTTCTAGACTATATAAAGAATCTGTCAGCTTGGTGTAAGTAAACTTTTAACCCATTGGATTTTTGACATATTGTATTTAAACAAAAGATTGAAAAGTTGCTTATTACAGTAATTGCTCAAAAAAAAACATGAAATGACAAACATTTTAGCTTATTTATTTTTATTTTTTTATTTGTACTTTGTATATATTTTTAGCAAATGCAGATGCCAAGAAAAAAAAAATCACATTTCGGAAGTGAAAGTAGATATTAAACATTTCTAATTAAGACTACAGGTAAATTACCTCAAAATGTATAAAAATCAAGCAAATATGAAAAAGTGGGACTCTGATTTAGCAGGAGCTTAATAGTATATGAATACTGTCTCTAGGGTATTCTTTATATAGCAAAGGAAGAGAAGGTTTCCTGAAGGCAATCTCCTCGCCTGGGACTTTGCCGAGATAATCCAGGGGGGGGGTTCTCAAAAAACCCTGGAAGTTATTCAAGCCCTCAAAATGACTAAATAGATTTTTTTTTCTATTAACTCTGATTTTCTTTTGCTCATTTCTCACCTTATATTGCTTTCAGGCAGTCCATTTGACTATATTTCTTTATTTAATTAGCTGTCAATGTTAGGATGATTAGCCTTGATGAATATTTTTGAAGTCTTGATCTTCCTTACAATGGCAACGCTATTTTGGCAGTAAAAAAATAGAAGTACCAGGATGTCAGGACCTCATGATGATATTTTTTTAAATATTTGATGTCTTTGACAGACTTTTTTTTATTGCTATGTTCTTTAAGAATTGCCAATAAACTTAAGTGCTACCTTCATTATTGATTCTTCTTTTATTTTTTATTTATCTTAAAGTGTCAAAAAACCAAGCAAATAAAGCTTTCAGTATTAAC
The DNA here is from genome assembly GCF_014805685.1 of Silurus meridionalis. Lineage (NCBI taxonomy): Eukaryota > Metazoa > Chordata > Actinopteri > Siluriformes > Siluridae > Silurus > Silurus meridionalis. The sequence goes on along the minus strand of NC_060884.1, from coordinate 12,196,965 downwards.
ACGTGAGGCTGTAACAGAATAAGTCACATATCTTAAATGGAACATTTGTTCCTTAGACACAAGAAAAAAGGGTGCTTAAAGTGACTAATTGCAATTGACCTTAAATGAGAAAAAGGCTTTTACCGTTTGTGCAATTATGATATGACATCAGATATTCTCAGTAAAGAATGGGATTGTTGTTATTGTCTAAGACAGATTATGATTGGGTTTAAGCTAGAGCACTTTAGAAGCCATGCTTTAAGTAGTCCTCTGTGAAAGAAACGCTCCTTGGTGGAGTCAGATGGATAATAAGTGGATAATATAATAATCATATATACCTAATGAGTCAAGGGTAACACAATGTTACTCACATACTTGCCTGTGTTGTTAATTTCTGTTGTGAGTCTGAGTTTTTCTAAGCATCAGTGCAGGAGGCTCATATATAAGGCCTTAATGGCCTTAACATTATAATTGTAATAATATCATATGGTAATATGTACTTTTGCTATAAAAAAAAAATAATAATAATAATAAAAATAATAAAAATGCACAAAAATAGCAAGAATCAAGAGTTGCTTTTTTCAAAAAGAAGAGTCGGTGTTGTTCCATACAATTTTTATGGTTTCAAACAGTTAATGAGGAGATAAAACATTTTGTGAGCCTAGGCAAGTGTTCATTTTGCATCATATATTATAATCTTTGGAGTCCACTCGCTGCAGCAAAGAATGGTACACATGAACAACCTAAAGATCCATGAAGTTTTTCATACTTTTGAACAAGGATTTGTTGGTTTAGTTTTGCCTTTTTGCCACTTTATATACATCTATCTCAATGCCATCGATAATAAGGCCTGATATCTTTCACCGCAAGCTTAATTAGTATTACTTTCTTTTTCTTCAGAATGAGTACTCCACATTCAGTTTCACAGCAATATTATCTTAGAATTATATTAATATTACCAGCAGTAGGTAGAGTGTAATGTTTGGATTTTATTATTTGTATTTTTTTAACTCCTGACTACCAACACACTTGACATTGTCAGCAGTGAAAAGTAGAATTGTTCAGCTGCTCATGCTCTTAATCTATACTATAATAATCCTTTTTAGGTCTAAATGATGAATGAATCTATTTCTGTATTGGATGCAGTTATTTCCACTAAATACTCGCTTCCTGGGATCTGATTATCAAGCAATTTTCTTCTAACTTTAAATCGCCTGCTGAACAATTACTCTAAGAATGTTTTAAGGCCCTGTGGACACGGAAGGTCTTAAACTGATTATGCAGGGTGATAATTGCTATGTAGATTTAAAAAAAGACTGAAAATGAGTTTGACCAAATTCAAAAGTTCTTAACTACTGGCGTGTGCCAATAGATATATTTTGCTGACTATGCAATCAAAAAGAGACCAAAGCATTCCATATATGTGCTCAGGAAAGTAAAAACCATCCCTGCCTTCATTATTTGAACTAATGACATTTCTAGATCTTTCAAGAATAATGAATAAGATAAAAAAAATTAACTAATACATCTTCTGTTGCAATTTGTCCTTATTCAGCAAATGTGTTCCACAGATAAGTGTAATAGGGAAATGTAGTTAAACTTGTATTTCTTGCGTTTTTTGTGAATTTTGACTGTTTTATGGCCCAACTTCTAAATTTAGGATATACTTTGTCTTCTTGGGCATAAATTGTTTTTCTATCACTTATGCACAATATGGACACTGCTCAGAGGGTTTTGCACCTAGGCAAATGAATGACAAATGAATGAATTTGAGCTACTGAAAAGGGCAGATTCCATTCTGGATTTTCACTGAATGACTAAATGTACTTTTCATGAAAAATATAACATTACCTCAGAAGCTAAGCATTTCCCATTGTATAATTTCCTCATAAACAGAAAGAGGTTAAGTGTGGAAGGAAAGGTATTGCACAATGCATAAGCCCCACTAATAGTTACATCACTTCCCAGAACAAAAGAAGATAGAGGGCCAGTACAGTAGAAGAGGATGGAAGGGTCACAGAGTTAGCATCGTCATCATCTTAAACCTTTCTCCTCCTCGGGTCATGGACAATGCCATCATACAAGCTTGTACTGGAGTGAAAAGAGGCTCAAGAGAAATGGGCTGCTCTTCTACAAACCTTGTCAGGGCCCAGACTTCCAAGATAAGAAAAAAAAATTGTTATAAAATTGATTGTGGTCATAATCTCATAAAATATGTGTCAAAAAATTATCTGCCTTTCGATTAACACATAACATGGGTGTCAAATCCGTAATAAAACCCTGATCAATAAAACAATAACCATGTTGTTAAAAGCAAGCACTGAAAGGTGTTTCAGGGGTGAGCAACCCTTTTAATATAATCGGATTTCATCTTTCACTATGTCACATAAATCACCACAATGTTTGTGTATACAATTATAATAAGATAATAAATTCTAGCAATAGATGGCTTATAGACGCTCTCTTCGACCCCATCTGTCAAGCATTGTCGCAGACCCAGAAAATGCACGTCTAACAATCTGTTGATTACACTCTGTCACGAGGCGAAATAGAGGCTAAGCTGGCAGAATAACTCTTCCACAACACATTATTTTAACCCATTGCAATGTTTAAATCGATAAAGCTCCAGCAGTAATGACCACAATTAATGGGACTGTTTAAATCTTTATTTGAAAAAGCGATCATATCTATTTGTGGCTTAATGAAGGGTTTGTTACTTCATCGCCCAGCCCTGCACTCCACATTTTCTGTTATTAATTGGTTTTTTGTCTTTGAAAACGACCCAGGTCACTGATTCTGAAGTCTAATCCATGCTAGGCACTGCAGAAATCTGCAATTTGCCAACATCTGAAAAGATTGTTGCTTTTTGGTCATTATCGGAAGATTTTTTAGTTTTTTAATACTGAAATATATATACAAATATTTAGGTTTAATACTGCAAAAAGGAGAATTTAGGTAAAGTGGCACTAGCTTAGCTGCTTAGCTTGTGTTACTGTATGTATGTCAGTGTCAATTTCTGGCATTCTTTGTAGTCAAAAACTATTCAATAACTCAATAGCACACTTATACAATTATTGAACCATTCAAACCACATTATGGGATCCACATATAATCATTCAATATTTGTCAAAACATTTGTACATGCAATATATTTACTATATATTTTTAGAAAGTCTATCTAAAACTGAGACAGGGTGTCAGAATCATTTTTGGTTTCTTGAGCCTCGTGTATGAACCCGTTCATACCTTTTTCCTTTACAGCACCACCCCAACTCGACAGCAGAAAAAGCCACTGACACGTCTGTTCTTTGACCTTTATGACCATTCTATATTCTGTGACATTCATTACAGAGGAACATCTACATTCTGACATTACAAAAAAAACAACAAATGCACAGAAAAAAACAACAAAAGAAAAGAATGAAAGAGGCACAATTTTTTGTTTATTTAGATAAGAATGAATCGAATAAGAGGTAACAACTAAAATTGAACAGCAGCTGCATTGTTTCATCATTAACTTTCAATATTTGGGCCAAAGACAGATAGAGAGATTTCTCTGAACAAAATGGCTTCTTTTTGGACCACCGAACACTGCATTGTTTAATAACCACAACTTCTTTTTTACCCTGAAAATACAATGACTTTGGAACGTTTTTCATTTGAATTATACTGCCAGGATTACTAGTCTGTCAGACTGCAAGACAGCTGACTAATATTTTTTTTTTCTGTTCCCTTACCAGGAGCAGGGGTAAAAAAAGAATGTGCAGGAAGCCAAGTGCCAAACATTTGCATGCAATCCCAACTGTGACCACAAGGACATTATTGACTCCGAGAGTTAAGAATAATAGCTAATAATTATCACAGAAATTTTTTACAACAAAGTCTAGTTGCACTGTATGCTTCCTGTATGTTAAATTCAATGTTTGGGGTCTACTATATTTATACAATATTTGCAATATTTATCAAACTTTTACAAAACAGTTCATCAATAGGCATATACTTATATTTTAAATCCTGTATTATAGCATATTAGCCATGAGCTTAGCTCTTCTTAAAATTTAATTTTCTTCTTACAGATTGTATTTTATTTATGATATTTGGTTATGCTCTGAAATAATTCTTACTTAATTTGACCTAATGAAGATGTCCAACCACATATTAACAGTACAAGAGAAAATGATTGACTGTAATAATTTAAAACCAGGAGGAGTGATTGACAAAGACACAGTAAAGCAGTCAAATAAACACTGCACCATCTAATACTAAGACTCAAACTGAGCACCTGCTAAATGAATAAATGTTACTGTGTTAATTTGTGTTCCAGGCCCTCATCATCCAGAGTATGTACTAATACAACAGTGTTTTTTAATGAGAATTGGAATAGAAATTATATTACTTGTTTTTTTTATTAGTGCATCTTCTTACGTTTGATTATGAGGATCAAAGTAATCTTTGTCTCGCAGCACAGTGTAAATGCCCCTGTCGTTTCTTTCGTTCTTGATGCTATTTACCTCTATGTGTTGGTTACCATGATGATGGAATTATAATGAATCAACAGGCTGGGTTCCCTTTTGAGATTGGTTTCGCTCAAGACTTTTTTCCTTATACTATCCTAAGGAACTTTTCCTGGCCACGGTCACCACTGGCTTTAAAATAACCAAAAAAAAAATCTAATTTAATGTTTTTTTATTTTTTTTATTTTACATATTAAGGCTACATTAAAGTTTCTAGTTTGCTCTCTACTCTATGATATTTATATATTTGTGTGTGCAATTTTGTTAACATTTTAGGCATATATTTTTACTGTGTACTTTACAATAACTATATAAAAATAATGATATAAATCACTTCCTACATGCATGTACTGTAAATATTGACTTTATATTTTATAAAAATTCATATTCATATACTTTATATATTCATATTACCTATATTTATGATAAATCCCAGAACATCTGTGGTAATCAAATAAATTATTCAATATATAACTTGAATTTAAAACAGTTTGTAGTTTTATCATTTGTGCAGGGCAATTTGCACATTATGAATATAACATATATGTATTAGTGATACATTTATTTGTTTGTTTGTTTGTTTGTTTATCTGTACAGTATCTATCTATAGCAATTATTTTGTGTGCTTATTATAAAGTAAATAAAAAAAAAGACATGGCAATACTTTTGGTACACATTGATAACATTTTCATATCACCTCAGTTTCCATCCATGTACGGAACTGAAACTCCTCTGTCTGTTTAAATGAAATAAAAATGTCCCTTTGTTTCAGGACATATTCATTTGACTGGATTAATTGTATCACATTTTAAGTGGAATATTTGGTAACAATTATGGTAATTGCACCTGGAGGTGGAAATTTTATATGGATGGTTAATTAACTGAACTGATGCCCCACCAAAGAAAACCACATCTGCATTTAATTTGTGAAAGTGCAGGTTTTAATTTTACGCTATCAATTAACCAAGAGATTTGTCAGTCTCCACAAATCAAATCATAATATGATTTTGCATGAACTAATAGTAATTTCTGTTTAAGTAAAATATTTTGTAACATAATTGTAATTGTCATGTATCCTCATTCCAAACAGCATCCTTAACCAGTATTAACATGACGCATTTATTCACTTGAAGCTCATATATGCTCTGTGCACACACGGTCATATTGGCATTCTTTTGCTGGAGCTTTTTGATATGCTCATGGAGTGCATTACAATCCTGCAGTTTCTGCACACTGAGCGAGTCACACATTCATTGGTCAATAATTCAATGAGTAAGGTCCACTGTCCAATTAAACACATTATCACTAGAGGACTTCCCTCCTGTTAAACCCAAATAAAGCAAAAATGAAAACCGTTTTCATTATGTGCACTGAATGAGCTTACAGATTAGATTTTGTCAATTCTGACATTAGACGACTTCAGACACCCAAAAAAAGCCACCTAAAACACCTGCAATTATAATAACATTTAACAAAATGCATACTACAGCATTTTTTACAGATAAGTCTCTTTGGTGAGCAGTGAGGTATGTGATGATGGCGTGATGAAGTGTTGCGGTAAAGGTTTTCGAATATATCTTGCAGTTTATGTATATGTACTAGAGAAAATCCAAGTCAAGTAGAGATTCTCTGCACAGTTATGCGTGTAAGTGCTGTAAGTGAGTGCATACTTCAGTGTTCTCTGTAAAATGAGATCTTAATTAGGGCTACTAATCTGGATGAGTAGCTGCAATGGCAGTGATTCTAGGGGCTGTAACAAGATTATCTCTTCGAGGGTCTTTTTCAGTTAAGAGAAAACATTAACGTGCTGTGTTACTGTAAAATGACTTTTGGAAACATTTCAGGACAAGCTAAAAATGAATAACTGCATATATTAATAATAATAATAATAATTATACAGCCATACATAAATAGCAACAGTATTACTATTTCTTGTTCCAAGTGGTGTGGTATTTGATGTGCAGGTCAGGGGTGAAGTGGGCAGTGTTTACTATAATATTCAGAATATATTAATGAGTGCTAATTCAAATATAATAATTAGAATATAGTCCCATATTAACATACTCCCGTGTGTTTCACTTTAACCCTTGACCAACCTTTATTTTAATATTGTTTTTCAAATTCATCTTCTTCTTCTTCTTTTTCTTCTTCTTCTTCTTTTTCTTCTTCTTCTTCTTTTTCTTCCTATTATTATTAGTAGTAATAGTAGTATTATAAATATACATTGTGAACATACACTTTGATGTGTTTACTTTTTTCAATATGGCATGCAACTGAGATGAGATGGACAAACATGGACAAGCACATGCACCTTCTTTCTTATCGCACTTGCTTTACACTCCTGTGTATCTCATTTAAGATACCAACTCATAGATTTGTGCACTGCATAAAAACAGAGACAAAGATTATGCCTGTCTGATAAGCCATGAAAAGCTCTGCTTTCACCGAACTCACCCGTACAGAATGCCCTTAATATTCTTAATGCAATTTGTGTATCAAATGAATATTTATAACCTTGCTGAGACAGAAACTGTATTAAATATTACAGAAATAATGAATGTTTCTGGTATTTGTATTATGCAGTGTATGGGATGTGTATGATTACATTGTTTCAAGCATCTTGAAATATAAATTATTTCTATGTAATGAATGAATCTAAAAATGAGTTTTATATATATATATATATATATATATATATATATATATATATATATATATATATATATATATATATATATATATATATATATTATACATATCTTTAACAAAATATTTTTTCTACAATACAATGAAGAAACTTATTTGATGTTAATTTGATGTTAATACCGTGATTTTATATTTTCATCTTGTCTAATCCTTCAAGATCTGTGAGTTTAATGTATAATTATGAGGTTGTGCTAAAAAATAGCAGTGCTGGTCTTTTCCATAATTCCATTAATCAAATCTAAACAAGATCATTCGTAATATAAACCTTTGATGACACATCTCCCTGTTCTTTATTATCAGCCTTTATATGGAAGCCATAGAGGCAAGCAAATATCATAAAGTCCTCAACCCATTAAAACTTTTAAATAAAATAATCCATTTCTGTCACAAAGCTGAGTGGGCCAAGGATTTTCTTTAACCTCCTTTCTGCAACCAAGACCTGGGGGTGAATTCATAAAAACGCAGGCTGTCAGACAATTTGTCTTTTGACAGGAGGGACTGCTGGAGCCACTGGAGGCTGGTCATCTGTGAGTGGCAGTGCCCAGGCCTGGGGCGGTACCTGTGGGGCAGGCAGTGAGTGTAGACGGGGTTATTTGGCTGGCTCTTGCCTAGGTTTGGGCTGCTGTGGTGGACAGCGCTCCAGAGAGCAAGAGATCGGGCTGCCATCTGGCCCTGAAGAGGGAATAGGTTTGGTGTGTCAGATCAGAGCAGCTAGGGCCGCTGGTGAACAGATGTTCCAGGTTGAGTGCGTTCTGCACACTGGGTCTGGAGGGACCACGTGTCCATCAGCAGCTAGAGAGCAGCACAGGACTGACCTTGAATGAGGATAATGTGCCAATGACTGTTTGCTAATGTTAAAAAATAACACATCTTTGCACAGACTCTCAGAGGGTTTCTAAAAATGACTGGTGCTGTGTTTGAGATGTGTGTTGGTGTCACATTGTCATTTTAAAATTAGAGTTACTTTGCTATTAATATTCAATTTTACATATTTTGAAAACTGTTGTTGGAGACCTCATGAAGATTATGGACCTTTAAGAATGCCGACCCTGCAAACATCCCGAACCATCTAGAGACGTACCAGGACCAAATGGATCCCACTTCATGTTGAGTTTGGACCTCCTTAAGTGTTTAAAGGCTCTGTCATTAAGAAACTGGTGTTGGATTTATGATGATCTCAAATGTTGAGCTATTTTATGAGTTGCTCAGTAGCTCCTAGTTTTATAATCATAAATGACTGTATAAGACTTTAGAAAAGACATCACTCATAATCACACACTCCAGTGCTCATGTTAGTTCTCACTCTCCAGTGTTCTGTATTGTTTAAAGACTATAATCACACTCTTGATGTCACCCAAATGAGGATGGGTTCCCCTTTTGAGTCTGGTTCCTCTCAAAGTTTTTTCCTCATCACATCTAAGGGAGTTTTTCCTTGCCACAGTCGCCACGGCTGCTCATCAGGGATAAATACACATCATTCACCTTAACTGTTAAAATTCTGTAAAGCTACTTTGAGACAATGTCGGTTGTGAAAAGCGCTATAGAAATAAACTTGACTTGACTTGACTTGACTCTATATTGATTGAATGCCAACAACTGTTTACTTGGCATATTTTGATCAAGCAATAAAAGCCTTTATTTTTTCTGCCAACAGCTTAAAACATGTTTTTTTATTGACTTGGTGCATTTTATTGATATGTGGCTGGTAAACAGAGGATGGGTACCAATCCTTTCTTCCATATCACCCAAGAATGCTCTAATCAATAAATGTTTAATCAGCCAATTATATGTCATTAATTTCACACCCTGCAGGTATAATAACCTCCAAGAAGACTACATGCTATGGGAAATTTATCTATTGGAAAATGCCAAGGCAGACAATTAAGTTCTCAAGTGGGATGTAAAAATCGACAACACATTCAAGAAAGGACATAAGACAGAGCCCATGAAATCCAAGGACTAATCATCTGGCAAGCTATAGTTATCCTTCAGGACTGATCCTGCATAGGATATAAGTCATTTTTCTGCAGAGTAAAAGTATTAAGAGCTGCCTTTAATTAGCTGAGATCATCACTCAAATAGACAAAACACTGACGCTACATGATGCTTTTATCTTTTTATCTATATTTATGAGAGAAAAAAAAAACTCCATAATCTTTGCTGGTGCTGGGTGCTATATTGGTCATATCTCTTTCATCACAATTCTACCCCACCTCTGTCCTATTGAGAAACAAAAAATTGAACTAAATATAATAAAATAAAACAAATCTCTTCCTTTATATTTATGTTATATATTCAACCAATTAGCTCCCTTTTCCTGCTGACCATAAATCAATTTAGCTGAATATGATGATCATGATCATGATTATTGTTCTTGATGTCTTGTTTATTTTCTATGCTTTATTTATGAGACTAAATTGATCTTCACTTAATTGTAAGATCAGGAACATTTCTGGTGTATTCCATAGTATTGTGTTTGAAAGTATTTCTTTTACTAAAATACTTTTAAGAGTTTACTTGAAAGAATGTTTTGTTTTGGACATGAAGTGTGCATGGATATTGGTCTACAAGCCTAGATCATAATTTGGTATTACAGAAAGTAGATACAATTAGAGGTTAATAGTTTACTACAGGGTTAATAGTTTAATACGTAATTAGAGGTTAGTTTGTGAGATTAGACATAATAAAGACTCAACTGAACTTGACATAAAGCACAAGACTCCAAAACATGTATTGTAGATAGATGTATGGCTTTATTTCATGCATTATATACTTTTTAAACCAACTCTTTTCTCTGTGTTAAAAATGAGGTACAGTAAGATTGCAGTGCATTTGCAAATATGGAATTCACTAATAAAATATATACGTCTACCAAGAAAAAAGTAAATGAAAGCGAAAAAACAGGAGTTTATAAATGCACCCGGTATACACGCTCATGATGCGTTACAGGAGAAGTTTGAGGTTATGTATCCGAAGTTGTAATTGGTGATCACTAACTGCCTTTTAAGATATGTCAAACTAAGGTTTTTTTTAATGAGATAATATTCTGAAGTACCCTGTATACTCTACATGTTCATTCTTTCGCACTGTAAATGTAATATACTGCTGCCCCCTGTGGTTTTAAGCAGGAGCAAAAACTATTTCTAAACATTTAATACACTTTTATTTCTCTTTTCTGTCTCTTCGGCTGGATGTAAAATAGTCTTGCATTAGCAGCTATATATAAATATATCCAGTTTTTGCACCACAAGTAACCTGAGATTTAAAGAATTAACACTACACTTCTCTGTCTTACTGATTACGTGACATCCCATAGTGCACAATAAAAAAAAGTTGGGCTTCATGTTCAATATGAAAACAATTAAAATTACCTTAGATTTTATTTACTTTGTTAGGATGTGTTAATGATGATTAAAAAGTATAGTAATAGTTATAGCATTAATTTACAGTGATATTTTACAGTGGTTCAGATTCTTATTATACTCGTACCTGTATATTCTTCAGGGTCCACTAATTTGATTGGTTGTGTGGAGTTCCAAGACGACTAATATTCTTATAACTACACTGGGATGTTTAATTGTGTGTGTGTGTGTGTGTGTGTGTGTGTGTGTGTGTGTGTGTGTGTGTGTGTGTGTGTGTGTGTGTCACAATGCTTATCTGTGTTCACCACATTAAAAATAAATTCACTTTCTAGATTGAAACAGTTAATACAGTAGTTTTAGTGACATAATAAGATGAAACTTTCAAGAAAATGTACTTTTAGACAAGAATATTTCTTTAACAGGAACGTACAAATCAGCGTGAGCAAGTCAGCTAGGTATTAATTGAGTATGGCTTCTTCAGTATCCAGTACTGCAAGCAAAGCAAAAAGAAAGTCTGAAGAGTCTGAAATGTCACTTACTCAGTATAAAGTTATAGAACTGTTATATACTGTAAAACAATAGCACAAACGCAAGTGTGTGGTTAAACTGGGAAATGTTGCGATTAGCTACAACTATAATGCAAAATCACATATACAGCTGCTTCTAATACAAGAGTCAGTCCTATAGGAATGCAAGTAGAGCTTTTTTAGAGAGATCTTTTTACTGTTTATTTAAATAAAAAATAGAATTAGAAAAATCATGTTCCACATTCCTAACTGTATACCGTGCATTATTTAATACATAAGTATATAAACCATAATAAAACCTAATTTAGCGAAGTCCAGAAATTGTTTAACACACAGACATTAGAATTGAAGTAATATAATATAATTAACCTAATATATACTATTAAATATGACAAAATATAATAGCAATATGATTTAAATATGATAAAATTCCTTTTCTAAGACAAATTTACAAAATCAGACATTAAGGTCTACGTACAGATTCAGTAAAACTTGTGGCAGTGCAGGGAAATTTTCATTGCTTTTCTCTGCTTGCTCTTTATTCATTTGTCATACTTTGTGTCAGCTTCACTCGAGCTTCAGCTTTGAAAAATGACACTGAATCCCTTACATATTTTAAGCTATTAAATAAGTGGACCCTCCAGAGTTCTGACTGTAGTAGCCCTTGCAAGCAGTAGGTTATTGCCGCCTTCTATTATAATGGACCACACCCTGTATCCCATGTTAAAATGGATTAGATGAATCCACTGTGGCATTTGAGTCTGATATAAGATTGAATTCAGACATTTGAGACAGAGTATCTAATTTTAGTAATCAGTATCTGAATAGCTTACACCATCTATTATATAAATATATATAAAACCAAAAAAAACCCAAAAACCTGAACATCTGCTTGAGCATACATTATTATTTTTTTTTAAATAACTGAACAGAGATTACCAGGCAAAATACAGTTAAGCAGATGTCGTTTTTAAAATGGCAGATGGAACAATGAGTGGAGGATTGGAGATTTTAAATAGCGCCACTAAAAGGTCAGATCAATTAAGGAGCCCATCGTTTGCTCCCATAAGACAATTAATGCCTGTGAAAAAAGTTTCTGGAGGGCACAAAAAAAAATTTAGCACACCACTCAAAAAACTGCAATTCACCCACACACACACACACACACACACACACACCCCAAGGAATGGTGTAAGAAAAAAAAAAATCAATTGTTGCACGTTTTTATGGTAACATTATTAATGTAAAAGGGAATGAAACATAAGAAACTATATTTCTTCAGGAATCTTCAAAACACACATCCTTCAAATCTTTCAATCAATGATGTGCCTTTAAAAGTTAAAAGGCTGTACTTTAGCCTAAATTGAGCATAAATGACTGCAGCAGACATTTCAGCTTTCTACATTGCTATGAATTCTTAATCAAATCTGATCTGTACAGGAAGAGAATTTTGGATAATTTGTACCTGACAGCTTCAGACATAATTCTTTGAAACAGAGCACGACATCATTCTTTCAAACAGATTAAATCAGTGTACCATGTCACAAATCATCATTTCCATCCTAGCCTAGATTTCAAACCCAGAAGGTCCCTCAGGGCTTCTCTTATTGTAGTATTTTTTTAAGGAAACAAAAGAATTCCTTTACTCCAGTGCTTCTAAAACTTTCGCAGTCTGGTACAACTCATGCTTTAAGTTTTCGTTGCTCGAACACAGCTGATTCATAGTGGCTAATTAGCTAATGAGGTTAATTAGGTGTGTTAGATCACACAAAACAGAGATCTAGAAAGAGAATATGGTCTCCGGGACAGAAACTGAGAATCATGTTCTTCTGCTGTGTATCTGTCAGCAGTGAAACCACAAGAGGGCAACATTTGCACTGCTTGTGCCTCTGCGCTGTCCCTGGGCCCTCTCATTTCCATTTGTGTTGTACATTTGCATGCGAGGATTAAAAAACAGTTTAGTTTGTTCATGTACATTTAAAACATGCAAACGATGTGTTCCCGAAACATAGATAAAGCTGCTTCCCTCTGTGTGTGTGTGTCTTACACTGAATCTGCCTCTGTGTGCATAATCTGTGTAACAATCTTGCATACTGCATGTGTTTCCCAGAAACAAATACCTTTATCGTTTAACAGACATAACTTTGTACATTTATAAAGAGTATCATACATCATTCAATTAAGTTTGTTTGGCCATTTTGCTATGTTTTTAGGATTATTTTTATTGCAATTCTTGCTAAACACTTTCATTATTTAGAGAGTCGAACATCTGCAGTTTTGTTCAGTGGACTTTTGCAATAAACATCTACAGTAAACACATTTTCAATCTGCAAACAGATTCATGGGAAAAAAAACATAAACTCAAGAAAGACAATTCATTGCAGTCTCTAGACTGAGCTGCATTTTCTTGTCAAGAAGTATACATTTTTCTTGAGATTTGACATTGAATTGAACCAAAGCCAACAAACTGTTAGTAATCGACATGCTCATATTTCATATGTATGTACAATATTTATTGTAACAAGTAACACACTAATTTGTGTTAGATATTGCGTAGTAAAAAGGGTCATTATAAACCAACAGTGAAAACTTACATGCATGCAAATTATTTAAATGCTGCATCAAACTTTTATCTGTAGCACAGAGTGTGAAGGAAATGAATAATCAATGTCTATGTATGTTTTGCTGCGTATCTGTTATGAGGCCTCAAACTCGCTGATCACGAACATGCATGAGAAATGCTGCAGCGATTCACTCATTTGAATGAGCATAATGTTTTACACCATTCCAACTTTTAATAAAATCCTTTCCTACAGTCATCACATCTGTATTCAGGCTTAGACACATGAGTGGGTGAGAGAAACTGCCTTCTGCATGTGCTAACCCTTTTAAAGCTTATCTGTTTCTGCTGCTGATACATGAAAACTGCTTTTTCCATATGTACAATAGATATTAAAAGTCTACACACCACTGTTAATGTGATAGAGCAACTGACAAGATTCAAGTGAAACATAAATAGAAACGTTTTAGGGTAAAAGTTTAACAAACAAAAAAGTACAATACACTAATTGTGTAAGTGTACACACCACTTAACTAACACTTAAAAGAAAAAAAGAACTACACCAGACATTAAATAGTGTCAGTATCTTTTCACAGGTGTTTCATAGGATTCACATATGGGTCTTTCCAAAATATTGTTCTTCTGAAGTTAGTGTTGTCTTTTTAGTTAGATTAATTTTCAATCATATAACATGGGCCTGCAGGATTTGTGTCAAAATAGATTACTATTTGAGGCTATTTGTGATGCCGTCTCTCTAAACTAGAAGTAGTCCCAAAATAGGATGCTGCTACCTCCATGCTTGATCACAGTTATGCTCTTTGTTGTTAAGATACTTAATCTTGTTGAAAATACTCACCACATGGTTTGGAGTGGACTTGGGTGCCTATAAGAGATTGTAGTCACATTTAGGGAGTTAACAGGATTTGTCAGATATTCGTGCACTAAATTTAATGTTGCTGTAAGTCCTTTTGCCAGCCTCACTGATATATTTTTCGTTGGATGTCCTGTTCTTGAAGATGCCACCGTGGTGCCCTATTTTCTCCGATCAATTGTTGATGACAGCCTTCATGGTCTTCTTTGGTCCGTCCACTGTCGTGAAAATCGTATTGTTAGCGTCATCAGCAATCAGATGAAACCAATAGTGCCAAGAAAAGTCTGGATTAACAGCTGATCTTTATTTGAGGTGCATCAGAATCACGTAAATGATAAAAATGTACGAAAATCACTTTTGAGCATGAATTTGAATATGATTGTTTGATTCCAAGCACATTTTCACATTTTCCATTATACATTTTTTCTCTCTTTTTTTTGATTATTTGATTAATTCGATTTTATTTACTTGAAAAACGATTTGACGATTGTTTTCTTAATTTCTTTTTTTTTACATCACAAAAATAAGCAATTTTAACTTTTTATATCCACTGTAGCTCATGTAGCACCAGGTAGCACATGATCTAGTGTTGGAATTAATTAGATCATTTGTATGGAGGCCAGACTCAGAGTGGTTCAGAGTCCTGCTGTTTTCATTGTCCTTGAGGAAGCCTCTTCCAGATGTTCAAAAGGATTGGAGCATGACCCATGACCTTGGCCTAATTATCACTTGAATGACAACATGCTGTAGATCAATAGTTCTCAGGTACAGTTGGAAGGTAAGTGAACAAAGATTCACCTTGTGTGGCAGTGGGAGAGACACATGCTAATGTAATTAACAGAAAATATTCATATGACAGAAAATACATGCTCACTCACACTAACAGATGTGCATATATATAATAGTTACTTTATATAGACATTTATAGTGTTTAAAGAACCACTTCTCAAGTGGGATGGCACAGAAAATTAGTCAAAAAGCACCCAGTGTATAATCAAAAGGAAAAAAAATTGCTATTAACATATATATTATTACACAGTTTATAACATTAATGTCTGTTTACTGTCATGAACAATTCTATGTGATTTTTGCAAGTCTCATTCTGTTTTTTTAACTTGACAAGGATAATTTCATACAATGTATATTATTCATAGTTTTCTAGTTTTTTTCTGACCCATCTTCAGTTTGTGTTACCCTTTGCTGTCCATCATGCTCTCGCACATGAACAAAAAAAAAAGAAATAAAATTTTCTCTATAGAGAATAGAGAATAGCAGTTTGGCTCAAGTGTCGTTGTCTGCGCAAATCCCAAATCATAAACTCATGGCTGCTGATTTCACAAAGTAAGATAAAGAGATGAGGGAGCAAGAGGAAGAGAGAGAGAGAGAGAAATCGAGAGCAGGATATAAAATTCAAGCAATTGTTATAATGAAACGCAGGCTCCTGTTGGCCATTACCTCTGCGATGAAATGATCTATATTACAGAATAGCCCTTAAACGAGCGGAGAGGAGTGTTTATGTGTGGATGGGTGTTGGGGCAGAGTGAGAGAGATTGAGTAATACAATGTATTCCTTAAGCGAGACTGAGCCTGTATTGGCCATCATTAAGCTAGTTGAATGAGGCCA
The DNA here is from genome assembly GCF_014805685.1 of Silurus meridionalis. Lineage (NCBI taxonomy): Eukaryota > Metazoa > Chordata > Actinopteri > Siluriformes > Siluridae > Silurus > Silurus meridionalis. The sequence goes on along the minus strand of NC_060884.1, from coordinate 12,180,822 downwards.
TTGGCCAGATAATTAAGATATCCACTAGTGCATAAGCAATATTACACCATCACTAACATCAAGTGTGGATTTGTTTCTTCCACTACCATCATTTTATTCTTGAAATATTTATATGACTTGTAATATGTAATATATGATTAGAGATTTGAAGACTTAAAAATCAATAAAGAAACTAAGGGGAAATTTATATTTAGTGTATACTGTACTTAAATAATAGCTATATTTCTTTGGTTTTTGAATGTATACAATACAATATAAGAGCTCCCTGTTACTAGAGATAAACCTGTTTTGTCATTCCCATACCATCATTAAGTTTTAACTTAGAAATGAAGAGCATTTATATGAACTTACATTAATTAAAGTGTTACATATAAACTTACATTCATTTAAAAAAATTTTCAAAGTATATACAAACAGACACCATCAATTTATGATGCATTAACTAAAATGCTGTCAGTAGCAAATGCTATTTGTCTCTTAAGGGTGAAAATTGTGTGGCTAACAGCCACAGCCCTTTCTAACACTCCATTAACTGGACACATTAAGAAGCAGCCTGCTTACCTATGCATAATCGCACACAATTTAAGATTAGAGTACATAAAAGTAATATTGCAGTTGATATTTCAAGGACTGCAGAAAGAGTCTTGTCAAGCACTCATCTACCTAGAACTGCAGTAATGGTGCAGATGTGTTTGCAGACATATGTGTCTGCAAATATGTGTATAAAGTAATATGTACACATTAAAATCATAGAAAAAGGGTCATGTTGTGGTGCACTAACTGTCACTTTGCAAAGAAAATAACAGTACCTGGTTCTTATTAGCTTTTATTTCATTCATAGGCAGGATTGTTTGTATTTTAAGGGTCTTGATCTAGATCATGGGCGATCTGGAGCAAATCTTGGGAATATTCCACTACAGTACACCAGGGAAAAACACTGACATACTCATTCACATGCATGGGCAATTAGTATACAGTATATTGTATATGAGTTATATAAATGGTTGTCATTGTCAGCTTGTTATAAACACTGCTCAGTTTAATAATTTTCTCAATTCCTTCCATCCTGATTACAAGATGACGCAAATTGCAGTTCAGGGATATTTATAGGAAGTAGTCCCAAGCACTAGTTTGTTTTAATTGCCATTTTGGGGTGCTGTCTGCAACAAAGGCTTACTGCTTGTGCTCAGCCATCTTTATATCATTGATGATTATGCAAGCAGACACTACAGCGGCAGGACCTGTGCAGTGTTCTAAATTATGAAAGATTATTGTTCTGTAGGGAGTTTACAGTATGTCTCTGGCTAGCTTTTAACTGCAATTTCGTACGCCCTTTAGTCAAACATCAACCATGCTGAGTTTGGAAAGGGTTTAGTGGGTAGCAGTGGTGTAAAGGGAGCAGGAAACAAGGAAAATGGACTCAATGCAAAATGTCATTTACCTAAAAGAGGCAACTACTGCTGTCATTAGTTAAACCAGCCTAACAAAGGTTCTGCTATAGGTTCCGCTGTTACAGTATTAAATGATGCTGTGATGACAATGGGGTCTCTGAACAATACTTTTATTTTTAGTCAGGTTTTTTGTCTCTCTTAGCAGGACACTGTACATCAAAGTCAGGTCAGGTCTGTCACTGAGAGACTCCGATGCCTTTGTACACCATCTGAAAGAGAAAGAGAGAGAGAGAGAGAGAGAGAGAGAGAGAGAGAGAGAGAGAAAGACAGCATGCTGCCCTTCTTAGCCGATCATCGTCTGAGGCATTAACTCTCAAAATCCAAGGCATTAACGGTGCAAATCCATGAGTGAATATGTGCTACAGATAACTGCATGAATAATCAAAATGATTTACATGATTGCACGCAGGCTATGTGTTTTCTGTTGTTTCAAACCACTGCATACTTGCAAATGCAAGCTTTATGAAAATTATACAGTCAATAGAATGGGCACTGTAAATGTGAGTCCTTTGAATTAACAAGAAATAGGGAGAGGGGGAGGGAAAAAAAGAGTCAAACAATAATAATGTTAATGATATTTTTCGGCCTGAGGGGAAAGAGAGGCTGGTGTGCCTCAGGAGATGGACTTCACTCACTGGGGAAATGATCTCAGAGCAGTGAAGTACGATGTGCTGGTAAATAACTCACATATGTGATGGGTTAGAGTAAGTTGTAATCGAATCATATATGTACTTTGGCAGTTCTGTCTGTTTCACTCACACACTTTCTCCTTCGCTTCCTATGTACAATGTATATTTTGTGCTACAATTGTGTAAGTGTGTGTGTGTGTGTGTGTGTGTGTGTGTGTATGTTATCAGAGCCTGCAGAGGCTGGGAACTTCCCCATGATGTACTGCCTGTATACCACCCTTGGTTTGGTGATCAAAGCTATTTATTGATTTTCTTTTAACATGTCATAATTTCTAAAAAAATAAAACTTTTATCTGTTCTTGTTTTCGTACAAATGTTTGGAATCCTGCTGATTCTTAGAATGTGTTTTTCGCTAAGTGCCTGGGAAAAGCAGGAAAAAACAGTCAGCGAAGGAAATGGTAGTGTGAGTGAGGAGAAAAAGGTGGAGGAGGAAGAAGAGTGGCTAAGAATTGTATTCACCTCCTCTCCTTCACCTTTGCCAGTGTGTGGTGCTTCTGTCTTGTAGTCTGTATGTGGGGGGTGATGCAGAGAGAGTGCAAAAGCAAGAAAAATGCTCAGACCCTGCAGGAGTCCCGCCCCCTGCCCGCCATCCATCGGCCCTGCAACCAATGACACAGCGGGGAGAGCGCCAGCGATTAAAGAAAGCAGGAAAAACACAGAGGAACAGCGATATGCCACTCAGCCAGCCGGAGAGCAAAGCCCTGGCCATATTTCCATGATTAATGACCTCCTCAAAGGGAGAGCTGCTTTGTATACCATCGTGTTCTATTTATGTTGCTCGGCCCAGCAGCATTTAGTTGGTGTCACATGAAAATGATCCAAACCTTATTATCCAGCTTCTTGTCCTGTTTCTATTATACATCTTTCTTTTGTTTACTTGGTATTCACATTGACACTGGCAACACCAACACTGGGAGTCAAAATATTTCACATTTTTTGTTCCTGAATTGTTTTTCTGCAGAAAGGTGAAAAATAATAGAGGGAAGAAAGTGTTGAACACAGCCAATTTATTAGTGTTTATATACTATAATATAATATATTACCTTTTTTTTTTTTTAATAGAAATATACAATATAATAGCTCTTAAAAGAGTTGACTATAATAAAAAGGTGATACAAAAGACAGTTCTGCTGCAAGACTACATTCTTACAAAAATCTATACAGTCACAGTTTTAAATTACAAATGTGTTACAAATTACATATATATATATATATATATATATATATATATATATATATATATATATATATATATAGAGAGAGAGAGAGAGAGAGAGAGAGAGACAGAGAGAGAGAGAGAGAGAGAGAGAGAGAGATAGAGATAGATAGATAGATAGATAGATAGATAGATAGATAGATAGATAGATAGATAGATAGATAGATAGATAGATAGATAGATAGATAGATAGATAGATAGATAGATACAGAATCTAATCTTGTGCCTTTTCCAGCAAACATGTAAAACCTTATACTGGATGGTAAAATAAAATTTTGCAACTCTTCTGTAGTGTACTCATTGAAGACAACAGCATGTTCTCTGCAATAGCATTACAAAATAATAATTTCAGAAAAGTGCAGGCATATTCAGATTAGTGATAAAAAAAAAAAAAAAAAAAAAACATAAAGTGGCTTGATAAAGACTGTCCTAGAGGGAAAAACTATCCTTTAAAATGATATTCCCTTTCGTGGTGGTGGAGAGCCCAGTCTAATATATTTGCCATGTGTTTTTTCTTTTAAGAATTCCAAACATAAATTTAATTGAATTCCATTCAAACATCTTTCATTTGTAGCCATAAACATAGTAGGAGTTGATTGGTTAATGATGAAACAAATACAGAACACACTGACCTGAGTAAAATAAGGACTTTTTATAGGCATCTACTTTTTATGGGCATTCTATTGACACATTTTATCTAAAGAATTTTATAGAATATAATGTTTTATAGCTATATTGAAAAAAATTTATAAAAAATTAGCCAAGTGTTATTTTGAAGTGAACACTACCTCTACACACAGACTAGAGATGCTGAATGCTTTTGGGGTTTCAGGAGATTCCTAGGTTTGTTAAATGGCTAGGTGGACCATGTTAATTCATACATTTTTCTAGCTACATAGTTACCACTTTATTAAAGATGAGACTTGCACATCATCCAGAGCAGTACCTATAGGCTGTAGAAGCACTTAGATATTATTTACCACAACAGGCACTCACTGTTGAACATCAAAGTGTCATTTATTGTTTAATACAGACCTTTTATAATGTAAAGCATTAGAAGATTTGGCTGGCTGCTCTCATTCAGCTAGCTAATGGCTTACTTTTATATGTTCAGAGCTCAATAGCGGGCCACTCAAATCTTCCACTCTATCCCATGTAAAGCAGATCTTCATAGAGCTGGCTTTGTGCACAGGGGTATTTTCATGCTGAAACAGGTTTGGGTCTCCTAATACAAGTGAAAGTGAATGGTACCATTTATAGACATTCTATACAACTGACCTTGTGTTGACAGTTTGGGAAAGAAACACATATGGCTGGAAAAGTCAGAAAACTAAATACTTTTCTCCATATAGTGTTTGTATACATATATCTATACATATGTGTATACTCTATATAAATAAAAATATAGTACATAATATATATAAAAAAATGATCTTCCTTTTTGGATTGATAAAGTGAACTTTCTATATATTCATTTATGTAAACTACCTTTTCGGTAAACAAACTAACAATTAGGTCACACATTTTTTTCCACAGATTTTAATTCAAAATAGAATTTGATAAGGTACATACACAACCAGTAAGTTATACAGTGAAATACTTTAAAGTGCATTAAAAGAAAATGTATTCGGAGCAATTGTGATAGCTGCTGGCCTCACGGCGCCATCTTGGAAAGATTTTATTAATAACACCATTGAACAGTTTCTTCCAAAGTCAATGTCTTTTAATTACTCTGCTAAATAGAGGCAATTTAGTGCTTGCTTTTACACCAGTGATGTATTACCACACATCCCCAGACCTGCAATGTTTAAAAGTAGAAAATGTACTTGAAAACTGGACACTCTATTTCCACTGGTAGCTTTGTAGTACTTTTAAAGGTTTTGCTAAAATTACTACATAAAACCAAATAACAGGTAGTGGACACAGACAGAACAAGACAATCGTATGAAAGGTATATTCTGCCATTTCACAGTACAGTGTTTTATAAATGCACATTGTTTTTGTACAGTATCTGTTTGTTATTGATGCTAGCTTGACCTGCTTGATGATTGAGTCTACAAAGTCCCAGTCTTTCAAAGCCAGCACACACACACACACACACACACACACACACACACACACACACACACACACACACACAGAGCTTATTCATATTGTATGAGAACAAATTTTTTCTGACAACTTGAGAGATAGTTTGTATGAGGGCTGGATGTTTTCTACAAGAGAAGCCTGCCAGAGTGACACAAATTGCTATTAATAAAAATTTAACAATACATGCTAAATGAAGTTTTTCTGTTAACATGACAGAGGAGAGAAAATGGTGTCTGCGTTGGGCTTTTTGGGAATAAGGCCATATTTTTCCCTTTTTTAATGAAGAAAAAAAAAGTAAAGCTGTTTTTGATGGATACAGAGTAAAAGTGCTCGGTACTGTGTGTGTGTGTGTGTGTGTGTGTGTGTGTGTGTGTGTGTGTGTGTGTGTGTGTGTGTCAATATCATTTCTCTTATGCTCACCTACTTTTTCTAACATATACTGTGGCAGTGGTTTAATAAACACTTTGTTCGTATAACCCACCAGTTGTTTATTTTTCCAGTCCAAATACTGTTCATGAATATCCACTGAGGGTTGTGTTCCACAGATATATTATTATTTTTTTCCCTCATTGGCTAGCAAGTGAAGTCTGTTTTATTCTTGTTTTTCTGTACACTTTTTATAATTTTCACCATTCTGTGCTCACAGTTGGTACAACTTTTGCTCCATTAAGGAATACTTGCACAGCTGTGAGTCTCATCTTATGGTAAAAAACAACAACAACAAAAAACAACAACCAAAAACCTTGTAACCTTGGAGTTTTCCCCTTGCATGTTTTTCCAGCTGCTCTCCTGTGCTGAGGTAATTAACCACACAAGTGTTTAAAGGTGGGATTACACTTGTCTAATTGTGGTGTGTGTTGTCATGGTGACTATCGGCCAATCAGGCGACAAACACCCTTACTTGGCAGTGTTTGGATAAAGCAAAGGCCTGCGCAGATGTCAAGCTCAGATTTATGATGGTGAAACAGATTACACTTGGCAGGAGAATCAATGCTGTGGCCACCCTGGACCAGGCTTATTTTGATAAACAGCTTGGCTAATCTAACTTGCCTCGAATGATGGGCTTTTCACTGTTTATATAGCAACGAAAGGACAGAGGTGGAGGTATAGTAGGTATATTTGGCCCATATATACATGTTATAGCACTTTTTCTCCTTTTTATTTAGTGAGTTAGACTTTTAGAGCTGTTGCTTGTTTAGCTGAACTTAAAAGGGTAGGTTTTTGTGTTTGGCATTACTGAAAATTCCAAAGGTTTTAGAACTGAAACATGAGCATCAAACTTAAGAGCTCACAAAAATGTCTACCAAATAGCACATTTTTAGTGGCAAAGCCATGAAAAACCCTTGGTTCATAGCTTCAGCTCTGGATTCCAGTGGAACCAGAGAATACAGCACCAGTAATGACATGTAAGAGCCCTGCCTGGTCTGCGCACACATACAGTAAATGCATATTTACTTTAATTGAACTTCTCACAGATCCACTTTCCTGCCCTCTGCACTTACTCAATTAACTGAGAGACAAGCTGAAAACATTGCAGCAAGTCAATAAACCCATTTGGCCCCCCTTAGGGTGCCGCTTTTTTCGAATTGTTGGGATCCACTATAAGCCACTCCAAACAAGCTTTATTACATATCAAGATATGCCTCTAAGATATGCAAGACACACAGAAGCATGAGGCCTGTGAATGCACTTGTAATCCAACACTTCATTAGCTTGCTTAACTTATACTTCTTCCAAGTCAGACACGAAACAGTAACTGAAAATAAATTACAGACTTCAGAATGACCAGACCAATTACACTTTTTTTTTTTTTACCGTCTCTGCTCTGATTAACAAACTGATGACATAGGTTGTTTAAAGAAAAGCCATCAACATAAAATAAACTGTATAAATATGATGGGGAAAAAGCAGTGTGTTTATTTTTAATGCATCAAATTTCAAAATTTATGTAATTGTTACAGTGTGTCAGTGTTAACAATATACACATACACTGTTGACAAGCTCTTCATCAATACTGTTCTCTTTATTCTTTTATTTATTGCCAACAATACCAAGAGGTCTAATTTTATTAATGCACGATTAATGCAGCTTTTATTTCTCTTTGAACATTTTTATATAAAATATAAATAAATAAGTATAAAAGAGGCCAAATTAAAACTTTCAATGCAACACACATTTATTCATGACATTCTTTCTTTACTCAAATAAAATAAAACTCATCTAAAACTTATTTTTAATTACTAAACATTTGTTTTACTGATGTGCCAAGTCTTAAATCAAGCACCAAAATTTGCCATGATGCAAACATCTGTCGATAAAACCATCCGTGTGGAAACATAGCAAATGTTCTGTTTGGTGTCCTGATGATTTACGTATGTTAAATCACCATAATTACTTAAAAACATTTATAAGAATATTTTGTCTTCATGCTCTATGTTTCACCAATAAGAAACATACATTTGCATAAAGCATTCATATTTGTATTTGCATAAAGCATATTTGTCCATGCCTATGTTCATTAGAGTATTAAAATTTATATATATATATATATATATATATATATATATATATATATATATATATATATATATATATATATATATATATATATATAATCAAGTGAAGTCAAGTCAAGTCAAGAGGCTTTTATTGTCATTTCTACTATACACAGTGGTACACAGTACACAGTAAAAACGAGACAACGTTCCTCCGGAACCCTGGTGCTACACTAAACAATAACATATATATATATATATATATATATATATATATATATATATATATATATATATATATATATATATATATATATATTAGACAAACTGGCAAACAAACAGATTGCAAGTTATTCAAACAAACAATCCAAAAAATATATACCAATCCAAAATGTAAAACAAAAATGCCAAATGGCAAAAATTTGAAAATTAAAGTGATACAAAACAAAACTATGGATAGTTGGAACTGAACACAGAGCAAAGAAATTAAGAAATACAGCAGCTTGGTGACAGACACAGGTGACAGCAATGACACAATAAACAAGCTACGGTTTGTCCAGAATGCAGCAGCCAGAGTTCTCACAAGGTCGAGAAAATATGAATATATAACCCCAATCTTATCATCCCTACACTGGCTACCTGTTAAGTTTTGAATCAACTACAAACTACTGCTACTTACTTACAAAACACTAGATGGTTTAGCAACCATGTATCTCTCCAGTCTTCTAACACGCTACAATCCGTCACGCTCCCTGAGATCTCAAAACTCCGGACTTCTAGTAGTTCCTAGAATAGCAAAGGGGTAGAACATTCTCACATTTAGCTCCTAAACTTTGGAATAATCTTCCTGACAGTGTTTGGGGCTCAGACACACACTCCCAGTTTAAGTGCAGATTAAAAACGTATCTTTTTTATAACACAGGTCACATCATAACCTTGTGCTGTTGTACTGAACGCATGCACATTATTAACTTGTGCTGTTAAAATCATGAACAGCAGCTACGCTATTTTCTCTCCACTGCTTCTCTTTCTCCCCCCATTCCGAGGCATCCTGAGGTTGCTCCAGCCTCAGTCACGTCCCACCTCATGAAGATTGTGGAACTATAAAGAAGTAGATGCCTCCAAACATCCCAAACTAGCTAGAGACGTACCAGTGCCAATTGGATCCCACTTCCAATTGGCACTGGACACTGGACCTCCTTGAGTGTTTAAAGGCTCTGGCATGGAGAAGCTGGTGTTGGATCTATAATGATCTCAAATGTTGAGCTATCGTATGAGTTGCTCAGTAGCTATTAGTTTTATAACCACGAATGACTGTATAAGACTGTAGAAAGAACATTACTCATGAACTTACACTCCAGTGCTCATGTTAGTTCTCACTCTCCAGTGTTCTGTATTGTTTAAAGATGTATGATCACACTCTTGATATCACCCAAATAAAAATGGTTTCCCCTTTTGAGTCTGGTTCCTCTCAAGGTTTCTTCCTCATAACATCTAAGGGAGTTTTTCCTTGCCACAGTTGCCATGGCTGCTCATTAGGGATAAATGCACACCATTCACCTTAACTGTTGATTTCTGTAAAGCTGCTTTGAGACAATGTCTGTTGTGAAAAGGCGCTATAGAAATAAACTTGACTTGACTTGACAATTACAAACAGAGGGATCATGGCATGGGGAACAAAGAGGACCTCTGATGGTCAAAACACAAACTCTTCTACTTCTTCTTCTACATCCCTCTCCATACCCCCCTGTTCTCTACATTTGCCTCTTTCAACCCAACTACCTGCATGTCTTCCCTCACCACATCCATTAACCTCCTTCTTGGCCTTTCTCTTTTTCTCCTTCCTGGTGGCTCCATCCTCAGCATTCTCCTATCGATATACCTTATGTCCCTACTCTACACATGTCCAAACTACCTCAATCTCGCCTCCCTCACCTTGTCTCCAAAACGTCCTACATGCGCTGTCCTCTAATAAACTAATTTTGAATCCTGTCCATCCTCGTCACTCCCAACGAAAACCTCAACATCTTCAGCTCTGCTACCTCCAGCTCCACCTCCTGTCTTTTACTCAATGCCACTGTCTCTAAACCATACAACATGCAGGTCTCACCACAGCCCTATAAACTTTCCCTTTCACTCTTGCAGATATCCTTCTATTACAAATCACTCCTGCCTCTGCCTCCTTTTACTCCACCCTGCCTGCACTCTTTTCTTTACTTCTCTAACACACTCTCCATTATTTTGCACTGTTGACCCCAGGTACCTGAACTCCTCCACCTTCACCACCTAATCTCCCTGCAACCGCACCACTCCACTGCTCTTCCTCTCATTCACACACATGTACTCTGTCTTACTACTACTGACTTTCATTCCCCTTTTCTCCAGCACATACCTCCACCTCTCCAGGCTCATCTTAACCTGCTCCGTACTCTCACCACAAATAACAATATCATCCGCAAACATCATAGTCCATGGAGACTCCTGTCTGACCTCGTCCGTCAACCTGTCCATCACCACTGCAAACAAGAAAGGGCTCAGAGCCAATCTTTGATGCAGTCCAACCTCCACCTTGAACCAGTCTGTTGTTCCTACTGCACACTTCACTGCTGTCACACTGTCCTCATACATATCCTGCTTCACCCTCGCATACACCATCTTCACATCATCCAACACTCTCCTCACTAGTCAAAACATTTCCATCTTCATCTTTTATTGCTCTAACTTGCAGCACATCCTTCCCAGCTCGGTCCCTCTGCCTGGCCGATCGATCGAAATCCTTTTCTCCCCTCCTAGTGTCCAACTTCTCCTACAGCTCCTCATATGCCTTTTCCTTTGCTTTTCGCCACATCTTTACCTGCTGCCGCATCTCCTTGTACTCCTTCCTACTTTTCTCATCACTCTGTCGATTACAATTCTGTTTTGCCAACCTCTTTCCCCTTATGCTGTCCTGCACTTCCTCATTCCACCACCATGTCTCTTTGTCTTCCTTTCTATTTCCAGGTGTCACACCAAGTACCTTTCTAGCTGCCTCCCTTATCACTTCTGCAGTAGTTGCCCGCTCATCCAGCACCTCTTCACCACCACCGAGCCCCTGTCTGACCTTTTCCCTGAATCTCACACTACAGTATTCCTTCTTCAGTTTCCACCATCTTATTCTTCTTTCAGTCTTTACTTTCCTTCTCCTCGTCTTCTTCACCTCCAAAACCATCCTACAGATCACCATCCGATGTTGTCTAGCTACACTGTCCCCTGCCAACACCTTACAGTTTCCAATCTCCCTCAGGTTGCATCTCCTACATAGAACATAGTCCACCTGTGTGCACCTTCCTCCACTCTTATAAGTCACCTTATGCTGCTCCTTCTTCTTAAAATAAGTGTTCACCACTGCCATTTTCATTCTTTTAGCAAAATCTACCACCATCTGCCCTTCCACATTCCTCTCCTTAAAGCCATACCTACCATCACCTCCTCATCCCCTCTGTTCCCTTCACCTACATACCCATTAAAGTCTGCCCCAATCACCAATCTTCACCTTCAACCACTTCATCTAACTCACTCCAGAATTTTTCCTTCTCCTCCATCTCACAGCCGACTTGTGGAGCATAGGCACTGATAACATTTATCTTCATGCCTTAAACTTCCAGCTTCACGTTCATCACCCTTTCAGAAACTCTCTTCACCTCCACTACACTCTTACTGTACTCTTCCTTCAGAATCACCCCTACACCATTTCTCTTTCCATCCACACCATGAAAGAACAGTTTAAACCCACCACCAATGTTCCTGGCCTTATCTGCTTTCCACTTGGTCTCCTGAACACACAACATATCTACCTTTCTCCTCTTCATCATATCAGCTACCTCTCTCTCTTTACCAGTCATAGTACCAATGTTTATAGTACCAACCCTAACCTCCACTCTCCTACACTTCTCCTTTTCCTGCAGTCTCTGTAGATGTCTTCCTCCTCTCCTTCTCCTCCTTCAGCCAACAGTAGCTAATTTCCACCGGTACCCTGTTGGCTAACGATACCTGTGGCGGTCCCCGACCGATCCGGTATTAAATTCTGATTCGTGATTCCCCATGTTTGATTTGGCTCATGTTTTACACTGGATGACCTTCCTAATGCAACCCTCCCCATTTATCTGGGCTTGGGACCGGCACTAAGAGTGCACTGGCTTGTGCAACCCTAATGGCTGGGTTCATCAAAACACAAACTAATAAGTTCAAAATCAAGCTGTCATGAAGCTGTCTGTAAATAATGTTTATTTTTTTTATTAAATATTTTTTTTAGCATGATTATACCATTATATCATACGGTCAGTATAAAATTTACAGTTTTCCTTCAAAGTTATATTGTGAAATAGAAATAACCTCAGAATCTTCCATTTTAAACAACTGATAAGATAAAATATAAATGAAAAGAAAAGGCACTTTATTGCGGTAAGTAAAGTAATGTTTTCATTTTTTTCTGACTTTTCTGCATTTTACACTTTGTTGTTTCTTCTTTTATTTATATATTGCTGAATCTTTAAGTACAAAGGCAGCCCAATATCATAAGGAAGCTCAGACCCCTATCCCACAATGCTTTTCTGTTACATGCTTTTAGGGAACCCTGTTCTTCTGAGATCAAGCTACCTTCCATTAATATTTAATAGAAATGGAACAGTTGGTAAAGAGACATGTACCCATAATCAAAGGCACAAATAAACCATAAACGCCTAACATTAGCAAGCGGTGCTTGAAGCGCCAGCAAGTCTATAGTTTGTATAGTTTATTCATTTAGGAAATGCTTTTTTCCCAAACAAAATACTGTGTTTTATGACCTTAGTACAAGTTATATAGGTACTGCTGAAACACAATTACACATACTAATTCACAGCAGCCTCTCAGCAGCCTCTCGAGCTTCTCATTCTCATCTTGCTTGCTCACTTCATCCATGCATCTTATTTGTTCTTTTCTCTCCACCAAACAAGAGAAGAATTACTGGGTTCCACCTCAAAGGCTTGAAAATATTACCTTTATTTCCATTATAAAGTACTTTGGCTATGACTGGCATCTTTGAACACAGCAGGGACCCAGAGCCCAGCACACTAGCCCATCATTATATGCCTCCACCTCAGATGAGCAGCTATGATGCCTAAAAAAGAGAACACTGAATGGTGCGCATCCTGTATCGACCTGTTTGCTGAATATCACAGTAGATTCTTTTCTGATGTATTTATAATGGCCTTATTAAAAGCACTTTTGATGTGAAGAATGCAGCAGTGACACATGAACCTGTTTCCTAGTTTGCATCCAGTGCATAGACTAATTAGGTCTGTTTTCACAATGTGTAAGAGGCAGTGTAGTGGTAGTGTTGGGGTTAGAGGGATTCTGTGCACTCCTGCCTGTTTCTTTTAAATTCATTTGAAATCATGTCCTTTATTTGGGGTTTGTTTCCATTATTGATTTCAGGCTCCTAGACACCACAGAGCATTCAATCCTACATTAAATATTCCATTTGATATACAAGCATCATTTAAATACAGTGTATAATTTCACTTCGAATGAGTAATTCAACTGTATCATTTGATGGTTGTTTATTTATTTAGGGAAAGAATGCATGCAAAATAGCTCAAATCTTCAACCTTGAAGATTTAACTGGCTCAAGGATTTAGGTCCAGTCCATGGGGAAATTTAAATGACACATTACTTCTCATGCATTTTGCCTTTCCAGCCACAGTAAATAAAAGCAACCACAGAAAATAATGTTTTGCTGTTGTTGTTTATATTTTCAAAATAAAGAAAATGACAGAAATGGCATGAGCTCATCTGCATGCTATGTTCTATATTTTACTTATTTCATTGTAGACAAAAAATGTTTAAGAAACAGATTATAAATGCTTGTCTGGACTAGGCCTCAGTGTGTATACGGTTTAAATTTAAGGACTGCCAAGTAGTAATTGCTTGGAAGCAGTCCACAAGCAAATGTTTTCAAAAACAGCTTTAGTTAAATCGTAAAAACTAGATTTTGGAAATGAAGCTGTGGTTACAAAAGTGGGCTACAAGTCAGGATACAAATATAAAAAAAAGCAGTCACTCATTCTTGAAAATGCAGTAAATGTTAAATTAGATGACCACAAACAAAAGTGATTTCAAATTCAGCAAAATTTGTGTGCACTAGGTCTCGGTGTGTAGTTTGTGAGACAGTTCAAATCCTGTTCTCTTGTAGTACAATGTAGTAGTACTCACAAGCAATCCACTAGTTTTACATTTTAGAATTTGTGGCAACCGGAGCAAAACGGTAAAGGCACTTATTCATCTCAACTCGGTTTGTAAATTGGTTTCACTTGACTGTTGTATTTCATTCCGGTTTATGTAATACCTTGTGAAATCTGTCAATGACGTCTAGTAATGGTATAACAATAGTGTACTTGTGTGTGCATGTGTGCTTTTTATCATCTGTTCATTCTGCATAAGGGATACATTACAGCAAAGAAACATTATTATGTATAATCAGCATCTTGCTTTTAAATGTCTGGGGACTGTTCACACTCATCTTGAGCTGGCTCTTTAAGTGCATTTGAAATGCTTGCTGACATATAGTATGCTTAGTGACTTAATAATTTGGAGAAAGCTATTTTGTTCTGTTAATTCTGATTTATTGTTGTTGACCCTAATGGCAACAAATGCAATATTTCCTCCATTTCAACATGCTGTGAACTGATAGAATAAAAATATGATAATATTACATATTGTCACAGATATTTAAAAGTCATACTGCAGATTCAACAATATTTAGAAACTGTAAGTATGTAGCATGCATTTAGAGTTAACACAAACATGATCTGAAGCATAATTACAGTAGGATGGCAACAAAAATCATCATGATTTATTTAGTGAGTGGAGCAGGTGCCCAATCTAAACATTCTTGAAGGACAATTTTAGTAAAAACATTTACTTTCTCATTTTTATTCTGTAAATACTTCTACTAAAATATTGACTCTATCTTTATTTTTTACCAAAGTATAATTTGCCTGTGCCAGCCTGTCTCTACACATCATAGATTTTTTTATAGGGCTTCCCAATGTTATCCAACTTGTGACCCTCTGTTAGTCTCAGCTATTACTTAAGAGCCTGGACACTGAACAGAGGGATGGCCTTAGTATATTCTCTTTTGCAAGAGCAAGTAGGAGCATATCCTCTGAGGAAGGCCAAGGAGGAGGTTTATGGATGTGGTGAGAAGACATGCAGATAGTTAGTTTGAAAGAGGCAGATGTAGAGGACATGGTAGTCTGAAAAAGGGTGATCCACTGTGGCAAACTCTAATGTGAAAGAAAAAAATGTAAAAGATTTTCAAGCAGGAATAATAATTGCCCCACTTACACTTAAATCTATAGGCGATGAACTAATGGTCCTGACATTTTGGTAGTTTTACATTTGATTAAAAAAAATACATTCTGTGATTACTTGGGTTTAAATCTGAGTTAAGATACAGAACAACCATCACATCCATTTGTGTTCATTTCAAACCCATGGGCATTAACACTGTGTTGGTCCCCCATTTTGTTGTTATAATAAGCTTCATTCTACCGATAAGTCTACTGATATAAAAAGATTCCTATTCAGGCACAAGATAACTAAAGAAGTCTGATGGAGTTTATTAGTGGCGGGTATATTATAAATTTGGTAATAACAATACGTTTGGTGGCGGCTTTGATTGTATTATTAAAAAGCAAAAAAACCCACTAAATATTTAACAGAGGTTTTTACATCGTAGATGCTAAGTTACCATGTGTAACTACGGCATAAAGCGGTGGTTTGTACATGACATTTGATGCAAATGTACAAATTTGTCATTTTAATGTCTGTTTGTTTGTTTTTTATTTCAAGGGATTGAATGAATAGTTATCTGCAGTGGACAAATAACAATGGTCATGATGTAGCAGATACTTGGAGAACCGCATGGAGGCCACTGAAAGGAAAAGAGGTGAGGTATGCTTGCTTTGAAAAAGACCAGTCCTACATCAACAGATGGTGAGTGAGGTGTGGACTGTTAAACAGAACCAGCATGTGAAGGACAATTTGGGTTTTACCCAAACACAGGGCTGGATCTTCTGGGTAAGCGTGTCTGATGTTTAAAATCCCAAAACTGAGGACCTGAAGAAATATTTCTTAAGTGTTTAGGTGCTTTGCAAAATATGATTTGTATATATGTGTGTGTGTGTGTGTGTGTGTGTGTGTGTGTGTGTGTGTGTGTGTGTGTGTGTGTATGTGTTCTCATGTAATTGGTAATGATCAGAACTGCAGGTCTATCTAATTGCTACAGACAGAAGTGCATTTGAAATGTTTGACAGCATTCTTCACTCATTTTAATAGGCTTTCCTACATCTGATCCCATGTTTTGTTGAAGCATTTCAGCAATTACTGACATTTGTGCAGTTTTTATTCACAACAGCAAGCAACAAAAACATGATAGAGTACCATCTGCAAAACAACAACCATTGTTTTAATAATTCATCCTCTCAGTTGGATGTGGTTTTGACTTTAAAATATCCTCTGTACAACTAAAAAAACTGTTCTGTATTTTTTAATTCTTAAGCAAGAAAGAAAATAAACAGCCTCAGTTTACATATGTATAGTAAATTTTTCCATGTATTGTGTTGCTGATCATTCAGTCTAATGAGAACCTTAGGACTAACAAGCTGCAGTGTTTTATTTTGTTTTTCTTGTCTTTTTTTTTTTTTATTTTTAAATCGCAAATACAACCTGCCTTGGTCATAATGAAGCCCCTGTACTCATATATTAAGCACACATCATGTGATGGGACCTGTTTAATTCAGAACTCCAGATGCTGCTTTTTTTCTTTGATTCCTGTCTAGAAATGCGTTTATGAGCTTATTTTCATTCAAGCACATGACTGACATCTACAGCTACACTTGAAGAGGGACTGTTTCTCTTGGCAACCGCTGAACTTCAGACTGTGCCCCACATTAAACCCTCATGTCACTCTCTTTTTATTGCTTTTTTTTTTAAGCTAGTAAGTTATTAAATGCAAGATACTCTCTTCTTTTTGGCACACAAAGTCATTCATTTTTAACCTTCGAAAACTAGTTGTCCATATACAAGCAAACTTGGGCTGTGACCAAAACATTATTTTGCTTGGCAGACCACTATCAGCCATGTCTGCTACTGGCTTCACCCATTGTACTCATAACCAGAAACAAATCTTCACTCTTCATATGGAATTACCAAACTAGACAATTTAGATTCTCCACCCAAGCGAGCATGGATACCTGGTTCAAATTAAAATGTGTTTAAAAGTTAAGGATATTTTCACGTCTTGAAAATCTTCTCTGACACACTTTTTTTTTCATGCACAGCCCATATTTCTGTAAATCGAAAACATAATTACCCCATCTGCAGAAAGTTTAAGAAAATGTATCAGGCAGAGGTTATTTAAACATAATAAGTCAGAAAAAATGTCAAGGAACAATTTGATAAATCTGGAAATGGCAACAAAGGGGAGGGTATATTATTCGCTTCACAGAACGTTATCACAGGCATTACATCCAAACTCGTTTCAGAGACATGACCAATGGCCAGCAATTCAAATTACTTGCAAATGTGTCAAGCATGCATTATGTAAAAGAACTTTTTCAATATCTCAAAGCTTAAAGAATGCTGCGATTGTGTTGACTTGTGTTGATTGTGTAGACTTCAATGAAAAAAAGTCAGAATACATAGAAAAGGTTGTGTTAACCCAGCAAATGCATAAAATTGCACAATTTACAGTGCATCCAGAAAGTATTTATAGCTTTTTGGTGGATCACTTTCACCTGTTTCCACTGATCATCCTTGAGATGTTTTTACAACTTGAAAGGTGTACATGTGTGGTAAATTCAGTTGATTGGACATGATCCGGAAAGGCACACACCTGTCTATAGAAGGTCCCACAGTTAACAGTGCATTTCAGAGCACAAACCAAGCCATTAAGTCCAAGGAATTGTCTGTAGACCTCAGAGACAGGATTGTATCATGGTGCAGATCTGGGAAAGGGTACAGAAAATTTTCTGCAGCATTGAAGGTCCCAATGAGCACAGTGGCCTCCATCTTCCGTAAATAGAAGAAGTTTGGAACCACCAGGACCCTTCCTAGAGCGAGCTAAGCCATTGGGGAGAAGGGCCTTAGCCAGGGAGGTGACCAAGAACCCGATGGTCACTTTAAAAGAGCACTTGCGCTTCTCTGTGGAGAGAGGAGAACCTTCCAGACGAACAACCATGCACCACTCCATTAATCAGGTTTGTAAGCCACTCCCCATTAAAAGTGACACAGGACGGCCACAAAAAATAAACAAAAACTATTGTTTGCTTTGTTGTTTACCATTTATTTGCAAGGTTGTGTAAATTATGATGTCATGTCATGGTCAGTGTACCTGGTCAGGACTCTGTGCACCCACCGTTCAGAGAAGTTCCCACACTCATACACTCCTTCACTCATGGATGACAAAAAACCCTCAGGAGCCCAATTCAGAAAAAGAGAAAAGAAATATGGGAAAATATGCAAAAGATAAAGGTGTGTATCATTACGAGGATAGTATAAGCGAATGCATTTAAGGAAATGGGCTAATAACTGTATATTACTTAGGTTATACTATGTTGCCTGCTATGCTTTTTCTCAAAGATCAATAATATTTATTTTAGCTGCATAACATTATCATTTATTGTATTTAGTTTATCGTAATGTGTGTAGCAACAAAAATTTTTAAACCTAATTTTAATAGATATCAATCAGTGTTTAACTTTATTCTATTAATAGACTGGTGTACTAAGAGTAACATTAGAGACTTTTTACATAACCAAGGTTGATTAAGCAAATTATAGTCATAATAAATCGTAGTACTTGAATACTTAACTATATTTGTAGGCAAATACTTTTGTAAACGGAGCACTTTTACTTTTACTAGAGTAATATTTTACTTACTCTGTATCTCTACTTTTACTCAAGCTTTGTGTACTTCGTCCACCCCTGGTGAAGCATTGTGGTGGCAGCATCATGCTGTGTTTTAGCAGCAGGAACTGAGAGACTAGTCAGGATCAAGGGAAAGATTAATGCAGCAATGTACAGGGAAACCCATTATAAAAACCTGCTTCAGAGCACTTTGCATACGGTTCATTATCCAACAGGACAACAACCCTAAGCCCACAGCCAAGACAACAAAGGAGTGGCTATGGGACAACTCTGTGAATATCCTTTAGTGGCCCAGCCAGAGCCCAGATTTGAACACGATTGAACATCTGTGGAGAGGTCTGAAAATAGTTTGACAAGCTCATAACATCCTATTCAAAAAGACTTGAAGCTGTAACTGGTGCCAAAAGGTGATTTACAAAGTATTAAACATAGGCTGTGAATACTTATGTACATGTGATGTTTTTCATATTTGTATTTTTAATAAATTTCCAATGATTTCAAACACAGTTCTTTTACCTTGACTTTACAGTGTATTTTTTGTAGAATCTTTAAGAAAATTATGAATTTAATCCATTTTGGCAGAAGGCTGTAAAATGACAAAATATGGGAAAAAGGGCTGTAAATACTTTCTGGAAGCACTGTATGTATCCCACTATAGGACATTTTGTGATATGATATCTAAAATGTGCATTCTGTGAATATGCGCACAAACATGCAAAGTCTGATAGTTATTTAATAAACACGAGAGCATCAATTTATTTAATAAGCATGAGCCTTTTAATATGTTTTATAGACAAATTTGCACAATTAAAAAAGGTACATTATTGTACTATAGCACTGAGGGCCAATTTTGTCTCCAAACCTACATATTTGTCTTTGTAAGGTATAAAATACAGTACATGGGTACCAAAATGTACCTATTAAGGGTACAGGAGGTATACATTTGAGAGTATTGCCCCAGTGACACGATACTGTACACCTAAAGGTAAAAAGGTGCATACCTACAAACATATATATACATACATACATACATACATGATTGTTATAAGAATTAACACATATACTTATCAATGCACAATGTCCAACCTGGTGTCTAACCAGAATCTTTTCCAAACTTTGTCCTTTTAATTTAAAATCCCTCCCTGCAAAAAGTAATATAATAAAAATGTCAATAAAGCATGCAATAGAGGGGGAATGGTGCAATGGTTTTTGAGAGTTAGGAGAAAGGTAGGTAGGATGAGGAGAGTGCAGACTTTGCAGTTCACTAGAGAAGAAAGATATGAGACATTTCCCTGTCTCTCTACATCAGCCTGCTTTAGCTTATGTGTGGACAGCATCCAAAAGTCATATGGAGTTTATTCAGGGATGTGGTTATTGAATGGTAAACAATTTTGATAGAAAGTGGAAGTAGAGTTGAGGTCATAAAGTTACATATGCCTTGCAAAATCTGCAACTTGTTAATAATTTGAAAAAACAAAAACAAGGAAAAATAATTTTTGCCCTGTATAAACTTTATTATGCTTCCACATAGCATGTTTTCACATGGGCCACAAGACACAATAATAACTGAATTAACAGAAATGAACCAGTTCAAGTGTTTATACTGTATGTGCCTTATTCCTAATAGTGTGTGTTTTTAAGTGCATGATAAATGAGTGTTTTGTGATAGTTTTTCAAGAGTCACTTGGTTGCCTTTGGGCTGTTAAAACGCCAATTCTTGTTAAGAATAAAAATCTTCCTGTACACTGGAACTGTACATTGTTTGGTTTTTCAACATCTTATTTTACAATATATCAAACAGTGCCTCTATGATTCAAAATCCATCTACTAATGAAAAAGGTGAAAACATTCATTTTCAAAGGTGAAAACACAAGGCAACATGATATATTAATAGCCAGGGGGTGCATTTGAACAGAATGATTGGTGTAAACTTGTTAAGTGGGCTATTTGTGTAAATGGTATATTGTGGACTGTATGTGAACATCTGCTGTGCGAAATAACTTATTAAAAAAAAAAAACATTCACGCAATTATCTTTTTATTATATTGATTAAATTGATTAAATTGGCACAAATTAAATTGATTAAATAAAATTCAATAAATGGAAACATTCCATTAGTTTCCATTTGTTAGACCCAATTTGGGTAATACAGATGTGTATATAAGTGTGTGTTCTGGAGTGAGTTAGATAAAGTGGTAGAAAATGTACCTAGGAATGAAAAACTGGTGATTGGGGCAGACTTTAATAGGCATGTAGTGAAGGGAACAGAGGGGATGAGGAGGTGATGGGTAGGTGTGGCTTTAAGGAAAGGAATGTGGAAGGGCAGATGGTGGAAGTTTTTGCCAAAAGGATGGAAATGGCAGTGGTAAATACATATTTTAAGAAGAAGGAGGATCATAGGGTGACGTGTAAGAGTGGAGGAAGGTGCACACAGGTGGACAGTGTTGGGCAGTAACGCATTACCAGTAACACAGTTACTTTTGACAGTAACTACTTTTGACAGTTACTTTTGACAGTAACTAATACTGTAACACGTTCCAGTATAATTAACGCGTATACAGTATTAACTCCGTTACTGTATTTAAAAAGTAACGCGTTACAGTATTAGTTACTGTCAAAAGTAACTGTGTTACTAGTAACACATTACTGCCCAACACTGTCCACCGGTGTGCACCTTCCTTCACTCTTATACGTCACCCTATGATCCTCCTTCTTCTTAAAATGTGTTACCGTATGGTGCGTTTTCCGTTTCTTTTTTAAATGAATTAATTTCAGCTGAAATGTAGACTACAGTCTAACCTGTTTACAGCAGCGATGCATTGTAGGATTGGTGGTTAAACCACTGTAAACACGAAGAAGACGCACTGTGGGCGTGTTTCCGTTTATTCAGGTCTGTGCGGCAGTAATGACGAGATTCGCAAAGTGGAAATTTGCTCATTATTTCACTTTAGATAAGCATAAAGACCTTTTCAGTCAAATGTAAGCTGTCTCTTTCTGGTTCGAAGCTCGTATCTACTGCGATAGCAGCAACTCCAATCTGTCGAAGCTCCTTCAGAAACTCCATGCCTCGACGAAGTTAGAAGCTAACCCGGTGTTATTGTACATTGTTGATAGTTTTCATACTTTAGCTGTGAAAGAAAAATTTTTAAGGGCTCAACACAACAGCTTTTATGATGCAGAAGCCACTTTAGTTTTGATTGTGAATATATTATTCAGCTTGTTTTGTTATTTATTTCAGAAATCCTTGTGATATATTCAGTTTGTGCTGGTCTGACTTTAATAAAATAGTGTTTAAAAATTACTTTGCATTTAAGTCAGTTTTGTGTTTGTATAGACTATAACGCATAAAAGGGCATTAATGGGAACATTAAAGAACAATCTTTAAAAAGTAACTAAAAAGTTACTTTTAACAGTACCGCATTACTTTTTGCACAACACTGCTAGTAGACTATGTTATTTGTAGGAGATGCAACCTGAAGGAGCTTGGGGACTGTAAGGTGTTGGCAGGGGACAGTGTAGCTAGATAGCATCGGATGGTGGTCTCTAGGATGGTGGTGGTGGTAAAGAGGTGCTGGATGATTGGGCAACTACTGAAAAGTTATAAGGGGTACAGCTAGAAAGGTACTCGGTGTGACATCTGGGAAGAGAAAGGAAGACAAATAGGTAAAAGGTGGTGGAATGGGGAAGTGCAGAAAAGAGAGTGAAGCGGTGATCATCTGTGAGCAACAATCAGGGAATCCATATTCCCTAAATATGGATTCATGCCGAGGGAGAGCACTATAGATGCAATATTTTCTTTGAGAGTGTCAGAAGGAGTTGTATTGTGTGTTTGTGGATTTGGAGAAGGTATACGACAGGGTGCGGAGAGAGGAGTTGTGGTATTGTATGAAGAAGTCAGGTGTGACAGAGTATGCGAGGGTGGAGCAGGACATGTATGACAACAGTGTGACAGCAGTGAAGTGTGCAGTAGGAACTTTAAAAATGCAATGTAAAGGAGAATGTGTTAGAGAAGTAAAGAAAAGAGTGCAGGCAGGGTGGAGTGGGTGGAAAAGACTGCCAGGAGTGATTTGTGATAGAAGGGTATCTGCTAGTCTGAAAGAGAACGTTTATAGGACTGTGGTAAAACCTGCGATGTTGTATGGTTTAGAGACAGTAACTAAAAGATAAAAGGTGGAGCTGGAGGTGGCAGCCTTGAAAATGCTGAGATGGAGATAGTGAATGACAAGAATGGACAAGATTAGAAATTAGTTTATTTGAGAAACAGTGCATGTAGGACGTCTTGGAGACAAGGTGAGGGAGGCATGATTGAGATGGTTTCAACTTGTGCAGAGGATGGACATAATAGAATAATGCTGAGGATGGTGGAGGAAAAAGTGTGCGTCCCAAGTCATCCATGGCATGGGAGCATTTTATATTAAACGCAACAAACAAAACTGTACCTGGATGTTTTGCAAAGCTGAGCTTGTGTGGCATGAAGGACCACAGTGATGCACAAGCACACAAAGAGGAGAAACATCAGCACAGTAAGTAAAAACAGTATATACTCATCATGTGAAAATGATATAGTTTAATGAAGTGCTATTGTGTAAAAACTGTTGTTGCTAACTTCAAGACAGTCTAATTAGATCTGTTCTATTGTGACTCGCGAGCATCAGGTTGTGCAATCAGCATGATTGTATCTGCAAAATACAATACAAATATTGATTTACAAAATTTGCTTCACCTTGCATACTCAAATGCTGTTTTTTCTTTAGTTTTTTCTTTACAGAAAGATTACAGAAAGAAACAACCCAGCATTAGTGAATTTGTTCAAGGAAAAATCCCCCATTCACTCTTTAGCAAGCAGCCACTATAAGCTTTAAAATGTCTACATTAAGTTTTTTAAGTACACTTTTATACATAAATACCCTTATGTAGTTACAATATGCAAAAAATTTAAAATAAAATCAAATTAATCGATTATCAAAATAGTCGTAATATAATCGTTAGTTGCAGTCCTTATATTATATATATATATCAGTGGCGGACCGTGCATTTGCTACCTGGGGACTTAGAGAGGACTTACCTGACTTAATCCACCTCTTAATACCACCACTATCACGTCACGATTATAGAAACCATCAGCTAGCTTCGGGGTTGGCCGACCTCTCCTCATGATGTCTAGCTTCTCTGGAAAATGTATTTTTAAGTATGTTCAAGACCAAATCAATTTCTCTTCCTCCATAGGCATAAAAAACTCTGATATTTTATTGTCTCAGATGTATTAATGTGTGCAGAGCTACACACGTGTTTCGCCAGTCAAACTTGGCTTTAACAGTTTCGCTCTGACCAACCAATCAGAGGACGCAAAAATGCTGACGATATTCTGGGCCAGCTAGCTGCCCTGTGGGGCAAAACTGAAATCTGATTGGTTAAAGAAACAGACCCATTGCTAATATTCTCTATGGTAAAAGGGCCAGCAGAACAGACTTTGAAGGCCCTGGGCAGATTAGATTGACATAGCAGCACATAGAGGCTGAAATCTGATTGGACAAAAAATCTAACATCCACTTATACAAAATAAAGAGAATAAAGTGTTGGGAATAAATTAATACAATTTCATGGAACAAATATTAGAATTTAGGTTGTAAATATAGGTCAGATCTTCAAAATGCTATATATATATATATATATATATATATATATATATATATATATATATATATATATATATATATATATGTGCAAAATGCTAATATATATGTATATATTAGCATATTTGCAGTTTCTGTAAGGCATTTGTTACCTTATGACCTCAATTGTATATTTGCCCATCTGAGAAATTCAACATGCTGCCAAAGCACAGGTAAATAATCAAATTTTCCTTATTAATTGTCCACACCAAATCAACATTTTTGGATATTCATATTGGACATTCTTTTACATTGAGATCTTTTTCTCATTTAGCTAATGACTATATAATGACTGGGTTATGTAGCTCTGGTTTACTAATATAACAGCATGTGTGCCTGCTGAGGTCAACATGTAGAAACATAACCCAAATTCATAAAGATAGGTAGTTTTATATAAAATGTCATGTCTGAATAAAATGCATTTTCAACCATTTATTAAAATGCATTTTTCTTATTAAGACACGTCTAAATAAAGGCAGCGTTTCTGCTAAATGCATTCATTCACATTTCAACAAAACAGTAGTTAATTATGGCCTTAAGCCATAAGCTTTGATGCCTCTTGTTTGCTCTTTCTCTCTCTTTTTTCTCTCTCTTTCTCCCACACCCCTTATTTCCTTCATTCTTCTCCTGCAGGTGTATTTTTCTACAAGTCCTGATCTTGACATGCCCTGTGGCTCTCCTCAGGAATCTTCAGCTTCTATGCTCTAACAAAACAGAATTATGATGATATATATTAACCCATCCTACTCCCAGATATACAATATCATTTTTGTTCTCAAGAACTTTTTTTGCCGTAGTTAGTGAATAATTTATAGTAAGATTTTAACACCATGCATCATTATGAATTAGAGATTAATAAGCAGAGAGTTGAAGGGGTTAATGACAGGAGCCAGCTATGTTCTTGGGCTTGTGGCATTTTGTGGTTTGTGTCTTGGATTTTCCATTGTCCATAAAACCATAAACCTGTTGCTCTGATTTACTATTAGCTATTATTAGTTATTATTGTACTATGCTAATTCTACTACATATTTGTTCCTTTTTTATCAAAAAGCAAAAATATTTTGATGTTTCAAAGTTCCCAATATGTTATCTACACTTTTATTTTCTTTCTTTTTTTTCAAGGGTGCAAATCCTCCTCTCTTTGGAGCATTCATACCTCATTTATTAAAGTATTTTTCTTCATATCCACTCAAATGAGGCACATGTGTATGTAAAAAGAGTCAGATGTTATGCATTAGTAGAGTTATAAACTGTGCCATGAACATTATTAACTCCTTTCGACTTTGATTTGATAAATTGATGTTATAAGTTTTGTACAATAATGTATGTTTGCGTGATGCATTATTGATGCATTAAGCGTACCCTTTAGAATAGTTTTCATCTTACTTGCTATGAAGTGAACGCATTCTTTATAAAAATCACAAGTGTACATGTTGAGACAAAAACGGTTATAAGCCCCAATGAAGTTCATTCTCATTGATGTACGTTACTGTCTGGCAAATTCAGCTTATACTTACACACAGCAACAGAAACAAATATAAACATGCAACCACACACACACACACACACACACACACACACACACACACACACAGGCAGCCTGTAATTGTTTTAACTGATGCTCTTTAAAGCTGCACCCTCACCCATGTAATAGGCTCCTGGTCTCCTGTCCACACTCATGTGTTTCCCATCACCAGAAAGTTTGTGGTTCCCTTCCTAATTTCGCTGGACTGGAAAAAGCGAACTAATACGTTATGATCCGTAGAACGGGCTTTGATGCAGGACCTTTCACAAATACCCCCCACCCCCCCACCGCCACCTCAGTGGCATATGGTTTGCATTCATCTCTTAATTTATTAGCTATAAATGTCTGTTAGATATTAAACTGGCCCAACATATGTATAGCCAGACCTGGAAAACAGAAGACCTTGGAGAGCACTTTGTGGTGTGGTGTGATGATTGTATTTCCTTTTTTTATTTATACATTTTTTTCCCCCTGTATGATTTTATTCACTCAGCAGAAATTGTAGAAGCCAACAAAAAAGCTAGGCTGGAAAAAAAAGTAAGTAAGTAAGTAAGTAAGTAAGTAAGAAAGAAAGAAAGAAAGAAAGAAAGAAGAAAGAAAGAAAGAAAGAAAGAAAGAAAGAAGAAAGAAAGAAAGAAAGAAAGAAAGAAAGAAAGAAAGAAAGAAAGAAAGAAAGAAAGAAAGAAAGAAAGAAAGAAAGAAAGAAAGAAAGAAAGATTTAGAGTTTTTTGTATGGGGGTGTTGAAACGGACATGAACTTTTCAGAAAGACACCACACCCCTGGACAAAAAAAAGGACCAAGCCAAAAATGACATAATATGAAGCTTTGAATGTCTAAAGAACCAAACATTAGTCAGAAGATAAGCATGGATTAAACATATTGCTAAAGCAACTTATTCTGGGATAGCTATTCCATTTAATTTCTCTTAGTGTTTAAGCCTTGTACAAAAGGAAGAATCAATCTTGTTTCATTCAATGCTGAAGCTTCAAACAGTTGACTAGGTGAAATATTTTGTGAGCCCAGGCATGTGTTCATTTTACAGCAAACATTTAAATTATTATCCTTATGTGTAATAGAAGACTATATGCTTACTTGCCGTTTCTGTAGCAGTTTTGCTACAGGTTTGGGTTGTTGCCCGATGTCCACCCTCCTCCTTTTGCAACCGGGCTTGGGGCCCTCTATGGCAGAGTTCTTTCTCCCCATTCTCACAACTAAGCACCCATAAGCGGTTGAGTGCCTTGCTCAAGGGCCCAAGAGTGGCCCATATATGGTGAGGACTAGAACCCACAACCCTCAGATTCAAAGACCAATACCTTAATTACTAGGCTACCACCTCCCCCACAAGTCAATTAAATTGTAGCCAATTCACTCATTAATAATGTTCTGGTAGTTGAAAAGAAACAGAAAAACCCAAGAAAATCCTATATGGAGGTAAATAAAACATGTATGAAAACATGAGTTTAGGATCAATCTGGAGACCCTGCAGTAGTGAGGCAGCAACATGGCGTAGCCCATAATTCTTCTAAAAAGAAAGTGATGAATTGAAAACAATTTTGTTAATTAGAATTCATCAGTTTATCAGAATGTAGAAATGAGTTCTAACTTAGTCTTTGCTCTGTTACATATAAAAAAAGCTTTTAAAAGCGTTAACATATTTCAAATATACTTTTTGTCATGTTATTAGCTCGGTGCATATAAAAAAAACTTTTGTATATTATAAATATATAAGATTTGTGTTTACTGGTGAGGAGAGTGTTTCGAGAAGATGGAGGGAGTGTGTTGAGCAGCTGATGAATGAGGAAAATGAGAGAGAGAAGGTTGGATGGTGTGGAGTTGGTGAAGCAGGATAGTATAGTGGAAGCAGTGGATAGTATTAGTAAGGAGGAAGTGAGAGCAGCGATTAAGAGGATGAAGAGTGGAAAGTCGGTTGGACCAGATGACCAGTAGATACCAGTAGAAGCATGGAGATGTTTAGGAGAGATGGCAGTGGAGTTTATAACCAGGTTGTTTAACATTTTGGAAGGTGAGAGGATGCCTGAGGAATGGAGAAGGAGTGTGCTGGTACTGATCTTTAAGAATAAGGGAGATGTGCAGACCTGCAGAAACTACAGGGGAATAAAGTTGATCAGTTACACCATGAAGTTATGGGAAAGTATAGTGGAAGCCTGGCTGAGAGAAGAAGTGACCATCTGTGCAGCAGCAGCAGTATGGTTTCATGCCGAGGAAGAGCACCACGGACGCATTATTTGTTTTGAGAATGTTGATGGAAAAGTATAGAGAAGGTCAGAAGGAGTTGCATTGTGTGTTTGTGGATTTAGAGAAAGCGTACGACAGGGTGCCGAGAGAGAAGTTGTGGTATTGTATGAGGAAGTCAGGTGTGTCAGAGAAGTATGTGAGGGTGGTGCAGGACATGTATGAGGTCAGTGTGACAGCAGTGAAGTGGGCATTAGGAACGACAGACTGGTTCAAGGTGGAGGTTGGACTGCATCAAGGATCGGCTCTGAGCCCTTTCCTGATTGCAGTGGTGATGGACAAATTGACAGACGAGGTCAGACAGGAGTCTCCATGGACTATGATGTTTGCGGACGATATTGTGATTTGTAGTGAGAGTAGGGAGCAGGTTGAGAAGAGCCTGGAGAGGTGGAGGTATGCACTGGAGAGAAGGGGAATGAAAGTCAGTAGGAGTAAGACAGAGTACATGTGTGTGAATGAGAGGGAGGGCAGTGGAGTGATGCAGTTGCAGGGAGAAGAGGTGAAGAAGGTGGTGGAGTTCAGGTACCTGGGGTCAAAAGTGCAAAGTAACAGAGAGTCTGTTAGAGAAGTGAAGAAAAGAGTGCAGGCAGGGTGGAGTGGGTGGAGAAGAGTGGCAGGAGTGATTTGTGATAGAAGGGTATCTGCCAGAGTAAAAGGGAAAGTTTATAAGTTTATAAGACTGTGGTGAGACCTTTGATGTTGTATGAACTGTAGAATTATCAATTGCTAGACACTCAAAGCACTTTTGTACGTCGCTCTGGATAAGGGTGTCTGCTAAATGCCACAAATGTAAATGTAAAAGTAAATGTATGGTTTAGAGACAGTGGCATTGAGTAAAAGACAGAAGGTGGAGCTGTAGGTGGCAGTGTTGAAGATGCTGAGATGGAAATTGTGAGTAACAAGGATGGACAAGTTCAGAAATGAGTTTATTAGAGGAACAGTGCATGTAGGACGTCTTGGAGACGAGGTGAAGGAGGCGAGATTGAGATGGTTTGGATTTGTGCAGAGGAGGGACATGGGGTATATCGGTAGAATAATGCTGATGATGGAGTCATCAGAAAGGAGGAAGAAAATAAGGCAAAGGAGGAGGTTTATGGATGTGGTGAGGGAAGACATGCAGGTAGTTGGTTTAAATAAGGCAAATATAGAGGATAGAGGAGTATTGAGATGGATGATCTGCTGTGGTGACCCCTAATGGAAGAAAAAAAAGAAGAAGAAGAAGAAAAAGAAGAAAAAGAAGAAGAAGAAAAAGAAGAAGAGGAAGATATAACAAAATATTTGAGTTATTATTTTATATTTCTTTTAAAAGATTGTACAATTTTAATATGCATACATTATCTCAAACACCAAGGGATGTCATTATTTAGATAAATCTGTTGCTGATTTTCTTGTCTCTAGTGAATAATCCTGGTGCCATTTTCCTTTTTTTCACTTTAAAAACAATTAACATAATCAGTCAGGAAATATTTGTAATCTTGTTATTGCAAACATTTTACTAGGATTTTTTTATAATGGTTGTTTTATTTGCCAGTTTAGGTAAGATGACATAAGCTTTATCATATAAAAGACGTATATTTATTTATATTTATACTGGTAATACGTAGATTTATATTCTCCATATTAAATGATTAAAGTTTTTCTGCAATATAAATAATAATGCTTGTCATCATTGATTTTTATTTTCTATTGGCTGATGCTATAAATAAGGCAAAATACATGTCTTGCTCCATTTAGAACTTATCTATTTTGATCTTTTGTTTGCTCCATCACATTTATTCAACAGAAGAAAATTACCACACTGTCACTTCCATTCACTTTCTAAACAAGCTTGGTAGTTAACAACAATAACATAGGTAACACTTTTAATAGATGCTTAAAAATTTGGACATCAACACAATTTTTATGTTTGGTTGAACATACAAACAAAGGTGCACTGCAATTCTTTATACTCATAAACGTAAAATAAAATTGCCAGATATGTTTGTGCAAGAAGTGCATGCATCAATGCTCATTCTTCATCAGAATGATTGAACCCTATGTTGTGCATACTGGAAGATGAAAAGCAGCAGTGGATCTTAAAAAAACATGTTGCATGCTACTTAGTGAAACAGTTGCTTTTTCCTGGAAACACTGCATCCTTCACTACTACGGATGTGGACAAATGGGTACTCCAACAGGATAATGACCCAAACAATATAGATGAAAGCACCCAAGAATGGCTAAGAACAAAACACTGGACCATTCTAAAGTGTCCTCTAATGAGCCCTGTTTTGAATCCTGTTAAACCTCTATGGGAAGAGTTGAAACATGCAGTCTGGAGAAGGCACTCTTCAAAAATGAGACAGAAGGAGCAATTTGGCAACCTACCTGTTGATAGGTGCAGAGGTCTCAATGAGTGCTACAGAAGTTGCTTGTTTGCAGTAATAGCTTCTAAAGATCGTGCAAACAAAATATTATTTTGACTGTCCCATTATTATTGTCCATGACATTTTCATTTGTTTTATTATTTAGAATGTTTTGTTTTATTAAACCATTAATAGCTCTGTTGTTTTTAAAATAAATGTGCAATAAACAAAGATGGATGGCAATCATTTTTGTCTGTTTCAAATTATTTTAGAGAAAATTGTGGGTTCTTGATTATCATGGAAAGATGTAAATATCTTTGTCCATATCTGTATAAATGTAATGGAGTTATTAATTTCTGTAGCAAACTGCTGAACCCTGCCTAATGTTAGTAATCACTTTTAAACATGGAGGCCTTGAAATCATGCAGTCAGTGTCAAAAATATCATGGAAGGCAAAGATTAGCACCAGCTATGTGGAAAAACACTGTATGTCTCAAACATCTCTGCACTTGATTGCACAGAAATGTGTATGTTGAACAATGTTGTAGAATGTTGAACATGGAAAATGTGCTTAAATTCCAGACTTAAATACTGCTATCAGCCCTACAGCCTTAGAGTATCTTACAAAAGTTAGTACACCACTCAGATTTCAGCAATCATTTTAGTATATGTTCTCATGGTAAAATACTATAGAAATGAATGGAATTGAAATATTTTAGTGTAGTCAATGTGCAGCTTGTATAGCAGTATAGATTTTCTGTCCTATGAAAATAACAACCTACAGCGATTAATGTCAAAATAGCTGGCAACACAAGTGAGTACACATCTGTAAGTGATAACATCTGTACATCATGTAACCATGCAAAGCCATCGTCATACAGAGGTTTTCCAAGACAGGTTCCACTTAGAACACGCCTTGCGTGGGTCAATCAAAAAAGTTGAGTCCTTGTGATATGCATCAGGTACAGAAGCTGGCATCAAAAACAGATGCATGAGTGCTTCCAGCATTGCTTTAGAGGTTGCAGAAGCGTAAGGTTTACTTGTCGATGCTCAGACCATACACCGCACACTGGAAGAAGTTGGTTTGCATTCCCATCGTCCCAGAAGGAAGCATCTTCTGAAGCTGGTTCACAAGAAAGTCCATAAAACAGACTGGAAACTAAGAAGGGAGAAGCGTGAGGTAAGTAATGAGTAAGAGGCAGGGGCAAAAAACTGAAAAATATAATAGAAAATATCAGCCGAAAAAAAGGACAATAAACTACGGCAAAGTCTCCTTCTTCTTCTTTCAGCTGCTCCCACAGCAGATCATCCGTCTCCATACCACCCTGTCCTCTATATCTGCCTCTTTCACACCAACTACCTGCATGTCTTCCTTCACCACATCCATAAACCTCCTCCTTGGCCTTTCTCTTTTCCTCCTTCCTGGTGGCTCCATCCTCAGCAGTCTTCTACAGATATACCCCATGTCCCTCCTCTGCACATGTCCAAACCATCTCAATCTCGCCTCCCTCACCTTGTCTTCAAAAAGTCCTACATGCGCTGTCCCTCTAATAAACTCATTTCTAATCTTGTCCATCGTCATTACTCCCAACGAAAACCTCAACATCTTCAGCTCTGCTACCTCCAGCTCCACCTCCTGTCTTTTACTTAATGCCACTGTCTCTAAACCATACAACATCACATGTCTCACCACAGTCCTATAAACTTTTCATTCTTGCAGATACCCTTCTATCACAAATCACTCCTGTCATTCTTCTCCTCCCACTCCACCCTGCCTTCACTCTTTTCTTCACTTCCCTAACACACTCTCTATTACTTTGCACCTGTCTGATGTTCCTCCCAAGACGGTCAAGGAAGAGCATGTGAAAGTCCCTGATATGTTTGGGATCTAGGATATTCTGGACAGGAACCCAGAAGGGCTCCTCAGCCCTGTCTCACATATTGCAGGTTTGACATACAGTGCCCAGAATTGAGGCAAACCAAATTCATTTGTTTATTGCCCTATTATTGGTAATATTGGTTATATTTACTGAGAATGTGAGAGTCACATTTATTGGATTTCAATGCCTTCTGCCAAACTCTAGTCAATCCAGAAGTGGGGTATCAGCATACAACTGTATCACAAATGCTTTGGGCTGAAATGGTATCTTTGTGACACAAGGTCACAAGTGGTTCTTCCTGCTTTGAAATAAATTTCCCTATGTGTGCTCACACAACTCTTTTCACTGAAAGCATATCATCTGCCAGGTATGTGCCACAGGGTGACAGATACACAATCAAGATTACATTTACACATTTATTAAGCAGAGTGAAAGTTTTACCCTTGGGGTGGTACCAGAGTTATGGGAAGAAACTTTTCAAGGCTCATGTGGATATCTAATACAAAGTGGATACATGCCAGTTGTGGTTCTTCCTGACAGAATCAGACAAACTAGCTACAATAGGAGGCTCTGGCTCACAACTGCCATCACTAACTTGCACTTTGTGCAAGACTCAGCAACTAATCAGCCCCATGTGTGGTTTCAAAATGCTCAGCAAGACCTTAATTACCACTGCTGTTTTAATTAGTAGTTGAAAGACCCAAGTGCCCCTGCAGGAAGTTTTACTGACCCAGATGGACAAAATATGGTCAATGGTGTTGATGGCTCTGGGCTTTAGAGTAAATGACCAAGGAAGGACTCTGATCTAGCAATGAAAAAGACACTTTTAAAAACAATGAAATCCTTGACTTCATATTCAACAAAATCATATTTGTTTTCAAATTGTTGCTTGCATCATGTTGTTCACCATTAATCACCATATTGCTAGCATTGTCTGTTTTCTATATATTTGACTTTTTTCCTGGGGACTGTTAATCTGAATCAGACCCTATCTACCTGAAGGTTTTTAGTGCCACTGATCATGGCACGCCCCATACGCTAATTTCTGCCTTATAGAAAGAGGGCAAAGTGGCACCAACAGCTATGATGTGAGACTTGCCTTGTGTTAAAGTCCTAAAGTTTTTTGTATGAGGCATTGTATAAATTATACTTGAAGAAGATGGCTTTGATCAAAGCCGGTCGGTAACGGCTTGTTTGATTTTCTTAAGTAAAGGAGCAGATCTGGGGGGATCATGGATATAGAGTGTTTGTGTAACTGGGATATTTGTATGCTGTCATTCCCTCACTTTCACATGTTCACTGAGGTTTGTTGACAGTGGTATTACCCCTCTTATCCCAGAGATCCCTCATGTCTGTGTTACCTTCTGGCTTTCAGTTTTAGTTATGCTGCCATAGCGAGTCCTGCCGGAGTCCCCAACTGCACAGCGTCTTTAACTTTAATACTACAATAAGGATACTTAATAACCCTTATCTTTCTCTTTCTGTCACCCATTCTCTCTTTCTCTCTCTCTCTCTCTCTCTCTCTCTCTCTCTCTCTCTCTCTCTCTCTCTCTTTCTCCCAGTCTAGTTAAACATGCTCCTGAGGTACCAATGACCAGTGTTCCTGTTCTCTTCTTTTCTGGGATCTTTGTCCCGTCCTGCTACTGGATGAGTTTCTTTTCAATTGTGGGCCATTCTGTGCAGGTTGGATGGTTTTACATCAGCAGCCTGGGGGCCATTTAAATTACGGAGCAGCACAGGAGCTTTGAGGAAGGATTTGGACTGTACTTAATGCCAAAAGTCTGCTACAATGACTCAGGACTACAGGCTGCATTTGATCACCATCACTGCACACCTCAACATCATTTAGCTGTAATAAATTGACATTCGGTGTCACCCAGATGAGGATGGGTTCCCTCTGGTTCTTCTGAAGATTTCTTTCTTATGCCATCTCAGGGAGTTTTTCCTTGCCATAGTTGCCACCAGTTTGCTCAAAAGGGACAAACTTACAATTATAAAGGACAATCTCATTCATTCTTTATTGAAGCATTACCTGTGTAAAACTGTTTTGAGACAATCTCTCTCTCTCTCTCTCTCTCTCTCTCTCTCTCTCTCTCTCTCTCTCTCTCTCTCTCTCTCTCACATTCCTTCCCATGTCTGTTTGTGAAACAATGTGTCCACAAAGTAAATAAATCCTGTTCACAAAAGGAGAGTAATGCAAAAATAATAATAAATAATAAAAATGTGAACTAATAGCTCTGGGCACCCATGATGCCTAGGTCATGTTTTAACTGCAACAAAATACATTTTTTTGAAAAGTTTTTAAGAAAAAGCTTTATCTGAAGAAAAGCACCTGTACCAAAGGAATTGAGGAGTTTTGGACATGACCACAGGACTGAGCTTATTATATTAAACTAGGTGAAACATTTAGTCAGGTGATTTACAAATACCAGTTAGGCTTCAGTGTCCACACTTGGAAGCTGTGGGTTTGAATTTAAGCGAGCTGGCTGGTGGGTGGGCATTGATAACTTTCTTTTGGCTTCTCCCGTTAGGGGTCGCCACAGCGGATCCTCCGCATGTTTGATTTGGCACATGTTTTTTACGCTGGATGCCTTTCCTAACGCAACCCTCCCCATTTATCCGGGCTTGGGACTGGCACTGAAAGTGGCTGGGGTTGGTTCCCTGACCGGGGATCGAACCCGGGCCGCCGCGGTGAGAGCGCCGCATCCTAAACAGTAGACCACCAGGGACGGGTGGGCATTGATAGATGACCATAAAATGAGCAAGAACAATCTCCAGTGTTTCTTGTGTTTGAATGCTTATATTTTCACAGAAATACTTATAGTCACACTGATACACACAAGGTTGTCATCACCAAGAAATCTCAGATCACGAGTGTTCAGGTGTGAATGGTCACCAAGTCTGAGCAATATCATTGTTATTTTAAATAATCAACATTTTTGCCAATGATCTAATTTTAACAAGCTTCATCAGAATGGGTATTATAAATATAATGAAACAAAATGAATGCTTTGTTTTTCCATGAGTAAATGTTTTATTAATTCAGTATGCTCTACTTAAATAATGTGTCACTATCATAAAGTAAAAAAAAAAAAAAAAAAAAAGAACATTTAATTACCTTTTCTTACCAGAAATCGATATAGATAAATACACACACCGCACAACACCAGTGCTCTGTATCAGAATAGTGAACATTAAGGAAATCTGAATAATCTTTCCTTCGTAAATTCTCCTGTCATCTCCTAAAATAATGAATGTATATGGAATGCAAATAATTGTATACATTTCATATGTATTTAATAATCACACGGAAGTAAAAATCTTTTGCGTAATATCTTTGACCATAATAGATTTCCGAATGTTATATAATTAGAACGGTATGTCTAATTTGTAGGCATTATTTAGATATGTGCATACTGAATATACATTATGGAACTAAGCTGGATTGATATGCATAGTAATATTGACAAGACATTTGATAAGCATTGATAGAAACATACTCTCCTGCTCTGTTCTGTCCCGATGATAAAAGAGCAGCGAAAGAGCCGCATTGATTTTTCTTAGTGTCTTTGAGTTCCCTCTGTCTTTTTGGTAGAGAAGTTGTGTCTATTGACTCTCCCACCTCTTTTGCTTTCTCTTTTCCGGTATAGCCGAATGGCCTTGTCAAGGAGGATTAATTGCTGGACGCCAGTGACAAGCTGTTGCTGACAAACTGAGCCGTGCACTCCAGCCGTAAACAGTAAGGGTGTGGACTGCTTTGGAAACAATGTGTTTATTTAAAAGGTCCACTTCCTGTATGCACTCGACAGCCCTCCCATTAATTTCCCAGTCAGCAGCACTGTGTTTAGAAATAATGTATCATTGTTTAAAAGAGAAAACACCCAAACTAAAAAGTGCTTTTTTGAAATTGTTGTATTTCAACTGTTTTTAACCACACCTTGTTTTTTTTCTGTACTGTGTACTGCCTCTTTTTTATTTATTTATACAATTTTCACAATTTACAGACAAAAATTACATTATTTTGCCAGCATTTTAAACCCATAAAGACACTTTCTACTAGGTGTGTTGCGTATCACTCCATCCCCATGTTCTACTTCAGTTCTTGTATGATTTTAGAGAGCTGTAAGTGTGTGTTCTGTAAAGACTCAATGAGGTAGAGGCCCAGATGGTTGTGCGCCCAGAGCTACAGTACATCCTGTCTAAAAGTAATGACTTTGCACGTTTAAGCATTGTGTTAAAAGCAACACAACTGAGCAAAGCAGGTTGTGAACACTGCAAAATATCAAATTTTACAGCAGGAAGTGAAAATATTTTAAATATAGTCATGTCTCAACAAACAACCTGCAAGCGAAATTCATAGTCAATATACATTTTACTCTATTTCAATTTAATTTAATCTATTATTTATTTTTATACTTTGTCTTACTTATTGGAGGTTCCCTGGTGGTCTAGTGGTTAGGATGCGGCGCTCTCAACGCTGCGGCCCGGGTTCGATCCCCGGTTAGGGAACCAACCCCAGCCATTAGGCTTGCACAATCCTTAGTGCCGGTCCCAAGCCTGGATAAATGGGGAGGGTTGCATTAGGATACTGATACTAATACTGCCTTTAGATATGCCCAGCATTTTCTATTACAACCCTATTACATTTATGTACTTATCAAAACCTTATCGCAAGTAGTCTGATTTCATTTGATTGATCATTTTGGTTATTTTGAGCAAAGTATAAAAAAATTTGGCTGTAAAATATTCAAATGTGACGCTTGAAATTGGTAAAAATGTCTAGAAATACGATTTACATTTATAGAAATGGTTAACTGTGATTCTAAAATAGGAAGTTACAGATGGATTTGACTATATTCAATATATTAAATAATCATAGTGCACTTGTATTAAAAAGCAATCACTGTACATCACAGAAATAAAGGCAAGTTGTGAAAACAATGTATAATGTTAATTCTTTTCAATCAGAATGCTAACATGCCATTAATATGTCAAGAATGTGATACATTGATGTGTTTTCTTTTCCTTTCTCGAACCTGCAAGGCTTTGATGACATCCAAAGTATTATATAGTTGTGTAGAATCGTGCACTTGCAGTGGAAGCGTAACTGTGAGCACCAGATTTTGTAAAGATTTCCAGGCAAACTGAATACCTGAGAGAAAATAAAAGCTTCATATTGGTCACTTGCATGTGATTAATACTTATATGCTAAACTTTTTTTTTTTTTTTTAAACCGATTACCAGCTTGAACTGCTGCAAAACGAAACATGCTCATTCCTGAGCCTGACAACTGTGAACAAACATAAAGCAGGTATTAAAAAGCACCGGCGCAACCTATCCTTTGATGCGGAGTCCATGGTATAACAGGTAAACTGGGAGAATGACGTATAAGCCCCTCTTTAAGCTTGTTAATCCCTCCCTGCTACAGGCGAAACCTGCTTGGCGAGATCCCTGTCAGTCTGCAGCTCGTTTGGATTTACATGCATTCGCTCAACTGCTCACAGCCTCCTGCTTCTGCAGATGAGGGCAAATGCAAACTTTATATGCTCCATCCAATCACAGCTGCTTTGTTATATTTCTTTCTCTTTTTTGTTGTGGTAATGTGAGAGTATAAGTGTGTGTGTGTGTGTGTGTGTGTGTGTGTGTGTGTGTGTGTGTGTGTGTGTGTGTGTGTGTGTGTGTGTGTGATCTTATTTACAACTAAACACATCTCGCTTATGGAAATTGACTCCTCCGTTTTGTGTACTTGCCAGGTGCTAAAGGGGGGGGAAAGGGAAGTTAGCTGCCTGTTGTATGATAAGCTGGCAGAACCCATCACCCTCCACAAGCAGATACAGCGTTCAGTATTTCTGTCATGCCTTTATCATCAGCTGAGGTGAAATGAAAACCAGAACTGAGTCAAAGGCCTCCATTTAGGAGGATTAACCAATGCCAGCTTTAATTTCAGAGACCATTGGCGTGTCCAGGGAAGGTCTGCCTGGCTTTTGGTTGGCAGCGTGATCACCCATGAGTACCGCAGGGACTCTATTGATCTCTGAGCCTCTGATTCATTTCACCAAATACATAGCAAAACAGTGTTGTGGCTCCTGGTTCGAGCCAGCTTAGAGCAGTACACCATCCTCTTTCTTCTCTTTTTCTCTCTTCACCCATCTCAACCCCCTTTTCCTTTCATAAAGAGGAAGACAGGAAGCACACTGCAGGAAGCTGCAGGATTTGTTAGGAGTCATTAAGGAAGGAGGTGACAGTTCAAACGAGCGGCTTTGAGTCCGTTACAATGCCATGCACAATGCCAAAAAAAAGAAGGTGTCCATCCCACCACACCTTTAATCCACCTGGAATGAATTTGCCTACAATACCATGGTATCACAGTAGTGTGATGGATGAAACCTCAATACACACACACACACACACACACACACACACATGGTTTTCCCAATCGATTCCATGCAACATTTGCCAATTTTTCTTGATGCAAAATTATGCTATTATAGAAGAACAGAAAAAGAAGGAAAAAGAAAAGGAATGTTTTTAGGAATGTTTGATATTTGTTGGATGTGACTTTGGTTCGCAAATCATACGGACAGACGATGAGCCTTTGGAAAACTCTCAAGACTTTCCCGAGAATGTGTGAAACATGCAATAACAAAGATAATTAAACTCTTTATCTTTTTAATATCACTGGGTATTATTATTATTAGAAACAGCATTTCAAATGACATGTCACAAGGGAGCAAATATCATTTACAAATCACTAATGACTTGCAAACACTCCTCTAGCCCCCGGTGCCACGTGCTTGTCATATGCGCAGTATGGGAGCGAGCCACTGAAATAAGAACCAGTGTGAGACATTTCACTGCTCCGGTTTGAAAGCTCCGAGCCTGTTTTAACCCCCCCACCCCACCACCACCACCACTAACCATTATTTCCTCCTCCTCCTCCTCCACCTCCTTCTCCTACTTGTCTTAATTCTCAAAAACCAATCACTCAAACACTTCTCATTATTATGCGTCACACAGAAGAAGCTCGTTGGTCCTCTAATGGCTTTGTGCTGCTGTTTGTTCTGAATATGCAAATGAGTGCCTAAAATATGTACATATCCCGCACTGAGATGGATGAGGTTTTGGTATTAATTATTCAAGAGGCATTATCATTATTAGACTTTGCATC
Source organism: Silurus meridionalis (assembly GCF_014805685.1). Taxonomy (NCBI): domain Eukaryota; kingdom Metazoa; phylum Chordata; class Actinopteri; order Siluriformes; family Siluridae; genus Silurus; species Silurus meridionalis. The sequence continues at coordinate 12,141,086 of NC_060884.1, read as the reverse complement.
TTCTATTAGGGCAAATCGAAAAAAAAAAAGAAGAGGAAGAGAGGAAAAAAAAACCCTCACCTCACGCCGGACTGCCTATAATGAGTCATCAATAAAACATTTTCATAATGTCAGGAAGACACAAGTACGCCCGCTTGATCTAATTCTACATCGACTCTCATGGTCATTAGTTCAATATGGCAGCAACACTGTTCTCCTAAATATACTGAGAAAGCAACAACGTGGCCTTGCTTTATCTGGCCTAGCTGAATAAAACCCATTTAATTAATCCGAGGCAAGTCAGATAAAGCCGTATAGGATTCACATGCATAGCTTGCCTGGTATTATTGCTTGTTAGATTATAATGCAAATCACATGGATTTTCTCTTATTCCTATTCCTATATGTAAGCCCCAATTCATATATACACCAGCTAAACCCTGTATATATACAACTTAGCATGTAATCAGAGCGAGCATGATCGAATTCTCCCAAAGTCTCACACCATGAGCTCGGAGAAAGTTCATAGCACCGACAGCTTTGTCATATGGATGCGGCGTAACAGGAAACCGCACAGCAGGACCCCCGAATGCAGGCAGGGTGTGTCTTTACCGCCGCTGAGAGACGTAATGCAAATTGTAACTAGTTAAGCACAGCAAAATAATGTGCCACCACGGTCTGATCCACACTGGTATTATAGCGTTAGCATGTGCAAATAATTACATTTTCCTCCTGATACAATTACATTATTTGTTCGGCTTGTATTATACACCAATAAAAGCAAACACGATATTAGAATTCATGACACTTTTCTCATTGCATTATCAATATGTGGAAATAATTGTCTGCTGAGAGATTAAATTACATTATTGTGTATCTTTTTCATGCCTAATAAATAATGATGGATGGCTTTTATTTTCATCACCACCTGCAACCATTTTGTCTTCTTCCCTGAATGTTAAAAATGAAAAATGAAAAAAAAAAGAAAAGGAAAAAAAAGAGTTAGAAGTAGATAAAGGGAGAAATAGGAGGTGGGCGTTGTCTGTGAAAAAAGAAATGGATAAAGAAGTGATAGAGAGAGAGAGAGAGAGAGAGAGAGAGAGAGAGAGAGAGAGAGAGAGAGCGAGAGAGAGCGAGAGAGAGAGAGAGAGAGAGAGAGCGAGAGAGAGAGAGAGTTACTGTAGATTGTCAAAGATTCACAAACTCTTCATGTTTGTTCCTGGTAGGATGCACACAGGGTTGTGCTTCTGAAGAGTGACAAATTGAAATTTTTCATGACATCTGTATTTATTTATTAGATTAGTCACAGGCGCAAAATCACAGCTCGGATATTATGATTGCAGTTTGTTGTGGCAGGTTGGAGGAAAAAAAAAATGCCTTCAAGCCAAAGAATATTTCACTCACTGGTCTTCCAAACATCCTTTATTTACCTTTTCTAAGTAACTTGCTTGGCTTTTAAATTACTTATGCAGAGATAAACGTATCGACGGCCCCCGGAGGTCTTCGGAGCCACGCTTTGTGCCCGCGTACTGTATAAATAATAGCATCGATACTTTCACTGAGTGACAGAGAGATCTATCAGACAGTGGCCACTAGCCATCGCTAACTCCAGTAGATTAGTGCCTACACGGTGGCATTTCGTTCTCCTGCAAATTCCAATAGATTTTGTGCACTGGCTCAATTTTTAATCAGCGCATTTGCACATTAAGATAAGAGAATTGATGAGTTACCAGTCTTCAGTCTGCTAGAAGCTTGATGTTTAATTGGCTTCTCTTCCCCCTTCACTTTTCCGCCAACCTCCCACGCACCTTAATAGTCAATAACATTGCCTTCAAACTCCTACTGTGTTTGATGCAATTGTTGGCATGCTGTTATGAGAGATAAAACAACATAAGAACATTTATAGTCCAAGTTAATTGGCATCAGAGAGTGAGGGGGGAAAAAAACAGATTAGTGTTATAACTTCATAACTTCTAAAGTCATGGCTTGTGCACAGCTAGGCATTAGACCATTGTAAGATTTACATTTTAATGAAATATTTGAATAAGTGCTTGAAATTCACTCTAGCAGGTCTCCAGCTCCCAAAACCAACATTTCATGTTTGTGTTTTTTTTTTTTTAATGGCAGTGTCAGGAAAATTAACATGCCAGTCATAAAGATTAAAGGAGCATCAGTGTAAAGTCAGACTGCGCTTCAATCAAAGGTTAACTGCAGGTAAACAGCGGTCATGACATATTTTAATGACTTTTTTTTTCTCTCCGTTGCTTTTTCCCTCTCACTGAGGAAATCCAAGCAGAACTGAGAGACAGCAGTGCAGTAACGTAGAATTCCTTTAAGACTGTGGTGCTTTATGAGCTTAATGATGTGGCCATAAAAGTGTATGTGAAAAAAATAAATAAATAAAAATAAGATCATGCTAATGCCTCATCAGTTTTGGCATCATTTTTGGCAAGTGAAAAAATTTTCACTTCTTTTCAGTTCCTCAGCAATTTGCATGGCAATGCATATAAACAAATATATTTAAATCAACACAAATAAATCAGACATTTGCAATGATATATTTGTGTTGATTTAAATATATTTGTTTTATGTGGCTTTAATTAAAGTCATCAATTACATGTTTATAAGCAGTTAGTAACTGTATTATTACTCACAATAAGTATAAGGTGCCACATGAAAAACTATTTCTATTTTATAAAATAAAATATTTATAGACTGAAGTAATTAAAATTGTTGTTTTCCAACTATAATGACATTATACCAGTGTATTCTGTATCTTTATAAATACAGTCATGGAACCATTAAAGTCATGAATACTTTTTAATATATAATATACCAGTGCATAATGTTTTAAAAGCAAGTTCATCATTTCTATTTAATTATAGCAATATTATAAATCGAAGTTTAACTGTGTGTTGGTTCCGATGTGTCAGTATACATTTATGTGTAGTACAGTAATACTTGCTTTTATATGCCCATAAGATTTTATTTCCCATTTACTTTTATAATAACTCCATTCTTTTGGGAAGCTGTGCCACCAGATTTTGAGTATGATTGTGGAGATTTGTGATCATTCAGTCACAAGGGTGTTAGTAAAGTCAAGCACTGATGTAGTTATAAAGGTGTTCAGTAGGGTTGAGGTCAGAGGTCTATAGCAGGCCACTTAAGATCTTATGGTGTTTGCTGTGTGCACAGGGAACTGGTTTTGGGTCTCCAAGTTCAAGTGAAGGAAAACTTTAACACAATGCATGCACCTTTGTGGTAACATTTTGCGGAAGAACCACATATGGCTGGAAAATCCAGGTGTCCCAGTACTTTAATATGTATAGTGTAGACATAATTATATATAAGGATGCAATTTATTGTATACATATTGCAGGGAAATAGAATTAATTTTTTTCTTAGCTTTTATTAAAACATTTACTCTATTTGACTGATTGGATGAAATGCAGTGACCCAGATAAAGTTGCCATTTGATGTATGTAAATAAAAAATTAATAAATAAAAGGTCCGAATTGGTCTATTGATGCATGGTGACATAAAGCAGTCAGACTTGTAATTATTCATGTTGGTTGCATTACCTGAATTATTAACAAATGCTTCTTTGAATATTGAGTATGTTGAAGGAATGAATGAGGACGGATTTCATTGTTGTTTAACATAATTAAGGAGAAAGCTAGCACTCTGGTTTACAATGTATACACATCATTTTAAAGCTGTGCTTATAACCGTATTCAAGCAAAAGTACTATTGCATTTAACAATAGATAAAATCCCCCTAAGGTCAGTATTTTGTTAAGTCACGTTCAATTCTTCCATTCGCTCTTTCACTCTTCACCACAAACTAGTTGATGTTTGCGGAGGTGAACGTTTCCGTAATATTTGCCAGTGTACACGGAGCTGCATCTCTGTGGGGGTTGAGTAGCAGTGACAGGCAATCTTTTCAACAGCAGGTGCTAATTGAAACAAAACAAGGTCTGATTAGCGCAGCGTCTGGCAACCAATGAGCCAAACAGTGCTTGCTGCACAAAAAAAAAAAAAAAAAAAAAAAAGACAAGGCCTTGAAACATAAGAGGCCCTGAAATAAAGTGGTCATCATTTAATTAACAGAACATGTTTTAATTACTGGCTAATCCAAGCGGCAGTGTGTGTCAAATTAACTGATGTGCTAAGTGCCTGTTTGTAATATCGGAAAACAGACAAATAATTGGAATCTAATTGCAGCCAGGTCTATTGCATGCCAGCGCCCGCAGCAGGCCTTCTTAATAAACAAAGACCCTTTTTTTTTTTTTTTTTTTTTTTTGGATAATCTATTCGGAGTCCTTGAATAGCGAACGTCGCCGCCTTTGCTAATTGCCATGCTTTAGTGTTGGGGATTTGCCAGCTCAGACTATCAAAGAGAAGCTCTTACGTAGATTGCCGTTACATCGCACTGCTTTAATAACAATGAAACGAGAAACAGAAATAGAGTTACCACAATTCACAATATGTAAATAAGATAATGCACTAATTTCACTCCTAAAGCACTGCACTGAAGGTGACGGCTGTGACGGACAGGGAACGGTACGAGGTGCAGACAGGGTTTACTTAAAAGTTACATTTATATCTTTTCTGCTATACCTTTGAAACTATATTGAAAAGCTTCCTTTTGCATGTACACTTCATGGACAAAAGTCTGTGGACACCTGACTATAAGAGTGGCACGAGTTTTTTTTTAAACATACCATTCCACATTTTACTGGTATAATCACCTCCACTCTTATGAGAAGATGTTCCACTGGATTTTAAGGGTGTGATTGTGGAGATTTGTGCTTATTCATACGCAAGGGTGATGGTAAAGTCAGGTACTGGTGTAGAGTCTGGAGCATTCCAATTCATCCCAAAGGGGTTCAATAGGGGTGAGTTCAGAGATCTAAAGCAGGTCACTCAAGATCTTCCTCGCCAAACTAGATTTTGATGGAGCTGGCTTTGTGCTCAGGGACATCGCCATGCTGGAACAAATTGGGGTTCAATGAAATGGAAAAGTCAGGAGTGCCAATAGTTTTGTCCATATAGTGTATACATTAGGTGTAAGATATAGGTAGGTATAGGCTAAGTATAGGCCATAATGAATTCAAATATTCATTAATAATAATAGAAAGAGAAAAACAAACAAACAAATAAATAGAACCCATAAAAACAAAACCCAACATTGACAATTTTTACTGCCTTTTTTAATAACTCATACTTATGCTTTAAATGTTTATTGGGATGCAAAGCTTTTCTATAAAGTCTAATAAAGCCTCATAACGCTTATTAATTCCTTATAATCATGTAATGCAAGTGCCCCAATGCAGTAGAAATTCATGTGGAAGCTACACATGCTTAATTACAAAACAGCTCTTATTTTATTAACTGCTGTAATAACTAATATAAAAATGACAAGGACACACACACACACACACACACACACACACACACACACACACACACACACACACACAGAGCTAAGCTTCCTGTTGCTCACTACATAATTTTTTTTTTTTTTTGAGATTTTAGATAAAAACACAATACTTTTTTCAAATAAAATGAATTTTTGCAAATTTCCAAAATGTATGTGTTTCTCTGGAATGGAGCAAATAGTGACATAGCTTTTTATGATGATTTTATTACACATTTATAAATATATTTGCTTTAAAATGATGTGTGTAGTAGCAATTGCATTACAGTGTCATTCTATCAAGAAATAATTCAGCAGGCTTTAGTTGGGATTAGAATTTGGAAGCAAATATGAAATAGTTTGAACTCAAACACATTTAGGAAGCATAACTGTTTATATCAAGAAATAAATCAGTGCAATCAAGCAAACAATTAAAAGGACATTTCTAACAATTTAATGGCATGTGGGCTTTATGGTAAGTGATCTCTCAGATTAGTTACTGTGTTATCTAAAAGGTTTTGCTGAAAATGTAGCATAGCGCTACTATAATAATTATAATATATAATATACCATAATATAAAAATGTTTGTGTGGCCAAAGTGTGTGTAGTGAGGATTTTTGTGATTTCACACAACGGCATGTGGCTTTATTGGAAATAATTCCATTCTAGTCATAACATCATCTCATAACTTCTTCATATTTATTAATTATCGTCATGGTTTATTAAAAGCCACGTGATGCCACTTGATCAGATCTCAGTGGATACTGATTATGAAGATGACGTTACTGACATTAGTGTTCATCTATTTTTTTTCCACAAACTTCACATTTTCAAAGTTTGTGTGCATCATGAGAGAGAGGTGCGTTTTTCGCACGACAGCAAAAAAAACGAGTTCTCTCTGCCGTGATGATCCCAGAGATATTAGAAGAAAAAAAAAAACTAAGCTGAAAAGCAAAATCAGCAGTAAAAAAAAAAAAAAAGGCCGTCAATGATTTTTATATTGTTTCCTTTAAATCCTGCCTTTGAGTGGCTTTAATTAATAATCCTCTTGACGACATTTATGTGTCTCAGCAATAAGATAAGCAGGAAACAATTTATGTCACCTCGGGCTTTTTAACGAATCAATGCGACTATTTGTAATTGCTTGTTTCACAAGATTAAAAGTGCTTAAGCCTGATCTCTGTCGGCTGTTTAGTGGTGAACGCGACCCCGCACTTTCCGTCGTAAAAAAAGTGACGCGTCATCGATGGTTTTATCTCCATCTAGAAATCCATACCGCTAATATTTTTGGAAATTTTAATGCAGTCACGATTTATGGCCGTTCAAATGCAGTTACCTAAATTGCTGGTGGGAGGAACAGTTTAACTGTCTCTTTAATTACAGGAGAATTTAATGTGCAAGCGGAGACACCGCCGCCGCCGCCGCTGCTAAAGACTGTACGATATACGCACAGGAGCAGCACAGCTGACGCCCGAGTGTGAAACCCAGCTCCACTGAGCGTTCTGCTATTAACAATCTACAAGCGCACGTCAGCGTACGTATCGCAGAAAACCCTTGCTCCTCGAGATTGTGGAAATTAGGATTTATAAATAAAAAAAATTAAATAAAAACAGCCGTGAACAACCAACATTTTATTTATTTTTGAATTGCATTTTTATTGAATGCTCCAGTCAGTCACTGAGACCGGATTTAACATGAAAGTCTGCATAAAAGATGAATGTGAAGGAGGGATTACAGACTGATGAAGCAGGTGATGAGAAACATCTGTTCTCAAAAAAAAAAAAAAAAAGGGTTTACAGCCTTAGATATTGATCTGTTGGGTTTCTCGTGGTCTTTTCTTCACTGTGTACCTTTCATCATTTGAAGGGGACGAGCTTGTACAACATCACACTAATATTATGGGAAATGGGAGCAGGGTTGGAGAGTGTGTGTGTGTGTGTGTGTGTGTGTGTGTGTGTGTGTGTGAGAGAGAGAGAGAGAGAGACATGAGCGTGATCTCAAATTCCATTCTTAATCATGCACTCATGAGGTTGAGGGACTGAAATTTCAATGTATGAAATTGTACTTGGGTTGGACTAAAAAATGTGTAAATTTATGATTCATAGTTTTATGAAATATTAAAATTAGAAAAAAATCCCGTGTTAGTTAATAAATGGGATTAGAGGGAAGTTAAAAAAACAGCACATAGAATAGTCTTGGCACTGTATATTTACTCGTTTCCCATCCTGTTGTACAATAATTATACCCTACACCCCAGAATATTACTGAGCACTTCAGCACAGTTCGTTATGATTTTCAGGCATAAGAACATATTTTCATTATTATTTTATTTTTTTTTTTCATTTCAGGCAACACACCTTTTTTTATTTTTGCTTTGAGCTCCTAATCTGGACCAGACCACCGGGGAAGGCAGATGCTGGACTGGTCCACTAAACATGGACGTATCAAAAACAACTTAACCCCATAAAATGTCAAATAAAAATAAAAAATAAAAAAGGAAAAGAAATTCTTCATACAAAATAAAAACAAAATAGAAATCGTAAGTCAATACTAATAGCCATGGCCACGTCTGTTATCTATTTTACACTTTACAAAATCCGAAAAAGGGTCATTATCCCGAAACCTCATCCCAGCTCCGCTTATTATTTGTTAAAAAAAAAAAGTGGATAACTTGCAGCACTTTGATATTCCAATACATACAGCAGTGTATCATTGCTTTGTTTCCTCTTTTTTTTTTTTTTTTTTTTTAATAGTCAGTACAAAGCTGTTCGAATGGTAAAGCAAACATGGAATTACAAACATCTTTTGTTCTTTTAAAGAAAAATAAAAGAAAGAAAACAAGAAAGCATACAAGGATATAATGTGGTGTATGTACAACCTACGAGGATTAAAGCCCACACAGGTGAAGCCGTCTAAGACAGAATACCATGCCTGAAAAAAAAAAACCGTTAGAGAAAGATTTGTGACTTTTCTTTAGGAAAAAAGGCCTGAGGTTTGGATTGGTTTTTAAAACACAAAAGAACATGAGACCTTCGAGACAAGTAGGTTTTTTTGCATTTTTATATCCTTTTTTTTTTTTTTTAAACTCTCTCTTAAAATATCATTTGCTACAGTTTTAGACTAAACATGCAGGACATACAACTAAGTGCAACAGAGTGAAATGGTATCTTTTTTTTTTTCTCTCTTTGTTTAATCATTCCCTATAGGTCTGAACTGAGGTATGTGTACTAACAGTTTTTTTTCTCATGCTGCTTCACTTTAGTAATGTTGAGCTACACATGCGGAAGATGATCGTATCTACCTGCTTATCCCCTTCCCCTTCATTACCGCTAAGAGATTTGGATTAGCGCATGATGAGCGCATGTCTTTCACACTCTGACTGCTTTTAGCCCATCGACAGCTGCCCGGCTCTTGTGTATTTATTTTCTTGCGAATTGAACATTTCTGGGGTTTTTCTCTATAATAAATGCATGGCTGAGTTTCTAATGAAAAACTGAAACCCCTGCCATTAAAGTACCTTGTACCCAGCTTATTAGTCATCAGGAGTGTTTGGTTTTAATATAAAAAAAAACAAAAAAAATCAAAGTTGATATAAAAAAAAGTCGACAGAATTTAAAACACAATCATAAAGCATTTGCAATGTACAACAAAAGAAAAAAAACAACAACAACAACCTCCAACTCGATTCACATAGTAAGTGGCATACAATCTTATCGAAGGATTAAAAAAACCCCAAACAAAAAAAACAACAAACAAACAAAAAATATATAATAAGTGTGGTCCAGTATTGTGTTATTTAAATCCTTTCCCCATCCGGTATTTCAGTTACTGCCATGTACTTAGTCCAGACACCTTTCAAAGTAAAACACTCTTTTATTTTAGCCTCAGCCTGGCACAGAGAGAACAGTGCTATTATATGCTCTTATGTTTTATCCCAATCTCTGGCTGTTCTCTCCCATTTGGTCAAAAGCAAAAAACAAACAAACAAACAAACAAAAACCTTGCAGCTGCCCCTTAAACAACCCCCTTTGGCTTTTAGAACAGCTCACTCATTTATTCGCCAAAAGCTTTATTTTCACTGTTCTTTTCCCTATTTTGCACTGAATGGGGAGGATATTTGGCCTTGTTTTGCTATTGCATGGAACATAGAACATTTATTTTTTTCTAATCTTGTCCTTTATCTTTGGTAGTCACAGGTAACAGACGTCAAAAAATCTGAAAACAAAAATCAATCATAAAAACAGAAATAATAAATTAAACAAGTGGTTAATTGCAGTCATAGTTTGAGATACAAAATTTGGTTAGGTCTAATTTGCTTCTCGATGTTGTTGAATTATTATTAAATTTTTGTAAAAAAAAAAAAAAGATTTTTTTAAGAAACCGCAAGCAGTTGGAAAAGAGAGTGGCTGCTTATTGCTGTCCCGCACCCCCTTACACACAACCCTGGTGTTCCCTTACCCCCACCCCATCCCAGACACTGTACCGTGGATGTTTTCCATGTGATCCCAAAATTGACTTCATACTGGTTTCCAAGGTAATGTGGCAGGAAACATGTGGTCATAGTGGGCTGCCCCTGATGCTGTAATGCTTAGTGGTCATGGCTTCTAATGCCAACTGTGGCTTGTAATCCCTTAAACCTTTTTATCTAATGTGTAATTACTAACAACTGCTAATAAGAAAGGGAGTGGGCTGGTTATTGATGTGGGCAAACAAGACATTAAAACAACAGGGAATGCACTTTAAAGTCCTCTAGCTTTAACCCGACAGTCCATAAATTACAGAATGGGGGGAAAAAAAGCAGGGGAAAAATAAAATTATCTCTGCCACTGCTTCATTCTATTCTGACATTTAATTTTTCCCCCCATTCGCACCAGTGTTTTGATCAGTGATTCGGCTGCAGCTAATGCACTGCAACGAAAGGGGATTTCAGAAGGTATTTCATAAGGACAAGTCGTAACCTGCGTCGATTTCTCTGTCATTCATTCCCTTGTGAAAATTAAACTTCATTGATGCGTGGAGAGAGACTTCATTACGAGGAGTGCATATGCAGATGGACTCTGTGTGTGAGTGTGTGTGTGTCTGTGTGAAAGACAGCGAGCAATGTGACAGTGTGACGGTGATCTGAAATGTGGAATAAATGACAGAAAAATACTACATGGTAACTTGGACATTCTGTTTCCCATTAAATAATGGATAAGAGAAGGGAAATGAAACATCATGGAAAGAAACTATACACATTCATCAATCAAGTGCAGATTGTACAGAATCTCTACAACAATGGGCATGAGGTCTGATCAGGTACAGAATAGAAGGTAAAAAAAAAAAAATAAAGCAAATAAGAGCATCGGACAATCGAGGGGACGAAAAAATAAACAACCAAACAAAAAAAGATTGTATTATTTGCCATCAAAACTTTAGACTGAGTTTGGAGGCAACACTGAGGTTGGTGGCAACCCAAGCTGATTTGTAGGCAGTGTCATTGATCTGAAATCACGTACACCTGCGCCCACATGCTCTGCATCAGTGTCCGTTTGGGGGATAATGATTCAAGTGTGCACTCTTCTGTAGTTTGTGTGTCAGTGTTGAACTTCGAGAGCAAAGTGGCAGTCTTTCTCTGCGTGTGTTTTCTCACTCATGTCCACTCTGGTCGCAATGCCACCAGGCCAGGCAAAGTGAAGCAGTAGTCCCCCAGTACCAAATGGCTCCTTTTACTGGACGCAAGTAAAAAGTACGTGCTCGGTCTTGTCTTTAACCCAAAAAAGTAAAAACAACTGAAAAATACTCCCAAATGGAATAGTTTTTTTCTTACCTCATGTGTATCTCATGATTAATGGCACTAAGAGTAAATTGGAATTATTTATTTTTTTTAAATAGCTGTCAACAAAAGGGACTGGGAATCCAGCCGGACTTGCTAGGTTGGGAGTGGTCTCACAGATGATTTCAGTTTAAGTTTGGCCCCTTTGAAGAGGACCCGAGGGAAAGCAGCCTTACAGCATGTCCTCGTTCCCGTGGTCGTCCTCGTAATCTCTATGGTGATCAAAGTCTGGACTGTGATTGGTTGTCACTAACGAGAGCGGCCCTTCATGCTCTTCTGGGTCCAGTGGTTCTTCTTTAACGCTGATGTGATGCCTGCACACGGAGGGAACACAAACAACAACGTTTATTATTTTGAAATCAGATTTAATCACAATATTTTGGTTTCATTTTAAAATATGCATTATGTGAGGGGGGGCCAGGGACAAAGAGCGGGGAAACAAATGGCTGTCCCTTTAATTAAACACTAACAAAATTCACTGGAGCTCTTGATAACTTCAGTTCCCTTTCTGCTTTTCCACCATCGGGGAAACGTTGGCGCTTTATTTTTCCACCACTGCCAACAACAAGGGTATTCATTCAGAATTGATAAATGAGGGAGATTAACAACGCGTGACGTGGAGAGGAGAGAATGGACTCGAGCGACCGAGAGGCATCGAGAGCAACAGAGAGAGAGAGAATTGGGGAGAGAGCGTGAGGGCCGCCTGTCAGGCTCCCAGTGGCGTTAGATCGGCACGCTGTGTGTTCCTCTTCCCACTCGTTAACATGCCCAACCTGTGAGGCGGGTCCCAAGAGGACGACCTTGCACAAGGTTCCGTCATTAATCAATTTCAAGCTGGCAAAAAAAAGGCAAAAAAAAAAAAAAAAAAAACAACACCGCAAGCAGACAGCGACATGCACGCTTTAAATACGCACAAAATTAATGCGCCTCCTTACCACAGTGTCAATAAGGGAGGAAGAAAAGTGCTGGCAGGGAAGTGAGAGAGAAAAGGCGGAGGCGGTATGGGGTTGGCGAGGAGGCTCGACACAAACGCCGGGTGATAAGAAACAGGGCCCTTACGAGAATAATAACGCTGTCAGTCGTAAACAAGGAAAAACACGAACTGCACCCCCCCCTTCCCCTTCCCCTCCCCAGTCAGCCCACAGTCTGGGCAAGGGATTCTCCAAAGAGATAGGATCTGCCAAATTTTCATTGTTGAAACACTGTGGGGACAGTGAGCCAGAGCGTGAGTGCTGACTGGTGTGGGGAAGAAGAAGAGAAAAAAACGAAGAAAGGACGGGAAAAAAAGGAACATTAAGAACAGCTGTAGAAGAATCTCTGAATTAATCAGTGTTTCGAGTGCACTGTAAACTGCGTTTCTTTGGTGCGGCACGTTTGCCAAGTGTTAATTAGTGATAAACTGATATTTCTTTTCTCTCATCTTCTTCACCCGCCTGTTTGGGATAAAAAAGAATTCTCTGAAAAGATGAAAACAGTTGGAGCTTTGTGTTGCCAGGGTCTGTAAAAAAAAAGGCAACACACTGCTTTACATTACAGGTCACTGTAACTACAGCTGGATCTGAGAAAAATGATAGACTCTTTTATAATGGTCAGTTCGACCTAGTATTATAAAAAAAAAACTAAACAAACCAACAAAAAAAAAAAAAAAAAGTTTCTTGGCTTTTCAGTGCGCTACGTCTTTAAGGATATTAATACGGGACTATTTTAAAAGACAAGCAAAGCATATCTGGCTTGTACTACAACATTTATCAACATCAAAATATGCATCTTATCATATTTTACATGCTCTCATACCCATGAGTAATAATTTCTTGAGCTACTTATTTAATTTTGCATTCTAACAAAAAAAAGAAAAAAAAAAAAGCAAGAAAGAAGCTAAAAGGCAGGCAGCCTCGAGGCTAGCATACAGATCCTGTTATTTCTATCCTGCGATGGAGCCATGCCTGCAGCTATGCCCCCAATCATCAGTACAAGCACTTTTCCACCATCATATCTCCATAAGCTCATTACAGCATTGTTCATCTTTTAAGTTCTTGTCCTATTCCTGGATGTGTTAGACAAACTCCTGAAATGGAGCTGATTAGCTTTGCGAATGTTGTTTTAAACAAATTTTGAACAGGAAATCTTTTTTCTTTCCTCGGCAGTTCGGAAGACACATTGTGAGTCTCGCTTCCATGGAAAAGAGCTTTGACATCTTATCTTCATGACTATTGTAAATATTTAAAGAAAATGGAGGCAATAATTCCAGAGCAACACAGTAACCTGGCCCTTCAAACCTGGTGCTTCAAACAACAGAGAGAGAGAGAGAGAGAGAGAGAGAGAGAGAGAGAGAGAGAGAGAGAGAGAGAGAGAGAGAGAGAAAGTGTGTTTCCTTTATAATCTATTCCAGACTGAGAACTTTCCAAAAGGTGGAGTTTCCCTTCACATATCAGATCTAACAAGAATAAAACATATCACAATTTGGACTGTCCCTATGCAATACATTTTTTGACATAATTCTATTAACCGTGTATTAAAACCTGTGCTTTTGGGAAATACATAACCACATACTGTACATTCTCTCACACATGGTAAGACACTCACATAGCTAAAAGAGGGGAGCGTCCTGGACTGCTGTCACTACCGTTGCTGTTGCCGTGGTCCATGGCCCCATTCATCTCCTCTCGGATAGCGTTGGCAAGCGAGTTAAGAGTGGGGCTTCCGATGGAAGCGGTAGTGTATAGAGGTAAGCTGTTTTCTGCCAGTGAAGCCTTAAAAAGTATGTGCACAAGGTAAGAATGAAGAAAAGCAACTACAGAGTACACACAGACATTGAGCAGAAGAGTGCAGTTATATTGATGCTAAAAGCAATTGAATTAAAAAAGACAATACATCTACATACACACACACACACACACACCCTCACATTTCAGCAACCATTTTATTACATGTTTTCAAGAGACAATACTATAGAAAATGAAACGTGAATATATTTTTGAGTAGTCAAAATGCAGCTTGTATAGATAAATATATAAAATATACAAGAAAATACAACCATTACTGTCCAAATAACTGTCAACAAAGTGAGGACACCCTAAGTGATGACGGCTGTACGCCGCTTAACCATGCAAAGCAACATGTCCTATTTGTCATGTTCATGTTTTTGTCTACTTCACCGTAACATACAAATTTGTGTAGCTTGTAAGGATCTGAGGATTTAAATTGTCCATCTTAAAAAGATGGCCGAGATCGGGAACACTCTGAAACTGAGTTACACTACAGTGGCCAGGGTCGTACAGAGATTTTCCAAGACGGGTTTCACTCGGAACAGGCCAGCATTGCTTTAAAGTTTGCAGAAGTTGAAGGTCCACTTGTCAGTGCTCAGACCAAGATTTCCAAAATTATAAGGTGAAGGTGATGGAGTGGCCAAGTCTGTCTCCAGACCTGAACCCTATTCAGCAACTGTGGGGCATCGTCAAGCGGAAGGTGGAGAAGCGCCATGTGTCCATGAGTGGAAGAGGATCCCAGCAACATCCTGTGGAGCTCTGGTGAATTCCATGCCAAGGAGGATTAAGGCAGTGCTAGATAAAAGTGGTGCGCACACAGAATACTGACACTTTGGACACCGTTTTGCCATGTTCGCTTAGGTTGTACTCACTTTTGTTGCTGGTTATTTAGACATTAATGGCTGTATATTGAGCTATTTTTAGCTAATTTTTATTTCTAAAGAGAACATATAATCAAATGGTTGCTGAAATGTAATGTGGTGTACTTACTTTTGTTAAATACTGTATATGTTTTTTAAACTTTTATAATACACACAATATCTCAGAAAAAAAGTATATAAAAAAATATTGTGAAAATTCTCATCCCTACTGGTGATTTACCTGGAAGCTAGCTGGGAGAACAGGACCGTATCCCAGACTGGTCTGAATGTTTTTCACTAGTGCAGGACTCCTGTGGAAATGATCATACACAAACAGCACAAGTTTCAGTTTTCACTTCATAAGAGATCAACTCTTAAAAATCACCTACAAATGAGTGTTAACAATGCGAGTAAATGCAGGTATTGATAATTCACTTAACGCAAAGATTTTGAATGACTGACTCTCGGTAGTACTTGAACTGTGTGTGCAGATTGATGACTACTCAAGACTCACATTGAGACAGCAATGCCCAATAAAAAGAACACAAAATCAATACCCGCAAATGTATTGCCGCACTATCTATGTGACTCGGAGAGACGACTCTCGCAAAAGATTTATGCATCGCAGATTACACACATTAAGCCTTATATATCATTTCAGAGAAGTAAGACATTGTACAAAAAAAACAAAAAACAGAGAGATGAATGAAAAACTACACATAGAATGAGCATGTGGCACATCGAAGCAAAGCATGCAGGGATATTGTTGGAAGGAGAAGAGAAAGGGTGGGTGGGGTCTGGCAGTCCTTACTGTACAAGTAGCTCGTCGTAGTTGTCGACGGCGTGCTTCCGAGGGCGACCTCGCTGAATGTGGCGGCCCCTTTTAAACTCTTCGTTGTCTACGGTCCAAAAGGACCCAAAGTCGTCCTCGACTCTTACAAAGCACTTGTGTAGGGACAGGTTAGTGCGCACTGCACCCTGGAAGAGGGAGGAGGCACCGGGGGAGGAAGGGAAGGAGAGGAGCAGCCAGGGTGGATGCAATGACCAGACAGACAGATGGACAGACAGACAGACAGAAAATGGTCAAGTGAAAAGTTTAGGGAATGCATGACCAAACACAAGTCACTGAGGGTCCCAGCAAGCAGCTGTAGGAGGGGGTACAGAGATGCACAGTGAAGCTAGCAGTAAGTCAGCTCAGCAGCACAGCACATAAAATGATGATGAGATGGAATCGCTTTCCATCAATCAACACCATGAGACAGTACAATTGGCCGTGCAGTGGAGAGGGGGGTGGACCTACCCGCTGATCTTTTGTGGCCTTCTCTTTTGGAACTCTAGCTCGTCAACAGTCCATACCGCCCCTTTAACGTTTTCTACTCGCACAAAACACTTGTGAAGACTAAGGTTATGCCGGACTGCGTTCTGCAGTTGGTGTGAAAGAAAAAAAAAAAGAGGTCTATCAGTACAAAGAGAAATAAGCCAGTGGAGAGACATACAACTGCAATGCTTTCAAAACATACTACATAGGCCTAACATTGCAAAATTGAGCTTTTATTTGACCATGCTTTTTTTGGAGGTTCTCATCTGTCATGGTTAGAAATATGGCTTCCAATCATTAAAAATACAAAGGAACCAGTGATCAGGGTGCCAACTTTAATGGACCTCCTTGGAAGGCAAACAGAATTCCAGTGTGCAAAAACATTTAATCAAATAAACACAACTTTCTGGCCCGTCACGTTAAGCAGTACTTCCAGCCATCTCGCTGAACAATGACGGGAAACCACGCTGTTATAACATGCTTTACTGTGTTCATAATTTAGCTTTTCATCAGGCCCATTTGTACAGTACATGGCCAATATTTACTAAATAAAGAGCTCAGTGACAAATGGCTTTGCATGGCAGGGTTGTCAGCACGGTGCTTTATCATTCGCTTGTGGTAAAAGTAGGAGATAGTTGATCGTTTCCTGTCTTGATGCAAAGTGGAAACTCAAATGCTTGAGCGCACACACACACACACACACACACACACACACACACACGCATACACGTACACAAAACAAAAAAACAGAAACTGGCCAGGGTTCCATCGGCGCTAGTGGGGGGGGGGTGTCCAGACCAATGCGAAAATATGCTTAAACAGGACCCCTCTGCCGGCACCTTCCGTGGATCATTAAGCTAAATCATATTTGCGTTTGCACATTTTTCCCCGAAGGAATAAAAAGCCAAATGGAAACCGCAAGAAAAAAATATGTCTGAGCTCATTGTTTTTGTAACACGACTGAAACACAATGAGAGGTTTCAGATGATTTAATAGTTAGAGCCTATTAGCCTTTAAATATCTTATTTATCTAGTGATCTTCCCTCTGTGTTTGTGTCTGTTTCAGTGTGGGAACTGAACAACAATGTGCCCCCATGGCAGAGCTGTCAATGACTGCTGAAGCACAGATTTAGGGAGCTGAGGGCTACAGTCACAGCCAGTCACGCGGCCTTTCTTACGTGCTTAAACGTTATTCCCTTTCATTTTTTTTTTCACCGTTTCTTTACCTCCGGATGGTTTTGCTCTGCCCATTTCTGTGGGATTGTACATACACACTGCTTTATCCACAATCTGAGCTTTTAAACATTTTTAAGCACGAAATGGTATTTTCTTTCATTCTTTTCATTCGTTCCATACCTGCGCTCAATAGACTCAACTGCTTAGACTCGACTTATAATATTTATATTTTGGACATAATAAATATTTAATATTTTAACGTTTTATCTGACAAGGAAGCCAAAAGGCGGGAATGAGAGATTACCTTCCAGGTGGCTGCATTCCGCCTGAAATATGCAAACATTCGCGTGAACCAGTTGTATATCTCGTTTAGTGTTAGCTGTTTTTCTGGTGACTCAAGTATCGCCTGAAAAAAAGAAACACACACACGCACAAAAAGGATGATAAGCACAATTTGTTTTCCATTTCCTTTACAGACTTGAGCTCGAACAAAGGGAGATGCGTGTTCGAGCTACCTTTCCTTTAATGGAGCATGTAAAACAGGGGCCTCTGCTGATCCGCTCTCTGCTACTTTGTTTACCCGAATGCTTTTGGTGCGACCTCATTCAAATGCATCCATTTGAATACGCCCTTTTGCGCCAAGCAACTAGAACAAGTGAAAACTGTTTTGTCGGTGACAGATTACAGGGCGCCAATTATCGCCCTGCCCAGATTAATGCTTGTGCAATGGCAGATTAGCGGCTGGCTCTGATAATTGACTGGGCATCTTAAAAGATGTTTCATCCCTGCTGTTGTGGGAAATGAATTTCCTAATAATCACATCGGCTGTAAAGCCTCATGAAAAGCAATTGTTATACAGTATAGGAGCTTCTTCTTCTTTTTTTTCCTCCGCACTCCCTGCTCTCAGACACCTTCATGCTTAATGCGGGTGGTTGATATTCTGTTGCGTGAAATTTTAACAGCGATAGTCGCAAGGGAAAAAAAGGAAACAAAGATTTTGCCGTTTGCATACATGCTGTAAAATATAGTGGTCTTACCTGACGTATTAATGATGCGTATGTGAAAGGAGGGCGCACGTCTGTGTTCATGTAGAACTCCTTGTTTTGGACAATATCTGGTATTGAGGAGCAAATAGATATACAGTACATATCAATAATTTCTAATAAAAAAAAAAATAATAATATATATATATATATATATATATATATATATATATATATATATATATATATATACACATACATACACACAAAATGTGACTGAAAAATATTAAAAACTGATCAATGACTTATGCAGCACATACTGTAATTAGTCATTGAACTACCTGGTGATATGGGCATGCTGTATTTGTCTGAGTAACGTCGGCGAATGTGTCCGACGCTGTGCAGGCTGGTGGGTGTGATGACCGAGTGGGTCTGAGAGAGCGGTGTGAGCGGGGTGGTGGGTGTGGTCGGGGTTTGAGGCAGGCTGAGGGGAGGCGATGCTCCGGGGGCCGTCTTGGACAGTGTGGCGTTGGAAACCAGGTTGAGCTGAAAGGCACAAAGCAAAAAATAGTGAGGATTGGACCGATGCGTTTATCACTGGCTGTGCATGCTGCTGCTAATTGCGAACACACCCTTGATTCAACCTCGGGAGCACTGAGGTGTGTGGGTGGCACACTGGTTTACAAATGTTAGCAAAGACAAAGAGCTCGGTTTCACCTCTGCCGTCTTCCATCTTTCCAGCGGTAATTCAGATACATCCTTGCTGTTTTATTTCAACAATTTTTTTTCCTCTTAATTTGAGTTGTCATTCTGAATCTTGCCAGCTGAGAGCATTTATTTTTCCACCTCTGAGAGTCCTCTAATAAGCTAGAAATGAAAAGGCCAAACTGAACTAATTACAGGCTGTAACTGTATTAGATGGATCCTAATTAGCGGCTACTCATGGAGGGGAAACCATGATTAAATTGCATATTCGAGTGACCCTCGGCATGAACGGACTGGCTAAAAGACCTAGGTCTAGAGCATTCCAAAGCACGGGGGTCGCTCCATTTTTATGAAGTGGAAACAAAAGATTTTAAAAGAGGTATTAAGTAATAATGACTATAATAAACTAATTAAGCCGGGAGCTCTAAGTGGTACAGTGGATCTCCAGGCAGCTGTGCTCCTCTTTCACTAGAGTGGAAAATGCAAGCCTGACCTGCTGCTCTTGTTATTAATCTGTGTGTGTCTGTGTGCATAATGTAGCTGACGACACAAATACATATTTCCCACACCAAACTGTTTTAATTGCTAATTTGCCGAAGGAGGCCATGGTTTCAAATTAAACATGATTACTGTGCAATGTGTGATGAGGGAAGGGGGGAAAAAGGCAGAGAGGAAGAAAAAAAAAAAAGATTTTCAGTTGCCGGGGTCATAAAGGGTTGCCTTTGTGCTAACAAATTAATGAAATGTCAACCCTGTCAATTGGTTTGACGGTATCAGATGTCTACATTTTTACATGGCGATGCTGTCATTGTAAATGGGGGGCAAGGCGGGTTAAAGCCGCAGACAGTGCTCAATACAAACCCCAGCCACCCCACCCCCTGCCCTGTCTCCACCCCCCTACCATCAGTACACGCATCGAGCACAATTACCACACAGCCTATTAACACTCATTATCATCCTGATGCCCCACTTGATGGACATGTATATAATAAAGAAATTCAGAAGGCTGTCGCTGACAAAGGCGCAGCGTTGTCCTCATGCATTGCTTTTATAATTTTGAAAGGAGTTTCGAATGGGCTGAACAGCTTCCCCTACGGCTGCTTCTAAACTTGTTCTAATGTACAGTGCAGTAAGATGCATAATGTTATTTACTGTGTAAATTATAGGGCACAGTTTGTTTGTATTGATATGTGCAGACAGATGAGGGACAAAGCACTTAATAACTGTATGTAACAGTGACTTATTCATGTTAATGGTTACAATAAAATCATTCATGTCGAATAAAAACATGTTTCTAAGAGCAGATCCTTCTATACAGCACAAGCTGTATGTGGACTATTTAATTTCGCGCCATTGCCATTTCCTTGCTTTAGATGGCGAGGACGCTTCTCAATAGGCCACACAGATGCGCAATAGTCTGCTCTTTGTTTCTTACACCGTTTGGGTCCTTTCCAGCACAAGAAAGAGATTTTTCGAGAATTGAAATTGTAATTGGTGGTCTAATTATAATGCCTTTGGATAACCAAGCTGCTACAAAAGTGATGCTAAATGGTGTAGGGATAGTAAATACAGAAATGACATTTTCCTTCCATCCATGGATTTACTTATAAGTAAGTCTCTTTAATGAAAAATGGGATGTAATGATGAGCTATGTTATCAGTATCGCAGACAGCATTGGACAAATGTGTGTGGGGTGGCGGTGGTGGTGGGGGGGACCTCCTAATCTATAGCAAGCATGTTTGTGAAACATACACCGTCTTCCTTCATTTAAAAAAATGTATTCACAGCCACTTTAATAGAAAGTCCAGTATTTCTGCTAATTCATGTAACAATTCAACCAATCATGTAGAAGCAATGCTGTGTAAAACATCAAAACCTTACAACCGCAACGAGTAGAAAAGGATCTTGGAATGCTTCAGAATCTCAGAATGTTCACCATGTAACAGCCTACACCAACACACCGAAGACCACACCGAAACTAGACAGGCCATTGTGCTCAAACTCCAGTTCAGTGAACCTGTGTCAAGTGTAGCATTGAATTCCTGTTCTAGGCTGAGAAAAAAATTAAAAGTAATGTGGACCACTTGCCTTAAGATTTCAAGTTGTGCAGAGACGACTTTATGCTTACAGTGGTTTGTAAAGAGTGCTTATTTTCCACTGATCACTATGCCATGCTACAGAGAGTACATATATAAAATTCCAGATTTTTTATTTATTTTTTCCCAATTCTTGCAATATTATGCAAAGTTATGTGTCAAAGTGTTACTAATAGAGAGGAGGACTACAAACGTCCACCAGCATATTGATTAATAAAGAAATGTATGTTTGCCGTAAAATGCTGAAGACACAAATGGTGCCTTTGGGCTTCTTCAAAGCAAGTAAGGAAAGACCGTTAGCACACACTCAAAAAAAAAAAAGTAATCATGTACATTCTGGGATACATTCTATTTCTGGCTGTTCAGCATCATCTTTTGGTTTTTAAAAGATATGTCTCAATTGTGAAAATGCAATTTTCTTTGCAATTAACAAAGTAACAAGGAAGAAGATAAACAAGGAAGCAAGCAGGAGGGTTGTTACTTACAGGCTGAGGGCAGGGTTTGGGCTCTGTGGACTTAACATGTAAGTGAGTCATCATAGCTTGCAGACGTTCTTTGTCCTTGGCTAACTGTAATAAAGAATAAAAGACATAATGATATGAGAGAATGTACAAATAAGACCCCCAAATATAGACTGTATATATATATATTTTTTTTCTGTTTCTTTAAAACAAAATACAAAAATCAAAAATACCAATAAAATTGTTAAGAAAGGATAAATATTCCATGCTAACACACACCTGTCAGCACAGCCCATGCAGACTGCACTTTTCTTTTAAAAACAGAATAGTCACAAATATCAGAAAGACTGTGCCGGAAATACCCAATCACACAAATGGCTCACTTTGTTTTCTAAACACTGTGTTGTTTACCGGTTTTTGCTCTGTCCTATACTTGGACATATTATATAATAGGCACAGCAAAGCACTGTCTGTGACATGCCACTATACTAATTACATTCTTTGCCGTGTGCCAAACCCAAACATGAAGGCCTGACGATGTTTGTACTCCTGATCAGTTTGATTGATTATGGTAAGCATAAATAAAACAGACGTACAGTATATGAATGCACTGATGAATCGACTGATTGCTCTAGTTTTAGTCACTTTGATGCACTTGGGATTGGATGAGCTACACTACTCTTGTGCTAGGAGCTACATTGCTCACTACAATGTTCCAGCGATACGTCTGTCCCTCGGTCCTGCTAATCTGCTCTAATGGAACATCACCTTCTCATCCCTGAATGCATGCATAAGTAATGTCCTTATGCATATACATTAGCTGCCATTACAGCTGTTGGCGCTTAATGTAAAACCACTCAATGTATGTATTAATCAGCAGAAGTGGTATTTACTCGAAACGTGTGTTTTCCCATAAAAAAAGGAGCATTATTAATAGCATGCCCATCACTAAATGTTTTATTGGGCTGCCAAATAGTTAGAAGTCATAAATGACTTTAAAACCCAGTAAAATTCAAAATGTAATTATCTTTTGGTCTAAGGCCCCGGGCTTCCCATATATCTTTGGCTGGCTGTCATGCATACATAACACATTTTTAATGACTGGTTACTCACAAATGTACAAAATAATTTCATTTTTGTTCCCTGCACTTCCCCTCCCCGCATCTTCGAGCCACCGGTCAGAGGAGATGAGAGATTGTGGGTGGTGGTAGGGGTGGGGTGGGGTGGTGGGGGGGGATAGCTGAAGATGGACTGAAGAGGAGCAGAAGAAGCAAGGAGTGAGAGAAAAGAGGCCAGATACCTGCAGTTCCAGCTGCTGAACTACTTGCATCTGTACCCGACACTGGGCTGTACTCCGGTCGTCTAATGCATGCTCATTATTCATATGTCTAGTGAAAGAAAGAGAGAGAGAGAGAGAGAGAGAGAGAGAGAGAGAGAGAGAGAGAGAGAGAGAGAGAGAGAAGCAAGGATTAAATTTTACAGGCCACTAATAAACATTTGATAAAACTTTTATGGTAAAATACCATGGGACAATCATTTCTTTCTACACATTACACAAATACATATACTACGGTAATGGTACATGTATTCGTATCGGTACAGGGCTTTCGGTTCGGGACACATGTACTGAACGCAATCCTTTTTAGGTGTGGAACACAGTAAAAAAATCTGAGTTCCCTCAAAAATGTTTTAAGTGGCAAGCTTGTTTAGTCTTCACCTCACACTGAGTGCATTTTTTTTCATTATTAAACTTGAAAACATACACAACAATGCCAAGGATATATATATATATATATATATATATATATATATATATATATATATATATATATATATATATATAAAAGAAACTATAGTTAGCGCAGTGCCAGGGAGAAAAAAAAAGGACAAAAGGAGAAAATCTTGACAATTCCACATACAGAGGAAGTGAATGAATGAAGGATGGAAGGAATGAAGGAATTTGCTAAAGCATGCTGGAATAAGTAGAACAGTTCAGTAGATCTTATCTTCAGAATATTAAATATTAAATGTAAAACACACACACACACACACACACACACACACACACATCTGCATTACCCAAGATCTAAATCTATTTTAATTTTCCAGTTATTTAATTGTATTTAATCAAATTAATTTATGGCAATTCAATTGATTACTCAATTTTATCAACATAATAAAAAAAAATATTGCATTATTTATATTTATTACATTTTGTTTTTATAAAATATTAGAAAATACAATTGTATATATTATTGAACCAAGCAGGCATTTTATTTAAAATTGTTTAAAAAAAATTCAACTGTTCAAATGCTAATCAAACATAATAATAATAATAATAATAATAATAATAATAATAATAATAATAATAATAATAAACTGCGTTAATAAAAACAACCCAATTTTGTTTTTAATTTCTTCACCCTAACCGTAACGAAATTATACTTGACTTAAAAAGCGAGTTACGTACCAAATCGTGAATTTTTTTGTGTGAAACTATCACGATTTCTCTTCTCTCAACCTCGCATTAAAAAAATAAGGTAAGAATAATGATCACAGAAAAAGCACAGGTTCTAAATCATGCTTTCCTGCACTCCTGCAACACATTTCTCCTTTTCGAAATGTAAATGGAATCTACTTAGTTTGCGTGGTTTTTCCAGTTAATTATGTCATTGAGATGAAGAGGAACTAAACGAAGCTAGGAGTAAAAGCCAAAGGACAACAAGGAGAATGGAGATGAAATCTGTAATAAACTTAAATTATGAATATAATTACGCCCATTTATTTTATACTGCCAAGATCTTTTTGAACACCCCCCACCACCACACACACACACACACACACACACACACACACACACACACACACACACACACACAGACACACACACACACACACACTTATAACTAATCTAAATAAGTAGCTGGCCCCACCAAGTCTTTGTGCCTTCCTCCTTTTTAGTGGTGATTCATATAAAATGAGGAGATAAGGTTTTTGCCACTGAAAAAAAATATGATTGGAGGATTTTTATCAGGCTCTGCATAAACTACAGGTTCGGTGGAAAAAAAAAAAGGATTTAAAAAATGCTTATGCAGGGGCATTTCATTAATCATTTAATCATAAGCCGAGCAGAATGTTTGAACCGATTTCACAAATACCCTTTCATTTCGCTACTTCATTATGCCTGCTAATGGATCCAATTTATTATATATATCATAAATTATATCACATCGTTGCTGACCATGTAGGTCACAATCGTCAGGTGGGGGCTCGTAGAGCTGAACAGCGCCGATGATAGAGGGAAGGGAAGCGCGATTCACACGCCGGGCCCTGTCTTCTTTTCCAATACGCCCGTTCTTGCCATTTACAGTTAATCAAATAAAGCAGTCGCGGTGGCCGCAACCATAGCAGTGACGTCTCTATCCAACTCAGAGCTAGTCGAGATGAGTTGGTAGAATCAGTGCTGCAGATGTTATTGTGTGCAGATGTGGGGATACGTGAAGGTAACAGGATGGGAATAGGAATTCATCTCTCAATAAAATATATGTCTGTCAACACAATAATCTGTTCAAGTTTAAACCTAAAGATTTTATCATTCCAATGTGCTTTATTCATCGTATACCTCTTTCTTGTTAGTGATTCGTTACTGGACACAACATGATTTTTTGTCTTTTTTTTATTTATTTTTTTACCATTTTATAGTCATATGTTCAGCAATGCATTGGCCCAGCCACTATATAAATGAAAAAGTTCAGCTTGTCTCATTAAGGAGACTTCCAAAAAAAATATATTAATCAATCAATTGTCAAAATAAACAAAAAAGTGCAATAAAATAAATCTATTATTCGAATTTTGGCCGGTACTGCTGTCATGCTGTTAAAGATAATTAATCAACGCCACCATGGAACGACACAAATAAAATATAAACAAGATGACTTATGTGTCCATTGTCAATTTCAACATGATTCATCTTAAAAGTGCGTTGGGGGATGGGGGCTGGATATCAAGCAAACATTTTTAAAACATCCACCCAGAATCGCACCTTTAAAAAACAAAATAAAACCCCAAGATGGAGCAACGTGACGCGCTTGTGAATTTGCAGTTCATAAAAGCAGAAGCAGCGTCTCCTCTCCCTTTTATCCTTTGTTACACTCGATGATCCCCCACCCTTCCTCTTTCCCTTCTAATGACATGTAGAGTAAGAGTGCATAATTAATAGGAAATGAAATATTCAAATGGCCCCTTAAATCAGCTTCTCCGAAGAGTGTCTGGACATGAGGAGGTCTGCGTGAACGCCACAACTGACAGCGGGAGGGACTATGAGCGCTGGCATGTGTCACTTTCTGGACCTCAAGCGCAGGACGTTTTTTTTCCCTTTAAAGCTTCCTGGCAGGATGACAGTCTCTAATGAAAATTGGCACAATAAAACAAGTTACACAGACATTGCTTAAACAGTCAGCATTTTGCATGTCATTGAGACAGCCTGTCCTCTTATTGCGGGCTTAATAATATAGTGAACGAGCGATAGTGTAAGTCACACCGAGGGAACAGCTATCACAACAATCTCTGAGCAAACTAGAGATAACTTCCATTGTTTATTGTTCCATCTGACGTGCAGACATTTGCTTGAGCAAATAAAAAAAGAAAAAAGAAAAAACGAAAACACAGCGGAGTATCACTTAGCGTTTGTTTATTTATTCGTATTTTTATTTACCATTAAGACTAAGAATTTGCGCTCTTTGCCAGGTTTGTGTTGTCTTTAACTGAGCAAATATGTCTTGTATGCTTCAGGGTAAAACGGACTCTACACACTATTATTATATTCAAATGGTATAGTCAATGAGGCTGGTCAGGTCTAGAGTGTGTAGCCTCTCTATATCCGAGAGCATAATGATCATTTGAATTCACATATGATCTACTGGTATACTGGAATATCAGAATTGAAATCCCAAGCTATTTATCGATACAAAGAGATATTAAGAAAAGTAGGAGACCCGGGTTCCTTCCTAACGCCTGGAAAAGTGTCGCCCCGACATGCGGCCCACCTCTCCCTCCAAGCCCTCGTCTCCCAACCAGGCACGAGTCTTTTCATTTATTATATCTATTGTGACAGCACAGCCAGGTATGCAATATTTTCTTTCACAGACAGAATAAATAACCTCCGGGGTTTAAAACAACACCTTGGCCCGAAGCTGGTTGTTGCTGTTGGCACACAATGCGGAGATCTGCTTTTTCACTGTGCTCTGATACACAGGTTCCGCTGACTAAATGGTTCTTGCCTTCTTCTCTCTCCCACCTCTCCTCCCTCCCTCTCGTGTCAAAGAAGCTTTCCAGTGCCTCTTATCGTTTGACCTGGTGTAGTGCTCATCTTTTGGCGCTCTATTAGCAATTCTTACGGGCCGTCAGGCGGCAGACTGGAGGAGGTGCATGTGGTAACGTTTAACGGCGCTAACGCCTCCTCTATGCCGACTGAACCTTCACCCTGCCTCGCTTAAACAAAGACAGCTTTTGTGGTGCCTCTACAAGTGTTTTCTTAACATGCTCCAAGCAGTTTAGGGCAAGCAAGTAAAGTAAACAAGATGTTGCCATGATAAAAACACTTGTGAAAACACTGCGGAGTGCACTTGGGCCCTTTTTAAGGAGAGGGAATTTTTCCTTGCCTTCGCCAAGCTCTCAGATGCTAATTCCACTCATTTTTGTAAACAAATGATGGGAGCTATGAACTAAGCCACAGAGAGTAGGGAAAAAAGAGGGATGGATTAAGCAGGACACTCCAAAGCCTGCTGCAACATATGAGAAACAGGCGCTCGCTTTCCTGTTTAGATATTTGCCGTGTGAATTGGAAAACGTGCACGTTCCTTTACGCTTACAGCTTAAAAGAGCACAGACGTACTCATTAACGCCTTTTCTTTTGCAGACTAACAGAAGACAGTGGAAGATTACGGCAATATCTGCAATGCGATCGGGAGAACCGGTTACAGTTCTAGGCCTAACGTTCACTGTATGGTATGAAATACTTGTACGAAATATGACTCCGAAACATGAAAGAAAACGCAGAACGGGCCAGAAAAAAGAAAAAAAAAACACAATCGGAGAGCCGCCATGTCCTTGCACCTTATTTTTATTTAATTTTTTGCTCAGCATGCTTTATTTTGATATAATGTGGTTAAACACATAATCACCAATATGCTGCTATGCTGCCTTATGTGTTGGATTACACACACAAAAGAATACAAAGAAGCATGGGTTTTTCATTATACTTCAACAGGAGCTGAGAGCTCAGATAAAGGAAACATCGTATATAAATTTAGTGGGTCACATGACATGCCCGGGGCACACAAGCTCAGGATAAGTGCCTAACATAAGGGCAAAAGGTAAAAAGAGACAGCTGCTGTATACATTTGTATCATCGGCGTGTTAGGGCTTGAGCCGCTAAGCTGTAGGATTCGTGCGCTAACAGATTGCCACTGTAATTGGCGTCGACTCGTTGTGTTCTGCCGAAACCTGTGTACACGATTCTTACAATCACTTACAGAATGAGAGTGTGATCTTGTCTCGCTGCAACAAACCAGTTGTTAGAGTAAGAGGGGAAAAAAAAAGCTACAAAACAGGCATGAGGAAAGAGAGGGCCCCTATCTCCGTCCACAGAGAAAAGACAAGGGCAAACCTGCAGCGCTCTTGCGGTGCGGCCTGCTGAAGATAAACATGCCTCTCGTGTTTGTTTGGAACAAAGTGGCAGAAATAACCATGGGAACAGCATTTATCACTTTCTTACACACACACACACATATGTGAGCGGAGGGTCCACCTGTAGCGTGGCTGAATGATGGCTAAATGAAAGGGGGAGCACAAGAGGAAAGAGAGATGCTATTAAACCACACAGTATAAAGTGATACAGCAGCGAGTGATATCACTGAGTTCACCTTCACAAGTTTGAAGACTTGTTCAATTCAATTTTATTTGTATAGCGCTTTTTACAATGGACACTGTCTCAAAATGGCTATGCACAAATAAAGCGGTAATACAGCTGTATAAAAGACTGTGTAAGTTATGAAAGTTATAAAAGACTATTGCCGAAACGTTAGTTCCTTATAATTGTTTATCCCTGATGAGGCGAGGAAAAACTCCCAGAGATGGTATGAGAAACCTTGAGAGGAACCAGACTCAGAGGGAAACCTGTCCTCATCTGGGTGGCACCGAATGTCCATGTCGTTGTAATTACATTGTTGAGGTGTGTAGTAATAGGTGTCGTAAATGCAGATCTATTTATGCAAACTGTCCAGTGTGTGTTTTCATGTGAGGGTTTTAGTTTTTTCTTACTTGAGGAACGACTGGAAGTCCTCGAACACAGCTTCGCATCCTGGCCATTTACACACGCCGTGTGCGTAGAGAGGGTGACTGTGGTGTGTGTGTTCGTCCAGCACTGAGCTGTGGAAAGAGACACACATTAATATCAACAGCCATGCAATAACCGACGACATCATTTGCAGTAGTCTATTGACATTCATTCTAATAGGTGGCGGCACATTCAACAACTTTTATTTATTTATCGACTTCTTGGTGTCCCAGGATGGACTCAAATTTAGAGTGGTGTAAGATCTAATGGACGGCCGATCAGTGGGTAAGTCTCTGCATGCTAGTGTGCTACGATAAGGCAGAAAGCGCGCAGAAACAGTGTGTCCTTTCAGCTCTGACTGCGGAACCGTGATCCCTCCATCCACCTGGAGCAGCCTGCTTTTTCCCACAACAGGAAGCTTCCCAATCCAGTTGGCCAGCGCCCACCGAGTGCAAACATTAAACACACTCCTCCTGCTATCAATTTATCTGCCCGCTGAGAGACAACAACAGCCTGGGTGTGCGAGTGTGGATCTTACACTAATCTCCCTCTAATATTTTGACAGCCCTATGAATCATGTTAGCTGGGACTGCTGGACTCGCGGTGACATAAGCCTTCGAGCATGTGACGATTACTTGAACCAGCTTAAATAATGTTGTACCCCAGCACTGTTGATTTCTTGAATTCGAATGGCGTAAAGATTGTTTAATTTTTCCATAACAGCATGCTCTCTGACACTAGTATAGGCAGTAAAGTAAGTTATTCTCCACTATCCGATATCCTTAATAAAAACCTTGTTGAAATAACTCACTGGCTGCAACGTTGGAGAGAAAGCTAGCATAAACTGCTAAATTCCACAGCAAGCAAACAAAGTTGTGATACACAACTAAATGTAGAAATATTTACCTCACTTTCAAATGCCAATTCTTACATAGACTGCAGCCTTTGCGGCACAAGCGATAGTGCTGAGACAGCGACAGAGAGATAAGCAGTCAAATGGCACATGAGAACGCAAAGCTGCTCAGTGGGAATTTTCTTTACCACCTGTTTGAGCCATCAGTGTAAGCTCATCTCTCAGCAAACCACATCCCTTCACTAACCAGTGCAGCAGCATTAGGAAACAGCACGCACGCCACCTCCTTATAACGGGCACGCTTTCTTTTCGCCTTTAAGTTTTCGAGTTTTCCCATATAATCAGTCACTTTAACACTGTAATTAACAAGCAATAATTGAGCCACTGTAGGAAAAGAAAAGAAAAAAAAAAAAAAACGAACCTTTTATGAATGTATTTAACATGCTTTTCCTTTTCAGAAATATCTTCTTTTTTTTTTTTTTATTCAGTAATGAATTATGCATACACATTAAGACCTCTGTTTGGGTGTGGGTAATAAATAGATGGGGTAAGATATATTCTAATGACTTTTTAACAAGGACCAGCAAAATGGCCGTCTGGCGATGTTTAATTTAAAGACATCCTCGTTTTTTTTTTATTCCCGCTCGCATGTTGCTTAATTTAGTATTAAAACGATATTGAACAGTGGAGTGCTTGAGGACTTGAGGAGAAGCAAATGATGACAAAAGTGACTTGCTTTAAGTAACTAAATTGTGGGAAACGGCAAAAATTAAAGAGCGGAACATTAGGGGTAATAGAGAACCGGGATTTTTGGGATGATGGGGAGGGTCCTTACAACGACGGTCCCATTTCAGTCCAGCAGTCTAAAAGCAGCACTTATAATGTTTTGCTTGGGTTAAATGTGACTGTTCTCCAGGCAGGTCTATTATAGTCAGGCAGCCTCGGGGACTGAAAAGAGACGACCTCTAATGATCTTTTAACTCCAGTGTGGCAAATCCCGTCATCTGCTTCCTGCTTACACGCTGGGTCAAAAAGAAAATCAGTGGAGTGAAGCAGACTTTAGGTAATACCCTTAAGCTAACCCACCCCTCCCCCAACCCCCCAACCCACCAAGGTTAAACACACTCCCAACTAAAGTGTATGTACGAAATTCGAGGAGATACATAACTGTCTTAATGTGTATCATGTAAAATGCTGCTGTGTCACATTACATTACTGTGATTCAATAGTGTAACAGTGCAAAGCTCATGCTATCTTTATACGGCACGGTTTACAAAAAGACAGCAAGTGGAAACACCTTACAGTTACACCAGTGATACAGAATCTGAGTCTGAGAAATTGCTTTTAGTCAAAACACAATTTGTATCATTTTTTCAAGAAAAAAAAAAAAATCCCACAAATCCCAGTGAGCCCTTAGCCAATTCCCCCAACCCCCGACTCGATTCTCACTAAGACTCGCCCCTAAAATGATTTAATTATCATTTTCAGAGTGGAAGATCAATTAAAGGGGAGAGACGGTGGGGAAAAGGGGACCCGTATCTGATTATTTATCTCTTTAACAAATTTGCTGAGCTGCGTGTCCCCTGAGCATCCCGTCCTGATGCATGCTGGGAAAAAGAAGAAGAAGAAGAAGAAGTAGAACAACAGGGGTCTCGTGTCTCGGGACGATTCGCAGCAAATCAGTGCTGGGATGTTCTCTTTAATTTCTTTCCACAAATGCTCACTTATTAAATATGATAAGTATCTCGGCATAGGTATGTGCAGGTTTGTGCAGATTGGGCCCTTTATTGGAGTGCTGATGGGTCAGATGGACTGACACATTGAAGGCTTTTATCATATTTGGGTGCGTGTGAGTGCCTCGTCTCCACGGCCGGCACCGCTGGGAGAGCAGCGAGGCTGCTAAAAGCAGGAGCGGGCCGCATCTAAAACGTGCGCTGAGCGATTGGATTTCTTCTCCTTTCCTTTAAGACGGAAGTGAAAAGCAAGCGAACGACGCCTGTGGATGCACTTAAGGTTTTAGTTGCAGGCGTCGCAGTGACTGGCCAGATTTTTATATGACACATGAACCTAACTACATGGTACTTAACGGGCCGAGAGGAAAATGATCCGCCAGGACTAGAGGGGGCAGGTCCATCAACCCAGTGCCTGCTGGCTGATGTATGACAAAAAAGGACTCGTGAAGAAAAAAAAAAGAAAAAAAAAAAAGTCAAAAGCTCACCGGGACGAAAAAGAGGACGTATTTTTTCATTTGTGAACAGGTCTTTACAAATCACCTGAACTAAACCCCTCCTGGGTTCAACCGAGGTGTAAAGAACCAAACAGGAATCAGTTTTCCTGAAGTTCCTGAAAGCATGTTATTGCGTCCTTCCACACAAGCGAGATGCGACGCATCACCAAAGCACTGAGATATTAATACTGGTCTCTAATTTGCCGTGTGCTATAATAAACATAAACATGTCTATGTGTTAGAATGTCTTTTTGTTAACACCGTCTCTGAATGGAGCTCTTTTACAGAGAAACGGTGAGAAAGAGTGAGGGAGCGCAGGAGAGACACGAGGGAGCGATCACCTGCTCGCTCTTCTGACATATCTGAAATGCTTGCTGCATATCCAGTCTGCACAGTGTCTTCTTCATGCTGCCGTGCGCTAAACTGCTGTTGACGTCTTCTTTAATCTTCGGCGGCACGTGTCTGAGAGAGAGAAGGTGAGCTTTTACTCCCATCTTCTCCAATGTTTCAAAGAAGCCTTTGCTCCCTCCTAGAGCTTTATTTTTTCATTGATGGATGACTTGTGTGTGTGCAGTTTTGTGTGATGGTGTGAGAAAATCTAATTCTTTTTGGAGAAAGAAAGATTTTGTTCATCGGTTTGGTCAGAAGATGTTTTGTAGTATTCCTTTGCATCATATCTGTAACTCCATATAAAAAGATAATAATAAACCGATTTATATTTTCTCATTTATTGAAGAGGCCTCCAGTGATGATGCTTATTAATTGTCATGGATGAGGCTTGAGGGCAGAGGACTTTCTGGTTTCTCTGTAACATGATGAGCTGCAGGTTCGTTTTGTTTTATTGAATTCAAAAGACAAACAAAACAGAGGCTTGGAAGCTTACAGCTCCTTACAACTGCTATAATGGAAGTGATACTGGTTCCTTTCAAGGTTTCTTCCTCATACCATCTCAGGGAGTTTTTCCTTACGACAGTCGCCACTATATGCTCACAAGGAATAAACTTACTTAGGCAATAGACTTATATATTGCAACTTCATAACCTTTTAATCTACTTGTTAACTAAAAAAAAAGGTTAAACTATATACAAATTGCAATTGCTATCATTGCAACTGTAATTGTCCTAAATTCGAAACAGAATCTACTTAAGCGGTGCATCAGACTCCATCAGACCACCCTTTTTCCCATATAACAGCACACCCTGACATGTTTTGCACAATAATCGATAGTAGGTCACAGTATGTGCCTGTACATTCCACCCATTTCCCAGTGTTCTGAAGAACAGCTGGTAAATACAATGTATGAAGAAAGAATCCATATGGTTCCCTTTATCTTGTCTATGAAGGATTACCTTAACACGTCTCAGCAAGAGTGACACTGTTTCCCGTGTAACTGTACCTTCACATAAATGGGGAACAGGAACGGGCAAACTTTATGCTCATTCCAGCCAGGTCTGGATTTGCAGTATTAACTGTGCTTTCATTTGCATCACTTTCACAGGTTGTGATCAGCCAAACACAAATGTGTGTGTGTGTGTGTGTGAGAGTCAGAGAGAGAGAGAGAGAGAGAGAGAGAGAGAGAGAGAGAGAGAGAGAGAGAGAGAGAGAAAGGGAGAGAGACCAAATGAGCTCACAATGCCCTGAGGCTTCTCACAAGCAGTTCAAAGATCAGGCCTCAGCAGATAAAAACAAGTGAACGTGTTACACGCCAAATTAATTTCTTCCTCAAAGACACAGCGGCAGCATGACGCTTTTTCCAAATACATTTCAGTGTCGGGATGATGTCAAGCCTTCACATAAAGCACTTTCGTAATGTCCGGGAAAGATGACCTGCTTCCTTTTGTTGTTAAAATACAAAATACTGGGTTGAAGACTTGTGTGTGTGTGTTTGTTTGTTTTTTCTTTTTTGCTATTTGAACTTCATGTTAGAGCTACAATTACAAAAGAGCCCAACCTAAAGCGATCTGATAACTGACATTTTTCCGGGGTGTGTATCTGTGTTTTTAGAGGTTAATTCAAGCCTTATTTAACAAACAGAAGTCAAACCACAGGTTTGTGTGTTCACAAGTACTTCGAGTCAAACACAAATAGCAAAGTCTACTTGAGGTAAGCTGGTAATTAATAAGGAAATGGGCCTATTCCCATTGCTGTAATCTAGCTGCAGAAATAGCCATGGACTCCCAGGTGTTCGCTTCCCCTCCCTGAGGACTGAATTGGCCTGCAGAGCTTGTGCCCTTAATAAAAAGAGTGAGGTACTTACTAACGACAAATTAATAGTTACTAGGCCAAGCCTTGTGGGTAGCTGTCAATCAACATCAGCTCACCCTGAAGGCATTACAATCTTGAGGATCGAGGAAACAAGTAGGGCCTGTTTGCTTTACTCTAAGATGACAGTTTAGCTGTGGCGAACACAGATGTGTTCAGGTGAAATGTTTTCTCTCCGTGGATCTTATAATGAGCAAAGAAACAAAACCAACCCCTTCCGGTAGCTGTCCAAAATGTACCGTCCATGAAGTCCCAAGAAATGTCCCCATCCCTACCATTCTTAGTGATGACCGTATCTAGCGCTCTTTACCTCTCTCTCTTGAGTGCGTGGCTGCTGTACTGGCCGTTCGTCATAGCGTGCTGGTTGAGGATGTTGCTCTTGGGAGGCACGGGTGAGGCGGAGGACAGATCCAGGCCACGGTGGCTGTTGTTGCTGGCGCTGTTCTCCTCCTTCACGTGCGTGCTCGTCACCTCCTTCCACAGCTGCTGCAGCTCAGCAGGAATCACGCCTGCCACAAAACAAATTGGATAATTAAATCAATTAATGGACTAATCCACTTCCACTCATGCTGTAATTAAATAAAAAAAAAACACAAAAAAAATACAAGGGGCTGAGTAAACAAAGGAGCGTATTAATTAGGAATTGTTACACAATGGATGAGCGTCAGGAGATCTCTCTCTCTCTCTCTCTCTCGCTCACTGAGGGTGTTTGTGTATACAAATCTCTGGCATTCATGCGCATTTCATGCTGAAAGTAAATAATTAACGTACAGACAAGGCGTGAAATCGGAATAATCTTCTGAGACAAGGGAGCAAGTTCACAATAGCACGTTTTTAACGCATAAAAACGATCGCTCAGAGGGAAGAAAAAAGAAGACAGACTGAGGAAAGAAGGGGAAGCGAGGAAGCGGACAGAAAAAAAAAAAAGAAACAAGCCCCTAGGGTAATATTCTGAAAAGCAAGTTAATGTGCAAAATACTTAAAGCACTGCCTAATTGACACATACAACCTTAAACCACACTGCAAATGGCACACTGCCACTTAAACACAAACGATCGTATTTTTTCGCAATGAATGGATCACAATGTTCTCGCAAATGCGCCACACACACACACACACACACACACACACACACACACACACATGCACGCAGCATAACGTTAAATCGCATCCCCTTTACCAAGTTAAATGTGACTGAACTGCGATGCTGCATTAGCAAAAGCTAGCGATTCATGCGCTATAAATACATCTAAAATATATCTGAATATCTAAAATACATACTGAAGCTTCTTCCTAGTGATTGGTGTGAAAGCATGTAGTTGGAAATATAAGAAAGGGGGAAAAAAGAAAGTAAGAGAGAGTTCGGTGGATAGACCCATCAACTCTCATGGCAATTAATTGAATCAATTTTCAAAATATAAAGGAAGATGATTTACCCTCTGCTTATCTGAATTAGTCTGTAAATTTTTATTTCCTCATTTTAGCAGCCTCTCTCTCTCTCCCTCTTTCTCTCTCTCTCTCTACCATAACTGTTCTCTTTCAAGCATTTAACTGTAATACACACACACAGGCCGCAAATGCTTCGTCTTCATTTATTTCTTTTGTGGCAAAATAAGTGGCGAGTTGAAGACCTCAATGCGATCAGCAGAAAATATTTTGAATTTGATAAGCTACTAAAGATTTTAATTATGCCGGTAATGGAGAACCGTGGGCTAATGAGGCGAGGAAAGCTCTGGAGAGAGAGAGAGAAAGAGAGAGAAAGAGAGAGAGACAGCGACACTAAGAACTGTGAAACGAGTCTGATAGTACTGCTGTAAATTCACTCAAGATCGTTTGCATATCAAAGAGCCGGCGGAAATTATTGCGGGTCCAATCAATAACCTTTCCACGTTCCGAGGAACATCTTTGTGCTGCCGTGGATACCGGGTGTGTCCTTTCGCTGTGTTTTTTGGCGGTTGGGCGCCGCCGTTATTCATGGCGAGCGACTGACACGGTGTTATGGATGTGAACATGTATCTCTTTTCACGACTGTGTGTGTGTGTGTGGGTGTGTGTGTGTGTGCGTGCGGGTATTTTCCACTGTTAGTGTTTGTAATGGCTGATAGTGAAGGTAAGCAGTGAAGGAAGGTCAGAGTTGCAGTGAGTGTCCTAGGATTCTTCCTGCATTTTGACATGGTGTATTTATAGCTGATGTGCTTTACGGTGAGCGGCCTCGTCCCTCAATACCGCATTCTCTCTCATCTCTCTCTCTATACTTCTTTCCCTGAAACACATCTGTATTTATTCTCTTTCGTTCTGATCCGTTTAGAATTCCCGGTGTGTATTAATCATTGCCATTAATCATCCTGCACCGAAGCTTTTTCCGAATCCGTGACAAAAGTGGCTAGAACAGCTCCTTGCGAAATAATCCCATCCTCACCCCTCCGCTTGTGTGCAACACCACCACACCAATCTGATTAAACTGTTACCATTATTCAATAACCCAATTTCAGAAGAATACACAGCATCCTGTATTTAATATAAACCCTGTTCCTGACCCTAAATGTATCTTTTTTTGGTGCTGGATTACTGCATCTATGGTGGTTTGTCATTTTTCAGACTAGCCTCTTCCTACTCCTTTCGCTCATTAGAGGCCAAAGATACACAGCCCTCGTTTTTAAAAATGTATGTCTGGGACAACCTTGATTGATTACCAGTCGCGCAACTACATTTTTACCGCGGCAGGTAGCGGTGGCGTGCGTGGACCAGGGAGCACTGCTTCTTCCTTCAACCTTTCCTGTCCTTGTACCCCCCCATACTCCCTGTGACCCTGTTCAAGCAAGCAGAAAGTTGATTTAAGGATCATAACCGCATCAGTCGCCAACCATCATCATCATCGGCGGGAAAAAAAAATGACCCGGTGGCTCTGGCTGTGTAAAGTGGCCGGCTGTGCCTTTTTTTCAAGGTGCTACAGTGCTCTATTGGGGGCCCGATGTGACACAACTATTAGTTTGTTGTTCCATCAGGCGAAGACCTTCACCGCCTCCCCCCGCTTACGCGTCTCTGATCGCCGCGTCTTTGATATGCAGCCCTTAGGCCTAAAACACGTCTCTCTCTGAATGCTACAGGAGCCATTAAAGCAGTGCCACGCTGCTGAATGATCAATCAACGCCACTGCTCGCTGGCCACATTCGCTGGCCACATTCGCTGGCTTCGTATTAACGGCAAATTTGTCTTGTCGCCGTCCCATGGCCCTTTCCTGGACAACTATAGTGATGGGAGGCGGGGGATGAGAGCTGGCTTTGGCTCGGCAAGCGTGTACACACACACAGTGCAATGAAAGGCAGGTAATAGAGTGGAAGCGAGTATGACATGCACACACACCTAGCAGAAGCACCTGGGAGAACATGGCTAATGCAGGTGTCTGACTGAGTGAACAGGTCAGACATCATTTCCTTCGCTCTCCATCTCTTTTCTCTTCCTGCCTATTCGCTTACGCTCCCTCTTATCCCGATAGTGATGTTTAAGATGGTCCAACTGTTTTCCAGTCTCTTGACCATACTCATAGTTTGTAACCGTTTCCCTATTGAGAACAAGTAATCTGAAAAGACAGCAAATAAGTGTTGTCTATATATATATATATATATATATATATATATATATATATATATATATATATATATATATATATATATATATATAGCTGTAAATAAAGTAGCCCAGCGTATGGGAGGTATAAAGTTTATTTTTATAATAGACATGCTGATTTAAATGTTGACTGGCGTCAGAGCTTGTTTTTGAGAAAAAGGGAGCTGAAGTTGGCAAATGTATTTTTTTATTTTTTTTGCCGTTCGCATGAACTCAGCCGCCAGATTAAATGAAAGATTTCTGATGATAAACAAGTGCACTGGCACTTGTAAGCTATTACGCACACGCAAATCTGACATCAGGGACGTGAGACACTGTTATTAATTGGGCGATAACGAGAGATGATACTTTTCTTCTGGTTGTACTGCATCTAACAGCAGACACAGCTGTTTTTACAAGAGGTGAGAGAGAGAGAGAGAGAGAGAGAGAGAGAGAGAGAGAGAGAGAGAGAGAGCGAGAGAGATACACTGCTAAAGCTAAACTTTTACTTGAAGTATTAAAAGCATTATAAAGTGTTTGCATCTAATCCTATTTATTGGCCATTTCATGAATACACTGATAGATGAAAACTCAGAAATGTATTTGAATTCAATAAAATCCCAATAAAACCTTTACCCAAAGAGGCAATAAAGATTACTCAAATCAATGTCACAGCTGTCTTGAAGGCTTTCTAGGCTTTCTTGGAGACAATCAAAAGCACTCAGCACATACAATATATATAGCTAGCAGTTTGTTTCAATGTATGTCTATAATCACTTTTCAACAAGGAAAGTAAAATAAATAAATAAACAAGTTAACGTTAAATAGACCTTCTTTCTTTGCTGCCATCACAACGCACACAGGCACGCACATAAGGCGCATTAACTCATCACTCATATGGCAACGCTAACTACTTTTTCTGAACATTGAACAGATTACATCTCGGCCTCTGGAAGGCTGGACTACTGGGGCATGAACAAGTCTGCTGATGTGTAAAAGGAAAAGGTCATCAATAACTTCAAACAGTGAGGCAGAAAATGTGGCAAATAGGCCAGGTCACACACACATGCACACACACTTCCGTCTAGGAAGAGATCCGGGGACAGTGTGTCACTGCTAGTCGAGTCCAGGCAATGATGCTGAATCGCTATTAAAAAATTCACTTCTGAATATAATTGAGTTTCTATGCATCTTATGTCTATGAGTAATATAAATGTGGATACTTTTTTTATACATATTTTACATACATACACAGTTATGAGAGCAAATATTCAAATCTTTTCTTTGAAGAGAAACATATTAACGGTCATTTTAGAAATGCTAGACATAACCAAATATGGACTATACAACGTTAACAGCAGGCCATGCCAGTATCCTGAACCAGTTGTTGCACTGCCATGCCTAGACCAAGGGCATTGTGGGCTTTATTTTTATTACAATGCCCTGAACAAACAATAACAAGACTGCACAAACACTGTGTTTGCACATTACCTAACCAACTCCACGTCCTCCTCCCTTTTTCGCCTTATCTTACTAAGAGCTTGTTTGTCTTAGGCAGAGAGAGAAAGAACAGTCAGTGTGTTGGGAAAGAGAGAGAGAAAGGGGGTGGGGGGGGGGGGTGGACCTTATATGAAAGCGCTTTTGTGACTATGTAGCTGCTCCTTGAGAAAATATTACAGGGGGTGTATAATGAAATAAACTTCCTGGCAAAACAAGTATTGACTCAGCGTGTGCTTGAGAAAATAGGGGCTTGGCCACGATTCACTCAGGGAAAGCTGGGAAACAACGCACCTGGTGTGCTTTCGGCTTGGAACGGAGCCAGCGGAAGATAAGGAGTGACAGAGAGGAGGATGAAAGGAGGCGTGGGGATGGGACCGAGGCCTGACTCGGTGAAAAAGAGCTAACGCTGGAATATAAGATGATGGAAGTGGCAATGAACGGATCTTGTGCTGTGATCACTGAGTAGAGTGAGAGAGGGAACAAGAGTGAGTTTGTGTGTGTGTGTGTGTGTGTGTGTGTGTGTGTGCACATTATTTTTATTGCTGGGACATTGCTGGATACAGAAGGACATGACATAGATTTTGGATGCATAAGTATGTGTGGGTGTGTGTGTGTGTGTGTGTGTGTGTGTGTGTCCATGTCCTTACCCTGAGTAAAAGCGTGCAGAGGCAGATTCTGGTTAGCCTGGATGGACAGCAGGCCTTGTCTTTGTAGAGTGAGCAGGTGCTGCTGCTGCAGCTGCTGAACCTGAAGGAGCTGCTGCTGAAACGCCAACTGCTGCGTGGAAACCTACAGAGAGACAGAAAGAGAGAGAGAGAGAGAGAGAGAGAGCGAGCGAGGAGGGACATTGAGACAACAGACTACAAATCATTCCAGCACACACACACACACACGGCAGGTACATGCCTTCCTCTCTTAATTAACTCAGAGTTGTGACAAACAATGAAACAACATACTTAATCATTCATAATAAGAGCCACAGGATTTTAATTACAGCCATTCATAATTCAGTGAACACGCGTGCAACCCGAAAGTAAGCCTTTATCATCCGCCGTATCAAAGCTCACATCCCAGGGAACCAACGGCTCGCTGCCTTCCTATCAGAGCTGAGGAGGGCAAGGGGCCTCGGGGTAACTGGCATCAGAGTATTATAATAACAATAATTAAAAAAAACTCACACCACACTACACTGCTGTGCCCCGGGTATTACTTTTAATCGTGCAATACAATGAAGAGCATGTAAGAGGTATGAAACTATGCAGAAGTTCTTCTTCAAAAAAATCCATGCTCATTATTACTTAGTGCTGATTAAAATAATATTAAATAATGTA
The DNA here is from genome assembly GCF_014805685.1 of Silurus meridionalis. Classification (NCBI taxonomy): domain Eukaryota; kingdom Metazoa; phylum Chordata; class Actinopteri; order Siluriformes; family Siluridae; genus Silurus; species Silurus meridionalis. The sequence continues at coordinate 12,100,396 of NC_060884.1, read as the reverse complement.
AAGCCATATATTATTAAATAATTTAGCAAAAAAACAGTATTAAAACTGTAGCAAAAAACAAACAAACAAAAAAAACCCAGATTTATATCCCGTATTTCATGCGTTTCATGTGTAATGTGTAAACTCGGTGCTGAGGAGCCTAGCGACTGGGGGCGACCTCACAGGGAGAGCCGTTTTCTAGAGGAACAATGGTGGTAGAGAAATGTTCTTTATTCAAGCAGACGTGCGAGGTATGCTCAGGGCACAGCTGGAAAGGAAAATGGATGGAACAGAATGCAATGAGGTGAAGAGAAAAAGAGAAGAAGAAAAAAAATGTGGCAAAGACACGAAGAGAACTAGAGCGATAAAGAGTAAGAAAAGACAGACAGACACACCAAACAAGGCCCAATGCTCAAACTGATCTAAAATCCATAACGAAACAAATGGACGATGTTATGGTGATGACAGAGAGAAAGAGAGAGAGAGAGAGAGAGAGAGAGAGATGCTACAGGAGTGCTATGTCTTAAAACACTCAATAGCCCCTCATTTAATAACTGTTCCCAAACTGACAGCAGCACAAAGATCAGAGTCAGCATTGTGTACGAGCGTGTGTGTGTTTGTGTGTGGGCATAAAAAAAAGTACACTTCTTGCTGCTGCCAAGCTGTGTACCGCACCCTCTTCCCAAACACAGGATGCGCTGCTGTGTTTACTGCTCCCGATTGAAGGCAAACAAAAAAGGTCTCGCTGCACCATGGAGGCCGGGTCACACAGGAGACCCGGAGCAAACTGAACACTCTTGATAAAACAAGCTCTATGTGCAACGGTCACGTATTTAAAGAAAAGCAGTAACGGAATTTGGCAATATGTACTTTTTTTTTTTTTTTTTTTTTTAAATTAAAAGCATATCTATGCACTAATTGGAAAAAAAAATAAAAAGATAAAAATAAAAACAACGCTCTATCCTACGATCGAATGGCACATAATTCAGTTAAATTTATGTGATTTCTGTGAATTTGTGTGGATTATAATCCTCACTCCTTCTGGATAAACTGTAAGAGGTGTCTTTCCCCAAACACACACACAACACTAACAGGATCCCATCAGAGCACATGAGGGGCTTAACACCAAATGGCACGTAAAGGCGGGGTAGAGAAACGCAGAAAAAACGTAATACAGAGTGACACTTGCGGAGCCTTTTTCATTGTCTTGACTCCAATATGAAGGTAAAGATCTTTGGGAAGAAAAAAAAAAAAAACTCAAAAAGGAAAAAAAAAAGAGTGATGTCTTTAAAATGAAAGCGAGGCACAAAGCAACAACAGGGGGTTATTGTGCCGAGGCCCCACGGGAGGGAGTCACACAGTGATTCTTCTTGTCTTTTGATGGCGGCACAAGAAATCCAAATGGATAGAAGAAAGAGGAGAGAAGAGGAGAGGGAGAGAAAATATCAGCAAGATGAACGGGCCTCTCGAGGGCTGCATCAATTTCCTCTGATCAAACATAATGCGCTTCAAAAATTGTTTTTTTTTTTTTTATTCACTGTTCCCCATTCAGCTGATCAATTGTAGCTTTTTGCTATGTCAACTTCACCCTCCTCCCCTCTGCCCTATCCTAAGAGAGCGAGCTAGCACGAGAGAGAACGAGAGAAAAAAAGAAAGAGAATGACATCTCTTATCAGAAATATGAGAAACAGCCCTGTCACATTGATTTATGGAAGTGAAGCAGCACAACTTGTCCAAACTGAAGCCCCTAGTTCATTAATTAGCAAGCCTGGGGACTTTGATGTTAGTGTGTGTGTGTGTGTGTGTGTGTGTGTGTGTGTGTGTGTGTGTGTGCGCATGCACAAGCTTGTGTCTGAGTGAGTTTTTTAATTTTTTTATTATTATTCATTTTAATTTATGCACTCGGAAAGAGAACGTGACTGTCAGAGGGGAAAAGTAAAAGTCTGAAAATCCTGGATCGCCTTTGAACTGCTTCTGACCGAGCAATAATCAGTTCTTTTGTCTGGAGCGACGGCTGCATCCGCCAGTCATTAACACAGAGCCACTGTAATTGAGACCAGGCTCAAACTTGAAAAAAAAAAATTAAAAAGTCTGGCAGTAAGAAAGAGAGAGAGAGAGATGAGAGAAAGAGAGCGAGAGCGAGAGAGAGAGGGAGAGAGAGAGAGGGAGAGAGAAAGACTGAGCCATAGATACAGAAAAAAAAGACAAGGAGAGGGAAAACAAGTCCCTTTTATGATATTTCACTATTACATGGCTCCTCTCCTGCCATTTCCATGTTTATTACACTTGTAGCCTCTTCAAAATTATATAGTTTGCCATCTTCTTCTCAATTTTTCCCACCAAAGGGAAATACGTTAAATCAATCAAAAAAGCAGGGGAAATTTGTTAAAAAAAGATTTGGGGTACAATGTCATGAAGAGGAGAAAAACTAAAGGAATGGCATTTCGTTCATACCTGTCCATGAAGCAGGTGTTCTAAGCATTAAATGGCAAGCATCTGTGTGTATATGTGTGTGTGTGTGTGTGTGTGTGTGTGTGTGTGTCAGAATAATGTCAGAATACCTCCTTGCTCTGCTGTTTACTGCCATGCTGTTGTTGAAGGAGTTGGAGATGGAGCTGTTCTTGCTGCTTCTTATAGAAGTCCTGAAGTTGCTGCTGCACACACACACACACACACACACACACACACACACACACACACACACACACACACACAAACACACACACAAAAAACACATTTTCATCTTAAATACAGTGTGATTTTTGCATAAAATAATAAGACTCAACGTTATATACAGTATTAATCATTAGGTAATCTGATGCATTCTACATTGAGACTCATTAAATACATTGTATATGTAATAATAAACAACTCCTGCAATGTTTCACCGCAGTGTCACACACTCACATCACCATGCCACTATTATGTCAGCGTCTCAGCTGTACGCAGAATGATCCACCACACAACAATATCTGGTCAGACTTCGGTTCCTGTGGTGTTCCTTTTTTACTGATTGACAGCATGCATCCTGCTTGCATCTGTGTGTGTGTGTTTGTGTGTCTGTGCTGTGCATGTGTATACCTGCTGTAACATCAGGGCCTGTTGCTGCTGCAAGAGGAGCTGGAGCTGTTGAGGGCTCAGAACTTGCTGCTGGAGAATCTGCTGCATTTGCTGAGGAGTTATCACCTGCGGGGTCATCATAGCCACTGACACTGGCACCTGCACCACACACAAGCACACGCGCAGGTTATTACTATGCACAGTACTCTATGCTTCAATGCGTTTCTACGGGGGGGATTACAGGACTACTGACGCTGCGAATAAAGATGTGCTCGCAACGAGACAGAGAGTCGGTAAAAATCACTGCACAAATCCATACCATCAAACAGCACAGCGCCTCGCTCCGATAACGTGGAAACTGCCCATTAGCACAGGGCGTTCTTGCTTTCATTAGTTTGGAGTTTATATTTTGGCCCTGTTAAAATATACATTTATATTTTGATTCCCAAGAATTCCTAAGCATTAGGTCAGGCCCTCCTACAGAAAACACTGTAATACTCACAGATAAAGAAGTGTGATAGTGGAGTGTGAGTGGAGAGCAGTGTGATGTGTGGTGACATTGAGGGGATCCTCGTACACAGCCGAAAGGGACCCTTAATTGCTGCAGAGGCTCGGTATAACCAGGGTATGTGTCTGTGTGTTTGTACAAGATGCAATTACAAGCTTCTCCTTGCAACATTTGGGACAAACAAGATGGAGATTAACTTAAGAGCATTTTACATTTGCCACTGATAACCAACCACGTTATGTGCTCTGTGTGTGTGTGTGTGTGTGTGTGTGTGTAGCAGTGCAGTGCATGCTTTGCCTCGGCTTAATGGGCCAGACATTAGGGTGACAGCTTTCACCAAGGTTACCCCAACTGCATCTGTGGATCATAGCAGATGACACAGCCTGGAACATTCTGGAAAATGTAATTGAGGCCTTGTTTGTCATCCGCCTGCATAAATATGGCCTAATTTGCCTCGCTTTAAAGCGATATAACACAAACAAACCACCTTTAATGAATGCCTTGCACATCTCCGGTGCTACAAAGGGCAGAGGTGTCAAAGCAGAAGAGTCACTCGATGCGTAAACACAGCGCAGCTCTGACAGCCAACACAACATGGCTAAAGGGCAAATGTGGCAAAACAGAAGGAACACATTGCTAGCCACTAACATAACATGTAAGCACAGATTCCCCCCGACCCACACACACACACACACACACACACACACACACACACACACACACACACACACACACACACACAAATATACAAGGTGTTAGAAGACATGGACAGTCTTATAACTTAATAAGCAAGTCGTCTTGATTGTTTTGTTTTGTTGTCTTTTTTTTCCCCTTCCACACATAGCCTTTGGTCTGTTTTGCATAGGCCACGCCCCCAACTCAGTCATTTCACGGTCATTATGCGCCGTGTCCTTACTGCTCAGCATCACTAACTTTAATGAACTATTCTGAAGGTCGGGAGGTGGGCAGGAAGGGGGTGATGGGCAGCTCAGCTGGTATATATATATATATATATATATATATATATATATATATATATATATATATAAATAAATAAAAGTTTTTTTTTATTATATATTTGACTGGGATGTACAGTATATTTACTCTTTTAGTGAGTGCAGTATTGAATCCAGCTGCGTAGCGCCCGGCATTCCTGGCTAATCTGTTAAATATGTCTACTTCAAAAGCTTGAAAGGCTGAATCAAATGCTACAAAAATAACACATTATCTCATAGTCCTCAACAGCCTTGCTATAAACTGTGAGCTCTGCTTTAGTTAATTAATTTCTTTAATTTTTCACCCTTCATGCACACTGACATCAGCCGCTGATGTGCAAGTGTGTATGTGTGCGTAATGTAAAGCGCTAGACCCTGGGCTCTATTACAGCCCCCGTTTTATTACCCATTACCAGTGGGGTCATTAGAGGGGAGAGGGATTGTACTCTTCTTAACCTATTGATCACAGTAACTACCGGTGTTTAATCCTCCGCTGAATGAGGTGCGATCTGCTTAAGCTACACCGGGGCACTTAAACTCAAAAATATCACCACTGCCAGTGCAACCAGGCCACATCAACGTTCGAGAGAGACAGGGAGAGATGGAGAGGATGTTTTCCATTTGGAGACCTATTTCTCTCTCGTTCGTTGACAAGAACCATGGAGTAAGATCATAAAAGAAACAATGAAAAGAAATAAATGCCTGTCTCCCTAAAGGAGAGAGACAGAAAAAAGGTAAATCTAAACATAGATGTGAGTCAATATCTCTTTTCATCAGTCGCATGTAAGAAGCATATTAGGATTTTTTTTTTTACGTTTTGGAAAAGAAAAGAAAAGAAAAGAAAAGAAAAGAAAAGAAAAGAAAAGAAAAGAAAAGAAAAGAAAAAGAACAAGGGGAAAACAGTGTGAAGAAGGCAATCATGGTCAGTTGATAACTGTACATTTCTAAATTTATGAACAGAGGTGTTAAGACTATACACAGATACACACATTCCCATACGTACATGTAATGGTGATATTAGGACTGCTTCTACTAAAAATATTCGTGCGATATTCATGCCCATAACACTGTCCCTTTTTTTAAAATATATCTTTGCATGTGAAATATTGCCTACATTACATATATCAACATTTAACACAGAAAGTGTGTGTGTGTGTGTACAGGCATTATATATTCTTTAGAGATCTCAATGAAGCTCGCAGCAAACAGAAGTAGGAAAGCACATGTTCATCTCTAAAGCAAGCTACAAAGGCTACCTGCTCACAGTGCATTCCCTTTAGTGTGTGTATGTGTGTGTGTGTGTGTGTGTGGAGGGGAGGGCATCCTAAGAAAAGGACACTAGCAGGGCAAATGCTAGCCTAATGAGAAAACATCTGACACCCATCTGACTCACTGATACTGTCTTAATGAACACTGTATGCCCACAAGTGCAAAAAGGCTCTGACACAGAGCGAGAGCGAGTCAGAGAGAGAGAGAGAGAGAGAGAGAGAGAGAGAGAGAGAGAGAGAGAGAGAGAGTAGACTCTCTTGGAGGCAGTGGCAATTAAGATGAATAGTACGAAAAGTGAAAATGAAAAGTGGGTAAGACTTCAAGGAAATCTAGCTTAAAACGCTGAAGTGGGCCACGCGCAGTGCACAGGTTGGAGAGGGCGAAAGTGCTGTGGAAAAAAAAAACAAATAAATAAAATAAATAAATCAAATTTTAATGCTCCCTGGTGTCATCTTGTTTTGTCGAGACATCAAACGGAATAGTGAAGAGCAACAGAAAAAGCCCTTGAGAAATCAGAAAAGCCTGTTCTGCGTTTGAAGCCGGTGTGTGCTTTACCTTTGTCTGCACACGGGCTCGTGAGCGCCACTCGACTCTAAGAGGCGGCAGCAGATACCGAGCGGAAACGAGGATTTCACACTCCGCCTCGCACAGAGGCCGAGCAAACTGCCGTAATTAACCAGCGACAAGGATGGAATGGCTTGTTTACATCGCACACTCGCTCATGTTTATTGGAAAGCAGGAAAAATGCAGGTCTAAATACGTAATAAATATATGCGTGTGTATATATATATATATATATATATATATATATATATATATATATATATATATACACACTTACACACTGTAGGTGCATATGTATGTATTTATATATGCAAAATAAATGTGTCTATTGGATTTAATCTGTAAAGCTCATGAATAAAAAAGCTTGTTTTTTTTTTGTTTGTTTAGTTTTTTTTAACAGAGGTAAATTGTTTTGGTAAACAAACCCAAAACAGGGAGAGTTTGAGGAACAGACACTAAATGGGACACACTGGAGCTCCAGTTTTGGTGCTCAGGTCTTTTCAGACACAGTGCTTTTCACACACCCACAAACACATACACACCCTATACAGTGGAATGATACACACACACACGCGCGCGCACACACACTTTAGATGCCCTATAGATCTCTGTTAGATGTGTAATCATGTTAGATCATACACAGAGTGCACTTTTTACAGAGGGCATGGAAGTTTCACTCGAACTAATCACATGGCTGCTCACATCGGTTCCTTTAGAGTAATATATGTAATATATATATGTAATATTTAATATATATATATATATATACACACACACAATTACAATACTTCTACAACACATCGCTCTGTCAGGACTCACACTTGTCGTTTTTACTCTAAGCACAATTTAATATTGTTAATACCTATTTCACTGCGTGTGCCGTCAGACGCGTTACTGGCATTGTCAGAAATTTAATTAAGATCACAAGACTCGCAAATCCTCCCTCCATCAAACCGAGAATTCACTGGCAAACAATAGCAATCACGTCCAGCGTGCAGATAGTTTCCATTCCCTGCCACGGAACAACGGCCGTGACGCTAATCCGCGTCTCCATGACGCCAGACGACGGCTGAGCCGAACCGTGTCTCGTTCTGATTTATGCCCGTGTTGTGATGTTTGTCTTTTCAGAGGCGTGAATCCAATTAGCGCTGATAACGGAGGGGGGATTCTGCGTGTCGGCTGGAGGGAAGCTGATTGAGAAAGATGAAGACGGATCAAACGCCATGACATTGGCATGACGGCTGTAGTGTGTAGTTAAAAATAATAGGATGATAATTAGACAATAGGATGGAGGACAACTTCAGTTCACAAACAAATGTTGTTGGGTGTTGCCTAAAAATACTGAGAGACTATGTTTTTTTTTTAAGTGTGTGCCTTTTAGAGGGTCTGGAGTGCGTCCTGGAAGGGCAGAGGGAAAAGAAGTAAAAAAGCAGTGAGTGTTGAACCTGAGAAAAACGAGTGCTCTCGGGGCCTTTTTTCTTCTTGAGTGTCAAGGGTGTGAGAGAACAGAAGGGAACAGCTGGCGGCGTGTGTGTCACTGCAGAGCTATTCTCAATTTTCTACAGATGCTGCACACTAACACTACTATAGTTTGCATTTGGAACGCGCACTCTCACGCCGCTTTAGGACGAGCAGCAGAAATGACAGGTGTTAGTGGTGTCATGCCGTGTTGACGTGCAGCACGAATGCAGGCGGAACACTAATGCACTACCGATGAACAATGAATCAACTCTGATTACAGAGCGCCAGTGCAATGCTCTGTCTCTTCCATGGCCCTAAAGCGTGAGGCACAGCTGTAGAGCCGTTAGCCCCTAGACCGCGCCGACTCTCCGCTACGGTGTTTCACGGTTTACACGCACACACACCTTTACACACTCTCTCCCTTTTACTTGCCTCTCACTCGCTCTCGCTGCTTCTCCATGTCCCAGCACAGCACCCTGCTGCCAGTCTAAACACCGACAGTGCACGGCAATCACAGGCTAGAGGCATGAAATGAGCAGCTGACAGCTTTAGCACTTCACGATCGCAAGGAAGAAACGGAATAACGGCATGCTGACAGTGAAATTAAGTGCAAAATTTATTTCCCTATTTCATAGAAGATGTGAAGGGATTTCAAATCAAGCTATTTTTAAACAGTCAAAAGTTCACAAGGTAAGTGTGTACTGTATGTACTGTGTGTGTCTGTGTGTGTACTGTGTGTGTCTGTGTGTGCGTACTGTGTGTGTCTGTGTGTGTACTGTGTGTCTGTGTGTGTACTGTGTGTGAGAAAGACAAAGTAAGTTGGTACATAGCCCTGCAACTTTGCCACACATTTCTTTGCCCTCTTCTACTGCCCTTGGCACATGTACACACACGAAGAGACGAACACACAAACACACACACACACACACACACACACACACACACACACACACACACACACACACTCACTCACTATACAATGGCATGCTGCACTGTTAACCTAAATGACACACTTGACAGATTAGGGTTAGCAGAGTCCTTTTAACCTCCAGCCTTTCACACTTACTATGCAAGCGTGCACACACGCACACACACACACGCACACACACACGTGCATGAAAGGCATAACGGCTCTACTATTTAAGAGTCCAGCAATTTTTTAGAAATCAAACTTATTTGTAGAAAAGCTCTCTCTCAAACACACACACACAAACACACACACACACACACACACACACACACACACACACACACACACTAAGTTTTTAACTGATCCCAATTTACATGAAAAGTCAACAGCAAACTAAAAAAACAGCAGTACACATCCAAACAACTAGAACAAACAAAATGATAAAAAAAAAGCATTGCAATAAACAGACAAGAAAAAAAAAACTACAGCAATCTCCAACTAGGTGCTTTCAAAAGCAGAAAGTGTGTGTAGTGTGTATTCTACAGGTGATAAAAGGTCCCACCTGAGCTGAGCCTGACCCTACAGCTATCCAACATAAAATGCTCAAATTACTCATCACACCTCCAAACACACACACACACACACACACACACACACACACACACACACTTTTCCCAGGAAAAATTAAATTGTTTTCCTAAATAGAAAGAAAATCCGAGGCAAAAAAAAAAGAAAGCAGGCAGAATTAGAGAATCAATCATATTGACAAACCTGACAAACTCCATTTAGCTGGCAGCGTAAACAGAGGCAGAGCACCGGGGCCGTTCAGAGAATCGCGGAAGACGAGAGAAGCGGAGACTCGGATCGTAGAGCGAGGGAGGGAGAGAGAGCGAGAGCGAGAGCAAGCAGGAGAGAGAGAGAGAGAGAGAGAGAGAGAGGGTGTTTACAGCAAGCGCATGTGTGTACGTGTGTGTGTGTGTGTGCTGTCGCGTCTCAAGCGTTCTTCCCGGGGATATGGACAGATTGCATGCGTGAGGTTGCTGCCCGACTGACAAGATACAAAACTATCCAATCAACCACGCCCTTTCTCCACCAATCACAAGCTGAGCTCTAAACATAATCAATTCAAATGGGGACACAAGCATCAGCGGGGGCCGCCGCAGGCTGTGTGTGTGTGTGTTGTGGATGGAGGGGGGGGGTAAGGGGTGCAGGTGAAGCAATGTCTTTGTGTGGGCCACTGAAAAAAAAAAAAAAAAAACAAACAAAAAAAAAAACAAGACAGAAGAAAAAAGAAAAGCACCACAGTTGACGGCTGTTAACCCTCTGACCCTGGTGGGGGTTCACTGCATGCTAGCGAAACAATGGAAGTCTAAAGAAAGGAGTCTCTTTAATTAAACAACAGATAACTAAACACAACTATCTGGCCAAGAGAGAGGGAGAGGGAGAGAGAAAGAGAGTGCGAAGAAAAGAGAGGAATCAACTACCTTTTTATTGTTCTGCTATATGAGACGACGGAAACGTTTCAAACGACAGATAATCGAGTGATTTCATTATTATTTATTAACACAAATTTGAGTCGACGCTCTCGTTGCATTTATGCTGAATTCGTTCGAGGTCTATTCCACCCAAAAGAGTGAAATACCGGCCTATCCTATACAATTTCCCCTTGAGGAACACTAACTGCCTTTTTTTTCAAATACAGCTGGCTCAGATCCCACTCGAACAGGAAGACTTCCTGGAACGTGACTTACTCCTGAACACATGGACATCCTATCCCATCCTATGGCTGCGCTATTACGCTCCGATCAAACGAACGAGTGTCATATGGACACACCGACTGTCACTGGTTCGGAGGTTCACACATGTACTACACACTTTCATCATCACCCTCACAACTTATTACCAGAAGAGAAAAAAAAAAAAAACAGACATGGTTGTGCCCCCTACTGGCTAATGTCACAAAATATGAGTCCACATTAGAAGGAAGGATTGATTACACTCATTTTCTCTCTGCACTGAAGAACAGTGCTTATTTTAGACATGATGTACCACCAGCGTCGTTCTCTTACTGCATTTGGAATGCTGCTGTTATTACACTGCTGCTACATTACTCACTCTTTACTATCACTAGACACTGGCGCTCTTCTATTATCTATTATTAGCACGTTAAATTTTAATATGTAATTTAAAGTGTAATTTATAGAAATGTTTAAATTATATACCCACGCTGCATTGAGCGAGTTGATGTGTTACTGAAATCTTTCGTTTCTAAACAAACAAACAAACAAACAAACAAACAAACAAAATATAAATGTAATTAGCATTAAGCTGAAAGGCCACTAGTAAAAGTGCTAATAATAGCTAGAAATCAAGTGTTGTTTTTTTTTCCTTTTTCTGCGTAAAAAAAAAAAAAAAAAAAATTCCTCAGCACAATTGTCAATGCTGTGCACCCACTTTGCAAATGCATAAGCAAAAATGAAACCCGCAAAAACAAAAACAAAACACAAACGCCGTGCAAACTCGCCAACTACTGCAACTAATTGTTTTATGCCGCATGACTCTGATTCTTTATCAGGACGTGCCTGTCCTCCTCGTGATAAACACGCGTTAGCATATGAACGGATAATTCCGTCGTAGGAACAATTTCTCTTACCGCTTACATGGTTTCTTGTTACAGAAAAGGAGAGAAATAAAAAAAAAACCACTAGATTACATTTTTTTAAATAAGCAAATTTGTAAAAAAACAAAAAACAAAAACAAAAAAAAAACGCATACATGTTACAGGAACATAATAAATACGAATTATGAATAAAAAAAGCTTCTTCTAATAGACTCAATATGTGGCATTGGCTTAGAAATACAATACAAAAATGGAAAACATTTGTTTCATAGATTTCTTTTCTTAAACAAAATGTGTCATAAATCACAAAACGAGTGAATGTTAGTGTGGTATAAATCTACACAGAACACTGCCAATGCTTACATGCACTGTTTAATTCCCTTGCTCTGATTATAATTCGTATGCGACAATAAACTGAATGCTGCAAGCACCGCCTCCTCTTTAATCCACCAATCACCTACCAGCATTCTTCCTGGCCTACATAAATTATTGACTGAAAGACCCCAAGTGTCAAAACTGACATATCTTCGTGAATAAGCAAATGAAAGAAAGACTCTTCATTGTCTCTTTGACAAGCACCACAAAGACACACACACACACACACACACACACACACACACACACACACACACACACACACACACACACAGTGAAGTGTGCCAAGACTTTGGGCAATGCTGAGTGAAAGCATGCACACACTAGTAAGCACCAGAAAAGTCCATATGATCAACACACACACGCTTGGCCATGCCCCGTCTTCTCCTCAGGGTAGCGTGTGGGCACATTCCCAATAAAACACCTTCTTAGCAGTAATAGGCCACTGTTCTCATTTCAGTGCTCCCAGAGGCCTGATGATAAATTTAGCAGATCGAGCTTGTGCAGTTCTTCTGCACTTCCTCTCTCTCTCTCTTTTACTAAAAAAAAAAAAAAAAAAGAAGATAAATAAGATAATGTCGCTTCCACACTTCCGTTTGGTTCTGATCTGTAGGATCAGGTTTTAAACTAGTCCTCATTTCCTTGCTCTGGAGCTCGACTTGTGGTGTGTCTCCCCTGAAGCCAAGGTCGGTGCGTCCGGCATTAACAAAGACAAATGACTTTATTATGTTCGAAATGTCTGATGTGAAAACATACGGCAAAACCATTAACAATGCTGTCATTCTCGATCGGAATGGCGAGGGGTCGTCATTCGAAGTGCGCTGTGTTTGAAAGCGTCTGCCTCTTGGAGAAGGACCTTTCCTCCTGCAGAGAGAACATTTTTAATCTCTCCTCTGACTAAACTAAATCTGCTGTTTACTTAAAGAGGGCTGAACTGAGCAGGTGTGAAATTTAACAGCTAACAGCTGGTGCTCAGGGCAACAACCTTCATCTGTAGCAGCACACACACACACACACACACACTCACACACACTTAAAAGTTTGGACACACCTGCTCATAGAAGAGGTTTGTTCATTTCTACAACTTCTCCTAATGTTGTAGATTAACAGTGAGCAACATCAAATATATTATCAGTCTGAGATCATTAGCTTGAGCCTTAATGGGCTGTTTTTATGTGTTCAAGAAAGTAAATATATGTATATGTTTGTGCCTGTTCAAATTAGTCTTTATTTATACATTTTTTTACATGACATAAACCGGTTATTTTAAATCAACGACTCCTAATGAACCAACCCGCTGTAATAACCATTACATTGCTTTTTTTCCCCCACCTCAGTAATTAACTCGTACGACGCAATCGAAGGCGCATTCCACTACGCCGATTATTTTTTTTTCCTGTTTTCGTTTGCTTGAACCGCCGGTTTTGCAATACAATATTCAAGGGGCAATCTTCTCGCCGAGCCGTTTGCTGACGGCACCAGAAACTAAAGTTCGCCTTTCTTCAAGTTTACCTGCGGTTTTCACTTAGTCAAAACAGGACTTTTTTTTCTCTTAGTGCCGTACAGGATAAATTAAGTGGGCGGGGAAATTTTGTTTTCTTCATTACAATGTGATTGATTCATAGTGCGCACTTTATTGACTCATATGCTATTTTTGGATTCCTTATCAAAAAAATCCCTATTTGTGAGAAAGAAAAAGAAAAAAATGACACATGGTACCGTATTTGAACAAGACGTTCAGTCGGCAATGGCCTCAGATTTTAACAAAAAATTAGCAAACACGACTGAATTTAGATGCTGACTATACAGCGTTCTATACAGGACTGGAATCAGTGCCTGCACTCCAGACAAAACAGACATGTACACCATCCAGCCTTGACCCAGTGCTTTTCCAGCAGCAAACTCCATCACAACTCATGGTGTTTAATATGTCAAGTAAACAATCACTCAGCTTATATTTTGTCTACTGACAGAAAGCAACATCAGGAGCTGTATTTACAGGAAAAAGGCGAACGGGGCAGAACAAACACAGAGGCACGAAAAGATAGTGAGAACGATATGACAAAGTGATAGACTGTAGAGATCAAAAAAGATCTGAGTTGTTTTTCTTCATATGTTTTTTTTTTGTTTGTTTGTTTTAACAAGATGCTACTCAACTATGACCTCCTACGTCATATCCATAAGCCTCTTTCTCGCACTGATGATGGTACTCGTGTCACATGCATCTCAAAGCCAGCCTTCGGATCCATTTCACTAGGCACACAATGCTATCACACCCACGACGCTCCTTAAACACACAATACCCAGTTGGCCAGACAAACAGCTGTGTACGTCTATTCGGAAGTGGCCCCCGATGAACAGAAATATCGCTCTCACAAACACATGGACACTCTCCGAGCATAGAGTGCCAGGACAAACGCAGCAGTACTTTGAGCGAGGAATAGGGGAAGTTGGGGTGGGGGGGTGGGGAGTGAGGGGGTAGGAGACGTGTTATGGGAACGCTGCGGGGAAAAATCATTACGGCTGAAATGAAAAGGTCTTGAAAATGGCAGTGCAACTTTAAGGGGCGACAGTAATCTGATGGCTGAGTGTGAGATGACTTCATCCCGACAGCCGCTCGCATTAAGCATAATGCATTTGTACAATATGACAAGACAAAACAATACGCTCATGAGCGGGAAAATGATGCGCTGGTACAGCCCGAGATGCAGCGCTCTGAAAATGTCGGGGGTGGCTGAGGGGACACTCGCGTACACCCATCCCAACCACGTATACCCTTGTGAGGGCTTGCACCGTGACATAGTTATTAATGCGGCTAATTAATGCTGTTCTACGCCTAAAATGTAATTCTAACCTTCACCTCTGTAACAAAAAGGGAAACCTTTTCACTCTTGTAGCTTTGTTTAAAACTGGGGACCAGCCAAATGTCCCCCTTAAGTTCAAACACTAATGTCAGATATTTCTGTCGTTGTGGGGACATTTGATCCATACCAATAGAAAGAAATGTGCCTACAAATTAAAAAAACAAAAAAAAAAAGACATCCTTTTGGTTGTTGGAATATCTGCACCATGGGTGTCCATTCAGAAATGGATGAATAATCTCTGTCAGTCAAAAACTCAAAATTGTCACTGAGTGAAAAGTTAGGCCCGCAACCATTAGTCTGATCGAGATTAACAACTAGCCCTTTCCAGAGCAATGTTCATTTAACTTTCTCTTCTCGTTTCCTCTTGCTGGCCTGAGCGAGCCGGTGCTGCTGGATCCGTCTGGAAGCTCTGGCCCAGGTCCAGAGAACCCCAGCAAACCACATTGCTAATGGCTTACAGATTGCAGCACTGTGGTGTACATGTGTCAGGACAATGCCATGGGTCTCTAACAAAAAAGAATAGAGTTAAAAAAAAAAAAAGGAAGAAAAAAAAATCAAGCCACAGCACTGTGTCATGTAGCGCTCTGTGAAAGAGAGAGTGTATGTGTGTGTGTGTGTGTGTGTGTGTGTGTGTGTGTGTGGGCTGGCGCAGTAAATACTCTGCCTCCATCTTCATGAAAGGACATTATCATTTGACCCCACTTGGCCTGGTGGAACTGTATACGGTCATGAGAGACAGAGCCCAGCAGTGTGTGACTGCCAGGGAAAATAAAAAATAGATGTTACTTAAATGTACATTTGTAAATGACATTTGCTGCATTTTCAGACAAAATTATATCTTTTTTTACCCCCCCAAGATGGATGTGATGCATGTACTATACTGCATTTCATTCTGCCGTCCCTTGTATGAATTCCACAAATGGAGGAAGTCATAAAACCTCGTTAAAACAGAAAGTGTGCTTTTCCTGGTTTTCAGGTGTGCCAGTATTCTCCTGGAGATACAGCAGAGAATAATCCAGTTATAAAATCTCCTTATTGTTTGCTTTCTTTTTTTTTTTTTTTTATGTAAAAATGGAGCACTTCACCCAACATGCCTTGCATGTGTATGAAAGACAGTTGTCGTTTTTATAAGAGACGAGTTCGTATTTAATCATGAACAAAAATAAATAAATAAATAAATAAATAAATAAATAAATAAATAAATACATTTTAAAAAATCAACATGATTCCTAACTGGGATAAGCTGAGTAGTTTTCACCGGTAGTGGTTTGGCTCCTGTCGATGGAACGTCATCAACGCAGCTGCATGTCAGATAATCCTCTGTAGGTGCTGTAGGATGCTTACCCATCATCCCGTGCGGTGCCACCCCCCACTCCACCCCTTCCTTTCTCTTCGTTCCATGGAGAGGGTGGACTATCAACGAGGGTCTGCAAGTGTTGTTTCTAATTACCTATTTCTCCACTCCTGATCCTGTGGCGGGCATAATTAGTTACCTGGGGCTGCAATCCAATTTGAAGTGATGACAAGAGAGTGATCCATGAAAAAGTAATAAGTTAAATCCAATTTCAGACTGCCTCTAATTAAATGCACATGGAACTAATGACTCAAACCCTAGCATTTCGGTGATAACCGTAATTAGCAAAGAGGGAGTTGCACTCGTTCTGTCTCTCTCTCTCTCTCTCTCTCTCTTTCTCGCTCTTGTCTGTAGGTGTAGCGGGAACGTGGCGTGGATTCCTTTTAATTACTTGTGTCATTTTTCTGGTAACGTTATCATTTCTGATTAGTCTTGCACATGCCGGCTTCTGTCTGTCAGGCTGAAAGGTGGCCGTTAGGATTGTTGGGTGAATTAGGGCACGCAAAAAAGCGACTAGTAACTCAAACCTTATGTTGGTCGCAGTATATAGAGTTAGAGTTGGTCTAACTGCAACCATTAAGGGCCAGTTGGCTTCTGTGAAATCTCATTGATGCACAATCGCTGATGACATCATGATTTTATTACTTCATGTTAAAGTTCCTCACAGACTTTTATTATGAATCATAAATGATTTGAAAAGTTTGTAAGCATTTCATTCAAAAATTGCTGGGATACAGCATTTAATCAGAAATTGTGTTATAAAAAAAAAAAAAGGATTTAGGTAAATTTCCAGCAAAGCCGGAATCTATACTGCAGTCTTTTACATGTATTACTTGTCGGTGGAATGACCAGTCTTCAAAGCGACCTTGAGGTAATAAGGATATTTTCCTGTCTATTAGCAACTCGCTGTACAGGGGATCAGGGATGAAAGCTGTTAATGTTGTTATTAATTAACGTGAAAAAAACGAGCTGACTGAACAGGGCCAAGTTAAAATGACGAATCCAGGAAGCCATGCACAAGTACAAGCTGCAGAAAGAAGACAATTTCATCAACTCTGGCCCTTGATGAACAGGTCAAGGCATCCAAGTTCTCGCAGACTACAAGCAAGCCAACATTGTTCGATCACCAGCATCTACCAAAAGGTGCACATATGCAAGGCTTCTGGTCCTTATGGCATCCCATATTGGGTGTTTAGCGCATATGTGGATCAACTAGACCGGTCCTGGAACCTCAACGCCTCCTCTCTCACCAAGAATGCGCCAACAGTGCCTTTTCTTCTGAGGAGACCTCACATTGCTCCTTAGATGATGGTCAACTTCTATTACTATGTCACATAAAGCAACCGAACTGCATCACAGTATGATACAATAACGGTGGTTATTGAAATCTACCCAACACATCATCGGAACACAGCTGGCCAACATTACGAACAATTATCAAAAGTGTTGCTGGCGGAGAGCGAGCGGCATTCCCTCTATCCCTGCCATAGGCTGTTTGTGCGTCTCCCATTAGGAAAACTCTACAGGACTCTGCTTTGTTGATCAAAAAGTCTGAAGACTCAACAGCTTTTATCTCAGCTCCTAAGCGTTAACTGCCAGTCTCCGCCTACAAACAAAACGCCTAGGCACCGTCCCATACTGTATTGGACTTGCGTTACTGCTATTATGCGCAATTATTTGCAAACACATGGCTGTAACTGCAGGTTATCTGCCATGACAGTTATTATTTACAGCACGTTGGACTGTTATTTGCATAGTCATTTATTTGCTATCTGCATTTACTGTACTGAACTTGTCTACACTGGGTAACTTGCCTCGTTGCAGCATGATTCTTATTGACTTTATGAGCTTTATTGACAGTTGCATTGCCCGTGTGCATCCTCCTGTTTACCTTTACGTAGTTTTCGTAACTTAATATCATCGAACGTCTTCTCTGTTCGCACGACTGCACGAATGCTGACAGCGATTCATCGTCTCTGCACTCCGACAGTGACGAAGTCGAAACTACCCTAACCTAAATTGAACTACAATGACACTAATATAAGACTCGTGCGGTTCACGATTTACATTTAAAATTTCTTGGTTTCAATGTAAATGGTGTGGAAAATCTTACAGTGGAATCCCGGCTTTATGTTTTAGAATCGCAGCAGACCTTGTAGTTATTCTCTAGTTCTCTACAGTAACTCCATTAGCTATTAAAGAGGTTTTACTCGTAAAAACAAATGACGAAGTAAAAATGTTAACGACATTTCAAAAACAAACAAATATCATTTATGAATAAGCTTATTTCTAAAGATTTGTTCATAAGCGGGAAATGTTCTGTTTTACCAGCAGATGCTTAATGTAGAGTAAATGCACAATTGGAACATTTGTAAGCAAGTAATATTATTGTGTGTTAGATAATAATCTCGTTATGAAGAATATATCCGCTAATTACACGAGATGTTGTCAAATGCTAAGGAAATCTTTTGCAGTGCTGCAGCTGCTCGAGTGCACACCGCCAGGGCACATTTTCTTCATGTTTTTTAGTTCACCTGGGCAAAGTTGTCTTTATTTTTCGTTCGGCACTGGAGAAATCAGGTTGCCTGGAACTCTTTTTTTTCTCTTCTCCCGAGTTCGACAACGCACTCATTATATGGATAATTATGTTCCACTGTTTTATTAAACAGCTTCACTTTAAGGTCTTAATTAAGTGGCTGCTGTATCACCAGGAGACTCTATAAACAATGCGATGTGCATGGATGTGGGCAACAAGCTGAACTGATGATATGAGCAGAACAACAAACCCAATTAAAGCGAAGGCTTAGGACGGAAGAGAGAGACACACGTTCACGTGCACTTCTGTGTAGCGCAAGGAGAAATGTGATCCTTCCTTCTTTTTTTTTTCTTTTTTTTTCTGTCCTTTTCTAAATGCTCATAACACATCAAGTCGTTTACCGGCTGCTTAGCAACTACACTACAGCATGCAGAAGAGATGCATCGCATGGATGAAGGGGGAGAAAAAAAATAGAAAAAAGAAAACCGCACACACGCGCACACACAGGCAAGCTGTCTTTTTAGCGGCCTGAGTGTCAGGTTGGCTGTGGTCTCTGTATTCATTAATAAATTTGAATTTTAAATAGGGCTTTGTGCCTTCTTCTCGTGGGTGTAAGGTCCTGGCCACCAGAATCTACTTTTCATGACCTCCAACTTGCAAGACTTGAGGAAGCTTTTGGTTTGATCCGCATCCTGACTAATATGCACACAAAGGAAAGGTCACCATAGCCATATTTTATCCATTTATTTCCCCAAGATACATCACCACAAAGCTTAATCAGGCACAAAAGCTATGCGCTCATTAAAAAAACACCCCTATAGAGACATTATTAGGCGTACTCTATAGACACATATAGACATTAATTACCAAATATGCCCTGGAGTCGTTTGCTATTTTTTGCTGTGAAACAAACAACACCCACCTTGTTCAAACAGGGATAAAGATCTGACAGCAAATGTGCAGAGGAGAAGGAGAACGCCTGAAATGAGTGTAAATATTTAAACTGACATTGCAAGTTGAACTTGTTTAAAAATGATAGCGGATGGGGAAATAAAGAGGGCCGGATTTGTTTTGCATGACAAAGGCTAGACAAATAGAAGGCCCAGATCTGAAATGGGGGGCGAGCGGCGTCTGCTTTATAGCCGTTTCCTGTTGCTGTTTGAAGAAGGTAAAGCTGTAAGGTGGGAGGGGGTGGATGGAGACTTGCATATTGTCAAAAGCCCCTGTGTCCTATGCAGGACAGTAGATTGAAAAATAAAATAAATTAAAAACTCCTACAGTCTACTACTTACTTTTTTAAAACAGCTGCTTCGAATTACTTAGTCAAAAAAGATATCAGATCTGTGAGGTTAGAGGTAAAACCCATTCATTCACATTTTACTTTACACACAAAGCTTGCCAAACGGCTGAAAACAATCCTGAAAGAGAAATCCGTCAGAAGTATGTCAAAGGCTGCGGTTGATCATGGCATAGTTGCGTTTCGAGTGATATCTGTACCAGAGCATGAGCTCATGCACTGTGTAGTAATGTGCAGTCAACAGCCGCCGGCCTGCCAAGTTTAATTTCCTGTTTATCTAACACCGACTGGTACGAGCTGTGCCACAAATAACAGTGGGAGAACGCAAATAAAAATAAAACGTGCGCACAGAAACGTACAAACACGTGAGCGCAGGTTTGGTTTGTTTTTTTACCTCGTGCCTATAGGCTCATGTGACATCTGATGTGAGGCTGATGTGTTCATTATGTAAAAGCAGAAAAAAAAAATAAATATCACGACACAGACTGACCGCGAATAAAAGTGAAAGTTCCCTACCTGCAGTGCAGGCTGTTTCTCGTTGCTTTTAGGAGACTTGATGGCCCCACTTTGCTGCTGCTGCTGCTGCTGTTGATGCTGCTGCTTGAGGAGGAGTTGCCTTGCAACCTGTAGAGCCTGAAACAGAAAAAAAAAAAAAAAAGAAACGGAAAAAACCGTAAGAAATAATAGGCTTATAACTTTCTAACCTCCATAACTATATGAGCCAAATAACAAAGTGTTCTACGCTCCGAAGCAGATGGGAAGGAAAAAAAAAAATCTGAACACAAACAGATCTTTTTGCTCTTCATCCTGACTGCTCGCTAACAAATTTACATAGTTTCATTTTGGTGCGCATGGAGAACAATAACAAGCTGACAAAGCAAACAGCTGTGGAAAGATGTAAAAAAGACACACACACACACACACACACACACACACACACACACACACACACACACACACACACACAAAGGGAACAAAATTGATACAGAGCAGGAACTGTTCTAACCGTACACTTATAATAAACAAGGGGTCCGAATGGCCCTTGGTAGCTGTTTAACTTCTATCTTTATTTCCGTCTCATTCCTTATTTCTTTTCCAAGTCGCAGTTTATAAAACAAATAAAAGGTTTATTGCTGCTCCAAAAATCTGTTATACTGTGTGGCCTTCTGAGTGGAAAACAAAATACAGCGGAGTCACATGTTTATTGCTCTGGCTACTCCCTCCGCCCCTCCAACTCCCACCTCAGCAACGATAAATAATCGAACTTGCCATCCAGTACAAACAAAAGGCAGTGGCTGTGCTGGGAAGAAAGAGAGAGAGAGAGAGAGAGAGAGAGAGAGAGAGAGAGAGAGAAAAGGTGTTCTGGTCGAGGAAAAAAGCACTACCGATACCAAAAAAAGCGAACGCCGCGTTCCCACAGAGTGTCTGGGGTAGATTCACACCTACACCAGAGCAACATCTGAGTAAATAACCAGCTTCATTCTTTCCATTATCCGCACACACACACACACACACACACACACACACACACACACACACACACACAGACGACTCCCACGATTAAACAAATAGGCGTTGGAATGGCCCAAAAGCCCTGAAACTGCACCTCTGGCACTATTCAGTCTCTGGTGTGCTCGTTGTTAAGTTTTTTTTTTTTTTTTCTGAGTGTGTATATGTATGTGTGTGCGAGACACATTTTTTATCGCTTTTCTAAACTAATGGTCACACTGGATATTGTACTAAATCTTATGAAATGGTGCTTGTGCCTGGTACCTGCTAACTGTAGCTCAGGAAACGATCTGTACTCAACAGCAATCAGTTGCGAGTTGCATTCAGGAAAAAAAAAATTGTACTGTCAAAAAAATGTTTCACTGTTTCATCGATGTGCTGTGAATTAGAAAAAAAAGGGATCTCAGAAGCTGTGACTGTGGTGTGGCTGTTGGTGGCAGACTTACTAGAAATATCCACTCTTTACAACCGCGGTAAGCAGAAAAGCACCTCGGGTTAACGGATGAGCAACGACAGTAGAAAGCCACAGGAGCAGAGGATGCATTTGACACGGGCTCACCAAACCTAAAGACTTCATCTGGTCTAATGTGTGTAGATTTCTCATGCCACATACAGAAGTTAGGGTCCGAATTTGGTAAGAGCATGAACTTCAGCCTGGTGAGATGTGGTGGAAATTCTGTGTGAAAGTATTTTTTTTTGGGGGACACTTTCAGTTGTGTAAATCCGACCAAACTTTGATTAAATGCCTCATTTGATAATTGTATTGAGTCTACTGAAATCGTAAATGTCTGGGAGTATTTGTGATCTGATATTCTGTTCATATCATCCGTCCCTAAGAGCTGCTGTTTAATTTGAATCTGTATAAACTCAATAATAATGATGCTGAGATGTGGCGCTTGGCTGGGACACGCTGGCTGGCACTTTGCTCTGTGTGTGTGTGTGTGTGTGTGTGTGTGTGTGACATGGAGGCAGGAATATGACTACAGGCTACAGAGAGGCTGCTGCACTGCTGGCTCACTCTGTCTGGACACACACACACTCACACACGCGCGCGCGCATCCCACTCAAAAACAATAAACAGACGGTACACACTCATAACCGCATTTGCATGCACAATACAGTGATATTACAACAAGGCCGTGCTGCCCTGGAACATTCACCCCTGACTCATTCTACAGTAACAAGACGGAAATAAACCACTCAAACCATTTCAAACAACTGATCAAAAACATCGAGAGCTTGTTTCCATTCTAGTTTTTGCTACAATCTATATAGGGAAGGGTTTTTGAAGGGGACAATCCCTTAGGTCATGTTCACAACTCAAACCATGAACAGCTCACTCAGCCACCCTCTACTACTACACACACACACAAACACACACACTCCAAGAGTAGTCAGGGCTGAGGAAGCAGAATGACACTAAACTCCCCTACAGCAGTAAATGGGTTGAAACTCTCGATTTTAGCAGACGTGAGAGTATTCGATGAATATGACAAAACTTCTGAGTGATGATCAGATTCTCGACTTACTCCACTTGTACTTGGGGTTTCAAAGGACGTCACACAGTGAGTAGAGGAGTAAACATGCCATTCGAAGTCAAATCCTGTCCTTCCAACAGGGTAACAGGACGGCCCCGTTGCCGTTTATATGATGTGGATGAATCTGATCATTTTGTGTGCTTTCGTCGCTTCAACTTATACATTCTTGCACTCAAGAAACAGTCCTGAGCAACAGTGTAATTTCGAATGCAAGACATGCCTTATCTGCGTCCAGAGAACTCTTGCAAGCTGGAACACAGAGTACTTGATACATAGATGACAAATTACCACAAATACAAATCCACTTCTTAGTCACTTCTCAGAAGTGAGCTCTCTCTCTCTCTCTCTCTCTCTCTCTCTCTCTCTATATATATATATATATATATATATATATATATATATATATATATATATATATATATATATATATATACAAATCATACACAAAGCATTTACTTGTCATAAAAGTAAATGTATATATTATTATATATATAAATGTACTTTTATGACAATAAATGCTTTGTGTATGATTTGTACACTTTGCTACAGGGGAGAGTAGAGGAACAAGGATATTCGAGTCAACAGGATGCAATATGGGCTTGAGGCACTTGAAAATTGGAACAGAAGGTACTTTGTGTTTTTTTTTTTTTGTTTTTTGTTTTTTTATTGCGTCACTAAGACTGTCAACATACAAACTTGGTCTCTCAGAGACTGCACGATCGCATGCTGTTAACCACAAGAATTGCTTCTATACCTACTAAAGACCCATGAGATTGCAAAAACACAGCTATACTTACAATTTACCTTTCAAGAAAACGATATGGGCAAAAGTACCGGGACACTTGACATTTCAAGCCATGTGTGATACTTCCCCAAACTGTCACCACAAAGGCACGCAATTTCTATAGGATGTCTTAGGTAGCATTAATGTGTTTATTTGCTTGAACTGAGACCCAAACCTGTTCCAGCAAGGCTATTGTCTTGCTGGAACAGGTTTGGGTCTCAGTTCAAGAAAATAAACACATTAATTCTTTCCCCTGTGTGCAAAGCAAGCTCTTTGAAGATATGCTTTACATGAGTTAGAGTAAAAGATCTTGAGTGGCCTGCTATAGGAGCTCTGAATTCCCCTTAACCCTATTAAACACCTTTGGGCTGATTTGGTATCTGCCTTTCTAACGCCTTCATGGAGGAATGAACACAAATCTCCACAAGCACGCTCCAAAATATAGTGGAACATCTTCCTAGAGTTAGAGTGAAGGTTATTATAACTGCATATAGAGACTAAATGTGGAATGGGATGTTCGAAAAGCACATGTGAATCTAATAATCAAGTGTCCACAAACTTTTATCTATTTAGCGTGTCTTCACTATGTTAAACTTCTGATATCTGGGCTGAATATGGGCTGAGCAAGGATTTGTTGCTTAACAAACTGACACCCCCTCACTCCTGTTCACTGTGCTAATGTAACACTAACCATTCCGCGATCCAACACACACATACGCACACTCGTGCACTCTTTTTGCCTACAAGTCACGCTCGTTTGATCCAGCTTTCAAAGGTAGCAGTGGGTTTGATAGACGCACTAAGCTAAGAGCGGTTCCAAACGTTAGCATGACAAACTGCCAAGTGATGACAGGCTGCAGCATCTAAAGGCATGTTTAAAGTGAGGAGAACTGTGTGTTTTCTGGAAAGAGGGAGAGGAGGAGAGAGAGAAAGAGAAAGAGAGAGAGAGAGAGAGACATAATCAGACGAAGTGATCAGACAATAAATAGCCTCAATGGTCAGTAACACTAACAGATGACTGCGTTGCACATACAGCGATTCTTGCTAGGGGAAATGATTAATCTAACCGCGCAAATACATTCGAAGACATTACAGACTTATGAAAATGGTTCAGAAAAGCATCTAAAAAAAAAACAAACAAAAAAACCCAAATATGTGTGGTTCTTATGATGCGCAGCATATGAACAGTTCATTTGAATTACATCTTTAGAATGCTTCGTTAAAATTCCTGGTTCGGGTACTATAAGACCAGGGCCTCTCTCTCTCTCTCTCTCTCTCTCTCTCTCTCACACATACACACACACACACACACACACACACGTCCTGATCCCTCCAGGTACTGCTGATTATATAAACAGCCTCAAGGACCTGACAAAACCTAGTCGTGTCACTAACAAAGACATCACAATTCGCTATTCTTGTCATTCACATCCTCTCTTTTATATTTTCTTCTCTTCGCCTCCCATCGCACACACTATTCACTCTTCTGTGTTAACCGCTTTACCCTAATGCACATGGCTTTGGCTTTATCGCTGTCAGCTTTTCACGTGGTATTAGTGAGAATAGGCGCAGGAGCTTTAGCGACTTGTGTCCAAGGGCAGTTTTCCGGTGATAACGCTGCGAGAGAGCCGAATGCTAGATGTCTTTACATGTGCTCGGTGGATTATTTACAGGTTTTAGGCTTCCCTGCTGTTTAAGCCCTGCTCCAGCAACTCTCATGGGCAAATAGTGATGGTGGTGGTGTTGGGGGGTCTCAATCACTTAGTCTGTACGTCTCTCGCGTACTGTTCCTATGGGCAGTAAAATTCTAGTTATGCTGAATAGCCTAGGTTAGAATAGGTATAAAACACCCATCCAATGGATGAACACACTAACCAAAAATGGTAGTATTTTAAACCATAGAGTCTTTTATCTCTGCTTCTATTCACCGTCTGCTTCTCTCAGTGGCAGCAAAGACCTTGAATGTGAAATGGATCCAAGCTAATTGAGGGCCTAATTACAGGGAGAATGTGCAACACACGTGAAACCGGATCCCTGTGGCCATGTCGGGGCACAGAAATTGTTTACTTGGTGCCAAGCGTGCACAAGGCTCTCGGACCCTGTGTGGAGAAAACACAACTAACAGTTTGAGGGTTTGAGGAAACCGTCGCGCGTTCTACTCTAACTATCTAATCAATTCTAACTAGTTGAGCAACCCACCAGATGATCGCTTCACAACCTGGTATGTGTTAAAGCACAAGAATACTTCTCTAGGCTGTTTCGCTTTCCTGTTTTGCTATTCTACACATTGGCAACATGACCCATAGATTTCTATCTAATTATGATACCCTGACATGGAACCCTGTGTGGAGAAATAGAAATAGCAGAAGAGTCAAAATAACATTGCAGGATTGAAATCACTATCACCTTCTAATACCTAACGCATACGCATACCTAATGTACATCTGGTTGCCATAGTACCCACTCATACGCGGGGTCAGGGATGGCGGACGCCCCACATGATTGAAGGCTAAAAAGAAAACAATTAAACCCCATAGTGTTATTCAGCAAAGAAAAAAGTAGAATGATTGATATGCATGTGCATTCGTGTCAGAGGACTTTGTGCTTTCGTGTTTCTCTGTTAATGACGCGTTAACGCAAATTCAACTTTTATTAACGCGCAATTGACGCATTTCTGTTTGACCATTTTCATTTAAAATATAAATAAATCAATATAAAAGAGGGGTCCTTTCTTTACTCAGACCTAAAAATAAATAAACACACTCCACCGAAAGCAGAATTTTTAATCACTAAACATTTGCTTTACTGCTGCGCCAAGTCTCGAATCAAGCACCAATCCGGCGATTAAAACCGTCCGTGTGGAAACATAGCAAAAATTCCATTTGGTGTCCTGATGATTTACATAATAAGAAAAAACTTACTTACTTTAAAACATTTACAAGAACTTTTATCATCATGCTCTATGTTGAGTTTGGTTTAACTAATAATAAACAAACATTTGCATAAAGCATCCATATTTGTCCATGCCCATGTTGACTAGAGTATTAAAAACTTGAAAAGTATTCATTTAAGGTACATTTAGAACGGATACGAATGTGCAAATACTCACGAGTTTACAAACGACAATCGTGCGATTAAATATTTGAATCGATTGACAGCCCTAATGAAAACGCATTATGCCTCACTAATTAATAAATACAGTTTAAAAACAGATTAGCGATATATGGTAATAGATAATAATAATAATAAAAAAAAGTGGTAGGATGTGTTGTAACGCACCAAGCCATTACTTCATTCAGTACTTTCCCCACATGAGCACAGGCCCAGAATGCTCAGTTTCTTACTTCGCTCGATTATTCCTCTTTTGTATGCCCACAGTAATCATTCAACTCTGCCATCTTCGAACTAGAACACATACCAAATATTATTCTATCTACTGTATTTGCTCGCTAGACGGATCTACACATATCAGTGCTTCACTTTAATAAAGACCTTGTGTAAGCAGTTGTTAAATGAGATTTATACGTATGTATGTATAATATATATATATATATATATATATATATATATATATATATATATATATATATATAAAGTCATGGATGCTGCTTATACAGTCAGGGGTGTTTCAATGGTACTGCATATTAGTCAGACATTCTTTCTGTCCTAAGGGTGGCTAAGCCTTGAGCATCATAGCTATTTGTATTAATTGAGATAAACCCCCCCACCCCCCCACTTCCCCACCCCCTTTCTGCTCATTTTCACATTGAACTGTTATCTGCAATGCAAAACAGGGCCGGTCAGATTTTCTCTAAGTATATAATTAATGCTATAAAAAGCCCTCTTCACATGGAAAACAGGCGCTCGTGCCGAAACCCCGCGAATTACGGGCTCGCACAAAACAGCTCTCCATTCGCTGTTTAGACTTCCAAACTAATTCATGTAGAATACATAAATCAATGGTTTATATCCACTCCAGACCATTACACCACCTTCTCTAAGCCGCACTTTTCAACTGATCTATTAATATTTATGACAACACCAAACATTTCGAATCGCTAGGTTTAAACAATATAAAGTTCAGCGCGCAATTACATAAGCTGTGAGCTGACTTCGGTTAAAAACAGACATTTCCCTAAATAGCAGGCGATATGCAGAACTGACAAATGGTTTTCCCTAGGTAGATCCAACGTGATAATGATGGTCTGAGACAGAGACATGGAAAGAGAGAGAGAGAGAGAGAGAGAGAGAGAGAGAGAGAGAGAGAGAGAGAGAGAGAGGAAAGTGGTGTAAAAGGTTGAGTGAGTGTGTGTTTGTGTGTGTGACGGTGCAGGCTGTGGAGTGAAGTTGCTTATAGTGGATAGGTTCGTAATTGGCAGAGTAAAGGAGGATTAAACAGGGTACTGCTCTGTGCCTGGTACGGATACATGACCCCTGGAGGTCAAGGGTCAGCTCAGCTATGCAGCTGGTTAGAGGTCCATGTTGCTGCCTAACAACAGATGGGCAAAAAAACAACAACAAAAAAAAAAAAACTGGAGCTTCTTTCTGCAAGGCCGGTATGTCCCAATGTGCCTTTAAGTACACACTTACACAAAGTTGCTCGCGAAGGCAAGTCGCAGTGTTTACCGGCAGACACACACACATGCACGCATGCCGGCGCATCCAGTAACTTACTCTAGTCTTTAGATAAATGAGCCGAGCTGTTTTGCTTGTGCACCTACGTCTTGTCTGCCGGAGGCATTATTGAATCGGGATGACGTTTATTAATCCTTTACTGGGCTGTTAAGGAATAAACAGCCTCACAGCGTACCGTCAGTGGCGTATTGCCTCGTTCGCCCCGGCCCGTTCTTCCACGTCAATTACGCCTCTCGCCATTCAGAGGCACGGCCTGATGAATCGTCCGTAAAATCCATTCGCATTAATACTCCATTGTGCATCTGCTGCTGACTGTAATTAAAGAAGTAAATGACTCATAAGAAAGGATGCATTAGCTCCAGGGAAGGAAAAAAAAAAGAAAGGAGGATTAAGAGGATGCGGGCACGTGACGAGCCAAAGTGTTGAGCGAGGCTTTTTCTTGTTGGACTGATCGTGATTTCATATCGATGACGAGGCGACACCTGCTTTGGAACGTTCCTTAACTAATGCAACGATTTTGTACAGTGATAGCTATTTATGGAGACGCCGACATACGAAAGCCAAACACGGTTAGAGGAACAGCAGGGGAAGTTGTGGAAAGAGTGACAGTAAAGAGAGAACGGGGCAAATGGCGTTAAAAGGAAGAACAAAGAAATGAAGCTGGGAACAATGCGAGCGGATGATCAATGCTTACACCCGATGCTCTGTGTTCTCTACACGCGCACGCACACACATTTCGCTGCCCTTACTTTTTCCTTCCGAACTTGTGCTGCCTGGGAATCCTCACCATTATGCATTGTGCCAATTTCCGTTGACTAGTTTAAACGGCGCAGGTTTGCCAACTGTGCCGAGTATTCAGATGAAGCTCAGGATAGAAAAGGAAAAAAAAAAAGCCTTTTATTGGGATTGCGATTTTGTCTGAGGAGTTGCATCAGCCTTTTTTCCCCCCGTTAACCAAACATAAAGGAAAGAGTAATGCGAAAGGATCATTAGGTGTAAAACCTTTTTTTTTTTTTTTTTTTTCGGCATGGAGTCATGTCTCGGCCCTTAGTCAATACTCACAAAGCTGCAAGTTGTGGGAAGCTTTTGTAAACATGGCACATTCTTTCTTTGGAGTAATGCTCGGTGCAGTAACAATGAGACACAAGCAAACTTTTACCGCATATGGCTTCAACAAATGAAAAACTCGTTTGCTTGCCCACTGGGCGAGTAAATACACCCGGGTGGTGCCCAGTCCCATGAATGAATATAAAAAAAAAAAAATCCAAACTAACACACCAGGTTCAATTGCGGTAATGTAATATTGGATTAACAATCTAGTTAAACCCAGTAATACAGCCTAAAGCAAACAAGCACAAATATATAACTTCTTGGAAAAAAGATGACTGTGAAGCCACATTGTGGTTGCGCCATCAACGTAAAGTCAACAAGTCACTGGTGAATGTTTCCGTTATGAGTTGAAGAATTCAGCCCTCGCGCTGCATGTAAAGAATAATATGTAAGTCTGGCGGGTAGGTTTTTTGAAAGGAATAGCATGTTGTAAAAGCTAATATGAGCGTTTATTTCGTCATTGCTTTCACATACTTGTCATTTGGGCGTCATAGTGTCCCAGCAGTATAGAAATTTTGCTAAAGTCAGCATGAATTGGGGGTGTACTGGGGTTTGTTCACCGCTACTGAGGTTATCGGTGTTGTTGCGGCGTTGACGCGTAAAAGAAAAAAAAGAGAACAAACAATAAGCGTGACTTCAGGAGTCTTGTGTGTTGCGGTCGATGAATGTTATGCGCAAACACTGGCCTCCACAGCCGCGCCCTGCCCCATATAACTGTGCCCCCGACCTATAGAGGGCGCACAACACAAACAACAACAACAACAAAAAAACCCCAAAAAAACTATAACATTCCAAATGTTCCAAATTCCAAATGAATTATAAATCAGATGCAATTCTATCTAATGCCTCATACAAGATGCTGGTTATGCTGGTTTTCTGGGTAACTATAAACACCAAACCTGACGACAAAATCTGCTCATCCGGGCTATTGTCCGCTCGCTCCACTGTTTGATAGAGTGAACTGAAAACGAGTACTAAGCATTCAGCTTACATGCCAGTCTGGCGTTAACTGTTGACTAAAACGCAATGAAGATGATCACTCTTCTTGAAACACCACCTGTTACGCAGAAACCTCGACACACACACACACACACACACACACACACACACACACACACACACACACACACACGCCGACAAACGCTCTCACACATATCCTATCAATTCATCTTCAACCTAATCTTCAAAGTATGTTTCATGGACCAATCCGCTCGCATTCATCATCCACCTTGCTCAAACACATTGTATGTGTGTGTTGTGTTTGGAAGAGGAACAGTCATTCCGCTGGGATCCCTATGACATTAGACATCAGTTGTGAGAGAATATAGAGAAGATCTCGATATGTCGCGGCCGGAGCAATTGGCTACGGTTTGGGATTGAGTTGCAGAGAGAGGGGCTGCTCCATGGGAATAACAACTTCTGCTCAAGTCATTCCAACCTGGGTAATGTGATCCTGTACACACACATGCACACACACACACACACACACACACACACACACACATAAAGAGAACAAGAGAGTGAGAGGAAGATAGAGAGAGGGAAGATTGCTTTTGTCTTAAACCAGACTAGTATCTAACCAGACGATGAACAGAAGTTTCCCTTTCCTTTCACTGCGAATCGAAAAAGGAGCAAAAAGAAACAAATATTGCTCTCCACAGAACCACCTGGTATAAACAACATCCCCTTATCGGACAAAACCCTCTGGATTTGTAGTTCTGTCCAGGGGAAAAGTGGTTCTCTGCCAAGATAATCAGTGTGCAGAATGAGGAGGGCTTGCTGGTGGGATCAGACACCTCCAATCTGCGGCGTGATGCTCGGCGGTGCCTCCTCTGGAGCTGAAGGCCTTAATAAACGTCAAGCCGAAATTACGTCGCAAAGCTTACAGGCCTGAAGGAAGGCGTGATGAAAATATTAAACACTCTCGGGCGGTGTGGTGGGAATTATAGAGGCGCCGTTAGCTTGCTTTTGCGCAGTTAATGATAAATGTGTCCATTGCTGAGAACTCGGTGTTCATAGCAAAAAAACGCGAAGCGACCATGTCACGTGTTGACTTTAATGCCGCGTGTCATATGTGATCGCATTAGGCAGGTAGTGCGTGTAACGGCAGTGCAGTCCGTCGACGCAAACGCGCGCTTTCTTTCTCGCAAAACTCTCCTGTCCTTCTTTAGCCGTCGTTCTCTCACTCACACTCACACTCACACACCATTTACCCTCTCATTGCCCTTCTCTCTAGACCAGAAAAAGAGCCACAGTGAATGAGACAAACATAAAGTGAGGAGGCAGCCGGAAATAGCATTGCTCCGAACAACAAGCGCAGCAGAAAGCAAGGGCACAGCATCTATGGAGCGGAGAGAAGGCAAAATGACAGACTGCTGTTCACCTCCATTAGCTGCTGGGAGAGAAAAAAAAAAAAGGAAAGGAAAAAAAAAAGCATCCAGGAGCATACGACCTGTGAAAGAATCCGAGAGATCTCTTTAAATCCGGCCAGGGCCGTTGCTGCATTAATTCTGGGGGAACTGTAATCTCTCAAGCAAATCAAATTACTCTCATTAACTGGCCAAGAAAACGGCCTCAGTAATAAGTGTGTGGAAAAAAAAAGTATTTATTACCAATAATCACCCGCTTAAAATGAAGCAACGCAGCCGACGGGTTTTTATTTTTTTGCTGATTAAGGGTAAAAATGAGAAACAGGAAAGGGCGTTTGCACACACACACACACACACACACACACACACACACACACACACACACACACACACAATGAGTGGTGTCTGTGCAAGGATGACGCAGTGATTAAGGTTAAAAGAATAGGGGCCGTGTGAGCTTTAAGGACGTTTTTGTGCGGGCGAGCGTAGAGCAACCAAAGCGCGCCGAGCCAATCTCTGTCTAGTTAACACAGCAGAAACGTGACATTCTCCTTTTTAATAACGCTCCGCGGCATCTAGGGGTAATTTCCTTAAAAATAAAACCAATTAATTACATCAGAAATGTTAATGGAAAATATATATCAAAGGAGAGATAAATATGATTTGCCGCCATAAAATCAATTAATAGGAGAGGTCAGCGTCTCATTCATTTGTGAGATTAACATAATTACCTATTTTTCTTTTCCTCATTTACTGCTCTGTTCATTTGGGACCATGCCGCTGTCCCTCTATCCCAGTGGAACAAACAGAGAGAGAGAGAAAGAGAGAGAGAGAGAGAGAGAGAGAGAGAGAGAGAGAGAGAGAGAGAGAGGGAGGCACGAACTGACCTAAATGAAATATCTCCCATCCATACAGAGTGTGCACATTAACACTATGGACACAGTAATTACATTTCTTATTGCATACTGTTCGATAGTAAATTATTTCCATTTTGCACTGAAGACTACCTCTTTATTCACTGTTGTAGTATGGAGAAGTGAATTTGGTAAAGAATATAACACAATGAAAAGAAAATAAATAAATGGTTTTGCTGGGGGCCTGAATTGTGATTGGTCGAACTGCTCTGCTAAATCTTGCCATAAATGTAAGACTTTCATTGTTATACATATAATAGGAACCAATTGGATCAAAATAACAGAAGTAAACAGAATCCTGTACATTTTTTTTGTTTATTGCCTTTGTGTTTGTCTTGTATAGTCTAAGCTAAATGTACAGTGTTGGTATTTATGTCTATACTTTTGAGTCAACCAACAGCTGGAACCAAATTCCTTGTGTGTCCCAATGTACCAATTCTTTTTTCTTTAAATAGTCTACTACTAATAGTAAAAAAAATAAATAAACGTTACAAAATGATGTTCTTCTTTATAGAACATTGTTAATAAACCAAGAAGACTAGCACAGATGTAATACAAGTACACAGAACGGTATGAGGAACCGATGTAGGCTGAATTATTTCTATCTCAGACTGGAGCTTCACGTGACACAATTACTGACAGTGGTGTAAAGTGATTACAAAAAAGTAAAACGCTGTCTAGGCTGATATATTTTTTAGACGCGTGTGAATTACGAGGTGGGTCATTTAATCAATCGTCCTTTCTTCCTGAAAATTATTGAAAAATTGTGGAAAAAGATAACCCAAACATGTGTTGTCCAATCAAAATACAAATTGCACCAAAAATTCAAATGACAGTTTAGTGTTTCGAGGTCTGAACAAAAATGGTGTCTTTTATGATTGTGTATATATATATATATATATATATATATATATATATATATATATATATATATGTTAGGATGCAACATGTGACATAAAAGCATAAAAGAAACTTGTAAATGCAGCTGCCTATCGGTCTATAAATGTGTGTGTGTGTGTGTGTGTGTGTGTGTGTGTGTGTGTGTGTGTGTGTGTGTGAGAGATAATGCGCCCCATATCGTTGCTATAATGCTATAAATGACGCCTTGTGAGTGAAATGCAACCGGAATAGTTTAATTATTTCGATATTAGCCTCCTGTCTAATGTCTCCACAAGCTAGCACTGATACATAAGGTGAGTAATTTTTTATTTGTGCAGCGTCAGTCCTAACCTCTTCAAATTATTTATAAAATAAAAGCCAAATGTTCGAAAATGTTTGTTGTTCTGTGAGTACTGCAGAAACATTGATTTGCATATTTCTCTGAAGTAATTTGAAGTTGCTTTGTACGTCTTGTTTGTAAACCATGACGGGAACATCTTGTGCATGTGCGTGTGCGCTGCCGCTGTGCAACCCGAGTCTAACCTCAGTGAGAAACCCAGCGGTGACCACAGCCAGAGTCGTGGTTTTCCAGAGGCTCAATTACGTTAAAGAACACTTATCTACATGGGTAAGGAAAGAGCGTGCGGATTCTTCGCTCGAATGGAAACAAGCAGCCGATTGTGTTCCCTCCCTCCCTCCCCCCCCAACCCTCGCTGATGATAAATGACTGCGAGCCATCGAGGTGTTTAGAGATTAACGAGCGAGTTAGAGTGTTTAACACACAACAGCTACTTCAGTGAGACCCGATGCTAAGGATCACATAAACACTTTATAAATAGTGGGCTCGGAGGATAATTATTTTGATTGTGGGCTCTCATGAAGCTCCCCCACTTTAACATCTGTTTGAAATATGGGCTGGTGTGTGCGTGAGGTCGAGCGTGTGTATGTGTTTCGAACTCCGAAAACAGACACAGGGAAAAAAAAAAAAAAAAACTAGAAAAGCATGTCTGTGTTTAAAACCTCTCTCAAGTTTTCCCCTTTTCTCTGTAGTTTTCTCATTTTTTTCCCTCTGATCATTTGAAGGTAGTACAGGGTCTCTGTGTACTCCGCCTGGCATCACGGTCAGGAAAAACAGCAGCGGGGGATCGTGGGATAGCTGGAGGCCTGCTGTGGAAGACTAAGGTAGTGCTACTGGGATGTGAATTGTAACTAGGATGAGGGCAGCTCCACACGTTCATGCTGTTATTCGACTGATGAATAGTTTGGCCTAAAATATAAATGTGTGTATAGATACGTCTAGCGCAGGCCGTAACGCTTGTTTCTCTGCACATGCAGAATACCGAGCCAGCGCTTGTGTAGACCAAACCAGAAAGCAAATAATGCCAATAAAGTGCAACTGGTTTTCCACCTGCTCCTCTATTTCATCCACAAGTCTGACTTGTAGAGCTGCCTACTAATCCTCTCTCTGGCTTTGTTCTCAGTTCCAGCCTCTCTCTCTCTCTCTCTCTCTCTCTCTCTCTCTCTCTCTCTATCTCTGTGTGAATGAAGGACCAACACTATAGGCACTCCTTCATTAGAACCACAGACTATCCATTAGTTGCCCAAAGCATATCACAGTCTTGTCTATGACGAGATGTCTGTATTTTACTATTATTTATTATTATATTTAAAAGCACATCTAATTGTAGATACACAGACAGACAGACAGACAGACAGACAGACAGGCAGCCAGCCAGCCAGCCAGCCAGCCACACAGACAGACAGACAGACAGACAGACAGACAGACAGATAGATAGATAGAGATGAAATGATAAAAAAAAAAATAAAAAAGGTGTGATCACATTAAACTGTGCTGAAACTGAATTAACCTTATCCCGCTGTAACTGTTTTAAATCTGGGGTCCAGTGTGTAGTACGTGGTGCCACGATAGCTTGAAATGAAAGTACTAGGCTTGGCCCAAAGAACCATTCAGTTAACTGTGGTCAACTGTAGCGTGTTATTTTGCATTGAAACAGACTGCGGGTGCCTCGTGGAGGTCCATCTGTAGTGAGGAGGTGAACTAGTGCGATGTGAGTCAGCACATTCTTCTCATTATACACATGAAAAACGCTTCATTTCCCTGTTCCGATCGCTCGCTCTAAAGTGGGATTGTGCCCCGCTGTGTGGCAGGGTCCCGGGGTGCTGCTGGGTGACTGATCAGAGAAGAGTCGCACGCGGTGCTGTTTACCGGCGTGCTTTATCTTGTTCTTTAACAGGCGGAATCAATCAATCCCTGCGCGGCTGCGAGCGCGCGGCTTTGCCATTCCAGGCACGGCTCACGTGCTCCAGCGCAGCCATCGCCCGGAGTTACCTGACCCAAATTGGATCAACAAGCTCCGATTCCTCTGTACTGCTGCAATCCGAGATGAAGATCATATTAGATGGAAGAGAGCAAAGTGAACAAAGACAGGAGAGTGAAAGAAAGAGAAAGGGAGAGAAAGAGAGAGAGAGGGGGGATATGAAAATGAAAGATAGAAAAAGAAGAGACACTTGACAGATACCTCAATGCACTAAAATCATTGTTTTTTTGAGTCTTTATATTGACTTTAAAAGGCAGGTGACCGCATGGCCGCCTGAAATCGCCTGATTCTGAACAAAAAAGAAAAAAAAAAGATGAATGTGAACCGCAAAACTGTACGCAGTTCGTATATCCTAATTTATAAAATCAAAACCCTTCTGAATGGCCGAAAACCCAATAAACACGATCTTAAAAAAGAACTGAAAGGGCTCATGAGAAGACACAACCACAGGGCAGGCAAATTCACTGATCTGGCGTGTGCCTTATTACAAATTTATTTGAGTGGACATTTCTGCTCAATACACCATTTTTTACAGGCTCATCATTCGCATTTAGTCATTGAAAGAGGATAAATATGCCGTTGCTTTCACAGACAGCGACTTGCTCATTGTTTATGGTCGCGTTAGAGAATAAACCTTGACTAGTTGACGCCTTTTTGTTTCGTTTTTTCAGTTGCCCTACAGATATTTTACATTATTCAATCAAAAATACCATCTTTCTGATTCCAACTTTCTTCTTTTTTTTAATATATATATATTTTAATGTTTAATAGGGGCCCGTAGCTATCTATGAGAGCAATTATTAGATATCCGCAGAGAGAAATTGAAAAATTAATCATACGCTCGACTATGCTCCCACGCTCGTACATAGGAAATGGCTGCTTTAATCGTGTCACGCCCTCCGCGGGGTGCGCGGCTGCAGAAAAACAATCACGTTAATATCACAATTAAGAGATTATTTACTTCTGCGGCTCTTTGTGACGTCGGCCTGCTGTACGACGCGTAGATAAGAGCGGTGCTGATCGCGCTGCAACGACTGTGATGTGGGAAGATAGTCACCTCTAGACCCAAAACGATTGCGATATTAAAGAAATTCTCTCGATTAGGGAAATTACCAACACGCCTCCTTGCCCCTATCTACATCACTCTCACTGTCTCACATACAGCACACATGCTCACTAACTTACGGCGACAAAAAAAAAAAATAAACCAAGACAGGAAGCATAGCACGCACAAAGGAACACACACATACTCATATGCAACAGCTGCTCCCAAGCCTGGCAAAAAAACATGTAACCATATGCAGTGTAAATATTCATAAAGCTACAACGCTTGCATTTATTTATTTTGTTGGCTTTTTGCCCTGGTGATCATGGGACGCAGTATGCAGTGTCGAACTTTTTTGCTTGAGCATCATGCTTCGGGCCTAAACACAAGAAAAGTGCTGGCTGAGGATTGTGGGAGATGGAGTACCATGCTTTCAGAATTTCACCTCATCTACAGTGTCTGTGCAGATTAGTAAAGGAAGTGTGGGCTGAGACCTAAGCCTGAGCGATACTATGATATCGATACTGTGTTAGTATGGAGAGTGTAAAAAAAAAAAAAAAATCTAATCTTAGTACCGATGATGTCCTGGGGCTCAATATTTAAGGCGCAACATCCGGTAGTGACAGAGAAAGTAGTTATCGCGCATCTTCATCTTGACGTGAAAGACTGATAAAGACTGCCAGCTAAAGAAGGGAGTCCTCCAATGTTTATTTTGATCAGTGTGAAGTGTTTTCGCGTGAAGAAGACGTTCTCGGGTTTCCCAGAAACAGGGCTATTGGTTACGGTTAATGATTTGCCGTCATAACGTGAGAGTGTGTGGTTAGTTGTGTGCAAATCTTGTAGTGTGGTTAATGACTAGAGTGCCATTCAGGACGAAATAATCAGTGAAATCAGACATCATGTTTGTGGCCTCGTACATTTTTAGCTCTATGTATATAAGTGTGTCTTTTTGCTGTACATGACTGAACTGAAACATTGCTAGATTTAGATTTTGAATTCCATTCACAGACATATCTCTTCTTCTCCCTCGGCGCCTTCAGGAAACTCATGATGCTTTATTTTGCAGAGGTCAGGTACACGCAGGACATATTCCCTACTTCTTGGGAAACAACAAGCGAGTAAAAAGAAATGGAGAAAGAGACAGACGTGCCCATAAAGGCACTGGCTTATTTTCTGTGCCATTTGCTGCCTTGCACTCTCGCGGCCCTTTCCCATTACATCATGTCAGCGACTGTAAACAAGCAAATAACAACAGGGCAGTAAGGCCGCGAGCGTGGCGCTACACACCTCCCTGCTCTGCTCATTCTCACAGCCTTCAAAACATTTGTTTTTTTATTGACCAACTAAATAATACATCACATTTTCCTTCTCTCAAGAAGAAATAGAGGGGGGAGGGGGTGGATTTATTAGAGGGGAACAGAGGGGAAACTATTTATGGCAGCCGTCATTCATAGAGAGGCGAGGGACCATCAGCCATATTTATGGGCCGCCATCATATTATAGACGGTCGAATATCATTCTCCGAATGGTACGCAAACTGCCGCTGCTGCCATTTCTCTTCCGAATAGAGGCCATGTCACAGCCGCTGGAACACACACAGGAACAGCGAAGTAGTTTGAAGATTACGCTACGGCCTGTAGATACAATGGTTATGTAGATTTGGGCCAAAACACACATTTCCACATAATTCCTTGTTTTCCTGGAACTGTAAGTTACTTGTTTGTGTGTCTGTAGCCCTTGTGTGTTTCTTATATTATATGGGGACAAAAGTATTGGGACACCTGCCATATGCGGTTCTTCCCTGGAGCCCCAGGCCTCCTAATCCTTCATTAGTACCTGACTTTATTAACGCCCAAGTGGCAGAATAAACACAAATCTCCACTAGCACATTCCAAAATATAGTAAAACATCTTGAATGTTCAAAAAGCACATGTGGATCTAATGGTCAGATGTCCAAACCTTTGTCCATATAGTGTACATGAAGGAAAATATTAATGGACTTTCTCTCTCTCTCTCTCTCTCTCTCTCTCTCTCTCTCTCTGTCTGTCCCTCAGTCCGTCCTTCTATCTATCTATCTGTCTGTCTGTCTGTCTGTCTGTCTGTCTGTCTGTCTGTCTGTTTTTTAGATCTGCACATATCCATTCTATTGCTAGTCCAAACATTCGATTAAATAAACAAAGAAAATACAAAGAACAATGACTCGAATCATTCAAGCATTTCCCACCACTAGTCGTGTGACTTACTAATAACCGTGCTCAAGCCGTGCTGTCACACACCCAACAACAACCATT
This sequence comes from Silurus meridionalis, assembly GCF_014805685.1. Taxonomy (NCBI): domain Eukaryota; kingdom Metazoa; phylum Chordata; class Actinopteri; order Siluriformes; family Siluridae; genus Silurus; species Silurus meridionalis. The sequence continues at coordinate 12,061,191 of NC_060884.1, read as the reverse complement.
TATGAGAAAAGTCAAAACAATCAATTAAATTGTTCATTTATTAATAAATTCATCTATATTAAATAAGGTGTGGAATGTTTGTAGAATGCCTGAAATGTTTTCGTAACCTCATGGAAACATTTATACAGACATTTATCACCCATTCCTTTCGTTTTTTCATGAATACTGCAAACACCCCCCTGGCAACATATACAGGTTTGGAAATAACATCCTGTCCTGTGGAATTAGTTCTACAACGATATATATGTTAAGTTTGTGGACCGCTATATGCTGTAATGACGTCATCTATTCTGGGAAGGCTTCCTACCTCGCTTCACGCACATGGGCATTACGATGCAGGCCTGTTTGTCCGCAAACTTTTGGCCGCAGAGAACGTTTACCATACACACGTGCGCACAGGAAAGAGATTGCCAGCAGCAAAGGGTTTGCATCAATGGTGACAAATCTCTGCTCTGTCACAGGCTGTGTGGCATTAGAGCTGAACCACAACCCTCTGACTCAACACTTCACCTGTCCCACATCAAGACTTTATGAATAAGACATAGCAGCTACAACAACAGGACTTTCACATTACTGAGACCGTCTATGATTAATGAAACACACACACACACACACACGCCATCCACAAACAAATCGACACAATTCTGCTCCACCCTTCCACTTATCTGTTCATCACACACTCAACCTAGCTCACTTGCTCAAATCAGTCTCTGGGGATCCTCGGAGATGCCTTAATCGGGCAGGTGTTCAGTGCATAAACATTATTTTAAAACAAATCAGAGCTTTTCAAATGTTCGGGAAGGCTCGGCTTTCATTTCAATAGTGCGTTTAACCCTTATCGTCCCTGTTCCTCGGGGCTCATTCTATGTTAATTAGCTCTCCATGGCATTTGTATTGGGGATGTTAACATGCACAGTCCATGAATATTAATTACCCAGAAGTTTTCGATCCTGGTGGAAAAAAAGAAGAAGGAAAAAAAAAAAAAACTTTCCCCGATACATATTAATTCGGTGAAGTTTTCTGAATTAAAAAAGCTCATTAAAAATGCATAAGCGCCTCGATTCCCATGACAATTCATGCATCTTTAAATTGAGCCCCTAATAATTTGCCGCAGAATGTGCTATATGGACACAGAAATGTTTTTTTTTTTCCACAAACTGTTATTATTGTTCCGCTGCAGGGAAACATCTAAAAGAAAAGTCGTCTTCTCCTGTTGTGACTAATTTATTAAGTGAACAAAAGTTTGAACATGAGTTTTTCAATGTGCTTTTTCAACGTCTAATTCCACATTTGGTCTCCATTTGCTGGTATAATCACCTCCACTCTTCTGGGAAGATACTACACTAGATTTCAGTGTGCTTGTGGGGATTTGAGCTCATTCATCCACAAGGGTGTTAGTAAAATCTGGAAGTCAACATAATTTTGTGGTAACAGCTTGTAGAAAAAAAATCACATGTCCCAATACTTATGCCTATATAGTATACATAGTAGACTGTAGAAAAAAAAAAAGAAAGAAACACAGGCTGCATCCATAATGGGCTTTCGAGTCCTTTCGAATAAGTGATCTAATACTAAAACAACAACGACAACAGTTCATTCCTCCAGCTGCCTAAAACACCTGCGCCAAGTTTACAGTTCCCCTCTTTACTGCATCAAAGCCCATCCGCTCTGCGTAGACAATGAGAGGTGCTTCATGCTCCTAATGGTACCAGCATAGCAGGCATCATTTATATGGGAGGTCTCCCTCTCTCTCTCTCTCTCTCTCTCTCTCTGTCTCTCTCTCTCTCTCTCTCTCTCTCTCTTTTACACACACACACTCACACACCTTTTTTTCAAGAAGGAGGGAAAGAATGAGACAGGGAGAGCTTACATCATCTATGTAAATATGGGAAGTAGAACAATGGGACAGGCAACAGATCTTTGGGAAAAAAGAAAAAAAAGACCTCTACACACAGATCATTCGCATTAACACACTACCAGTCCCTCTCTTTTTCACACACACACTCTTTCTCTTCCCACTACGCCACTTTTCCGTCGGCTGACCGTTTGACCTGAAATCCATTAGCGGTGTGGAGCAGCAGCCTTTAGTAAAGCAACTTGGTCCGGTTTTCCTGTACGGCCCCAGACACCCTCCTTACCTCACTGTCAAACAACTCGTACATGAATTACTGTAAACAGGATGTTAACCCACGGCGCAGTAAACTCTCTCCATCGGCCCCTGCGTACACATATATAACCTGCACATCATCATAGCACTCTATGGTTTATGGGCGCTAGACTCGATAATAAATCATCTCTGATGCCCTAGCTGTGAAAAGCGAGACCCCAAACACGGGGCGGGTTGCCAGGTTTCGGCAGAGCGCGCTGCCACTTTCTGGAGCTCGGATGAAAGTAGCGCTTTAAAAGGTGAAGATATTGCGTGCCACAATTAGAAGGCAATATGGTGAAATTGCGAAGGGCCTGGTTCTCCACGGAAAAACCGAGTGATGGAGTATTCTGTGACACGCTGCAGGTTCCCTTTCGTCGGAGAATAATTATTGCTCGCCTTTTTCTACATACAAGCACCCTTAATGTTTAATTTCCATTGCATCGCCACCATTATGAATCAGATTGCCCATCAATTGGCAGACGCAGCAAAGAAATTCACCCTGTAATAAAACTGTCATCTGTTCCAGTATAAAGACAGATGTTGCAAGTTGGGTGATAACACAATTAAACCGTTCAACAAGGGATTCCAGAAAATTATTGAAATTGGAGGAAGCACTATCATTTTACCAATAAAGCAATTTGAGGCAATATGCAGTGTCATAACGCTGATCTTTATCCCTGCTGTCTAGATTTGCAATAAGTTGGAAGCCTGCCATCGCAGTCTAACCGGACAGCGTTACCTGTAAGAGTTTACAAGCAGATGTCTGTGAGGACGAGTGCAAAGAGGAGGAATGCAAGAAATCGGAATGCTCCGGCGACATCCATGAATCTTATTTGAATCCGGCTTCTCCGCTCCGTTCATCTGTCTTCCATCGGCTTCTCACCAGTGAACGCGTCTATCTGGGTCTCTCTTTCTCTCGCCCTGTCTTTCTCTCTCTGTTCATCGCGTCCAAAGCACCATGTACACTTTTGAATAATGGAAGATGTGTGCCATTCCGTCCAGTTTTTAACTCAAAGTGTTGCAGGCTAAAAAAAAAAGGCAACCTTTTTTTTATTGGGTCTATCTCGAGATGCAATGTCACAGACAACTGCACTCATCCAAGGATGAAGAGAAGGAGGGAAAAAAAATCATAATTGCCTTGCCTTATCTTGTAATTTGTAACAAAGCTAAAGCATCCATGAGCCTGACAAAGCAAACTCCAATGGGTTTGCCCTTCCAAAAAAAAAAAGCAATTATTCATCCATTGTCTTGTTTTTTCTTTTTTCTGTCTGTCTGTCTGTCTTTTTTTTTTTTTTGTTTTGACTTTTAATTTGATGGAATATGTTGGGACGAGCAGACACAGGGCTTGGACGGATATTTCCAAGCCCTCAAACTTCATTAAAAGATGCCTGTGATGAGGCAGGGCGCTTCTATTAAATATTCAAAAGCCGTGCGTGTGAGTTCAGGGTGATTACTGGCAGTCCATAAGTACAAGTCAACAACAGTTTGCTCGAGCATGCAAGCGATTAAAAATGCACCAGCAGAAATGCTCCTACATCATCAGACTGTGAGAGATGCAACAGAGACAACAGAAACCTTCTCGAACAGTCATATCGCTCATGACAGCTCGGTATGAGCGTTGGCATATTTGTTACACGCTAATTACAGGTGAGCTTATATGCGTTTAGAGAGTCATCAACCCTAAGCTTTAAATCCTACATCAACCTTAAAAAAAAAAAAAAAAAAGAAGAAGAAAAAAAAAAAGCCACTTCCTTCTTACTGCAGAGGTTGTCTGTATTTGCACACGCATATGCTTTCTGTTGCAGATGCATCAAAATGAAGGGAAAAAAGTCACAAAACACCACAAAAAAAAGCTTGCTGTTGCATATGATAAGTCTGTTTGTCTTTTTTTTTGTTTTGTTTTGTTTTTTTTTCATTTTATTTTTATCACTCGCATCATCCTCACTTCCTCATCAAAAGAAAACGCTGAAAACCACAAGTTCTCTTATAGCTCGAGGGTGCGCATGACAAAAGCAGCTTTTGAAAAGCAGTCACCAAGTGCAGTCATTACAGGATCTGCATATATTTCACTTCATGCCAGAATTGCCTTTGGCGCCATAAAGTTTGATATCTGAGGGAAGGAAAAAAAAAAGGGGCTTCAGATTTTGGACTATTTTGCGTAACCCTGTGCAAGACGATGTATTTGTGATACGCTCGGCTTCTGGTGGTGTCTCGTGGTGACGTGCTTACGTGGCCGGGGTGAGGATGTGTGTATCTTAAACGGGGAAATTCCAGTCACTTACACTTTTACACCAGCTGCAGAAATAAAAAAAAATATATATATAAGCAATGTCAAACCAGTTGAAAAGCAGAATAAAGCAGATCAAAAATGTGAAAGAAGTCACATGAGGAAAAAAAAGAAGAAAAAAAAAGAACTAACAGCTGGAACATAAAGAGAAGAATGCATCCCGCTTTCAAATCAACAACAGTAGGAATAAAACATCTTTGCTGTGTGCAGGGGACAAGGAACTGAAAAACATATGCAATGAACAATTATGCAATATTATTTGTGTTGAAATGTTATGTAATAATAAATGTAATAATAATAATAATAATAATAATAATAATAATAATAATAAACTTTTGTAAATCCAGGGGGCACAGAGGTTAACCATGTAAAGTTGTCCTGACTCTCAGTGTTCTCCTTGTGCTCTCCGGTTTCCTGTATTGGGTATTGGCTATAAGAAACTGCCTTCTAGGTGTGAACAAGGTGTCTATGTGTGTGCATAGTGCAGATGGACATCTCAATTGAATTCTGCTACAGTCCACATCAATCTTTCGCCAACTGGAACCTATCCATCACTAGTCGATTTTCCAATTAGTCGCAAACAGCATAATGGCCAGATGAAGTCTGGAATGCTGTGTTATACGACTACGTTATCGGTAAGTAATTCTAATTACTAGCATCCACAATACAAGGTTACTTTTTTTTTTTTTTTTTAACTGTGGGAAAATTGTTCCATTAGCAAACCCTTTAGAATTTTGTTTGCTTCACACTGAATTTATAACGCAACTCAATCGTTGTGGAGATGGGCCTCGCTTGCGGCCAGACAGATCATGATTTATGAGACTGCTGGTATATCAAAGACAAACATTTGGCGATCCAGCAAACGCAGAGTGATCATGAAGTAAACAAATGCCAACAAGTGCCAGTCTTAACAGGCTCAACACACATTTTTTTTCCCAACATGCTCCCAACAAGAGCTACGATTATTATTATTATTATTATTTTAGATATATATATATTTCTAGAGTGGTGCTAGCGATTAGACTTACGTATAGAGATGTTCAAATGAAGCTTATGGTCTACTTCCCCCCGATCTAACTAATGTGGCAAGATAAATTCCCCCGTCAGGCTTGAGATGATCAAACAGATTACAATTATTTTATCCTCCATATGTATTAATGAGCACTGTCTTTCATAGTTATGTTTCCTAACAAGAACTGATGATATGCCAAGCTCCAGGTTTGTGGGATTTTTTTTTTCTCTTTCTTTCTTCCCTGTCATGTTCTCACAGGAATTGGAGCTTATTAGTTTATGAATCTGGAAGATAAACGGTCGACTGAGCTTTTCTATAAGTTTCCCAAAAAAAAGAAAAGAAAAGAAAAACGGAGCAGTGGAGTTTCAGCAAATGATCAATCAACACATTTTAAGTGAACTAGCGAATAATGGACTAGTCAGATACTCATTAGCAAATTAGAAGCAAAATGATTAGAATATCTGCAAACTACACAAACACAACAGCTATACTAGTAAATCAAAGGCAATATATACTTCATATATTTACCTTATATATTATAGTATATATATATATATATATATATATATATATATATATATATATATATAAATAGAAGTGTGTGTGGAGTCTTCTCAGTTCATCACTTGCCTCTCTTATACCTTACAGAGCGCTGCATTTAACACAAAGCCGACTCATAGAAGTCTTTGAAGCCTCTTGTTTAGAGAGGCGGCAAAATAATTGCCAGGTGAGCAGGACTGCCTTCTTAAGCGCACTGATTGGTTATTAACTGCAGCGTTAAAAAATATGACAAATTTGCTCATTACAAAGCCCGGGATAGTCATAAACTAAACTCTGACTACACTTATGTGCATCCTAATAATCCATTATTCATCGTTATCCATCGTTAGAGATATGCATCTTCCCCTAGTGTGTAAAGCTGCTTTGTGACTATGCCTACTGTAAAAAGTGCAATCCAAATCAACCAAAACTCAATCAAAGTAATGCTTAATCAGAATATTATGGATATCCCATATATAAATGGGAATATAGTGCACCAGGGGTCTCCAACCTTTTGTACAGGCGTACAGATCACACATGTATGTAAATACGGGTAACGGGCAAAGGACAAATCGCACAATAAATACCATGTCACGTCACATAATACTCAGTAGCAAGTGTTTCCTGGTGACCTGGTGGTTGGGGAACTCTGTAGTCTATTTTATTATCCATCAAGCAGAAACATGATCGCCCGGTAAACCTCTATAGGCATTATACAAAACTCATGCTGAGCTCTGTGCCTAAACCAAAACTGGTCACATGAAGGGGGAAATGTTCATGTAAAATACATTATATCTGTATTATATATATTTATGTGACATGTTTGTCACATATTACACTCTTGGGAT